>NC_140028.1:80536780-81822861 GCF_963513975.1 Fringilla coelebs
ATTGCTCAGCCATGCGCTCTCTCTTAATTAGATATGGATCCACCACACACCATAAAAAATGGCTTGGAGCACTGACATACGGAACAGATAGTCACATACAGAAGAACAGATCATGGAAAGGTAACAAAAATCTTTCAGGACAAAATCAGGAGGTACTAATGGAAGATAATAGATGTAGTAATAGATGAGGGGCCAAAAGAATGAGACTACACAGAGATGTTAGTTGAATTTATCACCTTAACATGAATGATGTTAAGGTGATAAATAGAGAATGATTGATCACAAGAAGTCCACTCAGTGAAATTATCAGTTAGCGAGCTTAAAAGAAAAACAACTATTTTTCCACACAACTTATAATTGTAGGTATAAATTACTTCCAAATAGATAAGACAAGCTATCAGTTCCTGTTAAATACAGCATTCTAAATGTAGTATGTCGTTCTGAACTCCCTTCTGTGAAAAATACATCAGTGTAAGGATAATTTTGTACTTGTTCTCATATTCTTGCCTTATTGTTATTCCCTGAATTACAAAAAATGGAACAGATGACCCATTGTCCTGCACAGTGTGATAATTTATAAAATCTCTTATGTATCTTATATAAATATGTTAGAATGTGAATATTGTGCCCAATAATAACTGATAGGAACATTTCCACAGTAAGCTTGCTGCTAGCCATTTTGAAGAGTTTTTAACAAAAAAATCATCAATAGTGATTTGATCAATGTATATATGTAATCAACCAGAGTCATTAATTATCATGTAATTAATTACTTTATTACTTTTATTTCTCTTTAAAAGTCAAATGCATTCACAGAAAAAAAAAGTTGATAGAATCCACAAGTTATTATTTTAAATATTACCCACTGTAACTATTGAAAGTTTTCATCCAGATGATATTTGGATGAATAAAATGAAATCATATTGGAATTAGTGAAGCTATTATTGTGACAAAGCTTTATTCCCATTAGCAGCTGAGGTGGTTTTCTTTTTATTCATTATACTGTTCCTATGACTGCCTGTTTGACTTTCACGCTGTTGATGTAAATGAACTCTTTCTTTGATGATGATAATATAGTACAGCAGCAATATGTGTGTATAATTGTCCTCTTTAAAAGTACCTTTTAAATTTAAATCCAAGCTGCAATTATTTTAGATATGCAAATGATCAAATTGAGGATAATGCTACAGAAGAAATTCATAACAGGTTCAAAACAGAATAGAAATGGCTACCTCTGCCTTAGGCATACTGGAGATTTCCTGATAGAATTCAAGAATTCAATAAAAGAAATAACACCTTGTAAGGTTTATATTCTTCTGTCAGTGTCCAGTGCTCTGTCTCTAGCTTCTTTCAGAGGAACCCTCCTCTGAATGTAGAGGGTTTAACCTGTAATACCAAATTTGCTGCCATTACACAGTATTTTGCATCAAGAAAGGTACACAAGCAGTGTACTGAGAGCATATTACAGGCACATAGCAGTTGCAACGTACAGTTGAATCACAGTGCAACTCTCCTTCCCAGTACTGGTCTCTCTGCATGCTCATCATCCTGATGCCAGGCATTCCCAGTCACTAGAGAGGAACAATAGGCTGAAACCAGGTTAAGCCTATTGACCTCTTCAAAGTCTGTGTTAATTTTTCTTTAGTTTTATATCCTTTGTTGGGCTAAGCCACATTTGCACTTTCACCAGGCTGGTTTTACCAACTCAAGAAGGTAACAATCTCTATTAGTTAGCTCCAGGAAGACTGCTTTCACAACCATTTGATACATCCAGCTCATAAAACCAGTCTGGTTTAACATCCAATAAAGATAGATCAGTCGATCTTATTAGATTCATACTTACAGAGGCCTAAAATATTTTTGTGCTATGGAATTATGATATTCAGAGGCTGATGTTTTTACATAAATATTGCAGTAAAGTCACTTGAAAAGACAGCATTCTCATTCTATGTTGCAGTCATTTTCCCCTCCATTTCTTCTATTGGCTCTTTTTCTATGCCAGGAGATCAGTACTAAAGAAGGGGACTGTAGAGCATGATGCAAATCTTTGCATATCAAATGAAATTAAAAAATCAGTTTAATTAGGAAGAGAAGAATTGCAATCCACTGTGACTCATGTACAATCAAGCAAGGTCTTCATTTGTATTTAAAGGTGAGAGTCCTATAAGGAGCTCCCTCCATAATGAACTTGTTTATTCACTATTGGAATAAAATATGTTAATAATTCATGCAAATACATACGTGTATAGATTGGTGTTTTATATCCTGACTTTTAACTTGCTGTCTTTTCTTTTTTGGTTAACTTTTGATGAAAAAAATTATTTTATTTTCTGAATATTTGTTGGGAAGCTAGTCTTGGGGAACGTAATGTGTGTTTTCAGTCAGTGATCTAGGTATGTCAACTATCTCTTTAAAAATGTATCCCAATTAGATTCTCCTTTCATAGTGGAAATTGTGGCTTTGCAGTGTTGCTGATATGTCTCTTCATTTTCTTATGAAAATAAAGTATTTGTCCCTCTTGGACCAGTGTGGAATCCTCTGATTCCTTCCCCCTCAGGGAAATCCCCAGAGCCCTCCTTCGGAGAGACTTACCATAGTGTTCCCCCCACCTGGGCAGACAGAAATGTCTTCCTCATGGACTCTCACTGGTCCTTATGGACTCTTAATGATCTATCCCAGTTCCTTTCCCCCTACGTCCCAGCTTCCCTTGGTTTCTCCTTTCCCTGTTTCCTCATTGGTTGTGGTACCCCTGATTGCTCAAACCCCAGTCTGTAGCCTCTGGTAGTGGGTGTTCACCCTCTCTGTCTTTAGTGGGTCAGAGGTTTTGCCACTGCACACCCAAAATCTCTCCTCCTCCCCTTTGGTTTTGGGGGGAGGGAGGGTGATACAAACCCTGGCAAAGCACCCTGCCACCTCTGCAAATGGCCAGCTGTTTTGAATGATTGACTAGTAACATTCCAGTCTCTCACAGCAGGAAAATACACACACAAGATAACACACAGAATATTCTAAGTTTGAAGGGACCCACAAGGATCATTATGTCCAACTCTTATGTGAGTGGCCCGTACAGGGTTTGAACCCAAACTAAGCACCATGCTGTGACCAGCTGAGCAATAGATAGATGTGTGTGTGTGTGCTTTCATGTGGGTGGTTATGCAGATATACAATCACAGTCTTTTCACCCAGATGTGAGGAATAGGAAAGAACAAGGTGGGGAAGAGTTTTTAGTTAAAGTGCCTTAATACAGCTATTTCAGTTTGATCTCTTTGGTCCTTTTGGCTCTCATTCTAATAAACAACATTTAGGCATCACAATTACTAGTATTTAATCTTACAATTTTTTGTCATAAAATTGGTTCATATCCTTCCAAATCTTTCTTAGGTTTCTTGAATGTAGAACTATAAAAGTGCTATTAAACAAATGAACAAACAAAAATGGAAAATAAAACAAAAGCATACATTACTCCTTTGGTTTCAGTTTTTGAAATTACTTTCCTTTGAAATGCAAAAATTCAAACTTTCAGGATTTTTTTGCTAAAAAATGGAGAGTTAAGTAGTTTTAGTTTCAAGACTTGCCTTCAAAATATAAATAAAAAACTTCTCTGGTTCAAATTATAATTATTTGAACAAAACAAAAAAAAAGCCCATGCCTCTCCAATATATCAAAGCATGTGCTCTGTTTTTTATGACTAAATAAAAATACTGAATATACTCTTTTCATGTACTGTATTGAAAAACTTTTGAAAAATCCCGTGTAAATAAGTGGCATGAGACTTTATGTCACATTATCTACTGCTGAAACTTAGACTTTAAAGCAGTCATAGCAGCATATGTTTTTAGATTATGCACTATTTTTTCATCCATAAGCTATGAATCTTACATAATGCTAAATTCATGCTTGATTTGTTAGGATCCGAGTTCATTGGGGATTTTATTTTTGGAGAAGACTTTTTCATGTAGAACACTATTCAAATCAATGTGAATATAAATTTACCTACATTTCTGTAAGTTATTGTACAAAAATTCATACTTTTTTGGACCTTACCTCTGTGTGAGTGATCCCTTCATAATTTCATTTTCTTTCTCACTCTGCTGTCTGATAGAAAGGTGACTTACAGAAACTCTGCATGGCAAGTCTCTGTTTATGCTCCTGCGTTTCAGGGACCAATTGATAAGAGGATGGAGCTGCCCAAAAGAATTTTAGGTACATAAGGGTCTGAAGGACCCTTAGATGCTTTTCAGTTGCAAAAATATTGTAACTGTTGTACAGTTGTACTCTTTGTCCCTTCTCTTTGTTGCTTCTGTCCAAAGAATTAGTTGCATTTTGATAACTTAAATCATCATCATCTGCAAAATTTTATTCATGCAGGGAACCTATATCCCTTTCAGCTGTTCCACCTCCAACATTTGAATTCTGGTCCTAATTGTATTTTCACAAAAATTTTTTCACAAAATCAAACTTACTGACTTCTAGTGATTGCATTGAGCCAGTGACTCATATGGTAGAAAAGGTGCTACAGACCCCCACTAATAATTTATGATCCAAAGCCGTTTCTGCCCTCATGCTATAAATTCAGCTATGTGAGCTGTGGGTAGAATATTGCTGTTACAGAGAATAAAGTTACCATTTCATCATCCTTTTTATCATCTTTTGGTACCAGGATTTCACTTATCTTTAAATAGAAGATCCAAACACAAGATATAAAGCTATTATAAAATATTGCTAACACTGAACTGCCTCCTCAAGCATTTCACTGCATTTTATTCTGAGGTCAAGGAAAAGAACTGCTGGGGAGTTGTGTAATTGATTTTAAAAGGTTCTTCAAGATACATAAAAATTACACCTGAACTGAAATCCATTATTAAAGGAGATGAGTAAAGCCACTGTTGGGGGCTGGTTTTCCCCTGGATATCACTACAGACCTTGTAAAATATTGCACAAGTTCTAGCTTGTTTTCCTTTCAGGTCTGTGACAATTTGTCAGTGAAGCTAACTGCTAGAGAAAATTTAAAATAGGAATAAATGAAGAGAGAAGAGCAACGAGATTTGTCTCAACAGGAGAAAAAAAAAAAAAGGAAGTTGAAGAAGAGTTTCAGAGATATCTTCAGAACGTATGGTCTGGGGACACAGCCAGAATTGCAATAAAGAGGAAAGTATGAGAGACTTTGGAAAGGACAGACATTTATGAGAAAATCCCATATGTCTTTCAAGCCAATAACCTGAAAACCACTCCAATAAAATGTGATACCTGTATAAGCCATGAGACACTCAGGAAAAAATCCAGTAGTTTTACAGAAACACAAAGTAAAGTAAAAATCAAAATCAGAAAATAGTGTAGGTAAGGCAAAGACATGTGATTCACATATCTATGTAATTGAATGTTTGCATTTCAGACTGTTGTTGAAAAACATACGGAAAAAGAGATACATTAATATTTACAAACTCTATAACTGGGAAATTCTCAATGGTTAAAATGTTGCCTCATTAAACTTCCTGGAAGAAGCATGTAAAAATATTGCATGAGTGAGTTAAAGAAGCCAAGTTATGTCAAAAAAGCCTTGATACCAATTACCTAAAAATACAAAAGTGCTACATGTTGTACATAGGTAGAATGCTAGAGTATGAAAAAGACATGTAAAATTATACTTAATATGAATAAATGTGTATATATATTGGTAGAAGGGCAGGTATTGGTATAAATTTCACACAGAATAGTTCAGTAGAAAAAGCAATAAAAATGAATCTTCTGAAATATATATTGGTATGACAGTGGTAGTCAATTGTTTTTGCATTGCAGTAATAAAGTAATATGTTTTCGTGATTTTACATAATGTCTAAAGTTTAAGCATTCACTTTCCAGAGTATTACTATAGAATAAAAAATAGATAACATCATTAAATAATTTTTTTAGTGAAGTATGGTATAACAAAAGTGAAGTAAAACTAGCAATTAAAGTCTTCAGGTTCACTGGAACAAAAAATAATATGTGACCTGAGTTTGGTGAAATTTCCTTTTGAAAATGTTCCTATAAAAATATCTTGAAATGTTTGAAATTTCTCACTTAAATATTTTCAGGACATAGACTGACTTTTCATTTAAAAAAATAATAAGATAAAAAATAAAATAAAATAATAAAATAATAAGATAAATAATAGCAAAAATATACATAAAAATAAACAATTTTTAACACTCTTCATAATTATCACAGAAAAATGTCTCCACTTTAGAATCTATAGAAGCTATCAGATTTCTTCTCACTGTATTTAGGATTGCATTTATTTTTTCATCTTCCAAATTCTATTTCCTATCATATTTTCAAGTGGCAGTTTTAGGTAACAAACAGAGTCTCTGACCAATCATCTTAGTTGTAAAGGTGAACTCACTAGCTGAGTAGTTCCTATTTTAACTGTAATTTCACTGATGCTGAAAAATATCAAAAGCAAATAAGCAATTAAGAATACAAAATAGTAGTGCATAATTTGTCATTATGTTCATATAGGAATAGGAAGGCTAAAAGTGTTGAATCTGATGAAATACCAAAGAATTCCTATTGCTCTGAAATAGGGTGCCTTACATTGCTCAGAGACTGTATAGCAAAATATTAAATTGGAGGAAAGCACAAATTAAGCAAGTGAGCACTGAAACTTCAATGAAGATGACACATCTCACTGTCTCAATATCAAAATACACCAAGGATCATCCCAAACCCTTTTCCTGTGCCAGTTCCTTTCCCCCTTCCATCAGTGCCTAGGAGGGACAGATGGCTACCGTAGGTGCTGCCTGCAGCCACCGCCCAGGACAGAAGCTGTGAACTTGTCTGGGCTTTGCAAAGGTGCTGCACAAATTGAGTCTGAATGATTTAATTGTGACAGTCTCCTGGCTGCTTCACTAGCCAGTATGGAATTTCACTAGACAGTGTGAAATTCATTCACTGCTACCTTCAGTAAGCAAAGAAACAGGTAAATAAAGAACCAGCCAAAAGTATAAACATAATCAAGACAGACAGAGTGTCTTGATTTCTTAATAATGGTGGTTTGTTGAGAGAAAAGATGACTTCTCTGTATATAATACACTCCAAATAGATAAATATCTTCCAGATACTACTGTGTGAACTCTAACTGAAAAGGTGATGTGCCCTTCTTGAACTGAAATGCCAGGGATAAGGAAGAGAGAGCACTTTGCAGATGCTAGCATGACTTAATTGCTATTTTACAGGCTTGTAATGGATTAGTTACCTTTTAGAGGTTCAAAACACAATAATGATATTGAAATACTTCTGTAAGCAATCCCTAGCCTTACAGTTGGTTTAATGAATTAAGGGCATATTTTACCATGTCTTAACAACACTCAGCAAGAACTGAGGACAAAACTATTTTCACATTTATGTCCAACAGCCATAAGTTCACTGAAATTTGCAGTGAGTAAAGCATGACTGATCAAAATGAAACATTTGCTTTAGGTAAAAAGATACTCAGCAGAAAGGTGTGACATTTACAAAAGCAATTAGGGGAGGTTTGCAAAGTGCTTTCATATGGCACAACTGATAGCTTTACAGTGTGAATAGCTGAGTTAATCTAACTAGGAAAAGAGACCTAGAGGCAGCATATAATGAAAATGAGGATTATTTGAATGATGACATTTAAAAAAAATATTTATACTGAGTAATATTTCCTTGAAAAAATGCCCATGCAATCACCCAAAGAGAGATGAGGAACTCATCACAGAGCACACAGTCCTGAGCTCATTATGTCGTATTCAGCATTTAAAACAAACAGGAAAGATGAAGATTTATATATGGTTTCTCCTTTCAGGGTAGGTTTGAGATAATATCTTATAAAACTGTGAACATTTTGGAAAATTTTATAAGCAAAACCATTTCAAGATTTTATTCCATTCCTGAAATCCCATAAGCATTTCCCCATGATTTTGCTGGGATTTTTAGACACCTATACTACATTGGTCTGTACTAAATAGGTGAAGCTGGTTAAAATTTTATAATCTTAAAAAACAGACACCAAAAAAAAAAAAAGGCACATATTCTACTAATTCCAGTAATTGCCTGAATTGAGAAAGCTATGTAATATTTTATTGTGCATTAAAAATTGTAAGACTTCACTTTTGAAAAAAATTGTACTTCTGCTGAAAAAAAAAACGTGAACCACTTCACAAAATTATGTTTGTTTTCTTCACAAAAACTTCTTTCTTTTAATAAAAAAGCACAAAATTCTCACCATATTTTGAAAACTGCAGTTCTTCCTTCATGTTACTAAAGCTTTTTACCATCTGATTCTTCCTACGTCTAGTACCATATATGTGTTCTAAAATTCTGGATGCAGATCTGCAGATTTTGGGTTTTTTATACTTTTACTAGGTTGGAAGAGACCTTAAAGATCATCGAGTCCAACCCATGCCCTAACACTAGCCCTAACACCTCAACTAAACCATGGCACTGAGTGCCACATCTAGTCTTTTCTTAAACACATCCAGGGATGGTGACTCCACCACCTCCCCAGGCAGACCATTCCAAGACTTTTCACTCTTTCTGTAAATAAACTTCTTCCTAATATCCAACCTGTATTTTTCTTGATGCACTTGCAAGTCTATTATTTTGAATCAAGTTGTTTGGGACTAATTCAAATCCTGAGTTAATTTTTTATTCTTTTGAACATTAAAGTTTAGGGAAAGTAACAACTCTGCTACTAATGGAAATTTGAATTCTCAACAGAGATGAAGGAGGTTACTCTGCTCAGTTCAAAAGTACATAATCTCTGCAGCTGCTTCAAGGCTGTTCTCAGGCTGCTTTAGGCAGCAAATGCAGTAGGAAGCAATAAGGATTAAGCTACCATTGATTCTGTCCCACCAGGCTGTATTATTCAAGTATCAGTGGCTTATTAGTCTTTATGCTTCTTTTATAAAAGCAGAAATAGTGAGCGATCCAGAAGTCATTGGGGGAAATATTAGCGGGTGCTTTACAAAGAACTATTTCTGTGTATTTTGATCAACAGTTGCCTACATTTCAAAGACAAGGATACACAAATGACCCTTTAATACAGAGTCACTGTAAAAGAACCCGACTTGGACATATAAATGACTCTAAGATTTGCTCTTATTATTTTGTTCTAAAAGAGAAAGTGAGGGAGGAAGAAATGAACATGAAAATCAACTACTAACACACAGAATAAGACTCAAAGTTGATTTTTGGTTTATTTTGTTTTTCTTTTTCATTGGGAAGAAATTCTGTTTGCATCTTGCTTCTGTGTAATCATAATCTTGGGAATAAAAATACTATTACTGGTATAAACGGATTAATGTTTCAGAGATACTTTTTAAGTTTACAAGCAGATTGTTTCAAATTTCATCTTTCTGTAACAAATTACATTATTCTGTTAAATGCTTGAGATATTGACAGCTTTTTGCCCTCTTGTTTGTTTTTTTCACTTACCCTTTCTTGAATGTTTTGGAATTATCTATTTTACTCTGGGAAGGGCAACATTGAACTGTTTTAGCAACTGCTGTGTGCCTTCACTAGTCTGTGGTTGGTATCCTTGGCTCTATGAGTCCTGATGTAGATACCAGGCAGTGGTCAAAACCTGGAGTCTCTGTGAGGAATCTTGGGAGCCTTAACTTACAGGTTTCCCACAATCACTGAAGAAAGTTCAAACTACTTCATATTTCTTTCAGTAAGCCAGTCCATGATGGCTTAGGAAAAGGAGACAGATGGGTGAAGAGAAACAGTGAGAGTCACCCCCTGGTCGTATCTACAGACTATACTGCCAATATGGAACTCTGGACAATTATCCCAAAAGTCAAAAGCTCCTTTGGTCTTTATATATGTAAACAGTAAAGTCTCAAAATCACAGAGAAGTTAAACAGGGACAGCGGATTAACATTGTTAAACAAACTGTTCCCTCTATTTCAGTGGAAATTATTCTTAGATTACAGATTCTGCCATGCTTGTGTCTCGCCAGATGTGTCTGAAATGTAAATCTATTAAAAAAAAAAGATTTGATATTGGAAAAAGCAAAAATACTGAAGGAGGGAATCTTTGCACCTTCTAGATTGGCTTGTTCATTGTAGAAAAATAGCCCATTTATTTTGTCTAAGAGATCCTAAAATCTAATCATGTCAAGTCTTCAGTAAGACTGTTCCCTTTTCTGTTGTTGTGATTAGCTTTTAAATCTCTTCTGGAGAGAATCACATGAGATAATTTCTATGATTTCCTCACCTTCTAATACTGAATTATAAATAAATGATGTGTCACAAACACCAAACTACATATTACAACCGACTTCAATGGAAAAGTTTGTGAAAGAAATATAAATTATTTCCACTTACACCTTTAGTCCTATATTCTTAGTATCTTTATTATAATTATCTATATATTCATTTGTATCTGTCTGTCCACCTGGATCTAGATCTGTATCAGGCTTTTTCAGACTTTGAATTACTGATTTTTTTGTTTTTATGAATTACCTTTACAAAGGACTCTAATTTTGTCACTTTAAAATTAAAATAAATACTGCATGTCTCTTTACCACTCAGTGATGTGTTTCTTGACAAGGACAAGTAAGTGCAACTCTGAAATTTACTGCTAGTGGCAGTCTAGATTTACTTCATAATGGGAAGAATTATTCTAAATTACTTTAATAGACTAGACAGGGTCTTTTACACAGTGAGGAATAAGCTTTTAATTTAAAACACAAACTGCCCTCTCCCTTGTGTTTTCAATTTCAGTAAAAAGAGCTGAATTTCATCACAAAAAAAAAAAAAAAAAAAAGCTGTTTTGTTGTTGGGAGATAGGAGGTTTCTGTGCCCAAAGACACAGGATATTCTCTATCTCTTTTTTTACTCTTTATTTTTTTGACTGTGGACTGTTCTTCCCTGTTTACTTGCTTCCCTGAATGGTGCTTCCATTTTCTCACCTGGTTTCTTTCCATGCAGAATCAGAGTCTTATCTGTTTTCATTTTACTTTAGATTTTTTGTTGTTAACACAAAAGAAACAAAGCAGTAGGAATGCTGGAACAGTACAATTGGAGAGGGTTACCTTTAGGAGTATTGGTATCAGCATTTCGATAGCAAGTGAAAATTATTCTCTTCTTTAGCACTCACTGCGGAAACTCACAAATCCTACAGCACATAGACAATTCCAGTTTCTTGGGTTTTTTTCTCCTCCCCTTGTCTAGAGTTTGTTTTGCTTTATTTTGACTTTTTTAAAATGCTTTTTTCAATTTAGAAGTGAATATGCTAGTTCAAGAATCATTGAACTTCAATATGCTTTTGTTTCAAAGATATTTTTTTACAGATTAAGCATATGTCAGAAAACCCCTGTACTTGCTGTGTAAAATTCTGAAGTTGATACATTTTCCCTGTCTGAATTTAAAGACTGATTCAATTGAACTGGATATATCTGAGGAGTACAAAAATGCAATTTGTTAATAGTAGGGGGAATAAAGATAAAGAGATTGCCTCATTTATATTTTTGCGGCCAAATAATTTGCATTTTGAAAAAAATGTTGGGTATTTCATAGTTTTTCCAAGGAAACACAGTAGCGAAAACTGAAAATTCTTATTTACACATTACCCAGATTTCCCATGCCATTTTGATCTAGGATTTTCAAAAGCAGTCATTTGCAGGTTCTTTCATGATCTTCCTGAGTTGGGCCAGTGTGATACATGCTTGTCATCATCCTATAGTTTCATCTTATATCCACTGTCTCATGATTTTTAGACCTTGGGGAAAATACAAGAACTGTTATCATTGGCCTCACTAGGGCCAAAAAAATAATCAGTAGACTGCTGGATGTTTCAAGATAATATTATTGTTACTGGACTTTTCAAGGAAAATTCCAGTAAGTACTGATCCAACCTGGAGCTAGGGTGGAAATTTACTGCTAACTAAAGCCAAACAACTTACAACCCTATTAACAGTGTTTCCAAGTGAGGCCCTTTGAACCCTTTTGGGCCCCAGAGTACTCCACCAGCCCCTCTCTCTGGGGGGAGTGCTTCTCAGTCCTCCCAATCTCTCAGTTTGGTGATACTCAGAGGACCATCATTGGAGGCTGATGGCAGAGCCTGGGATGATGCTCCCAATCCCGAGAGTTCAATCCTTGCCCACTGAGAAGATGCAAAGTCATGATGTAAGTATTTCACTTAACTTGAGGGGAGTTCTTCACAGGTATAATTTCTTGTCAAGCCAAAAGTTTTGCCTAAAAGAGAAACTTTAGTATAGACTAAATAGAACTTTGGGGTTTTTTAAAATAAATTTTGATGTCTATTATACATTTTTTGAAAATACATTTCCTGTTTTTTATTTAATTGATAACATATTGCTTATACCAATGTCACTGTATAGATTACTTTGGATTTGCTCCTGCTTTATCTGAGTGTGTGTAATGGAAGAGGCAGCTTTGAAATTTCTAGTATATGGCTATTATTTTCCCTTCATTTTTTTTCTTTTCAAATAAAGGGCAAGTGTGAATTAATTTCACATGTGAGAACATTTGCAATAGCCAAACAGCAATGAATAGAAAAGAGTGGAGGAATTACCTTTTAAATTATAGTAACAGGTTTGAAACCTGACCTTGCAAAATGTCACCTACATGTTCCACATTATTTATTTCACACCAGAGATTTTGTACCAGAAGGTTTCCACTCATAAGGCACACAAGATCTCTGTTAGAGAAAGATCAATCAACTCTACCTTAAAATCTCATGGAATATAGTACTATAAAAAGAATTACAGGGCTTGGTTTTTTTTTTTTGTTTTGTTTTTATTCAAAAGCTGACTAAGTATAGCAATGATTATTGTATCTTAGAAGCAATTTAATTTTTATATTTTAATATTTTTTATCTGCAGTGGAAGGAGAATATATAACAATAATGTAAAATATGAAATGTTCTGCTGCATCTAGCCTAAACACTACTTTAGCCCAAATTCATGAATGACAACAGCCAGTGTTTATGTTAGGCTAATGCCTTCAAGAATACTCACATTTGTTTATATGCCAGACTCATAGGTTTATTTCCATTTAATGTCTGTCTTTCAATGATTTTGGGTGCTGTCAGGAAACCTCACAACATTAAGAAGAATATCACCATGGCATTTCTGCCACAACATCTCCACTACAGCCATAGAGTGAATAAAATAATACTTAATATAACTGCTGACACATGGTACAAGAGTGGCATACCTGGTGAGTTATCCATGGGCAGAAAATTGACTGATTACATTTCTGTGAGGGGAACACAGCTGAATATCCTTGGATATTCCTGTTCTCTCAACAGTACATTCTGTTGCTACTTTTGAACAACTTTTTATGAGCTTGATTAATATAATTTGTACTACTGTCAGCATGCTAATAGTTTCTATCATTGTATTTCTTTTTCAGGCTCAACTTCTGAAGAATAAGGTAAAATATATATTTTAATTCTTAAAAGGCAACCGCTGCTATACAAGGCATCCATCAACACCCCTTTTTTTTTTTTTTTTTTCCTTCCAGGTATGGCTTGTTATTGGACAAACATTTCAGTTTAACAGTGGAAGGAAAGAGCCATTCTGACATGCATTTTCTGGTGAAGAGTTAGTTCAGACATCATTGGACAGGACTGTGCATCTCAGTGTAAATGGTCTCTAAAGATTTTTTCTTTTGCAAACTTGACTACTCTATATCACTCTCAACTGTGAAAAATTAAAATATATTTTGTCAGACTGCTTCTTTGTCATAGCCATTGCAGAGAGCCGTATTTTTTAATGACAGCTTCCCTTGGGCCATTTCCTTAACTTGCAACAAGCTTCTGAGAATTACGTTAGAAAATTCAAAGTTTATTGTCTGGCTAAGCATAGAGATATAGATGTTAAATGTCTGGAGGGGTTTCTTATCATGCACATGCTCCTTTTATGACAAATAGTAGTTGACTTCAGAGTGACACCTGTGATCCTTCAAGAACCAAAGCACTGTCAAATAGTCTCAAGCATGCAGGACACTAGATCATGTTGTACAGGAGCAATATTAATAGTATGAATATCAACTCTAGGTGGTCTTGTCAGACGCCTTTTCTTCCCTTTCATTGAAGTTTTCCTTGAAACTTTACGTACACTTTCTACATTTTCCTGAAACTTTCTCCATCTTGAAGTAATTTTGCAATAAAATAAAAGGTATCCATATCATCGAGGTAGTTCAACAGGCCAAGAAAAAGTCAAGGCCCCCATTTACAATCTGTGGCAGATCGCTGCATATTTCACAAAAGGTCCTTGAGTGGCAAGCACCCCTCGATTGCTTACAAAAGCAGCAAAAAACAAGTTTCCTTTTAAAATATAATACAGAGGCACCACACTGAGAAATCAGTATATACACCAGTGGAGAAAACAGTGTGTGAAGTTTTATTTTAGCCTTTGATTGAATGTGAGCTTTGGACCCATACTGATGAGCCATGCATCTAAATGTATTTCTATTTATTGCCACCTTTGAGAGGTCAAAGCTTTTCGCAGTTACTGAGACTAAAAGAGATAAACAGATATATTCTAAGTGTTGGTTCCAAATTTGTATCTATAGGGGAAGAACAAGCTGGGAGGTCTGACATAAATGCAGCTTCAAATTACAACGTTTTCCATTTTAATCTTTCTCAGTAATGTGACCAGAAATAATTTCATTATTATCCCTTAATGTCTCTAAAGAAAAAGAGGGAACACATGTACATGGATTGTAAGACTTTTATACGCAGCTCCCTAGTTAAGATGAGTGCATCTTTGGAAACATAAGTCTTTCACATAGCTGAAATTAAAACTGCTTTTGACTATCAGTGTCCAAAAAGCAGGAGAATCTGATTATTATGAATATCTATTAGGCGAAATTCCAAAATGCACCTTATAAATTTAACTGGACACAGAAGAGTGCTAGTTTTGGGTTACTTTTTTGATTAATATAAGTGAAAAATAGCTCTTCTGAGGGGAACAGACATAGCTCTGGCAAGTCTGAAACTTCCTGGACTGATGGTAGATACCACTGGCAGTTTTGGCTAAGCTGGTGCAAGAATGACCAAGTGCACACCTGATCTGGCAGGTCTGAGGAGAAAAAACATTCTGTGATGGTATTGAGCTTCTACTGAGGGATGGACTGTGATGAGAGCCTTGTGACAGTACTCTTCACTTAGCTTGATTACAGCATAGACAGTATGTCAGACTACAGAATAAATAGTATGTAAATGATAGGTGGTACAAATTTCCTCCCTTACTGGGAAAATAAAAGTAATTTATGACAATGTCATCATTTTGCTTAAAGTCCTTCCAAGTAGGGGTGTTCTCTGTGGTTTATTTAGCTGATTGCTGAAATCTTCTCTATCCTCACACACACCTATAAATACAGGTGTGTGAGAAAATGAAGAAAAAAAAGAAATTAAGAGGAACAATTCACATCCCAGAAGATGGTGGATTTATTTTTCCATACTTGGGTATAATCTGTGAAATAAATACATTGTCAAAAAGATGGAAGGCTTTACTTTTACTTCTAATACATGTAACAGAAATTTATTATTTTCTTTTAAAATTTGAAAGCTGAAGCTTTGGAGCAATGAGCATGTCTGAGCCTCTCTTGCTGGTCCTTTACATCTATTCTTTAGAAGACACCATAAGCAGGAGCTGCCCAGAGCTTCCTCTAGTGTTTTGTACTAGGATGAATTTCACCACAGGAGATTTTTCCCAATATAAAAATAATAAGGGGGGGAAAAGGTGCTGTAGAAAAGAGGGGAAGAACCATACTAAACCACTATTAGTCAAGGTGCAAATAATGAGAAGAAAGGTGACAAAGGGGAACAGGAGACGCCCTTCTCAGAAGCAGTTTTTTTGGCTGAACTTTCCTCACAAAAACATGTCCACCAACAGGTAAACAACACTCCCAACACACGCTTTTGTTAAGTATGGGCACATCTCACACAGGGCTGGTTTCATCATAATTAACAACAGGGACATTTTGGGCCAGCACCAATCAAAGTCCAGCCACGCATTCAAGGATTTTATTCCTAGAAATCATTACTGGATTTTTGTTCATGGCAATTGACACTGACTCTTCCTGAAGCGTGAATGGCAGAAAAGTCTCTCAAATACCAAACACTTCATGTGAAATATAGAACTATTAGCAACTTCTCTTCCAAGAGTCAAATAGAACAAGGAAAAAAGGCCTGAAAATTTGCCACATTAGCAGCACTTTTCTGACAATAGATAGTTTTCTTCCATGAATGCAAACTTAAAATCAGTAGAATTAAATGGTTGGCAGTGTACAAACTCCAATGTCAGATGTCAGAGCACCATATAAGACCAATGAAAAAGTGGTAGCGGATTATTAGTTTTTGGGGTTTTTTTAATATGTTTACAGTCACATGATTGGTAAACTTCTGGGAAAAAGAAGGAAATTGCTGAAGAGTAAAAAATAAAACAAAAAAAAAAGTGTAAAAATAACTGCCAAACATTGGCTTGGTGTCATTAAAGGAGATAAAACAGCATGTTGGGATTTGCATGCTTACCTTACTGGAGAAGTAAGATTAAACAAGACATTTCATTTATTCCATCATATCCAGATACACAATTGCACTATATAATTTCAAAATTCATATTTCCTTTTCTTTCCTTACTACAACAGTGTTAAGAAAACTGGTGGGAAAAGTCTGATTTGTAGCACAATCCTGCTAAATCTTTGGAATTATGACTTTTTTCTATATCTTTTGGAATCCAGACCAAAGTGAGAATATAAGCTTATAATTAATGTTCTCTTATGTCAGCCCTCCAGGAAAGAAAACATTCCATGCTACAGTCATCCTCTAATTTATTAGCAGGGCCTGCACATTTCGTCAGTATTGGGGTGGGAAGAAAGAAATAAGAGAAAGGTCCACCTATGGCAGAATTATAGAACCACAAAATGGTTTGAATTGGAAGGCATCAGAAAGGTCACCTAGCTCCAAAACCCCTGCCATGGGCAGGGACACCTTCCACTAAGACAGGTTACTCGGAGGTCCATCCAGTCTGGTCTCCAGGGATGGGAGTCCACAACCTCTGTGGGCAACCTGTTCCAGCGCCTCATCACCCCCACCGTAAAGAATTTCTTCCTAATATGTAACCTAAACCTTCTCTCCTTCAGCTTAAAGCCTAAATTCCCCCTTGTCCCATCCCTACACACCCTTGTGTAACATCCCTCTCTAAGCTTCTTGCAGGCCCCCCCTTTACCTATGGAAGGCTGCTCTAAGGTGTCACTGGAATAGTCACTTCTTCACTTGGGCTTGACAACCCCAATTATCTCAGCCCATCTTCACAGGAGAGGGGCTCCAGCCCTCTGATCAGCTTAGTGGCTCCTCTCCAGACTTAATCCTTTACATTTGTGTTTGAGTTTTCTACAGGGGAAAAGAAAGGCTGCTATAAGTGGTAAAGAAAGTAGAACATTTCCCCTCAGATCTAGGGATAATAATGGCTAAAGAAAAGCTATTTTTCTGATCGTGGTACAAAGAACTCTTCCCTTCCTGTCTCAGGAGAATCTTTTCCTGCTTTTTTGAGGCTGCTCCAACGTTTTGCAGTTGACATTGTGTTATCATGTTTTGATAAGAGAAAGAATGAGAGAAAGGAACAGAGACTCATGCAATATGAATATGGGTGTGATTGTACCCATGTATGTAGTGCACCCAAGCTCCACCAAGCTCCCTATAGTGGTGAAAGCAGATTAATGTCAATTATAGTTAAGTGGTTTTACTTAAAAACAGCAGAAAAAGAAAGAAACAGAGTAAGTTCTTGGTTTACAAGTTGACCATGGATTATTTTATTGAATTTTTGCATTACAATAACATCTTTAGAATTTAGCTGAAATGTGAGAGATAAGCATCTCCTTGTTTTGTCTACTCTAAAAATATACAGCAAAGGATGCTGCTTTCTTTATAGAGCTGAGAATTTAAATAGAGGGAATGTACAAACGACATGCAATTTCTGTTTTGAAGACAGGTTGTAAAACATGGTGAATTAATTAACTTGTTCATGGTCACAAAAAAATAAAACAGTGGCAGGACTTAGGAAACTAACTTTCTTTTAAGGTTGAAGATCTCTCTTAGGAAGAGTATTTAGTTATTTATTTAAATCTGTAGTAAAAGATAACTATCTCTAGAAAGGTGTAATATAAGAAAAGCTTTGGGTAGTGACCCAGGTAAATTAATATTAATGGCTTTGCAGAAGAATTGAAGTGCCAACAATGTCAGAATGCTTATTATCATAGAAATATCTTATTCTATTAAGACTTTCTTTTTAAACTTTAGCTATTATTAAAGAATTGAATACAGGGAAGTCGGCTAAATATAGAAGGACAGATGCATGCCAGGACAAAATCTGATTCCATTAACTACTAGCCACATTCCAGCGTTGACTTGTTCATCAGAGTGACATCATGGAGATGGGAAGTGAACAAGTTCAATCACTAGCACCTCATTAGTTCAGTAATAGTTTCTTTTAAAGGTGCTTCTAAAAAACACTTAATGTTTTATCAAGCAGTACCCATCAGTGTGTCCTTGATCACACAAAAAATTTAGTTTCTTGCACACAGTGCACCAAAAAAAAAAAAAAGACAGTCCAGATTTCACATTTAAAAATGAGTAGTGTGACAGCAGTAATCATTATCTCGTTGACATTGATCTGTGTGCTGACAAAGACTTCCTATTAAGTCCCTAACTGAGGCTGGCAGCTTCTATGGGTATGAAGTTCCATGAGAGTGGGGCAATGAAGTAAAAACTTGTTTCAAAAAATTAAATTGTCTCTAGAAACCCTGTAGAGTTTTGTTACTAGCTCATGACAGGAGGAGTATTATGCCAGAGATTCATCCTCATACTGCAGAGAGAGAAGAGGATGGAATAGGAATAGGGACCATAAAGAATTCAAACCACTACTGATCCAATTATTAATATTTTTATCTTCAGACCAGATTTGAACTATATAACTACACAGTACATTACTAATGAAATGCAGTCTCCTCTGGGATGGAAGCTTTTAGATAGCTGATGGACACAGCATGCTGCCAGAAAGAAAGGGGAGGCAAAATGGGATTTTAGTACATCATGGAAAGCTCCTGCTGCTGAGGAAAGTGAAATGGCATATTTAGGAGCCAAGCTGCTCTCAAAGTAGGGTAAATTGGGAGCAGCTATTAGAAATTCAATGGAATAATGATAGTGGCAAGAGATAATAATACGGCAACTGTGTCCACCATAGCAGACAACACTTCCACTTCTGCCCAGTGCCACTTCCTACTCTCGGCTGGATAATGAGAAAAATATAAAATCCTTTCAAGGCTGCATGTTTATTGTAAGTCTACATCACACAATGGAACACAGTGCAAAGACCCTTAATCCGAGTAAATACCCAAATTGCTTTATTTCCTTGCAACATAATGCAAACTTTTTAGTTTGGATCTGGAAAAACAGTTACCCTGAATAAGTACTGCAGCAAAGTTAAGGAGTGCTGACCTGGGAGAGGCTTGCTTGTTTGATTGCACCACCTGTTTACCTGCTGTACTCTACTTAGACTCAAGCTGGCTCAGATTTACCTGGTTTATGTGTCTGTACCATCTTCCCTTTCCTCTTGGCTTCAGCATCGCAATAGGGAGACTAAGGCTGCACTTACCAGCGTTAATCTTCTCTATCTAAAATGTCTTAAAACAGTATTCCTTGTATTCACTATTGAAGCTAGTGTCAGCTATTCCTTTGAAATGAAATGGGATGACCAGGAATTTCCAATTTACTTAAGAAACTAGGGGACTCTAGACCTGGTGGGGAAAAGTACTCATGTTCAGTTTGGGGAAAAAATACCAAAAACTGGAAATCTAATTACTTGATAAGCCTACATCTGCTTTAAAAATTAATAATTATAATGGCATGAAATATCTAAGTATCAGATTTATTTTTTGTGGTTTATAATGAAGGGAAATGGCTGCTTCAGCTATTCTTATGTACAAGCTTTGTTTTGATTTTTCCATTGTTGAATATTTATAACCATAAGAGACAAAGTTCAGCAAACAGTAAATTTATTTGCCTTTCCCATGCATGATACTATCTAGCAATTAAGTCTCTTGAGTGACAATACTTTATTTAAATTCCAGCAAAATAATATTTCTTTTTTAATGCAAGGGCAAGCCAGGATTTTTTTTAGGGGCTAAAGGATGTACAAATTTTCTATTTATGAAAATTTCTGAAAACATACAGTTTATAAAAAGACTATGTGGAGTTTTGTTTCCTTGATAATCTGATAGGATTGTATAGTTTAAAAATACAGAAATTATTAATTATATTCCCTATATGGATGAGACATTTTCACTAGTGAATGATTCTTAGTTATTAGATGTTACAATGGCTTCAATACTCTAGTGATAGATGAAATGAAAATTCCTTTGCTTTTGGCTTTGTTTGGGGGTGACAAATTGAACAACCTTATTCCAGGTGAGACTGCAACAGGTCCCTGTGTGCTGATCCAACCAGTAGCAAGGCTGAGGATGTATTCCCAATGGCAGCACATACAAATTCAGCTATAAAAACACGTCTCTCTATTTTGGTCAACATGGACAGACATAATCACCACTCACATGAACACAAACAGCACCAGTGAGTGGCCTCATCCTGTTGGCCCCTCTGGCTTATCAGGATGAAGGACAAATAGTTGGAAATACACATCTATCTGTCTATAGATGCACAGCTTGGATCCCTTCAGCTGCTGGGCTTGGTCACTCAGCCTTTTCATCAGCCTTCCTTGGATCCAAATCTCTTCAGTTGCTTGCATCTGGATATATGAGCCTCTGGGGTCACAGTCCTGCTCACACAGAGACACAGACAACAAATTTCTGCAGCAGATGGTTCGGAATTAGCTACCTCAATCCTTGAGAGAATATTTAGGTAATTATTGTAGAATAGAAACAATTAATACTTAACTAAATATTTGAATAATACTAAAGCTGATTGAATGATCCAAGGGTTTGAGGATTTCTTCCTAGGTTGACTAGATTTTGACCTTTTAACCTTCAAATTTCCTTATAGGAAAATTTGAAGCTCAAAAAAATTCCCAAAAATGGAAAATAAAGCACATTTTATGCTCGGCTATTGATTAATGACAAAGCTGGAGGGAAAAGAGAATGTTAAAAGCAGAGCTTGGGAAAGCCAGAACATAAACATTTTTCAGTTCTGAGAAATTCAGTAGTATAGATATATATCAAATCCAGGTTAGCCAAAATCAATAGAAATACTCTAATGAACAATAATATGCTTTGAGTCAGATCATAGATTCTTAGAAGATAAAGTTGATAAAATAGGTTAAATAATATATGTGTGTGTGTGTGTATATATATATATATATGTATAAATATAGTTATTTCTCTTTAAACGACTTTAAAGAAATGAAAGTATAATAATTTGTATTAAATTATTCTGGGGCAGTAACGTTTTGCTTCAATAATTACCCAAAGCCCTCTCCCTCACTTCTCCATGAATTCCTGCTAATCCAGTTGCATTGCTTCATTACATCAGAGAGGGAGAAATTTCACAATGTTGAGGGCAAAGTCAGAGTTGACTTAGCTGAGTCTTAGACTGAGGTTTACTTAATGGCCTTAGACAGAGTAATTATATGTAGAGCAACATATGCATCATAGAAACCACCTTAGTCCTTTTAGACTGGTATATGCCCTTATATCGATAGCTGCTCTGAAATGCAAATTTCATCATATGAACATAAAATATGTGCTTTAACAATTTCACATTAAGGGACATTTTGTTAGTCTTGATCATTTTAAGTTCTCAAAAAGTTTCAAAACAGTCAAGGAAAAGAGATTTCAATCAGTAAAAATGCCAGTATAGAGCTCTTATTAAACAAGTTTTATCTCTATAGGCAAAGAGGAAGTACTTCTGTGTTAGCTCATGAGAAAATGAAAAAATAAATTGGAATGACAGAATCATAAAATGGTTTGGGATGGAAAGGACTTTTAAAGGTCATCTAGATCAATTTCACTGCAATGAGCAGGGGCACCTTTAACTAGATCAGGTTGCTCAGAACTCCATTCCATCTGATCTAGAATTTCTCCAGGGATGAAGCATCCTAAATGTCTCCAGGCAATCTGTACCAGTATTTCCATTTCCCAAGTCTCATTCTAAAAAAAAAAAAAAATGAACTCTTCTTTATATCTAGCCTGAATTTATTATCTTTTCATTTAAAATCTTTATCCCTTGCCCTGTCACTTCAGGACTTAAAAAACCATATTGTCTTCATCGTATAAGCACCTTTTAAGTACTGAGAGACTCTAATAAGATCTCCTCTAGAGCCTTCTCTTTTCCAGTCTGAATACATCTCTCAGCTTGTCTTCACGGGAGTGGTGCTCCATCTCTCTGATTCTCTTTTTGGTCTTCCCCTGGACTTGCTCTAACACCTCCCCATCTTTACGATGTTGGGGGCTGTGGAGCTGGACACAGCACTCCAGGTGGGGTCTCACCAGAGCAGAGAAGAGGGACAGAATCCCCTTCCTCACCTTGCTGGCCACTCTGCTTTAGATACAGCCCAGGACACTTTTGGCTTTCTGGGCTGGAAGTGCCCATGGCTGGATCATGTCCAGCCTCTCAACCACCAGCACCCCCAAGTCCTTCTCTGCAGGGCTGATCTCAATTCCTTCATTCCACAGAGTTTATTAATAGCAGGGGATGCTCTCACTCAGGTACAGCACCTGGTACATGGCCTTATTGAAGTTCCCTAAGGCTCACTTCTTGAGCTTGTCCAAGACCCTCTGGATGGCATCCCATCCTTCAAGGGTGTCAACCTCACCACTTGATGTCGTCTGCAGACGTGCTGAGAGTGCACTCAATCCTCGTGTCCATGTCATTGATGAAGACATTAAACACTGCTGGTCAGAATATAGTCCCTGGAGGGACGTCACTTTTCACTGGGAACTGACAATGCTATCAGGACATTGATCTATTGACCAACAGCCTCTGGATGAGATCATCCAGGCTATTCTTCCTGCATAAGAGAGATATGCATCATGAATAACAAATCCATATATTTATAATTAAGAGAGAAACATGTTATAGGGGACCAGGTGAAAAGCCTTATGAAAATCCAGATAGATGATATCTTTAGCACTTTCCTTGTCCACAGGTGTAGTCATTTGACCACATAAGGCCGCTAGATTGGTCAGGCAGGACTTGGCCATGGTGAAACTATGCCATCTGCCTCAAATTACATCCCTGTTCTCCATGTTCCTTAACATAGTTCCCAGGAGGATCTGCTCCATGATCTTCCCAGGCACAGAGGAGAGGCTGACAGGTTGGTAGTTCCTGGGATTATCCTTTTTACACAGTCTAAAAATGGGTGCAATGTTTTCCTTTTTTCAGTTGTCTGGGACTTCACCTGCATGCCATGGCTTTTCAAATACCATGGAAAGTGGTTTGGCAACTACATTAGGCACCTCTCTCAGGACTCTGGGATACATGTCATCAGGTCCCATAGACTTAGTATATTCAGATTCCTCAGGTAGTCACAAATCTGATCTTCTCTTACAGGATCTAAACTCAAGATTCCATCTGTCTGAAATTATCTGCAGAGTAGACAAAACATAGAAAATCCAGACTTTTTCCCCAAAAAAGGATGCATTGTGTTTCCAGGAGGGTGGCCTATGCCAAACATAATGCATCAGTACCTCCTTTATAAAAATATATGCAATTCTCTAAGGGCTATGACAGGCTAAGGTATTCAGCCTTGTAGCTCCAGTTACAACTTCCTGTCAGCTTTAATGCACAGTTAAGTTATATCACGTACAACTGTGGTTTCCAAGTTAAAAAATATGTGCTGTGGGTTGGTTGTGCAAAAATCTAATTTTGAAAGACTACATATATGCAAGGATATAAAATGGCAAACCTGCAATTGTTTGATATAGTGTTTTCATCCATTCTTCAGTTTACAAGAGGATCAATTTGAAATGCTCATTCTACATTTTCTTTTCCAGGTAATGTTATTTCATTCATATCACAGCAACAACAGAATTAAGATTTCTAGCATAACTGTATAGCTAACATTTTCTAAGTCCCTACTTTTTGTGGAAAAAAATCCCTACCTTTTAAAGCTTTTGAAAATGAATTTACGTCTATTCAAAAAATCCCAAACTCAAACCCAAAAATAAATGAATGAACAAAACTGAACAGAAGCCCCAGAAAGCAACAAAAGCCCCATTGTTAAGCTGAATTGCATATATCTATCACACTGGATTTAATCCTTTAGTAATATTTTTTTAGTAGATGTTTAAGAGGGTGCCTGATGAATATCTTACAGTTGCATGCTCATACTGACTGTTTCAGGCATCCTCTTTCTTTGCTGCAATTACAGCTTAGAGAAGTGGTATAACAGGTTTACTGGAAGGAAAAAACATTCCTTGAAAATTCAAATAAATTGTGATTGAGCCAGTGCAGTAGTACAGTCCTCAGCATCTGGCATTCTGGAAGCAAAACCCATGGGTATAAATGTACATCTGTTAGAATTTCCCACCTGTTTGCATGAAACTTATGGGCATAAAAAATTGCCTGCCAGTAATTTCCAGCTCCTTTTTCAATGTTTTCCTCTGGGATGGTCCTTAATTCCAAGGGAAGGGTTTTTCTAGTGTTTATTTTGATCTAAAAAACTTCTGTTCATTTGTTGACAGAGATTTTGAGTCAAGCTCATTGAGGTCTCTGGAACATTAAATAGATTCTCTTTGGGAATCTTCTAGACTCCCAAATGTACTTAGCTTCAGATGCAATATTCAGCTGGTGTCTCCTGGGAAGAGTGTGATTTGAATAAAAAGGGGTTGCTTTCAGCACAATTCTTTTTATTTTTGCCATCTGATCTCTTCCTCTCTTCATCTCTCCCAGTCTAGCTGTTCTTGCAGGAATAGAAATAATTGAAGTAAACCAGGCCACATTCTGGCACAACAATCCTACTGTTCTTAGTTTTTAAGCAGTTATACCCTGAAATGTTACAGAAGAACTAGAAGGATATGATAAAATGAAGGTAAGTAATTTTAATCTAGAGGGAACCAAGAAAAAAATGCCCAGGGGTTTCTTTGTTCTGGTCCTCCCTCCAGAGGCACTGAGCTCAAGCTGATCTGCTCTTGTATCCCTTCATTAATTTTTTTTCCTTTTTTTAATCTAGCACCTGAGACTTTGCCCTGGGACAACTAGGGTTAAATCTGAAAGAGGAAGCTGGCCTGAGAATGGGAGTGTGTGTGAGGACAGAGTCTATTGGGACACCATCAGCTCGCTGGAGCAGCCTATTGCCCAGGACTGCTCCTGGCACTTACAGTCTCAAGTGATCTGTGTGTGTGTGTGACTCCCTGAATGCTGTGAAAATACAAAGGTAGTGCTTCTCCTTTAGCAATATTGCATATCACAGTATCACAGAATAAATAAAGTTGGAAGAGACTTCTGAGATCATCCAACCCAACCCTTCAGTGATCACCACCTTGTCAACTAAACCATGCCACTAAATTTTTGAATACTTCCAGGGGTGGTGACTCCACCACTTCCTTGGGCCACTTTAGTCCATTCCAAAATTTAACAGCCTTTTAGGTTGCTTAAGAAATTCCTCCTGATGTCCAACCTGAAACTGCCCTACTGCAGCTTGAAGCTTTATACCCTTCTCTTGTCGATAATTGCCTGGGAGAAGAGGTCAAGGACCAGTAAGGGAATAGTACACTTCATTAAGTGATTTATATTAAAAAAAAAAACAATTCCAGGGGATATAATATATTTCTGAATGTTTGGAACTAGGTAAGAGCTGCATCAAACCTTTTGACTCATCCCATTATTCATCTGAAATTAAACGAAAAAAAAGGTGCAAAACTACACAGATGATGTTAGTCAGGTCTGTGAGGAAATGAGTTGTTGGATTTTTGTCTTGTGAAGGGATAAACTTGAAAATTTGATGGTCTGCATTTTCTAATGTCATGATAACCAAGAGTCACAGTTTTCATTGTTATTCAAGAATGCCTTTCATTTCAAAACAATGGTTTAAATGGCAATTGAATATAGAGAGTTTTCAGGAATAACTTAGACTCAAATGGACATAACAGTTTCTTAATTTGTTCCCCTGCATTATTCTGCATCAAACTAGAGCCAACTGGAAAAAAAAAAAAAAAAAGGTAAAAACTGGTTCCAACCAATACATTTAGCTTCCAATTACTTAAACTGGAGCAAAGCCAATTAAATAAGTAATGATCTTATTCTGAAGTTATTGTATGTGTTGTGGAAAGGTCATCTGACTGATTTCAAGTATCTAATCAATAACTTTACTAAATTGCCAGTAGATAGAAATGTGAATGTTGGCTGTAGTACTAACTTGTTTACTCTTCAAAAAAAAAATGAAGATCAAAATTATTTGATTTTCATTTCATACACTTTCTTACCTTTTCATGTTGTTCTGTCATTCTGCTGTGGATGGGAAGGTGGCCCTCTACTGTGATTGAACTAATTTTTATAGAATGCATTTTAAAAGACTTTTCTTTGTTCCAGTCAACTTTCAGGTTGGGATCTTGTGAAATATGCAGCCTTTTGCTATCCAGGAGAAAATTTTCTGGGCTGCCTCAAAAAGAAAAATTGCTCTGAGTCTGCACACAGATCCAAGAACATAACACTAAATTACATCACTCTATGCCACAAAATTTCATTTGCTGCTGATTAGAAATATAAAAAATAGAAACCCCAAACTTTCCAGAAATTATCAAAGTATCTAAATTTCCTCAAAATAACAAAGAGTTATTTCCCAATTTATTTCCCTGTTTGAGCTGTTTCAGCTTCTAGATTTATCAGTACATAAAATATATGTGTAATGTTATGAAAATTTCATTTTCATAACATTACACATATATTTTATGTCGTACAAAAAAGTAGAGTATTTTATTTCTGGGAATCAGGGAAACCAGGAATTATTTTTCCTCACAAATTATACATTAAAAAAAAAAAAGAAATATTTATTTTAAAAAAAGTGTACTTTTATCTCATCAGTAGATCTAATTTCAATAGTGATAATACAATCAAGTGCAAAATAAGCACACATATCCACATTTTAACTGTATTCTATTCAAACCTGTCTGCTTTCCCATGATGAATAACAACATTTAAAGAATATAACATGGAAAACTAAATCACTTTATCCAGTAACTTTTTATCCAGTACATTTATTTTTTATTATTTCATTTAGCCTGTACTACAGGTGTGAAATTGTGTGGGCTGATTTATACTTCAAATGAAAATGGCTTGCTGCCAAATTTGCAACTTTTTGCTTTTTGGTTATTCAGAGTGTGAAAATTCTTATTTTATAAAAGTTCTTCAGTCAGAAATCTGCTCAGAGTGAAATAGAAAGGGCTATAGTCTAATGTTTGGGGAAAATTAAAAACACCATATATACTCCTTTTTACAAAACATATATAAGGAGGGATACCTTGAAACTGCATTTGTAAAGTATTAGACAGTCTTTGATAAAATGGTTCTGTAGGAAGCATAGGAAGCAACATGCTACCTCTGTGTGTGTATGTATATATATATATGCATATGTATAAAAGCATTAAAGATGAGCAGAAAGTAACAGAGTTGAAATCAGGTTATCTCCTTTTAATTATCCTCAAATATCAGTAAATCATGTATTAAAAGGCACCCATGGTGCCTAACAATCTCTACAAACAAAGAAACAAAGATTGTCAGATTGTGAGAGAATTGTCATTTTTGCAGAATTCTGATAGAATCTTTTTCCTCAGCCTGGGCTACTTTGGAGCAATATCATTAGCTAGAAACCAATGTGCATGCTGATTGAACTACTAAAAGTATATCAGTTTAGGAAAGTATGTTCTGCATCTTCCATTTGTCTTTTTTTTTTTGTTTTGTTTTGTTTTGTTTCGTTTTCCTACTTTATTTTCTGGACAGCCTAGTCTTACAGAGGGACTTTTTGCAAGGGCGTGTAGTGATGGGACAAGGAGGAATGGCTTTAAACTGGAAGAGATAGGGTATAGATAACGTAATAGGAAGACATTCTTTACTGTGAGGGTGGTGTAGCATGAGAGCTTGTTTCCCAGAAAAGGTGTGAATGCCTCATCTCTGGAAGTGTTCAAGGCCAGGTTGAATGGGACTTGGAGCAGCCTGGTCTCATGGAACGTTCCCTGGCCAGGGCAGAAGGGTTGGATCTAGATGGTCTTTAATATCCCTTCCAACACAAACCATTACCATTTTGATTCTATGAAAGAGTTTTCCTTCAACCTATTTGTCATATAACCCCAATTAGGTGTTGCCACTGAGACCCTCTAAACCATGTGCTTATCACTCAGTCTCACCATCCCCTTGTTGTGGACTGGAGAGCAGAATTGGAGGCACAAAAGGTAAAGATCACAACCTGTGACAATAGCAATTTATCTGAAACAGCAGTGAAAGAGGACAACAAACAGTAAGAGAGATAATGCTAATGATGAAGGACAGAGGAAAGAGGCGAGCAATTCACATGAAAAATCCCCAACTGTACACAACCATTCCCTCCACCATGCCATGGAACTCAACTCCAAAGGGAGCTCTCCCCAGTCCCTGAGAATGACCTGAGGTGGTGTATAATAACCTCAGTGTCTTAGCCATGCCCCCTCTGGCTACCACAAAAATTAACCCTGTCCTGGCCAGAACTTTCTCACTGTCATGCCATTGTCCAAAGAGAAGTTCTGCAGAGAAAACATTGACTGAAACTGACTTTCAACAGTCCTTGTATGACATAATGCAGGAAATCAATTCATAGGGATTTGTTTTACACTTTAATGGTGAATAATTTTAGCAGATTTTTTTGTTGTTGTTTTGGTTTGGTTTTTTTTGTTGTTGTTGTTGGTTTGGGTTTTGGTCTTTTTTTTTTTTGTTTTTTTGGGTTTTTTTTGGTTTATCTTGTAGAAACAGAAAAAATGCTCTTTTTCAAGCGTGGCTAAGAAGTGTCTTATACTTTGTGATTTCCCAAGTCTTTTAGGCTGGGGTGTGTCATGCTTAATACCACTTAATTCCTTTTCATCTCTGTTTTTGTTTATGGGCTATAATTCCCAGTATCTTCAGAACCCTGAAATTAGCCAGAGGCTCAGTAAAGAGCCTTTTATAAAAGTGGTCCTTAGCCTTTCACTTTTATAAGCACCAAAATTCAATCAAAAATTATTTTTAAAGTGACTAAAAGCTACAGTAGTAAATCTATTAAAATGTGTTCAATCATTAACTTCTTTGATTTAACATCTGTCTAAAGCATAACATCAAAAATTGAATAATTTATCACCTAATTGCATAAAAGCTTGAGTAATGTAAGGCATTAATTAAAAATTTATATGAAATTCAGAGGAAGAAGGTTGAGTAGGAACTGTTTGATTACCCATGCAGTATGATGGCTATAGTTGCTTTGAAAGACTAATCTATTACCAATCACAAATGCTTAAAAGTGAATAACACTCTAAGTGCCTTAGAATCCTACCTGTTGATTTTCAGAAAATGCACTAGCTATAGATTACTTCAGATTCTATACTTAGATGCACAGATATGCCAGTTCTTCTTTTATGCCAGTTCATTTTTTTGATTTATTACCCTAACTGTATGTACAAATTCTTATGCAAACATAAGAGAATAAGGCTTTCCAAAACTTTCTGAGCTTTGGTTCATAAATGTACAGACCTCAGGAGCAGGTTTCTGATTTTCTTCTCAGGCTCATATTCAGACAGCCATAGAAGAATATCATAGCCATAAAATCAACTCATGTTAAATACATTGGGGTGAGAAGAAAATAAACAGCTATTATATCAACCATATTATCTTTTCAAATTATCAAATTGCTCCTACAACTGATGAAAACTAGAGAACTTTTAAGTGCAGGTTTCTTCTTTCATAGTCCACTAGTAGCATTTGAAAGTAGTTAGTTATTTAAAACATTTGTGCCAAACTGCTTTTATAATTAGAAAAATTGGCTCAGAAATCAGAGCATCCAGATGGATGCAAACAGCACAGGTTTTGATTTAAGCAGGTTTGTCTGTCACCAAAAAAATGGACCTGCTTTGCAAAGTTCTCTCTTTAACACTCCCACCAAAGCCTATTCTCATGAATCATTCACTGAGATATACCTATGTAAATGAGGACTTATGAAACGAGGCCCTAAGTTTATTGAAATGCAAAGTACAGTTAAACATAGTTTGGGGTAATTTCTGAAAGAATATTTAGAAAATTTTTCTTTTCCTTCTTCTAGAGAGCACAATTTTTATTTTGTCCAACACTGATAGTTTTACAGAAATCTAGAGTTACCTGAGCAAATAGTAGATTGAAGTTTATTTTTCTATTCTCTTTTCCTCATTTCTTAATTTTTCTTTTATTGTTTGTTTGGTTTTGCTTTGTTTTGTTTGTTTTGGTTGGTTGGCTTTTTACTAGTCTTTCTTCTGTTTTTGCTGATTACCATTTGAGTCTTTACCTGCTGGGAGGATGGGATGTATTTCATCCACGTTAAGATTGTGCTATTGTCAATCAATCCCCTTGTGAGAATAAGATTAGTGTTTTCAGTGTTCTCAATTTGATACCAGTAGGGAAAAATTCAGAATTATCACAAACAAAAAGTAAAATAGAAGATATAATTAAGAAATATAATATAGAATTGGCATGATAGTAACAATCAGGAATATTAATGACACTTTTAGGTTTTGATAGCTCACAAAAGACTTGAAGAGCTCAATTACCAACCATTTTGAAAATACGCTTAGAAATATGTTCATTTGTGACTTCAGAATATTTTAAAAAGCAGAGTGTCTAGCCTGTACATAGGTGACCACAACTTAGAAAATACCCAGGTAAAATGTTCAGAAAGAAGAGAGACTTGTGTCTTAGTAGCAGGTTGAATAGAACCCATTTTTCTTCCCATCCAAGTGGAATCCTTGAAAGTTCCAAACCTTGCATTACAAACAGAAAGTACCTAAGATGCCCAGAAACAAACCTACTCAGACAGCTTTTCTGTTATGTTCTGCTCTTCAGATTTCTTGTTTGCTTCCTTTATCTTTAAAAATTTGCTACTTTCCTTTTTTTGTTTTGTTTTATTTTTGGGGTAAAAGATGTGATGCTGTTGTGTGCTGTATGAATTACAGCTAAGGAGACTTAGATTGCCTTTTATCATTCTAATTACTAAGATTCATGTGGAGAGATGACTCAGTGACACATCTGAAAGGAGTGTGAAGTTATTTCACCTTTCATTCATTGATTAAGTTCTGAAAGAGAAAAAATTAAATGGAAAAAGCATACTTATTTTGAAAAGGATATAAGCAAGAAATTCCATTAAGAAAACAGTTCAAATGTATATATATATACACAAATATATTTGTGTGTGTGTGTGTGTGTGTGTGTGTGTATGATTGCTCTCTCAAGTGTACAACCACAGTCCTGTACATGTACATAAACATATTCATAGATAGGCTACTAATGTATGTATTGAGGTAACATTTCCATTTTTTAAGGGAAAGACTTTATGAATTGAATTTAAATTACTTTATGTTACAAGCTCCACTACTACTACTACTACTACTACTACTGCTGTTACTACTACTGCAGCTCACCAAACACAAAGCATAAAAATCCCAACAGATTTCCACTAAACCAGATCTTTTATTCAAAGTTTTATTCAGCAGCTGAGTGAACCTTCCTGGTTCCAGTAAACTCCTAATCCTCAGTTATTATCAGGTATCCCAGAAAGTGCTTCTTTCAGTTGGTTTTGAAGCCTGAAGCTATGATGATGTTTTGCTCTTCTTGGTAGCTTTTCCTAGCTTTTTTCCGTTTTCCACTTCTTCCACCTCAGACTAGACAAGTATTTTCCTCTTAACGTGTCTAGTTTATTAGCAAGGAAAAGCAGACATTCCCCTCCCTCAAAGGATTCCACCAGAACTCATGTGCAGTGTCCCCAAGAATGCAAGCAGGCAGATGTGCTCCCTTGCTGCCTTGCAGTACAAACAGTGACTGTGAATAAATGCATCGCACAAACCCGATCCACAAAATCACTTGTTCCAACAAAATACAAATGTTTGAACATGTTAAGATTTTTTAATTTTTTTTTTAAATAAACAATGATTTAAAACTGTAATCTGGAAAACAGATTGAGTCCATTCTCATGGTTTGGTTAAGAAAAGTGCTATCTAAATTTCATGGAACAATCAGTGGCAATAATGGAAATGTCTTCTTCTGCTGGGATTACATAGTAAAATTAATCCACATGCTGATATTTAAAATGCAACAAATTTAATGAAACTATAATGTTGCATTCTTTTGCAAAATACTATGCAACTGTGTGTCAGAAACATTGGATGCAATTTTGGTGACATCTATTTCTCAGATACTTATAACTGCCAATCCCTGATTTTGTGAAATATTCCCAGATGAGCCTAGCAGGCAATTTATTCGGCAGAGGAAAAAAAAAAAAAAGAATTTTGGCTGGTATGCTTGGTGGTTTTGACCAATATAGGCAGGAATTAGGGGAGAGGTAGGGTTTCTTGTCTGATTCTCATCAGTTAATCAATCTGACTTCGAAAAAGATTCAGCACCAAGAATTGAAGTGAGGAGATTATTTTGTCCTCTCTTCTGTAGTCAACTCATGAAATTTTATGGAAATTTAAATTAAATGCAGGAAAATACATCTGGTCAATTGCAAATCAAGAAGACATATCTATCCTAACATCTGCAGATGATAACAGGAAGATATTAATCATGAACCACTGTCAAAAAACAAAAGTGGTATATAATCACTTTGCCTGTATTTTTTTCACAGCCGTTAACATTAATCTTTGTGTATTGCTGTAACTTTGTCTGAAAAAGTAAAAAAATACCAACTATTTAAATTTGAGGATATAATTTTGAGAGACAAAGCATCCTTCAGTCTTTTTTCTTACAGTAAACTTTGTGTATTTATCCCCACACAATATACTCTCAAATCTTTTTTGATTGCCCTTGTTCAACATTTCTCCAGGATTTTCTTAAAATAGCTACAAAAGTGACAAACTTCTACCACTACTATGAAGAGATACAAAATACTTTTTTCTGTTTTAGTAGGAAGTTTCTTTTGGATATGACAGCATTCTTTGATGAAGAGTGTGGTGAAGAAAAGAACTATTAAAAGTTAATGAATTTGGAAACTATACTTTTTATGCCTGATGCTCATACAGATTTCACATTCTAATTTCCTGCTAATCTCTATGGCAACCTTTTGCAGATTTAGTAGTCACAAAGAGAAGACTGGTACAGTACTAAAAATGAATCCAATTTCACTCCTAAAAACCTAAAGCCAAAATTTATTTCAACTAAATGTATTTGCTGTGTTGATATAAGCACAGGACTTTGGTGAATAAATTAAACTTTGAGAGCTCAATTTTGTGCTCAGATCTTCCATATATAATTTGCATTCTGCTTCTTATCTCATTGTAGAATCTTATTTTTCACATTGAATTCAAAATCACATATCGTCAAGATAAATTAATCTGTAAATAATCAGTAGATAATTTTAGGGCCTCCATGGAGCTATACACAAGCTGAAAATTAGGTAGGTATTTAACATTGCTTGTTGAATTGTAGCTCAGGTATTTACAGGTAGAATTTTTGCATGCCAATTTAGTGAAGCAGCAAGATTAGAATTCTTGTGCTCCTGTTGAGTATCTTATCCTTTTCTTTAGATGGCAAGTAAAGGCTTTATCTCCTATGATTATCAGTCCCATACCAATTCTGAGAGAAGTCCAACCAGTGTTCAGGGTAATGACTTCAAACTTTAAATTTTGAAGCTTTTTAACATCTGTGCCATGAAATGGATATGATCAAACAACAAGAAGAAAACAAGCAAAATATACAGACACATTTCTAAATTCTTTCTGATAACTTAATTCAAGTTATAGGAAGTTAATATGAACTAAAAGAAAAAGTGATATAGCTACTCAGCTGCAAACATCATCAATTTGTCCTATGCAGAATGAAACAAAAGTAAAATAAAACAAAATTAGTAGCTCTCATTTCTTTTAGAATGAGAATAGCAAAGAAAAAAAAACCAGAAATACACCACTCTTTTAAAAATTCTGTACAGTCACATTACATCAAAATCATATTCAAATGTAAATAAAGTGAAAAATTATATTTTAGCAATACATCATACCTTTATATTTCATTAATTTTTAATCAATCATGACTTCACATTGTGACAATTCTGGTCCTTACAAAAAATCAAATCTGAATTGAAAGAGGTAAAGAAGTAATATGATTTTATTCTGGTTAGATTATTGCAGACCTAAAACCCTAGAATTGTAACCGGGTGCCTGGGGAACATTATGGGGCCCTGGTATGGATCCAAGAATCTATTAACAATGGTTTCTTGTTTTCTAAATTCATGGAAAGGAGTCCAAGTAGCCTTATAAGATAGGCTGTTCAAAAGCTATGTCTCCAGGTGTCTTAGCTGAGGCCTCACTAGAATTTGTGAGGGATGTGGGGTGTCACATCTTTAGATCCTGGTTTCAGTGCTCTGAAACATCTTCAAATCCATTTTTGTTTTCGAAGACACTTTTCAAGGTTCAGTCATTGGCATTTAATGACAAAGCTCAGTTTAGTTAGAAAATTATACCTGGTTTAAGCAATGGAGAGAGAACCACACATGATGTGTATCTGATTTCCTTAGGAAGTGTTGAGGTAAATGAATAGATCCTTGCTGAATGCTTGCGTTGCACCAGAAGACTCTTTTGAAACAGCAATCTTCCCTGTGGAATTTTTTTTGGTTAAGCCTACAAGCAGTACTGCAGAAAGACTATGTCTGCTAGCTCAGTCTACAGCGATTCATCAAACTGAGGATATAATTCCTGCACAAGTTTTACACATGCATACTCCCAGTGACTTCTGCAGACTTTTTCCTAATTTACATCAGTGTAAACTGCATCAGAGATCCATTTCAGGAGCTTTGGAAGTTCAGAGCAAACATGTCTGATAGTCAGACAAACCATTACATGAGAGGTACCAACAGTTTAATGTTGCCTCAAGCTGTTTAAAATATCATCCACACAGCTGTGTAGCTGTGTGGAAATGCCTTGTTTGGAAGGTGTACTATAAATGAGAGCAAAATCTGTCTCATATGAAAGGTTAAGAAGATCAGTCTCAATTGATTTCACTGAGACAATAAAATTAGAGACAGCATAGAAAATTACTGCCCTGAAATTACCTTGTTTATGTTGGATCTTTTCTCCTTGTATAGTTAACCCCAACTTGGAGCAAATGAAGAACTAATAAGAAAATTTAGTAAATGGGTGCACAAACCAGCCATGCAAAATTTCCACAGAACTCAGAGAGCTCTGTAGCTCAATTAGACTCAAAAAGGAATCCCTATTCAGCCAGTTACAGGAGAAACCATCATCTGAAATTAGAAACCTGTCAAAACACTGTTGTAAGCTAAAACTGCATGGATATTGCAGATTTTCCAAGGAGATGTACACACTGAGTTTTTAAGCAAAATTTTGAAGGATCACACTTGCAACTTTTGAGTAACTGCTTGCCATGGTTATTAAGCCGGCTGCCCTCCTCTTCTCTTTCCACAATAGAGCATGCAAGATTTTTGTAGGATTTGAGCTGATCCCTCTGAACTATCTTTTATTGCACCATGTTTGGAGGTTTGTTACCAAGTTCACAGCTAATCTACATATATTTCCACTAAAACCTCCATGCGTACTCTGTGGAGTGTGTGTACAACTTTTCACTCCCCTGATTATTTCTGTTCCTATGAGATTTTAATGAGTGACTTATATAATTTTTAATGAAAAAATCATTCATAGACTTACTGGGAAAAAGAATTGAAAGTCTTTTGTTGAGAAAATGTAGTTTTATAAAAAATAAGGAAAGAAATATGAGGAAAGAAAATCCAGTTTCTAGAAAAAAGGATGCTGTATTTTTCAAACATTTCTATTAATATTTTCTAAACATTGCATTCCAGAAGGAAATATATTTAAAAAATGCCTTTGTGGAAGATCCAAGTATGTTCAGTTTCTGTACAAATCTGAAAAAGTCAACTTTTTAAATCTCAAAAATAGAACCATCATCTGGTTGTTGCCTTTATTTTAACTGCTGAACTCTCTGCTGTTCCTTTATTATGGAAGCACAATAGTATCTTTGGTACTTGACCTCTCAACTGCCATTTGCCTTCTTTTCTCCTTTCCTTTTCTCTGCTCTGCAATTTATCTCAGTCTCTTTAGACCTCCCCCTTAATTTCTCCATTTTCACTGGCATTAAAAATAACTGCTGAAGCTCACGATGTCAGTGTTTTTCTTACTGCTTCTGCTCTTTCCTCATTTCTTTTCTATGCAGCTACTATGCTGTCTTCACTAATTTTTTTTCTTCATTCTCATTCCACCTCATTAGACTTCCAAAAGGTCAATATAAATCATTGGAATGAGCATACATATCTGATTTTAGTAATTCTAATGAGTCTGTCCCCATGGTATTTAGCTATCGATTGGTGTACAGTAACAGATTAAGCAATGGATATTCTTCCCTTTAAATGCCTCTCAAAAGATTAGCTAATCTCCACTTGGGAAAGCTTCAGTTACTCCTTACATTTTATTCCCATAAAAACGGCTAATCTAGCTTTAAATTACATATAAATCATACTCAATATTACAAAAAAAAAAAAAAAAAAAAGCAAACTGTCAAAGAGGTTTTAAATAAACAGTCTAAGAGATTGAGAGTTTCACATTAATGAAGATTTACTTTTTTTGGGGTATTAAATTAGGAGCCACTATGGCTTTCTATCAGGATAAAAAGACAAGCAAATTGCTACAATTAAAATCTCATGAATTTCTGTTAATAAACGCTTCTCTTTTGTCTATTCCAATGTCATGTCAAGTACTAAAAACCATGAAGCAATTAGGAATGTAATATGACTGACATCAGCATGAGATGGTTAATACATTGAGAAATAGTATGTTTGCATCAGGAGCTGAAAGACTGAAGGTTTTGAGGCACAGCTAAAAAATAGAATATTATAATGCTTTTAAATTTTTCCAGTTCAATGACAAGAGATGTTTTAAATATACAAACAAGCAGAATAATCCAACTCAGAAGCAGAATAAATAATGACCATAAGCCAGCTCCTAATGTGTAGAAGAAAGTGTGCAATAGGAGCTAATCCACACTCAATAATAAACAACAATTAAGGTATACATGACTGAATTTAGAAGTCTAATTATCCAGTTACATGATTTGATAAAATATCTAGGTAATTTAGTAGGTAACTGTCCCGTTTTCCACTATGATTAATTATGGGTGTAAAATGGTATTAAATGCTAATTTAGTCTATCTCATCAGAATGTAGGCTATGTCCCTCATGCATCTGCACTTATGTTGTTGTAGTTCATTGGCTTAAAAATCGCTTGGTTTACAACTTATTCAATTCAGGGGTATTTAAAAAATGAATAAAATTGTGGCTAAAGTATTTGATATGCTGATCAAAGGGGTGAGTCGGCCTTCTCTATTCCACATACTTCTAGATAAATTAATGACACAGTTAGTTTCTTTGATTTCTGTAGGGTCATATAACTGTAAATATTTACAAGACTAAAATCTAGATATGGAAACCAAGTTAATTTTTTATTTTAAAAGGAAAGAGAATAATGCAAAGAAGAAACCTGCTAACAGGGAATTAAAAACTAAGAAGTTACACCTACATTCAGTGTTTCATAAGGTGTTGGAACTCATCCTCCAAAAGAAACTGTTTTTATTCTGTTCTGGCTTAGGTGGTCAAAAACAATGTTAATGTGTGAAAATCTCTGAAATTTTTTTTAATGTACTTAGCAAAAAAAAAAAAACAACATGGAACATTATTTTTATGATCCATTACCATCTATCATATACACAGAAATATATAATGGTGCTTTCTTTCCTTGCTTTGTCTTATTTAAGGGAGTAAAATGCAACTCCAGATAAAGAAGAGCCGAGATAGTGGCAACATAAAAAATGCTATAAATTAAGTTGAGGAGATTTTAAAATGAACAAAACACCAACCAAAACCATGGACCATATATACTTGGTAAAATAGCATCTTCTCAATTAAATACATCACAAAAGCCTCAAATTCTTTTCCAGTACACATTTCCTATAACTATTTTATATGAATATATCTCAGCCTACTGGTCATTTACAATTCCTATGCTTTAAATACTCTTCTATTCTAAAGTTCACAAATGTTTAAAGAATTTTGGTTATATTTTTACTTTGAGGATGAAGACTTTCAGAATATATTCCTCACTGACCCTTCAAAGGTGCTTCGGTCTCACATTCTTTTTTTTCTCCACCAATTCTCTTCATGTCTACTGCTTATGCTTTATCTATTTTTAATAAAGTAAACACTATTCTTTTCCAAATCAAAAATTATATCTGCAGTCAAGTCTTCATTAAACCATCACAGCAAGTAAATGTGGGATTTCTAGAGTGTAAAGTGAAAGGAAACAAATGAGAACTACAAGCATATAATCACAGAATATTTAGGGGAAAAACCCAAACATGGGATCATCATCACTTCAAACATGGGGTGTCTGCGTCACTTATTAATGACACTCTCAATCTCTTTACTCTATGACTTCCACTGCTAAGTCAGTCTGTTACGCTTGGTTGGGGTTAGATATTTTTTTCTTTCTTGGGTTTTTTGTTTTGTTTTGTTTTGTTTTGGGAAGGTTTTGTTGTTGTTGTTGTATATTTGGGTTTTTTTGCTTTTGTTTTTATTGGGTTTTTTGATGGTCCAGTTCTGGAGAGTCAGGAGTCCAGGAACTCCTACCTCTGCATTGTGTTCAGATCCACCCAGAAAATCAGTTGACTTCCACTAAAACCACAACACCAAGGTTTCTCAGTTCCCTGTAAATGAGAATTGATAGCTGATGTGAAACACCAGTTGTTAGAGGGAGCACAGAACACTTAGTGTGAATCTCATCTAGATAATTTTCAGTAGCAATTAATCCAAATTTCTAGAATTATTGCTAAATATGAAAATAGCTCAATTTTAAGGCAATATCTACTTTGTTGCTTGAAAAAATCACCACTTGAAAAAACCACCTTGAGAGTTTTATATAGTTCTATTGGATTGTGGAAGCTCATGAAGACCTCTGAAGCAGTGAAAGACTTCTATCCTCTGTCCCTCTGTTAGAATAAGTTGTAACTCACTGTGATGAGTTAGATAACTCATCACTGAGTTGTCCCCTGGGGTAATAATCAAATCACTGGGTAATCATTCCTTTCTGGTAGACATTTGTGCAAATTTCAGTGGGAGGAACACAGAGAGATAAATGTACTTCTGTGAAAAGTTTGCACTTGAATAGTATTAATATGTGTGAGAGTTGTCAGATCAATTCCCAGTACCAAATTACTAGAGAAAAGAAACTCATGTTATAGTAGCTGATAACTCATTGTTAGGCTGTGTTGGTTTTGATGGGGTTTTTTTAATGACTGGTAATCCAAATCAATATTGTGTTTGTGTGTACTTAAGAGTGGTCTCTAGAAACTCTTAATTCTAATAAAAGCTTATATACTGTCCAGATGAAACTGCTGAAAGCGGGAAATGTGGGAAAAGTGAAGGAACTGAAACCATTTCTATCTTCATGAAGATGAATGATAATTTTTGATATGTAAGATTTTAAGTATGGTCATTTCTTTCCTTGATTGTTTAATTCTCTTCTTGTTGGTTTTCAAAGCTAAAACTTCAAATCCTCATCTGGCTTAAAAGATGCTTTGATGATCAGAAGGCTCATGAAATAGTACAAGAAAAGTTGCAAGTTCTTTGCAGTCTACTGACTTTAGGGGTTTGTTTGCTATCTTTTTATTTCCTCTTAGACCTCACAAGACAGAATTGAGTAGCTTTTTAAGCTTAAAACTTCTTGGCTGTAAATACTTACATAAGTCACATAATTAATGTTTTGATGCAGCTGACTCTTTAAAAATTTGTTGGTTTTGGCCCTCTCAATAAGATGTATTTTTTCAGATACCTAGTAAGGATGATATACATAAGATAAACACCAGGTGCTGAATTTCTGTGTCATCCCTAGAGAAAGGTTGCTTCAGAATATAATGCAGTATAATGTAAAATACAACTGCAAATCACTCTCTTTTCTTTCACTACAGGTGAACCAGATTGGAAGGGGTTGGAGAAAGATAGCACATATGAATAGATCTTAAATTTCAGGCAGCCCTTGCTAGTCTTTTTTACTTTAGAAATTTAAATTATTTGTGAGGTTACATAGTTCTCTGGGATACTTTTATGATTTTAAATAGTTGAAACAATTCAGTTATACAAATGGCTTATTCATTCATGAAACTGTATACTCAGATTTCAAAAAATATTATCTGATGAGGGTTCTATCTTTTTTCCCATAAGTGAAATTTTAATGCAGCAGTATTCTTATTTTTTGCCTGAAAATGTGGGTGCATGAAAGTTGACACCTAATTCCCAGTGGATCAGGAAACCCATATTAGTTAATACATGCTTACTGTGAAGTGCATGTGCTATTTTGTGATGGGTTGACCTTGGCTTACTGCAGAGTACTGACCAAGGTGCTCTCAGCCCTCACTACAACAGCACAGATAAGAAAAGAGGATGGAAAAGTTCCTGTGTTGAGTTTAGGATGGGTAGAGCTGCCTCCCAGAATCATCACAGGCAAAACAGATTTGAGAAAAGTTAATTTAATTTTATAGACAACCAAAACAAAGAAATTTAAAATGTTGTCGGTAACCTTTCTCCCATCCCTTTTCCCAGGGTCAACTGCACTCCATCCCCAACTCCTCTACCTCCTTCACTTTGAGCAAGCAGGAGCAGTAGGGTGGGTACTGGGGTGGTATTATTTAGCTAATTTTTGTCTTGAATTTCCAGGGCTACATATTTTAGGCCTGAATCTTATTTGACTTTAGGATGATTGTAGACTCATAAAAATGAAAAAAAAAAAACGTTTATAGACTAGTCAGATTAAATACAACATCCCAGAAGATAGTCTATGCTATATCCTTAAACAATCAGTTCATGACTGCATTAAGAATAAAAAGACATGATAGAAAAAAATCCTAATTCTTTCTTTTGTCAGGACAGTTTTCCAACTGGACTGGAGTTAAAAAGGCTTTTGCCATTCTGTTAGTGGCATGACATACAAAATAAATTTTTGTTAAACTGCAGTTCTCGATCTCCATTAGAATAATGAATGCCTGTAAAAGTAATTGCTGATGTTATTAAATTGTTAAAAATAAAATGAAATTATGAAATTACTGTGACAAAACTAAAATATAAACCGAAATAATAATGACAAAATATTACTTATGCTAGCACTTGTTGGCAGCAATTTGGTTCATTAATGTGCCAGTAGCCAAATCTTGCTGCCTTATTTTGCTCCCCAGCTCTGGGAGATCTAAACCCATGCCAAAGATTGAAGTGAGTAGTTTTTCCACATTCCCTGATGCTATGTGAAAGATCTCCAGGCAATAGATAAGCACATAAGAGGGTTTTTATCTGTAAGTCTGGGAAACTGATGTACAAGAAATCCCAGCTGACCAAAAAACTCAAATAGTGGTATCTTTTTCCTTATGAGAACTGAAAGACCCAGGAATAGCTCACGATCCCTGGGGTCTCTCTTTAACCTGATTGCAATTAATTCATTAATGTCTCTGCAGTGAAAAACACAGTCACCCTGATGGAGTGAGAAAGTTTAGAAGGGCAGGTAAGATGGGAGTCTTGTGACTTTTGTGCCAATTGGGAATGGAGTGAGGAGAAAAATTTTCTTGGAAGAAATCTAGATTTGACATTGGGAAAGTGCGTCTAAGAATAACAGAAGGAAAAAGCTACCTAGCACCTGGTTCTGGTATCTCCTTCAATTAATATTTCAGTGAGACATTAAAAACAACAATTTCTTATAAACATCTGCTTATACTCTGACCCATCTTAGCTCAGGTCTTCTGAACTAGAGGTTTTCTTGAACTTCTTTCCACATCTGCAGTGCTATGCAGGAGGATATAGATCTTAATCATCAAAGGGGAGCATGACTTGAATACAAGACAATTTTTTGTAATTGTCTGGGCATGGAAGGCATGGAAGTCAGTTAAAATAAATAACACAGCCTATCTCCAACCCCCCTCCCCGCCAAAAAAAAAAAAAAAAAAAACCAAACAAGGAAACCCAAAAAAAAAAAAAATCCCAGAAAAAAATACAGGTTATGTCTTTTTTAAATTTAACATATTGAACAGATTCAATTCCCAAGATCCTTATACCCATCCTAAAACTTGGACAGTAGTTTTAGAAATCAAGTCCTGAAGAGCTGCATTTCATCCAGGATTTGAGAGAGCATTAGTGTAGCTTTTGTGTAGATAAATGAGTCTTTTTCGCTTCTTGGAATTGTCAGTTTCATTTGGACAGCCTAAAGGTAAGCAGAGCTTTCATTTGATGGCTAGTCTATCTAATCATTGTCCACGAGGCCGCTCGTGTTCAATCGCCTTACTGCACCTTTTATCTTACTGTGATTATTGTGTCTTCTGATGTCTAAAGACTTCCTGAAGTTTAAGTTACTGATGAATGAATACTTGCACCCTGCTATGTCATATGTCAATTAAGTGTGATGAAATTAAAAGCTCCTTTCTGTTGTTCTGGCAAAGGGAATTCATTAGTGTCATAAGTGCTCTTCTTGCACTGGCTGAACCAATTTCCAGTCCAAACTGTAAACAGTTCTTTGAACGAAAGTTTTGCAATCATTTCAATGTTTAAATTAGTGTTGTCTTTGTTTCCTTTAGAAATCTTTGGTTTGTTTCCTTTCCTACTTACTTATCGTGAATGGAGCACTGGATATCTTATAAGGTATGGACACATACCATCATTGAACAGCTAGGAAGCCAAACAACAGAAGAGGAATTATTGAGACTGTATTGCTCAGAAATTATGAGATAGATTAGAAGTAGGATGACAGTGATGATGTGGAGCTATAAATGTGCAAAATGTAGAGCTGAATGCAGTAAAAACATCCTTACCATATGCAAAAAAATGCCCCAAAACACTGCATAGGAATGAAGCCTCTCCATTTGCACTAACTGGGCTTAGATTATGTCACTGCCAAGACACAAAGAACAGAGAAAAGTAAAAGCATTTTTCTTTGCTTGGTTTTTATCTTCCTGTTTATGACCTCAGCTTCATTTCTTGCAGGGAATTATGAGTAATAACAGAACAGTAAATGCCTATGCTATAGTTCTGTTCTCTGAGTACCATACAATTTAGGCCCAATTTCAAAATGCTGAGGTCAGGGTTCAGTAGTATCAGTAGCAATCTATAATCACTGCAAAGCTTAAAAAATCTGTTTTAATTTTGGAAATATTCCTATTGCTCTCTCTCTTGCTCTGAACCTCTTCTGCAGAATTAAAGATTTAAAACTTGTGTATTCAATCTTATCATTTGTTTCTTTGGGATTTTTTTTGTTAGTTTGGTTGGTTGGCTTTTGTTTTCTATTTTATTGTCCTTGATGATCAAGAAGCGAAAGGTTAAATTCCCTATTCTGAGCCTCACAAAATGTGATATAAGTGAGGTTTTTGTTGTCAGTTCAAGCGTTATAGTCTGCTTTCCTTGGCTTTCCTTGATGTGTACACTTACCTGCTGCAACCACACAGCCGCTGCAGGAGGTTATGGCACTGTGCCAATACATTTATGTTCTTTCCCAACAACTGTGTGCTATGTTTTCAAAGTTTATTGATTCCTCAAGATCCATGGATACAATTGAACCCTCTGTGGTCATTCCTACACTAGTTTGTGCCCTCACAACACTGGCTGGTGGAATTCTTGCAGTGAGATTACTTTCAGGCATCTCCAAACATTTTTTTATGGGCACTAACAAGCTCATGTTGCTGCAGTTTAATTGCTTTTGGCACTGCAAATAGCTAAAGTCTAGATGGATACTACCTATACATGCATTCATCTCTACTTTGTTTTCACATACTGCCCTGTCCAAATGTTCACAACACCAATATACACTAGACATTTATAACTCAATGACAATTTTTACTTTTAGGTCATTGCTTGCTAGAGAAAACCTGTATTTTCTCTCATTACACTTTCACGAGGGAGAAAAGAACTTTAAATACAACATTACAGAGAAACAGGTGTGGTGCAGAACCACAGCATCAGTGTTTACCAGACATCAGCAGAAAAGATTTTAGCAGGCAGCACCTCCAGAATCAACTTAGAAAGTCCTAATCACTAGGTTACCAATACATTTTTGATTGTTTTTTTCTTTCAATAAATAATTTATTATAATATCAGAATCCTGTATATCTGTGATTGGTTTTATTCTTTTGCTACCCTCACTAACAGCATAACATATACCAATTCCACTCTGAAGATGGAAAACCTGTTTTTGAAAATAGCTTTGGCATTCATTCTGATATTTTTAGAGCTAAGTAGCAAGATGATTTAATAAAGATTTGCCAGATAAACTTGATTGCTTCTTTAATATAATTAAAAAATTAGTGGCTGAAAGAAAAGTATAATATGATAGGCATTTTCAATTAAGGAACACATTTGATACTTCATTTTATAAAAGCTTTTTTCTCAGAATTAATTTAAATTGGCTTAAATATGAATGTTATCATGTGAAATAACCACTGATGGAAGATAGTAAACAAAGGGAAGTGAAGAGCTGCAAAATAGTGACTTAGGATGAAATGGTTACTTGTTTTCTGCCTTAGGAGGTCAGGTTATATTCTCTTCCTTTCTAATGACTTTGCAGAGAGGAAAACCAGCACATTAATGAATTCACAGAGAGTACTAACTCGGGAGTAACTATAAAGACTGAAGAGCTACTTGGTGTACTTCTTCACTTTAATGCAGAGGATGAGATTGAATCCTAAATAAAAGCTGAGAATTATCAACAAACAGATTTTATGTAGAATTTGGCAAAATTCAGATTTTGTAAGGTAAGCTGCAGTTCAGAAAAAAAACTATGCACATTCTAATCTGTCATTGACTTCAGCCAGTGTTAATCATAAGCTTACAAGTTGTGTGGAATAATGAAGTAGTTAAGCTCAGGTTTAATATTAAGATTATTTTTAAGTTCTTTACTCATGCAAATTCTATAAGATGAAACCAAAAAAATAAAGTATAAATGTATTAGAGAAATGTAAATGTAATCCTGCATTAATAAGACTTCTCTTTCTATGGCCCATGTAACTACCTGGTAATAGGATTAAGGAGAATGAATAAAAAAGTGTCATTTAATTTACCATTTTATAAATCACAAATAAACCTATGTGTTCTCAAATATACTCCAGATGTAGCTCCTCTCTTCCCTCTTACTCTTAAAATAAAACACAGTAAGAAAGATTAAAGTGTGTGAGAAAGTGAATTTGTTAATGCAAGGGATGAAGTTCAAGACGAAATCATCTCTATTGAAATAAGTGGTAAAGCTGTCACAAAATCTCAAAAGGATTAGAATTTTACCAGAACATGGTAATGCAGACATGTACCTCATACTGTAACTTTTACCACCTACAAAGTAAAATTGTATTGGAATTTCAATCTGATATATTACAAAAAAGAAATTTCATGACAAAAAAGAAGTTCCTGTTATGGACTGGAGTTGGGTGTAGGGTCAACAAGAGCAAAAAGACATTTCAGAGACTATAACAATTCTAAGGCATACTTCAACCTTCAAAGTGTCTCTTTGAATTAAAAAAAAAAAGAACAATGAAAAACCAAAGACAAAACCAAACCAAAACAACACCACCAACAACAAAAAAAGATGAAAAAGAAAAGCAATCAAAAAAACCCAAAACAGTGGGGAAGCCTGCCAAGACTATATTTGTGATGGTATAGCTTTTTCACTCCAGCTTCCAAAAGCACCCAAAAAAGGACTGAATGGTGGTTTCCTAGAATCAGAATAAAGACAACCAGGGTGCACATTCAAAGTGCAAACATTTCACAGAAGAACAGCTGTGTGCAGCAATCTTTGCCTGCTGTGGATCAGCACATGAGGCTGATGTTCATGTTGTGCTTCCATATGTAGAACAGGATGAATGCTGTGAATCCCTCCTCTACCTGACACTGCTTACATGCAGCTACAAATAACTTCTTGATTAAAATCAGTTTTGCAGAAGGGGTGCCTTTAGATTATTTTTTTCATTTGCAGCAAAACTGGACACAAGGGAGAATAAAAAGTAGTACATTAATTATTTTGTGTCTGGAAAGGTGTGAAGGCTTACAACAGATTAAATTTTCAAAGTACTTTCAGTTTGCCGCCCAAATAGGCTGGGGTGCCCTTGGAGTCCAGTTGAAACATGAAGACAGAAGTTGCACACTGAGTATGTAAACCTGCAGCAGTGTGTATGTTAGCCAAAAGAACTGAGCAAATACAGCACTAGGATTTGTGTGAGCAACATGCCCAGTCAGCTTCATTTTCACACATGCACTATCCTTGGGCTAGGTATTTAGCACCTGGCATATGACTGTCTCCTCATCTGTGGGCAGACTTTATTTAAAATTAAAGGCAAATGAAAGGAAAGATATTTTACTGAGAACAGAACAATCCATTAAATAATGTTACACTGGTTTTGCAAAGATTGCATGGTCAGGATCACACTTGAAAAACGACAAGAATGTAACGCAAGGACGCTTCCCTTGGAGCCCTGGCAGAAGAATATTTGTGCTAAAGGTGCTAATTGAGTCTTAGGGGTACAGTGATGTAACTAAAGTGAGGCTTATAAAGTACAGAGAAAATACACATATTTTTCAGGTGTTAGAGGATTTGGGGAAATGTGAAGGCACTTCACAGCAGTCAGAACTGTACAATTTCCACTACCAAAGTGGGATAAAGGGAGAATTGCAGAAGCAGTGAATAAGTAAAGTGGGGAGGATAAGCTAAAGCCTCCAGAGCACCTAATTCATTCATCCTCTTCACTGAAATCCTTTTATTGCCTCAGCCTGCAATAGCCTTAGTGATCAATAATGGCAGTTTTTCATTCATCAGATTACTCAGATTGTAAAATAGAATATAAAAATGTTGATGGAGACTGGCAAGGACCTCAAATGGGCAAATTTAAGTCTGAAAATTTATATATAGACTAGTTTTTTTCCAGGATAAGGCATCAATATTTTGAGTATTCATTTAAGTTTTTGAAACATGGAAGAATTTACTTATCTGCAAGGGAGAGGAGGGGAACTTCTCTTTAGAAACTGATTCTTGATGCTTTGTCTGCTAAGTGACAACATCATCCAGAAACAGGAAGGGACTCACCAAGAAAAGGCTCGGTTAGGATTTGACATACAAAATTTATTCTCTTTCTGTATGTCTCTTTAAGATGCCCCATCCCTGGAGGTGTTGAAGATCAGGCTGGAAGGGGTTCTGAATAACCTGGTCTAGAGGAACGTGTCCCTGCATATGGAAAGGTAGTTGAATGATCTTTAAGATCCCTTCCAACTCTAACAATTATATGAGTCTATGATTCTCTGAAAAGAGAAAAAAGTGTTCCATTATTCCTGAATGGTTGCAAAATGTAAGAAAAAAATTAATTTCTACTCTCAGTGAGCCACTGCCCGCACTTCTTGCCTACCCTACAGCCTGTTGTAATGGAGTGCAACACTTCTATACTTGATGCTGGCTATCATGTGCCTCTTTGAAAAATTAACTAGGAAGCAATAATGAAGAAAGAAATGTTGTAGTCACAGTTACAGCAAACTAATATAGAGAATGTAAGGAACATGGAATTGTAGCAAAAATAGCTTATGCAATTTGGCAGAAAATTCTTAATAAGGTACCTTGCCACAGAGAATTTTCTTTTCTGGTCGGCTGCAGTGTGAGTATATTCCAAATGCTGCATTGAATTTACAGCACATTAACAACATAAATGTTGCCAGAAAAATGTTGAAGAGATTTCAGAGAAGAGGGTTAAAAACATTCAGGGAGGTGGAGAAATATTAGAATAGTTAGATATGCATAGATTGGATAGATGAAGAAAGACCACTAACGTGTGAAGGATAAGAAAACACTGGAAGATGGATATTATTTAAAATATTAAGTGGAATAATAACATGATATGGCCCAATCTAAGTTCCATTATTCTTATGTATATCTTATTTGACTAGACTAAATAATTCCTCTAACAGTAGTGTCTATTAGGCTGTCACAGGGCTGGCTTGTGCTGCATGGCTAGCTTATAAATTGCAGTACCTTTCAGACATATCACAATACATTTTCTTACAGAGTAGAACTTCAACAACAAAAACAAGCCATCAGGATTATGAGGCTTTACAGAAGCAACTTTTGTCCTGACAGTTCTTTCCCTTTCACCTCATTTTGGACACTTTCTTTTGTTTTGCTGTATGTTCTTGACAAACTGGTAGCTTATCTGGTTCTCTCCAGACAGTCCAGATGGCAAATCTGGAGTAAATATTGCCCTGTCTTCCTAGAACAATTGCTATCCTCAACAACTAGTGGATATTTCTCACCAGCATAAATAAGTATTTGGGTAGCAAAGAAAAACCACAGAAACTGTAGCTACAAGTAACCACCTGCAGACAGTGTACCAGGAGACAGGACAAACATGTAAATCTAATTTTTTCTTAATTTGTTCAATACATAACAGGTTTTTGATTTGTATCAGACCTTTTTTTAATGTGGGCTTTCAATTTTGTTTACAATTTGACAAATTACAAGCAAGTTAAAAGCTCTGTTTCTAAAGGTAAGTAAAATAAACAGTTGCAAATGAATAAGATTATACAAACAAAATTAAGCCCCTATAATCCAAGGGGAAGTGGTTAGTGATCTACTACACCCCTTAGAAATACAGAAAACTGTGGGGCAGAATGTGATCCACCTGAGAATATTCAATCAGAGAGCTGGCAGAAAAGCTCAACGATAACTTTCAGTTTTTTACTAGTTCTGTGATTCTGTGAATCTGTGAATCTGTTCCGTTTTGGGCCGCACACTACAAAAAAGACATGGAGAGGCTGGAGTGTGTCCAGACAAGGGCAACAGAGCTGGTGATGGGTCAGGGGCCCAAGTCTGATGAGGATCAGCTGAGGGAGCTGGGGTGTTTAGCCTGGGGAATGGGACTCACTGCCTGGAACTAACTGAAAGGAGCGGGATCAGCCTCTTTTCCTAAGAAACGAGCAATAGGACAAGAGAGGAAGATATCAGTTTGCTCCAGGGGAGGTTTACGTTGGATATCAGTAGAATTTCTTCACCAAAAGGGTTGTCAAACACTGGAGCAGGCTGTCCAGGTAAGTGATAGAGTCACCCTCCTCTGGAGATAGCTTGAAGAGATATAGATGTGGCCTTTGTGTATATGGTTTAATGGTGGACTTGGCAGTGTTGGGTTAATGGTTGGACTTGATGATCTTAGAGGTCATTTAGATCTTAAAGGTCGTAAACAATTCTAGGTTTCCATGAGTCTTCTTTATTGTTAGTCTCTGGATTTGTTTTTCTTCATGCTGTCAGCATGTCCTACACTGTACTATTCCCAGAAGCTGGAAAGTATTTGAGTTCCACATGCTGTTTGATCATTGTTAGTCACACCTGCAGATTTGCCTTGTGAGCTCTGTCTAATAGCTCTCACCAGTATTGCTTTAAAACCATGAATTTTCTGAGAAAAAATAATCATTATTATAAATCTCAGAATTCTGTAGCCAACCTGCTTATTGCTTTGTGTGTGTGAATATGTGTACACAGAAAGACACACGCATGGGACTTGCTCTATTGGATGGCATTTGGCTCTATTGGAGAGCATACTTCAAAAGCACTTATAACAGTGAGCAAATATATCAATATGAGGCTCTTCAACTCTTTGATAAATACCTTATAGGATGTCTGCTTGAATGCCTTATGTCTTCTTCAAATTTCCTTTCAGGGTCAGCAGACAGAATCTTAGTAAAATTCCTGCCCTCAAACAATTTTTATGAGCTTTATTTTTTGGCTTTTTTTTTTTTTTTGTAAGTAGGAAAAAAAAAAACCACCCAGAAAAAAACCATTTAGACACAAAACTATAAGTTTATTGGACCTGTATAATCCATTCAAAAAACCAAGAAAACATGACCCTTTGTTTTTACCTTCTATGCCAAAAAATGACAACTGATTCTAGTAATTTTCCTAGAGGAGATGTAATAAAAAGTTTGAGATAAAAATTGATACTTTAAACATATACAGTGCTGGTAAATGAATGCAGAAGGACAAAAGTTGAATGTTATACTTTCCAGTACTGTAATTATTTTGATTATTTTGCTTGGATTTAAATCCACTTAGCAAAAAAATCTCAATCTATATTTAATCACCTGTATATGTATTGAAATAAAGAGATCTGAGAGATCTGCACCTTTATATCTCTTTGGAGAATGGAAAAGTTTGAGGGGGTGTAAATAAATATGTAGATATTGAAGTTAATTTGATTTAAAAAAAAAAGTCACCAAAACCACAGCCTCTTCCCCCAAATCTCCAGTTATTTTCATGATGGAGGTAACACCTTACCCCAAAAACATATGCATTGTGCATCTGGTGATGTGAAACTTTTGCTTTAATTTTTCCCTTGGTTTGTGCTCTAGAAATAATACAGAAACATGCAGTGGTTCTGGAAGCATTTTAAGCTATTTTAGGCCAGAATTATACATATCAAGAAAAAAAATCTCTGTTTCAGTAAATGTGCTGTGATGATGACTGTTCCCTGTGGTAGCAGTTTCAAACTACCCTTTTCTGAAATATTTGTGGAGCTTTGGTGTTACTCTTCTAGTGACACTGACATATAAATTAGTAGTGTCCTGGCCCACATTACTCACCTCAGCATCTGACTTTTGTGATGGACTTTGCTCATGTCAGCAGATTGCATTTGATGAACTGGCTAGTTTATATCCATTGCTACTCTCAAATACATTTTGTTTCCTCCCTCATATGTTCTCTGTCAAGAGCTAGTAGAAAGTTTTATGTCTTAATATAGTCGATACATTTGCACAAGGATTGCTGCTGTGTGGTATGCAGTGGTGGTCTGTCACTGGTGCCACCACTTCTGCAGCAGTCACTGATGTGAGGACACCAGGATGCTGGAGCTGTCAACCCCTGTGTTCCCCTTGCTCACCTGGGAAAGGATCTGCTCCACCCTCTGTGGCCCTTGTGACCATCTGGCACATTTGGTGTGGTTGTTAAAAAAGGGTCTGTTTCTCTGGTTACTGAGGGTAACCAGGGGTAAAAAAGGGTCTTGTTTCTCTGGTTACTGAGGGTAACCAGGGGTAAAAAAGGGTCTTGTTTCTCTGGTTATGCTCAGGGTACTGGTTATGCTGAAGGCTGCCAACAGGTGCCCCCAGACAAAACCAGTGCATGACATGACATACCTTGTTATTCTTTTTGTCATTTCCTGACTTTAATTTTCACCGTTGTTTTACCTCTCTGTCTCCACCACAATCTGCTTAGCTATGAAACCTGCTCTATTTACCCTATTTTCCATATTTCCTACTTTTGCTACAACTGTATACAAATTTAGTATTTATGACAGTGTTGCTTTGCAATGTCAATCCTACTTGTGGGACTGGCCTTGCAGGACTCTGGTCCCAAAACTTTTCATAGTGCTCTCCTCCAGCTGTCTGTGAAGTTGGGTCACTTTGCCTACAGATTCTCCTTAATCACTTGTGATACCCAGTGGCCCCTCACAGCACCATCTATAATTCAGCAAGTTTCTCACACTTAGAGTTTTCTATCATGTCGAGCAGTTTCTCATGATATGTCTTGTACCATGTCCTTCTCAGTTAGCTGAATTCTCTTAAACCTGTCGTTTACCCACAGCCCTCAATATGACACCCTTATTAATATTTTTGTCACAATTAAATGTAAGAGGAAGGCCCCTAAGACTTTCCAGCCTCATTGATTTTTTTTTTTTTTTTTTTTTTTTTTTTTGCTTAATAGACTGTGGGGAGCATTCTGGAAAAGTAGAGTTTACTGAGTAGGTTTAAGCATTTTCAAGGCGTGGGGCAGCAAAGCAGGTCCAAAGCTTCCAGATGTGGCTGGATGTCCAGATGGTGGAAAGATGCCTGTGCTGGGAAGCAACAGCAATAGACAGGTGGAAAGCAACAGCAGAATGGGAGGAGATCCTAAAATTCAGGGGTCTCTGTGAACTGGTGGCAATTATGCACATTCTTAAAACAAGAAAGGATTGCTGCAATCAGATGTGACAACTGGATAACCTCCACCAATTCTTATTACCCTTTAGAAAAAAGAACTGTCTTATAGTATCATCATTTATATTTTGTCGAAAGAGATTCAGTGATGAATACTTAAAATAGAATGTAAGAAATGGTGACTTTTGAAACCGTGCTAGAGGTACAGTGCCCAGAAGCATTTTCTTGATCTCTATTAACAGGCATCAGGGTAATGTCATTTTGCTTTAGTACAATCACTTGTTCACTTCGCTTAATATAAAGAAGATGTTGCACTTTCTAAAGAAGATGTTGCACTTTCCAAGTAACAACTATTGTACAAAGTGTTTTGCAAATTATGATTCCTAGAAAAGTGTAAATCAGATTCCCTCCAATACATTGGAATGACAAAAGGGGTGAAAAAACCCCAAATGTGCAATCACTCACTAATGCAAAAAGAGACCAAAATTCAATGTTTCTGTTTAGAAATAAAACTGATCTACCGATATCTGATCAAAGAATTATCAGAAGAAAACAGTGCTTTATACAAACCCAAATAATTGCATATCATGTTCTCATAACTAAATTATTATTTTGAAATGTACCAATGCATTAATTTTTATTGTGATTAATACTGTCTGCACTTAACACCAAGAAAGAACTAAATACCACACGGTCACTTGCTCACTCCTCTGCCCTAGTGGGAATGTAGAGAATCAGAAGTGTAAAAGTGAGAAAACTCATGGGTTGAGAAAAATAATGGTATTTTTATTCTTATTATTATTGAAAAAAAAACAGGGGGGAAAAGAAAATCCAAGGAAAGGCAAGTGATGCAAATTGAAACAATTTCTCAACACCAACCAACCTATGCCCAGCCAGTTCCGAAGCAGTAGTTCTTAGCATGAACCTCTCCTGTAGGTTGTATATGCTAAGTATGACATCATATGTTATGGTTGTGGTCAGCTGTCCTGGCGGTGTTCCCTTTCCAACTTCTTGTGTGCCCCAATCTATTTGCTGTGGAGTGGGGTGAAAAGCAGAAAAGGCCTTGGCTCTTGGCCTGGCCCTGCTCAGCAATAATGAAAACATCCCTGTTTTACCAGCCTGTTCCCAGAACAAATCCAAAACACAGCCCCATACAGGCTATTATGAAGAAATCTTATTCTATCCCATCCAAAACCCTAACAAAGGATTAAATTGCATTTCATCCTTCACCTCTGTTTTCCAACATATGGGGTCACATGGAAAAACACTTCAGACATCAATATCTTCTTCTCCATCTGACTGAGCTGCATACAAACTCACAGGAGTAACAGGGCTCTTTGTTAGTTGTGGGAAATAAGTTTTGTATATAAATCCTGACATTTTAAAGAAAATCAGGGCTAGAGACTTCGGGATAACTCCAAGAGACTTCTAGATAACACTAGACTTCTAGATTACAGACTTTAGGTAGAAAGCCAATAGCAACAGAATAGGCCTGGATGAAATGACACTTTTTCCCCTGCAAATAAAAAAAAAAAATAATTAGATGAGAAATAAGAGGATTCAATCATTTACTGATATCTTGTGTAAATTTAGCTGTTTTGAAGAATGTAGAGTTTTCTTGAGTTCCCTTTCAGAAATACAGATAGCTTATGGGAAGATGACTTCATGCTTTTTGTAAACAGATGATTTTTAAGAGAGACACAGAACTTACAACTTCTTTACTAATTGAAAAATTTTTCCAGAAAGACTTAAGTCAGGTCATGTGTGTCTTCTGTTTGGTCTTTAAAAAATACCCAGAACAGAGAGCTTAAAAAATGTGAAAGAAGTTTACTAGGAATTTTTGAAAAATAATGCTTTATTTTAGGGGTTTTTTTTTAAATCTTTCATTGTAAAATAACTTATTTTTATTTTGAGAAAGATTGCATTATTTAGGATTGGCATTTTTAAAACTATAAAAAGGGGTTAGATAGTCACACACTTCAAACGATCTTAAAGGTCTTGTCTAATGTAAACAACTCTATGATTCTCTGAAGATAAAATCAAATTGTTTTAGCTCTTATCCATAGTTGGATTCAAATATAAGTGTTTGGCGTTGAATTAATTAAGGTCTTGAGTTACAATATTTAAACATCATGAAGAAACTGTTTTGTTGAATATGAACATTCTATCGGAGCTACTTAGGTAAAATAGAATAAAATATATCTATCTGAGCTTCATGGTGATGGATCTCCAATGCCTGTGCCTGGGCAGACAAATTTAATGTTAACCATTGTAAATCTGTGTAAAGATATGCATAACTGTAACATAGATGCACATAACTATAACATAGCTGTCCACTCTCCTCCTATTATGAATTCAGGTCATCTGTGCGCAACACAAAATCTCACAAGCCACCCAGTTCAGCTGCAGTGGCACAGGAGTTTAAATATTATTTGCAGCATCACAGACAAGTGACTGGATCTCACAACACCAGACTCTAATTGTCAGGGCAATTCACCTTCTGCCTTACAGGAAAGGCCATGAGGGATTGCAGCAGTGATGCAGTGCTTCTTTTCCTCCTCATTTGTTCCTATCCATCCGTGACTTAGACGGCCCAGACACAGAGAATCCATTTAGACAAATTTAAACTGACATTTTAAGACAATAGTGCCCAACTGGTGGCTGAAGATCAGTGGTTTCCCTTAAAGTACTAAGGCAGTTTTTAACTGAATTCCCAAGGGAAGGTACTATTTCCCTATATGCATGTTCTCTCAGCAGACAGTGGTGACAAAATAGTTGAAACGCTAATTAAATAATTAAGTTATCAAAAACTGTATACAAGTCTGTATACAGTCTGTTGTTTCTTTATTACTCCTAAGGAATTTTTAGATGTATTATTTTGCAGGTATGTTTAGGTAAAAATCAGTAATATATATTTTTCATTGCTTTTAGAATATATAGGCCCTTCCCCCTCCCTCCCCATGTCTGAGAACCTAATATGAAACCTGAAAAATGTATTGCAGTATTTCTTTTTCCCCTGCCATTAAAAGAAATTGCTTACATAAGCATTAGTCTTCATTGTAAATTATTTGAGTTTTTCATTTAAACATATTTTACAATGTAAAAATGTCCATTTTATAATAAGATTAAATAAAGCTATTGTACTTATGTATTCCAAATCATTAAATCTCTCTTAATTAACTTGTTTAATCATCCCCAAAAGTTTTGCTTACAGGTTCTTTAATTGTACATCTTTCAAGTAACATGATAATTAAATGAATTTTAATTATTTAAGAGCAGATACTGCTAGCATGAATTCAGACGTAAAATATAAAAGGAACGGTGAAAGTGCAGTTATAAACAGTAGTGTAAAAGTGAAATATTCTTCTTTGACTTCACTTAAGCTAAAGGTTTACTATGACTAAGCACATGAAATTTGTGGTTAACACTGGACAATTGTTAAGTTTAATTTTACATGTATCCATGTCTTCTGACTTTCTGAAACAGGAATCTGCATTATTGGACAGCCATGAAAAAGTACCTTTGGCATTTTCAGCCCGAGAAACTTGTAGTTTCAGGATACTTGTAGAATAATGTGAACTGAAAGCTCAGTATATTGATATATCAAGTCTCCAGTCTAGTAGAGTTCTGGAGAGGGGAAAATATTAATGGGCCTTGGTCTGTGTGTATTCCATTGGCCGTTGTTTGGGTTTTTTGGGTTTTTTTTTAACATTTATGGGAAAACTTTTTTTGTTAAGAAAAGAAATATGTTGCATGGGTACCAAAGCTAAAAATGGAGTATTGCTGCAGGTACAGGTGGGATGTATGCCTCTACAGTAAGTACTTCACCATCCCTTTAGCTGCTGTGGTGGTTCATTCATACTCCTGCATTTTGCTGCCAGTGCACTCTGGAATAGAAACATTCAACCAAGGAGTAATTCTGTCTGAAGTCCTCCTCTCAGAACCTAGCACAGAAAAAAAACCATGCCAACCAACTCTCAAACAAATTACTTGTCTTTTATCATTGATATTTTTCTCCATGGAGGTATTTAAAATCACATCCTCTTTGGAGTAGGTTTTTTCCTTTTTTTTTCTTACAGATTCTTTTTTTCTATATTTTAAAATATTTCTTACAGATTCTTTTTTTCTATATTTTAAAATATTAATTGCTGATATATAACATTTGAACTTATCTATCTCCTTCTCATTCCCTAGTGATAGATAATTGCTCATTTGTAAATTACTAGCTAGCTGTGCATGCAATCTGGTACATGGTAGGAAAAAAACATAAATATATCTCCTTCATAATAATTAAGGATTTAATTTAAGTTTTATTAATTTTCTTTTACCTATGGAGTCTATTTTTAAATGTATTAGAAATAAAAAGTCTAAAAATATAACTCTTGATTTCAGAATGTGGTTTATTAAATGCAGTAATATCCTGAACTAATTATCATGGGATTAATTATATTAATTATTTTAATTCAAAATGAGATTACTGCTATGTGAATTTGATTAATAGAAGAGCCTGTGGGGATAGTTCATAGGTGGCTCCATTAGGCCTTTGAAAATATTGTCTTGATGAAGCAAATCAACCTACATTGTCTATGAATACCTGTAAGTGCTGCCAGAGAGGGAAGTTAGGCACATACCCAGGTACTTTTTTGGAGCACAACGAAAGATCCCCTCCTCTATTCCAACTTCTGACCAACTCTCAACATCTCCTCGCTGTGATCAGGGGAATAGCAATGCCATCACAACACCACAGGCAGACATATGGAACTTGTAGCTTCAGTGCTACTATCCTGTTGAAATGCATGGCAAGTCAGAGCCCTTCAGAACTACAGCGTGCTGTATAGGTTCCCTACAAAATCAGCAGTTTGCCATCTAAAAATTAAAATCACATTTTTTGAATGTTTGGCTCGAGGAACGGTTTATTTAGGTTTCAATACCTTCAGTTATTACTGCAACAGAAAATTCTTAGAACCTGTTACTGAATGCATAATATAACTGGAGACTCTTTTCCACTGACATGATATTATTTACTGTGAGCCAATCTTTGCCTCATCAGGCATATGAAAAGCTTTAATTAATTAATAAAAGAAGCAAGACTTGCTTTACTTGACATTAGTAGAAGAAATAAATTGGAGATTACCATTAAAACCCAGATCTAGCTGATGCCAATCTCCAGAACATTACTCATTTAAATGAAATGAGTGTTTTTATTACTAGGCCAAATTCAGCAATGAATTTAACTACTAGCAGTTCCATATAAGATTTGTGACAAAATATATTTCCAGACTGGGAAGTGGAAAGGTTTATAAATCTTAACAAATATAAGAATTTGAAAAAATGGTTGTTAAGGTCATATAATGTTTAAGTGTTATAATTAGAAAATAGAAAATAGAATAGAAATAAATAGAAAACTACTGTTATCAAGTACTGTTATTTCATAGTCTAAATACTTCTCGAAAGAAATGTAGGCTATATGAACCTATATACCAAGAGCAGCACACTGCTTGGGATCATCAAGCCTATTTCATGCCTTTAAAAATCTAATCAGTCAAAATCAAACCCGTACTAAAAGCAATAATATTAAAACAGAAAAATCTACTAAAAATTTAAAAAAAGTAATTAATTTGCTGCAATTTTTTAAATAAAATAATTTTGACAAAAAAATATTCTTGTCAATTTTCACAAAGGTTGCACAGAACTCAAAATTATTCCATATTTTGAGCATTTACTTAGTAAAAAATGTAGACTCCTTTCTCTTTGAGAGTATTTGAATATTTGTATATAGAAAAACATAGATTATATAGATAACAACATAGAGAGATAGAGATAGATATGTGATTTTAAGAGAGTGCTTTAAACCTCCAGCTTTGAGATGTACAGAGTTGTGTGAAAGAAATTTCTCTTATGGATGCCATCTTTTGCTGTTTCAAAATACTTTTATACAGTTGAATATATTTCCATCCTGAATGAAATTGCTTTGATGTTTTACTCTTGGCTCTTATTGTGTCTGAGTGTTGGATATTGTTTTATTTTTTGTCACTTTTGTGGTATTGGAAGTTTTTGTTTGGCTTGGTATGTTGATTTTGCACAGCCTGATTTTTTGGGGGGGCTGCAGAGGTGGCTGCTGTGAGAAGCTGCTGGAAGCTTCCACCGTGTCTGGCAGAGCCAGTCCCTGATGGCTCTGCATACGGACATGCTGCTGGCCAAAACTGAGCCAATTAGAGATGGTGGTATCACCTCTGTGATAACAAATTTAAGGAGAAAATCAAAACAAAGTAGAGCATGCAGTTTTAATTTCAGAGAGAAGAGGAAGAGGTGAGAACATGTGAGGGAAACCACACGGAGACCCCAAGTTCAGTGCAGAAGGAGGGGCAGGAGGTGCCCCAGGCACTGGAGCTGAGGTTCCTCTGCAGGCTGTGGTGAGACCGTGGTGGAGAAGCTGAGCCCCTGCAGCCCATGGGGATCCACGGGGGATACAGAGATCCACCCACAGCCCATGGGGATCCATGGGGGATGCAGAGATCCACCCACAGCCCATGGGGATCCACGGGGGATGCAGAGATCCACCCACAGCCCATGGGGATCCACGGGGGATGCAGAGATCCACCCACAGCCCATGGGGATCCACAGGGGATGCAGAGATCCACCCACAGCCCATGGGGATCCACGGGGGATGCAGAGATCCACTCACAGCCCATGGGGATCCACGGGGGATGCAGAGATCCACCCACAGCCCATGGGGATCCAGAGAGGATGCAGAGATCCACCCACAGCCCATGGGGGAGGTGCCCATGCGGAAGTGGGGGGATGCCTGGAGGAGGCTGTGATCCAGTGGGAGACCCGGTGGAGAGAGCCTGTTTTACTCTTGGAGTCCTAATTGATAGGAAACATATGTGCTGATGTCTTTACAAACAATGCTATGGGTGAAGGGATGGGTGTTAATGCATTTGAAATGGGTCTCAGTGTCTCTACTAACTTAAAGCAGCAGGTTTGTTACAGAGCGCAGACGCTTTGGCTCCTGAAACAATCAAGAGGGTCTGCACAAGGCTGAACTTCTCTGAATTTCTGAACTTTAGGGTAAAGTAGTACATTCAAGGGGGAATATGTGGTAGGTGGTTTGGAAAGGCTGTAGTTATTACCTCGATCAATGGGGAAAGGAAGAGGGCAACATGCGACGGGGAGTTTAGGATAAAAGGAGACTGTGACCTCCAAAACCTCGAGGGGGAAAACCACACAGGCATGCGCCCCTCTAGACTCTCTCCCCTTATTTTAATAAGTTTGCATGATCCCTCTGTCTCATTTTTGGACCTTGCTTTTCATGGTGTGTTTTTTTGTACATTATCTCAACTCGTGAATCCTTTGTTAAATTTTTCTCTTCCCTGCCCAGCTGCAGCAGGAGAGGGTGAATGAGCTGCTTTCATGAGTGCCTGGCATTTGGACAGTATCAAACAGCAACATTTGATCGGTTTTGTTTGTTTGTTTGCCTGGGATAAAGTCCATTCTTTCTTCTGCTTATTTCTTAACCTGAGAGGGTTTTCTGAAGATCTCCATCATGTACTCTCACATTGCAGCAGACCATCTCACACCCCTAAGAGACTTTATGGTCTGATTGGCAAATGTCAAGAACTTGAAAGAATTGGTGAGTCTGTGTGGGTATCTAAGGAGTTCATTGCGCTGTGCTGTGATTCTGACTGTGCCTCTATCACTGAACCCTTGCAGAGGGAAGGGACTTCAGGAGGTCTTTGGCACAGTCTCCTTGACCAAGACTGAATTCACACCAACTTTCTAAGGGCTTTATGTAGTCAGACTTTGAAAATCTCCAAAGATAAAGACTGCACAGCCTCCCTGGAAGCCTTTTCTAATATTGAAGGTTTTCACTCTGGCGATAACCTCCTCATGTCTGAACAGAACCTCCTCTGGTTCCATTTAAGCCTGCTGTGCCTTCTATTCTCACCAGGCACCACGGTGTCTGCCCAGTCCCAATTGTCTTGCAATCCTAATTTTGGCTGCTCAAAGGTCCCTCAAAACCGCATCTCCGGGCTGAGCAAGGCTCAGTCTCTCAGCATCACACCACAGAGCTGGAGCTCTAGACCCCGCCAGCTTAATAGACTTCTTCTGAACTAATTTCAGTTTATCAATGTCTGTCCCCTGTGGGGAACTCAAAACTGGATGCAGTATTTATATGTACTCTTCAGACTGTTGAACAGAACCTGTCTCTTCCATCACCTGGCTGTGGTCTTATTGATACATGCTGGTAAGATGATTATTTGAATGAGCATCTAGAATACTCTATTCCACACACTACAATGTCTTGTTCTGTATATTCTTACTTATTCCTCTATACTCTTACTTATTCCTCTATACTCTTACTTATTCCTTATTCTTTCTTATTCCTCTATACTATGTTTCATCTTTTCTTTTTTTTTTACTTCATTGCTCAATATAGCATACTTGTATTTTGCCATTAATCCAAACTGCACTGCAACTTGAAATCAATCAATAGTCTTGAAAAGAGATCTTACTCTCTTCTGAGATAAAAAACTATCCTGAAGCTTTAGTCTGATCATAAAATAATGGTATTATGGAAAGACCATGGCAATACTAGAATGATGGACTGATGCTCACACAATACTGTGATAATTTTCTGCAATGTATTTAACCCCTAAGCATCTCAAAGGGCCTTTAAAATAATTTATATTCTGCACACAAGGATAATTTCATCCATCCGTGTTTATTAGCTGTGAAGCAACACTTCAGTTTAGGACAGAAATTAAAGCTCATATCCAGCCCAAAATGCAAAGTGAATGTACTCATTAAAAAACTGTTAATAATTCAAACTTCCTTCTTTTAGTTCTCTACCTACAACAAGGCATCATTCATAAAATATTAGCATTAGTATTAGTGTCCAGATGCAAAACTGAGATTGGACGTACCCTCACTGTGCTCACAAAAAGTTTTAGCTAGAATATATATGAAAAGAAGGATTTTAGATGCATTTTTGCAGCTTTTAATTGCAATCAGTTTAAAAAACATGCTCAATTTTCATTTAATTATTAATATTCATAATGTAAGGGATTACTTTCTTTGGGAATATGGATCAGTTAAAATCATGTGTTTCCAGTGGAAATTAATCTGAGAATTTTAGAGTAAAATTTTTCTAGTTGGATGAACTATTCCAGAAAATAATACAGAAATTTATCTCATTTCAACACAGATTTTTTTTCAAAAATCATGCTTCATCACCTATTTTCCTTTTCTAAATTTGTGTTAAGCACTTTTTTTTTTTTTTTTACTGTTTTCCTACGATACTGGTTGAATGACCAGTCATCACCAGGAGTTTATGTTGGTTTATGGGTGTTATTTTTCCTTTTGCTTACATTCACTGATACTTTGTATCAAAGCCCTTATAAAGTCATCAACTAGTACTTCAGGATTTTTTAATTCACATAAGAACCTTCCAAATTTTTCACAAAACCTTTTTTTTTCCTGAAACAGATACCAGCGAAGTATGATGTATTCCAAGCACCTCACATTGAATAAATCCACAACAGACCTTCCAAGCAATTTTTTTTTCATAATATTTTGGAAGCAGGCTTTGTTAGACAGAAGATGTTCTTTTCCTGAACTTTTAAATCAAAAGTACAGACAGGAAGATTTATCATAAGATAGTCAAGGCATCACACACATGGGGACAACAGCAGTCATTAGATCATTATTACTTTGATGTACCCCTTTTCCAATACCCAAAGCTCACACAGTAGAAGGAAGCACAATGAACATGCTTTCTTAGGACTGATGAGTAGTACAGCTTAGTGGGGATCTCTCCTTAGTTTAGCTTCTCAGGAATTTAATTCTTCCCCGTACAGGAATATGCCACAGGGAATACTCTGTAGTGAATTTCTACAGATAAATCTGTAGAGTAAATAAAACTTTTGAGTGAATTTGAGATTGTCATTTAGATAGTAATATTAATTTGCCTGTAAGATTGAGAGATTTATTAATCCTTAAATAATTAGGGGTTTTGGGGGGTATGGTAGAGAGCCTAGCCTATGAAAATTTCTTAGAAGTGAAAAGCTTAAGCTTTGTGTAAATTAGTCAATGACTTAGAAGTCAGTTATCTGTTGTTTACACATACAACACAACTGTTAACTTTGTTTTCTGCCTTATCAGGTAACATACTATTTGTAATAGTTATTGGCTGCTGTAGCAATGATTTTGAGAAAGATTTCTGGGGCAAAGCATGCAAATAACTTCTCCTCCAAAAGATCTTACATGATCACTTATCACTTCTGTAACTGTAGTCTGTGTGGCTCTTTGCAGGATGAATGCTTTGTGTTTGATCACAAAGACTTGACCCAAGCTAACCCAAGTATAGATGCTTCACTGTTTTCTGTAACTTTTTTTTTGTGTGTGTGTGTTTATCTCAACAATTAATTTGTATAGATTTTTTTTTTTTGGTGGAAGATTTGAATAACAAAAAATATATTACTGCTCTTGTCAAGCACATAAACAGAATTGGTTAGTTTGGAAAAGGCCTTTAAGATCATCAAAACCAACTATTAATTCAGCACTGCCAAGGCCATCATTAAACCATGTTTCTAAGTGACTCTTCTACAAGGCCTCTTAATGCCTCCAAGGAGGGTAACTCCACCACTTACTTGGGCAGCCTGTTCAAATGCTTGACAACATTTTCTGTAAAGAGATTTTTCCTAACAGCCAAAGCAAGCTTCCTCTGGTACAACTTGAAGCCATTTCCTCTTGCCTATCACTTGTTGCTTAGGAGAAGAGACCAATCCCCACCTTGCTGCAGCATCCTTTCAGGTAGTTGTAAAGAGCAAGAAGGTCACCCTTAAGCCTCCTGCCTAAGCAACCCCAGCTCCTTCAGCCTCAAAACACTTGCACTCTGCACCCTTTACCAGCTTTGCTGACCTTCTCTGGACTTGCTCCAGCACATCATTGTCTTTCTTAATTATATATTGATTAGTATTCTAGGCAACCCCAAATTGCTATAAGTCTGTTACATTTACACTGACTACTTTACCCTTTAAACTTCAGTATAATCTTTTCTAAGGCTAACCTGTACTACTTTCCAAATATTTTCAATTAATAATTTTTTTTTTAATAGTGTAAGTGGGCTTTGAAATATCTTCTATTATTATATTTGACACTTGTGATCTTAATATTCAGGTCTTGTTTATCAAATTGTTTAACCTACAAGAAAGATTGGCAAAGATTATTTACAGGAGCACACAGTGACAGGACAAGGGCAATGGCTTAAAAGTGGCAGAGGGAGGTTTTATATTAGATACCTGGAAAATATTCTTCATTGTGAGGGAGGAGAAGCACTGGAATGAGCTGTCCAGAGAAGCTGTGGATGTCCAATTGCTGCAAGTGTTGAAAGGCCAGGTTGGAATGGAGCTCTGAGCCTCATGGTCTAGTGGAAGGTGTTCCTATCCATGGCAGGGGGAGTGGAACTAAGGTCCTTCTAACCCACACCATTTTAGGATTCTATGACCTTTTAAAAATACTTTAAATAAATATTTAAAAATATGGCTAACTTTATGGTGAATTGCTTTTTTTTTTCTTTTTTCTTTCCTTTTTTTTTTTGTAGAATATTATCACTGGGTTATTGCAGTTATGGGACAGAAATACTTACAATAACTGTGTTACTTAAATGCTCCTATTTTAATCTGATTTTATAGCATATCATCTTCACCTAGTGCAATGGCTTTGCCAAGATTTGCATAGTCCATGATGAGATTCCAGAAGTACACATGGAACAGCAGACATTTTCACATCCCAGGGCTCTTTAGACTAAAGCCTTGTGATTTTTGTTATTCTACCTTGAGATTTATGGTTGGTGACATCTTTTTTTTTTATTTTCTACCACTTGACAATCAATTTTTAATTGCTATCACAATTTTATAACTGTATGGGTTGTGTTACAATCTTGTCAAATTGTTGTTTGCATTTGAGAATGTAATTTCCATTCTCTTGACCTTTTTTGTTGATTTGTTGTTTTGGTTTTTTTTTAAGTCATTGCTTATAGCTTTTTTCAGCTTCAGTAAAAATGATTCAAATATATAATTGTATATGTGCACAATATATTTATTACTGAATGAAACTGTCTTTTATTCACTGACGCTAAGCATGATCAAATAACAGCCCTGAATTCCTCTAAGTGACTATAAACTTTAAATCCAGTGGCAAATTAAGCTGTCATGGTGACCATAAGAATACCAGGTCTGGACAGCTTCTATGTTTTCAGATTTTTTATTGTTCAAAGAAAACATTAGAGCTATGGTTGATATCACTTTCACTTACATTTTACTTTTTTTCTTAGGGAAAATAGTGTAGTCTCATTTTTCCAACCATTTATGTCCTAATATTACTTTGTAAACTTCAGATGTTTCTCAGTTCCTCTTTCTATTATATAAGAAAGAAAATAATTTCTATGATCTGACTTCAGACCATATTTTTTTGGTTGCTCAGATAATTCGATGGAATCCACAAAGGTAAATCAAAGGTAAGAGGGACAATCACTTTTATTCACAAAATCACATTACAACTGCTGTGAACCACAGAGGGTATAACAAAGACTAGCACTGAACTATTACTATGTATTCTCTTTCAAGTTAACTTCACAGAATGCTTCTGAAAATCCTTGGAATACTGAACTGTGCCTCAACAAAATGTTTATTTCTCTCTTTTTTTTTTTTTTTTTTTAATTCGTGGTGTTGATACTTAGATTTGCTTGAGAAAACAAAAAGTGGCCTGTGCTCTTAGTGAAATTTGAGATTCCACATTGCTGCTTTAAAAACTGCTACATATCTTTTCCACATAAAAAGATAAAAGGAGAATTACCAAATAGGTTTTTGCTAGTCATAGAAAAGGACTTGTAGTTCCTATTCCCATGTGGTATCATTGTGGACTTCAACAATTCAGGAAAGAGAAAAACTAGATGAGCATTATGGGTTCCATTAGATGATTTGACAGGGTAATATTTATGTCATGCAATTCTTCTGACAGTCTGGGTTCAATAAAGGAAAATATCTGTTTCTTAGAAGTTTGACATATAAATAGGAGCTTTTTTCTGAAGGTCCAGCATTTCCCTCCTGCATCCAGCAGTTCTGAAATTATACTATAATTTATAATCAAATTACAATTCTTAGTCTAAAAATCAGAATCTTTCTTGCCTATGTATTCATGAAATAGACTGCATACATAGGTATTTGAGTAAAATAAGGGCAATTTTAGTTTCCAGCACACTCCTGAAAAAGCTGGCAGCCCACGGTTTGGACAGGAGCACTCTGCAGGGTTCAGAATTGGCTGGATGGTCGGGCCCAGAGAGTGGTGGTGAACAGCGCTGCATCCAGCTGGCAGCCAGTCACCAGTGGTGTCCCTCAGGGCTCTGTACTGAGACCAGTTCTGTTTAACATCTTTATTGACGGCATGGATGAGGGGATTGAGTCTTTCATTAGTAAATTTGCAGATGACACTAAGCTGGGAGCGTGTATCGATCTGTTGGAAGGTAGGAGGGCTCTGCAGAGAGACCTGGAATGGTTGGATGGATGGGCAGAGTCCAATAAGATGAAATTTTTTAAGTCCAAGTGCAAACCAAGTCCTGCATTTTGGCCACAATAACCCCTGCAGTGTTATAGGCTGGGGATGGTGTGGCTGGACAGTGCCCAGGCACAAAGGGACCTGGGGGTGCTGGTCAACAGCAGCTGGACCTGAGCCAGCAGTGTGCCCTGATGGCCAAGAAACCCAATGCCATCCTGGCCTGGGTCAGGCACAGTGTGGCCAGCAGGAGCAGGGAGTTCATCCTTCCCCTGTACCTGGCACTGCTGAGGTCACACCCTGAGTGCTGTGTCCAGCTCTGGCCCCTCAGTTTGGGAAGGACGCTGAGAGGCTTGAGTGCGTCCAGAGGAGGCAACGAGGCTGGAGAGGGGCTGGGAACACAAACCCTGTGAGGAACGACTGAGGGAGCTGGGGGTGTTTAGCCTGGAGAAAAGGAGACTCAGAGGTGACCTTATCACTCTCTACAATTCCCTGAAAGGTGGCTGTAGGCAGGTGGGGGTTGGTCTCTTTCACCAGGCAACAACTGACAGAACCAGAGGACACAGTCTGAACCTGGGCCAAGGGAAATACAGGTTGGATATTAGGAAAAAGATTTTTAGAAAAGAGAGTGGTAAAGTGCTGGAATTGTCTGCCCAGGGAAGTGGTGGAGTCACAAACCCTGGATGAGTTTTAAAAAGGACTGAATGTGACACTCGGAGCCGTGGTTTAGTTGGGATGTTAGGACATGGGTTGGACTCAGTGATCATAAAGGTCTCTTCCAACCTAGTTATGTTGTGATTTTGTGAGTTGCTGGGCAAAGTGCAGCAAGTAGAAATAAAAAAAAAAAAAAAACAAAAAAAACAACAACCCCAAAAAAACCACCCCATGAACGTTCCAAATTTAAAAAACCCTTCCCCAAATGTGAATGGAATGACTATTCTCACTTAAATAATATCGATTATCTGAATATCAAAACTTTTTTTCTTAGCAACCTGTTCATTAGAAAAAAGAATTAGAGAAAAATAATTGAACCCATTTTCCATTTCTCTGATGTCAAAGCCCCACATGGCTTTGGAGAACAAGAGCTAATGAAAGTGAGTCCAGGAGTGTACAAGCCCTTTTGTCTAAATTCATCAGTCAAATTCACCAATTTTGAGATTTCAGTAAATTCTTTATCTGCAAAAAAATTGAAGAGTGCAAGAAAATTGAAGGGTGTAAGAAAATTTAAGATCTGAAACTTCATACTCTATACGTATCACTCACAAATTAAATTCCTGAAGGAAATATCTTATGGCAAATATGATTATCACAGAGATGCAAACCGTAACCACAAGGGATTTTCTAGTCTGGACTATAAAGGAAATCTTTTATGTAGTTCTCTAACAGAGAACTATCATTGAATGTTCAGAGCTACTTCCACTTTGTTATATCAGCAAAAGCTGACACATTCCACTGAGCTAAAAATAATGTCCATGAGCACTACATAAAAAATTATTATCAATTTTGTTTTTATCATAGTTATAATAGATCCTTTTCCTAATCACTGTCAATAGTGATGATACCAAATTTAAATACAGAAGAGATTTTTAAAAGAAACTACATGCTACCACAAGGACAACTGCACTTATTAAATAGCTTTCTCTCAATCCTCCCCTAAAACATCCTATACAAACAAGTTAGATTACAATCAGTTTATCTGAAAGTAGTCACTATCAATTATCCTGTTCAATTAATCTTTTTTTATACTATAACACAACATGTTTGATGAGTGTACCCGTATTTCTCATTTCTCAACTTTTGACACTTTAATAGGCTTACTTTGCAATGAATAAATCACAGAACTTTTTCCTTAGAAGGAATATTAAGCAAAAATAGATTTGAATCCTGCTATGCAAAAGTTTCAGCCCCCAGAAATTTAAAAACAAGTTTATTTGGAGGAGATGGATGTGGGCAATGTAAATTTCAACATCTGAACATATGTAAACTACAGAAGTAACTTGAAGAAAAACATAATTTTATTTTAATATCTTTAAAATATCTGGAGCTATTTTAAAGGCAATTACTAGTATATTTTTCAAGTGGGCTTTCACTGTGTGCACTGGAGGACAGATATAGCTCAGATATACCTAAAGGGAGGCACCCAAAGTAGCCCAGCTGCTGCAGAATGGTATAAGCTGATTTATTTTGCTTCAAAGAATACCGACACATAATCAAAGAAGAGTCACTTTCTTCAGTGCTGACTATGGAATTTACTGCCATAAGGAAAAAAGATTAAGTATTATTCCTCATTACATCCTATCATGTTTTTTCTTCTAGCCTCATGTCTTCCAGCTGGTTTCTGTAAACTACTTTGTGAATTAAAAAGAAAATACTAAATAATCCAGGAGTATTTGGCAACTTTGTTATTTTTCCAGCCTGTTTTTGTTTTGATGTGCTCTTTATCTAATCTATTACATTTATGAAGTTTTTATTAGTCTTTGGAACCATCCCTTCAAATAACTACTCTCAATTATGAAGGTCATTCTTGAATCAATGTCCATCTAAGACTGGACAGTGAAATTCAGCTAGCCCCAGACCTGAAGGAAATGACTTTTTCTTTTATACAAACAAACTTTTGCTGGTGTCAAGCATGGAGGCAGTGCAGCACAATGTTCAGTAGCAACATTGATTCTCTCATATTTCTCTCATTCATTTTTGTGAGGATTTTTCTCAGAGATTGAATGTGGGAAAATGTCGGGTGTTATTTAGACATTTTAAAAAAAGAGGGTCACATCTGGCTAGTTGTGCTTTCAAAAGGAGGGCCTAAGTTTGGCAACAATATTCTTTTAGCAGTTCATCTAGTCTTCTGATCTTGGCTTGACCTATTCTTGTGTCACAAGCATGTTTCATACAGGCATTCCTTTAATTTTCAATTTTTCTCAGTGATTTCTTTTGGTGTCTCAACGACTCCTTTTCATTGCAGGTGTTAGATGTTGGAAGGACTATGTTTGAAATCACACCACATCACTAAAACAGCCAAAGCACCCTACCGTGACTTGCTGTTTTTGCAGATGTATTCTAAAATGCCCAGTGAAAAAGATAATGTTTTTTAAGTTTTCAGTTCCTTGAGGTTCCAAAGAGAAGTAAGAATTCTACAGAACTAGAGAATACTCACCAGTAATCAAATGGTATATTTCTTTTTTTTTATGAAAGTCAGGGACTATACTTTATGTCTGTTGTCAAACAACATTGTGAGTACATGAGGTTGTTTGGGTAACTTTTGCACTTTATCCTGTCTTTTCCACCCTTTTCTTGCTGTGTTGTTCTCCAAGACCTGTGCTTTATCAGTGCTTCTCCCAGTTTCAGTAAGTCTCAGTGCAACTCCAGAGCAAGCTGTTGTCTCTGCTATGACAAATCCAATTTAACGAGGGGATGAAGATTTTCTTCAGAGTTTGGACAATCTTGAACTTTTATATTTGGTTGAAACTGGAACAGTATCTCATGAATTCTTGTAATTTTTTCTCTTTTAAAGTTACTAGCAAAATACTACCAAGATACTTTTCTCTGATATCAGTACAGAAAACCAATACTGGATCATGACAGTTAATCCAAGAGCTCCTTACACAAAATATTCTGTAATAGCTTAGGGTAAATTCTGGATCAGGTTTCCTTAACATTTTTGAATATTCATCATCTAAAGTTTGTACACCCAAATTATTTTAAATGATTTATGTATATATTGGATTGGAGAAGGAACCATGAAGTTTCTTCCAATTCTATGACACATAACACAAGCATATATTAATAATCAAAGGCAAATCTTTCTTGACACCATTAGTAACTGATACTACTTTTGGGTTTTTTTTTGCCTTTGGTTTTTAATTACTAAGAAATTAAATATCTTCAAGTACAAAAGAAAACTCTCAAATGACTGCACATTTAAAAAGTATCAGTTCTCAATTTTATTAGTCCCTCGCCCAGGCTGTAAACCTTGGAACAATAATCTATGAATTTGTGTTCATTATCACTTCCCTGGAAGTTCAACGAGATGAAAAACTGCTGGTAATTGCTGAAATTCCTATGGACTTTAGAACATCATGGCATTCTCGATAAACTGCTGAACAATTTCATCATTCAAGTAAGAGAAATAAAACTCCAGATAATGATTTTAAGGCTTCTTACAGAGGCCTCTTTTATTATCCATTATGTAGTCACAGAACAGAAGCAAATGAACTAAGAAACACCAAGCAATATTTCCTGGAGGCATCCTTGAAACCATTCAAGAAAGAGAGAATTCACCCTTCTTCTCTTTCTTCCTACTTGTATCTGAATTCTACTTTCTTATATTGTCACACATGTGGGAATGTGTAACTCTCATGAGGTTGTTGATAAATTCCTACTGCTTTATGATAAACTCTCCTGCTTTATGATAAATTAACAGGGAATAAAGTAGCAGAGTGGATTCTTTAGAGCTAATCATGATCTGACACATTGAGAGCATAAAATAGGATGCAAGTCTATTCCTTCTGCAAATGTGTACTGGTGAGACTTTCTTGAAGAAACTGGGAATACAAATCGTCAGAGATGGATAAAAATTTATTCACCTTTATCTTTGTAGTGCTGTTTCTTAAGTTTTGAGTTCTGTTTTAGATGTAGGCAGAGTGTTTAAGTCTATTTGAAATCAGCATATATATTCAATTTACCGCCAGGGTCTGTGAAAAGGTCTTGCAGAAAGTCTTATCTTTCCTTATCCTTTGCTGAATGGTTTAAATCTCAGCATGTGTCAAAATACAGCCTTGTAAGGCTTGCAAACTCAGCAAGTTTGAGATAGAACACATTATCCTTGCCTTGCAAATACTTACTATTATTGGGAGGGTGTTTTTGCAGCTATTATTACAGTTATTATTGTTCCTTTTCCATCTCATAGTTTCTTATTTCCTATACCACCCGCTGAGGAGGTGATGGATCATCTGCCTCTGAAGGCAGCTGCAGTGCTATGCAAAATAGCTTAGCCTGTGGGAGGCAGAAAGGAGGCAGAAAGAAGGCAGGTAACCTCATATTCTACAGCCATGATGGTCCATTCCTAACATATATTTTTCACTAACTTGTCCCATTATAAATTTTAGAAACAATTAAACATTTGAAATGCATTTGTGTAAGAACTGAGTTCAATCTCACTACCTGCTCAGAGGTGAAAAAGTTGGTTTTGTTGTCTTTGTGAGGAAAGGCTATTTTAATTTTGTCCATACAGAACAATGACTCAGACAGTAATTCAGCTGAGTAGCTGCAGTAATTGTTAGTTGTATTTGTTCCCATTTTAACCTTCCTAAATTAAAAAAATACCCAAACAAACAAACAAACAAAGATTCAATGCACTGAAAGACATTGTGGGTTTTTTGGTAAGTATTTCTAGCATGACATGTGAAATAGGAGAAAGCATTGTGATTTTGTTTCCAGGGTGATGCACTTACAGACAGATACAATCCAGAGTAAGTTTAGAAATTTTTCAAGGGAGTTAGTTTTCCACACCCAGGAAGACAGAACTGAATAGTACCATACCATCCAAAATTCTGTAGAGTGCATGTAATAGAAATTTAGATGTAGAAGGGCTTACAGAATACAGATTAAATTTACATTTTGCAATGAACCTATGACATGAAGTGAAAAACAAAATTGATGTATCTAACACACTCTAGAATAACAAAATACCAAGGATGTTGCCAGTATCCCAAGTTTTTTGCATTGATGGTATATTTAAGAAATAAAACTCCTAGAAGCTCTCAGAAAGTGGAATGAGTCCTGTACCACAGACCATTAAAATGCATCATAGCTTTTACTCATGAGGATTATAAATTAAATTAGATTAATTCATTATCAGTGTGTGCTTCTGCATATTATTACAGGATTTACTTAACTGTGTACTTGTGTTATTCTTTACTATTTTCCTTAACACTGTTTTGCCAGCTTTCATTTCACTAGAAACTCAACTAATGTGGTCTTCCCATACCTCTTTACAGGGTACCTAAATCATTCCCCTCGTGAACCCCGGGAAATATCTCCATGCAAAATAAATTTTTAATTAATATCTTGAATGCATTTTCCTATCCTTGCCAATAATATGTAACTCACTGCATTTTTTAATAACTTTGATCTTTATCACAGGTGACCAGTTCATCAATACTTCCCTGCTGCTCTCAAACCTAAGGAAAATCCCTTTCTTTTATTATAGTTATTTTGAGGCTAATATTATATATCATACAATTATCCATTGGTGTAAACTTTTAAATCTTCTTGAACTGGATTCTGCTAAAAAATGTCATATTGTCTTAAAAATAAATACAAGTTAGCAAAATATGTTATATTTATGGGTACAACAAGAGATTGCAAAAATATTTCTTTTTTTTAATTTTTTTTTTCCTAATGAAATCCATGATTTTAAGGCTTAGATTTTTGATTTTCTTTAGAATTCTGATTATGGTTCTGGGATAATATATGGGGAATATTTGAGACTGGGTCTCTTATGTACTTTTTACACTGCAGAAACTTGAAAAGTGACTGGCTAACACATTGCCCCATGGAAGCCACTTGACACTGTCAGTCAGTTCTGTAGCCAAGGCTTGCTGGCAGCTTCCCCCTCTTGTACTCCATAGCTCCTTTCAGATTTTATAAAATTAGTTTCAGATTTTATAAAGCCAGACTTTTTAATTAAAGACTTAAATTTTCAAAACTCAAAAAATGGACTTTGATGGGAAGTGTGTAGGAATGCAGCTTTCAATTCAAAATCCTTCAAAAAATATCCTTCTTTCAATAAATCAGATCTTGTAGGTAACATACAATTCACTTAATTATTTGTAAGTTCGTAGGCATTCTTAAAATCCTTATCTTGATAGAAAAAGTACTAATTAACTCTTTCTTGGGAGCCTCTGAATGGGAAGTCATAATTAATTTCTCTGAAATTTTCACTATTCCTTTAACTATAGCTAACATATCAATTGCAATATTATACAGGTACTGCAAGGACTTAAAAGGTGAAATGCGCTTGAGGCCAAGCTTTGCCATTCTAATCCTTCAATTGAGAATATTTAAATAGTTAATAATTGTGTCAAACTAAGAAATAAGCTTGGTCCTTCTTTAGGCAGAAGAATAAATGCAGTTCTAATGATTTCACTGATGCTGTTTTCCAGAGGACTAGAGGACAGAAAATGCTAAAGTAAAGGAAAAATACATTTGACAGCCTGTTAGTCTTTAATCTTTGCCTGTTTTCCCAAGTGAATAAGCATAAAATTACTTAAGCAGGTGTTTCCGTAAATCTTGTGATGTAGTAAGACAGTATATTGAATATCCTGCACATTCCTATGGGTTAGGTGAGTTATTGATGCAAACCCATTGACTTCATTTTGTCACTCAATCATAGTGACTGCTCAGATAATGACAAAATGTTGTTGTTACTTTACTACTCTCTGTGTTTCCTAGAAGTACTTGTAGCAAACTCAGAGTCAAGTTTCAGTTATGGCATTTATTTGGTTAAAATGGAGCTTTAATCTGATTTGTGAAGTTTAAAATAAACATAATTCACTAACAAAATGTGAAGGGAAGCATTAGGATAAAATTTCATTCATTAGTTGTCTAGAGTACCTTAGGGACTGATGCAAAATCAACTGGAACCTAAAACCTGACTCCCATTGATTTATCTAACAGTTTCTAGAAGAGACACTAACAACAATTATGTTGCATCTCTTCTTAAATTCTTCAGATGCTAAATAATTTACAAGACACATAATTTATAAATGTCTTCATTTTAATATTTCAAATGTTAGTAGTGTAAATATACAAAGTTAAGGAAAATATCTTGGATACAAGTATGTTCGTGTCATCTCCCTGCCAATCCCCATATTTTACAAAAGACTACTCTTATATGGGAAAGTATGATGGAGGCCAGATACATAAAGTAATAGTTCTTTATTTATTAGAAATATTTAGTGAAGAAAGAAATAGAAATTCTTAGTGAAGAAAGCTAGCAAGATTAATTTTCAAACCAGAGAGGTAAAAATAAGTTAGAGCTCTTCTTTTTTTCTTAACACTAATTAGCTGTTTTTCATCTAACACTCCTTATAATGATAAATACTACCTTTAACAATTATTTTAATGCATTTAAAATTTGGTCTGGTGAATTCAGATTCAGAACTGTGTAACGTTTACTTATTTTCAAGATACATTTTGTGCTTTACCAATACAGAGGGTTTTAAAAAACACTAGGTTTGAGGCTGAGAAACTCTATCAACTTTACTTTGGGAGAAGTTTTTAAAGTTTTAATCTCTATCACCTCCTGATATTCTGACTGCAGACACAACAGTGTGGCCCCAATAGAATGTGGATGCTATCACCTGCTGACCTCTTCTTCCTACAGTAAACTACAGGGCTTAAACTCAGTTCTAGCGTACAGTAATTTTCATTAGCAACTGCTTGATTTTTTCTCTTTCCCCTTAGGAACTTATCTCTATTATTTTTATTAAAAAATAGGTAAACAAGTAATGGCTGTGATGCAGTTTGAAATCTGACTGTGATGTTCTACAAATTAAACCAAATTACTTGTGGATAGATTTTGAGTAGAAATCACATATTATAAGTTGCAATTTGCTAAACCAATTTAAAAATAAACTGATATTAGTTTTGCATAACAAAATGGTTTTTTTTAACCACTGTAAAATTTAATGTCTTCATAAAGGTATTTTTAAAAATAAAACCAAAGTATTATTGAAACATTTATTTTGATTTTTTTTTTTTTTAGGTTATTTACCTTAGTAGACCATGATAGAAAGCAAGGAAAGATTATGGCTCATTTATAGCTGCTTCTGGTAAATGAAAAGAAGAGTCTATATTTTATTTTTGATAGTGACATCATTTCAGAGCAAAACCTCTATTGATTTAATACTAGCAGCAACTGATGTCAAGAGGTAAATTATGACTCAGAAACAAAAAATAACACAAGATCAAAGTTTCAAAAGGACCTGGGAGCCTCCTAGTTCCTTTGACTAGAGGAAAAGTGATTCTCAATGTCTCATAGAACAGCAATGCAAAAACACACTTTGAAAACACAATTGTTTTCTCAATACATATAATTTTAACATCATAACTTCCATTAAAATCACTGTCCTGTTGATAATTTCTGAAATAGGGAATAAGGACTGTATTTGTGAATGGCACAGGCTGCACAGAAGGGGAATCCATATATTAGGTTCAAATATGGGTCTTTTTTTTTTTATGGCTTTGTCCTTTGAAGTACACTTTAGCCATTGTAAAGTTTTCTCATTTTCATATCAAGAAGCAAAGGACTGAGTAATTAAATAGAGCCTAAATAGATCCTTTTTGCCAAAACTTCTGAATGTGCCAAGGCTAAAAAGAAGATTTTAAAGGGAAAACTGAACTCAAATGGGACTATGATCTATGAGGATTGTAGATCTCTAGGAGGAATCTTGATGAAGAATAGTGTCAGTCTTAGGCATCAAAATCCATAGGAAGGATGTGAATCAGATTATCTGTTTAATCCTTAAGTATCACCTAAGGAGCCTGCTGGTATTTGATCATTGGCTACTGTGATAAACTTCAGACAGCTGAACACTCCTGAAGGACAGAAGGAGGTCTGTAGATTCAGTTACAGTTATCTTACATTTCTGCAGAGAATTAAATTTGGGGAAATGGCAGATATCATTCAGTTCACTATTAAGAATGCAACATGGGAACCAATTTACAGAGAGGGGGAGGATATAGTAAAAAGAACAGGGATTGTTTGCGGGGTTTTTTTCACTGTTGCTGTTTTCTTTGGTTTTTGTTTGTTTGGTTGGATGGTTGGTTGGTCTTTTTACTTCTAGCTTTCCTGGATGCCGACAGACACATAAAGAAGTTAAGAAAATTAGTCAGAAAAGACTCACCCCATAATCATAACAGCTGTCCAAGATATGCAGTCAACTTGTGACCATCTACGTATGAAGTTAACAGCCTGGAGAACTTCTCTGAGGAGATGAGGGCATTTCTGCAATGTCCACAATTTGGGGAGAATTTCTACCAGTTTTTGTCCAATATAGCTCAATAGCACAGACCAAACAGAGACTCACGACTGATTACCAGCCTGAAAAATTATTCTACCTGCTAGCTGCCCTTTTCATGTGGCCATTTACTCCACTTGCAAAGTGTGGTCTGACACCCCATGGGTACAGAGCACCAAATGTTGCAGGTGAAACTAGTGAGAAGTGATGACTCTGCTATAAACTTACACCCTAGATTTCTGCAAATGATCTTCTCTATGTATGAAAATCCTTAGAGAGGTGTATGATTGTCCATTATCATCCTTAGTTTAAAATGTGTGTTAAGGACTGTCATTCAAGAGCTGTATAAGGCAAGTTTAAATTAATTAGGTACAAGGCAAAGAAAATTGCTGCTTTGATAAAGAGAGCATGATAAGTGATCTTTCCAAGTGGAAACAAAATTATTTAATTGAATGTTTCTGTAAAGGGTGGTGATTTTTTTTTTCTGTCAAACCACTGAAGTTATAGAGCAGTTTTAGAAGGCTATATTTTATGTGGGTGGAATAAAATTTCTGATATTTTCAAAATCTAAGTTTGTTTTATTCTTGTACTTCTGAAAACACCAGAGATGAATGAGGTGTGTCTGTTATTTATTTATTTACAGTCACTTGGTTACATAATTTTGCATTTAGTTTAGAAGAATAAAAAGTATTTGTAAGAAAAAGAGTATCTGAATGATTCTAAATACAAGCAGAAAAATGGTTTATATTAAAATGATTTTTGCTTGGTGTATCTGAGGCTTTCACGTGGCTTTTCCTTTGACAATACTCTGTGTCATACAGACAGATGTTTGTTCTTTAGCAGTAGGTAAAAGGGACAGAGACAAAACTTCTGGTACTGTTCTTTGTTTATATGTTAATGGTAGTCACTGTAGTGGGTTCACCTTGGCTGGACGCCAGGTGCCCTCCAAGCCACTCTATCACTCCCCTTCCCAGTGGGACAGGGAAGAAAAAAAATAAGAGAGAAAATAACTAGTAGGTTGAGATAAGGCAGTTAACTAAAGAAAAATAAAAGGAGGAAAAAAAAAGAAAGCTCACACGTGGATAAGCAAAGGGGAAAAATTTAATCTCTACTTTCCATTAGCAAGTGATGCTCAGACACTTCCTAGGAAGCAGGGCTTCTGCAGGCATAGCAGTTGCTTCAGAAAGCAAATATTGTAAAATAAAAAATGCCCTCCCTTCCTCCCTTAGCTTTTATATCTGAGCTGATGCTGTATAGTAAGGAATATCCCTTTGGTTAATTTGGGTCTGCTGGCCTGGTTGTGTCCCTTTCCAGGATATTGCCCAACCCAGCCCCTTCATGGGGGGAATGTTGATAGATAGAGCTCATGCTGTGCCCACCTATTTTCTCTTTTTAAGCAATCAGTGATTTTCAGATGTCTCAACACTATTTTAATATTACATTAGTCATCTGGTGCACATAATAATCCAATTCTTTTCTCTCTCTACTGTGGGATCTGCTTACTTAACTCTTGGTTCTACTTTTTTCAGTGTTTACAGTTTTGGTTTGTCAGCAAGTTTAAGCTTTTTAAAGTAGGATTGTCTGCTCAGGTGATTTATGAAGATTATAAATAAAGGCCTAAATACTCAAAAAAATTCCATCTATGATATAACTTCTCCTAACAAGATTATTATAGTTCTTTTATCCATCCGCATAAACTGCTGTACCTGCTCTAGTGCTAAAGTATATGTTTTTGAAGCTTATCTGGAACATATTTCTCTGCACAGGGGAGAAACTGATCATTGAAATAACATTTTATATTTTAATGTGTTCCAGCTGTGCAAAATATGCTTTTGTAGATCAGCTGCTCCATGTGCAGGTGAACCTTCATTGAAATGCAATAGAATTCAGAAGCTCACAGAAACGGAATAAATGGAATTTAACTTCTTTTTTTTTCTTTCCACTCATTCTGTGCTGCAAAAGCTGAGTGTCACACAGCATACAAATCAAACTGGAAAGAATAACATAAAGCCACTGATCATTACCTGACTGTTACTGAGTGAATAAAGTGTGTGGTCACATTTTCATCTGGTATTGACAGATAGAATTACAATGAGAGCACTTTGGGGAAAAAGTATTTCTTGATAGTATTTGCTCCTGAGTAAACCACTTTTACATGCAGGTGACCCTTTGCAGCTCTCTGCTTCAGGAAATGTTTTTGCTGTCAAAATAATCACATTTCAGGTTACAGGGTCCAAAAATTTCCTCTTCTTAAAAACGGAAGTGGGCAGAAAACCAGCTGCAAGCCATGCTCCCTATTCTGTCTGCAGCACTCCCATGACTTTTGACTACGTTTCCCCTCTGCTGGTCTTTTGTCACATGGTGCAAATGGTGGGTAAACCCCAGGTTTTCAGGAAAAAGTCTTTTGAGGTCTAGTTGCTGGGTCTAACTGCAAGTTGTTAGTAAAAGTAATGTGATTTACAACCTGCTTGGTTCTGGGACTGTTGTCACTGAAAAACAGTGATCTTGAGAGCAGGTCATGTCCTCAATGTGTAAGGTTGATTGGTGCAAATATGGTTGCCATTTGATTACTCTTCTAGAGTGAAAGAAAGTATGACTCAAATATCTCTCAGTACGTAAATAAAATATAGTAGTAGAGAGATGCCTCCACTGGATAGGATTATAAGATAAAATTATCGTATTTTGATTATTAAAATAACAGCCTTTATGGACCCTGGATGTGTTCCTTTATCTATTTGATGGTACTACTTGCTTAAAATTAACTCAGTTATCTCAGAGCTATGCTGCAGGGTCAGAGTGTTTGCTGGCATGACTGTTCAGCAGCACAACAGTACAGTACCAATGTCTGTTATACCAATCATTAAAAACTAGCTTTAAGGAACCACAAAAAAAAAAAAATTAAATTACATTTAATTATGTCACTGTCATTTACTTCCCTTAACTATGCTGTTTAATCTTCTTCATTTAGATCATCAACAAGTTGACAATTTTGGAATTTCTAAGCTGAATAGAAAAGGAAAATAAATTGAGATATTTTACCTCTGCAAAGAGATAAAGAATTGTTTGGTAATACTAGGTTTCTGTTTAGGAGGTAGTTATGATCCTAGATGTCTCACTTCAGATATTAACTCAAAGAACTTTGATCCACTCAAAGTGTTTTGATGTAGGAGAAAACAAAACCACCAACCAACCAACCAACCAAAACCCATAAAAAATTATTAATTTGAATTGATTCTGCAAAACATAGCATCACCGTAGAGCTGTCACATTTAGAAAATTATTATAAATGTTGAATATTTGTTAGGAAATAAAAGAAGTATATTTGCTAAATTAAATTGACCCTCTTCCTTGCTAGATATGTAGCTCAGTAGCAAAGAAATACAATTAATTGTACTGACTATGGTCCTATAAAAATAAATGGCAGTGCAGTTTTGACTGAAGTAATTGGCATAATCAAGAAGAATGATTTTCTAAAATTTTAATTAATTAGAGCCTTGAAGTATGAATTAAAGTAGATAAAATAATTATAAATTACTAAATGTTAATTGAACCCTGCATCGTCTTAACCTAATCTAATAAATATCAATTTAAAAATAAACTCAATGCAAATTTGTCTTCATAAGTATTAAAAATTTATTCTAATCTTCATAAAATAGTTGTAACTTCATGTGATGCACTTCTGCAGTTCTTTATTCAAGCACTCAAGAAAGATTTACAGTCTAATCTTTCTGAGCTAAGAGTTGAGATGCTTATCTGAACTGCACATACCTTGTGACCTCCAGCTCTTCGAATATGCTTTGCTGTAGAAGCTTTCTAATATTTTGCAGCTTGTAGTGATAAAACTCTCAATACTCCTCTGAGATAACAAAACTTCATGTTTTACCTTTGTACCTCAGATGTTCTGTGGTTTTTTGTGGGTTTATTTTAAGGGAGAAAAAGTATGTTGAATTTGAAATATATGGGTTGGATGTAGAAATTACTAGAGATACTGGTATACTCTACCTGGAAATTACCTTGGTAAAAGCATCATTTGCATTAAGAACAGATTTGTGTATATATATCTGAAGTGTTGTATGAGAATCAATATCTTGAAGAATTGTTTTTGAGATTTCTTATATAAAAACTTCTATTTTCGTCAGGTTGGAAAGCCTATTCATTTGAAAGTAAAGAAGTGTTTTGTTAGAAATGAATTAAAAAATAGAAGTAATCAATACTTTCTTTTCTACCTAGTGGGCATTTCTAAAATTCAGCTACAATATCTTCTACACAAACTGATATTCCTCAGACTGTATTCTGGGATGGGATGATTAGAGCACAGAGTAGATCACTGAAATTGGAATATGAATAAGGAAGAGATACATTTATTTCTTCACACAACAGCTCCAAAATTCATGAACCTCCCCTCCTTCTTCTGTTTTGATTTTTGTTAAGGAGTTTGTGAATCAGTTGGGAGTCAGCAAAACATTAGCATTAATGAGTTCATTTCCACACAAATTGGCTCATTATCATGCTGACTTCCAGTGTTTTGTGACAGTTATGAACTCGGTTCTCCTGCAAGGAGTGTTCATTTTCTTGCTTCATTCAAAATGATGTGGGGTAAGGAGGTAAATGTAAAAAAAAAAAAAAAAAAAGTCCTATAAATGTATTTTGTTCATTGATGCAGCAAACACTGTGGTTTCTCCATGGTTAGTTTCAGAGAACTCTGAGTATGGTATTTTTTTCATTTGTCAGAAAGCACTAATTCTGCCTGGCAGTTGGTAAAAACTAATACCCAGAATCTGACTTTGCAAATTACATTAAGGCAATTTAATTTCAATTTGGTACCAAAATATCTGACCCTAATTATTATAATTTCATAGAAGAACACTCAAATGGAAACACATTATGGGAAAAATATTTCTGTAGTGCCCAAATAACCTTCCAACCATTCTCTCATTAACTGATGCAGATTTGTGTTTTTACACAATGCCAAAAGTATTTGTGCCATAATTATTAGATTAATGACACTGCTGATCTTCTCAGAACAAATACTGAATGTCAAGTTCTTGGTAATCTTTTTCAAGTGTGGCATTATGTTCCTTTCCTTTCAGAACACTCATTTGGTCTTTAATCCAATCTTGTAACTCACTGTGATTATGCCCAGCAGGTTTATGAACTTTAATACTGTTCTACTCCTGCAGATTTCTTTTGTCTCATTAAGCCTGATAGCATAAAATAGGTATAGTTTATTTCATCATCCCAACCAGATCTTTAATGCAGATTGAGATTAGTCAGTCTGTTTCATTATGTCCTTTCTTCACGTCGGGGCTGGCTGGAATAGTGTGAGTTCATTCTGTGACTTGAGATTACAGTTGCACCTTGGCATCCTTTACATTCACTGTAGGACATGCCCATAGGTATGAGTAGTCCTCATTTCCCAGGGTCAAAACTATCACAAGAATTCTTCTGGCTTAAAATATTTGCATTAATTACCATCAACAATGACCAAGGCAGTGCAACAATGCATTCATAACTTTGAAACATCTATGTATCTCTAATATATATCACATGCAGATATAATATTCTTTAACACTTCTGTCCTTACAAAATAATCTGTCTGTCACAATGTAGTAAATCTGTATTCTGCAGTATTCATATCTCCAATATGTATTTTCTGAGTGAAGATGTGTGACCTTCATTACACAGAATGTCAAACTGAATAGAACATAATGGTCTTCTCTGTTCCTTAAATAACTGATAAATATTTATCTGTCAGTTTTAGGCTCCAAATAATTATCAAGTGCATATCAGAATACAAGAAGTGATGCTATGCTCATTATTTATTGCCATATTTGCTTCTGCCAAGGGATAGCACTCCTGTTTCTACAGTGTTATGGGAGCCTCCAAACGATGTATTTCTAATTCACTGCTGATTACTCCAATAATTCATAGATGTGCATGCATAATATGTGACAAAACCTACATGTCTTTCAAACTCTGTAATGCCAGTTAAAAATAGTGAATGCAAAATTTCCAAGAAGAAATGTTCCAATATTTATTTAAGTAACTATAAAATGTTAAATTTTGAAATAATGATGTGGGCTTAGGAATTGATATTTTGATCAAGTGTTATTGAAAAGATTTTGAAATACTGGATTAAAAAGGTTTTTTAATACTGATATTACCCAGTTAAGTTTCTAAATACATGTACTTCTGTAATGCATGCTCTGAAAAGCCGTGTCATCAGGCAACTTATTGAATGTTTTTATTGCTTCAGAAATCCATTCATTCTTTTCTACTTTATGGTGTTTTTGAGGATTTATTTTCAGTAATGGACCTCGTCTGAAATCTTGGCTGTAATTTACAATACCCCCCCTTATTATTATAATGACTGTTGCCATATTTTGTTCAAGGGCATGTCTTTGTTCTTGTTGTGGATTAACCTCTACAAATCTATTTTTAGCCATTCTTTCCTATTACAGGCTCTCATTCTCTGTTACCATAACATATTCCACTAATTCTTTAAATTTGGATTACATCCTTGAAGACACAGTCAGTCCTCCAATATTATGGAAATAAAGATCTCTACTACATGAACATGGATGGTTTGGATTTGTTGACCTTTTTGTCAGCAAGTGATTTTTCCATTTCATTGAGTTGCACTGCAGGCTTAAATATATTTCTAATTAAAAGTAGAACTCAACACTTTAATGTAATTTTTTTCTCTTAAGAATTCTTCTCGGTTTAGGAGTTATGGACTCTTGCACATTCACCTGTAATTTGGGACTTGCATAACTCATCTAGAATCAAAAGCACATCTGTTAAAAATGGTACACCATGCAGAGAGATGTTCTACAAACTGGCTGATAAAATCCAGCAAAATTTTCATTCTTATCTTGGCATCTTACTCAAGTAATTTGTAACATCATCCAGTTGTTGATTTAATTGACAAAGAATCTCATGTCTTCCAGTTACTCTGGCATTTGGTTCTGTATTGAAATATATATTTAAATTACACTCCTAATTTGAGAATCATGATCTTAAGTTGAATATTATGTTGTCTTTGACAATAAGGTTCAAACATTCTTAGAGGTTAAGAAACACTTTTTTCTCTGTTCCAAGGATACCTATCCTTTGGTGGTCTCCAAGCTCTCATCCTTATTATTAAAACTAAATCTCATTGGTATTTTGTAATATATCAGTCAACAAAGCATCCTCGTTTCTCTGGGTTAATGACTAATTCAAGAGAGCGTTTGGAAAAGGGAATTGTTAAATATATTTTCTGTATATGAAAGGCATTATATGCTTGGATAGACTGTAACAAGACAAAACAGGAAAGTATAAATATCTACACACATACAAATTGTTCTATATATATCTGATTGAGCATATCATAGGTGTCTGTTTATTAGGTCATTAGTGAAGAAATAACAGGAAATATTATTCTTAATAAATGATTTAACACTTTATCAATTCTTTCTCTAAATGTGGTTGTATGGTTTTAAGCAGGTGAAGTTTTATGCTTTCAAAGATTTGCAGTTTGGAGGCTAAGAACACCGTATTGGTTTATTAGATAGAGATCTTCAAAGAAGATTCCTCCAAAAATGTGCCCTCACCTGACCATGTATCAGGCCGTTCAGGAAAGGCAACAGCAGTAACGTGAAAATCCATCCTGAAATTTTCTTCAGGCAAAATAATCAATAATTTTAAAAGAGGCTTTTGCTGAAAAAGAATGTTGAAAAATATGAGACATGTTAATTTTCCAAATAATAAATTACTGTCTTGTGAATTTAAAAAAAAAAACCCTGTTGTGCAGTAGCTTAATTCAAGCAGAAAATTAGATTTTGTGATCAGTAATTACGGCTATATTTAACATTCTGCAAAATATCAAGAAACAATGTTTAGGTAAATGCACTTCATGTAACAGTAATAGGGTCAGTCCAAGTTTTACAGAAAGCTGATGTTCTGTTTGTATGCAAATTACTATGCAGTGTACATCCATTCACAGCAGACCAAACATTACAGAGAAATCCATTTGGAGTTTTCTGTGGATGTATGAAGCCAGGAGGTGTTGCCTGTCTCGTGCTGCACTGCAGGAAGTGCCCACCATGCCTCCCATGCACACACCACCATGGGATGCTGCAGCCACAGGACATTCCATACCCACTCCCAGCAGCAGATAAGGGGCACTTTGTAACATGCTAACAGTGATGGCTACCTCAACAGGAGAGTGGTGTGTCCACTCATTGCTTTGAAATGGACACAGCTGAACTGAGACATAAAAAATACTCTGTACAGACTTGCAATTTCTCAACATAGTCCAAAACACAAATTTTCCGACCTCAGATGTGCAGAGGTTTGTTGTAGGCTCAGATATGATATACTTCACCAAAATGGAAAAGTAGATTCTGTGTAGTTTTAGATTTCTCAGCTAAACCTGGAACCAGAGTTTCAAAAATAAGTACCACAAACACAGACATAAACTCAGGAAATAAGTGTGCATAAAAGTAGCATTATAGCAGTTTTAAAGAAAAATAAAAATGAACTGGTGGTACACTTTACAGTTCTACTCTTTGAACATCACCTTTCCACCTTTCTATATTGCATCTCTAAAGACAGTCCCCTGACGACTGTTGCACTTTTTATTTTTTTGATGAATTGTTTGATGTGTGGCTTGCTTTAACAACCACACTGTTTAGTGCAAATAAATCACTTTCTAAAGACTTGCAGATGTATGGACTTTGAAGGAAGTGCAATGGAGAAAATGAAGCTTCATTTGTGATGTTAATGGACAGAGTTTTAGGAAGAATTCAGCCCCTGCGTATTCAGAAAAAAAATTTAGAAGGAGTCTTCATAGATAATAATGTGTATTTAATTTAAAGTGAACCCATAATGATTCTGAAACTTTCAGGAAAAAAAAAATCTGGCTCCTGAAGTCTATCAAACAGGTTTTCTTTGGTCTTGTAAAATCCAGTCCCTTAGCACTGCTGTTTTGCCTTGTAAGCAATGACAGGAGGCACATTCAGTGTGCCCTGCCCTTCGGAAAATCATAACACACATTTAGCCAACAGAGCCCTACAGTATCATAACACAAATTTAGCCAAAGTTCCCCAAGCCTTGAAGAAAAAGAAGAAAAAGTGCCATAACAAATAAGCTACTTGTTCCACAGGACAAAACTAAGGGAGAAAGTGGAAAGATGAATCTTGAAAATGTAGAACAGGAAAGCAGGGAAACAGTGGGAGACCAATTAATTTTAGAAGGTGACTCATGACATTTTAGAAATAATTAAAAAGAAAATTATGAGAGGGTTAGAAGAAAATAGAAAAAAAGGAAACAAAAAGTGCAAACAAATTGAAAGAGAACTGAAAAAAAAAAGAGAAAATAAATGTTTTCAAAACTTGCTGAGGCCATCTTCCACACAAATTATGTAGGAAAAAGAGATAAAACACATTCACTCCAATATCAGCTTATACAGACCTAAAAGTGGAAAAAAGAAAAGACAACACCCCTCTTCAGTTACTGCCATACATATTGCTTCTCAAGAAAGAAAATCGTGCTAAGAAACAAAGAATGCTGAAGGCACTTCTATTAACTTTATAACCTGTGTGCATGAAGCAGGCACAAGCCATGAACTGTGAAACCACTTGGTATAAGAGTTTGGAGTAGCCAGGGGTTGTGCAGAGGAAGTCTGTGTGTCTCTGTGTGTGCAAATGTCTTGGGGACAGTGGGGCAAATCAGAAAGTGTCAGTGTTTGTACCGTATCACAAACTTTTTTCATGCAGAAGCCACACTTTCTCCCAACACACAGATAGAGGGATAAACCAAAGATTTTTGGTCTTAATCAACACATTTTCTCAAAGCTATTTTCCTCAGAAATCTGAAATTATGGGATGCAGCCCATAGCTATTCTACTAGCTATGACAACATGGCTATGCACAAGAGCCCTTTAATACATGCACAAAGTCATTCCACTTCTGCTGAGGTAAATGGAAGGATGTTGATGAGATTGGGAATTACTGTGGGTGAATCTCCACTCTCAGCAGGCTGTAATCTGGTCTAGTCAGCTCTACCCCCTTTTTTGCTTGTTTGTTCAGTTGCTTTTTTTTTCATCAGTGGAATGGAAGAAATGGTTCCAGCAAGATTTCAAGCTTCTAGCAGGCATTTTTTCATTGATTGTTCCAATGTCAAATTAGCAACAAAATTGCAACATTTATCTGAAAAAACTCCAAAATACATTTGTGTCTTAATAAAGTGTTATAGTATGATGATCTCCACACTCCTGTAACAGTAGTCTTGATTTAATGTCACAAATCTGGGAATGTTCTGACTTCAGTGAAGTCAGTCTGGAATGGAACTGAATAATTTCATAATAAATATTTAACAAATTCTAAGGAGAATATGGATGTCAGGACTGTGGGGAAAGAAGTCCTGACAAAGAACTTAAAGGAAATTCCATGACCAGTTCAGCCACTGAGTGGTTTGCATGAATTTTACAATAAAGATGAATTTACAAACATTCTTTTGTGATTGTTTGTAAATGTTGTCTCCCCTCCCATCTACCAGAGCTGTGATTGACTTGAGAGAAGATGACTCTCTGACATCAGCAGAGAGGCTTATATAGATAGAGGTAATTGATTTAAATTTCATAATAGTATTTCTTTTCACAGGTCCCATCAGTGAATAATGTACTCACAGTCCATTCACAGAGAGAAAGAGATTCAAAGACAGGGAGCAGAGGAAAGAATAAATAACATCTTTCAGTGAAACTCAGCATAAAGTTTTTTACTAAAGATCCAAGGCAGTCTTTATTGATAACTCATGGACAATGTAATCCCACGCTTTGGAAGATTTTTTTTCAATAACATTTTCAGGAAGGGAGTTTTCATTTTTTTGTCTCCCCACTTGAATTCACACCTGGACAGATAATTTTTTCTCTTACATGTGAAATTTTGGCTTCCTTTGTAATATTAATGTTTTGTCATCTGTTCACCTGAACAGATGACAAAAATTTATGATTGCTAGTTTCTTATCTTTCTTCTGGAATACCAAGTAGGGTTTTTAAACTGAAACCAGTAGCTGGGCTAGGCTTAAGCAACTTCCCTCCACTGAAAGAGCAGCAGACAACACCCCTAGCTCACTCTTTCCACCTGCAATTAGTGAAGAAGACTTCTGTTATATCTGCAGGGGTGAGTTAGAATCATTGAGGGAGGGAGACAGATAAACCAATTATGTTGCTCTTGTCAGATGCTAGGTCTATAAACTGTGTTAAAGGTGACTTCACAGGATAAATGTGATAACTCACAAGAGGTGCTGGCTCATTTAACATTTCCATGAGCCAGAGACATTCTTGGGGATCAAGCTCCCTCTCCAAGATGACAGGGTCAGGCATGTAGGTTGCACAGTGCTATAGGCAAGAGTCAAACCTACAGCTGGTCTTTCAGAGGGTTTGGGGAGTTGGTCCCTCTTGTTGAGGTGCAGCAGAAAGGAGAAGGATTGTGTTGTTTTGCAGTTTTCCCTGTCATGTCTCTCCTAGAGACATGTTCTATTCCAATGTGATGCATCTTCAATCTCCTGGATGAACATCCCACCCTCCCTCATAAGACAGAACTCAGGGAATTCTAGTTCATCAGATTCCCAGAATATCTCCTGGGGTATCTGGGAGACAGCTGAATGGGACAAGCAGAGAACAGTGTCCAGCAAAGGAGAACCTGTGTCTTGCAGGGCACCCTGCACAGAGAGCAGAATTCAACTATCCAAAAGTGAGAGTGTCATTATTCGTGTGGCTGGAGCTTTGAGCGCCCACAGAAGAGCGCCCAAAGAGAGTGCAGGAATGCAGCAGGATGGAGGGGAGATGACCACTCTCAGTGTCTACTACTTCGAGACGGCACATCTGCAGGGATAAGTAGGGGTTAGAAGGTGCTACAGATCTCGGGGGATGTGGTTTGGATAAAGGAGCTGTTGTTCCAGAGCACAAAACTCCCTGTACAGAATCCTGGTCAAGGAATTTGTATTATAGTATTTTGTTTTGTATCTCAATTACTTTTTTTTCTTATCATGTCAGAATGGTTTACCAATGGACTCTGTTCTTTTCCTGTTTTCTTTCTTTTCTTGTCCAGTGATCTGGTTTCAAGCCAGGGTTTATGTTCACAACCCTCAGCAATTTCCATAAGATGCTTTCATCTTTTTTTTACTACTCTGCTGTCTGTTCTTCCCCCTTGCTACAATAATAAACCTGAAATGAACCATTCAGGTAATTTGGGATGCCTTCCAGATTCTGAAGTTTGAAGTGCTCAGTATCGAAGGATTAATATTTTGTAGGAAAATTAAATGTCCTCTGTTATCCAGCACCTTTCAACTCATACGCATCAGAAATAAAGGAACTGAATTTCAAGTCAGTGTAAAAATTGAAATTAATTTTTGCACTCAGTTACCTATTAAATATGTCTGCAAATGAAATTAATCTGCAGCTAAAAATATCATTTCATAAAGTGAAATAAATTAAGTCAGAAGAAAAGAACATTAAAAGAAAGACATTCATTTTCCCACTTCCTTCACTAATACATTCTCCAGGATTTTATACTTCTACTTCATTCTCAAACAATAGTATGACTTCTCAGATTTAACTGAAATTTTGGACTTAATAGAATGTTTCCCTATATTAATACAGAGAAAAAGAATTAAGGTTTACCTGTAAGACAGCCACATCAGCTCACACAGATATTAGATTTAAAGCACAAAACTTGGATTTGTTTTTGCAACAGCAAATTTGCAAGACTATCCATGACTCTATCAGTGGGTCACTAACAATGTGGAATGTGTTCATTTTTTGGTGAACATTTGGTTGATGGTTGTTTCATGATTTTTTCCTTCCCTTTCAGTGTTCCATAATGATATATTCAATTTTTTTTTCCTTTTGAGCAGGCTTTTTTCTGTACCTTTGCCTGCTCAAAGAAGGACCTTCTCTCTTGGCCATGGTTATCCTCCAGATCTGAGCATGACTGGCCTCTCCCATGGGCTGCCAGTTTGTACATGTAAACTTTAAATCTGTTATAGAATTTCTTCTCTGTATTTTAAGCATTTTTTTCTGTACCTACATCAGTAACTTCACTATCATATTGCCTGTTTCTTTTATATGCTAAGCAGCAGGGTACTCACACACTTTAAGAACTCCACTGCAGTGGGGCTTGATTGCTGAAGAGACCTGACTTTCAGAATTTTGGAGCACTAAATCTATGAAGTAAAGAATATTCTTTAAATTATTCTTTTTCGTCATATTACTCACTCCTCATGACTGCATGAAACTGAGGTTCTAGATTTGCTGTGCTACATTTTGTGTCCTCAACTACCTGGTGAGAACTAAAATAATAATACTTACATCTAAATCATTGCAAGCAAACAAAAAAAAATCAAATATATAAATTGTGGATTAATAAAAAGATTCAATGTTTTTGGTTTATATTTCATAGTATGTTTTAATGTGCAGATTTAAACTAATGATATAACCCAGACTAATGTCATGAGCTGCTAATATGTCATAACTGAATTATGGGCAAACCTCTACACTGATATTCCTGATCCCTCATATAATTCAGTTCCAAAGAGAACAGATGCACAAAACGGTAAAAAAAAAAAAAAGACGAAGAAAGAAAAAAGTAGTATCAATTTCAGCACAGTGAGACAGAGAATGGGGGTTATGGTCATTGCATCACACATTGTTCCTGACAGTGCTCCAGGGTGGAGTCCCTTCCATGGGAAGTAGTTCTCCATGAATCGCAACGTGAGTTGATCCCATTTGTTCTCCACAAACTGTTGTGGCGTGGGTCACTCTTCCACGGGGTCCTTCGGGCACAGCCTGCTCCAGCTCGGTCCCCCATGGGGTCACAAGTCCTGCCAGGAAGCCTGCTCCAGTGTGGGCTCCTCTCTCCATGAATCTGCAGGTTCCTTCCAGGAGCCTGCTCCAGCACAGGCCTCCCACAGGTCACAGCCTGCTCTCAGGAATCCACCTGCTCCAGTGCGGGTCTCCTCCAGGGGCTGCAGGTGGATCTCTGCATCCCCATGGCCCTCCATGAACTGCAGGTGGATCTCTGCATCCCCATGGCCCTCCATGAACTGCAGGTGGATCTCTGCATCCCCATGGCCCTCCATGAACTGCAGGTGGATCTCTGCATCCCCATGGCCCTCCATGGGCTGCAGGGGCACAGCTGCTCCACCATGGTCTGCACCACAGCCTGCAGGGGAATCCCAGATCTGGAGCCTGGAGCACCTCCTGCCCTCCTTCTGCACTGACCTTGGTGTGTGCAGGGCTGTTTTTCTCACATATTCCCTCTTCTCTGTCTGCAATTACAACGGCACAATAACTTCTTTTTTTTTTTCTTTCTTCTTGAATGTGTTATCACAGAGGCATTTCCACTCTCTCTGACGGGCTCAGCCTTGGCCAGCTGTGGGTCTGTTCTGGAGCCAGATGCCATTGGCTTTGCTGGACATGGTGGAATCTTCTGGCAGTTTCTCACAGAAGCCATCCCTGTATCCCCCCCCTACCAAAACCATACAAACCCAATACAATTGTTCAATTGTTTAGTTTTGTTTTTTTTTAATTCTCCTCCCCTATTATTCATTAATAGAAATTAATACCACATTTTTCCTTTTAATTTGTGAAATATGATATTTTCTGCAAACCACTTTAGTTTTATTTTCTTTTCTTTTGCAAGTATTTCAAGAAGGAATGAAATAGAAAACAGAAGCATGATTGGCATGCAGCAATGACTTTCATTGGTATAGAAGCGAATGGTTATAAAATTCTTGCTATCACCTCTACAATAGAAAATCATGCAGTCTCAGCTAAAATAAAATGAACAATAATAATGACAATGCTAGGCGGAAATGCATATGGTAAAGAGGTATCAAATATGCAGTTAGGAAGAGGATGTATAATTTATTTAATAATATTTTCTAAGCCATGTACAACCTTTGAAGAAATGATGAATATTTCATAATTCACAAAAACATCCAACTAAGATCTGTAGCTTGGTTGCATAGCTATCATTTTGACTGAAATAAAATAAATTCTTTATTTTAGATTTAATTCTGCTTCAGGTTTGTCTGAATGCTGCACAGAGTGACATCAATAAAAAATCAAGTTATGGTTAAAAATGTATGTACTTTCTGCATACCTCCAAATTTAATGCTTTAGTAATTTTAAAGGTTCCCCACTCCCCAATGTTTTTATTATCCTTGTCTGTAGAGAAGTTTACATATGGCTCTACATATGGAAAGCTATTTACATATATTGCTAGACTCAGCCACGTCTACGAGGGTGAGGAAACTGCAGTGCTGGATTCCCAGCTCTATCTTTAATGCTCCAGGACTCAGTTCTGTTAGGGACAGCTGTGAGCTTGGAACAAGTAGTAAGGAAGAAAACTTCATTTCACAAAGAGCCATGACAAATATTCTGTACATTTGCGACTCACATTTGTAGAGGAAAGAAATATCTTCAGTGAAATTTTGTCCCTTTTGGGTAAACACCCTAATTGCTAGGCATGTGATGCCTAAATCTTCTAAAGGACAGTGTTTGCTACTCTGACATCACCTTGTTGATTTTAATGACATGTAAATTATATTGGCCTATATCCAGAAAGAGTTCCTGGAATAGTTCTCTGAAATGCTGATGAGCACTACTCATCTGAGTGGGAAAACTGAAAGTGTTCTGCTCTGCTCCCCTATGCACATGATCAATAACTGAAGACAATAGGTTTGAGGCTTTAGCTCACTGGAAATATAGAAATTGATTCTAAGCCAGTCACCTCTTAGAAACATCTTCCAGTTCTGAGTTCAAGACTATTTAATGCACTAAATTAAATACATATTCAATAATTATTGATATGAGAAATCCAAATTCACAAAATGGTATATAAAATATGGAACATAAATTTTTTCCTATTTCCAATATCAGTGACAGTGAAAAACTCACATGATGCACAAAAGTGAAGTAGAATAACAAAAACATTTTTTTTCAGTTGAGAAAAGTTCATCAAAAATACGTTTCACAACAATCAAAGATATAACCAAGTGAGAATAAAAAAAGAAATGTTAAAAAATCTGAAAAAAATCTGAAATTGAAACTAAACCATCAAATTAAATAAGCCATTTGCAAGTAGGATAATTTTCATTGAATAAATATGTAATTTTGTTAAGGGAAACCACAGAAAAAAGACCAGCTAATCAAACACGGAATGCTGACAAATATACAGTTTAAACAAATTACACAGAAAATAATGAAAATAGAGTAACCTTTCTGTAGGGGGAAAAAAAGCTCAAGGGTAACGCAATTTCAGCTGTTAATGCTTTCCTTTTCTGTTCAATAGGAAATCCAAAATAATTTTTGTACTGGATTTATCTCCCTTGCATCAAATTTAAACAGATTTGCATTGTTACCTTCAATTTTTTCCAATATTCTGTCCACTTAATGTGACACAGTTTGCAAGTAATTATCAAAATATCTGACCTCAAGTGACATTGCTACTCCTCCTTATTTCATGAGCTACAGCAAGGATAATTAAACAGAAGGCTGAAATAACAGTAAGTTGCACTTCAAGGGGTGAAGGGCTAGATAATAAGTAAAAACTGGGACATTTCTTTGCCTCCAACTCTCTGCAATATGTTCCTTATTCTGCATGAGAAAATGGTTGTTTCTTTTACTGGAGAACATTGTGGTTGTTTCTTTTACTAGAGAACATTTAGTTTCCATCTAAACCTGAAAACTAGATTCTCCCCCAAATCAGAAAAGATCTAAGTTGGAACACTGAAATCAAAGACATCTTATGCATTTTCTTTAGTTAATTATTTAAGTTCATCAGAATTTCATGACTGGTTATCGGAAAATTAGTTCCATTATCTAGTTGATTAGATGTTTAAGTCAGCACATACTTTTGGTAGGAAAGGCAAATATTTTTCACAAACAATGCTTCTTTATTACTCCTTCTGGGAAAGGAAGGGATTTTATTGCTTTTCTAATGCTTAATTTAAAAAAAAAATATTTTATGTGTACAGAGAGATGTTTTTCATGGTGATTTTAAGAAGAACTGGTGAAGAACTTATTAAATGTTACAAAATTTTGAAATCTTCCATTTCAAGACAGAGAAATGCTTCTTTGGTAATGCTTCTATACAAAGCACAGCTTTTTAAACTAGTTTTACATTGCCCCTGTTTGCAAATCATCAGCCTTTCTATCTTCATGTTTTTTCTGTGATACATACTGTGGTGAGGGGCAGAGCCTGCTATGTTTGATGGTGCCAACTGGAAACCTGCTGTGGCATCATCCCCTTCTTTTTACACACACTCCATTGCTGCATCTTTGCTAATTACTGGAACCACCCTTTACATGGTAACTAAACAGAAAAAAAAAGACCCAAAAACACCAAACCAGTGCCTCATGTGATATCTATTCAGCTTATGAACAAAGGGAACTGCATTACAAAGATATCTGCCTGAAATTTCTTCTTAATTGACAACATATGGCAGGTATTTCAAAGGGCTACAGGGAACCTCTCCACACACTTTGTGTTGCCTAAGCTTTGCTTTGAGATTTAACTGGATACTTTTTACAGGCTGGAATATGATACTTAGAAGGATGGACTGATGAAGCAAAAAAAAAAAAAAAAAAAAAGTAGGGCACTGAACAGTAAGATTCAGTGCTGTATAGGATTTTGTGCCAGCAAGAGTAAGTAATAGAGAACAGTATCTAAGAAAGGGGAAACTGGTACAATGAAACAGAATTTCTGAAGAGAAAATATAATTTTAAAACCAAAATTAGTATTAGCAGTTAAAATGAAAGTTTCTGCTATGAAATCTTCACTATGCAGCATTAACTCCTATAGCACTAGGACTTGACAATGATCAAAACTTATTTTGCCAGCTTACTTGCACACCTGTGAATTGCTGATATTGACTATCTGAAATGGAGGTGTTGCAGATGGCAGCATGCAGGCAAAATACAGTTGCCTTTGCACTGAAAAGTATACAATCTAAATAGCACCCTCTCAATAATAATGAAAACATGGTTATGCTCCTCCAGCTTATTTTGCACAAAAATTGTTCAACCTCAAATACTTCTTGTGGAGTTTTTCATTTCAAGATTATGTGCCACTGGGATGGACAGGTCTGTGATATAATACAGTCAAAGCAGCTGCAGAAGTCTGCACATTTTTATTATATCCTAGTAAGGAATACTTGCTGCTTGTTGAAATACGTATTGGCATGACACCTTAGCATGTGCTAAGCATAGATAGCAGACTGTTGCTTTCTCACCCAGGTATTTCTCTTAATATTTTTGCCTAGGCTTTTCTTCACTCGTTGAAATGACCAAATGAATCAGTTGTCAAGGTAGAAACTCAGCTAAAATCAGCCTAGCTTTGGAGAAAGGAGACTCAAAATTCCGTGAGAGGCTAGACATTACAAGACTGGGTAAATGTAGTAGCAAATTTCACAAAAGGAGTAACTTCTCTTGTTAGCACTGGGATAGCTGAGACAGCAGCTGCTGCAATAGCATTACACTGGCTTAACATAAGTAGCCTCACACATTACATACCCCTAGAAAGTAAAAATAAAAACTCATGCTTCTTTACTTCAGAACGTTCTTTATAAATGATCTTTTTAAATTCAAAAGATAATAAGAAAGTGTTGATTTCAGGCATTTTGAATCTCATTTAGCTGTGGAAGAGAGGGATCTCAGGCCTTATTCCATATGATTATTCTTACTCCATCGTTGGCAGTTAAAGAAAACAAGCGATAATAATAAGAAAATATCTGCTATCCCCCATCATAACTTTTGACACACCTCAGGTAATCTCTTACTACATTTCCTATGCAGCTGCTATCAGGATTGCAAGCTAAAGCCTCTCAAATTCTCAGTTAGCTTTCCATTGATCACAGTGAAGTTTTGATAAAAGAACTGACACAGAATTTGCTTTGCAGAGTATTTTCTCTGTCTCCTGAGCATTCTACATTTTAGCGTTCAGCGTAGTCTGCCATAAAATAAGAAACCTTAACAAGAAACTGTTGAATATCACAGAAATCTTTTTCAATTTAATTTTCATGAGTTTTTGTGCTCTTCTTCTCCTTTTTACCTCCAGATTGAAAATGCTAAACATTTTTTAATTCTTTTTCTTAAAATTATTGTTTTCTTTAAATTAATTGTTTAATTTTCTTTAAATTAATTGTTCCCATTGTTTTTTTTCTAATATCTTTCCATTTTGTAGGCAATATAAAAACAAATCTAAACAGAAAATGATCACATGAAACAGAATATTCTTTATTCTTTCTCTAAAATAGATCTATTTATTTTCTTGATTTGAAAATGAAACACCAATAACATTTTCAGTTCCTTTTCTACTTTTCTTCCTGTTAGATAGTAAGCTGGTATTTCAATGAGTCACACAACTCAAGGGTTTTTCCAAATCTTTTATGCTCATTAGGAGACATTAGCTCCCTCCTGTATGTTAATCCTTTTTCTGTCACTCTGTGAAAGAATATCTCTCATCTTCAATTTTGACAGTGTGCTAATCTATCATCAGCCCTACATACTGTGTGCCTTACACTTGCAAATGCATTTCTGAGCTAGCTACAGCTGTAGTTAAAACATATGCATTCAGTCAACAGAGAAAAGGCTTTCTACCAAAAATACAGTCTCTTTTTCTTCAGTTGTAGCCTTTTTTGACCTATTTTACTTTGCTTTGAAGCTTTTTTTCATGATCAACTGTGAAGTAAGTATAAAAGGTATTTGCATGTACTTCACTTTAGATAAATGTTTTAAAGTATAAATGTGTTTGCGTGCTCAGCTACCTTGATGACTGGCTGTTTTAAAAATGCTTTGTGAAGCAGCAGATTTTGTTAGCAAAGTTCCAGCAATACCTTTATGTAGCTTGGCCATAAATTAATCAAAAATATCCACTTGATAGCAGGCTTTGGTGTAGCCAATCCAGTGCATCTCCTCAAGTGTTCTGAAGAAATAAAAATCTGAATAACAGTAAGTCAAGAGACTGGACACTAGCAGAGCAAGGGAGTTTGCAAACTATATGACACATGAATAACAAAAGATGCAGGTACCAGAAATCTGGGGGAAAAAAAGACAGAAAACCGGATCATCAGATTTGTTTGTGTTAGAGTCAAGAGAATGCAAGAGTACCAAAAAATATTGATAGAGAAAAGGATAGGACATCCTGTTTTGGCTTTTCAAAAATCAAAGGAGGAGTGGAGTGAGGTGTTTGGTCTGAATTTTCAGTTCATTTGTTTTGGCAAGTGGAATGTGAGGCAGGAAAATGTTCATTGTTTCCATAAGCATTTTCTTCAGTCTCTTGACATCATGCCTTCAACATTTTGATATTTTCCAAATTCAAAACAAAAAAATTAAAAATTTATTTTATTTTTTTAAAAAACTGAAATTGTCCCTTTTCCTTTCCATACTAGAAATTTATTCAACCTATAAAAATAGAAAAGAATTTGTAGAAGCTGCCTGCCTCCCCTGAAATCCATCCAGCCATGGTTCCTTGTCCAGTGGACACTGGTGTGGTTTATTACATTCAGAGTTGTTGTGAGTCTCTGTTTAAACCAGCATTTTTTTAACTGCATTTCTCTTCCCACCCTGCCACAACCCTCCCTGAAAAAAAAAACCCAAATGTGGAGAGGAAATGTTCTCTCAGACACCCAACCTGAGTGACTTTTCTACTTTTATGTAGCACAGAAAAAAATCCAGTTCAACCCTCCTGCACTAAGCAAGAACATCTTCAATGAGATCAGGTTGCTCAGAGCCCCTTGAGTTTTTTGGGGAATGGGACATCTACCATCTCCCTGGGTAATCCATTCTAGTGTTTTACCACCATCACTTTAAAAAACTCCCCCCTTGTATCTGACCTAAACTGACCCTTCTTCAATTTAAAACCTTTACCCTTTGACCTAATGCAACTGGCCCTGCTGAAAAGTTTGTCTCCATCTTTCTTATCAGCCCCCTTTAAGGCTGCAGGAAGGTCTCCCCAGAGCCTCCTCTTCTCTAGGCTGGATAACCCAACACTCTCACCCTTTCCTCACAGGAGAGGTATTCCAGCCCCCTGATTGCCTTCATGACCCTTATGAAGTATCTTCACACAACTGACACTGATAACAATGATTTTGCCTCTGTCCCGCTCTTTTACATTTTATCAGAAGATACATACTTTTCTGAGAAATTTGTGAATTTTTTGAGAACTCACTGGCAAGTCAAACCTTAAATTCTATTGCAAAGGTTATATGGAAGGCCATATTATTCCCTCTGCTTCAACAATACAGATTTTTGTGAGATTGGATGAGGGAAAAGGATTTTCTTTTTCTAATCTGCCTAGCTATGGAATATTTTTAAAGCAACCAAGTGCCAATATGAGAAGCAAGGAATGAGCTTTGTGCTTAATTTAAATTTTAAAAGAGGCAGGAATCTCCAGGATATAATCAGTGATTTTTGTCCATATGCAAAGGTTTGAACTACTGCCCTCTTCCTTCCTCTGTGTCTCACCGTTGTAGCTATGCCATTTTTCTTTTCAGAAATGTCACTCTGAAGTGATCTTTCCAAGGACATTAGGTCAAGTTCATTGCTGGTGTAATATTGTCCTCAGTGGCAATTCTTCAGCTGAAATATGGGCTGGACTGAGTGCTTTGTGTTTAATTAGCGTCGTTGTGGCACAGTGGGCAAGGTGATTTACTGTCTGAGATGATTGCTGTAATGTCACCTTTGTCCACTAATGACTCAGTAGTGTTTTAACTCTGCTTAGCCTTTTAAAGGAGGAAAGCTTGATCTCACCTGAAGGCAGAACTGAGATGCACGTTAGAGAGCTGCTAGGATTGCAGGAATGTAAGGGGGGCTCTTCCCAATTCTATTTCAGGAGAATAGACTGAGAGAAGGTCTGGTCTTTGTAATTTTTTCAGAGCAAAGCTGGAAGAACACAAGTGGATGAGCCTGGTAAACACCAGGAGATTTGAAACTGTCCTTTATCCACTGCATTTCACAAACCTCTGAATGGGAAATTGCACAATCTTACAGAAACACCAGTCCATTACTGGTCTCTGAGCTTCAACTGGGCCAAGATTACTTTAGGTTTTAGTATTGCCTGCAGTGAGAAGTGTTCTTCCTTCAATTCTTTGCGCTTTCTCCAATAAGAAAAAGCAAGATGCTGAAAATAATTGCGGTTCTTATGGTAAAAGAGGAAGAAGGCAAGCATAAACAAAAGTAAAGGGAACTGTAATTTTCAGTGTCCTGGTCTTCTTTAAGAAGAAAAACTGTCTTCATAAAGTGTCTTCCTGGCTTACTGCAGATAACTCTTGTCTGCTTTTACAGCTGGGTATCTTAGAACTTCTTTATGGTGCATTTTATTTCACATACTTGCTAGCAAAGCAAGAAATTTTGTTTAAAGTTTGAGTACTAGAGATAAATGTATGCTGTAATTAATTTATATACTTACAGTCTGAAAATAAGCGACATTTGGAGATGTAATGCATCCAATCCTTTTCTTTGGATGGTAACACATCACTTCTCTCTTCTGTTTTGTCCTATTTTTTCCCTTGAAAGTAATAGCTGGCATCTCTTAGCTCAGATGAACAGAATTTTTCACTATTCTTACTGTCTCTCATAAGCACTTTTTCTTTGAAAAGCTTTTTATTCTATACAGTAGAGTTTTCCAAAGGGATTTCCCTGTCTTGCAGAATATCTTTATGCCTTTATCTTTTTCATTGATGTCTTCAGTTATCATGACTTTAGAGCTATTGGAAACCTGTAATTCCTTCTCATATTTTTCTGAAAAATAATTCCCATTAGCATATTATGTGTGTCTATAATACAAGAAACATCACTAATTTGTAATCCAGTTATTAACAGCATCATGAAAAACCACTTGAAAGAATGAACTTACTTCATTGTTTCAGAAGGATTTATTACTAATTCTCTAGTATGTGGAAGTGGGTATCATACTGTTTAAGTAAAAATAATTATTGCAATAATAAGATTTAAAAACTAGTTACCTCAGAGTCTGTAATTTGAAAATTCTGATGCAAACACAGAATGAGTTACCCTCTCTTAGGTCCCAAAGCAATTTTCAAACTTTATATATATGTATATATATATATATATATGTATGTATATATATATTAAAAATCCAATATTTATGTTCAACTCAAATATTATTTGAGCATTAATCAATAAAACATCCCCAGAGTTGAGGACATAGCAACAAAGGATATCAGTTTTATCCATTCAGATTCCTTTCCTCAACACTGTGAGAATGGGAATGTGAGACACTGACAAGTCTCTGGTGACTTTAAATGTTCTCAGTGGATGCTGCTGGATGTAGGGCACTAAAAAGTGCTGCAAGAAGCCCTGTAGGTACAGGACTGGAACAACTCTTCTTCCAGCTAACACCAGAGGTCTGTCCATCTTCTTTGCAGCCTTCCATACAGTCAGTCCCTTAGTTAATTCTTTTTGTCTTTTCCAATTCTCTTTCCCAATGACTGAAGTGGCAAGCTAAGTGGAGATCCACTGGCTGTAGTTCAACACACATAACACAGACATGAGTCCTAAAAGTGCTTTACTGTAATCAAAAAATGCATGAGCACATACAAAGTCAATGTTTCATACCTCAGTAATTACATTGGAAAGACTGTCTGTATATATATCACAGATTTCATGAAACACCAAAGCAATTTCTCCTTATTTCTTCAGTCCAAACCAGATTCTGAACAGGCGAGTTGTGTTATGTTTGCTACACATAAACGCATACATAATTTAAATTCCATTTTGTTATATCAGTAAGGTCTTCTGTTGGGAGTTGCTTAAATATAAATAAAGATACATTGTGACATGCCTCCTCCTCCTCTTTTTACAACAAAAGAAGTAATCAAGCCTGGGGCAGTGTAGCAGCAATTAGAATTTACTTTCCTGACATAAATCTCAGTGCACATGAAAATTAGGTGTGGCCCTTAGGTTATGAGTTCAACAGCACAGACCATTATTGTGCTTAAGGGTGGCCTATTTACAATACTCATTATTTGTCTTTTCTAACCTACATCAAGTTTATGTAAGTTAATTTTTCTGTGCTTCATGGTTCTGTGGATTTGCATGTTGAATCTGTTTTCTTGCCTACAACTACTAATCTTTTTGTTGCTCCAGACCAATTTTCAGTAAATTTTCAGATTTCTATGCATCTATTTGGCCAGAGATATGGAAATCATTAACAGGTTTGCTGATGGCTGAAATCTGAATGATGGGTATAGCAAATGTTCTAATGGACTGACAGTGAAATGTACTACGCCACCACATACCAGCATGTCCATACAGGCAAATATTTCATTTAAAATATATTTATATATATAAATAAACTGAAATACTGTACACTTTTTTATTGTATGTAACTGGCAAATGAGCTACATGCATCCCTTCATTATAGTACTCTCTGTGCTGACCTTAAAAGTTTTGTCTGACCTGCCCAAACAGATTGTAAGGGCTCTGAGGATCAGTTTTGCCTCCCTGTCATAGAGGATTCAGAGTGTTTCTCAGTACACTATATATCTTACCAATGACTTCAGAATTACCTAAGAAGAGATTTACACGCAAGGTCACCAAATTTTATTTACGCCTCCACTTGTGTCTAGGAATGTTACTGCAGTTCTTAAAAAACCAACCTAAATTTATTCTCAGTATTCAGCTGGGACATGAGCAGTAGCAACTGATGTAACCATATGTCTCTCTCAGGGTCACTTTTTGGGGCATCTTTTTGCACGTACTGAACGACTCTGAAGATTTCTATATAAAACTTCAAAGTATAAAGCCATCATTGATTGTATATCACCCACAAATGATATCTAGCAATATCAAGCCACTGAGCCAAACACTTACATGCTTTTTTAAGTGTACTTCAGACTTCCAAATCGTCTTGTTGTACTTAAAACATCCAACGTCTTTGCTGGCAGACAGTAGCTGGTGTGATAGGAAAGGTCTGGCGCCTGCTGCTCCCTGAAATGGAGCTTCAGAGCTGTGGAGCTCTCTTATATTAATGTTTTTTTCCCTGTAGCATTTTGTGTACTACCATATAATTTTGAGCTGTGGTTTATCTTTGCTTTACTCTTTGTGTTAACATTTCAGCAGTCTTACTATATATTGCAGGGTGCAAATCAAATGTACTTGCTCACAGTTTCTCTAATCACAAAAGAGTTGCTTCAGCAACCTCAGCCATATTTACATAGTTTTGCTGTACAAAACCTGGACTTCGAGTCACAGACAGCTGAACCACACAGTAGGTAACACAGTTACATTAACCCTGACTATTAGAAATTCCTGTGACTCCTATATATCCCTTCTCCAGGGATATCCCTTTCTGACAGCAGCACCTAAGGGTGGTGCACAGCAGATCAATTTCTTTTCACCTAAATTTGGGGCAGATATTTTCTTTTTGGACCCCTATAGCACAATGCATGAACGAATCCTCTGAAACAAAATAAATTTTAAATATTAAAAGTATTTAAATATTTAAATGTTACTTTGAGAATAATTATCCCCCTTGATTTATTTTCTTTTTGCCTGCACAATTTTTAATAGCACTGGACCCTTTTAAAAGAAATACGCCTTTTGGGATTAAAGTTGCTGTTCTGCGAAGGGCAAACACATTTAATGGAACCACTGATACTGATGAAGTTCCCAACAAGAATTTTTTTTTAAAGTTTACCTGAAACAATTTCAACATGGAAGAATGGCATATTTTGGCACTTGAGGGTTTCTCACAGAACTGAATTTTCATTTCCCAGACAATTTTAACCTGTAATATTTCACCAGAAGGAAAAAAATAAAAAAAAACAACAACAAAACAACAAAACAGCTAAAAAAAACCTCCAAACTAAACTGACCCAAAACAAAAAAAAAAAAACTTGTTTAATATTGCAAAGATATATGTTTTCTTCTAAAAAAATCTATATAAATCTCTATGTAAATTCCCTGTGTCTCCTTCCATATTTCCTCCTTAAAAATTTCATTTGAAAGAACATGTCTCAGGTAATTTATTCTTTCTCTTTTTATTGTCTTCAAGTACCTCCAAACTGGCACTTATTTACAAAGCCCCTCCACAAAGATGAAAAATGAACTTGAAAGAGGTACATAAGATATCTAGAAAGAAATTGTAATGGCTTGGTCCTGTTATGCTTTCACAATCACTTATTATGGAAAATATTTTCATTCAATTATTTCTTTCTCTATGTCCATCTGTCTTTCTCCACACTGCTGGGATGCCTCTCCATAGATTTGATGCTGCCTAGGAAAGGACTGTCTTCCAGTTTTCATTTCTGCATTGAGGATGCTCTGAGACACACCCACAAATAAGTTAAGCATCAATAATGGTTATATTTAACTAAGCCTGCACATCTTTTTGTTCTTGTGTTCTCAGCTTATAATCTGAAGTAGCACACCCATGTAGATCAGGGATTTGTTTGCCAGGACTTCAACAAGCTGAAAGAACAGGACTACAGGCATCCCATGAACTCCAGCAAACACAAATGTAAAAACTGATTCAGAAAGAACATCTCTGTGAATTCTGAGGGCTCATACAGTATGTAGAAGCTATTCAAAAGAGAATCAGAGAGTTTTGAGTCATTAATGGAATATGAGCCAGGAAGGTTTCCTTGCAGCAGTCAAATTTAATCACACATTGGGCTGCAATAATAAGTAAAGAGTCAAAGACAAAGACTGTCCATTTTAGCACTCATGAAACTACACTTATTCTTTCTAGTTTTGCATATGTAGCAGAAGAAAAATGTTGGAAAACTGGAGTGGGCTCAGCTGAGTCCCATCATGCCTCAGTTACGGGCAAGGTGCTGGAGCATGACATAAAAGAAACTTCTATGGGGGGCAGTATTTATTAAAAACAGAAGGCTATTGATATCTTATTTTAGCTTTTCACTGTCAAAAGGAAGGACTGTAGAGGTGGATTGTGACTCTTCTCACGTCCACAGAGCAAAAGCAAAGAGATCAAAAGGTCACAGTTTAGAAAATGGGAAATCCAACAGTACACAAAGAAGGAATTTTCCTCATTTAGAACCACTGGAATAGAGGCTTAGAGTGTGTTGAACTTTTATCCATAGAGATTTTGAAAATTCACCTGTAAAGGTCCTGAGAAACCACATCTAAGTTTGAATTTAGTGTTCTTTATGCAAGAGTTTAGCTATCCAGAGGTGGCTTCCAATCTAAATTATATTAGGAGAACTCAGTGACCAGTGTTGCTTATCTGTTGATGCCAACATATATTCCTTAAACACAAGACTTTGTATGATCTTCAATTAAATTTTCTACTTGTCAGCCAGGGCACCCATAAAATTGTAAGAAAAGAAGGCTGGCTAATCATATGAATGTCAGGGAGACATCAGTTTCCTGGAGAAGTATTTTGTATAGGCCACAAATTTGCAGCACCAGCCGTGGTGGAATAAGGATGTACAGTTCAGAGACAGCAGAGTAAATAGACAAAACAAAAGGCAGAAAAATGATGGTATGGAAAGTGACCTGTGGACTGCTGGGAGTTTGAATATCCTCAGAAAATAATTCATAGAGGCCCAGACAGAAAGGTGTGGACTTGCTCCTCCAGTTGGATAAGACTACACACAAAGATAAACTATTTGGTGAGGCAAATTTGCAGGTGAATGAGATACTATGAACATAAGTATTTGAAGAGTTAAAGGCAAAGAGGATCTTAGGAATGCTTAGGGCCTGAATGTCTCTGGTTCATGGTATTTCAAGTAAAAAAAAAGTCAGTCAGATTTTGAATGAAACCTCATTCTTTGAACAATAGTTTTGGGAGATAGATATGTGGATAGGTAGATAGATAGGTAGATAGATAGATAGATAGATAGATAGATAGATAGATAGATAGATAGATAGATAAATTTACCATTTTCTAGTGTAAAAATGTTAGTTTTGGAACTCATATGAAGTTAGACAAAGCACTATTGTCAAAACACCAGGTATGTGATTCCACGTAGCTACAAGCCTAACTGTAATGAAATTAAAGAATTACATTGTTGCTTTTTTACAATAATAAACGAGAATAAATAAAATAAAAGTGCATCACTACCCATTTGATCTGTGTTAGTTCTGAAATTAATATCTACAATATTTGTTTTACAAATCCATAATCTGCCATTATGCTGGAAAGGACTATAACATTGAAGCATCAGCTAATAGCACTTAAAGACAGTTAATTACTAAAACACTACATTCAGCTACTTGAAGATACTGTGAGAAACAAACTCTTTAGTGTTTCTTGAGTACTTTAAAATTTGCAAATAGTACTTGTGGTATAGCCATGCTAGGCAGCTAAGCACCACACAGCTGCTCCATCACTCCCTCTGAGTGAGGTGGAGAGAGAATCAGAAGGGTAAAGGAGACAAAAGTCATGGATTAGGAGATACAGTTTAACACGTAAAAAATAGAATCACGCGAACACACTGAAATCCCTCCAAACACACAGACAAAAAAAAAAAAAACAAAACAACAAAACACTAAACCCAAGGGAAAAAAAAAAAAAAAGCCACACCAGTCCCCACCAATGCCTGGGCAATTGCAGCCCAAGCAAACTAACCTACCAATTTTTTTATGGAGTATGACACCATATGGTATGGAACAGAATATGCCTTTAGTTAGTTGAGATCATCTGTCCTGGCTATGTTGTCTTCCAACTTCTCGTGCACCCCCAGGCTACTCTCTGGCAGGCCAGAGTTCCCCACACCTCTCATTACTGACATAGTAAAGACTTTGTGATGCATAATGCCACATCTATGTTATACTCTCTTTTAGGAGAGCAGACATCTACCTGCTGGTGTGTTCTTGAGGGAAGAGAGCTTGTGAAAGAAGGAAGGTCCTGAGAGCTGTCTAAAAGCCATTAGTCATTCTGAGTGTCTGTATAAAAGGCAAAGTATTCTCTCTATTCTGATAAAATATGTGTGGGGTTTGTTTTTTCTGTTTTAGTTTTGGTTGGTTTTTGTTTTAATTTTAAGGACATTTTAATCTTTGGGAAACTTGCACCAAAGAAAAGGTCAGAGGCATGATCATGTCAAAGTATTTACTCCACTACGGTCCAAAGACAGTGTGAAGCCTTAGTATTGCCTCAGCTTCTACTGATGGAGTTATATGAAAAGTTGTTGTCTCTTCTTAATACAACTGCTGTTTTTCTGCAGTGCCACCCTCTAGTGGTGAACTTCACTAGTTCTTTTAGAACAGTATTTAGAGTCACTGCTCCATTTTTATTTAATCTTTATGTTTTTAAGGTTGCCGAAACTGATTACAGTAGTTCTGAAGACTTTTGGGCTGTTACTCCAGTCTGTCCTCAACCCAATTTTTCTATAATTTTCATAAAAAAAAAATAAAAATTGATCATTGGTTATCCTTTTAGAAAGGGTCAGGATTCTTGAGTATGCAGCCTGGACAGCATGCATGCATAGTGCAATGAGAAATGCTATCTATGTCACATATGTGACATAAAGTGTTACTTGGCTATTGTCTGTCTTGTAAGCTTGTGTTTTCAAAAGTAATTCTGAAATACTTTGGCTGTTTTATAAATGCTTTGTATTACCTGTTCCTGCTTTGTCTGGATTGTTTGCACTCATTAGCCCAAATAATTACATACTATCTATGCTCTAAGTTACTTTTTTCACTAGGGTAAGAGGCAGCTGTGGAAATCCTCCGGGAATTTTTACTTCAAAGAGAAGTTTAAAGGGCAATTTAGGGTCTTAGTCTTAAATTTTCCAGAAGCTCTGATTTTCACTCTCATAGAGGTAGAGTGTTTTGGTTTTTTTTTTTTAATTTATGAACTGACAATACTTTATCACAACAAAAAGAAGAGAGGCTTTTACAAGATATTGTATAACCTTTTCCTTGTGAAAGGGACTACTGATTTTTTTCCAGGTTCTAAAAGCAGAAATAGGCTAAATAAATGCTTGTATTCATTTTCTGGATGCATTAATTTATTTCAAGATCTGAAGGACTTTCAAGGTGGACATTTGGGTGCTACTTTTTCTGTTCTTATAGAAAGATTTCTCCTAAGTGCTAAGTCTTCTTTTCTTGTTAGTCTTGTAGTTATGTTGATCTTGAGTCAACAAAGGCCTTAAGTTGTCAGTGGCTTGTGAAGAACTAGCAGAGATTTCAGAGAGGGACTAGAGAATTGGCATAAATGTCCTTCTAAACTGAAAGACAAATGGTCCCAAAATCATATGACCTGACAAGGAGAGTGGAAGGAAAAACAGGTGGAAAGAAATGCTAGGTGTTAGGCAACACTGGAGCAGGAAAACTCTTCCTTCCATAATTATGTCATGCTCTATAACTTACAGCTTTTGTGAGTCTGTTCTTAATTTGCATTTTTGAAAGATATGTCTGACTGTCAAGCACTTAGTTCCTCCCTAGGGATAGGCATGAGCATATTGCATAAATTCCAGTTTCTTTCTTTTAACATAAACAAAAAAATGTATACAATTTACAGGTTTCCAAGAAATTGTGTCTTTTGAAAGCATATGGAAAAATCATAAACTGTAGTTAAGGTCATGGTGCTAAAAGCACATGTTGGGTAATAAAAGGTTATTACAAGCATCACCAGGACACAAATAACATTTCATGGGAGATGAGTGGGACAGGAAACCTGGTGTTCTATGGAAGAGGCCTAATCAGAAATGAATGCTGCTTGAGTGATACACTGGTGTTTCTCCTCTCTGTTCAGCAGTACTGACTGGCAGCATTATGAAGCAAATACCATGGAGAAATTCTCAGCACCAGATGGCAAGCTCAACTCCTGCAAATGGTATTTTAAAACAGAGCTGAAAAGAGCCTCTAATCTGTTCCTGGTGTTAATTTGAAAACTCAAATGATCTGAAAGTGATTGTGATAGTATTTGAACAGTGCCAAAGAGGAGCAAGACCTCACACCACCATTCTGTAGGAGTCTTTGCAATAATAGATGGGATCTGAGTTTAAGTAGTTGGAAGTTTGAGGCAGCTAGATTTGGAGGTTGTGTACAGGAAAACACAGGGGTGATATAGACATCTATTTCAAAAAAAGTTTATTATTTAACACAATCTCAAAATTGAGTTGGTTGCACTACTGCAACCCGGGACATTGACTTAGCTAATGAACTAGCTATTAATCTCATCCTGTTTTCCTAAGTACAACAACATTTGCAACTACACCTAGCACATACTTTAACTTGGTGTCTCTTGATTCATTGCAGTGTCTTCTGCTATTTTTTCTGCCAACTCATCAACTGATATTGTCACATCTTTACCAGCTGAACTTTATATTATGAGTAATAATATTTCATCTTTTACTTTTTTTTTTTTTTTTTTTTTTTTTTTTTTTTTTTTTTTTGCTACTGATGTGCTCCAATAGGCTGTGACTCCTTTGGTATCAATAGCTGCTATTAACATCTCTTCCAAAATCTAAACAGAAAGGTCATGGAATCATAAAGTCATTTATGTTGGAGAAGATCTTTATGATCATCAAGGCTAACAATTAACCCAGGGCTGCCAAATCCACCACTAAAGCCCAGCTACACATTTTTTAAATGCCTACAGGAACGGTAGCTCCACTGCTTCTTTGTGTACTGTGTTGCAATATTTGATAACCCTTTCAGTGAGGAAGTTTTTCCTAGTGTCCAATCTAAACCTACCCTGCTGAAACTTGAGGCCATTTCCTCTTATCCTGTCACTTGTTGCCTGGCAAATGAGACCACTCCTCACCCGGCCACAGCCTCCTTTCAGGTATTTATAGAGAGCATTAAGGTTTCCCCTGAGCCTCCTTTTCTCCAGGCTGAACAACCCCAGATCCCTCAGCCCCTTCTCATCAGACTTGTGTTACAGACCCTTTACCAGCTCTGTTGTCCTTCCATGGACATGCTTCAGCACCTCAATTTCTTTCTTGTCTTGAGGGGCCCAAAGCTGAACACAGGATTTAGGATTTGCCCTCACCAGTGCTGAGTAGAGGGGGACGATCACTTCCCTGGTCCTGCTGGCCATTCTATTTCTCGTACAAGGCAGGATGGTTTTGGACTTCTTGGCAATAAATCTTTGCCCACTACAATATTAATGCTGGCTGACATTTTGCAATGCAACTAATTCTTACTAATAAAATATTAATTAAGCCCAAAATATTTATAAACAGCCTCAATGATATGAAATGTTTAGGTGCATTAAGTTTTAGACCAAGGACAGTATATTTTTTTTTAGGGAAAAGACAAATCTGTTCCTTAATGTGATGATCTAAAAATTGAAATGTTCTACATTCCTCTTTCCTGTGTGAATTACAACAAACTAACCACAATTCACCCTGCAGTATGTCAGCAAAGCAATCAGATTTCCCATTTTGTGGCATACAATCACACATACGTATCTGACAGCACAGAAAAATCTGTTTCTATCATCACACCCAGTGAAATTGCTTTTAATAATTAGAACTTGCCTTCTTGCTCCAAGATATGCTGAATGATAGTAAATTCAGCTTACACATGATATAAGGGACTAATAAGAATGAAAACCTCATTATTTTATTATGTATCTTATTTCTATTTAAAAGCTTTTAGTTTAATTGCACTCCCACCACTTTTTTTTTCTCACCTTTGCGCAAGATGAACTTCAGGACTGCCTTTGATTGTTCATACAGTGAATTATAAGTGAACCATACACTCACATGAGTGGCTGTAACATAGGTCAAAGATAAATTTCTTCGTCTTTTTTCTTTTGACCTTAGTCACGTCTCCAATTAATTATCAGAGATTATTATTAGCTAGTTTACTTTAAAAAAAACCAAATAAACCAAAAAGCACCAAACCTCTGCAGGAAATGAATAACTTTATATTTAAACAGCAGAGTTGCAAATAAAGGAACTCCAAGTCAGCTGCCACCTCTACTACAGTATTATGCTAATATAAGGGAGTAAACAAAATAAGAAATGATGTATATACAAATTTAGTGCAACTACTGTTCATTCTGGAAGGAATGGTTTGCTTACAACAGTAAACCCTTAATTCTGTCCTTTTATCATGCATGCAGGTTTACAAACTTAATGTAATGAATTATATCCTCAGCAGCAGTGAATACTGTAAGCTGTGCAGATAGCTGCTGAATTCAGGAGGGTTCAGCTATCCATCATTCTTAATGCTTACTGATACATAGTGTATATTTCTGCTCCCTAGCCTACAACTCTGATCTCCTGCTTTCCTGTTTCATTCCTTAAACATTTACTAGAGAGTAACTATGTGTACTTCCAGTGCTTGCCCACTCACTTTTGATCTGGTTGGTCCCTAGGAAGTATTAATAGATCTGTTTGTGGAAGATCTGTGTCTCTAGGTGGTACTGGCAGGATCAAAAAAAGAAGTTATCTTTTTTACTGCTGGTTGCAAGGCATTTGGGAATTTTACATAAATTCTGCTTCAGCCATGGATATATTCACGAAAGGAACTTCTACTATGTATTCAGCTTCAAGTAAAAAATTAAACAGTGAACTATGTTGCCTCAAGTTGCCACTGTACTATAAAGCTGTGTTCACAGAAGCATACTTTGAATCTGCAATGTTTTATACAATTTATAATAGTGATAAACCTGGTAGATTTGCATAAAAGCACAGATTTTAAATATTGTGAAGTTATCATCTTGAAATGACTTAATTTTCAAAAGGCAAAAGGCATCACCTGGTCCATTTGAGCTGCCATAAGATAGCTGGTTATCCAGAGATTTTAAGAAATTTCAGTGACAGTAGAAAAAATAAGAACTGAAGTAGCTCTTCAAGAAGTAGAATTCACTATAGATCATCCAAACCATCCAATAAATATGTTGGTAAATTAGTCTGTATTGTTTAAGTTCCTCTTCTCCATTTCTCTCCCTGCCCTCAGTTAATTGTTTTTAGATATACTGCGCCCCCAGAAATCGACAAAACATTGTCCTGATTTTGATTCACAGTCCCTCTGAGTCAATAGACAGAAGGAATATAGAGTAATTGCTTTGTTTCTACTTTTTTTGTTTTGTTTTAACTGGTGTTATCATATGTGTTTGACGAATTTTTGGGTATCATACCATTTTTCAGTTCAGAATAAAGGCAGATTTGGTTCCTGTTGCAGCCTATATGGTAAGAATAAATTATTTTCTTGAAATTATATCCTTATATGAGGAGTTCGGACTGGAAAAAATTCAGCCCAATATTTTATTAATCTTCTATTTTATAGTAGAGTACTATTGTCTAAGACAGACACAGTAGATAATGCTGCAATATTCAAGAAAATACTCAATAGAAAAGATCAGGAAATGTTACTACTATATAGAAAAGACAGAAAGTATAATAGACTTTAAAATAAAATCCAATGCCTTCTCAGTAAGAGAACTGCCTTGTGTTTTTTCCATACAATAAAACCAAAATTCATTCAACAAGCCAAGCCTCTTAGCACATAAAAACAGATCTGTTGACAAAGTAAAAATTGGTTGATTATTTTCCATTAACAAATGGCAACCCAGATGTCTCCAATTGCTTAAAAAGGAAAGAGTAGGTTGGCACACCGCTTATTCTGTACACTAAAAAAAGAGGTGAACCAAGTTTCTGTTCATCACATATGAAAATTCAAATAAGACGTTTATTATTGGTTTTTAAAAATCTATTTATTTATTGTAGAAGAAACTGTGTTTTCTCTTTGAAATACAGTGTGGGAGGAAGACCTGACTTTCATGACAGGTTTCCTGCTAAGACTATGTGGGCAAGGTGTAGTGCAGGTTTCCCCTGGGATTTGAATCTGTCAAAACACATCTGGCATTTCTGATGCGAGTGAGTGGTGGCTGAGATCCTGAAGAAGGAATGAGAAACTTCGGGAGTGAACCATAAAGACTTCCTTGAAGTAGCACTACTTGAGTAAGTACAAAAGACAGTGGCTTGTGTTTTGTGTTCTCTGTCTTAATACTGAATTGGTTTGTGCTGGTGTTGTGCTAGGCTGCGAACTTTATTTCTGTTTGAGTGGTTTCAAGGCTGACAAAAAAAATCCATTTTTCTCAGTATGAAGCTTGTTTGAAGTTGAGGAAAAAATCTGAAATCATTGGTGTTAAACTTCTAGCTGCTGTTGTGCTACTAAGAGAATGGAAGCACTTTTCATGAGTTTGTGCTTTTAGTTTTATACTTGCATGAAGAGCTAAATTTGTTCATATTTGTGACTATAAGGCAGTTGTGCAAATACTCAATCTTACTTTATCTAAACAAATCCCCTATTGGCTGTATCTGCTATTCTATCAGTGTGTTTAGAAATACATTGTTTTAAACAGGAACCTAAGGATTAATCTCTACTATAGGAATCCATGTCTCTGAACAAATAGCTTGGATCTAGATCTGGAAAAAGACTTGTGCAACTTTACACACCCCAGCTGGTCTTACAGGGGCTAAAGACAGTGTTTAATTGGGTGACTTTGCCTATATTTACGACCCTGCTGGTGTTAAGCTGGCTTTGTTCAACTGTCAATCATAGAACCAATATGCAAAAGCCCTAACAAGCAGGAGCCACAGCAGGGTGGGTCTGACAGCTCTGTGGTTAAACCTGCATATAACAGCCTGTCTCTAAAGCTAGCAGATGCATCCCTAAGATAGCTTTGTTTCAGAAACTAAAAAAATGCATTTATAGAGTATATATTGGAAAATAAAGGAATTTCTTAACCCCTAGACTAAACTTCCTGTCACATCCACACATACTCGATAATTTTTTTTTAATTGATGAAAGCAATGACTAATTTTTACTCGGTTCCCAGATAATAAACATAATAAATAATGCACCTTTTAAAAAAATCTCCTTCTGTGAGAACATTCCTGACATTGCAAAAATATGCTCAATTCCTCTAGAGAGCTCATGGGGTTGGCAGAGGTGGATGATGAGTTCTCTAGGTTATCAGTAGCCGCAACTGATGTTTCCTCCCTGGCTTGCCTACTCCACTGCTGTTTCTATATGTAAGACAGCACACTTTTACTGGAAACAGCAGAAACACCAAAGGTGTATTGAAGGTTTAAACTCTGTGGGAGATAACTGTTTTGATGAGGCTATTGTTCTTTTACAGGCTTATCTTTATTTTTTCAAACTTCAATTTTAACTTCATATTTTATTTTCATTACAAACCAATCTACAATTTTTAGTAAGAACAAACTTCAGTCATTCTTGTTGCACATTCTTAGTCTCTGCAAGATTATTTTCTCTTTGCTTTTCTTCAGCAACTTAGTTTCACCAATTTTTATTTAACTCACGGTAAATCCAAGTTCTGTCGAACACAACAGTTTGTCCAATAGTCACTACTTGAACATCACTTTTCAAAGCTTTAAAAACTGTGGATTCATTCCTTCTTAACATCCTTTTGTTGTATTATCAGTTCTCAAGTTCCACACCACAAAAATGTATTCAAGGGCACATTGCATGTTAAAGCTCTTGCAAAAATTAATATATTGAGGATTTGTGTGATTTGTCAATCACTTTGTTGGTTGTAAATAAATCATTATAAAATTAGCAATTAAGTCTTGTATAGCAGTTGCTAAAGTGAGGTACTGTTTGGCAAAAACATAAGTAGAAGGTTTGGATGCAAATCACAAAGATGAGATGGATGCTTTGGTTCATTAACTAGAATCAGCAAGGTTTTAAATATCAGAGTGTTAACATAGCAAAAGATGCTTAGTATTGTAGCTAAAACAGTCTGATAAACAGTGTTAACATAACTTGGAAATTAAGCCAGGCTTTGCGTTCAACTGTTAGTGAACAGGTAAGTGTGTAAACTTAATCTTTCACTCACCTTTCAATTTTGTGAATACTAAACTAGTGCAGGGCTGTACTCAAAATTACCAATAACATTGGTTCAAAATATTCAAGACCATAATGACCATTCAGCTTTAAACACTTTTGGTGTTTACATTTCTCACTGACAAATGTTCTTTATGGTACATGTATGCAAAAATCTTGCCTCATTCTTAGTGAATGTCTGTTGTCATTTACAGTTTCTAAATCTATCTCTCAAATAATCAGGTGGAGCCTTGTGACTTGCACTCTTTGAGTGCACTATAAAAGCTACTGGGAAAAATCAGTCTCTCCAAAATGTTCTCTAATCCTTATTTGCTGACTCAAAAATCTTTGCTCATTAAAGTACATTAATACTGTTCCTGTAATTTAGAGTAATCTTTCTTTTTTTTTTTGCCAAATAAAGTAGAACTGAATAGCACAAAGTTCTACTTTTCATCTTCTGTCCATGATGAAGAGGGTTTTTGATTTAACATGTGGTTGGTTACCTCCACAGAGAAATCACTATGTTTTGCACTGAAATCTTTCCCCAGGGATTCAGTGCCTACTGTATTGATCTTACACTGCATTGGGTCACTTTATGACAAATAGCAGGAGCTGATGATGTTTCATTGTTCATAAGGCTCTGCAGCATTCCTAGCTTTTTTTCTAATAATAGTTATGGCTTTTGTTAGAACTGTCTGTTGAGGTTGACACACACTACTCTTTTAATCATATTTCTGTTTCCAGAGGTGCTATACACTGAGATACTGCAATGCAACTGATATCTCCTGGAATATATGCAGTCAGCTTGAGCACCAAATGTTTTCCTAAGCAATTTATGTGTGAATCCATGTCAATACTTGTATTATAAGTACTGCTCAGGTGGTAAATCAGCAATATGAACGGGTTTCTGGAAGGGACTTAAATGCTTACACAGCTTTAGGCCTAGTTATCTAGCCCAAAAGTCAAGTGGAATGAGAGCATAATCATCCACATGTTCCAGCTGAATTCACACTGACACAGCTCTATGGCATCCACCACTGCCTTGGGGAAAGGTGATATGAAAATGTGAAAGGACATTTTAAATTTCAAAATAACTTATGTATGCTGAGTCCGTGATAGCAAAACATTGTGAGAAGTAAATTTAAAAATGAAGACTTTTCAGGGGGCTTTCATCCTATATATGGGATTAGGGGATTGAGTTATAACTTCTGCTGGAATGTAAATATATCTTCCCAGTTTTCTTTAATTTCCGCCCAGGTGACCTTACCACAAGGAATTAGTCTATGATTTAAATAGAAATGTTGATTTAATCTTGTCCTGAACTTTGACAGATGATGGTTGAGTGATTTCTCTCTTCTTTCTTAGATGCTATAACTGTTGGGTCATAACTGGAATTACATTTTCTTATTTGTCCTACTTCCTGCCAAAATCCAAGGATGGTGAATGTATGCTCTTTTTTAGTCTTAAACGTCCAATGCACAAGGTTACATTCTTTTAGGTACCAGTAACACCTTTTCATGGCTTTGCTTATGATGGGAGATGAAGAAAGGTTGGAGTGGAGAGAGGGTTCTTCTATAGCCATCCTGGTTTTCCTCTCTTTTGTCTAAGATGCGGCATTATCACACATGAACATAGAAGCACAAAATTCAGTTTCATTAAGCTTATTTGGTTGGCCATAGAGGTTAGAGGGCTGTGTTCTAAGTTCAGAAATACATTATAAGCCAGTCTAAAAGTGCTTGGTCCTTCACACAACACATTGCTGGAGTATTGGAGTCACTTTAGTGTGTGCAAGTTGGGAAAACAGCAACTGAAGAACCAGACCTCCCATATCTGATAGTTATAACCACAACAATGCTTTTCCAAAAAGGAGAACTAAAAAAAACCAATTCCTAGAAAATATTGCATAATGTCCAATCTAGCAACATGCTGGTCCTTTTGTTGATCTTGTTCTTGGCACCTGGGCTTTTGTTTCCTTTATTTAACTAAAGATGATATTGATAATCTTTGTTTCATCTATGTTGTGTACATGCACAAAATGAGTAAATCTATCTGAGGCACCAAGATATTGTTGTGAGGGCTGTGTTGAAACTTGGTAAGAAATTTGAATTTTAACAGCAATTGTGATGACTATCTATACTTTCATAGTACAGTTAGGAGAAAATACAGAATATGCTAACATTGTCTTTCAAAAACAACACAAGCATTTTCTATTAAAAATACATTCTTCAGCCTACCTTATTCAAGGAATCTCCACCTCCCACACACCCAAGGCTAAGAACAAAGGAAGGAAAATATAAGGGGTTTTGATAAAATGATTAAGCAGTTTTAATCAGACACATCTAAGTCTTGCACATCTAAGTTGAGCTTTGTGTCAAATTTTGGAAGATGCTATAAGGATTCTCAGTGCTGTGACGATTCTCAGTTTGAGATTCTCAAACACTTCAGACAGTGTTTGTATTATTTCAGTATAGTATATATGTAGGTTATTATGTATTTTCAAAGTTTTTGAAGAATTGAATGAAATCCTACAAAATATGCAGGACTCACACAGAGAATAAAGGAGCTTTTGTTAGCTAAATTCTGCAAGTTCACTGCAGATGGAGGGAGGCTGGGTTCACAAATTTCTAACAAGATTTTGGATGAAATTTATGCTAAGCTGATTGAAGTATTAATTTACATGTTTTTGACTAGTTTGACTTTCACACACCTTCAGTAACATGCCTTGTACTTGAATCAATCCTGTTGAGCTCAGATGCACATTTTACTGTTATCAGCAAAACCATTACATTGCAAGCGTTTTTAACAACCTCTTCATGTACTTGTGAAGAGGTATGTCTTGCTGTGAAGCTTAGCTGAAATATTAATGGAAACATTTTCAATTAAGATACTTCTAGTTGTCTTTTTTTTTTTAATTATAGAAAACATTGAATGAGAAAAGAACTGGTTTTCACCCTAAAATGTTAGTTAAACTCCCCAACTTTTCCCTTCACTCACTCTTCTCTTAAGAATTGGTCTCCTGAACATTTCAAAACTCCTTAATGAAAGCATTATCATGACAAAGTACAAAAAAACAATTACAAGCCCTGGAAAAATTCACTCCAACTTCCTGCCTCTGCCTATCTAAGTGGGAGCTTAGCCTTGTTCATCAACAGAATGTCCCTTAACATTCTTGGGCTGTTTAATACAAGCTGAAGTGACAAATGAAGACACCCAGCTCCAGGAGGGCTTGTTCTCTGCTGTATGTTTGTCTCTAGGCTCCTGAGCAGTGTCCAGGGCAGCTCAGATGCCATTGCAAATCACTGCTCTTGAGCCAAAAACAGAATAAAGGCTGCAAGGAACTCAGGAGGAGAGGCAGTGAGAACACTAATGGTGAGCCTTTTTCATGCTTCACAGGCATATGGGAAGCCCAGCAAATTTGGTGTCTGAACACACTTTGCATACTACAGGATATGCTTGATAAGATAGGCTTGAGAGGATGAGACTGCATGCAGAACTTGAGGTTGCATTTGTGGAGGTAATCACAAATCAAGGCCTCTGCTTTCCTGTCAGTATTCTTTTCTTTATGTACCTTGTTACATTAGTTGCATGGTGATATATTTTTAGAGGATAGATATTTGTGACTGCTTTGTATATTAAGATGTGATTGCATAATGTGAAGACAAAAGAAGCAAAAAAAAACCACAACAGCAACGGACACCTGTTTAATTTAATGAAAGTTACAGCTAAATCAAGTGAAAAATTATTGCAGGCAGGTCAAGAAAAAGTAAAATGTAGTGATTGTGACAAAGCCCAGTCCTCAGCCTGCAAACCCTCAGCCTGTGGCCAGTTGCTGGCAATGCTAATACTGAATATAGGGCTACCCAAGTGCTAAATCTAACAGTTGAATGACCAGCTCATCCTTATTACCATCATCATGCTCCACTAACAACCAGCTGAGAAAATGGGCTCTTCCAAGTGACAAAGAAATTATCCAAATGGTGAAGGCCCACTGGCAGAACTGTTCAAGCTGCAGGCTCAAGCTGCAGGATGTACCTCCTTGGTATATCCTTGCACTGCTCAAAAGACAACGTGCTCACCAGAGCTCCCAGGCACCTTAAACTTATTCCTCTGTTCTGAGCTTTTCTGGCCAATAAGTTGGCAACAGTTAACTTTAATTTTTCTCAGTCCTCAGTTAAAGTCTAAAATGTAAATAGCAGCCATGGTATGGTGGAGGAGAACAGACTGATAAGACCTGTTTTTAGGAAATGTGGATATCAGATCAAGCTCTGACTTAACTCTCTTTAAATTCACCACTTCTGTGTTATCTTAATGGAGGTTAAATATATATTTGCACCATTTTTGGCCCTGGTGATTTTCTCTATCTAAAAGGACTTCTCTGGAAAAATTTGCTGTTATTTGGCCTGAATTTTATTGTCTTAAAAACAGGAAGTGAGCAGAACTCTACCTATCTGTACAGTGAGGTTTACAGCAGTGTACAAACTCCTCATTGTTTTAAAAGGGAATAAGACTCTTTGGTTCTTTCTAATAAGCAGAAATGTCACAGCCATAACTTCATGTCAGAATGACCTCTATAGCTGATAAATGTCTATCACTCTTTAAAATACTGAGATAGTTGGATAAACTGGGGCTACTGTTGGTTTTATATCAAATTAGAAGAAAAAAAATTACTTAAAAACCCCAAACCTGACCAAGACCACCTTGCTGCTAAAAAAAGTCTTCGAAGACTGCATTGCCATAAACTTTTTATAATCTCATTTTTCTGTGAAATATATGATGATAAACAATTTTCGAACAATATACTCATTAGTGCAAAATTTATTAAATTAGCGATTCTAATTGCAGTTACAGAGATTAGACTTCATGCATGTTTAAATCAAAATGTAAGGATTCAAAAATGCTAATTAGAGATTAATGAATACTCATGTAGTAATATCTTAGCTAATCTAAGAAAACTATCCAAATTAGATCAACATACGAGAAAAAAAAGAATAAACACAAAGAACAAAAAATCTTTGCCACAAAATCAGGTTCATGTCAGACTTAGTTAGATAGCTATGATGTTATTAGAATAATCAAAGTTTTATTTGTACTTTACAGTAGCCATATAAAACTTTTCTAAAGGTTTTTTTAATTTATTAAAAAAAATGCTTAAATATTTTTAAATTGTGCTAGAGTTTTAATAAGCTCTAACTCATTTCACTTGAACATCCTGCATATAAATACACTTTGCATCAGTTTTTAGCTCAAAGTCCTTATATGCACCTTTTCTTGAAAGAAATAGCCTTTGCTGATGAAAATTATGCTTATGTAGGGACAGTTTCTTTGAGTTTAGATACCTGTAAGAAAATGGGTAAAATATTCAGCACTTCTTCATCAGATAAATTTTTTAGAGGATTGTCTGTAATTTTCTGTATCAATCATAAGCACAGTAACTTGGTTTGAAAGTTTTTCTTAAGTGTTCATGCATTTTTGTTTTTCCTTGTTTCTTTTTTGTTCACTGGGCATGTTGGAGGCAGATAGGATTCACTTGTCTAAAAAGGGGGAAAGAAGTCCAGTCCATGAGTTGGCAGGCTGATTGAGAGGGCTGTAAATTGGTTTTGAAGGGAATAAGACCAGGCTCGATAGAGATGAGCCTGGGGACAGCTTGCATTGGGGGCAAAATCAGCAGCCAGATTGAACCAGCTGCACCAATGCACCCAGCATGGATAGCAAACAGGAGGAGCTGGAAGCCATGGTACAGCAGAAAAGCTGCAATTTAGTTGCCATACTGCTCCCAAGGGAGAAAAAAGAAATTGTAATTCTCTCAGCATCTTCTGCTTCAGTCATATTCTGACCTTAGCTTTTTTTTTTTCAGAATTGCAAATGCTTGGGGACAGGGAGTGTGGGTTGTGTAATCCTACGCTGACAGCCAAGCAGTCACCAAACCCAAACTATGGGGTTTTTTCACTCCTCAAGTGTCACAATGAAGGATTAAAGTATTATATCTGCTTCTAGTCCAGCAGTGTATTGTCATTATCATAATCTGCATAGCTCTGTTAAAACAGAGTTTTGATACACAGCTAAGTAAAAAACTATCAACATTGTGAATAACTATAGAAGTATTTTGAAAATACTTTTTTAATGCAACTTCAAGGCACTTTAATGATACTTCAAATGTAGAATACTTGTAATGTTTGAAACAGGTGATACTTGGCTGATTCATTTTCTCAGTAGTTCTTTCTTAACAGGAAGGAGCTTGGATTTGCTGTATAATACCTATTGGGAATACTGATGTGTGATTTGCATAATCATTCACTGAGTCATCATTGCTCCATGCAGGTTCAGTAGAAAATGGTCCTTAATATGAGCTGAGTGAATAAGAATACTTTGTTAAGGACTTATGCAGGATAACAAAAAGTCAGGTGAAGTGCTTCTTCCTTCAGCTACTTCTAAATGTAAATATTGCCCCCGGGCTATTCCTCCCTGTGTTCATGTTGAATTTCCATGTGTTCTGTGTGTAGCTTGTGTGTATGAAGCATGGTGAAGTGAGCTGTTGCCATGCTAAATAGGATTCTCATTCACCAGTGGTTGGTTCTATGACCAATAAAAACACCTAATGGGTGAGCCTAATTGCATTATTCAAGGTAGCACTTCTTTCCACCCATGCTAATCATGTTTCTAATGAAAATTTTATGATACCATGTCTCTACATTTTAAAACTAACTTATTTGGATTACTTGTTAACTAGCAAGTGTTTTCAGTCACAGATCTCTAAGGCTAAACCAGCCTGAAGAGACTGCTCTTACTCCTAAATATAGGGTTGGGCTTTCTCAGAAGTTGACCTCCTTTTTAAATTTCCCTGTCATCATTACACCTATATTATAATAAAAGGATATGAATGCAAATGCTTCTGGGTTTTTTTTTTCTCTTTTGGAAGAAGAATGAAAAAATTAAAACAGGTATCTGAAGGTCAGTATCATTTTTCCTATTCTTTAAAAGACTCTCATCTTATTAAAAGTGGAGGTGGTTTTGAATTTAGGATCCCAGAAGCTGGTGATGGTTAAAATATAAAAATATGGACTGGATGTGGCCAGATGAAAATTGCAGTAGTCTACTGTTTTTCTTTGTCCCTCAGATTTTATATATATTCTGTGTAAGCTTCTCTTTGTACCCATACAACCTAATACTCGGTAACTCTGATGTCCTGACTTTCTGCACCAAAGGTGACGCATGGTTGTTCTTTTGTTCTTTTTTTGTTCTTTTTTTCTGCTCATAGTGGGCTTGAGAATGTGGTTCTTGGGTCCCTTGGTAGTGACTGACACTGTGAGAGCTCTAGAATTTCTAACAGTTTTCAGTCTCTCTCTCTCCTTTGACTTTTTAACCAGTTCTGTCTGACCTTAAAAAAATTCTTTATTCCAAGTTTGATGACATAACATAATTCAGGGAATGAAGTCCAAATTAGTTGTTTTCTGTCATGAGATGCTAACAAAATAGTGTGGACATAGCTTGGTCAGAGTTACAGCATACCTATATAGACTTATTTTTGAAAATTCCTCAAAGATGACAGAGGGGTTTTTAAGATTAATATAATTCAGTTTAAAATAATTATAGTACTTTTAAAATGGAGGCATCTCAGTGACTGGGTCAGAGAAAACAGAAATTTGGAAGTTAAATAATAAGTTTTATGATTAGGCTTGATTTCGGACTGTGCACTAATTTCTTGATCTGCAGTGAGCTGAAAAATTTTCTTTTAGCCCCTAGAAGATAATCCATTGCCTCTGAGACATAGTTGTATATTTTCTAAGTGTTTTTATCTCTTTAGCTGTTGTGTATAAGTACTGTTGTGCCATGTAAGTATTCCTATGTATACTGCTAAGTTCCTCAGAAACTGCCCTTTCTTCTTTCTAAGTGCACCGTTGGAACTCATCTCCCTTCCTAAGAGAATGCAATACAAGTTGAGGTAAAATAAAATAGTCAATATCAAAAAAAAACCAATACAAATGTTATCAGTCAATAGATATGTTGTGTTACAGGCACCTATTTATTGCGTTGGATTAATATATTCCAGATCCTGTTCTCAGTGGGCTAAAGGCAGACACAGGTATTTATTGAAAGTTTTACAAAAGGCTGTTCTTAATGTCAAATACTTGCCATTCACCTTAGCAACTGCACTAGCCTTGCACAAGATGGAAGGAGAGGAATGAGTCAGTATGGCAGCTTTACAAGCATTAAGATGTAAACTGCATTCCTTATTACACAGCCGTTCAGTCATCTGGGTAAATTATGCGAATTATTGTTAAAATCTGTGATTGTCAAGGGTCAGTCTGGTTGATTCTTCTGCTTGCTTACAAAAAAATGAAGCTCAATTTAAGATAAATTGTAATTTTTTAGCAGATACCTTTTATCAATGCATGAATTGTTAGAAAATGCTGTTCACAGTTGATTATTTTATGCACTTGAGCAGTGGAAGATAAACAGCCAATCTTTAAAGTGAAAAACACCCAAAACAAAACATAAATTATTATAAAGAACATTTTATTAGATTGAGTTGTACTACATATGATCTCAGTGAGCTGTTATCAATTCATCTTAATTAGTTTTACCAGGCAGAAGCAGTATAAAATTAAAGTTGCATAGTTAATGCACGTAACATTTTCCAGCACCACAGAAGCTTCAGATTTTGTTTTCCTTGGAAAATGGGTGTCCATGTTTCTCATTTCCTAAGTCCACGGTTTCCAGTAAGAAATTTTTGGCAATTGCTCTTCTACTGAAAGAGTACTGAAAGAATTGCACTGTTCCTCAGAGTTAAATTTAAACTTCCACAGCAAGTTTTAGTGTATTTATATGATGTCCATCATCATAGACCCCTATCTTGTGACAGACTGGTAAACTCAAGGTACACATCTAAACTGAGACTTCTTGCAGAGATAAAGATTGGTTCTGCAACACTGGGGTAAAATAGTCCTTGGAATTTCTTGTGTAAACATTTAAAAATCAAGAAACATATTTTTGCTCTGTAAGTCTCAACTTAGAATTCTTTTTTTGCCATAACCTTTACAGCCTTCATTGATACTATCAATGAAGCATATTACAGTATGCTTCATTGATAGCAATGAACATACTATAGTATGTTTATCAAGGTAATAATTTGTAAGAAAATTGAGAAAAATTACATGGATTGCTTGGACAGTGTCTTGGAATGCTCTTCCATAAAGATGTTACTGACATGAGAAAGACAGGCATGAGCTACAGGACAAGGAAAAGTTCATGAGGCACACTATTAAGTTTAATACAGTCTGCTTTTTTCTGAAGCTAGACATTCTCAAGAGCATAAGGATAAAGATTCTGCCAAAATATTTATCACCTTTGGCATTTCTAAATAGAGTTTGATACTTCAAAATATGTTCTGAATTGTTGTTGTGGTTTATTCCATCAGGCAGCTGAACACCACACAGCCATTTGCTTACACCCCCCTCAGTGGGATAGGGAAAGAATCTGAAAAAAAAAATTGAACTAATGGGTTGAGATAAAGAGTTTAACAGCACAGAAAAGGAAGGGAAACTTATAAAAATGCTAAGAGAGTATGCAAGCCAAGTGATGCACAGTGCAATAGCTTACCACCCAGTGCCTCATGCCCAGCCAGTCCCTAAGTGGCAGGCTGTATTCCCCAGCCAGCTCCCCCAGGTGGTTTTTCTTTGAGCATGACAATATATGGTCTAGAATATCCCTTTGGCCAGTTGGGTTCTGCTGTCCTGGCTATGTCGTGTCCTGGAGTGCCAAGCAAATTGTATTCTATTTGCCATCTGTATGGCAGTTGTCTTCTGCTAAGTGGGCAGTTTTCCTTTTTCCACCTGCCACTCCTCCCTCCAGGGAGACATCTGCTGATAATAGGCCATTGAATGTCACTGCATGACTGATAAGGACTACAGCATCCCACTGTGAGATGCTCCGCCCAGAGGGAGGAGCCAAGCATAGCTACCCAGATCTAATCTTGAGTTTCTGGAACACCAGCACAGCTTCTCTACTGGATTTCCCAGAGGAGCAGCTGCCTCTTCCACTGGATCTTCAGAGGAACACAACACCCTTTTCACTGCTCCAACAGAACCACACCTGACACTCAACGTGGACTGCAGCCACAATTCCAATTGGACTGCTACCAACACCCTGACCAACAGGAAGTCAGGTTGTGTTTAACTCTGTCAGTGTTGTTTTAGTTTACTGCATTGTTTATTTTATTTTATCTTTTTATTTTCTTCCCTAACAGAGAACTGTTATTCCTGCTCCCATATTTTTCCCTGAGAGCCCCTTAATTTAAAATTTAAAGCAATTCGGAGAGAGGGGGTTTACATTTTCCATTTCAGAGGAGGCTCCTGCCTTCCTTAGGAGTTGCCTGTCTTTCCAAACCAAGATATGTCTCCTCTCAGTTTTTTTTGCACCCCCAACTTACTTGCTGGCAGTGCAGTATGAGAAACTGAGAAGTCATTGGCTTCATATAACCACTGCTCAACAGCAGCTAAAACATTAGTTTGTTGTCAACATTCTTTTCATCCTAAATCCAAAGCACAGCACTATACCAGCTACTAGGCAAAAAAAATTAGTCTATCCCAGCCAAAACCAAGACACAAATTTAGTAACCTGCTATCTAAATGTTCAGCTGGGACCATGGAATCAATAAGAATACTTTTTTCAATAAAAGAAACCAGAAGCAGGTTTCAGAGATGAACTATCTAGTATACTGTTTTGGTGTATGTAATGTCAGAATGAAGTAATGCCCTACTAGAATGCTCAAAATATTTGCTTGGCCACTTATGGTAATATCAACTCATCTGAAAGAATTTGCTCCATTTTCAGAGTTCTTTATTTCTACTACTTATGTCACTTTTAGAAGAGTGTTAAACCATTAAACCGTAAATCTTCAAAGGTCCTTAATATATTTTCTTTAAATTTAGAAACTAACAGTAGTAAGTGCAGTGAAAATATAAGAAATACAAATGGCATTCCAGTGTTGAAGAAAAAGAGTGGAGTGTTTGACTTAAGCTAACTTACATTAATAAGGACTCAAGAGGCTCTGATATTAATACTGTGTTAATTTAATGTCAAAGCAGAAATGAGAATAATTAACTATTGTCCTTTTTGTCCTCTATCTGCTACTTTCATAATCCTATTTTTACTGGACTTTTGCGATGATTAAATTTTCCTGGAAATAAAATACTCGACTGGTTCAGGATTCAAGTTGGTCTTCAATTCTTGTAGAAATTGATTTATTTTGTGTTCATTATTGTTTGCTTAAATATGTATTAAGCTAAATGTAGACTGGGTGGAAGAGTTAGAAGAATCAGGAATAAAGCAGTTAAGCTGAGCCTCAGAAGAAAGGAATATGATAAGGAAGGTGTTTTGGATTTTGCGTTTGTTTCTTAAACCAACCCTAATTTAACTTACAGGAACCCAAATTTTCCACAAGTGAAGTCCCCCAAGTGAAGTCTGTTTTGCCAGTGATAGTATTTGGTAAGGAGTCTCCTTGTTTTTATCTCAGTTCATAAGTCTTGTATTGTTATTTTGTCCTCCTATCCTATTGAGGAAGAGTAGTGACAGAGCAGCTGGGCAGCTGTCTGGCAGCTGCCCAAGATTAATGCCCCAGTGTGCTCACTATTGAAATGGTCTTCTGCTCTCTCAAACTCTTTATTCTATGTCCACTTCCACTGCAAAATGGATAAAGCTAATGTGGGGGTTTTGGCATTTGGTTTGTTGATTTTTATTTTAAGGTAGATCTTCTATTCAAATATATCTTAATTTTGCTTTCCATTCAGATTCATTGAAGTGAAAAGTGACTGAAGTAAAGGCTAATATAGTGATTAAAAATAGCATCACATTATTCTGAAGGCCAGATTCTAAAACCAATGCAGGGACCACTGTAAATTGAAATTTAAGACAACTTCATTAGATTTTTCTGTAAAGAACTAAACCACCAGATGCAAAATGCAGCTTTTAATGACCTTTGAGTCTAAATGACAACATAAATTATTCTGCAGGGGAATGTGAACTGGAAGATGTTATGAGGGGAAAAATTGGTCATGCCATCCATTATTTTGGTGTTTGTAAGCAATGATATTTGCAGTTAGTGAAAATGCATGGCTTTATAGATACACAATGTAGGATGTTCCCAAAACCATGGCATTTAGAAAGATGAGAGCTTTCTTTTCTTCACTGAAGTTCTATATAAATTTTGAAAGTGCCTATTTTTCCTGCTCCTGAGGAACTAGACCACACAGGAAACATCCATGATGTTTCATGTTTGGTGGAGTCTCCTGTCACAGAAGGCAGCTTTTTTTTTATGGTCTGAGTGATATCTTGGAACCTCAAAGTGCATAAAGTGCTATGTAACTCAGCTATAACTGAGACACAACTTTCAGGATCCTCTAAATTATTGAGAACAAAAAAAAAAAAAATCATAAGTGTCACAATATTTAGCTGTTTGGCCATTTAGCTCTTTGTGTGTCTTTCTTTATCTGAGCTATGAATTCTGGTTTTTGGGATGCAATATAACTCTATGTAGGCAATAAAGCACTTTGAGTAGACATTCTAGCAACTTATGTTGCTACTGAATGCAATCATTACCAGTATAAAGCTTAGTACTGCCTCTGGTACTAATGAGGATATTGAGGTGAGATGTAAAAGCAGATTGTATTGAAGTTTAGCAAAAAAAAAAAAAAAAAAAAGTTTCAGATAGTAAGATGAAGTGTGGGACTCATTGTGAGAAAACATCACTGAGTCCAGCTCTGGCCTAAATCCCACCAAACCTGTGGTCAGCTGTACAGTGATGGATCATCTGGGAAACACTGCTGTTGCAGTAGAGACAAAAAGAACTCCATAACTATTTTACACGACTCAGAGCTGTAATAGCCAACAGTGACTACTCAAGACAAAGTTGAAAGACAGGGATCTGAGAACAACTCCGCACCTTTATTTTTTCCAGGGAATTAGGAAGTAGTGATGTTTTTCATCTCTTCAGAGATAAGACTGGAGTGAGCATTGCCTGGACTGCTGACAGAAAATATCCTTCCTCCTTGGCTGGCCATTCTCCTTTGGTATAAGGAGTGCATACTGCAAAAGCAACTTCTACTCACTGTGGGCTTTTGAAAGGAGATCTCCAGATCTTTCCCTGTTATTCTCTAGTTACCAAGGGGAAGAAGCTGAATTCCTCATATCCACCTCTGCCAAAAGCAGAAGCATAAAAAAGTTGACTGAAGCAGAAAACAGTGGCAAACATGACGACGTCAGCATTCCAGTCTCAACAGCTGCAATTATCCTCTCCGTCTGGACTATGGAAGACAGGGAAAGACAATTTTCAGATCAACCACCAGTAGGAAAGTTGTTTATTTTTTGGAACGCTTTTTAACCAGAAGGTGAATTCTTTTTCATGTAGGAATATCTCTTACAGTTCTTAGAAAATGCTACAGTTTTGAGACTGGAAGTAGTTTCAAAGAATTTATTTAATGTATTTCTACATTATACGGCTTGAAAGCAAATCCAACAGTTCCAATTCATGCATTTTGCTTGCTTACTAAGAGTCCTCAAACTCAGCATGCAATGAACCCTGCTGATCTGAAACACTGAAAAGGGAAATTATTCTTGGTGTTTGCAGTAACAGTTTAAACAAGGATTTTAATCACAAGGGACAATCTTTCTTTTTTCAGTTTCTTAATTAATATTGCCTTGGCCTCTTAGAACTTTACTTTACAAATTGGACCTAAAAAATATATGAGTAGTTCCTACACAAAAAGGACTTCTTCTACAAGCACATATTTAATTTGCAGGGGTTTTATCTGTAAGGAACAGTTCCTCTGGCATACCTGTCATGGGGTCATTAATGAAAAGGAGAAGAAATAGATTTCTTCAAAATGCATCAGATACACTACAAAATCTATTTTGGGGCTAATTGTACAACTCTAAAACTGTGGAACTGATTAGCCTGATAAATAAATTTATTTGAGCAGCTTAGTGTGGATGACAAGGTGATCAGCAATTGGAAAAGGCTGCACAGGGAAGTGACGGAATCACCACCCCTGAAAGGGTCAGAAATCTTGTAGATGTGGTACTTTGGTAAATAATTTAGTGGTGGACCGGAAAGTGTTAGATTGAGGGCTGTACTCAACCTTAGAGGTCTTTCCCATGCCTGATAATTCTATGATGGCAAAGCTGTGGTAACCCTGACATCACTGTCCAATCCATTCTGCTGGAGAAGATGGCTGCTCATGGCTTGGACAGGTGAACTTTCCACTAGATAAAAAATTGGATGGCTGAGCCCTGGGAGTGGTGGTGAAAGGAGTGAAATCCAGTTGACAGCCAAATACAAGTGGGGCTCCCAGGGCTCTCTACTGGGGTGTAGTTCTGTTTGTATCTTTATTAAGTATCTGGATGAGGGCACAGAGGCAACATCAAATTGGACAGGAATGTTGATCTGCTGGAGGATAGAAAGGCTCTGCAGATGGGGCTGGATAGGCTGGATTGATGGGCTGAGGCCAATTGCATGAGGTTGAACAATGCCAAGGGCTCCATCCTTCATTTTGGTGACAGCAACCCTAGGCAGTGATGCAGGCCAGGGGAAGCGTGGCTGAAAAGCTGCTTGGTGGAAAAGGACCTGGGGCTTCAACAGCTGGACATGAGCCAGCTGTGCTCCCAGTTAGCCAAGAAGGCCAATGGCATCCTGGCCTGTGTCAGCAATAGTGTGGCCAGGAGCAGGGCAGTGATTGTTCCCCTGAACTCAGCACAGGCAAGACCATACCTTGATTCCTGTGTCCAGTTCTGGACCTCTCCCAGTGAGAAAGACATTGAGGTGCTTCAACAGTGGAGCTGGTAAAGGCTCTGGAGCACAAGTCTGATGAAAAGTAGTTGAGGAAGTGAGGGGTGTTTAGCCTGAAGGAAAGGAATCTCAGGGGATTATTGCTCTCGACAGCTACCTGAAAGGAGATTGTAGTGAGGTGGGGATTGGCCTCTTGTCTCTGATAACAAATGATGGACAAAAGGAAATAGCTTCAAGTGGCACAAGGGGGTGTTCAGATAAGATATAAGAAATATTTCCTTATGGACAGGGTTATCAAGCACTGGAACAGGCTGCCCAGGAAAAGGATTGTGTCACCATCCCTCAAGGTATTAAAAGATGTGTAGATTGACACTTGGGGATTTGTTTTAGTAGTGGCATCCCTAAGTTTATGGTTGAACTCCATTTCAAGGATCTTTTCTGACCTAAATTACTCTATTATATTCAAATTTTTATATTATTCTCACACATACACAATTCAACATAAAGTTGAAATGCCAGAAAAAGGCAGTCTCACTGGTAGACTCTGATACTGTTCATACATTTAAGATGATTTCTACTAGTGGAAAAGACACATATACATCTTATGGAGCTTACTGTATAGAAATATGATACTAGGATAAAACTTACTTAAAACTAGGTATGCATTTTATGGGAAAAAAAAGTCCTCTTTTAAAAATAATGAATTTTTTTTTTATTGGCATTGACCTTTTATCACTCTGACTATGGTAGTGAGAGAAAACCTCTTGCATTTTATGATAGTACATTGGGATACACTGCTCTAGATACAGGTACATCATCTGCTCTGTGACTTAGGAGCCCTAGTTTACTAAATAACACATTTGATGATGGAATGTATCTCAGCCATGCTTGCCTCCAAGATAGTTTGAATCATAAAATCTGAGTCTGAAGACCTGATAATACAGAAGAGGAAATACAGCACTATCTTTACTTGCCTACTCAATGGTCTTCAACAACAAAATATCAGCTCCATGTAAACATGAATCTCGCAGAAGGTAAAAATTGCAATTATCTAATGTTGAAATGCAGATGACTTTATCTTTTTTGGGGTTTGATTTTTTCTAACATTTCTGTGAATGTTTCATATGGAGAATGGTTTCCTCTGGAACAATTAATATGATCTCTGACTTATAAGTAAATATTTTGGGTAAAAGTATTTTCTGTTTATTGCTGTCATTTTAAACTTAATCTAAAATACTCAGATCAAGAACAGAACATTATATTGCCTTTTCTGTTTGATTTAATTTGCTTATGCCTTGGAGGAGCATTATTTAAGGTCAGAAAATAGTAGAATAACAAGGATAAAAAGGTGAAGCACCTTGACAGGTATATTGCTTTATACCTCTCTTCCTGCATAAAGTGCACAAAACTTGTTGTAAACTGTTGTTTTCATGGTTCTCCATTTCTTCTGTATGAAGTTCATTATCAGTCCCTTTAGAACAAGAGGAATTGAAAGCCAATAAATCTGAGATTTCCAAACTGGAATCATTGTGACCTATCACTAGTCTTTTGATCTTACATGCCAAAATAGTACTGTATATTCTTTGCAGGGTCTCACTGCCTTCTCATTGATATGAAGCAGCAGAAAAAGCAGATCAGTCTGAAAATTTTTCAGAGGCCACAAGAAGGTCATTTGCAGAAATGTTTCTATTACATTTAAAATATCTCTTTCCTTTTTATCCTTTCTCTAGTTTTTTCTCTTATAACATGATAATTTGTGATATGCATCTGGTACCTTTTTCTTTTCTTGAAAGTTATTGTAATTTTTCTATTTCTAACCTTCAATTTATGTTCTATTGTGTCCTACTGAAATTATTTTGTATTGCACACATTCTCCAGTTCAGTTAGTTTTATTATTGTGTCCTTTTCAATTCACTCAGGACGCCTTTACGTCCTGATGGAAGTTCTTCAAAACATAGCTGACCTAAATCTTAACGGGATATGCAGTATCATTTCCCAAGAAGATTTCTGCTTCATTGTGTGATCCTGGAAGATCATTCTTAAGTATCACAGGTATGAAATCGTTATGAAGTGAATTTCCCATGAAAATAACCTCTCACCCAGGAGAGATTAAACATTTACTTTGTATGTACCATCTCTTCTGAGTGAGAATAATAGCACAGTGACTGTGAAAATATATTGGGATATATTATTTTATGTTATACCAGGTTGGAAAAAGAACACTAAAACATTCTTTAAAAATAGATGAAATAATTTCTACTTGTGTTAGTATTTATAAAATGACACATTGTCTAAAAATAATGCAAGGAACACTTGGAAATTATTTCACTTACTTACAAAAATTCAAGATTTGCAAGACTGCAACACCAGTGCAGACAACAAAATTAACTTGCTTCTTTTTCTGTTCATTATAATAGAATTTAGTGCAGTGATCATGGGATCTTTTTGCTGTGCGTCTACAGTTTTTGTTCACAGAACAGAGTCCTTTCTTGAACTGGTCTGTATTCAAGTATGACCCTAAACTGCTTTCTGAACACCACTCGTACCCTGCTTGAAAATTGAGTTAAATTTTCTTTTGTTAGAGTTTCCTGTGATTACAATCACTCATTTCAAATTAACTTCTTTGCAGTACCATTCCAAAGAGAAAATCTTCCTATCCCTGTGGCACAGGTTAGGATACAAGAGGAAATTTAGGTTCCAAATACTCCATAATTGTAGGCAGCTTGATTCATGCTGCTTTGTATTGTGGTGATTACACAGGTTCAGGATGCTGGCTCCTATTGAACTCGACTGAAACAGTGAATGCTTGAAGTCTGAAGCATAAAAGCTCTGAAGGTCTCACACCAAGAGGAAGGAGCACACAAAACAGACTATTTTTGCTGCCCTTTGAACTGTGTCACTGAGACTGGTTTCAGAGCAAGGTGGCCTTAGTCACCAGCTTTTTGTCTGTGGGAACAGAGATTGATTATGACTTGATTAAATTGCCTGACCTATCTTGCAGGGAATCAGATTGATCTATTGGAATACTTCTTTCAAGAATGAAAACCTCTCTGTAGTCAAATGCAAATCAACAAAAAATGGAAGAAGGGAACTTAAGGAAGGACTTAGTTATAAATGAAAAAATATTAAATCAAACCACAGAGGTGATCCATACATATTTTTCTTTAAAGGAAAACTTCAGTTACCGTGATACCTCTAAAAACCTCTACTTTCTCAGAAATTTGATCTCACTTTGGATCAATGGTAGAGGCCTGGAAAAGTCTTTTTAATATGAACGACAGTGTGGGAATCCTGCACAGATGGAGTATTTACTCCAGTAGATGTTTTTTGCTATAACTCTAATTTTTTTTGCTGTATTTTGCATAACCATTGTAATTGCATCACAGCTGTGTGTATAAATAAGAATTTCAAGCAGTTTTAATGTTTTTCAGATGAACTTCAGAGAGCTATTTGCATCTCTGGCAATACCTCTTTTCAGGCATAAACACTACTTTCTGAGCTGGAAAATAATAAAATCATATTCTGCTGTTACACTGAAAGCTATTAACAAAGCTGATTCTCTTACTGGTCAGAGTGCTTTCCTTCTAGTCATTCCATTGCCTGGGAAAGCACTCAAAATGTATGGATTGCCTTTAGACATTTTACACCTTAGCTATGACTGTCTGGGTTGACTCCTTGTGCCATTCCTCTCTTTTTCCATTTTATCATTGATGCAATAGAAGAAAATTAAAGTAATTATAATTAGACTGACAGTAAAACTGAAAACTATGCCCTGGAGTATCTGCTCCTGTGCCCAACCTCTGGCTAAAGGCTCATGTGAGTTGCTAGTAAATTAACCAAAGCAACGTTTGAGAGCATCCTGCCTGCAACACCGGCTTATAACTGTGTTCTGTTATAGGGAAATGAGGGAGCACTAGTAGAAACATTCATGCTGTAGAAATTTTTGGAAAATCCACAAAAGAATCTTCTGGATCTTCTTTGCCTTTTCACACTGTGTGAATTTTAGGGTATGAAAACCTGTGTTGTAAGTGTGCAAAAATAAAATGATGAAAGATAGTAATAAAACCTCCTTTGCAAGGTCAAGTGTCCCTAGCCATATGGTCAAAGCAAAGAAAGGAATAGAAAAGTTTGTTGACGTTCATTGTTTTGGGTTGAGAATAACTTGTTTGGGTTTAAGTCTGGTGATAAAAATCAAACTTAAGGCAAGGAGACTGGATAATGGAAGTGAAAGTGACAGCAGCTTAAGCAGGAGGAAAAGCCTGAAAATTTTGAGTTCTGAAAATCATTTGGGTGAGAAGACTGGCTTACTTTTCCTATAGAATGTTATGCAAACTGACACACACTCAGCCTGATTGTAGAGCTTTAGTAATACCTGTAATTCAATACTCACACTATGGTAGAAACTGAGCCAGGTTTGAAAAAGTGTTTACAAATTGACTAATCCTTGCAAATGAGCAAAGCTGTAGATCATATGTCTGAAAGTACTGAGCAAATAGAAATTACATCCTAATGCTAAGTAAGTTTTCTAGCCCTAGCTACTGTTAACCTAGTATTTATTATTGAGGGAGAAAAAGTATTTGAAACAAGCACCAGTGTATGAATGGCTTGCATGTAAACACTAGTATTTTGGTTATTGTGAGACACCTGTCCTGACTCTACTGTAAAAACTGATATAGATTATGGCCAACTAAAACAGTGTTGGGGGACTTAAGCAAGAAGGTGGTGTCTGAGTCTAAAATAAGAAAACTAATAAAATTTTTGTCAAGGATAATTTGGAAATTAGCCCAATTATCTAAGTCTTTATTTTGATTCTACTTACATTGAAATAGTAATTAACTCGTTTTAGTTACTTTGTGGTTGTATTGCTGAATTCAGTTTGTGTCACATAAAATGACAAAGTTAGGCTTTGTGCTTGGTAAATCTGTGCAGGCTGATTCTGTGCCCTTCAGATGCCTAGAAATTGTTTTGAGGGCACCTGTGGTCTTGGGAATGGAGGAGCGGCTGACCAGTTTCCCACATCCTTCTCTAGGCTCTCTTTGGGACATAAAATTGATATTTTTCTAGCTGTTTTTTCTAATTCTGAGAACTTCTTCTATTCACTGCTGTCTTTCCAAGTTGGTGAAACATCTTTATGATGACTTCAGCCAAGTTACTCTGCAATGCTGAATATTTGGTTAAAAACTCTGGACCTGTACATGTTCATCTTATTCAAGCAGCCCTTGACTAAACTTTTTTTTAATCACACTCTTCCTCTTCAAGCTCTGCTGCCAAGCATATGGACTTAGGACACCAACTTGCCACTGAAAACCTGCAGGAAGAAGAGAGGCCAAATACAGCAGTCTTTGCTTCATTACTAGAACACCCTTCACACTGACTACTCAGCCAAGGCGTTTCTTGGCTTTCTTTTTGTTTCAGTGTACAGCAGTACCTTCCCAATGGCCCTCAATTATCCTTCCAATTTTCACTCCAATGAAGATTGGCCTTTCAAATGCTCCTTGAGTTCTTTTTTGTAATAAATATATGGCTACCTGCACTTCTTTGAGCTTCTCTCCTGGCATTTGAGCTTAGTTGGGGTTCTTTAACCTGTCTGGAGAGTTTGTGGTATGACTGCTCATTTTTTTTGCACTTTGATCATTTGATCCAAAACTTGACTCACTTTTTTGATAATCTTTTTGCTTTAAGGAAGCTACCCCTGAAGATCTGTCAGACTTCGTGAGCTCCTCAATCTTCTTTGCAACTTATGAAATCCTGCTAGCAGCTGACTGAATAGACTGAAAACAGTTCTGAAGTCTGAACATTCTCCTGCTGCTTGCTTCCCTGTCTTACCTCAAGATCTTTAATTCTTCGATCTGCAGGTCACAGCAGCATAGATTGTCAGTGACTCTCATATCCCTAATCAGTTCCTGCTATGTAGTAGAGCACCTTCCTGGCTGGTCTATCCCCTAAGTTTTGGGGAAAAAAATAACTCAACACACTTTTAAAACTTTCTGGATTAGGTATGTTTGAGACTGTTGGTTTTTCGGTAGATATCAAAGTGGTAACATTCCTCTATGAGAATGAAGATTTGTGACTGGAGCTTCTTCCAGCTGTCTGGATGATGCTTTGTATATATTGAATATTGCTTAGTCTAGTTTTTCTACTTTTTGGTAGCTGCCACAGTCATTCCCTAATAGATCACTTTGACCTTCTATAGATCCTGTTTCAGATTATCATTCTGTAGGAGAGCTCCATGTATTCTTTTTCTTCCTTTATGTAGAATGAAATATTTTTTCTTCTCTTTTTCAGAAAATCATGTATCCATCTGTCTCATGTCTCCATTCATAAAAACTATCCCATCTTGCTTTTCTGATTTGTTGCCCCATTTTTGTCAGGTATCACAGGTTCCTTGACAGCATTCTTCTCTTTGAAGATCATTATGGTTTCGTAGGAGCCAAAATGCTTTGGCAGCTTGAGAGCAATGGATTCACTGACAGGATATATATATGTACCTCCTGCAGCCTTTCTCCTTGATTTGATTGGGAATTTCCCACAGGTCCCTGTCCTCTTCACCCGAGTCTTCAGCAACACATCATCAACCTTGATCTCATTGTCCCTGAGCAGTGTTTTTCATTCTTATGTGGTTGCAACAAAGGGCATCAAGGAGCAGTAACTCAAGAGCTAGATGAGTTCCAGCAGTCTCTGCAAGGCTGAGGATCCACTTCCTGGGCTAAGCTTCCTTCAAACAGCAAATCTGTTTGGAAGGCAGGTTTGAGTACAAGGTTGCACTTTGTTCTGTATTCTGACTTACAGCCTTTTTATTTTTTTAAATGTACACATTCCATTGAAGAGAAACCACTCATTTCATTCATTTTATTGAAAATAAGCCCCTTTTAAAAAATCTAATTTCTTCTTGTAACTCTCCCTCAAACAGAGACTTTATTCTTTCCCACTGTTCCCCTTAAGGAACTGAATGGACTCTTTCACATGATTGGAGTATTCTCTGAGAACTACTATATGAAAATAACTTCTAAGGAGAGTTGAATTACTTCTTCAGGTACACTGTTTATATGCCAATAGTGCAGTCAAGATGATATCTTTCATATTTCAGAGACTGTTGCTTCAGTTCAAGACTCGTAAAATGTAATGGCTATTCTTTTCTGGAACCTTTCACTTTATTGCAGCTTGTATAACTGTATAACTTGTATAACATTGCAGTATGAAGTGCGTAGCTCATTTTCTGGCACTTCAGTCAATGTGCAGCTTGCCCTAGAAGTTTGGATTAAGAGGTAATTTCAGGCCTAATGAATATGAAGGTCCAGTTTTTGTGATTCATATCGGCCCAGACTTCTTCTTGTTGGTGGATGCTTAGAGAGATAAAAGAACTGGAATCTTAGACCTTATGCTGCTTAGCCATCTGTATTTGAATATTTCCCTTTAAATGAGAGGGCCTTCAATCTATTTAGATTAGGTAGCAGAATAACTGGACTGAACTTCTCTGCCTAGGGAGCTTTGGATTCTCTGCATTAGGAAAATGTCTGGTTCTTTAGCAGCTGAAGTAAAGACTTGGTTTCCTATATTTAAGAATCAGCTTCAGGAATTTTAGCTCTGATCCTAAGAGGATAGCTGAAGAGGTGATAAAATGAAAGCGAGTAGAAAGTCTTTAAAATGAAACTTTTAATGGGAAGGACTAGAATATTCAAATGCTGCATCCAGTAAAAAATGGCTGACCTCTCTGGAGGTCAGTAGTGGGGCCGATGCTGTTTAGCCTCTTGTCAGGGACACAGACAGCGGGATCAAGGGCACCTTCAGCAAGCTCACTGACAACACCAAATTCTGTCGGGCAGTCAACATGCTGGAGGGAGGGAACACCATCCAGAGGGACCAGGACAGGTTCATGAAACCTTGTGAAGTTCAGCAAAGTGAAACTCAAGGTCCTACACCTAGGACATTCCCAGGCACACCCACAGTCTGAGCAGAGAAATGAGAGCCACCCTGCAGAGAAAGAGTTGGGGTGCTGCTTGATCATGAACCAGCAGTGTGCACTCACAGCCCAGACAGGGAGGGCTGGGACTAGATGATCTTTAAGGTCCATGCCAACCCATTAACATTCCTCTACGACTCTATGATGCTCATTTTGCAGTAATTGTATCTTGCTCAGGCTTTTCTGAGCTGACTTAGAGGGGAACTGCTTCTGTAAAGCGATTAAAAATCAAAAAATAAGATCTCAAAGCAAGTATTTCAAGAACTTAATTTATTATTCACTTTTTTTTTTTTCCTGCAAGAGGAAATGAAGAACAACTACACTATGTTCTAAAATTTTACTCCTGTTTTTGGAATGGGATTTGTCTCAATATCTTTAATCAAAAAAATGTCCGTCTATCCGGCTATACAGAACTATTCTGATCATCTCCACACACTGATTTGTATTCCAGCTGCACAACATTCCTCCTACCAGCTTTATATGAATGTAAGAGTGCTGTTGTAGAAACACTTTTTCCTGTTCTTATGCTAAGCTATGTCTGTGAGCTGAACCAGATCCCCTCTAGATGAACAAGATCATTTCTGCAATCATGCTGCAAGAACCGTACAGGTTCTTCTCCATCGTTCACTTAAAAATATTGTGAGGAATAGACAATAGACAGACACTTGAAATCCACAGACTTACAACTGGGAAGTGAGTGCCAGGACTGACTTATGTGAGAAAGGAACCGTCATTATGAGTCCTGGTAGCTGGAGGAGATGAAGGATGAGTCTGCTGTTCAGAATATTGATTCTTTATGTAGACAGAACAAAATTCCTAGGATTCTTAAGCATTTTCTTATAGACTTGTGTAGGTTTTGACAGGGATTATTTTCTTTGTAGTAGCTGGTATGGAGCCATGTTTTGGATTTGTGCTGAACACTGTTGACAGCACAAGGATGTTGTTGCTCCTGTTGGGCAGTGCTCACACCGAGTTAAGGCCTTTTCTGCTCCTCACTCTGCCCCACCAGTGAGGAGGCTGGGAGCACATGGCAGTTCAGGAGGGGACACAGCACAGCTAACCCTGACTAAGCAAAAGGATATTCCATTCCATATGGCACTGTGTTCAGCATATACAGCTGGGGGAAGACAAAAATGGGGGGGACGCATGCAGAGCTTGTGATGTTTGTCTTCCCGAGTTACTGTGATGTGTGGTGCAGCCCTGCTTTCCTGGGTATGGCTGAACACCTCTCTGCCCTTTGGGAAGTGGGAAATGAATTCATTGTTTTGCTTTACTTGTGCTTGCAGATTTGGCTTTTTCTATTTAAATTTTGTCTCTATCTACAAATCTCACTTTTGCTCTTCCTGTGCTCTCCCCATCCCATTGTGGAGTAGTGGATGAGAGGCTCTGTGGGTCTTAGTCGACATCTGGGGATAAACCATGAAAATCTTATAATGTTTATGCTTTCTTTTAAATTCAAGATGATTAAGGACTTCAGGCCAACAGGTTGCTTACAGTGGACGTAATTTCTTTCCTTCTAGTAGACTTAACTTTTCCTGGAAATATGACAAGGTTCATTCTCAGTTTTAAAGCACACTTATAGGCTACAAACGCTGCCTTGGAAGCTGCAGATCATCTTTCAGTCAGTCACAAAAGTGATATATAAAATACCTGATACCCATTAGTGTGCAGATAATACCTGGTCTTTGGGGAATCAGTATCAAACTAACAAATAATTAAGAACTGCATTCTTTTTTTACAGGCTAGGTAGTGTGTAGACCTCACTTTCAAGAAGTCCCTTATACAGCATAACTATGGGAGTGTATATATCGCGAAATAGTCTTAAGATGCTGTATGTTTTTTCTAAGAAATGATTTTAATGAAAGTTAGAAAGTTAGAAGGAAGTAGGTTTCTGTGTTATGTGCATAGCTGGAAGTAATTTTCAGGTATTCAGGAAGTAGAAAAAAATGTGCTTTTAGTAGAAAAAATGCTTTAATATTTTATTTCATTGGAATGTTCGCAGAAGTCATCATGATATCTTGGTTTTGATACATCATTTAGGAGGTTTGATTATTTTTATTTGAAGTCGTTTACAGTCTCTGAAGTTTTAATAAAATACATCTAAGATGATGTGCCCATAATTTTACAAACAAAAATTATTTGGGTATGAGTCGATTTATTCTTCAGGCGTGAAACACAATCTGTTATAAAGAATAGGAATAGGAATAGAAATAGGAATAGGAATAGGAATAGGAATATGTTAGAGAGTATAGCTTCTTCTATGAAGTAGATTTAACAAATAGGTTTTTTAACTTTTCTTTCCCAAAATGATACTTTTCCATCTTTTTCTGTTATTCCAAGGAGTTTTTTGCAAGTTTTCTTATGGTAAATGCTGTCTTGATTTTGAACATTTTCCTTATGTTATCTATTAGCCCACGGCTTGTCATTCAGAGTTAGCAATTTGGCCATTTACTCTGACACTTATTGAAAGTAACAGGAATGAAGTACTTAAGCCTTATCTTATACAGCTTCCCCATTGTAGGGGAAGAGAAGGCAATCCATAGGAATTCTGTTTGCTTATCTAATATATGTGCTTATTGAGTGCTAAGATTTTATCACTGGGTTAAATATACTAACAGATTTGACAATTCAGTTCTTCCTACAAGATCTGCACTTTGATCTTAAGCTTTTCAGTGGTGAGTTGAAAATGGCTTGAGATCCAACCATGATATAAACTTGAGTTATAAACTTCCTAAAAATCAGATATTAAAATGGACAGGATAGCCATGCAATTTTTGAATAATTTGCTTCTGTTTTTGAAATAGAGGCTTCTCTTGATAGAGAGTTGGGATTCAGGAACCATGAACAACAACAGGAGGGTGAAAACAAGGGACAGAATAGTCCTGTTTGTAAGTAGCTTGCACATTTTCTGGAAAACATGAAAGCATCACAGTCGTGATATTAAAACCTTGCATTGAAACTTGTATTTTTCTCTTGAAAACAATGGTTATTCCAGGGAGGTGATTGCCTAGAGATGCTATAGCTGGTGACATGATGGCTGGTGGGAATGACCCACAGGGAAACAAAGAGGATTAGATCGCACATTAGATTTAACTATGCCAGTCACAACTTATAAAGGAAAAGGTTCAGTTAGGTCTACTGGAAAGTCTTTGCATTTCCTGGGAAGGAAAGCAAAACTTTTCTGCTTGAATGTTAAAAAATACCTGTTTATTCATATATTGCATTTGTAATTTCAGAAAAATTATCTGATGCAAACATATGATTTCCTTTAATCAGTGCTCTAAACAGACAAAAGACAACCTAGGAATTTTCAATTTCTACTTCATGCAAACATATCTTGGGGTACTCTTAATCATGCTTACTTTTGAATGACAAATTATCCTGGAACATATATAAATATCAATATAAAAATATGCCATCAAATGAAGTACAAAATATGTCTCTGATGGGCAGCTAGCCTTCCTCTATATTAAGGTAAAAAAGATATATATTCTTTCCTACTTCTGAAGAAGAAAGAGAAGCTAAGAATGGTCCCAAAACTTCATTGAAGGTTTCACATTCCTGATCTGCCCCTCCTTTATCTTTAGGTAGAGGAGGAAGAGGGCATGAATTGTCATGTTTCAGCATTTGGGTGTGAGTATTTGGTTTGGATTTTGTCTGTTTTTAAATAGCCTAAGGTTTGAAGAATCACTGAGGAAATGAGTTAAAAATGAAAATTGCTAATGAGAAGCGATCATCTTAGGAACATGAGCAGGTGCAGCTGCAGGACTACATGAGTATGAAAGCCTGGATGCAGAAAGAACAAAAAAGTTTCCTCATTCTCACAATATAAAGGAATCAAATATATTTTGTCAAAATGAAGCCTGGTTGTATTATAACTTCAGTTTCATGTATAGATAACAAAAGGACAGCCCGTGGTTCAATTTGCAAGCTCATCAAGACCAGAGAAGTAATTGAAGTGTGTGCATTAAAATAGAGAGCTGGGCAATGAAAACAGACATACTGCTGCAGGATATGAAATTTCCTGTGGAAAGGATTATGTATTTCTAAGGCAATAGATAGACAAAACCTGATAGTATTTATGGGAGAGGATCCCTCCAGGGATAAAATACTATTGTTAATGGAAAATACCTGGAAGAAATGTTGACTTTTTGGAGGGCAAGGATGTTAGATGAAGTTAGATGCCCCAAAACAAACTTGGTTACAGACATCTTTGGATCATGAAACAGCCTCTTGTGATTGTAATTTCTGGGTTTGAAGTCTTCATAAGACTTTCTATTATATCTGAAAGGATCTTTTGCCAGCCTATAGCATCCAGATGCTTTTTAAGTTGCAGGACGCACGAAAATGCAAAAACAATCTGTAGATTGCTTTTCATGAAAAAGCAGTGTATTTAATTCAATGCTTAAGCTAGAATTCATATATCTATTTTATAAAAGTACCACAAAATTTGTTTGCATTTCTTTCAAAAAGCAAGCTTGTTTTATTTTAAACTATAAATTGAAAATCAACATACTACTGTTGAAAGATTTCTGAATTTTTATGGAATTAGTTTCATTTTAAGGCTTCTAAAGAACTCAAAAATCAAGGAAGTAAGGCTTGTTTGGGGGACTTCTTGCTAAGTTTCTCATTACTTTTTGTCAAGGTCAAGGGATCAATCCAGCTGGCATTAAACCTTCAAAGCCTCACTTAGGAGGACCAGGAGGTATAAAAACAACCTATGGACTTTGACTTGCAGATTAAAAAACACTTAGATTTAAAAGAGATTTAATATTGAATACTTTCTAATTATAACTCAAATGGGACAGTTGGCATTAAGAATCAATGGGACATAAATGTGAAGAAGGAAAATGAAGGAAATCTAAACCAAGTTGCTGTCAGTCTCAGGAAAAAGAGCGCGGTTTAATCAACTTGATTTCTAGGAGGATAAAAGCTAATAATTAATAGGTAAAATAATTACAGGCTAATCACCAAAAATGCAAATAAACAGTAAGTGGAGGGATGCTGTATCTTAATGAGTGCAAGTGCCTCAAAGATTGAAGGGTGTTTAATTGCCTAAAGGAATATGGGACTCATGATGAATGCAAAAGGAGGGTCATTTTGGGTTTGTGTAATAAATTTTGTAGAACATTTTAACAGGGTAGTGCCATGGACAAAGATGTAATAAGATATTTAGAGAAGGACCAAATGTGGAAAAAGGGAAAAATAGGGGTGAACTGGGGGAACAAGCACAGGCAAATGTAATAAATTTTGTAGAACATTTTAACAGGGTAGTGCCATGGACAAAGATGTAATAAGATATTTAGAGAAGGACCAAACGTGGAAAAAGGGAAAAATAGGGGTGAACTGTGGGAACAAGCACAGGCAAATGGGGAGACAAGGAGGCAGGGTGAAACAGGGAGGGAAAAAAGACTTCAGTGTAAACAGATTTCTGGTCAATAGATTTGGCTAAACACTAGATCTGATCAGCAGAATCTCTCATTTCTGCATGTTGAATGCCATTCCTGTTTTCCTCAGCAGAGTCCTGTGTGGTGTTTGTGTGTTGAGGTCTAAATGCTTGTAACTGGAAAGAGTGTGAATGTTTCCCTAGGGAATTTCAGCGCTGCAGTGTGCACTTCACCAGACAATTTCAAGCCAAATTAGCTGCTGCATGGGATAAGAGGTCTGGCAGCATGTTATAGCAGAGAGTAGGTTTGGGCACCAGACAGTGGAGACACCAGGAGAGCAGTGGGCACCGCCAGTGGAGACAGCCAGATATTTGGTGGTTCTTTCACCTTCTGGGGCAGACAGCCTGGCAGTCATCTTCTGAGAAAGCCATAGGTCTGGGACACCTATTGTGGAGTGAGAGGTACAGAACAAGAGGTGGTCTGAGTGCCAACAAGAAGAGTGTGTCTGCAAAACCCAAGGACTTCTACAGCCAGATACTAATAAGTAGGGAGACCAGAGGGTCTGGGGCTAACTACTGGATAAATTTGGTTTCTAAGAATAGCTACATATATATGTACATAGAGAATATCAACTAGCAGCATCCACCCTGATTGATAGAGGCAAAACATAGTCAGGCTAATAATGTTTACAAAAAAAAAAAGATAAGAAGCCAGCATTGATCCCCTTTTGTTCTACTAATCTGTTCCTGTTTCCCAAATTCCAAGAAATTTTCAGTGACTTTACTTAATTTAAAAATGGCAATTTTTCAGTGTGAAACTTTATTTTCCAAACAAGTTTGGTCAAATGGATCATATGTGAGGAGAGTGTTTTTCAAACTTTTTTTATTTCCCTCCTAGTTACAGTTTTTGCTCCAGGAAATCTTATGGTCTCATCCTGACTTATGTAAGAACAACATGACTCTTATGTTTTAGCTCCTCTCCTGCTTGGTGACAGCATCAAGTCTGCCAGAGCTCAAATGTTTGGACAGAGCTCTCAGGCATTGAGAGCACAAAAATTGTGCTCTCAGGCATGGTGTGAGTCTTGGGGTTGTGCTGTACAGGGCCAGGAGATGGATTTGATATCCGCTGTGGGTCCCTTCCACCTCAGCATATTCTGCGATTCTATGACTACTTTCAAATGCTAAAGCACTTCTGGATGTGTAGCTGTTTTGTGCCATGGCAAAGATGGAAGTGGAATAATAAATCTGTTTCAGAATCATTTCTACACCTAAAACTTGTGTTTGTAACTTTGTGTTATTGAAAGAAACATGTTGAATTTTCTGAAGCATGATACTGAGAACATAGACACATCTCAAAAATCTAAAAAATCCCCAATATAAAAATAATGTTTTAGAGTTCTTGGTTTTGATTTTGTTTTGTAGGGTTTTTTTTTGGTTTTGTTTGGTTTGGTTTTGGGTTTATTTTTTGTGGCTTTGGGTTGTTTTTTTCTTTTTGGTTTGGTCCAGTTTTGCTTTTGTGTTTTGTTTTTTAGGGTTTTGTATGTGTGTGTGTGTGTGTGTGTGTGTGTGTGTGATGGTCTTTTTTTCTCAATTTTTTTGTTTTATAGTTTTATTCATAAACTTATATTTATTCAAAAGTGAGCTGCAGTAGGGGAAAGGAACATACACTGTGAAATAAAATTACATTTTGGCATCAGTGAATGTTCATGCTAACAAAGTCAACAGCTGAAGAAAAGGTTCAATGTGGGCAACTGGAGTTAATGCAATGGTTCACTAGAGCCTAGTTTACTTTCTTTGTGAATGAAGATCATATGAATGATAATTGAGTTAGAGAGTACATTAGAGAGAAAAAAACAAGGTTTTTTTTCCCTATTCTGTAGCCTTAAAAATTTCTAACTCATTGTGAACTAGCCTACTGTTGAGCAGGATCCCCTAAGAACAAAGCATTTAAGCCCTGGAACTGAATGGCCACTGCCAGTATTTCTCCTCTAAAAAATAGCAAATTTTTTTTTTAAGTGCTCTGAATTGCACTGAGTTCTTCACAAAAAATATTGAAAAAATGCTTTCTGATTTGCTACAGATAACAGATGGTGTGAAAGAAGTCTGTCATACATAATGTTCAGATGCCAAATCTCTTCTTCTAAAAGGATTGAATAAATATCCCATCCAGATGATATTTTATGAAACAGATTATTCTCCCCAAAATAGCATTTTTTTAGAGCTTTCCAATTCCTGCAACCATACAAGTGTAAATAAAGTAGGAAAAAGATTTGTACTCTTTTTTATGGAGAGCCACCGGAATGGCTATTTTTTAAAGTATTTTATATTATTTTCTGTATATGAAAAGGAAAATATTATTTAGTTTAAGATGCAAAACTGGAACATTTGAATTTATTTTTTTTCACTTAATTTTCAATATATCTCACAAAAAAATTGTTTGTATTTTTTTCCTCCTTACTAGATTCTAATTGGCTTCAATGCTTTTTAGTAGGAATTAAGAAGCTCATCAGGACAACCAGATTTCCCCAAATGGGGTTGCCACAATTCATGACATATAGGGTTTGTTCAGGAATAAGTTGTGGTTTTTGGGTTTTTTTTTTTGTTTTTTTGGGGGGTTTTTTTGTGGGGTTTTTTTGTTTTGTTTTGTTTGGTTTTTGTTTTTTAAAATTCTTTTATTGGGGGGGAGGGTAGTTTTTGTAGGGATTCTTTTGTTTGTTTGTTTGCTTGGGTTTTTAATAGAAGGAGAATAATTTTAGCTCAGATTGTTAATGGAAATTAGTCACCTAATTCTTGTTTGGTTTGGTGGTTCAGAATTTTTATTGTGATTGCTGACATCAAGGCTTATACTGTGGTGAGAGTTATAGGTACATATAGTCCCAGCAAAACTCTTTCATTAGAAGACAGCCTGAACTCTCAGTAGTTATCAGTGTGTCATCCTCCATTGCTTCCACAATATCTGCTCTTGAGTTATAAATACAAGGTTTCCTCAACTAATACAATCAAAATTTTCAGGTTGTGATTTTGATGTCTTTTATTTTTTTATTATTATTTAATACTAAAGCGTGTAGAGCAAGTGATTCCCAGTCTCTGTACTGCTGGTCTCAGGAAGAAAAATTCAGATCTGGACATATTTTCTAACTTCTGTCTGTGGCCAGAAAGTATTGGATGAAGTCATAACATGCTTGACAAACACTTATTGTTTGACAATTAAAATGCCCTTTGCCATCTGTGCTTAGCACAGTGAGCATCCTGTCTTGTTGAAGAAGTTGTGGGTTTATGGTGAAAGGTTTCAGCACTATTTAAGATCTCAATCAATACAAAATCAGCCAGTCTTATTTTCTCATTCCCCCCCCCCCCCACCATTTCCTGGCATGGAATTATCTGAACCCAAAAGATAGCTCTTTGAGTTCTATTTCAGTACTTCTACTTTTCTCTGAATGAAGACTTTGAGTTTTTGAGATGGAATTTAGTACTTGATGCTTTCAGCAGTTTACAGTGATTTGTCTGAATTGTCTGTTCTTATTCCTATCCAGATCTCAAGGTTTATTCCAGGATAATATAAAACAGGGGATTTTTGTGCTTGTTTTTTTTGGCTAACTTCAACTTTAGGTCCAGATGTCTGTAGAGTTGAGCTTTGTGAAGCCAAAACTCCTAATGTTTCAGCTAGCAGTGTATTCTTGTTAGATACACAAAGAAGTATTTTTATGTCAGATTCCAAGTCAGTAAGCTGAAGGCTTAGTCATGGTAGACAAGAAGCAGGAAGGCTTCTTTATCTTGAAATGAGGAATTGTTTGGTGAAATTTGCAGATTGTTCTTTAATAATTTTTCCACATTCACAAGTAATCTGAAAGTAGGTTGGAGGCCCAAATGTCTAAAAAGTCAGATTTTTCTTGTTCAGAAGTTAACAGTAACATTTCTAAAGGTAAGAAAATCTAAAATACAGAGCTTTCTCACATCTTGATGGAATATTTTTCACTGATATAAGCTCATTTATTAAATCTACCTCATGGATCACTATGTGACTTTGGCAGTCCCTAGTGGGGATAATTGCCACTAATGAAACAAACAAATGCTTTCAGTTAACAATAGCAGTGCCAAAATCTGATCCTGCTTAACTGAGGATATCCAATGTGAGCACAGCTGGTTGCCATAGATAGTACAGCATATATTCCAGAAAGGTACTGAAGCAAAAGGTGTGAAAACCTTTTTTAGCAGTTCTGGCTTGCATATTGTACAGAGAATAACTGCAGGATGTGATTACTGAAAAGGAACTACCTATTCTTATAAGACCAATCATTTTCCCACAAGACCCAGAAGCTGTATCGCAGCATGTGATGCATTATCAGTTTTTCAGAACTCTTATAGTGAAATTGTCTTAATGTTCTTATTCGGTGTATTTTTGATACTTCCTGCTATGGTGTGTGCATTCAAATGTGGTCTGTTAGGTGCTGAATGGTAAAACATGTATTTTTAGTTCTGGACTAAACTATAATGTTCTTGAAGGCTGAAGAAACATCTTCAGTTGTGCTTAGAGACATTGTGCTTAGAGAAGCAATGTCTGAGGCTGTCCCTTTACCTGAAGCCTCCTATAATTTCATACTTCAGGTTTCTGCTTCAGTTAGATGCAGGATGTTGATAGGTGGGCTACGTTTCTCCATATTTGCCCTTTGAGAGTCCTTCCTCACAGAATTCTGTACAGTTTATTTTCCCTTTCCAGATTTATTTTGAGTAAGCTTCATTGGTATCTCCAGTGACACCAGTGGAACTTCTCATTAAATAAAATAGCTCTTTTCTAATGAAGGAGATTAGAATTTCTCTGTGTGGGAGCAAAATCTAACAACAATATCCTCAAATGTGTTAGGATTGGTTGATTTGTGTTTTTGTGGGGGTTTGAGTGTGTGTGTGGGGGCACAGAAAATTACAATGAAGCTTGTGTTTATGTAAAAGGGAATACAGACTATCAAACCCACTGATTTTTAACTGGTTTTTTTTCCAATAGCCTGAGTCACTTTTTTATATTTTGTTGATTAATCCCACTTTGAGTGAGGGAGGACTGAAAAGTAGATATTGGCTCACTTCTTTAGAAGAATGGAGTAGGAAGGATGTACAGAGCTATTTAAATTACTCAAGCTTCTAAATAAAGTGCCAGTGGTAATTCAGTCGTAACTTCTTGATCAATAAGTGGAAAGGAGGAAGAAAGTCTCTGCCTTTCATTTCATTTTACATTTGATCTGCATAGATATTGGTAAAATAAAGTAGAAATAAAAAAGGTATAGCAACCTTAATCTAATCAAAGTATGTTGCTGTCACATTTTATTAAAATCACAACTTCCAAAGTGTTCGAGAAATTTGTTAAACCAGGAGTACAAACCCTAAGCCCTAGACTTTTAGTTGTTTGAATATTTTTAGCATTAAGAAAACAGTATTTATAGATGGATTGAAGGAAAATATCAATTTAAAAAAGCATTGGTTTCATGGACACATCTGAGAGAGCAAGGAAATATGCAGTGTCCTGTTACTTAATAGATCCCATACATGCTTCAGACAACATATAGAGTATTTATCAACACTTACATTTACATCTAACATTAACATTTTTTAGCCCTTATTCACATTTGTGATATAGCCATGCCTTTTGAAAGGCTTTGGCATGGGCAGCTTGAACTATGAGAAAACCTGTGAGACTGACTATTGCAGATCTCACTAATATCTCTCAAGGTCTTGGAGTTTTCTCCATAACTTCCCATCACTTCCTCTATTTGTTTACTCTTAAGGTTTTTTAGAGAAATGAGAACCTACCTGTGTTACACCGTTAAAGAAATGCAATGTTGTGTGTTTTATTTTAAGCTCAACAAGACTTCTGGGTGTTTTGATAATGAGAAAATATATTAATGTAATTTAAAGTTTTGGGACTTGCCACTACTTCCACCCCTGTCAGTGGAATGTACGTGAAAGAATGGATAGGGTAAAAATAAGAAAATTCAGGGATTGAAATAACAACAGTTAAATATGTTAAATAAAGCTGTGCATACAAGCAAAGCCAAATATTCAGCGCTTTGTGTTGGCAGGCAGACACAGAGCCAGTTTTTGGCAGGGCCTCAGCATATGTAACAGATACTGGGGAAGTCAAGTGTGATAACCATATAACAGTCTCCCCTCTTCCTTTCTTTGAGTTCTGCTGCTGAGCATGATGCCATGAGGTATGGAAGCCACATGGTATTGGTCAGTTTGGGTCAGTTTGTGTCCTGGTTGTGTTCCCTGGCGTTTTCAGCACTTCCCGCCTGCCTGCTGAGGAGGCATAGTGTGTAGGGTGGCAGGTAGGGAACAGCCCTTGACATGGGCACACACTGCTCAGCAGAAGCAAAAACAGTGGAGTTTTATTAATTCTGGTTTTGTCGCAAATTCCCTGCAGAGCGCTACTGTGAAGGCTGTGTATAGGCTACTATGAAGAAAACTAACTCCATCCAAGCAGAATCTGGTATGTAGTCCTGAGATCAAAATGTTCTTCCACTGACAATTCATTCTTATGTGGAGGGAGAGTGAGACACTTCTCAACAGTAATTACATATATCTGAATTGCTCTCTGAATTTGAGTGATTCCTGACATTAAAATCTGAGACCCTGGGATTCCTTAGATCAGCATGTTGTGCCATGGACTTGGTTAGATAGAATCATAGAATTACTTTTGCTGGAAGGGACCTTTGAAGGTCTTCTAGCCCAATCACCCAGCAATGAATCCAGTCTGACTTTAAATGTGTCTGGGAATGGTGCATCTTCCACCTCCCTGGGCAACCTGTTCCAGTGTTTCACCACACTTATTGTACAAAATTTCTTCCTTTCATCTAGTCTAAACCATTGCCTTTTGTCCTACTTCAAAATTACATGAAAATGTTTGTCTCCATTTTTCTTACAAGCCCCTTTTAAGTACTGAAAAGCCATTACAAGACCTCCTGAGAGCCTTCTGTTCTCCAGGCTGAACAACCTCTTTCAGACTGTCTTCATAGGAAAGCTGCTCCATTCCTCTGATCATCTTCACAGCTCTCCTTTGGACCTATTTTAAAAGGTCCATGTTTTTTCTGTGCTGAAGCCTCCAGAGATGAACACAATACTCCAGGTGGGGTCTCATTGAACTGGAGTAGAAGGGCAGAATCACCTTTCTCAGCCTGCTGGCTTTGGATTTAGACCAGGATGCAGATGGCTTCCTGAGCTACAATTGCACATTGCCAGCCCACATCTAGCTTTTCATCCACCTCTCCTCCAAGTCCTATTCAACAGAGCTGCTCTCAATCTCTTCATTCCCCCATCCAATCAGGAGTTGCCCTGATCCAGGTGCAGCAGCTTGCACCTGTACTTGTTAAACTGCATGAGATTCCCATGGGCCATTCTCAAGGTGGTCCAGGTCCCTCTGGACAATATCCCATCCCCCAGGTATGTCAGTCACACCACTCAGCTTGGTGTCATCTACAAACTTGCGGAGGGTGCCCTGCTCCACTGCCTATGACATTGATGTAGACATGAAAAAGTACTGGTCCAAATATGCATCCCTGAGGGACACCACTTGTCACTGCTCTTCACCTACTCTTTGAGCTGTTGACTGCTACATTCTGGCTGCATCCATCCAGCCAATTCTGCATCCACTGAACATTAATCAAATCCATATCTTTTCAATTTATAAAGAAGTAGTTTGTGGGGGACAAACACTCAAAACAAGTGCTGTACAGAGGTCCAGATAGATGATGTTTGTAGCTCTTCCCTTGTTTACTCATGCAGTCATTCTTTCACAGGAGTTTGGTCAGGCAGGTTTTGTCCTTGGTGAAGCACTGCTGCCTGTCTTGAACCACCTCCTTGTCCTCTATATGCATCAGCATAGCTCCTAGGAGAATTTGTTCCATGATCTTCCCAGACGCAGAGGTGAGGCTGACAGGTTCTCAGGTTACCCCTTCCTAACCTTTTTAAAAATGAGTGAAATGATTCCACTCAAGAGCTGTGGGAAGTGAGGTTTCCTGTGAATACCAAGATAAAAAAGTTGTTGATACTTTAGCCTTCTCTTCATCTACTATTACCAATTTTCCAGTTGTGTTCATCAAAGAACGCTTTCTTTGGCCATACTTTTCTGACTGACATACCTAAAGAATCCCCTCTTATTTGTTGCATTTCTGGCCAAGTTCAGCTTAGTCCACACTTTGAAAACTGCACCAATGCATGATCACTGCAGCTCAGGCTGTCTCCAGTCTTGATGTCACTGAATAGCTCACTTGTGCTGGTGGCCATCATGTCCAGTATCACATCCCCTCTAGCAGAGTTGTCTATCACTCCTTCAGTACTGCAGGAGCTGCCTGGATGGCCCACAGTTTATCATGCTGCCCTGTCATAAAGCAGTGCTTAGAACACCATCAGTATTATAAAGTTTAACATTTTGGACTAAGTTACTGAGGCTTTCGAGTTGAATTGACTTTTGGCTTAAATAGGCAAAGAGAAAAATGAAAAAAAAGCATCAAAACATTACTTTTTTTTCTACTAATTCTAGAGAGGATATTATAAAGTAAAGCATTTTTTTTAGAGATGGGAAGATGAGCTTCAAAACAAATTATGTGTATAACCAGTCAACTCCATCTTGTAACAGTGAAGTTGCTGATAGCATAATGCCAAAGTGAAACACCAGAGTCTCCTGGGACTGTAATTGAAGGTGATGTATTTCATTTAGCTCACTTTCCCCTTTTTGTTTCCTTGCTTTTATTAGGTTATTAACTACTTGTTATAAATAGGATCTTTTTTCCACATTTATATAGAAGTTTATATACCAGCATATTTTTAAGTGCTGCTAATGGATTTTGAGTCTGCCTTCTGAATAATTTGATCTCTTAATGTTGAAAAAAGAAATATTGATGAATACGCATGACTTAACAGTTTAAAATTCATTCTGTTATTTTTTATCATCTAATTTTCATCTTAGCTGACTCAGTGAGTCAGATCTGCAAAGGATAGAATTCATCCGAATTTGAAAGGAATTAGTTGTACTGTTCTATTCTTTGTTTTTTGTTTTGAGGATGGGCCATAACTGCTTGGAAAAAAACCCTAAAACCCCACAAACACAAGTTCCTACATGAATTTTCAGTATTGGATGTAAAAACACATTCTCTGCTTGTTTGCTTCCATTGTTAACTTTGGATCACTGCTGAGTTTATGTACAATGATTGATTTGAATCAGTGTTTTTACATTTGATAAACAGGAAACGTGTTCTCACTCAGTGGACTCACTAATAAATGCACTCTTCTTTTAGGTTCATCCTTCTATTGAACGAATAGCTGCCCTGAAGCTTGAACACTGTTGCTCATCCCTGTGTAACCTGTAAATTCACTCTTTGGTTTCCTATTTTCTTGCATGCTGGGGTAGGCTAATTGTTGCATTTCTTTTAAGAGGGTGTGCTTTTAAGAGGGTGTTCTTGAAGATTGACCAGATCCTCCAGGGCCTGTTTGCCCTTTGGAATAGCACTGCACAGCATCCATCCCTTCAGTCCCTGAGCAGGCTGAAAAATGCTTTACTGAAGCCCAGAGTATTTTCTGCTGCTGTTCTCCCTTGCTGTCCCCTGGGTTTTAATCTGTACCAACAGCTGGTCCATGCAGCCCGGTGGGGTGGTGTCTGTGGGATGCTCCCTACCTGCCAAGGGGGTGCAGAACAGGGTACCTGGGTACCACAGTGGGTAGCAGTGTTTAACTGAAACCAGATTCTTGTTGACTCCAGTCAACAAGTTAATTCACTGTAAACGTCAGCTATTCAGTGGTTTTTTGACTTATTGGACAATATGAACCTTTGTAAATGACCCAATACATTGTTGTAGAAGCAAACAACAGAAACAGTGTGTGTATGTAGAAGTTGTAAATCTGAAATACACATGAATTATTTTTGTTGGTTTGACTGATATATATCAGACCGATAAAGAGATCTTTTTTCTTCTTCATTGATGGATGCTGTAATACTCAACATCTTCTGGGCAATGTGACTGTGACACTGTAGTTAAAATAAACACAGGTTGTGAAAAGAAATCTAGTTGATTTCATATCTTTTGACAATTTCATCCACTTTCATTAAGAAAATTAAAATTCTACAGTTCTGGACTCTATTTTTCTGTGTTTACCTTTGATATCTTTCACAAATTGTATAAAATCAGCATTTTTTTTTTATTTTTAAGTAAGAACTAGAGTATGTTTGGGGGTATTTGTTAGCTACTTTTCTTTTTAAACTTATGTGTAAGAGGATGTCCTTGTCTTGAAGGAAAATAAAAAATTGTGAAACTAGGCATGGTTAGAAGATTTAGTTATCTGGGTAAGGGAAGAAGAGACCTAACTAATATCAGGTAAGTGTAACCTCAGTAGTTTATGCAGAAGGATTATATGTGCCGTTGTTCCAGGTGTGTCCCTAATATTTGATAGCTTACTCAGATGAAAATTGCTAGTGCTCTTACAAAGAGAGAAAACAGGAGGTAGAGAAAGCTAAACATTTTAGTAATAGCTATGCTGTTCATTATAAGACACATTCTGGAGGAAAAATTAAATAAAAACAACAAACAAAAAAAAGCAAAACCACTGAATATATTTAGCAAAATAAAGAGTGACCTGAAGCTGGCTTATACTATGTCCTAGTGATACCATTGAGACACATTTTTGATAGTACAACTTTTGATTTAACCTGTCTAAGGTATTCTAATTTTTAAGCACTTTCTACTATAATTCTGTCAGCTGAGAACTAAATTCCTTCCCACTTCTCCCTGTATAAGTTCCTATACTTATGCTAGAACACTAAAACATATGAAGAATAGCATTACTTTTCTGATACTAAGCTTTTATTTTCACCCCCCCCCCCCCCCCCCAACCCTCCTGGAAATCTTGGCATTTCTGATTATTTATTTTTAAAGCAATATTTGGACTACGGGAAATTGACAGGGTCTTCACATTTTCTGAAACGTGAGTATAAAATGTGCAGCTACTCTGCAAGGAGGTAACTTTGGCATGTGAAAAAGATCAGACTGGGGATAAGAAACATGCTCTGATGGCAGTGTTGTAGTGTGCTCACCCTTGACTGGACAAAGGCCACATGTCCAGCTAGTTGGTTTTTTTCCTATATTGCCAGCTATGAGTTGTCAGGGTAAATGAGAAGGGTTTGCCTGCATAATGGACAACTGAGTGTTAGGGGTTTGTACAGTATCACCTCACAATTGTTGCTGCGATGAGTTGCCTCTGTTTCCTTTTGTTGCCCGTGTCTGTGGTAGCTCGGAGCTGGGGAAGATGAAGATGGCTGTCCTTTTCCTGCAGCTGAGGGCTTGATGCTTGACTGAGTGACCCTAAGACCAGGCAGAGTGTCAGAAACTTAATTCTACTCAGAATCGAAGTCTATCATGTTTACCTTGCTAAATTTTCATTGACTGGAACTTCTGATCAAAATTCAAAAACATTTAGGCTGATAAGAGCAGTAATTCAAGTAAAATATACAGGAGGTTCCACTTTCTATTTGGACAAAGATGTCAGGTTCAAAACTCTGTGTAGTTTAAGTTGTTTGCAGTAAAGATTTATGTTATAGTATTTATCTCTTTGGCATCCGGTGTTTCTCTGCCCTTTGGGAGATGAAGATAGTACAACACTGGGTAGGTTTAATCTCCTTCTCCTTACAAAAGCAGAATATTTTTAAACAGACATTAAAACCCTGTTCAGACGAGGAACATGTTGTCCCCCCTTTTGCTAGCGGAGGAATTAAGACTAGTTGCAAAAGAATTCAGGCAGTTGAATTTAAGTTAAATTAAAGCATGGACGTGTTCTTTAAATCTCATTCTATGTCACTAATTTAAAATCCTGACAAACATTATGTTCTTTAGTGTGGGGCATGATCTACAGAGGAAAAACAACCAAACAATTAACAAAAAAAAAAAAAGAAGAAAAACAGACCTGAAAAAGGTAAAACCAAAAAGCAAACAAACAAAAAAACGCAGTGCTGGGCTGTGGGAAAAAATTGTTTTAATTTCTCAAGTAGTAGGAAACTAGATTTTGAATGTTGCACATTAGTGTAGGAATTCTCAGGAAGAAAAAAATGGCCTGTGTAGATTGACATTTGCTATAATGTCAGAGTAAGCTGTTTAATGAATGGGCAGATATGATGTGCACCATTGCCAAAAGGTTCTCCATGTGCAAAAAGTCAGGAAGGATGATCCAAAATTCATGAAATATCTTTCAGTAATAACAGGACAGATGCAGAGGGATGGTTTTAAAACTATTTGATTCATAGTGAAAACTAAATTAAATTATTTCTTATTGTGAAATGAAAACCTGTATGTAGGTGCAAAGAAGGAAAACATTGTCAGAAAGGTAATCTTTTGCATGGGTGAAGAAATATTTTGTGAAACACTACATCAGCACTAAATCATCCAGAAGATGTGGAATTCTAAACAATCTGAAGGAGGATTCCAAAGGAAAGGAATTGTCTTATGCAACCTGAATGAATCTGGTGGAAAGCAAGCAAGAATTTGGCAGGACACCATTCTGCAGGAATTTGTAGTTTCAGTTGAATTTGCCTTTGTATTTTTTGTTGCAGTGCTAGTGAGATAAATGACAAGAATAGGTTTTCAAAACAGAACTGCTTTTCAAATCATGTCTACCACTGTGATTTCATTACTAATGCTAATAATGGCTAACCCTTACTGGTGTGTTACCTGTTTTAAATCTGGAAAAAAACTAGCAAGTCCAACTCACTTCTCCAACCAATTTTTATTCTCAGTATTTGAAAATGCAGTTTTCCTCCCTTTCCTGACCTCAAGAAATCTGACTGGCTTTAAGAAGATGTAACACATGCTTAAGAAAATATAAAAATCTTCACTGGGAAAATGAAAGCTCTTTCAGTTTACAAAAGGACATTTAGAGTGAAAAATTGTTTAATTGATAAATGATTCCATTTAATTGATTTATTTTTTAATGTATGTGGCTGAATTAAATCTAGTAAATAACTTGTAAGTGTAGAATGCCACATTTAAGAGTAAATGCCACTAAGAAAAAAAAATAGATTTCTGAATCTCAGGGAAAACTGGTTTATGGCAGTGTCTGCTGCTGCTCTAGTACAGGTTGCTTTGGAATTCTCATTATAATTTTTTGGTTCTGGGTTTTATAAATTCAGTTATATTAAAACTCTTTCAGATAATCTGTGTTAAACAAGTTCAGATTGAAAGTCCCAAGAGAATTTGGTGATGAGCTATTTTTTTCCTCGTTCATATTTCAAATATGTGTATCACTATCATATATATCCATGTCTCATCCTTATTTCACACTTAATGGCTTTCAGAACAGCTTTTACAAGAGAAGCTCTGTAAAAACATCTAGCTAGAGATTTCTGTGTGTATATTTTTTTGCTTTCCCTGCAGGAAATATTTGTATCTATGAAATCATAACTACTCCATGGGAAGCTATTTCTCCTGATGAGGATCTCCACAACATTTTGGATATTCTAAAAATTTTCCAAGCTGCTAGTAACTTGCTTTTACTAAACGTTCAAAAAGGTCCATTGGTCCTATAAGTCCTTAAATTCTAGAGATCATTCATAAATCATTAATTCTGACTTGTAGGCCTCTATCTGTCTGGGAATAGGTTAACAATTGCCAACATTCTCAGCAGATATTACGATAATGGACCTATTTGCAACTAGGCATTATCTGCCTCAATTTATGTTGCTTTGTGGCAGATTAGTTCCTCCAGAGTTCCTGCAGTTTATGCAAGTTATGATTTCATTTGAATGGACTGAAATGGAGTTCCTCTTGTGGGTTTCAGTTTAATGTTAAGATTCCAGGGGCATGGTCAATAGATATTTTGACATTTGGCTGTCCTGCACTTGATGTAGCTGAACTCTAGCCCAGACTAATAAATTCAATATACTGCATAGGGTGACCTCACAGAGCTTTAATGGAGACAAAAGTTACTAATCTATTAACAGATACTTACTCTTGGAGAAGACAACAGATGTCATATTTTATAGATCCGAATATAGGCCATACTCAGAACAGTAGCTTTTTTCCAAATCCTTTCAATTAGACGTTGCTGCCTTTTTGGATCTTGAGCTTCATCCTGCTTTTCTTATTAAGTCACATTTAGTTGTTCTTTTTCCTGTTTAATAAACTTAATTTAATTTCAGGAAACAAATGCACTGATGCTTTCTTTCTGTGCCAAAACAGATTCTTGTGCTTTTGGCAGCAATATTAATCAAAAAGTAATGCAACTTTTACTTTCATTAAGGTCTCCATATGCTGTTTTAGCTCTACAAAAGGATCTTCTTATGTATTAATTGTCTCAAGGCTTCAGACTGTTGTTAGCATACTGGAGCATGACCTAACCAAAAGGATGAAGCTTTTCCTCTGTGACTTGAAGCTGGGATCAGAATGCTAATTCTGTAACAGAGCAGCAACTTGCAGGAGAGCTCCCTAGACCAGAAGAGTAGTACCCTACTTAGCAACTGCTCCTCTGCAGGAAACAGGGTGTTCCATTTTTAATCTTCCCAGTGCTCAGCTAGCAGAGATTTTCCAACCTCTCAGCAGTCACTGCAGCAATCCGCTGTAATTTGCACACATCAAGAGTAGGAGCAGCTCTTTCTGGGAGAGCCCTAGGTCCTCAGCAGTGGTGAAGGATCTTATAGGAATGAAGGAAGGCTTCCTGACTCGTAGGGTAGCTGCATTCAAAGTTCTTCCTTCAGAGGCTGATTGGGAGCAGCTCGGAGAGTTGAAGGCACATGTACGTGTGTGTCTGTGTGTCCGTGTGTCTGTGTGTCTGTGCAGGTACTGCTGGGACAGGCAGGGAACGGACTACGCCCTGGCCATGAGAGTTAGGTGAATGAATGGAGAATGGAGAATGCAAACATATGGGATGTAACACAGGTTCCATAAAACAGTGTGAGGATGGCTGAGGTACTGCTACGACAAATCAGCCATGTAGGGAATGTCTGACCTTCTTGAGGAGTTGGAGAAGAGTATTATGGGACCTTGTGGGAGTGCTATCTTGCAAGAACAGTAGTAGGTAACTTTAGCAGTATTGTCATGAAAGACAAGGTGACCCAGGTAAGAAATACAGGATTTGAATATGAGTGAAGCCAAACTGAAACTGACAGGGAGTAAAGCAGTCGGGGGCATGTTAGCTGTTTGGGAGGAGACAGGGTGGAGAAATGGAAGGCTAAAGGTATAGTGTGGGGTGGTGGGGGTTGCACAAACATGAGAAAAAGGAGAGAAGATTGATAAAAGGGGCCAGTTGCAAATAAACAGCTGCTGCTCAGTGCTCTTTTGCTGACAAAGCACCCAGCATGTGTCCACTTCAGTGTATCCTATCTTCTTAATAATCCTGGTCTTCACTATTTTTCATGTAAGGTATTCAGTGCATGTGTTCAAAGATCTAAATGCCAGCAGCTGGAGGGGATGAATGGCTGAAAGGTCTTTCACTGGAGAAATGTCTGTGGGTGGTGAGGCCTGTAGGTCTACCAGAGCAGCTGGTTTATGTTTCCCCAGGGCTTTGCAATTCTCTGTGTGAGTACATGTAATGTGCTAGCAGATGTCAAATTGAGCTCACTGTCAAGTAGAAAGAGACCTGCATATGGGAAAATTCAAGGTCTGAAGCAGTGGCTGCATAAGGCATCCAGAATCTCTAAATTCTCTAAACTGTTTTCAGGGGTTGTGGAGTTGGTGCTGATATTTGTGACTGTTTTGATTTAACTTTGCTAAGCCCCACACAGCTGCTTGCCCACACCACTGCAGTGAGGCAGAGAAGAGAATTGCAAGTGTGAAACTGAGAAAACTCATGGCCTGAGACAGAGATAGTGAACAAATTCTTATTTTGTTTTCACTATAAAACTACTTCTCATTGGAAGGCAGATAGTCAGCTATCTCCAGGGAAGGAGGGCTCCATCAAAATGAAGTTATGGGAAGACAAATGCCATAACTCTGAATGTTGTCTCCCCTCCTCCTTCCCTGCAGCTTTTATTGCTGACCACGATGCCATAAGGTATGGAATGGCCCTTTGGTCAGCTGGGGTCAGCTGTCCCAGATGTGCTCCCTCCCAATACTTTATGCACCCCCTTGCTGGTAGATGTGAAGAACAGAAAAGGCCTTTGCACTGATAAGCCCTCCCCAGCAATAACTAAAACTTCCCTACATTGTCACCAACGATTTAATAGTAAAAAGAAAACATAGCAATGTACAAGATATAATGAAAAAATTTAACTCTATCCCAGCCAAAACCAGTACAGAGATATTATGAATTAAGATACGTGAAACCACAGAGTGAGAGAATGTATTTTTTTGTAGATGGACTTCAACTCAAATCAGTCAAAGAGGAAGAAAAGCTTGGTGGTGTTTTTGTTGTGGGTTGTAGGCGTCAGTAAAGACACTGTCTCTGTAGCTGTCTGTGTCCCTATTTTGACTGTGTTTAACCATGTCATTTTGAAACTGGTGTGCAATCCTGCAGCTGGCTGGAAAGGGGACAAGAACAGCCACACTCATGGGACAGGACCAGGAAAGGCTTCCTGGCCTGAGATTGTGTCCCACTGAAAGGCAGTAGCTAGGGTGGAGGAATCACAGATTTGCAGAATATTCTGGGTTGGAAGAGATCCACAAGGGTCATCAAGTTAAACTCTTGGCCATATGGCCCATACAGGGATTGGTTAACACAACTTAGGCGTTATTACCATCATGCTTTAACAAGCTCCTGCCACCCACTCAATTCTGTGATTTTTTTATAACACTCATAAAAAGTATCTCATTACAATTTCTTTTTTTTTTTTCTTTTTAATACATATGACCTGATGCTCCAGTTTTCCTAAATATCTACTCTCTTTCAGAGAAACTTTGTGTTTGTTTGACACCAGTTATTGAAAAAATAGAAGTTTTATTACATTTTATAAAAGAAAATCATTGCTTGCCTTACCAGATTTAGTGATTGTGTCTGAAAGTTTTCCAAACAAAACTTGCTTTACAGAACCAGCAAGAGTAAAAGTTAAATTTCAGACCTGTTGAATTCAGAACAGTGAAAAGTGGTTTTGAAGCTGTTCCAGGAACTTTGAATAAGGTGCTCTTATCCATCAGTAAACCACTCCAGATTGTATTGCTGGGTGGCTCTCACTTCTGGGAAAGGCCATTCAGCTAGAGCAAAATCCTTTTCACATATTTAAGTTTTATTCTTTTTTAAGCATGTGAACAAGTCTCCCTTTTTGTTGCAGCTCCACCAAGGCAAATGGCGCTTGAATTGCAAGTTTGTATTTAGTTTAGTAGTACCTATTCAAACTGCAGTACTGATAATGCAACAATTTAAATAATATAGGCATTCCTATCTTAGAGGTATTTTCCAAAATAGCATCTTAGCAAAGATGACTTTTTAAACCTGAATTACATAGCTAGAAAACAAAACTTCTCTGTGGGTAAAATGTGTATGATTGTTGTTATGAGAGTGCCTACTAGAGGGAAGACAGAAGTCTCCTAAGGAAATAGCTGTTCCAAACACCTGCAGGGCTTTGGCTTTGCCTCAGTTATTCTTTACAGCTTCTCAGATTTCAAGACATGCTTGTAGGCACCTTTGCAAACTGGGCTCTTGAGGTTTCTTTCCTTTCTTATGTTCATGTGCCTTGAGGGTAATGTTCCATAATACAAGATGGAATATGCTTTCAGAAGTGAGTTAATTCTAGTTAGCAAACAGTGCTTGGCTCAGATTTTGAGAATCTATCTTTCTCTTGCAACTTTCTGCCCTTTCTGCCCAAGTGAGATTTTTCTGTTTTCATGTGATGAAATTATGTAATTTTGCTCCTGTGGGTTCTGAACTAGCTGATGCTATTTTCTGGTCTTTGTTGAACACGTCTGCACTATGTCGAAGTACTGTTGCCTCCGGAAATTAGCATAGGACTTTCTAGGAGATGGATTAAGCAGATAAGTTTTAAATTAATTAGAACTAGCATTTTAGCAATGTAATCCAAAAGATCTAGGTGCACAAAATTGACTTCAGATTTTAAAGAAAAAAAAGTTTGTTTTTATATTCGAGATAGACTTGAAAAACTTATTATTACTTAAAATGCCATCTTACTAGCCAGAGATGATAATGACTGTAATCATGGGTTTTGTTGTCTTGAACTTCTTCAGAAAAATCTTTATAAACATCAATTTTATAAGGAATTTTTGCATCAATTTTTTTTTCTTTTTCCACTCCAATGTTCTTTATATCTAGACTTACTTGCATTAAGTTATATAGTCCTGTTTTAATGATTAGGTTTTAGGCAACTAGAAATTATACCCTTTGGGCATCATATATTTAGTAACTTGTTTGTAATTTAATGAAAGCCAAACTTCATTTATTTGCTGCTCCTGTGGTGGAGATTTTCTTGCTGGAGTCTGTTTCATGTTAGATGGTAGGTTCTTTAATAAGTGCTGAAGATGCATGTAACATTAATTAGAGCAGTATTTGAAATACTGTGAAGATTTGAAATCATTGCTTATAGTGTAATCTTGTAGCAGCAACAACAGGAGCTACCCAAAACAATCTTTTTGTATCTATATAAAATCACTGTTTCAGTTCATGGCTGCATGATGTATAATAATGTTTTCTTCGCAGCTGACACTTACTGATTATGTTTAACAACACACCCCAGTGATATTCTGATGTAGCACTGGAATTTATTTGTCCTTGCAATTATTTTTATAGTATGATCTCAAAAGTCTAGCTCCAAAATTTGGTTTATTAAAATTTTGAAAAAGCTGGAGCTAAATAGGAGGTCCTGAAGTAAAAGCAACTGAGGCTTTACCAAAAGCAATGTGACAGAATGTGTTCACAGATCACCAGTGGAAAACATTCCAGCCTTTGGCCATGCTCGTCTAGTTTAAATTAAAGGGTTTGAATATAAGCATGAGCATCTTAAGACATCAAAGCTCTCAGAGAAATGACTTTTCGTTTTAATTAGAGGGGTGTGAAGGCCTTGTTACCTTTTGTCCTATATCTGTTAATAATAGCCCTTAGATATCTGTCCTATATCTGTGTGGTTACAATAAGAAAGTTTATTATCACTGAGTTGATTAACATAAGAAAGGCTTCATGAAGAAGAGTTGCAGAGCAGATGGAACACAAGAAATTAGGAAGTAAAGAAGGACAGAGTGAAATTAAAAACTGCTTGAAAAAAGAATAAGCAGAGAAAGAAACAGAGGAAAAGAAAGAAGAAATAATAGAGGATTGTCTTCATGAAAACAGTTCTTTTAAAAAAGAGCTTTTAGTGGTTGATGTTTGTGGATATAAAATATCATTTTGCTTGCTCCACCACAGGTTTGGGAAGTTTTCTAGGTTAGAGAAATTTCTGGAGTTCTTTTTTCTGTCTTAATTAGTGCTGCTTTCTACCAAAAGACTCCCTGCTTTGATTTGTCTAGCTACAAATGTTAATATGTCTCTATTGAGCTTTCAGGTTGAATTAATTTAAGCTAAGATTTCTTTCTAATGTACTTCTTCAGTAAGGTTTTGACTCAAGGTTATAGCTAAATTAACTTTCACTGAAGGACTTTGTTAACTTAACTTTCTGCTTCCAAGCATTATTGGCAAAATAGTACCCCAAATGCTTCTCTAGGGCTCTGTCAGAGTGGATTCCCTGTTAGGAACTGGACCATAAGCACTTCTGCATAACTGCACAGAAGGCTGAGAGACTCTTAATGGCAAAACCAGTTATCTATTTTAATGGTGATATAAAGAGAACCTAACTACTATAGGCCTTCAGGGAGCTCATCTTATGATTAGAAAGAGATATGAATATTGATGCGGGCTGAGTGGACACTGGAGGGGCAGTTGTGGGAGGGATGTACATCTGAATAACAAAATTATAAAAACAGATAGCTTTCTTAAAAAAAAAAAAAAGAAAGAGCTTTTCATCAGAAAATGCCATGTTTCTAAAATAAACATATTTTTAATGGAGTTTTGTGAATATATATAGATATTTGTTTACGTATATGTATATATATCTGCACATATATTATGTGTGTATAGAAGCATCCAGAAAAATGTATTTACTGATATATCTTTTCTAATTTTGCAAAGACAATATTAATATTTAATCTGTGTGGTTTGCACAATGATAACTATGGAATATATTATTCTTTTAATACAATTAAACGTAAAATGTGTGTTGGCACGGCTTTGAAGCTATCATAATGTGGCAGAAGAATATAATAATTTTGAGATTTTGCAGTGGAACTTTTTGTAGAATCATGTGGAGAAAATAATGCAATTGTTTTTTTTCTTTTTGTTTGATTTTGAACAGACAAATTTTCAAATGGCTAAGGTTTTCTGCAAAATAATGTTGTCCTTTCCAGCTGAGTTTTGAGTAGTTCACTTTTTATTGTCTGTGTTTGGTTTGATGAGTTCTCCCCCGATGACTTAGAGGGGAACAAGTGCTAAGATTGTGTCCCGTCCTGAAAGATATCTGAAAATATTTCCAAAATAAGTGACTTACAATTGAACCAGGGGAGAGAATAAACCCCTGCTGAACCATGAAGCGTGCCCTGACATGGTGGATGCAGGAGACTTTGAACTGCAGAACATGTAGCATTGCCATAATCTTCACTCTTCCAGGATGGCTGAGTAGTGGGTGGGTGTAGGGAGGCATGGTCTGAGGTTTCCTGGCTGCTCTGGATATTGCAGCATCACCAAGTGAGGCTGTGACAGCAACACCACGGTTGCCCATTCCAGTTCTTGGGCACACCTGAGTGCCAGTTTGTGTATTAGCATCCTTGATGATGACATTCTGCTGCATTCTGCTGAGCTTTCCCTGGGATCCTGCTTCAAACCCAGCTGGGGGGGTGTGTGTGTGTGAATGTGGATCACCTCTGGCCAGCATGGGGGCACATTTGCCATGCACTTGCAGTGTTTTCCTGATGATTAGGGAAATACAGGATGTAACACTGACATTGCACAGCATCTCTAAATACACTCTGACCTTTCTTCCTCTCTCCCAAATTGCACTGACATTTACACACTGAGTCCTCCCCCACCATTCAGCTCCGAGGGCTCCCTAGTCCGAAGTTTCCTGTGCTGAAACCTGACACTGGGCAAGCCATGTAAGCTGAAGCCTTTGGTTTGTTTTAGTTGATGGAACAGCTTTTCTTTGGTTTCCCTTCCATTAAATCTCCTGATGAGATTCTGGAGTACCATGTGGCCAGGGTACAGCAGAGAGGATTACTGGTAGGACTTAGGGAGGGTGATTAGCAACTCAACATACACTCCTGGCTCCCGAGAGCCTTCAGGAAGCCAAAAAGGCACTGCTGACATCTTTTTATGTCTGGGAGCACAAGAGAGAATGGCAGCAGTGTCTCAGTGCATGGGAAAGGCAACAACAATATTCAGTGAGTATTTGTTTCTGATGGGGAGTCATCTTCAGCTCTGGGATTTGTATTGCATTATGGCTGTGGTGTTTGAAATATTTCTGTGGAGGACAAGGACCATGGGTAGAGAAGTCTCTGGAGAAGGGAAGATGTGGGCTGCAACGAGACCATAGCTGCTTGTACCTGTGATGGAACTCTCACAGGCTGGGGGAGCCCTGTTTCATCTCTCATCAGTCCTTTGCCTTCAGACTGGGCTCTCACGAGCATTCCTGTAGCACTCAGTGGTTAACAGTGAATTTTCCATCTCTCTTAGGAAGAACAGAACAACCCAGCTCTCTGTTGAAGAGTTTTATCCTGTCATGCAGCAAGAGCCAAGACACCAGCCTGCCCCACCAAGGCTCAGCCTGGCTCAGCTTGACAAGACACAACTTGGCTTGGCTCCATGCTCCAAAAGAATGACATTTTGTCATTAGTAATAGCTTGCGTCTTTACACACTGTTAGTTACCCTTTATTTCATCTTAAATCATTAAAAGTGTAATTTCTTTGGTTTTTTTTCAAAAAAATATTTGACTGGCAGACTAGGTCTTAAAAGTAGAGCACGTGGGCCAATAGTAACAAGATGGTTGTTTTAGGATGTTAATTTTAGACTAAATTGTTTTCTGTGCATTAAAAATGTGCTAGAAAGGGGATGGAAACTTTGAGGAGGCATGTTTTTTCTCCCATGATCATTGTGGTATTAGGAATTTGGGTTAAGGCTATTTGAATGTTAACTGGAGCAGCAGCCCAGGGCCCCCTCAGGACCTGGCACACCTCATCAGCCAGTTGGGCAAAGAAGGGGTGTTGTTGCCTGGAGCATCTGAGGGAGGTTTAAATGGCTCCAGGGAGTGTAAGTGATAGCCTATTTACACAGGCAGGGTGAAGTACTGCAGCTAAAGCAGCCAGCTCGGTTGCTGGTCCTTATGTTTTCCAAGAGAGCTCAAATATGATGCCCACTCTGAGGTCTTGTCTAAGATGAAAAAGATGCATCAACCCAGAAAGAGCAGAGCAACCCAGACAAAAAAACATGGAAAACATGCACAACTCTATGTAGCTTTGGGCTTCTGACTACAGAAAACACCCATGCCTCTCAATGGATTGTAGCTGTGCTGCCAGTTGCATCAGATGTGACCAGGTGGACAAGCTGCTCAGTCTAGTGGAGATATGAAATGAACTAGGAAGGCTGAGAAGCATCAGAGAATCAGAGAGGGAGATAGACCATGCTTGTGCCTCCCTAAAGAAGGAGCAGCTGCCAGAAGCAATTCAAGTTCAAGGGGAGCCTCTATTCATCCCCCAGCAAGGAGGAGGATACTGGTTGTGAAGCAAGAAGTTGGGCTAAATGGGCACAACCAGTAAGAAGATCTGCTGCCTCCATGGGTTGAGGATGTCACAAGGAAACTTCCAAGCCTGATGCAGCCACAGGCTCCTACTCATTACGGATCTTCTAGGTAGAGGGTGAGGAAATGGCTACACGTGGTCTGAGGGCATTCAAAGGAGGTTGCAAGGCTTTGTGAGCTCTGATAAGGGAATCTTATCCTGAAAATTTATCAGGGCTTAGCAGAAGTATGAAAACTCTTTCTAAGGAAGTTTGTTTGTGTAATAGCACAAGGCATTGCGACTTCAAATCTTCCTACCACAAAACTAGTCATCTATTTATTACTGAATTCCACCTGTCAAAATGCTGAGTTAACACAACTATCCTCTCATTACACCCAAACTAGTGTAGGTTTTGGACTCAAATTATTTCTTTTGTTTCATGTTTGTTTTGTTATGTTTTTTTGTTGGGTTTTTTGTCAGTTCTTACTCTGTTCCCAGTGGTAGACATGCCCTGAATCTATAAGGCAAGCAACTTTTGACTCCTTTTACCAGTGTAGTTCTCTCAGTGCTCAGAAGCAGTGTTTTTCTTTTTTATCAAAAAATGTAGTATCTCTCATCAATGGCTGTTGTCACCAGCTGTTGAAAGCCACCAGCTGCTCCTTTTCTATCACCAGCTGTTGCCTACAGGCATGTGAATCTTCAGAAATGGTCTTTTAATAAACTCTGAAATTACATGTCTCGTAATAATGCAACTAATTTTTTGCTTATATGATTGTTTAAAATATACTGTTGGTAAAGAGGCATAAAATGAGAATAGAGGCACAAGAAACTGTCTCTGTATCTGCAAAATCCATGTATGAATAACTGTAACTCACCATTAGGCTAGATTGTCCAAGCAGTGGGCAGAGATGGCTGTTTCAATATAAATTATCTGTGTATAATAAGGCATGTAAATGTGTGTGTATATATATTTAGACCAACCTTTCCTCCCCTCATTGAAAAAAGTGTTCCTCTGCATAGCAAAGCTATTAGGGAAGGGAGAAAATTGAACTACAAGACTGAAAGTCAGTAGTACACTACTTAAAATACCCAAGTAAAAACTTTCAGTTTTTCCATTATGTGAATATTTTTTAATGTCCTTTTCTCTGCTAATGGATACTAAAAACAGAGAGGTGCTTAATGGAGATTTTTGTTCAAGAAAAAGTTATTTTACTGGAGGTTAAATTATTTGAGAAAGATGTTGTATAAATTGGAGTTTTTCTTTTATTTTAACAGATACTTATAGAGCAATTTGAATCGCGTCTGAAACGTACTTGAAAGTTGCTGCTGGTGTTCTGCAATTTTCCACACTGCTTTCTGGAATTACACTGATAATATTCTCTAGAATGAAGCAACACATTGGACTTTTGGAGAGTGTAGAAACTTTAAAACATTTTCCCATACCTAAAACGTTGCATTTCTACACTTAAGTACTGAGGAATTTTGTTCAACCTCAGCATCAGCCAAGAAGAATAACAGCAGTGGAAGTACTAGCCAAAACTGAGTCCATCAGAGATAGTAGTAGGGAGAAAACCCAATCTACTGTTGCAATAATAACAACATAGAAGACTGAGAATATATGACAGAAGCAGCTCTGCAGACTCCCAGGTTAGTGGAGAAGGAGGTGGAGAAATGCTTCATGCACTGAAGCTGTGGGGAAGACCAAGACTGTCCCTGCAGCCGTGGAGATTTCATAGTCTAGCATAGATCCACCTGAAGCCCGTGGAGGACTCCAAAACAGAGCAACTGGATGACTAAATGAGGTTGTGAGTCTGTGGGAAGCCCATGCTGAAGCAGGATTTTCTGGTAGGATTTGTAACCCTGAAGGGGACCCACTGAGGAGCAGCCTGTTCCTGAAGGACTGCATCCCATGGGAAGGACTCATATTTGAGCTGTTCACAAAAGACTCACCCCATGGATGAGGATCTACACAATGGAGCAGGGGGAGAGTGTGAGGAGTCCTTCCCTTGAGGATGAAGGAGTGGTAGAGAGAGCCTATGCTGAACTGACCACAACCCCCACTCCCTGTGCCACTGGGGGAAAAAAAGGTAGGAAAATCATCAATGAAGGTAAGCCTGGAAAGAAGGAGGAATGGGAGGAATTGGTGAGGGTTTTTTTTGTTTGGTTTTTTTTCTGGTTTTTCTTTGTTTTGTTTTTTGTTGTTGTTACTGCTAGTTTTATTTCTTATTATCCTGTTCTAATTGGATTGGCGATAAACTAAACTGATTTCCCCAAGCTGCCCATGACTGTAACTGATGAGTGATCACTTCCTGTCTTTATCTTGATTTGCAAGCTTTTCATTATGTTTTCTCTTTCCTGTCCAGCTGAGGAAGGAAGCAAGTTACATCCAGGTAAGCATCTTCCCACTCTAATTCATCTGCTCACCAGGAAAATTATCAACTGTATAACTCTAAGAAGAAGAGCCCTGAGAATAAAAATCCCTTTGTGAGGATGAAAGACTGGCACACATGGTGCTATGTCACTTTCACATGAATATGTGGAAAATTTTGTAAACAAAACACTACGTCAATAGTAAATGAACTTAGCTATCATTGTTTTATCAAGCATCCTTTTTTTTTCTCATTGGCTGGTTATAACACTTTTTTTGTGAAAGTTCAACAATAACAGAAGTTAAATTCCATACACAGAATTTTTTTAAATTAGAAAAGCAAACTTTTGTAATAATATGTCCATATTAATTTGTTTATACCAGCAGAAATATTTAGCATAGAATGATTTTTTTTGTTATGATGATTTTTATTGAATTTTTTAAATGCTGATGTCTATTCTTCCAAGTTCAAACCATCTGTTCAAGTGCAAAAAACTTGCAGAAACCCCAAACAAACTACAATAAACTCCACCCCCAGAACTGGCTTGCATATTCAGGAATGATCAGATGAACATCTGTTTTTTGTCTGAAATTTCTTTTGGAAGGTACTTGGAGTCCATATTGCATTGTAACCAATCATTTGACAGTGAAAAATGCCTCTGGCCTCCCAGCTGAGCACTCCTTCCTGGTCCTGTCTCTTTATCAATATTTGATCTAAGATCTCCAAAAGATTTTGCTGAATAGTAGGGTGGTCTGGAGAGAAAAGAAACTGTTGAACTACAGTTTGCCTAAGCAAGTAAGGCATCTAGGTTTAGTTTCTTGTTCTGCTGAAGATTTTGTTTGTGGAGTTGGGAATAGGTGCTGTGTCTGTCTTCCATTCCATTAAAAAAAAAATTCTATGCCTCTTAGGTATTCTGTAAATTAATATTTATGAAAATCCTAAAGAGCTATGCTGAGAAAGGGATGCATGTGAAGCAGTTCTAACAAATGTCTGCACCAAGAGCATGTAGGATGGTTGCTGGGTTTTATTTCTCTTTGTAGGGAACTCAGTGTTTAAATCAAAAAGGATACTCTGGAGAGTGTGTGAGTAATCAAAAAGGTTCCTATATAACAGTTCTGAGTCCAAGATGAAGTGCTTGTAAGTGCTCCTAATTCAGAAAAGTTGAATATTTAAGCCAGGCGAATTTTTCTTCAGAAATTTGGCACTTCTTTTTTTGTCTTTCCTGGGGGCTTTAGCTGATGCTTTCCACATATTCTTGCTGGGTAAGGGACACTGCAAAAGCCAGAGGGTGTCTCTTAATGGATAGGCAAGGTAGGATACTTTAATCTCTTTGCACAAGCTGAAAATGTCAAAGTTTCAGCCTGTATTTCAAAAACTTCACTTTATTTTATACAATGACTGTTTTTTCGCATGAACTGCATGCAAAATATATCAAATGTCAGTCTCTTTGCAGGCATGCAAACAGCACTTTGCAGGCTCTTTTTGCATGGCAGGAAAAAAAACTATAATGGACACAGGTTACTACAAGAGATTTTGATTGTCTGTAAAGACATTTTCACCCTAAGTACAGTCAAGTGTTCAGCTCCATCTTTTCATGACCAGACTGGATCAAACCCTAAGCAATCAGTCTGACCTCAGAGATGGCCTTGCTATCTCTGGGCAGCTGGACCAGGGACCACTTGAGTTCCTCCAGCCTGAATTTGTGATCCATGACACTATATGGGATTAAGTTCTTTGTTGTTTAGTCTTTTTTTTTCCCTTTTAGTTTGGAATAAGTGAAATGTGAATAATTTGACGGGGAAGGATAACATGTTTTATTCTGGTTTTCTTTATTTTTTTACCTTGCTAGAAAGAAGGTGATATTTGGCGGGACACAGCATTACACAAGCCTCTTTGGCCTATATCCTCTGATGTTTCTAAAGAAAATATCACAGCACTCTTGAGGCTTTTGTGCTCCTTAATGATTACATTTTCATTAGCACAGTTCCTTATAATGACAATCTGTAGTGCTACTCCTGGCTGTTGCTTCATCAGAGGAATTTAGGTGGAGTGGAGGTAGTATGTGTCACATGGAATGCCAGAAAGTCTTCGTAGGGACACTGCTAAATCCTAAGAGAATGAACAGGAAGAAAACTATTTTTAAGAAGCATGTGCATGGAATAATTTGTATTTCTACATATGTCCTCCGTCCCCTTCTTCTGGTTATCCTTCCCAATGAAGAGAGACCTTAGAGCTCACAAAGGACTTAATAGAAGCTGGTAGTGCAGGCTTGATTTAGCTGGGCTATTTTGCATCCTGGGGCTGGAAATAAAGCAGCACAGTGAGATTTAGGCTATCTCACCATTTCATAGCAGGCCTAATGCCCTGTCTGGCAGATTGCAACTCACACTACACTGCAAGACAGAGCATTGAGATGGTCTGGAAACAGCCTCAGTGACTTGTCCTACACTTGTTGAGTGACATTAAAAAAAGCATTATGTGGTGGAATATGTGGTCAGGGATGGATGTCAGTCATGCACATTGCAGTGGGTAAGCACTTGTTTTTGTGTGAAAAGATAGCATAGACCCAACTATTCTTTGCACTGCCTGAACACTTGCATTAAGCACGTATAGCTGAGGATATATTTGACCTTTATCTGAGAGACTGTGAAGTTAATTTAAAATAGAGGACTGTTCCATAAGAACAGAGCTCACACCCAAATCATGATGTGGTCATAGCTACATTATTTTTCTTCTCCTTTCCAATAGTTAACTTTGTGTAGCTGTTGTAAAAATAGTGTGTACAAATAGTTGTGGGTTTTTTTCAAAATTGTTAGACCAAGATAAAACTTAGGATCCTCTTAAGACTTTTTCCTTGTCGAGTGAGCAGCAAGGAAGTTGGACTTTACCTCTTGGCTGAAGTAAGGTACTGTGGTGGTACATTCCCCTCTTTCCTTGAGCTACACTGTTATCTCAGAAATGCTCATTAGGCCTCAGTCTTGACAAACAGCACCTGGCCTAAGCTCCTCTTGAGCTCAACAGAAGCACTGTCTGCTGCCAGGAAGTTTGCTGTCTAATGAGATCCTGCTTTTTAACAAACAGCCTTGGAAACCTATTTTTCTTGCCTGAATAACAGCCCAAGTGGAACAACATTTTTGTTACTGAGCTTTCAAAGAAAGTTACTGACCTGGCTTGAGGCCAGGATGGAAAATTACTCTGCCTAAAGCCAACTCTCTTGTTGCCCTGTCAGCAGTGGTCCTAAGTGGGACCTTTTGAGTTCTGCTGGACTGCAAACTCCCTCTGAGTGGGATGCCTCTCAGAGATAGGGAACTCCCAAGTTTGCTTTACTTGGAGGTTCACTGTTGAATGCTGACTATGGAGCCTCGTACATATTCCTTTATTCTGTATGTGTGTGAATGTGAATGTGACATAGCAAATGTACTATGAATGTTACTGTTAGATTCTTAAATATATCAGTGAGGTATTGTAGTGCTATGGTTAATTCTACACAATCTTTGGTAAATTGTGTCAATTCAGCTATCACTTTAGTGCTGTGAAGCACAGGTGCGACTTAAACCTTTTGGTCTAAATTGTTGGTCAAGTTCAGGGCAAAGTTTGGCAAAAGGTTCCACCCTGAACCTTGTGACTCAATGAGTAGGTCTTCCTTACTCTTTTTTTATCTTTAACCCATTCCGTCCTGGCGTCTATGCAGATCATTTAGTTTTAGATTTATTGATTTCAGATTTTAGTCTGATTTTCCCTGTGTGATTTAATCTTCTAGTAAGTAATAACATGCACCTTGCCAACAAACTTTTTCATGCTTTCACTTTTATAGTAAACCCGCTTTTGCCAATACCTTTGCTGCCAGTTCTTTGAGCAGCCCAAAATGCTCCTTCATGGCAGGTACAAATACAACTGTGACAGCTCCTAACAGTGTTGCTTGTTTCCAAATCACAGATCATTCTGAATCTAGGAACGAACCAGGATTCAATTCAAGCTGCTGCCTGCCTATACGTTTTTTAAAGATTGTATAAATGATAAACTTTATCGCCCTATGCACTGCAGCTGTGACTACAGAGAGGGTCTCACACTGATCTGATTATTACGTTAGTTCACAGAACTCACAGAATAACTAGGTTGGAAGAGACCTTAAAGATCATCAAGTTCCCCCCATGCCCTAACACCTCAAATAAAGCCATGGCATAGTTGTATATGACTTTGGCCCTACTGACAGTGTTTCTGTAGATTTTAGAGTCATTTAGGAAACTCTTCATATACCTTCATGTTATTGGCTGTACTAGCTTCTGTTGAAGTCTCTTACAGGTTGTTCAGGCAAGCAAACCTTCCTTCATTATTTCTTAAGCAAGGATTTACACTCTAGTCTGCAAGGAGAGGAGAAATGAATCTAACTGTCAGGTTCTTAGCTACCACCCTTTCCACAAGGATATTTTTTTCTGAGCAATTACTATTATCTTCTTAAGTAACAGTGTTGTGTTTTCTACAGAATATTGTGAAGACTGAGGATTGAAATGTGCAAATAGCTCTTGTTCTACGAGTTCCAACCATCTGGTTGCTTTAAAGGAAACAGGAAAGGAAAGTGCCTTAGGGAGTGAAAAATTATAATTAAAATATTTTAGAAATAAACTATTAACACTTCAAAATTCAACTTTTATCTTTTCATCACAGTTAAGACATCTGGACTTGGAAGGCCTTTATTTTCTGCCTGCATCTGAGCTAAACATCCTCTGTTTTTGTAGTGTGCAGTACATAATCTAGTACAGCACAGCTGAAAATTCACAGCAATGATTTTATCCTCTGTGCAGTCTGCAGGTTTTATTAATTTTCTGTCTCTTCCACAACTTGCTGCAGCGATTATGCAAAATCATTACAGTCGTGGTACAAAACAAAGAAACACATCTTTTTTTTAATCTCTATACATTGGGTACTAACTTCATCTCACTGCAACATTAAAACATATACCAACAACAAAGGAATTCATGCTTGGTTGAACAAAAACTGAGAGAAAGTACATTAGTGTTTGATGCTTACACCACACTCTGTTTTCTGTAGTTTTTATCCTGAAGTGATAGCTCTGAAAGCATTTTTTGCCCCACAGCAAAAGAAGCCAAATAATGAATAATTTGATTGGCTCTTGAGATTTAGGATAAAATATTGTATGCACAGGAGTAATATTTCTTAGTATAGGCCCACATTTGCTAAAATTAATGTGGAAAAGCTTTGGTATAAAGCACCCAGTGCACAAAAAGCCAGCCAGCATCCTAAGGTTTTGTAAATCACAACCTAGATGGATTTTCATGTATAGCTTTCATATGTAGAAAATTAGTTTCTATCTATATGGTAGTATTGACCATGGCTGGATTCCAAGAGTCCACCAAAGCCATTCTAACATTTCCCTTCTCAGATGGGCAGGAAAGAGGAAATATAATGAAAGGCTTGTGGACCAAAAGAAGGGCAGGGAAAGATTACTTATTACCATCACAGCCAAAACAGACTCTTCTTGGGAGAAATTGTTGTATTTATTACCATTCAAATCAGAGAAGGATAATGAGAAATAAACCCAAATCTTAATACACCTTTCTCCCAACCTTGTTTTCTTCCTGGACCCAGCTGTATTCCTGATTCTCAACATCTTCCTCTTCAGTGACTCAGGGGACAGGGACTGGAGGTTCTGTTCACTTCATGATGTGTTATCCCTTCCTCTCCCTCCTTCTCATGAGGACCACTCTTCCCCCACTCCAGTGTGGGGTCCTCCATAAGCTGCAGGTGGATATCAGTATCTCCCCATGGACCTGCATGGTCCACAGGGGCACAGCCTGCCTCACCATGGTCTTCACCATGGACTGCAGGAGAATTTGTGCTCCATGACTTGGAGCCCCTCCTCCCCTCCTTCTGCACTCACCTTGGTGTCTGCAGAGTTGTTCCCCTGACATACTCTCAATCCTCTCTTCTCTGGTTGCAATTGCTCCTGAGCAATAACTTCTTTCCCCTTAAAGACAGGGGCTGCCTCTGTCTCTTCTGGGCTCATGCTTGGCCAGTCTTGGAGCCAGCTGGTGTTGGCTCTATCAGACATGGGGCAAGATTCCAGCAGCTTCTCACAGAAACTGTCCCTGTGGCCCCTCCAGTACCAAAACATTACCTCACAAACCCAATGCTCTTTGTCCGTCTCCTAAGCATTTGGGGAAAACTAAAACTAAAGTATCTTTCTGTTGTGTATTAATGAACTAATTTGCAACATCTTTATTTCCTATCAATCTATTAGCACATTTCATATTTGTACAACCTTGTCTATCAGGTTTCAGTTAAATATGTTGTTTGACAGCACCATTTTCAACATATGTATCTTGTATTTAAGCATGCACTGGAGAAGTTTCCTGACATATCCTTTATAGTTGCTAATTAAAGTAATTTCTGTATAGTTCTGCACATCCAAAGTAATCCAAATGTAGGAAATTATCAATGTTAAACAGAATTTATATTCAAAGACTGTTAGTTCCATTTATAAGGACCCCTATATGAATTTATGATTAAATAATACATATAATATTTGATCATGTGCAGACATACGCTGAATAAGAAAGCATATAGGATTATTTTGGATACCTCAAGTTTGTTTCTATTTTTCTGCCTACTACTTTTCTCCTTTGTACACTGAAGGAAAAAAAATGCAAAAAATGACAAGGACATAAAGAATGCTACTTTATTTCAAGGTGTTATACAGAGTGAAGAAGTTTTCTTCAGTGGTGAAAAGTATGTGTCTGAAAGTAAGCTAGAATTGCAGATAAAGAAACAGTTATTCCCTGGGTACACATATTTCTTCCATCTGGTGCATTATTCTATGAACTCACTTCATTTGGCTTTGAAATGCTAGTTAACAGCTGGTCTAAAGGTTTTCATATTTGTTTTGTACACGTTCATAATTCATGCGATTTTTAATATTCTCTGTAACATTTAACTGGTTATTTTATTTCAGTTGCATCATTCTGATTTTCCAAAACAAATATAGTTTCATTTCTAAATAACTTATTTATTTTTAAGACAAATGTGTGATGGAAGAAAACTATCAAAAAAAAAATCCCCTCGATCTATATAGACTGGAGTTGGAACAAAAGTCCAACTAGCAGATAAGTCATTTAGTCCAACCCCCTGCCCTGAGTAGGGACATCTTCAACTAGATCAGCTTGCTCAGAGCCTGAGTAACATGAATTTGAATGTTTTCAGGGGTCTGGCATCTGCCACCTTCCTGGGCCATCTGTTCCAGGTCTCACCCCTCTCACAGAAGGGAAGTCCTTACTAACATCTATTCTAAATCTCTTTTCTTTTACTCTAACACCATTCTCCTTTGTCCTCTTGTTGTCTCCTGTGTAAAAAGTCACTGTCCCCCTTTGTATAAGACCCCTGAATTACTGGCAGGCTGCAGTAAGGTCTCCCCAGAGCCTTCTCTTTTCCAGGCTGAACAGCCCCATCTCTTTCACCCCTTTGCAAGATCACTGGTGGAGGAATTAAACAGTGTATGCTCCAGTATTGAGTCAGGGGCTACCCATCCAAAAAGCCTTCCTTCTGCTGTGGAGTCCATCCATCCAGACTGTATTTCCAGGACATGACTGTGAGATTGCTGTGGAGCACTGCCTTGAAAGCCTTGCTGAAATTTAGGTAAGAAACAAGCTTTTTTTTTTCTCTTCTTGTGAATTATCTGTTCTGTCTAATTATTAAATTTAGAACTGTGTTCAAATTGCTCACACATACACTTAAGCTGAAGTTATATCTGATTCCTAGTTAATAAAGTAGAATTGTCAAAAGTATAAAGTTGTCAACTGACGTAAGTTGGGAAAGACCAGAAAATTATTGGATTAAAAAGGTGAAAGAATTCCTATACATAAAATATATACAATTTTTTGTCATAATACTTAAATGAAACTGAATGAAAAGGAGTCTGAACTGAATGAAAAGGAATCAAGATCCAAAACACAGCTTTGCCAGTTAATACATGGCTAGGCCTCATGTATTCTATCAGAAATATTTGGGTGTACAGTCTAGCAGCATATGAATATTTACTTTCTTTTTTCTTTTATGTTAGTTCTCAGGCATACAAGAGAGGATTTTTTAAATTCAGGAAATAAGGCTTTATATGAAATATGTCTCAGTGCCAAACACTGATGACCCTTGAAATACCTTTAGAGCAATGCAAGATTCTTCACTTTGTGTATTAGTTCTTAAAAGTTGTTGTTTTTCTTTAACCCAACTACTTTATGTAACATTTGCCATTTCACAGTTGACAAGTAATTTACACAGACAAATCAAAGATATATCAACTTTTGATGAATATTTCAGATTTTGTAGAAATAGCTAGCCAATACATATAATAATTACTCTTCATGTAGGGTGATAAGGCAGCATTCAAGAATCTGAACTGTATAATAACTGGCTATTATATACCACATATATGTGATATTCAACACTGTTGTGACAAGCATAATATATGGATGGGTATCAAGTACACTTTTTCTCTAAAAAGGTTTTTTCTTCTTGTGTCTTCATTAAAATAGTAGGTCTTTATTTGCATATTATTGCAAAGACCTTTCTGTTTATCTATAATTTAACACTTTTGATACTTTTCATTTTTGGCATTTTATTCTTCTGCTCACCATCCTTTCTCACTTAAGAGTGCTGCAGTCCCTGCCCCACCCCATTGATACAACTCTGAAGTACCTAAATGTACACCAGTTTCATTACTAACAAAAGCTTAGTATTAAGTAAATTATGTACATTACAATCTTCACCTGGAAAGAAGTAAATTAATTCAACTTCAGTAGCAAGCCAATACTGGAGACACTCCAGTTTTTGTCAGAACTTCAGACATGGGATCTTACCTAAGAGAGAGGAAAAATGTTGAACACATGCATGATTGGGAATCTGTGTATTTTCTCAGCCCCTAATAATTTCAAAATTTCTGGAAATTTCCTATTTAGGTTTAAAGGAATAAGTATTCTTATTTACTGTTTCCTGGTGGGATTTATTCCACTTTCTAGGAAAGGTTCAGTTTTCTGTTAACATCATATACCCACCTATCTTGGTATTTTGTTACACAGGTTTTGTTCAGATGAAATCTTAATGCTCTGGCAGCAAAAAGTGTTGTTGAAACATTTTGGTTGGGCTGATTTATAGAGCAAAGGCTACCCTTTGTTGCTGCTGAGCACTGATTTCTGCAGTGCTTTTTTGTTGTATCATGGCAATGTTTTCTGGCAATTATACAGAGTAATGGTAGAGAGCTACTTGTAGACAGCAGAAAAGACTGAGAGATATTTTGTGTGTGTCTGGCCCCACACATGAAATCTTTGGACTTGGGTTTTACTCTTAGTACTCATTCATTTCCCTCCCTCTCTGAAAATAAACTACATTTGTAGTGGCAACAGTAGTGTTGCTAGAAAGGTACAATCCCTCTGAGATGAAAGCAGTCTCAAAGCAATGTTGTTTGGCCATGTCCCCAAGTCTCAGGCAGTCCTATGGAGCTGGTATTTCCAGTCTGATCCATTATGGTCCTCCTCTCTACTGTGATTTACTCTTTTTGGTAATAGGTCATTCCCTCAGACCCTGAGGCTATCATTGGTACAGTAAGGTGTACTGAGAGTAGACCTCACCTGTAAAGGCAGAAGAGGCAAGTGAGTACTAATGTGTTTATGTGTTCTTCCTCCATCACTGGATCCCCTGCCTTTATTAGAGGCAAATGTGAAGTTTCCTTGGTCCTGTTTTGTTGCCAGTGTTCTGGTAGGAGCCTTTTGTTTCCCATGATGTTCCACACTTACTTTGCTTCCAGTGATCTTTTTCTTGATCTTGATTAGGTTTGTATGGTATTACCACGTAATCAGAGAGTGCTTAAACAATGCAGGATTTTCTTTCTCTGCCTGGGAAGAGGATAATGTTATCTTGTAACTGCTTGCAGCCAGAGGTGGTTAGATTCTCTTCTGTTTGGGAGTTTGCACTGTAGTTTTATTTCATAAAAGTATTTCCATGTTGAACTCTGCTCTCCTAATAGTGTTGAAGAAAAAAGGATGTGATAAGAATCAGAAGTATTAGAGCAAGCAGAAAAATGTACCAGTGTGTTTCAGAAATAGAGACCAAGACTGAAGACAGGAAAATCTCTCTCATACTGAATAATTGCTGTATTGCTGAGTGGCAAAATCTGCTTAAGACCCCTTCCAATATGTTGCAGCTTGTAGCTCCCAGGCCAGTTGATTCATTCACTGACAGAAATACAGCATGTAAGCTGCCTCTATATGGGAAATTCAATAGCTATTTTCTTTTTTTAGGAATGTGGGATAGTGCAGTTTATACAAAAAAGTCATGCAGCCTCACAGTGTACTTGAGGATCTAAACAAAGAGTTCAGAATCTCAGAATCTCAAAACAGTTTTAAATGCTTTACTGGCAGGTACTGTGAAAAGCTAAAACTGTAGAAAACTGCAAGTTTCAAGCAGAAAAATGGACATAATGAATTCTCGTTGGATGTAAAATCCTAAAATTTGAATCTCAGCTCTGCTCCTTCTTGTGCTATTATTTTTGACTAGTAGAAGAATTTCATTCCAATTGCTTTCTAAAATGAGAGGACCTGACGAGCTACTTTTTCAAAATATCCCTGTGGTTGCTGTATATCCTTGTCATTACACAGAACTGATGTCAGATGGGTTTATTTTGGTTTTATTTGAACTATCTTAACTTTACAAGTCACTGGCAATTTTTGCTGGATTTTTTATAATTTTAAAAATACATTGAAAGCATGATAATTTCATAATACTCAAACTGCAACATTTCTGCTTTTGCCTTTTTTATAGTTTTATCTCCCATATCATAATTATTCCACCCTCTACTATGTTCTTTCTGCTGTATTTTTTTACCTCTACTAATACAGCTTGAAATACATCAGCATATTTAATAATATTGTACTTCTTTAACTGTACCTGACACTCGAAACTCAAAAGTAAGTAATGAAATTTGGGTAGATTACATAGACCCATATTATTTTGAGTAGATAAGAGGTACTGATGTCTTATTTTGTTCCTTAAGTAAAATTCAGAAAGATTGTCACTGCAAGGTAGCTGGTGTGTCTCAGTGAAGATAATGCCAGATATATATTATTTGCCTTCCTATTTCTGTAAATGAATTAACAGAATGTTGTGAATGTTATTAAAGACTGAATAAGGTAGAAACTTATCAACATCAAGGTTTAATTTGACAAAGTCATTAGGATTTCTTTCTGCAGATTTTACAGAACACATCATCCTAAGTTCTTTCTGCATGGTGGCTTGGAAAAAAACATCACAGCAAAATACAAGGTAGTATTTCTAGAAAAACTGCCTCTTCCCAACAATATTTAGAGAATCAAAATAGACTTGCTTTAATCTGTGGTTATATAAAAGAATGTTTATGATGCTATACAAAGAATATTCTTGTTCTCTTCTAGAGGAAATTAGGTCTCTACTCTGTAGCAAATTTGAATTTCATGTTTTTTCAGTGAAGTGCTGTTCAAGGTGATTAAGGATGTATAATCTTTCTCAGTATGATGTATAAACTCATTCTGCTTTCACTTCATGCCTTGCTTTTATGCTTACACACAGTAGTGGAACATTAACCTCCATTTTAATTCTACAATGTTAACACGTAGCTCTTTGTAGTGAAGATGGTAAAGAAAATCAAATCATATGCCTCAGGGACTCAGACACTGGCCTGCATAAGGGTCAGAAGATTCCCCAAACGCAAACAAGGACATACGCTGGATGAATCTTGAAGGTGTGTCATGCCTTTATCTGAAGCAGCAGTACCTGCTGTACCTTGAAATAGGACACCAGATTAACTGGCAGCAATCAGGCACATTCAAAAGGTTTTAAGCTAAAATTTAATCACTGTCTGTTCACTTCAGAGAAAAACAGTTGTCGTCTTCCCCTCTCTTTCCCCTGCAATGAGAGGTTGATTTGCTAATCTTCCAATCAAGTACAGGATGTGGTGTTTGAAATGTCAATAAGAGGCTTGTGTTTCTGAAGACGTGGTGAGATTTAAGAATTTAGTGAGGGACATTTTGAAACTAACTTCCACATCAAGTAAAACATGGGTAAATTTTGTGTAGCTAAAAATTTGAATGAGATTTCTGAGACCTTCTATGATGCAGAATATAAAACTGAATAAATGGAGGAAGGAGGAGTGGAAAATTACATGGGTAGCAGTGGAGATGCAGTTTAAGACCTAAATTTATGTACAGGAATTAAACCCATGGCTGTGTGGATCAACTGCATATCCATTGGAAACAGTCAAGATGGCAGTGGAAAGTGACTCCAGAATTAGAAAGTGTATGGTAAACCTGATTTTTAAATATTTTGTATTTATCTTAAATGCTTTTGTATTTATCTTAAATGCTTTCTCTCTTCTATGTTATGTTTGTTTGTTTGTTTGCTTTTTCCCTTCTAATATTTATATTTTGTTACTTGTTTAACTACCTCAAAATTGTTTTGAATTTATCTGGCAGTCAGTCTGAATTATGGAATCACTCTGTTCAGGATTCCGCACACTGTCCCAATATATCCACACAGTGTTCTGAATGTGTCTGAACATCAGCATGTGTTTTGCACTTTAGCCTTGCAGACTGATTTGAAAATTCAATCATGTTAAAGATTTGTAACAAAAAATTTCTCACTAACCTCTCTGATATTTGGTATAAAGCAGGATGCTGTGTTTTGGAAAACACCTAGAAATCTTTTTTTTTTTGGTAGAATACTGCAGGTTTATATACCTTTCAAAGGGATGCACACAAATATTTAATAACTGTAACTTTTATAACCTTTTAACTTCTATAACCTTCTATAACTGCATATGTATATATACATACATGCAGGTATATGTATAGATACACTATCTATAACTGACAATATACTAGTTTTGAAATAGAGTTTCTTCTTTGCCTAGCAATCATGCTGGGCAGTCTTAGATTAGTGAACATGAATGTTCTTACTGCACAAGCAATGGCCACAGATGATCTTCATAAAACTTATTTCTCTTATAAAACCAGTTATTAATTCCCTTTCACTTGCAGATTCAACCCCCATGTTTATCTTGTAAATCTAATACTGGAGTTTTTTTTGGTTTTCATAACATTCTTATGAAATGAAGTGGTTCTTCTTTTACTGTTCATCCTTTTAAAAAAGTATAGCAATTATCCTTTAAATTTGTGCATCAGGTTTATTACAAAATATATTTTTTTTTCTTTGAGTTCTTAGTATTGCATACAACTTTTTTTTTAAATCCAACTCCAATTAATTTTTTCAATTCTGAACCTTGAGAACTTTGGACATTCAACTTCTTAAAGGACACAGTTAAAATGTTAGTGATGTCTAGACAGCAATGATTGTAAGAGTTTGAAAGCAAGCACGTTTGGCTATAAAGTAAATGAATGTCTACTGTTATAGGAAACCAGGCTACCTGGAAGGCATAATTTTCCTTAAATAAATGTTACTGTCTTGCTTTGAAAAGACAGGTGTCTGCTAAGGAGGTCAGGAGCCTCTCTTGAAATGGAAAATGTAAACCCCCTCCCTCCGAATTGTTATAATTTTGAAATTAAGGGGCTCTAAGGCAAAGAAACAAGAATAAGAATAACAGCTCTTTTCTAGGAAAAATAAAAACAAAAAAATTCAGTAATACAAAACAATGCTGACATGGTCAGAGTACGACCTGACATCCTGTTTGTCAGGGTGTTGGTAGCAGTCCCATTAAATGTTGGCTGCAGTCCTGGAGTGGCAGATGTGGTTCTGTTGAAGCAGTGATCCTGTAGAAGGGTATAGTCTTCCTCTGAAGGTCCAGTGGTGGGCCTGGTCATCCTCTGGGAATCCAATGGAATAGAAAGCTGCTCCTCTGGGAATTCAATGGGAAAAGGCTGCCTGTGGTGTTCAAATCTCAGATTATATCCAGGAAGGAATACTTGGCTTCTCCCCTTGGGCAGAGCATCTCACACTGGGATTATGTAATTTTATCAGTCATGCAGTGAGATTCAGTGGCCCAACAACAGAAGATATCTCCTGGAGGGAAGATGGGTTGTGGAAGAGATAAAGAAAAACTGTCCAATTAACAGAAGAGAACTGCCCCACCTCTAACAGATGGCAATAGCATACACACCCCCAGCCACATCTTGCATTTGCAACCTAAGACATTGTTACATATAATGAAATTTCATGAATTCTCTTGCAAAAGAGTGATAGCACTGACATGATTATGTTACTCTCAGTAATGAACAGCTGTTTCAGTCACATTTATAAAATCAGAACATAAAAGAATATTTAATATAAATTAGCATATCTGGTAATTTTTTTGTCTATCACTTCAGTTCTATTTAAAATAGTGATAATTTAAATGTAAAAACTACCTTTATTTGAGACACATATCTTTGCAAACTTAAGCCACATTAATTGGGAGTGCTTGGTTTTTTGACTTGCTTTTTTTTCCTGGATGAAAACATTACTATGAATGAGAGAGAATGGACTCTCCAAAGCTCTGGATCATATTTTTCTTAATTTATTCTTTGCAGACATCAATATTTCTAACTTCTACTGGATATCATGGGTACCTTGTCAGTTATTGGATTTTTTGCTTTTTTTTCTGGAGTACCCCCAAAAATTTCATTAGTAACATTTTGATGGTGTGAACACATGCTAACTAGCAGGAAACTTATAAATTATTGATCCCTTTGGAATCTGGCAGCTCATTTTCCTACTTAATAAAATTAGAGAGCTGTTCTGACAGCCAGCAATGGACGTCACTGGACTATGCCAAGAAATTTGAGAAATCCATTCTTTACAGAAGGTTCTGGGGAGGTGAAAGAATTAGAAGAATTAAAGATAGTCTTTGTATTTTTAGATTTGAATCCTATTAGTGAGTAATAATGGGAATCATAATGGCTACTTACTGTCTGGACAGTGGCCTCATTTACATCAGTATCTCTTTGCTGGCTGCAGTGTCACATTTGCATGAATGTGTAAATGGAAACTTTTAAAAAATAACAGTAGAACTGTCAAGCCCAATATAGATACATATTGAATATTTTCCTACTCTTTGATTGGTATAGAATATCATTGAACAGTTTTTTTTCTGTTACAGAATGAGGCCATAAAAAATATCAGTATTGTGATCATCTGCAGAGAGTAATGCAGCTGTAATGACATCTCTTCTTGAAAATAACTTTTGCCTTCTAGCTCTTGCTGTGCCAGCTAGCTCCTGTCTAAACTGTTAAGAATGTGCTAGGAGAGAATTTAACAGTTTGTATACTTTTCTGCTGGTGTTGACACATGGTTAATAGGTTTATTGAAATTTACTATGAAGATTTGCACACCTAAAAACATGTTTGAGACTCACAGAGATGGTTGCTTAGTAGCATCCTTGGAGTGAGGCCATGGTAGCTCCCCTGCTTTTGGTTATTTAAGGGGGCAAGAGTTATGTAAGGACACTCAAATTGTTCACAGGAAGGATTACTGTGCAGTCCATATAAGATTTTATCTTGTCTTCCCTGCAAATCAGCTGGGACTTAGAGAGAGAAGGCTTCACATTGCTTCCCACAATTAATTCACCTAGCAACATAGCAAAATCTGCTGAGGAAACCAACTAGATTTAACAGCTATTGAATCAGGGAACAGAGCTGTCATACTCTGAAAGAGATAGCTTCCTTCAGTCACCAACAAGGGATTACAGAAGCACAGGCTAAATATAGACTCTGTAGGGATAATGGTACTCCAGCCAATAGCTTGGGCTGTCCTTGCCATGTGGAAGTGAGAAAAAAAGTTCATTGTCATGATTTCTGTATATCAGAAAGAAAAACTAAGTAAAAATTTTGTTTTACTGGGGTGGGAAGAGCACCAAGACACTTTGATGGCTTTTCTATGTGCTTTTCTGGTGTAATGAAAAGAGATGAAAATTATCTGAGTGAAATATTTAAGTCTGGACTGTGGTCCAAGCTGCTTTTGGTTAATTTCAAAACCTAAGGAGTAGTCCTTAGTTCTTTTACTTCCTTTTATTTTTTTTTTCCTTTCTTCCCCCTAGAGTCTGTATTTTAACTTAGATCTTTACTTACATAGATGACAACTTGTTGGGAGGACATACACTAAGAAGAACATTATGCTGCTCTTGCTAGAGCTGGGAACTTTCTACCAAATTTGCTCTGAAAAAACATTTTCAAAATGGATTGGTCCCAGGTGATATAAATCAGCATAAACCAATTTAAATTAATAGAATTCATTGGTCATTTGTACTCGGTCTGGTCCACTGGTTTAAATATTTGCAACAGCATTTTCTGGATTTGTGACCTTGCTTTGGCAATTGACAAAGTGGGTGTGCACCAGCATGAATTTCTGTGCACATTTAGGGGCAGGTGACTGAGGGAAATGGTGAATTGCTGTCTCTGGATTGAGTCTCTGGCTTGCAGGAGATTCTGCTGTCACAGTGGTTGCCTAGATGAGATGCTACAAATTTATAAGCACATAAGTCTGTGCTTTGCTCTCTTCAGCGGTTAGCTTGCAGATTGTCAAAGTTGTGCAACTATGGAACAGGTAGTTGGATTTCTGACTACTGAATTTATATGGGGAAAGAGTGTTCTTGAAGAAACTTACATTTAAGTGAAACTGGCTGTTGTTACAAGCATTAAATATTGGCATGGGAGTAATGAAGAGAGAAGATATTTTTCAGTAGGTATTTGTTTTCTATAATTGATCTGTTTACAGCTTTTTTGTGTTAAGGTGCTCTCACATCATCTGCATAATTAATTTGTATTGCAAAACTGTGTCTTAGATTTCTGTGTAGTTTAACATGTAGCATTCCATATCTTGTGTAAATCCAGTAGTATAAATGAATTGAAGAAACACTCTTTTTGAGAGCATTGAGAATTTTCTTGGTGTTATTCCAGATTGATGAATTATAAACCATTTTAGCATTTCTTCCAGTAGTTATGTGAAGTTTTCCTGCTTTCCAAGAGAATGTTAAAGTGAACAATAAAAATTTTAAAAAATAAATCCAATGCTATCAATCACCATTTTTCTCAAAGGAAAAATAATCAAACCTTTTTCTAAACCAAGCATACTTATCTATCTTCTAAACAGTATTTGCTAATTATACAAATGTATACATCTTCTCTCATGGTCCAGTTTTGCATACCATATTGTTTTATGTTTTGTTTGGGTTTTTCTCTTGGTTAATTTTTAACAAATACCAAAAATTCTGACAGGGTACAGATAGTTAATTTGATCCTAACATTCATACATACTGTTAGCTGTCACCTTCCTTTTAAAAGTTTAGGATGAAGGTAATAAATTCTGATGCTGAAACTTCAGGGAAAAAGAATTTGATCAATATGATGCTGAAAACTGGCATTGATACAGAAAATGGTTAGACTGCTACATGCATTGGAAATGGATTTTGGGTAAGAAGATTCTGGAGAATAAGACTCAGCAGATGTGATACTAGCAGGCCTATATAAATTTCATCTGGCATTTCTGTTGTCAGTGTGAAGTCCACTTAAGTGCACAATTTCATGGTTCGCCAGTTGTCGTCCTTGGCTGAATTTATTTTCAGAGCTGGTGAAAAAAATTATTGGTTTGCCAGTTGCTGCTCAGAAGTTATAACTTTTGACAGAAGATGCATATTCCATCAGGATCTTTAATTTTTAATTCAGTGTTTGTGTTTATTGATAGAAGTTAAATAATATGCAGGTAGTGCACATCTATGAGATAATTCGTTACGTGGCAGTAAATTGTGAAGTTTCTCTTACTTTGTTTTTCCTACCATAAACTGCGAAGGATGAACATTTTTCTCATTAAATTTCTTTGTATATATATCATATATAAGAAAAAAGCTAAATGATTCTTAAATAGCCCATACATATTTAAAAAAAAAAAGAGATTCATTTATTTTAAAGCAATATTTAATTATTGTGTCCATTGACCTAACGTGATACTATAGTGTCTTTTTTAATCATTGCTGGCTCTATGAGAATCTCCTGTAGATATGATGTGGGATTTTAATATCCTTCAATAAAAGTTTCGTCTTGTGAATGTAGTGGAGGATCAAGAGTTATATGTTTAGACAATTTTTACTTGCTCTGGAAAGTAGCTTATCAGGAAATCTGATTCCTTAGCTTTGGCCTGAAGGGAATCTTTCCCCTTTATTTTGAAAATCTAGTGGGCATGATCTTCAGTAAACTAATTAATGACAGTATTGATTTATATGTTATTTACCAGCTATCCTGAATTTCTCATTCTAATATTATCAACTCTAAGCCTTATTCCTTAATCAAAGAAAAGGAGAAGAAAAGATGCAGGGCAGGAAGGAGATTAAAAGACAAAACTTGTCTACTATAGAAAAACTCTCCCTCCCTCCCTCCCTCCCTCCTTGTATTCCTCCTGCCACTCTCTTTCTCCCCCGCTTCCCAGCAGATAGCTGCTGAATTAGTCTGAGGGGACAAGAGCTCCCACAGAAATTACATTGAGAAAAAGCATCACAGGCCTTGAAGCTCCATAATATACTTGGCTCAGGTGCTGACTAAGCTGCAGATTTTTTGATATGTGAACAATGATACAATACTTGAGGAAAGATCCACTGTCCTTAAACATTTCAAATCTTATCCTAAAGGCCTGCAGTTGAGTTTGGATCCAGATTTCTCCAGTACATCACAGAACTTTATTTCTATTCTATGCTTAATACGTTCTTTATGCACTCTAATATGATTTGATTTTAATTGCTTTTTGTTCTTTGTATTATCATTGGAGAAGGTTGATCTGAGCCCATTACAGTTATGTTCACATTTCAAACCCTTTATGGAAGGACATCAGTATGACTAACAGCTGTAGCATGTGTAGGGATTTGAAACATCCATAAGGGCTTGGGTAGTCCTAAATTCTTAGAAAAAACTATTCATGTTTCACTCAAAACTACTGTGTAGTTTCACCTTCAAAGCTACTTGTGTTAAACTGCATAATGCTTTTGATGATTAGCAAAAGGATCACCTGGACACAAGTTAAAATATCAAATTTCAGAACTCTCTGTATCTATACTGCAATCATGCCAGACCAGTCCATCTTCAAATATTTTAGTTCGCTGTTTTAAGCATTTACAGAGTGTAAGACACCTATGACTAGTACTCATCAGAACAATTCTAAGACCAGAGTTTTCTGGTTTCCTTAGAATTTGGCTAGCCCAATTTTTAATTGAAAAACAAATACAAGGACCATATCTCAAAATTATATAAAGAAGTTAATTGGCTGCTGTGATTGTATGATATTCTCTATCGTTTAACTTTACAGCTGACTCAGGGAATTTTCCATCAAGTGTTGAGTAGTATCCTTATTCACTTGTATAGCCAAATTAGACTGAGTCATAACTTAAACTCATGAAGTTGCAGAGAAAATAACCAGGCAAATTAGGCCTTGATGAAACTTCAGCAGTTATTTTCTCTGTGCTTTAGTTTAATTTTCACCAGTTTCCTTTCCAGAAATGGAAAGTGACTCGAGACTTCTAAAATGTGAGGCAATGTGGTTGACTCTTGTGCTTTACATGTTCATATATAAATCACAACTTAGACAATTGCTTAGTTTATTTAAAGGTCAGAAATAGAGGTGTAGTGCAGGATGTGTCTCTTTCAGTTTTTGATGGGGAAGTAGAGAACAGCATGGTGAGGGCCACAGTAATATGAAGAGGAAATAGACACTTCCAAATTTTTATGTTATTGAGATTCCAGTCCATGTATCTCCCTCCCCTTTTTGCTGCATCATTGATCTGAGAAATATAAATTTACCTGGCATACCTTCTGACCAGACATTCTTCTCATAACTTTTTCACCTTTTGAGCTACTTTCTTTTGCTGACTCCAGTTGTTGTAAGTGGAAGTAAGTGGAAGTGTCCACTTGGACACTTCATCTTTTTGCTAAGGACTGATGTCCTTAAATTGTTTTATTAATTTTTTTGAGAAACATTTTTTTTTATTGGCATAGTTTTCAAAATAATAGCTATCTATATCAAGAAAGGAGGATATCAGGACTGAAGCTACTTAGTTCCCCTTGCAGTAGATTTAGTTGATTTTGGTTTGTATTCATGTTTTTTTTTTGGGTGTTGTTTTTTTCTTTGTTTCTTGGTTTTGGTTTTTTTTTTCCATAAAGGGAAATTAGATTACGCTGAGAACTGAGATTCCTGTTAGAGCTGCCAAATGTAGGCAAGGGACAAGACAATCATTTCTCCTGATTGCCAGTACACAAAGGAGGACTGACAGTTTTGCAGACCCATAACTTGTGCCCTCTACAGCAAACTGTGCCAAACAAGAATATTCAAGGGACTATGAGCCACTGGACCTTCAGAAGTTCAGGTAAATCAAAGAAGCTTAGGATAATCCAGAGGAAACCTTACCAAAGCTCTGCTACCTTTGAAGATTGTCTATCATTGAACCAGAAGGATTTGATATATAAAATAGAGGCTTTATTTTCTGGATTTTTTCTGAGTCATTCATCAAAGTTAGGTTAAGTAACTATAATTTTGATTTTCTTTTTTTTTTTAAGTTTTATGTTAAAGCTATTAAAGTTTTTGTTTTTTGGGTTTTTTTTGTTTTGTTTTTTTTTTTTTGCCATTTGTATGCTGGGGACAGCAAGAAGAAAAACCTGTAAAGAATGGAAGCTTTCATCTGATGAAAACCTCTATTTCTTCTGATAAAATTTGAATGGAAGAAAATTAGCTTACTCTTTCCTCCACATTTTGATAGTCAGATTGGATGATGAGTAGCTTTTGTAGCTTATACTTGAATTAATTGAACCTTTGAAATGGAAATTTGAAAGCAAACCTGTATATTATTTAGGAAATACAAATTCTGTTTTAAAAGTAAGAATATCTTTTAAGAAGGTTGAAATATGTCAGGGTTTAACAGAATGTGAGAAATAACAATGTGTCAAAATGTATGCTAGGGAAAATAAGCATTCCAATTGTACTACAAATGAGCTATTGCCATTTGTCTTGATGACTGAGTTATATGGAGGGCTTATTGCATTTTTGTAATTCAAACAAGTTATTTTGATTTCTTATTCTGATACGTGATTGGGTTTTTGGAGTCTTTAAATAAAGAATGCAAATTGTTGTCTTTTATGCCTAAACAATTTTTAAGGTTCTAAATCAAACCTTTATGTCAAGAAAGGTCAGTGTAACAACACCTTTACAGTCTTAAATTTATAGATGTTTAATTACAGGGGTATGTGCAAGAACAAAGTTATACACACACACACACATATATACATGTGGATATGCACTTGCCTTACAGTAGACACTCCTTCTTCTAAAGATCCTGACTGTTCTTGAATCTAGAATGAAAGACTGCAAAAATCTTAGTGTTTTAACATAATTACTTGGATTTAATTCCTTTACAAGAAGTTAGGTTTGTAACCAAGATGAATAGGTTTGTACTGCGAACACTTCAGCCTCTAGAAACTTAAAAAGAGAAACAGGATTAAAATTCATATGCATTTTCTTCTTTGAGTAAGGACTATACTCATGCTCTGGCCTTTCATTCACTGTGTAGGAGCACCTGTCAAATTGCATAGTAAGCCTAACCAATTTGGTCATCTGCTTCAGAAGTTAAATGTGCTACTTGTTCTCTGCCTGACAAAGGTGTACCTGCAAGGTATTCATACCTTCATCATTTCCTAACAAATCTAGGCTAAAAGACATATTGAAAGAAAAATAAGTGACAGCTATAAGATGAGTTGTGTGACTTCCAAGTCCAAGGCATTGTTCCCTGCCCTTTGATTAACTGTAGTTCCAATATGTATGGCCTCCCTGGAAGTCCTAATGGATGAACAGATAGCTGTCCACAGCAAGTTACATATACACTCTTCCTGGTTAATTCCCAATTATGGAGCATGAACTCTGCATGATGTAATCCTCAGTGCTGATTTCCCTTAATGTCCAGACTGAAGGGACTGTTGGAGCACCCTCTAACTTCAATGGCCTGACCTTTCCTTCCCAAAGCTAACTGAGATTGTGGGTTTTGGATTCTCTTACTACATAGTGGTAAAGAAGCCAGTTCCAAATGTATATCTTGATTGAACAATGATTTTTTTCCCCCTTACAGGAGTGAGACCCAGTTTATCCGCCCCAGTAATTTTCTGCTGATAATATTCTGATCACAAGAGAAAGTATAACAAGGCATGTGTTTCTGCTGGTTGAAGAAAAGGCACCTCATATGTTCCCTAGAATGCTAACAGCTGAGTTAACACTGTCATTAATTCTTCTTCTATCCTTAGTCCTTGTTCTTTCCTTTCACTGCTGGTTTGGATCTCATCCTTTCTGCTTTTCAGTTAAGTTTTTCTTTTTGAAAAAGCTTGAGTGCCACTGCTGCAATTATGATACTTTGAACAGAAGGAGAAAAAGAAAAGGTTTGGAGGTTAATATGGCATAACATAGTGTAGAGGTTTTCCCCTGGTGAAAATAAGCTAGATCTCCTTTATGTAGCCCTCAGTAGGAAATTTTACATGATTATGTCTTAAATCAGAAGTTACAGAAAGCAATGTAGGTTATTAAAAAAGAGGATAAAGTATTGGCTAATGCAACTATTCATGCTGAAAGAAGAAATATCAAGCAAAGGGAAATCATTAGTGTTTCTCAAAGGTTAGCATTGGGAGTAATTTTCTTAAATGTTTTCATTAATGATCCTTACATTAATAACAGGGAAACATTTTCAGCATAATCTGCTGACAAAATTAAGTTGGAGGACACAAAAGCAGACCAATATATTACAGAGAGAATGTTTGCTATTAGATTGTGTGTCACTAATTTTTTGCTTTCATTGCTCTTATTCTTGTTGTCATTTAGGCTTTTTCCATTGAGAGTTCCTAATGTGGAAATAAGTGGCTAAGGGTAAGTCTTAGAATGCTGGTGCAGCTATAAACTGCTATTGTGATGCATTTGCAAGACAGGCAGAATGCAATTAGAACTATGTTACATAAAAAGAAAAAAAAAAGGAAAGAAAAATAAAGGAAAAGAGACAATTGGTGCTATTAAGATTTTGATGAAACAAATTTTGAAACATTATGTTCAGGAACAAAGAGAAAAGACAAACTCAAGCTCAAGCAGCTGCAAGTGCAGAACACTGTCAAGAAAATGGTGAGCCAGCAAACCCCCTTCAACTGAAAAGACTTGATTTGTTTACTCTAGCAAACCAAAGGCTAAGAAGAATTGTGAGTGAAATTTGCAAACCTTTCAGGTGTAAATACTGTGAAGAAAAGAACTAGCTGTCTAAAGACCCATGCTGACACAAACAAGTGGGTATTGATTTACTCTGGAATAAACTGGAAGATTCTTAGTTTTTTGAGTAAACAAGATCTGGAACATTCCTCCAAAAAAATTGTTAGGAAGGAAGCTGCTGTGATTTATTTTTTTTTCCTTTATTTGGAGGTGTCTTACATTGTGAAAGGGATTTAAATCACGCAGTGTGTTCTGTAGCAAGGGACTTGGCTTAGGCGCCTGAGGCATCTGTTCTAGCTCAGTGATCTTATGACGGTCTTACTCTTAGTTTCAGTAGTGTGAATAGACCAGAGAACAGCTGCTTATGAAGTTTTAGACAAGATTAAGAAAGTGATTTTAATAGGAATGTTTAAGTGTTTTAAATATCTGTGAGGAGCATTAGCAAATAAAAATTCAGTGTATGTAATAACAGTGTATGTAATAATATGTAACAGTGTACGTACACAGGTTGACAGTTTCAGAAATGCACACACCAATTCTGCAAAGAGGGTAGTGGCACCTTCAGTTATTTACACTGCAATTGAAAACATTCTAATTTTTACATTCTTGCTCTGTACAGCAGCAGTGATTCATGGAGGCTTACAGTACCCTTTCAGTTATAAAGCGAAAAAAGTGAAAATATTTCCAACTTTGAAGCTTCATTGCTAACAATTGTATGTGTGTTCTCTAATTGTGCATGGAATACTGCTGGCTAATTATACTTATCAGGCAGTGTTCTGCTGTAAGAATAACTGCTCTTGTTGCTGATCCATACACTGGGCATATCAGGTTTTGTGTCTACACATGGGGTTATCTCTGTCCTACAGGGTCCTTGAGGACATTTCTGTCAGTAGGATTTAAGAATGCTGTCCAGTATGGAGAAAGTAATACAGCTGAGAGTGAAGCTGGAATGCCTGAGACATAAAGCAGTAGTATTTTGAATCTAAGTCTTCAATCACATAGGCTTTTTTGTCAAAGCAGGAGAATGCAATGCTGCTGGTCGAAAGGAGAAACAATAGGAAATATTAGACACAACTTTGAAGTCAGTTCCAAAACTTGTTTGAAGCCAGAGGTCAGAGGTTATATGTGACTGGATATTTAAAGGGATGGAGATAACTGTTGGCTGTGTATTTTGTCACACTTTCCTCTGCTGGCCCCAAGGAATTATCTGAACAAGGAAATGAAGCTTCTCCAGACACGTATGGGATTCTTCTCAGTGACTTTATTGACTCTATCTTTCCATTATCAGTGTTGGCCTTTTTGTCTCTCACTAGGCAGGCTTTCTTTCCTCCAGGTCATGCCACTGTGCTCCTCACTTCTTGCTCTTTGTAACTTATGCTCTTTTTTCCTACTGTATAGTTATTTTTTCTGTTCCCTTTGGCCATCTTTAAAGACATCATAGAATGGGCTGAAACTGAGAAGCATTGTAGAAAGTATAAGCAAACCAGGAAGTTTTCTTGAAGGTCTTTGCCCTACAGACAGAAATTTCACAGATATGTTGATACTGATACGTGTGGAGTTCCAGTAAAGACCTACTTCATTGGACAAAGATGATTCCAGTAACAAGTCAGCTTAGTCACAGATCCATTGGTTATAATGTTCTGGGCATTTATAACTCCTTGGGTTACTTTAGTGGCAGCACTAGGATAGTTTCCTAATGACAGAGGGTTCTTCAGCATGCAGAGGTAACATTTTGATCAGTCTTTCATAATATGTATTTTTCCAGTGATATTGTAGGCAATTTATTCTGTAGATGGAGGAACAAAGTATGAAGGCATGGAGGCTTAATGATGTTTGCAAAAGGGAAACCTCTTTCAGGAGACAGTATTTTTTTTACCCCTCCCTATTTTTTTTTCTCTGCTCTGTTCTTGAACCAAATGAAATTTCACTGCTCTAACACTCTAATACAGCAGCTACAATGTACTACTGTTCTGTGTTTAGGTTTTTAATTTGAAATATCATAGTGATTTGAAAATATAGAAACGGAGTAAGACAGAGTAGGTGTGGAAAAGGGAAATAATATTGCACTCCTCAGTTTTTAAGCAACAACAACAACAACAAAAGATAGACTGGATGCAGAGGCAGATGGTGCCTCAACAGTTGAAGTAGGAATTGTATCTTATCTCTCAGGTACCTCTTGCTAGAAAGGAACTACTGTCTTTCTTATTGTCTTTCCATATCCTAGTAGTCCTCTAGCATGAAATTTGCTTCCTTTTCCTGCATAACAGAAGTTTGTAGAAGTCATTCAAGCAGCCTTTTACACTATTTTTTCATTTTAGTATATGATTACTTAAAGGAGGCTATAGCTTCTTTACCCTGCTCAATGGCAGGGAAAGCTTCTCAGTGCAAAGCCCTCATTCTAGAGTATACCTTCTTTTATATTTAATTCTAATGGTTTGTGTTTGAGTCCTTAATATTACTGGAGAAAATGATGATCACTTGTGATTATGTGGTGTGGAATCCCAGCATATAAACTGCCATCCATTAACTGTGGTTTCCCTTATTTCATACTTGGAGGAGAAATGAGAATAGCTGGGAAAACATCCTTATCTGTAGTATTGTCATATTTATTTTAGAGTGCAGCAGTGTTAGCTGGGGAGACTAAGAATTAAGAACTTTATTTTCTGTGGGTTTATTTCATCTTGGCCTGGTCAAGAGTCTTGCTGCAGCTAGGTTGGGTGTAGAGGAGCCTCTGCTGAGGTTCAGCCTTGGATAGCTAAAGGCACTGTATCCTAAAGCTTCCAGCCGGTCTCAGGGGACGAGGGAGCAGCGTCCTTTTATTCCTTTCTCTCTCTCTTACCTACTGGCACCTTCCATCTCACTGGTGGTAGAATAAGATAAAATAAAATTTGTTTGCATAAGCATAACCACTTCGTAAACGAGGTGGTCATTAAAGCTTCATGGTTAGGCATGAGGCCCCTGAAGTTTCCCTGAGTTTATCTGCTTTATAGCAAAGTTTAAAATGGAGGATCCAGTAAGGAGTCCATTAGATGCATTTCTTGTCCATGTCTGAGCATTGCCTGTTTTGCTCATTCTGGAATAATTCAGCTTTCTCTTAGGAAAACTAATTTCTGTTGATATCAACTCAGAGATTAGCTCAGCTGGTCAGAGCATGGTGTTAATAATTCTAAGTTTGTGAGTTTAATCCCTGTATGGGCCATTCTCTTGGGAGTTGGACTCGATCCTTATGTGTCTTTTCCAACTCAGAATATTCTGTAACTTCTATAATTTCCTACTCAAAGTAGTAAATTTCTGGAGTTTATGTGAATATAGCTTAGTGGTGCAAAATTTCTCTAACATTTAGTTTAAAAATTCTGTGTGTATGTATGTGTATATATATATATATATGTATGTATGTATATAAATAAACAGATATTTGCACATTGCACTGTCAGCATTACAAACATCTGTTTCAGACTTGGTGACATTCATATGGCTGCTAAATAGAGCATTTTTTTCTTTTTTTAAAGAAAAGGTATTAAGGGGACAAACCATTAGTTGATACAGCTCCAACTGTATTCAACTCCTGCATGCTTGAGTTTGAAGTGAATTTATTATTAAGCTGGTTCATAATGTTTCCCATTTGTTTTGGAGTTCTTACACTAAAATAAATCTTAAGACATCTGTTACTTGCTGTTCTACCAATATAGTTTTGACTTCTGTTAGCTCTTGCATGGTGTAGAATTTCTTTTCTTAGATATCAGCAACTGTAAAGATGTAAAATGGTTTTGTGTGTTGGAGGTGATAGTTAGAAAAATAACTATTTTAGTTAAAAATTCTGTGGCAATACAATTTTGTATCTCTTAAAATATTTTTTTGAGCTTTGGTGTAATTGAGTAGAAATGGATTCATCATACTTTTATTAAAAAAAGCATCTTTTTTACCAGGATCTCATAATAACACGTGCAGTATTTTTTTAGCAAATCAACATTACTTTTTCAATATCTATTCAATGTCCTATTTAAGAATCAAAGAAAATACTTCAAAATCCCAGTGGACTGAACCATCAGGAAAAACATGGCCAAAATACATAAATTTTGGTCACAGAAATTTACTATTGTTTTCATTAAATGAATATTGTTGTGCAGCTCAAACCAATGAGTTTATTGCATCCACTGCAAATATGAAATTTATTTGTTTTTACAGGTGATGTGAACCAACTTTCAGGTCTTTCAGTTGTATGCCAAATCATTTCTGTTCCTTTAAATTTATGTTTGGCAAAGCAATTAACGGTAAGATGTTTTTACAGGATGGGCAAGGAAAAGGCAAAAAGAAATTTCAGTATGAGTACAAGGAGAAGCAGCAAAATAGGTTGGTCAGGCAGCCGTGTACAGCTTCAGCAGGAATGTTGCAGCTGGGGCTTCTGGAGAAATTTTGCAAAAGCAGTTGTAGTGTGCATGTCATCAACAAAAACTGGTCAAATCTTCAGAGAAAATGTTCAGAATATATCAAATCATGTGAAACATTAAAGTTCATTTTAGGATATTACATTCAAGCCTAACTCAGCTTTGAAATGAGTGCCTTGGGTGTTTAAAGCAGTACAGACATGTTGTTGCAGCAACCTGTGTCTTTGAATTATCTTGAATACCAGTATTTTCATAAGAATGTGGTGGTCTCCTGGACAGCACTGCTGGGCAGCAAACCACTGCACACCTAGTGTGTGTGTGTGGACTGATGTGTTTTGGCATAATAAAATTTGTTTCCTGATTTAAAGCCTAAAGTATTCGTAAAGACAAAAAGCTTCTTGCTTTGTATTTTAACTCTTTGTTTTTAAATTTAAATTTGAATTTAAGTTTAAATTACTAGTATCTCATAGGAACAACCTGGCAGCTTGGTAGGTCTTGCCAGTAGTTCAATAGGAATTGCTCAGAATAAAGGTTAATAAAGTCAATTATTTTTCATTCCTCTAAAGGGTAGGTAGTATTTTCTCTACTATACCAAATTCTTCACTCAATTTATAAAAGAAAACTTATTTCAACATTATTTTAAAATTTATATAGCATTGCAGTTATTTTTGAATAAGAGATGTTCAAAAGCACATCATGGTGATGTATAAGCAGAATCCAGAACACCTTAGGACAAAGATTTAATATTTTTTTAATTTTGTTTGTCCTTTCTGTTTTAGGAATAATAATCCACGATAAAATGTGAGGAAAGTCAAGACATAACCTTTCCTTTTTTCTTTGCATAATATGGTTGCTTTGTTCTGAGTTATGCATGAGCTATTCTTTTTTATCTGTTTCTAATATGAATAAATATTTCATGTGAAGATTTAATATCTCATTTTATTCAAATTCAAAGAAGTTAAAAATCCAGTGCCTTTGCAGATATATATTTTTTAAATTTTAAGTTCCTGTCACTTAAGCTGTTAAATTGTCGCTGAAAACTTGGCATCATACAAAGGACAAGAAAGATTCAGATGTGCAATTCAGTAGCAAACTACTGAAAAAAATAATCAGTGACATACCAAATTTGAGGCATATTAAATATGAATGTGATATTTTCTCTATTATTTAGTATAAGAATTCTTATACAAATGGACTACTGGATATTTACTTTTTAAAAAGGTCTAAAACTGTTAAAGGGTACTTATTCTTTAAATTCTCCACCAGTGTTTTCTTATAGCAGCTATTAAGAAAAATTAAAAAATAAAAAGCTTATTTTTTTTTTAGATTATACTTCAGGTATCATCTTTCTGGAATGTGTGGATTCTATGACTTTTGCAGGGATTTACTGCAGTATCAAATGAATTAGGAATTCTGCCAGTCTGGTTAGTGGCTTTGTACGCCTGTTTGGTTCTTGTGGTGTGTAAGGAAAGGAGCACACTTATGGGTGTTTAAGTTCCATGGGAGACAATTTGAGCAACCTGGCCTTTGAGTTAGAATCCAGAATTCTGTGCTAAGCCCTTGGTCTCAGAGTGAAATGTGTGATAAAACTGAGATGCCTCAGAATGTGATGTATACCAGCTGGGATGCTTGTGCAGCAGTTTGTTCAGTCTTCATGCCACCCTTGGAAGAGAGTAGAGGTGCATGTCCAGAGTGGTGGTTTGCTGCCATCTTCTACAGGGATGGTCCATACCTGGATGGCCTGGAAAACTGGGAACACAGTTTTATTCTCTTTATGTGGAGATGAAAAGTTATCTCTGTCTATATGGCATCATGTAAGAAAGTGATTGATCTTTATGTCTTGCTGCAGAGTAGAAAACCTCAGGCAGACAACACAAAAGCAATTTGTGTATGCTATTACTTGTTTTGTTGTCCTTGCATCCTCGTACCTACTTTTATGTAGAACTAATTATAACCTGTCATTATGCTGAAAAGATGATCCCAGGTTACAATTTCATTTCTATAAAAATCTATTTCCAGCTCTCTACAGAATTTCATGATATCTCTTTTAACAAAATTCTCCCAATTTTTCCAAAGCATGCTATCTTTTCCAGAAAGTTAAATATAGCATGTAAGATTGTTCTTACAGTGTTTACATCTGACAAATATGTAATACTAATTTCTGTGAGGAAAAAAAATGGTATGTCTGGTTAAATGTTAAATACCAAAGTGGATGATTGAGGGCTTCAGAAACCACCCAGAATACTAGGCTAAAATGCTCTGAAAAGGCCACAGAAAACCATGAGCTTAACTTAATATATAAAACATACACTTGTATGTGTTTCTGGACTAGATTACAAGGTGGCTTTCAAAGTGTTAATATATAATGCTACTTCCCACTGTACAACCTGTCATTGAAATGCTAAAATACAGTGCAAGACCTGCAGAAGTGCATATGGGAACATCATGAATAGAAAATGAATCTATTTTGATCCTTGATGGATGTTTCAATGAATAACAAATGAGTTTGCAGTGATTGGACGCAGAGAGTGTTAGTGATGTGCTTTTTTAAGCTAGCATAATAAAGGAATTAACTTAAAGTGACGGTATGTAGCAGGCTGTGTTGAGTTGCCTCAATACTGACTGTTGGGCTGCCACCTTTTCTTTAATTGTGTTTTGTGCTATATTGTAAAGAAAAAAACATGTTCTTTCAAGCTCTTAATTTTTTTTTTTAATTTGATAGATAGAAAAGAACTAACCTATATTTGAAATATATATGTTGAATATACCTTAGGTATGCATATATTAAAGTACGTTCCAAAGGTCTCAATTCCATCAAACCTTATTAGATCTTAAATTATACATTCTGACCTTTTGTTTTCAAAATACTTGGGAGTAATTCTCTTGCCATCAACCCTTTGAATTAAAAAAAAAAAAGACACTGCTTGTTTAGGTCTTAGAATAGAGAGAGAGAGAGAGAGAAAAGAGGCAGAATTTTGTTCTGAGACCTCAGAGAGTTTCATTAATATGGCAGAAATACTGCTCAGAGCGCTGTTTGAAGGTCTTACTGTCTGGCAGCCAGGTATTTTAGTGCAGCAGAGAAATCTGTGATTGCTGTGTAGTGATTCTTATCAGAAACTGAAGATTTTTTTTTTTTGTGCTCTCTTTTTTATCAAATAGAATGACATGTCTTGTACATGTCTGTTGTCAGATTGGCAGATACAAATCCTTGCTTCCATTTTGCTACGTGATTATGGATGCTGGTTAATACAACAAGTTGATGCTTTTAAAATTATTTTTGCAAATAGTTCATCTCAACTTTGCTTGTTTCACTTTCCTAGGAATGTGCTTCCCAGTCAGCTTATTGTTGCATTTTCACAATTGCTATATTGTGGTTAAAACATGACACTATAAATCAAGAGATGTTTGGCTTGCTTACTATCTTTGAAGGTATGTAACAAGAAACAACCTTTGACTAGCCAGTTGCATTCTATTTTTTCATAATGGATGCACACTTATATTGTTTAATTTTTGAAGAGAAAAAAATTATAATGTAACTAGAACTGTACATATAATTGAAGTTTTTGAAATTAGCAGCAGCAGTGGAGAATGCCATCCTGTTTTCTTCTGTGTTCTTTTTATGCATACATAGTGGTTGGAAATTAATGCTATCTGATTTAAATTCATCAGTGATTTGTGATTAATTAATTATCTTTGACACATAGATCTAGTGTTAGTTTCAAAATAATCATTTGCACTAAGGGACAATTTTTGTAAGTCAAAGGTTTTAGGGAATTGGTTTGGTCATTTGTTGTCCAGGTGCAAAATTCAGCTGCAGCAACATCCCTAATTTCCAAGCAACCAAGAGGAAAACATCTGCTAGTTATGAATATGTTCTGAATTGGTAATCATAAGAAAATAATGCTGTGTCTGCTCAGCTGAAGAGTAAGTCAGAAGGCTAAAGGCTGTTTCATGCCACTCATGTTCACTGTTGACTTATGACTGACTGTACATTCAAGTTACCCATTCTGTCTCAATAAAACACAGTATATAAAATAATTTTAAAAGATTTAAATTTAAATGTTGGAAGGCATAGCAAAAGTACATGGATATATATTATGCACTCTTTTTATGAGTTTGTGAATTATCATGCATGAAATTACCTTTTCCTACAATTAGATAAGTAATGTAGTACAATGTGTTTTGCATATACATTAAATGCTCATGACCTTTTCAGAAGAGTCAGTGCTACATTATTACACCTGCTGAATTTTGCTATTTCAAATAAGAAACCAGTTATCATCTGCATGGCATTTAGCTGCATTTCCACTGCAATCAATGTACTTACACCAAACCAAAATTTTTTTGAAAGCAAAGTCAATTCCAGTGAGTATAGGAGCAGGCAGCATCAAGATTCACACACTGAACTTTTAGATCTGTCCTCTGAGGAGACACTTGACATAATTCCAGTATCCTGAACTCCCCTCATTCTCCCACATGTTCTGATATACTGCACTAGGTTTTTGTCTGTTTCTTCTTTGTACAGAAGGTATGCACAGACTCAGTGTAGCTTTGATCACAGTCTGGGAGTATAATTTATGTACTTGTATTGAATGCAAATAAAGAATAAGTCTAATTTAAACTTAGCCCTGATTACCCTTTCTGTTTTGAATTTTGAAACATCTTCATCAGGAAAAAGGATGTGAAAAAAAAAAAAGCCAGGAAGACTTATAAAGCAGGGCTTGTATAAAATGCCTTGTTCTTCGTGTTTATTGCCATTATTTCACCCAAACATAAGCTCACAAGATATTTGTTTATTGATTTCTGCTGAGGGAGATCTGATATGTGATGTTAGTCTGTGGTATCTGACACCTCAAGCTCTTCTGCATTCTTCTATGGTTTAACTACCAGGATTTTTTATGTCCCTGTTTCTATGCTAACACACAGGTTTCTTACTTTGCTGCTTGGAGTCCAGAATCTGTACAAGAGAGCTGCTGTAGTTCAACACAGAGAAATGTCAATAGACTTGGCTATGGCACATTCTGAAGGAATCTGAGTGAGTGAGTGTTCTTTAGTGAGTGTCAGCCTTGATACCTGGGGGAATGACGAAGACCTGCTAGGTTCCATGCAGATTCTGGAGGTGTTATAATGAAAGGCAGCCCCCTGTGTAGTTGTCTGCACTACTCAGTGTCTGGCCATGATCCACACACAGCCTTTCACCTGGCAGAACCACACAACATGGAAAGCATCAGCCGCATGGACTGGTCTGGCAGCTGGGCAGAAGCAAGTCCCAGTTCCTGGAGTCTGCTGGACCACAACCCTGGAATCACTCTGCTAAATTCTGCGCCTGGTCACTCATGGTTGCAGTTATAATTCAAGTTCCTGTCACAGTTTACAGCTCAATACCAAATATTACATTCCTGTAAAAAACTGAAAAGCATTTGATGCAGTGAAATGAAAAAAGTAAAAGATAATGAGATACAGTAAATTGATTGCATTGAAATTCTATATAAAATACAAAATTATGCGATTTAAGTTGACACATTTCATAAAATAAGAAGCAGCTCTGGTACATCCTAAGGCATGCAAGGTAAGGAATAGCCAGATGCTCACAAGATTTGAGACATTTTAAATCTATTTTAGCTTTTATGTATATAGTACAAGTTTTGCATGCAGTGTTGAATAGAAGGATAGTACTCATGTAATTTAAGTGACAGCTGAGTGATTGTTTATTTAACCATTTTTGAACAGCTTCCAAGTTTTGAGAGAAAGAATTATGTTTTTCTGAAGGATTATATAACTGTACAAGCTGTTGGTACTCAGTTAATTAATACCTTAGAGATGTGGCCGTAACATCTGATAAATTAAATTTGTGACATTAGGTTCTGTACTATGAAGGGGAGTGTACCATACTGCATCAGCCTCTGACAATGGATAATTATCAGTAGTGAAGATATTTGATGTAGCTATTCAACAAATGCAGCCTTTGTACGTGATCAAGAGTTCTACATTTCTTGCATGGATGCACATCTATCTCTGTGTGCTTTCTTTGTATATAGCTGCCGAAATTTGGTTTGGGTATTTGAAAGTCATTAAGTGCTTTTTTAGCTACAGATTTTATCTATTTTGTTCCGGTTGCCTGAGTCTGAGTGACTGATTTAACAGGCCAGTATGAAACTTGCTGTAATTTCTGAGTGAATATATAACTCAAAACTACCTTTGGATAACTCCTTGGGTGTTTAAGTTTAAAACTCACTGATTTGCACATTCATGTCAGTCAGCTTCTAGTATTCAAATGTCCACAGGAAGTGAACATTCCCAAATCTCAGAGTTGGGAAACATGGTCAAGTGAAAAATTTTCAGATTAGATGAGTATTTCTTGTGTCCCAGTTTTTGTTCACTGTCCACTGGTTGTTGAGGCATGCTGCTTTAACCCAGTTTACTCCTCCCATTGTCACATAGCTTCAGTGTTGCTTTCTCACACTGCGTGAATTATTTACACTGAATTTGTTTCATGCTTTTTCCAAAATAATTCTTCCAGGAAAAAAAAAAAAAAAAAAAGGGTTTACAGCTAAGAGAAATGAAGGGCTTGATCAGGTCTACAGTCCCTAGTGATGAGCACGAGTGTGGAACTTGGATAAAGAAAAGTTTTTGGAGCATGTGAGGGAATATCTCTGTAGGTTAGCTGTAGGTCCAGTGTTTCCAGACTGCTCCTGACTTTCTATGGGGCCCACAGGCATTTTGTGGAAGGCCCACTGGCTCCTCTAAGCTTGAGCAACGTTCTGTCCGCAAAGGCTTCTGGAATTAATGTATGTGAATATCTATGCAAATATATCTGGACAAGATAATATGCAATTTTGTAAGTTTGCGAAGTAAATTTTGTTTAAAGTTTATTTTCTTTGAATTTTGTTTAAAGTTTATTTTATTTGCCTTGTAATATGTTTACTATGGCCAGCAGCGAAACCCTCATGGCTTTTCACTCCTTCCCCTCTCTTGTGGGATAGACAGAATGTATAAGGATGGCAAGAAGGCTTATGAATCAAGGAAAAGGCAATTTATAGACGAAGCAAAATCTGTTCATGCAAAGCAAAGCAAAGCAAAGCAAAGCAAAGCAAAGCAAAGCAAAGCAAAGCAGGAATTTACTTAATACTTTCCATCAGGTAGCAAATGCCCAGCCACAACCCGGGAGGCAGGGCCTCGGCATTCATAAATCTAATTGGGGGAGACAAAAATCATAATCACCACCTCTCCTTCCTCTTTTCCTTGATATTTTATTGCTGAGCATGACATGACAAGGAATGTGACATGGGTCAGTCTGGGTAACTTGTTCCCAAGCTCAGCTCAGCCTCCGCCTCCTCTCTGAGTGGAGAGAGTGGGAAACAGAAAAAGCCTCGACAATGTGCAAGCACTCCTCAGCAATGTCTGAAACACAGACATTGTATTGTGTGTTATTGAGGGGGGTGTAGTAACAGGTCCAAAGCATGGCACCATAGGGACCGGTATGTAGAAATTTGACTCCATACCAGCCAGACCCTGTTCATCTTAAATGATCAGATTTCCATCACTAGAGTCTCCTGAGCCTTTGTGAGAAGTGATTATGTTTTATGCAAGGCTTTTGAAATATAATCAGTCCTGGCAGGTAGCTGGAAAGGGTGAAGTACTTTAGTGCAAATCGCACTACTCTAACCCATGTTTTGGGATTATTATCAGGTATGCAGTATTTGGATAAGAGAAGGCATTTGCTGAAAACAAGCAAATGTTCTTCCCACACTTTCTACAGAACTAAGGTCAGAAAAGCATTGGGTATGCTGACTTTTATTAGTCATCAAACACAATTTAAAGAGGTTTTAAAAATAACGGTATAAAAAGCAGTTTATTTTGTGCTTCTTTCCACCCAGGACTGCACACATCATTAAAAAATTATAATTTGTAAAGCCCATAGCTGTTGTAGATAAAATGTCTGCATTTTCTTCACTGAGTGACATATGTATTAGCGGAAAAAATACACTCAGTTCAAACTCACCATGTAAAACAGAAACTGGCACCAATATTTCTTGGGGATTGTTCTTTTGTATATGGAAGTTCTGCCTGAACTCTAAATTTTATTTTGGGTAATATTTGGATGAAGTTAACTTAGAAATCTTCTTTCATATGAAATGAAAGCTCTTATAGTCAATTTTGCAAGTAGTCATGGGAAAGCCACAAAAAATGGAGCTATTGTTGACCTGTAGTGAGGTGACAAGGATGAATGACTGAACGACTATGAATTTACTTTCTGTCAACAGGTAATTCACGAGAAACATTGCCATTCTGAAGCTTGTAGAATTTTTCTTTGTCACTGAGAGAGACTTAAAAGTTTCATTTCATCTTGTTGGCTGGAGAGGTTTTTTAGTGGCTTGTTTTAGCTAAACAGTTTCAGTTTTATATGGACAGTTTAGAGCACTGAGTGATACTCTTATGTTTCCTTAAAAAGAATTCTTAAATTTAATTGTAAGCGTTCATAAAGAAAGAAGTTAAAAAGTTGGGTTAATTATCCTAAATTCCTGGAAAGAGGTTTTAAATGGAAAGGTGATACCTAAACACTCAGGCATCATTTAAAAATGTGAGCTACAATATGAAACGTTGTTAGTGATTGCTGTGATTCTATGTACAGTGTAATTTGATGCAAATATAAAATAGAAATCTACTGTGCCTGTCAATTCAATTTTTTGCATAGATCAGGTGTGCAGGTCACATATATATATATTGGACATAAAAGTACCTACTCTAAATAAAATCCTGAACTCAAGATATATATCAAATCTTTCCAAATACACTTCATAGCCTTTGAAAGTTGAAGAAAAAATAATCTGTTTTATGCCTAGTGCCATCTGTTTACACAATTCAGAGTTCAGGAAGAGGAGACAACTTTGAAAAGTTTACAATAGCAAAAATAATAACGAAATGGTTATGAATTATGCATGGAAAACCAGATATGGAGGTACTCTAAAACCAGAATACAGTTCAACCAGAATATGGTATTTCACTAGAAGGGAATTTTCAGACACAAAACAAAGCCAGACAAATGCATCTTAGTTCCTATTTTTTCTCTATAAGACTAAAGTGGTCCTGACTAAAACATAAGAATTAAAGAGAGATGAAATAAAGTGGAGGTACAGGAGAGTAGAGAAGGCCTAAGAGTGAAATCAAAAAAATAAAAGGAAGAAAGCCACATGCAACAAGAGAAGTAATGCATTTTATTCTATTTATAACATGCAAACAGGCTGTGTGTGTATACTTAGGAGCAGCTGCTGCAACAAGGTTTGTGTCAAAACTTCAGCAACAAGTACTCCTTCCACAGAATATTTTGCATTAGATTTACATTGAAAACAAGAGTTGGCCTTTGGCTAGGCTGTTTCCTGTGCCTTTTACTTTAAAAGTGCATACTAAAATATTAAATGAAAAGTATTCTACCTTTTTCATTCAGTTGTACAATAATTGTTTATTAACCCAATATGAACATGAATACCTAGCTTGTGAGTTCAGGTATTTTAAAAACTCAGTTTGTGGAATCTTTTTCAAGATTTTCCTGATTAATATATGTTTACTTTTCAATCCCAAATCCCTGGTTTTTGCAAGGTTTCTGAATTTTAACAGAAGCTTTTTACTCAGACTGGCAAAAAAAAAAAAAAAAAGAAACAAAACAAAAAAAATCCCACATTATTATCCAGACTATGATACAAGAGAACTGGCACTTTACCTGCTCTGGCATATGCAGTTGCCTAGTTCATGTTATAACCCAGAGTAGAACAGAGTGTTAATTTTTTGCACAAAAGATGTTGTCTACAGAAAAATGAAGGACAGGAAGAGATTTTAATTTTTATGCTAATTTTGTGAGCTGCAGGTGATGGGAAATTTCTGCTTAGAATAGATAGTTAAGGAGTCCCCCCCAAAATCTTGACTTTTACTATGATGTTGAAATCCTTTTGATAGTGTGCCCTCCTGTTTTGGCATGAGAGAACTCTCATCTGTCTCTATTCAATGCAAAATATTTGAGCCAAATGTTGTGAGTAATTACCAGTTAATCTGAAACTGTTATTCTAATTTTTAATCATGAGTAGCATCGTTACCCTCTCTTAAATCTCATTTGCTGGATGCTGCAAGTGGAATTGATATTGACCCAGTCTACCTGGAGACTGCTGAACTTTTAACCTTCTTAAAAATGAATCTTGGGAGCTTCTTGTCTTGTCTTATTTCTTTATTTAACTTCTTATTAAGAGAAACAGAAGACAGTAATAGTGATAATGATTAAAAAATAGACTCAGATGAGTTTAAATCTATGCATAATTCAGTATCAATTACTCATTCCAATGTTCTTAAGACCTTCTTTGGTGAAAAAAAAATGTTTCTAGGCATTAGAAATTGTTGGTGAATTTGAAACAAAGAGTAGACTGCAAATGAGCAAGAGGTGCAATAAAAATGGAACTGGAATTTCTGAGCAGACTGTTAAGTTAGTGGAAGAACAGTATGAAAACATATATGTGCTTCTCCAAAAAGAAGTGTCAAAGTTGGGAAAATCACTTCATTATCAGAACAGAAAGAAACTCAAACTAATGTATGTACATTTTATATTATTTAAATATCAAATAATATACACTAAAATATATTAATGAACACTTTAATGTTCAGTAATGTTCTATAATGCAAATATTAAATCTTTTTGGACTTTGATATCTTTGTGACAACTTTGTGCTTCCACACTGTTGAAAATTAAGGTGTTAAGATCCTTTTGAACTTAACACCTTAAGTGTAGTTTGAGATGTCATTCTACTACATCTCTACTACATTTTTTACTGAATTATTTCAATTATATCCTTCTAAATAATTAATTTTTCTTGGTAATTTCTCAAAAATTTAACGATATCTAGTATCTGTGTGTGCATAGAAGAGTTGGAATAAATTAGTAAAAATTTAAAAATCATGGGACAATTGTTTTAGGATGTATAATATTTCTGAACCAACTTCCTTTCCTGGGTTTGCTAACTAAAGAAAATGTTTTCCTCTATCAGAAAAAATAAATAATGGTTCTTGTTTTCTCCTGACATAGAGATAGGAATGCAGTAAAATCAGTATGACTCGTCAGGAAAAAATAAGTTAATTTGACATTTTAAGATGAAAAAATCCCCTTTTATGTTGTGCATACAAAATATTCCTGTGAATTTCTTACCCATTGTGCTCTTGAATGTTTAAATGACAGTTATGAAAAAAAAAAAAAAAAGACAAACCAAAAACCCAACAACAACAATAAATACAACAATAGCCAAAAACAGGCAAAGGGAAATTAAGCATTGCAAATGGGGATAGAGGCCAAGATTCCATGTCCATCTGTGCCCAAGTGACTCAGATCAATATGAAAGAAACACATCTTAAATCTAAGGTTCTACATAAACTTAAAGAAACTATCAAATGTTTTTGAGGGGATTTCTTAAGATATTTTTGTATATGTATCACATACAACCATATTCCTACTATTAAATGACATTAAATACACATTGGCATTGTTTGTCCATTCTTGACCCCCCTGTTACTGGGAATTATTCTACAAATCCAGAGCTGTTCTTCATTAATGCTGCTGGGCAAACATAGAGTATGATTCTGAAGTAATTAGTAGTTTTATGGATAATTAGAATACTGTCTCTGTTCATTAACATTTCAAATCTCATTTACATGTAAATTGTAATATTCTTCTTCTGTGCAGGAGTGGGTAGTTAGTGTCATTCATGAGTAATAAGTAATTTGATCCTCATTAGCCATAGGAATAGATAAAGATATAAGTCAACTGTGGATAGCAGATGTAGTTAAGAATGGTTACCTGTCTAGAAGGAGGATTTAAAACAAGCAATCATTGTTTTTCTGTAATTTTGCATTTTTAATTTGGTCCTAATTCATAATTCAGACAATAACATTTTCCAATAATTGTCTCTTTACATTATTCATAATGAGGGTGTGAAAGTATAAAAATATTTTCTCTGAGTGACTTATGAGATACAGTATGAAATTTTAAAATACTATTTTCATATTGATTCAGATGAAGCACATTTATAATGTAGAGCTCTACTTCCAGATATTTCTTCAAAGCACTAGAAGAAATTCCCAGAAATAATGAAGACTGGCTGTGTATTATTCTTATAAAAAAAAATCCAAATCTAATCACCCTATTTTGACTGAAAGATGTCTTGAATTGACTTAGAAGAACAGTTGAAACTTTCCCCTGAAACTATGTTGAAGTAAAAATAATAATAACAACAATAGCAATAATAATAACAGTAATAATAATAACAATAATAAAAATAATAATAACAAAAATAATAATAATAATCATCATCATCATCTAGAAAAAGATCACAAGTTTTTAGTCTGTTGGTTAAGTTAGACATCAGTATATGGGTATGCCACTTGGATAACAGAAAAAAAAAGTTGTCTTGTAATCCTTCCCATTAGTGAAACATGGAAAAGAAATACGAATTTGCAAGCCATTGGTGCCACACTGAAGGCCTGCAATTCAAGTCTTTTCTCTAAATAATTCTGCTTTACTTCTATTCTGCATTACTATTTCCATTGAGGTTTTTAGCAAAAAGCAATTATTTTAAGACAGTTGCATCAAAAATAATTTGAAGGATGCCAGTGAGTGAGAGATGAATTAGGGAGTAAACTGATGAAATTTGTATGTAAAAAATGAGTGAGAAGACATCTAAACACTGTTAGCAGACAGCCAACAAGCAAAGAGAGGGAGAGCTGGAGAAGATTTAGACTTCTTGGTTAACATCATTGCTTAGTTAACAAGGCTGTCATCAAAGGTATAGGAATCAAATGACACCATGTCATGGTAACTTAAAACAGGAAAGTTTGTGTGCCTATATAGGTAAAATAAAATTATTTTACACTTCCTTTATTGTAGAGAAGGTCTACATATTTATATTTTTATGGATGCATATCCTTGAGTAGACAGGAACTGTCAATTGCTCATGCCTATGTATAGCTGAAAAACATATTATAATTTCAGTAAAATTATTATTCTCAACCACTGTCTGTCAGAAGCACATCAAATTATATTGACAGGATTTTTGCCTCTCTGACTGGCAGTGGAGTTTTTGATTGTTTTTGTAAATCTATCCAATAAAAACTTCTTTATAAAATTTCTAACATAAATTTGTTTATGATCTAATCTCTGTTTTCTCTTGAATATCATGTAAAACTTTAACTCTTTATTTCATTTGAGCAGCCTGGTCTATGGAAGGTGTGCCTTGCAGTGGCAATGTGATTGAAACTAGCTGATCTTCAAGGTCCTTCCTAATTCAAATTATTCTATGATCCTTAATCTACTTATTATAGGTTTCTGCTCTTAGTCGGGAAAATACTGTACAGAATAGCTACTTTTGGACCATGTAGTAATAAAAGATTTTGTCTGTCTTTGTTGGGGTCTCTAACTTGTCAGAGTGACCCCAAGAAAAGTTGGAAAGTCTCTTTTCCCAGCCCAGCGCTTGAAGAAGGAGTCAGGGCTCTTCATTTCTAGGTCTCAAGGTTGTTTATTGTATCTTATCTACAAAATTCTTTCTCCTGTCCTGTCAAAGTCTGCTCAGCATGACAGTCAGAGGCACTCTGCCTGCCCCCGGGGCAGTGTTATGTCTTTATACTAAAAGCTACATATACAATATTTACAATTACTTTCCAATACCTACCACCTATGTTAGACAGTGAGCTTCTTCTCTAAACCAATCTAAAAGTGCCAACATCACAGCAGAAGATGGAGGCCAAGAAGGAGAAAGGCTGGACACGCCCAGATTCCTCCATCTTGTCCCCTGAACCTCCATTCTAGAAACCCCAAAATCTACTTTTTTCACCCCGTGATAAATTCACTATCATTCTACTTAATTTGTTGTGGCTTGCTGATCTTCATGTAAGGTTGGTAACTTGCTCCATGGGTCATAATAAAAACCACAGGCATTTTTGGGCTCTGTGCCAGGGTCCCTGAGACCCCTGGCAGGGGTGGGTCCTGACATGTCTTCATACTTGCTTTATGCTTGTGTCAAATTGAAAATTAAATATTCATTAGATTAAAGATGATCAAGAGATACCACATAGAGTTCTCTAGAAGAGGAGCCTATTTCAAGGGCCTTTCATAATGGCCTTTATAGTACTGAAAATACCTCTTAGTATATATCAAAATACAGCATTTTTCTTCAAAGCAAAAATTGATGATGGAAGACCCTTTTAAGATTATCAAATATACACTGGTCTTTTTTAATCTTTTAATTTCCAGATAGTGAACTTCTAGATTGCAACTGAAGGTTTTCCTATTAGTCCCTAAATCCAAGAGTTTTTGAATGAATTTACGTCCCATTTCTTTCTTACAGTTATCATAAGCAGCTCCTTCTTTCTGCTTGATATTCCAGTGTTTCTCTCAGTTGACAATGTTTCACAGCATTCACAGAATATACTGAAAATAGGTCAAGAAGAAAAACAATTGTTTGAAAAGAATTTGTGTCAATCCTTTGCATGGTTACTTTTTTAAAACCTTCAAATATGGAGCTCCACCATATTCCCTGGCAATCTGTCACACTTGTCTTCAAATTTTGTTTTAATATCTAACCTGATTATTTTCTATAGTTTCAGTTCATTAGGTTCTATTCATCAAAGACCCAAAGGAAAGATTGGTCCCTCTTTCTTCAGCACAACAATATTTGTGTCTGAAAGCTGTAATCATAAACATTATGATCTTTCCTTTTTTTGGCTAAACAAACTCATTCATTTCTCTTTGTGAAGTTCATATTGATCTCCCTGAACTCTCCCCTTTCAGTCCCCATCATTCTAGACAATCAGGGCACAAACTGAACACTGAATTACAGTTGGTGCCTTATCAGCACCAGGGAAAGCAGAGAGAGTAATTGCCTGTCTTTCAGGCTGGGCTTTATGCTTACACATGTTAGCATGGTTTGCCTTTAGAGTAGCATCATGACATAATTAAGTAGCATGTAGTTTCATGATCCACTATAAACTCAAAGACCTTTTCTGAACATCTGTTATTCTCATTCTGTATTTGCTTAAAAAATATTTCCACTTATGTGTAAAACCTTGCCTCGTCTTTATCTACTCATACTCTCTACTTTCCTCTAAGACTATTTTTTCAGGGGGAAAAAAGGTGTTAAGAGATTATGGATTCTGATCATTATCTTCAGCATGCCTGCAAACAATCACAACTATTTTTCATCAACTGCATATTTCATGCATGCAGCGTTTGTATCACCAGCCAAATCATTAATTGAAAACAACCAGAGTCAAGATAGATCCCTTGAGGAATTGCATTACAAAAAGGAGCTACAGGCCATAAAACATAAATGTTCTATCTATCTATTTCTTAATTTGTATATGAGAATGTCATGTGAAATAGTGTCAAAATCTCTACATAAAATCATATCCAGTCTCCTAGTTATTGTTTTTAAACAGATCTTTTACCATGCCATAAAAAAGGTTGAATACCATTTGACTTTAATGCATCCAAATTTGATATTATTTGCTCCTTATTTTCAGACATTTATTGATAATTTCATATTTTTCCAGTAAGATTTACTAAATTTAAAAGAAGGATGCCTCTTCTATAATTGTATATTTCTTCTTTTACCTTTTCAAATGTAGGCATTATAATTGTCTCTTTCCAATACTCTTTAATCCTAAGTGTTCCCAATAAACAGGATAAACATGAAAAAAATCTGAATATTTTATCTAGCATTTTAAGGTTGGTCAGTGATTTATTTTTAATAAACACATTGATATAGTGTAGTTAACTCACATTCTTACAATTTTAGTCTTGCACTAAATAGTAATCTTTAAAGAACTGGAAGTTACCTTCCTTCAGTGTTTTTCTAAGTTGGTAATATCAGCTCCCTGTAATAAATAAAAGCTTTATCCTTCAAAACCCAATGTAGCACTTACATGTTTACAAAGATTTCATAAGAGCTTTTGAGCTGTACATTCACCATATTCTTGGTATTTGGAAGGTTTTTTCCAGATTTGGTCTTGATGGGATCTGTCTATCACTTGGTCTTTATGTTAATCTTGTTCATCCTTGAGAGGCAATACTCCATTCCCTTGTCTGTCACTCAGACTTTTCAGATTGGTTTAACTATTTGTAGCTAACTTTTATTGACAGTTTCCATTTTGTTTTGTGCTTTCAAACCTCAGTAAAAGTATTTTTAGTTGATTGTTCATTGTCTGACTTAAAAAAAAAGAAATAGAACTTTGAGAGTTGTAATGAGCATCCATGCAAAAATAGAGGCATTTTTAATTGAGAAAATTTGAGAGAGTAATATTGCCTAAACAAAATTTATTTTTTTAAAAACACCTCACATTTTATTACCATGATGCATATCTGTAAGAAATTATCTTTAATCAGACACTGAAAATATTAAATGCCCATGAGAATTTGATAGCTAATTTATTTGCTTTTGTCTATTTTGTGTTGACACAATTATATTCTCTTATATCTTTTGTACGAAATGTGATTTTCCTCATTGCTACAGATTAAAACTCAATTTTTTTTTTTAAATACTGTAAGCAATTGCAACAAGTGCTGATTTTCATTACATTGTCTTTCTCTGCTCAACATTTCAGTGAAAGAACATGATTTACTCCAGCAAGCATTTACTGTGACACATAGACTTTTCTACTTTAGGTTACCCACTGTGTGGGTACAGGGGTGGGGGCAGTAATTGCTCTGGTTTCACTAGTTCTTCGCCTACTTCCATTGAAAGGAGGAAGAATTTTTCAGCAAATTGCTTTTCATAGGCAGAAATTGGTAAACAAACATGATAACTATACTTTTGAGTACACCTGATAAGAATTTAGAGTGTCTAGAGATGCTTAATTTCTTAACAGGGAACAAATCATTAACATTCAAACTTAATGAGTAAAAGAGATCGTAATGATCGCTATTTTCAGCAGGTACAAATGAGTGTAGCTGCTTTGTCTTCAGTGGAGCTGTGTAAATAAATACCAGCTGAGAATTTGGGCCAAGAACAGCAATTTATCAGATGTAATTCTGTTTTACAAAGAGAATACGTGCTTCTTTTTTTTTACATGTAATTTATCTTCATGCACGATAGCTGATACACAAGTCTTCTGTGTCTGCCTTAACTAGCAGTAGCTGTTGTATAGAATTTTATGTTTTCTTTTTCCCTTTTTCCAGTTTGCATTTAGTATTTTAGGAGGTAGCAATTTATAATAGAGAAATAATGTCAGGAAGCCCACATGGATGCTTCTGAAAAAAACACAAACTTCAGACGAGAGCAAGAAGAGATGGAAGAAGGATCTGGACAAAAAAGAGGAATTGTATAGACACTAGCTGAATGTGCAGAGATGAGGTTAGGAAAGCCAAAGTCCATCTACAGGTAAATATGTCAAGGGACATGAAGGACAACAAAAATAGATTTTACATGTGGCAGAAAAAAAACAAGGGAAAATGCAGACACATTATTAAGTAAGTCAGGGGAGTTGAAGACAAAGGATGTGGAAATAACCAAGGTACTCTAAACATATCAAGAGGGTGATTGGGAGTTGTCAGCTTGGATTTACAGAAATTGTGCCTGACCAAAAAAGCAGAAATTGTGTCTGACCAACCTAGTGACCTTCTACCACAAAATTACTTGCTTGGTGGACAAGAAGAGAACAGTGGATGTCATTTATCTTGACTTTAGTAAAGTATGTCTCTCACAATATCCTATTGAAAAACTGATGGAGTACAGACAGTGAGGTAAAATGAAAACTGAGTAAAGGTTATGATCACTGTTGGGAAGCTCAGTTTAGAGGCCAGTCATGAACTGGTGGTGTTCCCCAGGGATCAATAGTGAGGCCACTACCGTTTAACACCTTCATTAAGAATATAGATAATAAGGTGAAGACCACCCTCTTATGAGATTTTATCCATTTCTATATGTGGTGGGGAGCATAAGATGGAGATGACATCTTCTCAGTGGTGCACAGTTGAAAGACGAGAGGCAATGGAGCACAAACTGAAACATGGGAAATTCCTTTTAGGCATAAGAAAAAACTTTTTTACTATCAGTTGTACAACCACTGGACCAAGTTGCCCAGAGATTTTGTTGAGTCTCCATCCTTGGAGATATGTGAAGACATTTTAACATGTTCTGACTACCTCTGTCTGGGTCTGGGGGGACTGGACTAGGAAATTTCCAGAGGTACCCTCCAACCTCAATGATTCTGTGATGCTACAAGTTTACTGATACATTCAACAGGGTACACCACAGTGGATGGTTTGGTCCTTGTTCTGCAAGGTAGATTGGTTTTTTCCTATGAAATCACTTGTTTTGCATTATAATGGTAATTTTTTTTAGGTTCTTGCCCTGAATGATCATAAACATATTAAAATGCACATATCAATAATCACTCTAATATTTAAAATAATTTTAAAATAAAAGTTTGGAAAATATATATGTGAATCAGCTTTCCCTGCAGACTGGCTTTTAATACATTATTGGATGATTCACTGTGGCTGAACAAGTGCTCCTGAAACAAATATGTTGTCAGCAATCCTTCTTTAATAACATGATGCCTTTAGATGAGGGTGATCTCTGATTCTGCTGGGGTTTTTTTCTCCCCCCAAAAAGGTAAATATCCACATTACAAAAACATAGATGTAATTATTTGTTTGTGGTAGGTATTTTTTTCCCAAATTAAAATTTGACTTATGGTAAACATTTTGTTTGGTATGTTCAAATAGGGTTAGGAAGAAGCAGGTATACCCTAAAGCCAATCTGAAATAAGTAATATGGGGTTTTTCTTATGGTTCTTCTAGACTTCTAGTGCTGAGATGTAACTTGATATTTTAAAAAAATCAGTAACAATAAAAAGAGGAGAATACTGGACATAATTTTCAAAACTATGTCATCTTTTCTTTCCCTTCTGTTCTCCAGAGAATGAAGCTTTCTTCAGATGATTCCTGAAGAAAGCTTCATACCTGAATCCTCTTTTGAAGGAATTATTTCAAATCTACAGCCTATGACTGTAGCTATCCAACTGCACTTATCTACTTTGGAAGATCTTCAGGTAAAATATATTGACCTGAATCTCACAGACCAAGTGAGACAAAACTGCCACACTGCTCCATGTCCCAGGCCCAACCAGCAGCAACACTGAAAATGTATTTCCAGCAGGCACACAGCAAGAATGCACATGCAGACCTCATGTATGAATACATACAGGGCTATGGTTAACTTCATGGATTGGACATGCTCCTAGCTGGAAAGACACATGTCCCTCCTTGGCCCCTAGGCTGCATCACAAACCTGCCAGCTGGTCCATTTTATTTCTCACTAGAACTTCCACTTGCTGCAGGTCCTGGCAACATGGGCTTGTGGGGCTCTGATGCTGGTCCCATCTCCATGACTGGCAATTGATCTCACTCCATCTACAGCTGGCATATAGGACAATCAACTTGTGTTCCCAGCCCAGATGGTGGCACTCAGTCCTTCTGTTGTTCCACTTGCTGGTGCTGTGGACACACAGGTGCCTATGCCCTGGGAATCTCCAGATTTGGTGCTAGAAATTTCTCATTCTACTCTCTCGAGTAGCTGACATTACAGATGCAGTTGCTGACATTACAGAACTCCCACCTGTGCTCTGCACAATTACTGCACTCAGACCCTCCAGTACACCCGTGTACACAGGAAGAGAATTAGAAAGAAAGTCAATAAAAAGTGTGACCAGATTAGACTGTTCAAGTGCAGGATGTGGCTAAAAAAGTGAAGTGATCATACATTATTTATTTTCAAGCAACCAGCCCTTTTATCCCTTATTCCTCTATTTTCCAAATACTTTTTCCTTCCCAAGTTGCCTAAATCCATCCCTTTCCCTGCCTTTTGTTCCATCTCCTATTATCCCATTACTGTGTCCTGTGCAATCTCTGTATATGTCCCATTCACCCAGGAAGCTTCACCCCTTCAGCCAGCAGGACCCTTCAGCTTGACTCTTGATCGGTTTCACACCTGGAAAATGGGGCTGAGGATTTTCTGGGACAGCCATGAGAGGGGCCTGAACATGATATTCCTTTGTCTGGATCCATATTGGCTTCCTGTCTCCCACTGTGAATCCACGTGCCTCTCAGTTTCTGAAGATGGGCCTGATATAGGCTGATGGTTCCTCTTATGGATTTGAGAGCAGTCAGGGTAAGGATCCTTTTTAGGTGTGCAGATGGACTTTTATTACCTAATCTAGCATAATAGACTGCAATTTTTTGAGTATTGTACTTGGGCAAAAGCAGTTTATTTCTCCCTAGAAAGTCTATAAAAATCCAGCAGTGATTTCTATAGGTATAGTCTGTATTTTTACGAGTGTGCATTCAGAGTAATATAAGCGACTTAAACAGTTATTTAATGATGTTAAATGTCTACCTGAGCTTCTTTTTATAATGGGCAAGACATGTCATTCTTGGGTGATATACTTTAATGGTCTCTATGCTAATATCTTCAATTGCCTTCCAGCCATTTCTGGGTAGGTAGCCAGAATAAAACTCTAACTTTCGGTACTGTCTCAGCCAAATGAGGTACTTGGATGTCTGTTGTGGACAGGTAGCACCTGGACCCTGTATTTAATCTCTTTATTCTTTATGCCTGAGCAACCATGCAGTCTATTTGAACTGTTGAATTAATTATATTCCATGTCCGTTTGAGCTGCCTTGACCTTATGTAAGGAAGATTCTGAGTTAAATTCATTTTGACAGGTGTACTGCTCCTATCTGTCTCTGTCAGACTGTCTTCTACCTAAACATCTGACAACTTTGCAGTCTGCTTGCTTTTGCCTGTTGACTATTTCTCCCTGAGTAGATTAATGTTATTGTAGCCTACTGGACTCTAGAGAGATTAAGAAATGCTTCCTTGTTTTTTTAAATAGTTCTTAGTGATGTCTGAAGAGATGATGATACTACCACCATGGAACTTTGAAACTCATGAGTCTCTGAACTCATGTTACATGTGTGGATTGCACAGCTATGGGCCTAGCTCAGGAGATATTATTTGTCTTTGACTGTAAAGTGTAAAATCATAGAATCATTAAAGTTGGGAAAGACCTCCAAGATCAATGAGTCCAGCTTTCAACCAAATACCACCATTTTCACTAAAACCATATTACAAAGTGCCACATCTACTTGCTTTTGGACCGCTTCCAGGAATGGTGACTCCACCACTCTCTTGGGAAGCCTGGTAGGTACAACCTGAAGATACCTTCACACAACTTGAGGCCATTTTCCCTTGCCCTATCAATCCGTAACAAATGCTTATGTAAGTCAGAGAAAACAACAGGAAAAATTATGGAGATTTGACCTGTGGAACCTTCACATGTTTGCAGTAAGTGATATGTTCCCTTCTTGGTTACACTGAAAAGGACAGTTCTTTAACTTCTGTGTTAAAAACACATTTTTCTGTACAAATTTCTTACGAGATGAAAAGGCAAAATTGAATGAATCACAATTAATCCTTTTTTTAATTGCTCATATTGTGGGTGCTTTGAAACTTTGATAAAAGTCTCACAAACTGACATATTGTGTGTTAAAATAAACAGCAGAATATTATTTTTTATTCCCTTCATGATATAATGTGCATCTTCAGGAAATGGTTAGTTCAATAGTGAGCAAGAGTGTCGTTTTCAGAGAAAATTACACCTAAAGAGTAAAGTCTCCATCTTTTATGCTAAGGGGGTGAACAATCACATCTGCTAAGTGAGTTGTAAAATGGGTGGTACAAAATTTTTGTCCAGTGGCTCTCTTCAGCGATGATCATATTCATGTGTTTGTTGACACACTATACCATCTATTTTATTTGTAACTAGAGTTTAAAAACTCTTCTACGGATGGAGCTGTTTCATACCTTACCTGCTACATATTAATTTTCACCTATTTATGTTATTTTTTCTTTTTGTTTTGTTTTATTTTTGTTGGGTTTTGTTTGTTTGTTTGTTTTTTTGTTTATCAGTTTTCTTTAAAAAATGTTTTCGGTGTTCAAAGCATCCTTAAAAGCCTGTTAAGAGACTTTAATATCTTGGTTGGAAAGATTAACAAACTGCAGGAACTCTTTGTGCAGTGAAAATTTGAAGTACTGAACATATTATAACTGTAACAGACAGCCAACAGGCTCTGCAGATACCAGAAAAAAATCTGCTTAGGGGCCTAGAGCAAAAAAAACCTCAAGCATATTCAGCTAGACTTATTAGCATGTGAAGGAAAAAAAAACGCATTTCAACATTCAGCTACTTAAAGTTATTGCCTTTAAGATGAATTGGAGAAAGTTTCCTTTTATGATGTATAATAAGGCTAATATCATTCTCCACAACACAAATGCCTTTGCTAAAAAAATATATATATTATTAGGTCTTCGTTTCCTCATTTTGCCTGAAGATACTGGCAAGGCCTTTGAAGGACAGAAACATTAACATCACATGAGGATACTGTCTGAGTCTCAGCCTCTAGACAAAGGATGTAGATTCATATTTGCCATGCATTTAACACTACAGTTTATGCAATACACAGATTTAGTTTGAAATAATTGGTAGGCTGCCTGCTAAGTTCCAGGATCTTTTGAATTCAGCAGAAAGGTTTGTAGCTCATCTGAGTTCAGTATGTATTATTTTCCCCAGTGTTATTTGTAGGAAACATAGAATCTAATTGTGGTTTCTGTTTGTGAGGTAATTGCCTTGAAGACCATGGTGGGAAACACGGCTACACTGAAGCATGAGTAAAAGCAACGTGCAAAAGGAGAGTTTGGTTAAACATCTTCATTCTTTGGCATCTCTGAACCTAGAACAACTGGCACCATTCTTACCACAAAAATTCACGGGACTACTTTGTGATGCGCAAGTCATGGTGACATTTCAGCGATCTACAGGCTTGAGGTGCATTAGGTTTGACATGCATTGTTGAAGTCAGTGGAAGCTTAAAAATTTATACCTGAAATAAAATATTTGTGAGCAGGGCTTCAAAGCTATTGCATCTATGAGGTAGTTGGAAAGATGTTTTCTAGCAGACATTATAGATCTATCCCAATAGATCCTATAGCAAAATTGGTGTAATGCTTGCTAAATTGTTACAGGAGCAGAAGTTTACGCTTTACAATGCTGCATAAGAGCAGTACTTTACAAATGCAATCAGTAGCAACTGTTTTTAGAGGGAAATAACTTTTGGAAATGCTTAATGAACCAGTAACATTTCTTAAAGTTATAAATATTGCATTTCTCAGTCTGATGGGACTTTTCTGTTGAGGATATAAACTTGATTATAAAACATAATGCCTCAGACAGCACAAGCCCTGAGGCACTAAGCGTTTTAAGGCAATGATACCAAAGTAGTTCTGAGTAGAAAGGCAGTCTGAGACATAAAATAGGCTTGGTTTTATGGCTGCCTTTTGCTTCATTGAATTCATCTCCATTTTTGCAGAGTGACGGTGAAAACAGCATAATGAACTATCAAATCAAAAAAGCGAAATATAAATTGTTGCCAAAGATGAACGACAACATCCTAAACATATCTGAAAGCTACCACAATCTGTCAGTCTTAAAAGCAGAACCCTGACCTCCTTAAGAGATTGTACTGATGTGCACATTGTATTGATGTGGTGGATCATTCACAAATGGTGAGTGATCCATTTGTCACTGCAGACTGATTTCCATAAGCTGGCCTCTGTCTCTTCTGTGCTTTTGCTTTCTCTTTAAATTCTGTGATTACCTAGTTTGCTTTTTTCTGGAAGAGTCTAGCATGTAGCAAACTTAATACAGAAGAAGCTGTAGTTAGGTCTCTACTATGCTCTGCTGCAATGCTTTTTGAAGGTATCAGAAAAATTGTGAAACTTCTGGAAATTTTTTTGGGGCGACTTGTCTTGTTATATACCTATTGCTTTTCTAGAGAGAGTGTGAATGTATGTAGAATAAATTTTATTCAAACTAAAGTAAAAGGCCAGCAGGACCCATGTGAGAAATGAAAAAGCCCAAACTTCTGTAATTCCACAGATATTGCATTTTGGGGAATTCTTCAAATTGAGCCAATCTACCATAAGTTTGTGGTGCTCATATGATAAATTGAGTATTTGAGTAGCAATGAAATCAATATTTTATTGCATCTGAATAGATGTATGTATCACTTAGGGAATTAGAGAACTCTGGAATAGGAGCATTTGTGCACTGAAAAATGAGGCCAGTTTTAAGCTTTAAAGCTGAATTTTACTAAATTCTCTCACAAAAAGTATACTTCTTGCTCATGGTCATTCTTAACAGTATTAATCATCATCACTATATATGAAACAAGTAGTTTTTAAGATATATGTTCTAAATTATCTTTGAATATACAACTCAGTGTTTAATAATGACTGCAGTTCTTGTTGGTCCTTACTTTCAGAGACCTGAATGATCAGGCTTGAGAGTTCTTTGATGAGACAAGTTGGAAGTGAAATAGGCTTGCCGCTTTCATCTGTCATATGCCAGAGGTTTTTATGCTATTGCTCCTCCTGAGAAGGGGAGTCTGCTTACCTGCTTGTTTTGGTTTGCCTTTGTCCTGCCAATTGTTCTTCCAGGATGTTCAGCTGGACTTCTGCCACTTTTAACTCCCTCTGCTTATGTGTTTTTTTCCTAAAAATTTTTGTTACTTGAGTGCCTCCTACTTGCAATAGAATCTACCTGCCTTTGCCCTGTTTGCTTGCATACTTTACTAAAATTTTGTCTGGCTATGCAATCACAGTTTTGCAAAATGCATGCATGTATTTGGGTTTAAGCCATATTTGTGTTAATCATGTCCGGATTGGTAATTCATAATTAATAGATGATGAAGTCTTTAACAATGTATGAATCAAATACAGCTCTTCCAATAGCAGAAATAAAAGTTTTCTTTAATTGAAGAATATTTGAATGCTGGGTTTTTTTCAACTATATTAGATTTGAACTTTTACTATCTCATCTGTAGGTCTTAAGGTGATAGAAGAGTTCAGTATAAAAATTCTATGGACACTGTTTCAAAGTATCAAGAGTATTTCCTTAAATTAATTAAGGCAGAGGATTTATATTACCTGTAAAATGGATAAGTCTTGTTCTAGTTTGCTTACATTTCTGAAGGAAATTTGTTAATATCAGAAATGTCTGTGTGGCTTTCCTAATGCAAACATTATCTCATAGCATTTTCCTAATAGTGTTGAGAACAGCCATATACCCAGTTAACTGTGTTGCACTTCAGATGCTCACAGGTAGTACATAAATAAATAAATAAATAAATAAATAAAAAATCTAATTATACGCATCTGAAATTTCCTCAACAACATCTGCATGTGATATCAACCTTTCAATCATATAAAAGCATTCCTGAAATTTTGTCTTGGTTGGTTGGGTAATTTAATTGTTTCTCCTAGCAGAAATAAGGACCAAGATTTTGGAGCACAGTGCTTTTGTCTTATTTGTCTTTGTTCTAAATGATATGTGCCTGTAGATATCCTCACACATTTGCACTAGACAATTTGGAGGCTGGAACTGTATGATAAATTGCAGAATCATCCAAGACAATTACTTCAACAGCTCCCGAGTAAGCAGCTATTCCTTCTCTGTCATTGTTTTATAGTTAGAAATTCTTTGTTGGCACAAACAGTTCAAAGCAAAAATTACATTTCTTAAGAGGGATTTTATAAAGATACAGAGCAGTCACTGTCTTTTTCTTTACACTGAACTCTAAGCTTTGTCACCATTTTATTCTAGGTTTATTTTAATACTCTGAAATTGTTTGTTCTTATTGTGATGAAAGCCTGGTTTTGTTGCAGTACTGTGGCTACCTGGCAGATTGCTTTAGTTGTTCCAGCATTTAGGAATATTGAGGAGTAATAACAAGATGAAAGGTTAGAGAAAGCTCTGTTTGGCAAATTAAACGCTATTACTTCCTCAGCATAAATCACCAGGTATGCAAAAATTACTTTTTGAGTCTAAAATAAAAGATAAATATTATTATCTTGTAGCATAGAAACTTAGGCAAAAGAAAAGATTCATATTAAAGATAATTGCCATCAGGTGATGCTCTCTGAAAAACACTGAGCTAGCGCCTCAATGCCATTCTTGGGTGCAACTGCATCAGCTTCCACAGATCTCTGTCTACAAGTGCTGTGTATGTTTTGCACCATGGTACAGAAAACAAGACATACCATGCAGCTGCTTCCTCACTTTTGCCTCAGGGCCTTTACTGCTTCTTATGAAGGTTTCACATGGAGATATGGAATTAAAGGCAATTTTTCTGTACGGAATGAGTATTTCAAACAAGCTATTGCTCAGTGACTGTTTCAGAAGAATTTAAACTGATGTTTAATGGCACTTGAAGATCTAATATTTCAGTTTCTTAAGAAAAAAAGGCAATCTTAGTTTTTAGAGTCCAAACATAAGATAAATTTTAGCTATAGTTATTGTTAGTGTGATTATAGTGTTGGTTTTTCGTCTTAGTTTTTTTTTTCTGGAAACTTCCATACATACTCTTAACACCTGCCAATTTTTACCTCTTACACACAGAAAAGTCCACTTCAATGTTTCAAAATCCCAGCAGATTTTTCATAAAATTTAAGTGCAGGTTTTGGCTTTAGGTATCAAGCCTTTTTATGACTTGTCTGATCATGTTTTTTAAAAGCTGAGTTTCAAAATTATAGTGAACAACACAGCATGTTTAGGTCAATTCAAGGGCTTATAAAACCAGGAAATTGTGGTAATTATATGGTCAAACCTCCCAGATCAAAGGTTTTTTTGTTGTGCTGTAGCAATGAACTGTTGCAAATGGATTGAATATTGGTGAATTGTATCAACTGATATATCTTTTAATTGCTGTCTCATATGCCATGGAATACGCTGCCTTTTACCTCATGATGACAAAGCTTTTGTTTTTGGAGACTGAGCTGCTGAAGCTTTTGCTAAAGGTGATGATATAATGTCTGTGATGCTGAGAATTGTTTCTGAGCTCACTTTGAGAAGATCTTGTGAATCTGGTAGGTGGCACTTTGTCAGAGGTAGTCCTCTTCGCTGTGAATTTCTGAGCTGAATAATAGTGGCTGGACCCAAGTCTAGAGACTCTTTTTTTTGACTCTGTTTGAAGATGGCATCATTTAGGTAGCCACATCCAGAACAACTGACAGTGTAATGATTCAGTCCCTTTAGGGTTGTCTTTGCATGCAATAAATTTGTTTTACAGTACAATGCCTTTTGTAATCTTTTGTCCCCTTCCTGCTGGAGACAGAAGCCTTTTAGCATGTTGTCTGCATGGAAGAACAGAGACTTCCTACTAGAACATGACCAGTTCTTAATTCTGACAGTTCTTTTAGCTGTCTACTGGTATCAGGATGGCCAAAAATATTTGATTCTCCTGAGAAGAAGGTGTTGACTGAAACCCTCCAGGAAATTGTCAGATATAATTCATGCTCCTTAGACAAGACTAGGGTTTATATTATAAAATTGTCTTAACAAACTGTATTTGCTTTTTGTGGACAAGATTCGGTGGCAGGAGTACAGGAGTGTCTTCTGTGAGAAGCTGCCAGAAACTTCCTCCATGTCAGAAAGAGCCAATGCCTGGCAGCTCCAAAGACAGATGTGGCCCTGATAAGGGCTGGGCCAAATAGAAATGGTGACAACACTTCTCTGATAACAGATTTAAGAGGAGAGAAAAAAAGAAAAAGGTTATTGAGGAGTTACACTTGTAGTCAGAGAAGAGTGGGGCAAGAAAAAACTATGAGGACACCACTATGCATGGCACAGGGGTGCCTCCAGACATTTCTTGAATATCTCAAGAGATGGAGACTCTGCAACTTCTCTGGGCAATCTGGTCTGTGCTCGATCATCTGCACAGTAAGGAAGTTCCTCCTCTTATTCAGGAGGCACTTCTTGTGCATCAGTTTCTGCCCATTTTTTCTTGTCCTATGGCTCAGTATGACCAAAACAAAAAAATTACAGGAAAAAACAAAAAAGAAGGTGAAAAATGAAAAATTATGCTTTTTTTTTTGCATTAAGTTGAACAGAGGTACTGAATCACAGCATTCAATTTGGACCGAAGAAGTCCAAAAATATTCTGTTGTCTGGGATCAAATACAGTATATTGACAATACTCTCATGATATTAGCAGTATATTACCATTAAGAGCATCAGATAATCTATTATTGCACCTTTATTAGCATGTGTACTTTTTATATATAACATTTTCCCCCATTTTTTAAGATCTAGGAGTGTTTAGGCACTGAAAAGTATAACTGTAGTCATAACTTCCCTTTTTTTTATCAGGAATGCATTCTTGACTGTGTCACTGATCAAACTTGCTTTTCAAGGTCAAGACAGACATCCCTTTTCAAAAACTTTCTTAATTAAACTTAATTTTTATATATATATATATATATATATATGTACATATATATGTGTGTGTGTGTGTGTATGTATGTATGTATGTATATGTATTCATTTTGCATCTTCTTTCTCCTTTAAATTTTTTTTTTTTTAATTTTAGCTTGGAACATGACCTTCTTTGTGGTATGATTGTAACACAGTGGCCCAGGTTTTTTTTATTTTGCTGAGTTCATCAGTTGTCACATGCATTGGAAAACACAAAATCTCATAGAGTTTAGGATGATGAGATACCGAAGCTGGAATTCTCAAAACAAATCCCAGACTACACAGGAAACACCACAATATTTCATGTCTATTAACATTTGCTTTATTTTTCATATTTCAGTTCATGTCATAGCAGAAGAAAAATGGTGATGTTAGTTAGATCATGTGATTTATTACTGCATAGGAATGCTTGTGTGGTTTTGTATAAGAAATGATCAGATAAAAATGACAGATTGCTATCTGTAGTACACAGTGCAATGTTTTCACTTGAATATCTGGGCAACCTCGTGGGAATTATCCCTGCCCATGGCAAGGATTTGGACCTAGATGATCTTTCAGATCCTTTCCAAACCAAACCATTGTATGATTCTATGGTAATTTCTTATGAAACCTTGAAAAAATGAATAGTGGTTTCATTCCCTGGTACACATTTGACTCTTCCTCAGTTTCCACGACCAGGAAGTGAAGAGTATCAGGATTGATCTTGGCCTTCAGTAATTTCCTAAACATCAACTGACCCTGCTTATACCAACTTTCTTTCTCTTTCCATTTTTTGTTTCATCAAGGTTTCATCAAGGTTCTTGTATAGCAATAAAGCACTTTGAATTAAATATACCACTTCTAAATATTTGGATGGAAATATAACTTGGTTTTGTAGTCCCTTTCCAAGTAGAGGTTTCTATTTGTTCAACAGTTTTAAATCATAGGAGAAAGCTTCCTCTTGAATTGTAGATTGCCTAAGAGCTACAAAACTAAATTAATAAAGAGATTCAAACAGTGACTCAAGATCATAGCAGCACTGAAAAAACAGAAAGTAAAAGATGGAGCAAAAAGATAGATTTATAGTCTGAAACAATAAATCAGCACGATTCTTGTTTCTCATGGAATGACCCAGTCTAGTACTCCTACCTCCAACAGTATTTGTTTAATATAAATTCTGGAGAAGCTATTTAGTGAAGCGAAAGGAAAACAAAAATATGTGTGAATTCTTCACTGTCCAGAGAACTTCCTTTCTGAATTGGCCATGATATTTAAAAAAGCCAATTTTTAAAAGAGAGTTTCACTGTAAAAACTCTAATGTTTTTCTTTTACCCCTACCATTTTTAGAGTTCCTTTTTTTTCCATCCACCTACTTATATTAAAAAAAACCCTGACTTTGTCAAAGATTGTTTTTTGTTTCCCTGTTTTTCAATGAAACAAGTTTAATTAAACAAAGATTATATGTCTTTTTGGATTCTTCTCTAGTAGGTTTTGCTTTCTTTTGATATTTTTCTCATATGACTCGATTCTCAAGCTGTGACATATGCCTGTGAATCTTCTCTGGACTAATTTAAATGAAACAATAGAAAACAACTTCTAGCTTGAGGGTTAAATTATTGTAAGCAGAATAACTTTGCTTTAATTGTATTCAACATGATTTTGTCGTTTTACAGCTTGACCAAAATTGAGTTACAATAGACAAGGCTCATAATGCATTTGAAACAAAATGGTTTTCTTGTTCAAAATGTTAAAATAAAAAAAGTCATGCCATAATTAATACTAAAAATTCTCTGTGGTAATGTTATTTTTCTCCAATCAAATGCATAAACAAGCTTCTAGTTAAACGAGCAAGTTATTTTTATTGCAGTCAAGTATTTGCTATTTATCCCTCTGGTTTCATCAGGCAAGCTTCAGTGGATAATGAGACTATTTTTGTATCTTTTCTTCTTGCAAATAGTAAGAACATTTCAGACATTTCATATATACCTAGCTGGATTTTTCCAGGCAAGGTAGTCAGAAACACGTAAACCTGTTTGCTCAAGCTGGGAGGTGTAACAGGACTCACGCACTCAGCATGTACCAATACGGCTTTTCCAGGTTCATTTTGGGAAGTATTCACCCTGACAGTGAATTCAGGCAGGTCCCCAGCCCTGTGTTTCCACCCATGACAAGGGACCATTCTGCAAGTGCCAGAATACTCTGCTTCTAGCAAAACAGAGCTCACAGCAGTGGTGGGCCTGCTTTCCCAAGGGCACTTCAAGGCTGGAATATGCTCCTAATCTGATTCTAATTTCTCTATGGGTATCTTGATGCAGCACTCTGCCGAGTGCCAGCATGCTAACCTCATAGCTCCAGAGAACCAGAGATTGTGGACTTCAGTTTAAGGGACTCTGAGAGCAAGGTAACATTTTTCCATAGTTGACATCAGCTGGCTTTTCTCTTACACTTAAAGTAAATTTTCAGGCTATGCTAAAGGCCTCTGGAAACTGACAAAGTGTTTTCCACTATAATTCATTGCCTATTATATCTTAGGCATACAAAGGGAGGCATTCTACTGATTTTTTCTACTTTTTCCATTGTACTTTGCACTAGCACAGGTCAATTAGCATTCAGAAGCAGACACATTCTCCATGTTCTTCTAGATCCTGAGCAAAAATTTGAGGAGGTATTTGAGGAGGTCCTAGAGGTAGAACCATGGCTTGGAGATAGCACTGTCTGTTCTGGTACCATTCACTGATGTATAAGAGCACAAGAGGATTTTATTAACAGTTTCTTTAACTTTTATAAAAAAGAATTTTTTATACAAAAGATAATAGATATTATTTCAAAACTAGGAGAATATTTTCCTGTTCTTCTTTGGTGTGGAGCAAGAGCTGAAAATTATGTGAAATTATGTTTTACTCATAGTTGGTATTTAATTCCCAATCTGCAGCAAATATGAATTAGAAATTATTTATACTTTAAAACAGATTTTTTTTTAAGATGGCTAATTTAGAGTTTCTTGAAGTAAAGGAGGTTCTTAGACCTTGATTATGTAGATATATAATTTTAAGTTCCCTGTAAAAAGAAAATGGACAGAGGTAGCTAGTATATTTAGAAGTTAATTCCTGTGAGAATTTTTGATTTTGTTTCACTAGTGCATTTCATTGGAACATATGAAATGCACTATGAAATGCATATGAAATGCATATGAAAAATTATTTTTTATTATTAATGCATTTGATGCACTTATATTTCAATAAGACAATGTTAGAAGCAAGGCATGATCTCTTATTACATTTAATAAGACTGTAAATCACTGAATTGTCTTATCATCAAGGTTAGTAACACTGTACATGGAGAAAAAATGTCCCCTTCTCTTCAAATTACACCAATTATCAGTTTATTCTGTACTAACAATATATGTGACCCATGCACAAAGCTGCAGGCTAGGATTTTAGAGGAGCCTAAAGGAACATATTGCTCAAACCTGCTGATTTTCAGTGAGAATTGGAACGCACTTCATATTTTTATCTTTTTACAAGTTTTTGTTCCTACACATGATGTATCTAAATTAAAATACAGTCTGAGATGGTTCTGTTACTAACTTAAAGGTAAATTTTTTTCACAGAGACAAACCAACAAAAAAAAAAAAAAAAAGGCTGGCCAATGTTTTTTTGAAGTGTGCTGACCTTCATGCGTTGTTTTGTTGTCCTATTTCATTTATGGACTAACAAAACTATCAAAGGAGTGGAGCCCAGAAATAGTAATGCATGCCACTTTACACTAAAGAAATTACCCTTTCAGATGCACTACTGTCACTTACAAAATAAGTGGACTGTGTGTATTTTCTATGGAATGTGCCATTTGGCCTTACTGATTGCCACTGGCAGTGTTCATTAATCTACCTGCCTGACATCATCCTTTTCATGAAATAGGTCTCTCTAGTTTTGTTGCTTTTGCAAATGCTTATTCTTGTGCTTTCAATTTTATGGTGATGATGGATGTTGTATGCGTGTGTGTATAGCGCCCTGTCTGATAGAGGGTTGCTACTTTGCCACGCAAATGACAGGTTCTTGTCTTTTTTTGACTGGGAATCTGTTGCAGTCATCAGTGTGACAGCCTCTAAATGCATCAGTGAATGAATCAGAAATTCAATGGTCTAAGCTGGAAATAACTTGATCTGGGAAAATTTCAGGTAGTGTGAAGATACCTGCTTTATCTTGCAGGGCATATGATCTAATAAGCAGTTATGCACATGGATAACTTTATAGATGTGCCTAGTTTATTTTAATAGGACTGTCTATCTGAATAAATAACTCTTGCATGGAAGAACTTGCAGAATAAGGCTTTTGATTTGCATATAATAAAATTTCCGGAGTTGGATGGAACCCACAGGGATCATCAAGTCCAGCTCCTGGCCGTGCACAGGATACTCCAGGTGTCGCACCTTGCACCTGAGAGCATTGCCCAAATACTCCTTGAACTCTGGCAGTCTTGGTGCTGTGACCACTTCCCTAGGGAGCCCATTCCAGTGCCCAACCATCCTCTGGGTGAAGAGCCTTTCTCTAAAATGCAACTTAAACCTCCCGAGAGAACTCCAGGCCATTCCCTCGGATCCTGTCCTTGGTCACCACAGAGAAGAGATCAGCATCTCCCCATCCTCTTCCACTCTTGAGGATGTTGTAGACTGAAGTGAAGTCTCCCCTCAGCCTTCTCCAGGCTAAACAGACCAAATGCCCTCAGCTACTCCTCACATGGCTTCCCCTCCAGACCCTTCACCACTTTTGTAGTCCTCCTTAGGATGTTTTCTCAAAGCTTTACATTCTTCTAATACAGTAGTGCCCAAAAATGCACAAAGTACAGAGCAGAGCAGGACAATCCCCTCCCTTGCCCAGCTGGCCGTGCTGTGCCTGATGCCCCCCAGGACAAGGTTGGCACTCCTGGCTGCCAGGGAACTGCTGGCTCAGATTCAACTTGCCAATGACCAGAACTCCCACATCCCTTTCTGCAGGGCTGCTCTCCAGCCTCTCTGTCTGTACAGACACCTGTGTTTGCCCTGCTCCAAGTGCAGAATCCATCGTTTCCCCTTGTTAAACTTCATATGGTTGGAGATTGCCCATCTCTATTTTGTCAAGGTCTCACTGCAGTGCAGCTCTGCCTTTGAGGGAGTCAGCAGCTCCCCCCAGTTTAATATCACTGGCATATTTACTTAGGACGGCTTCTAATCCTTCATCCAAGTAATTTATGAAAATGTTAAAGTGAACTGGTTTATTTATAAATTTAGCCCTGCAGAGCCCCATCAGTGACTGGTCACCAGACATGTTTATCCCACTGCCTGCTGGACATTTTTTCTAGAAGACCATGGTGAGAGACAGTATCAAAGGCTTTACTGAAATTCAAAAGGATGCATAAATTGTCTTCCCTTGATCAACTAGGTGGGTAGCTGTCATAAAATGAAATTAGGTTTATTGATCAGGACTTTCCCCTCACGAACCCAGGCTAGATGTGTCCAATGACTGTATTGTCTTTATTTACGTGTTTTTCAATAACTCACTGCATAATCTTATCTATAATTTAACAAGGCACTGAAATACACTAACAGGTCTATAGTTCCCAGGGTCATCCCTCTCACCCTTCCTGAAAATCAGGACCATGTTAGTCAACTCTCCAGATTCCCAAGACTGTTCAAAAATTATTGAGAGAGGTCTTGGGATGAAATCAGCCATCTATTTGAGTATTCTTGGATGAATCCAACAAACATTCATAGGCTCATAGAGATCCGGCTAGACCAGGAAATCCTGCCCATGTTCAGAGTTGGCTAGGAGTTACCATTCTAAGAGTTACAGCTCAGAGTTCTGGGGAACCCCTGCAGGCAAAGAAAACATTAAATATCTCTGCCTTGTCTAGGTTCTTGTTTGTGAGGAAACATGGATCTTTCAATATGTTAGACTGTTTTCAATGTTTAGCTGTTTAGATCCCATCACCTTGGTATACAGTTCGCCATTTAAGCCTCAGATTTCATTTTATTAGAAATGTAATAATTTAATAAGAGTGTGATATTCTGTTAGCATTGATTAATCATCCTTTCTCACTCTTTCCTTCTATTACTTTGTGTAAACCCTGCAACAGACAAAATCATTGTTTTGCATTTGTTTCTGTAATAGCATAGGACAAATCATTAGCTGTTTCAATAGAATGCTTGACAGGTTTTAATACACCCAGTAATTCTGTCCAAGTGGAATATTATTTGCTGTATGCATGTAAGGTGTTAACCTAGAGAAAGCAGCCCAGAAGTTATACTATACTATATAATAATGTAAAATAAATATAATACAGCTAAAAATGCTTGAAAAGGGAAAAACATGTGAGTTCATAAAAGGGAATTATAGTGAAAAAAAAATGCTGCCCTTACTGTTATGAGAAATGAAAGTGCAAAACAAATATTAAAAAGGAAAAAGGAATTTTATTATTTTTTGTTTAATGCAGGCTTAGATTAATCTATTTGGATGAATTTTTTATGTGAGAGCTTGTGTTCATTTGGGGTTAGGCTTCTCCAGCATTTATTCATAGCATTTATTCAGGTCAAATACCAGTTGTAGCTGTCTTGTACCTCTGAACCTGCTGAGGCCCAGATGTAGGGCGCAGTGTGTAATAAAGGCTTTAGATTAGAGACACAAGTAAAAGCATTCATGCAAGGATCAAGCTGTTGTGCAGTTCATTCCTTTGAATAAATGATTGTGGGTTTATCCCTGGTTTGATGATTACTCCCTTGAAATACAGATGATTTTCAAAAGTAGGAAGTTTGAAAGCATCACATCCTGTACAGAGCAAGATAGTTTGAGTCTGAAACGCTGGCTACATAGGAAGTGCAAGCATTGTGGTCTAAATCCTATTCAAGTTGCATTGCTTAATTTTTCAAAGCAAAATCCTTCAGTTCTTGGGTGATCCTTACATGGTTCATTAATAACTTAGACTAGCTTTTTTTTTTCTGTGAAACAGAGCATAAAATGTTTGCTTTACAGAGGAAAGGTGTTCCAAATGAAGCATTCTTAAATGTGTTCAGTACTGTTATGATTAATATTATTTCTAATTTTTATTCCTAACACAGTTTCCTTGTCCCTTAAACTCCTTTCCCAGCTATCAGCAAAGCTTCCTTTTTTATGTCCTTTGTTCATCCATGGAAGCTTATTCATTATTTGTTCTTCTTCTGCTTCCTTTGTTTTCTCTGACACTTGTGCTGACACAATTTGCTCATGATCCTGATTTCTTTTTTAGCACCTAGTAAGTGTTTGTAGCATTTCCCATGGTATTCCTGCAAATACTGATTAAAAAAGATTTTATGGCAGCCAGAAAGGAAGTGTATGCATTTGACTAAAATAGTAGCTTGTGCGATATCAGTTGTGATCTATAGAAGAGTAGGAGCACAATTCATGATTCATCATTTGTCTGTAGTGTGAGGATCAGATTCTGCTAGTAGGGGTGACACCTTCACTCTTATGGCTGTCATCTCAGGGCCAGAATCTTGTTTCAGCTGGTGCCAGTCCTCCAGCAGGTCAGTTCCAATAAGTCACATGCTTAAAATCAGAACACAAAGTACATTGGATGGGAATTGGATACGCAAAATGCAAATAGATCCTTTCCTTACTGAAGTTCCTGTTTATTTAAATGAAAGCTTGGTCTGAGGCATTATGCTCACAAAGTAGTGAGTTGCAAAAAGGGAATTGAGGATATAGCTCTAGTACATTCAACATATATCATTAAGATATACTTTTGCTGAAATTTAAGAGTCTAAAATATCAGTTGGCCGAGGAACACTCTGTAAAGTTGTTTGCCCTTTTATAGAAATAAAAATGGCTTAAATATCTTTCCAGTCTTAAGTTACAGCCTTTCCAGGATTCACATTGTAGTACATATAAATTTATATCTTTTAATAGTTTAAAAGCATCAGTTGATATAAACTTTATATGTCAAGGATATTCAGTTTGAGCTGACTACTCAGTTTTCATGTAAAATTTTGCAACAGGATTTGGCTTCTCAAATGAGGTTTCTTGTGTTCGCTTTGTGAGGCAACTCTTGTCTTTGATGAGTGAAATAGCTATAAATTTTCCTCTTGAAGTTAGTTATTTTTAATGCAGGGACTACATTAAATGCAACTCCTTCAGTTTCACTATTCCTTTGGAAAACAGAATAAGGATTTGCATTCTTACAAATTGTAATTTGTTTATTAGTTGCTTATTTAGTTGTCTGCTTTTCTAAGTGGATTTTCAGTATTCCCCAACCACATTTTAGGTCTATGAAATCTTTACTTCATACATTTTTTTAATCTTTTCTTTATCACACAATTGACACATAACACTGTGCAATACATGATAATGATTAACTTTAAAAGGAGTCATCATAATATGGATAGTTTATTATCTGTATCTGAAATTTGGGGAAAAAACCAAACCCTCAGCTGGTTATCTTTTATAATAACAAATAGTCCCATGTAATGAAAGCAGTCTAACAGTGTCAGTTAGATGGTTGCTTACTTCAAGCCAGAGACAGCAACTTGGCTTTGTTCTCCTCAGGTTTTTTTCCTCAAACATGAGAAAAATGTTCATATAGTACAGTTCCCCATCACTTGTGATGCTTTGGCTTACATTGTGTAGAGCTATTATTTAATATTTTTTTCAAAAGCAATTTCATCCCCAAGTATGGGTGGCTTCTAAACACAGAGTAAAGATTATGGCATATTCCGCAGCACCAAATTGTTCATTTTAGTTAAATGTGCACTTTGGGCATGAACAGAAAGAATACTAAAAATATATTTGGACTTAGACATTTCTTTCATGGTTTTAAGTTATATTCTTTAGGTCAGCCAAAATTCCAGAATTTTCTTGACTCTTGACTGTGAAAGCAAGTTACTGTGTAATCTAATGCAGCTTCAATGTAAAAAATGAGAGAATGAGAAACACTGAAAATGGCATTCTTCAAAGGGTTTTGGTGATATTTTGATGGGGTTGGTTGGTTGGTTGGTTGGTTTGTTCGTTCGTTCGTTTGGAAGGAGACAAAAAGGCTTTGGAAAAATTTTGGAAAGGCCTTTTGGCTAACATCTAGATGGCTGTCAGGAGATGTCAGAAAAATTTTCATCTGTGGTCTTGGGCTAGAATTAATTTCACTTAGCCTGAAGCACTAAACTGAGCTTGAAAGATTCCCTGAGAATATTCCACAGCTGATTCATAGAGCTGCCTGCCTTCACAGACTGATTTACCTAACTCGCACTCCAGCTCACCAGGGGAGGAATATTTCTTTCTCCTCAGATTATATGAGGTGGTCAGGATGACACACTGATTCATTTGGTTGTTTCCATTCCAAGCTACGACTTATGAAGGCCTCCATCATGTGACCCCCTTCTGGCTGCAATGAGGGTTAGGCTTTTTTATGAATCTCAGCCACTTCCACCCATAATGAATGACGGAAACAGAAGAGAGGAACTTGTTATATTTTTTTACATTTGGGGAGGTCAGGACACAATGGATAAAATTCAGGTAGTAACAGAGGTTTCTGACTGCTTTTTGTTAAGTTGCTTTGTTATTTTAAGGAGTAACAGCTGCTTGTTTTCCCTGGTCCCATGATTTTCATTATATCATAATGATTCCAGTGGCTTCAATCTGCTCCTTAGTCAAAAGCATTAAAAAGATTTAAAAATCCAAGTTTTTTTTTCAGAAGCAACACACAAACTACACTGGTATTGTTGGCATCACAGTCATTGTGGTACAGATCCAGAAAATACAGAAGTAAACCTGTGCAATCACCAGCACTAATATTGTTGTCTCATGTAAACAGTAAGACGTGTCTGGCAAAATGTCTTTTGAAGTCTAAAGAAATCTCATGTGAAGGAATATGCTTTCAAATAGTTTTTCTTACTCATGGTTTTTGTATGTTTATTTTGATCAGTCGCTGATATATAATAATTCTGAATATATTTTTATCATATATCATTATATATCATAATTCTGAAATATATTTTTAGAGATGTGATTTTTTAAATTAAAAATTATTTTGAAGACAATTGTTGCTTTTATGTCATTTAGGCCTAGGTTTTTACTTTGGTATGGAAAATTCCTAATTCTATTAAGTTGCTCTTGCTTAAATGCCTACCTAAATGACTATATCACATTGGAAAGATCTGTCTATAAAGACAGTAAAACTCCAAATTACAAATCTGCAGCAGATGCAATGTTTTTCCCACAAGTATTTTCTTTTTTTTTTCCTATTGCCAGCTAACAAAATAACCAAATTATAAAGTCTTAGGAGACGTAATTCCAAAGTTTAAATATTTTGTGGTGCCTCTAGTTGAAATACAATTGATGGTTCATCCCACCAGCCTGAGACATTAGGTAATTCATCATGACTAATGTGTGCATAGCAGCACTGACTTTATTCCCTTGGTGTGATTAGCTCAGTTGATATTAATAACTTCCACAAGTATACCAAAATATATTTTTTTTCTGTAAAATAATGATGGAAGACAGTAAATTTACCTGTAAATGGTAAACATTTGTCTTCCTACAATTTTGACTATTCTGGGTTTTGGTACAAACACTAATTTATAGATGATTCTTTTTCTGGTTTTGTGTTAGTGCTGGAGCCCCTTTTTTTACCAAGATCATTCAATCTCTCATTGGCAGAGATGTATCTGAAGCCTCCAGATGCAGGAGCAGGGAGTTCATCCTTCCCCTGTACCTGGCACTGCTGAGGTCCCACCCTGAGTGCTGTGTCCAGCTCTGGCCCCTCAGTTTGGGAAGGACGTTGAGAGGCTTGAGCACTTCCAGAGGAGGCAACGAGGCTGGAGAGGGGCTGGGAACACAAACCCTGTGAGGAATGACTGAGGGAGCTGGGGGTGTTTAGCCTGGAGAAAAGGAGACTCAGAGGTGACCTTATCACTCTCTACAATTTCCTGAAAGGTGGCTGTAGGCAGGTGGGGGTTGGTCTCTTTCACCAGGCAACAACTGACAGAATGAGAGGGCACAGTCTTAAGCTGCATCAAGGGAAATATAGGTTGGATATTAGGAAGAAGTTTTTTACAGAAAGTATGACAAAGTTCTGGAATGGTCTGCCTGGGAAGGTGGTCACCATCCAAGGATGTGTTTAACAAAAGACTGAATGTGGCACTCATTGCCATGGTTTAGTTTAAGCGTTAGGCCTGGGTTGGACTTGATGATCTTTAAGGTCTCTTCCAACCTAGCCATTCTGTGAATTCTGTGAATTCTCTGATGGCCTCCATTGGGAGCTCCTCCATGGTACAACAGGCTGTGGTAGCTTTGATTTGATTCCTTTCAATTATTTGTTATTGTTTCTCCCTTATTAGAACTTTTCCAATTTAACAACCACTCAAGAATAATTGATTTCCTCATCTGTTTAGAATCACCACATTCATATAGGTCTTCAACTTAGTCACTGCTTTGTTTGCATTTCCATTATGTGAATGGCCCACATTTAAAGACTATTAAAAGCAGATCAGATTATTTTTCCAAGGATTTTCAGTTCTAAAATACGTGTGTTCCTGGGAAACTAAGGCAGATGAAGAGCAAGCATTAGGTAGTGAAGAAGAGATGAAGCAGTAGACATTGAGGATATTCCTGTCGCAAACAAGAAGACTTTTTAGGTCTCAAGATGAAAAGAAACACCCTTCATAGCTTTTGTTCCCCTACTGTTACAGAACCAGTGCACTGTGAACTTATGAATAGTCTAGTTAAAATTAATAGAAGACTGAGACATATCTCTTTTTTATTATGAAAAGTCAGAGTTTCCAATGCCTGAAAACTTAGAAGCAGATTGAAAAATATTTAAGTGATATTTTTTTTAAATCTTATCCATAGCTCTTCCATTTTTTGCATTTTTAGGGGTGGCATGGTACCTGTCTGAGTAGTGCTAAGACCTTACAGTAAAAATACCCTATACCATAAAGGTCTCAGTGTTTCCATGGAGGGAGTCTGTCAGATTATATATATATATAAATATATTTATTTATTTATATTTAATTATATGCCTCAACATGACTAAATTCAATCATACCTAATTTAGTCAGTCAGTCAGAAAGAAACTTCACTCTATACGGATTGTAACTGTTAGTGTAGCTCTGGCCTGGACTGTTGCATCTCTCTGGTGGACTCATTAAGCTGGGCTTAAGGCAGAGTTCATGTGTTTACTCAGCTTTTGAGCCAACAGTGGAGCTCTTCCAGATGTTGATGGACTGGAGAGGTTAATTGTCTCTTGGACGGGCATCTGGCCTCGAGCTGCTGAGTGGTTCAGTTTGGCAAACTGTTGCTAGGGGCGAACCTACATTAGCAATTCAGCTTTGCCAGGGAATGTCCTGCTGAATGTCTTCACTTACTGGGGCTTAGTTTTCATCACAGAATCATTTGTGAGTGCTTGAACTGTGCTTGTTTGGTGATTTTTTTAGTTTTGGGGATTTTTTTCTTGTTTGGTTTTTTTTTTTTTTTGTGAATCTAAAGCAAAAGAGACTTTACTGGAATAAAACTGGTGAATTTCAACTGATAGAAAGAGTCCTTTTATTGCATTCTGGAGCCAATCTAATCAATTCCTGGTCTTCCCACCCCCCTATCTGTGCAGTACCAGTTTTAAATTCTCAGCAACAATCACTTTTCTGCCACCTGTGGCTCTGTTGCGCTGCCCTACTTTGTAATGTAGACACAGTCAAAAAAAGTGACCTCCTGAGTTGCTTTATGGCTTAGTTGCCAAACATTGTGGAGGTATTGATAAGGCTTGCTTGTCACGCGAAAGAAGAGACCTTGGGGGAAGGCATTGTCAATTATTTACTGGCAGGTTCCAATTTTGCACCTAGACTTCTTGGCCAGATCTGCACTTGCTGTGACAGGGACCCAGAAGAACACTGGCACCGGTACCCTCGTTTTAGGACGGACATTGTAAAGTCTGTCTTTTTGTTATCAGTGGTTCAGCCACTACTTTAACTTGGGTTTATATAATTCATGAAGTACGGAGGATACCTGACGGTATTGTTGATGCAAATTTCCAAGATTAATTTGGTCCTAGATGTTTCTTGGAGGGAAATATCAATGTGTGAGTGGGCTTCTTCTGTTTTTTCTCACAATTCAAAGATAATTACAATTCCAAAGACAGTGTAATTTTTAGTTTTTATTGTCTAGAAAGTGTTAAACTCTGTGAGGAGAATAATGATAGACTTTCTGGCTGAAGACAATACCTAATAGAAACATACTTGCTGAACAGAAACACAGGATTTTACTGGGTACTGAGACTGCTGAAAGAGATGAACATGTGGGCTCTGTTCCAGAGCCAGAACATTTGGATAAAACAAGTTAGCCACAGAATTTTTCTTGTTCTTATATTTTTTAACTGTGAGTCCATCAAGCAAGTAATTTTTTTGTTGTGCTGAATATTGCCACTTTTTAAATTATGGTTTGAATATGGTAACATTAGATCAAGCCTCAATGTAGTGCATTGTTTATTCTTTAATGTATTTTTAATACTATATTATTTGGAAGTTTGTCAGTCTTATAATCTGACAAATGTCTTGAATGTTTATGAAATGTACCAAAGTGAATGTTTAAAATACATAATTAAAATTAAAACTCAGTTTTGATCTATTTATTATTTTCATATTAACTTTCTGTTCTCTTTTTTTTATAACAGTAATGTAAAGTTAAGATTAAAATTTATTCTAAAAAACTTCCTACACTCTTCATCACAGAATGTGTCAATGTACATAAATCGATGTAAACCAAAGTGTAAATTGACCACAATGTTATGAATCATATCTTCAGAAAAAAACATCCTCATGCCCAGAAGTCTTAGATGGAAAACAGTTTTGTGAGGTTTTTTAAAATAAATTTTGATTAAATTTGAATAAAATTTTGTAATAAATTTACCTGGGTATTTCTAACTTTTAGTTATACACCAGCACCATTGCAGTGTTCGAAACTCAGTTGATTTCTTTCACTAAGAAAAAAAAAATTACTCCTCCACTTCCTATCTTTATTATTCCATTCATTCAGAAACTCTCTCAAAATAGCAACTTTTCAGCAGCAAGAAATAAAACAAGATTTCTTATATTCCTGATGGTTTCTCATCCTACTTTTTTTCCCAACAAAATTAGGATCAGTATAGTGCACAATTTATTTCCATACCTAATTTCCAAGGGCTATATTGCCATCCATTTTGCCCCCAAGATCCTGGTATCATTACTTGAAATGTAACATATCTCTGGTCCAGTTTGGGTTTGCTTTATAAAACAGAAATAAGGAGCAACAATCTACAATTTACCTTTGTTTGATTGAACAAAGTTTTCAATCCTCGAAGAGGAAGAGGAAGGCTTAGGTCAGATATCAGGAAGAAAGTTTTCACTGTGAGGATGATGAGTCACTGGAACAAGTTGCCTGGAGAAGCTGTGGATGATCCATCCCCAGAAGTTTTCAAGGCGGGATGGGGTTTTAAGCAACTGGATCCAGATTTCCTTTGCAATGGCAGGGGTTTTGGAACCTGATCTTCGAGGCCCCTTCCACCCTAAACTATTGTATGATTTTGTGCTGTCATTTTGTAAACTCACATTAAAGCAAAAATTACTGTATGCACATATTGTAGTAATACAGTCTTGAAAACTCAGAATTCAGGCAGGGAGGCTGTTAGAGTGGAGTATGATCTCCAAAGATCAAAGGCAAGCCAACTTTGCACAACATGTTTGAGAGCTTTGAAAGTGTGAGGCATTATCTCTGCTGGCATGAACTGGCATGGCTCTGCTTGCATATCAGCAAGGAACAGGATCATCAGTGCATTTCTGTCACTAAATGTGAATGATTTATTTAAATGCATGAAGTCACAGGAAAATGATAGGAAGCAAGCACCACACAGTAAAATCTGAGGTCCTTCACATTAGATTAGCCTTGTATAGGAGCTCTGGCAATGCAACAAAGCCATCCTGACTCAGACACCCGCAGAGGAGTCACAAAGTCATAATGACTAGAGCTCTTCTACTGGCAGAGATGATGAATCACTTGTTATCAGCTCTAAGACTGCAAAGCAGAAGTCAGGAGCAATGAACAGGAGGTATCAAAGCACCAGAGTAATTTGTTTAAGTGAAAGAAATAGGGGCACAATCCAACAATTCAAACAACCTGTGAAGTGATTGTACACAGACCAAGGTGCATTTTTTAAAGAAACACATTAACGATCAAGATGTGAACCAGCTGCTGATGTCTTATCAGTAAAAGCAACTATGAAATATTATGGGAAAGGATTTCAACAGCTTTGTCGCTTGGCAAATAATTTTGCTTTTCTTCTTTCCCCAGTAGGCTTTCTACATTTCAGTCATACATCTCTGTGGCTTAACAGAAGACTGTCCTGCCCACTGGAGTATTATCTTTCAGAAGTATGTCATTAGCTGAGACTCCTCATTCCTTTAGAGGAGGGGAAGTGGGATGGTGGCAAAGGTTGTCACAGATAAACACTGACAAACACAGGTTTTCAGTTGCCCTGGGATTTTTCATAACAGCCACGAGAGTCTGTTTCACACTCAGGCACTTAATGAAGTGCCTTAGATAACCTGTCATAAGAGAAGAAATTTGGTCTCTGTGTATTGCTGGGTGCTCTCTGGCTTTCTGTAGTAGCCAAAGAACTTCAATGAAGTAACTGCTGGTTGTATACTTCCTTCATGACAGGGAGATAATCTATCATTCCTTCTGGCTTGATCTGGTATTTATTCCCTTTTAGTACCATAGATAAAAAAACATGAATTTTCAAGAAAGCTGGATTCTGCTCGTGTTGAAATGAATGGGAACATTTCTGCTGACAACTTCAATAGGCTTTGGATCATGTAAGTTGTTTTCTTGCCTGAGACTAAATATTATCTTAGTGGTTTTGGTTTTGCTCACTGGTTCCTCCTTTCTTTTTAATGCAAAAGTATACCAAGCAGCTCAGAAACATAAAAAAAGAAAAAAAAAAAAAAGAATGGGAAAATCATCAAAAGATTGGCAGCTTATTCAGAATGCTGTTTTATGGTTTCAGAATGTATATTTTGCATACCAGATTAAACTTTCAGGAGGGCAGTTTTCAGTTGCTTGGGATGGATTTGCTCACAATATCTGTGCTAAAATGTCCGGGTACTGATGGCATGTGTTTATTTTTGATTCTTTGAAATCCAGTCCTTTTTTACCATAAACAGACTCCAGGTTTTACTTCAGTTTTGTTTGACACTGACTTAAAGTAGCTTTGCTGCAGAGTCAGCCTTACATGATGAACATATTTTGGTTCAGTAGCTGCTAGTGAAGCTGCTATGTTTTGTAAGGGATGCTGATGAAGTACTAGTTTATTTTAAATATGTGTAGGTCAACTGATAAAAAAGATTTGAAGATCACCTTCCCAGTTCAGAATTTATTTAACCCTGAATAAGAAGTGGAATCTTGAATGCAAATTAGGAGAGAACTTTGTGGATATTTGCCTTGGGCTGTGTGTTGCTGAATGCTCTCACAGGTTAACTTAAATGCTGTCTTGTATTACATACTGTAGAATGTTTAGCAAGAATAAATTAAATGTAGTTAGAATTACAAGAAGTGTACACATGGCAAAAAAAATGGTGGAAGTTTAGGGTGATGTATTAGCAAAAAATTGTATTTCTATTTTGGGGATGCTTACCTTCAAGTAGTTTTCTGGATTTCATAGGTGGAAACTAAAACTTTTTGGCCTTTTGCAGCCTTGTATGTCATATATGAATGCTTGGTGGCTGTTCAAAATGACGAAGATAAAGGGACAATATTGTCTGTAATTCAAAACTGCACTAGTGTTTGCCTGAAAACCCTGTATTCTGAAAGTATTCTGAGTAAGATATGTGCACCAATATAGCTTAAAATTCTGCATATAAAATATAGATAATTGTACTGAAGTTCTGGATTATCTCTTAAAGTAAAAGGGCTAGCACTAGTGGCTACATGAAACATCACATTAATAAAGGAGTGGGATAATTCATAATGTTAATAACATAATGTTCCCATTCATATTTTTGTTATGCTAATTCTTTGAGCATAAATTAACAAATAAATATTGTTAAGTTAGTGGCTCTTTTTGAACCTCATAATTCACTTTCTCCTGCACTTCCACATTAAGAATTCATTGAGGCTGAGGGAATGCTGGAGTAACCAGTATACAACTAATGTTGTGAGATTTGTGAGAAAAAATATAAGAAAAGCAAAGGAAAATGTTAGAAAACATATATAAATTTACTCTTATGAGTGTGCATATATAAAATACAGTAGATGTTATATGTTTGTTAAATTAATGCACAGACAAAATCATTTAGATAATAACTGGTATGGGCTATTTACAGTCACCAACCAGAAAAAATCTTTATTGTCAAAGAAAGTAACAAGCAGAGAATAAGCACATGTTGAAATTGCAATTTATGGACAAAGAATACAACTTTTTGCCATTGTATCTCACAGCACAGCAAAGTATGTAGTTCATCCTGACCATACTGTTTAACATATGTGGCTTGGATGTTTTTGTTGTTTCTATTGTGAGTATAAACAAATGTGGAAGATGTGATTTTTTTTTTTTTGAGACAGACTGAGGAAATAAGAAAAAATTTATCTAATTTGAAAATTACTTCATCTCCAGACAAGAGAAACCCTGTTTCTTTCAGAGGTGGATAGATGTACTCCTACTATTGACTGTGATCACAACAATAATGAGTGCATCTACCTCTGCTACTTTGGGAATTATGGAAAATTATTGAAATAAATCAGTAATACTGTTTGTGATTCAAGATGAAAAGAACTCTATGTCACTGACAGAAGTCTCTTATTTCAAAAACATACTCTGTGTGGAGTAAAAAGTAATATTGACCCCATCTGAGCGAGACATTCTAAATCCAGATAGTTGAAAATCAACATAACCCAGAGTGATTATAATACTATTTTTTTTTAAATTCTTTGTGATTGGCACTACTGAAAGTCAGATATAATGGTTAGCACTGTAGACACCTTATACCACAGCAGGATAATGTCCCAGAGACTGTTTACATGGTTATTGTGTTACCAGCACTGCTATCTCAGGTTAAATGTGCAGATCCATCTCTGCAAACATAACTGCCAAATTTTTTTGTTGTTGTTGTTGCACTGGTGGCGTCAGCTCTGTTTTATTTACAGTCATTCCCAAATGTCTTAAAAAAGGAGTGGCAAATCCTATTTTAGTTATTTTATCTTCTATTGTCTTCATAGCTACAAAATTTAGGCTTTCTTGGTTTTCTTAGTAGGAGAATCTCCAGCCTGGTTTTCCACCTGTACTTTGAATTCTAATTCAATAACTATTTGCCAGTTAACTGTAATGAAATCTGGACCAGATAAGCATGATAATCATTGGCATACGGTTATTAGCAGTGCAAGTGTCCGTGATAACTTTATCATCTTCTTGTTTGCTGTGAATTAGCATTTACACTGCCTTCAGCACACTGGTTGTGTTTGTCCAGGGATGTACAATTCTTCTGACACCACCATCCAAACTTCATTAATATTCTGTCCTAAACTATTAATTTACTAATGTTTCTGCAACACTTCTGTTAACTATTTCTACCATCCCTGTCTTCTGGCTTTGACTTTGTGACTGTTGATTGTGCTCAGATCAGTGATCAAAGGCCTGAACATCAATAGAATATTATGTAACACCGGATAACTGGGTTCAGTTAAAACAGAATTTTAAAAAGCAGTCTGTATTTTCTTCTCCAGCCTTCTTACTCAAAATTAGAGATACTGCAACAAGAAGACAGGAAAAAAAAGCCTGCAATGTGTTCAAACCTGTCACATTCACACATGATGAACACATATTGAAAAGTATTTATTCTACAGTATCTGTAAGTCACTCGTCCTGTACATGTGCATGTATGCAATCATACATCAGCTGTACTGCTGTTGTCCATGCTTGGTAGTGGAAAAATGATGTGTGATAAATGATAACATAATTTACATTGTAGGATGCACCTCTCAGCCTTGGAAATTTTAATGAATGTATATCCCTACTTTTGTAGTTCTCTGGATATTGGAAAGAAATGTTTTCCTAGACTTACCAGATGTTGTACACTTGCAAGTGAATCAATTATCACTGACCATCAGTATTTGGTGGATAATGAGAGGTGAATTGTCTGCTAAGGTGTGTGGAGAAGATTTGACACTGACTAAAAAAATAGTATGATTTGCCAACAAGTGTGATAAGATATTTAACAGAAAGACATAAAAAAATTTATAATAATTTTATGGCATCACTGTGTATTACTATTAACTTAAGGAGTATATTTGTCAGACTGGATAGCTTGAGAGTGAGTTGTAGTGAATGGCAGAAAATACTGTTAATTTCTGCTGCTTTATTAGTCTAACCAGGATGGTATAGGTGATTTGCACAGACTCCTGCAAGCTCCAAATGAAGGTGAAAGGCCAAAACCATTTGGTTTGGGGACCTTCACAAAATTATTTCCCAAGAATTCTGTATCGTCCAGAATAAAAACACTTTATTAATCCTATATTTTCAAGAAAGTTAGAGAAGTTTATGGTTGCTGTCTCTTCTAGTTTGTTTAGCATTATTAATTGCAAACAGTGCAATTTTATAAAACTGGGTAAAATGCTTCCAAGAATTAAAAACAAAAACCAGTAAGTTAAAAATGCATAACACCTCCATTTGTACTAAACTGAAGAAAAAATTGAGAAAATTTTATCTGATAATCAGAAAACATATAAATGAGTAAAGAAACACAGAAACACCATTACAGCTGATAGAGCTGTTCTGTGGAAAGCACGAGATAGAAAATCCATCTTGCATAATTAAAATACTGGACCCTTGCACAAGATACTGTGAAAATTTGTACCATGCTTTTTAGAGGAAGGTAAGGTAAATAATAAAACATATTACTGAGGAAGAAATTAACCAAGACAGCTGGTGATGCTTCCTTATTCTAATGGATTTTAAGGAGAATCAAGAGTATGTAAGGATGCTCAGATATTTCTATTAAAAACCCCAAAAGCATATTTAAGAAAATAAGTATTTTTGTGTATGTATGTGTGGGTGGGTCTCTAGATATGTCTGCATGTATGTCATATGTACCTGGGCACTGAATTCTCAGGTTATAAAATCCAGTGGACAACTTTTTCATTTAACATATGGTTATAGTGATGTTATCTATGCCCAAAGTCTTAAATTAATTTATTTTAAAAATTGAAATTCAATATTCCCTCTTCATTGAAAAATTGAAGAAACTTTTGGCTGTTCAAGACAAACATATTTATAATTGTAGCTGCCATTTTTTAATTGTCTTTTTGGCTTTAGATATTTTTAAGTCAGCTTAATCATTAAAGTGCCTGAATATGTTGCCATTTTATAATACTCATCATGCAGCAGCACAGTTCAAATAATCAAGGAAGTGGAAAATAAGCTGACCTATATCCTAGGAAATGTTAGTTAATAAAAAAATAATTAATTGGAAGGGATATGACATCAACTGACAAGATAAAAGAGAAAAAATTCGGGGATTGAGTGAAAGTTATTAATTGTGCATTAAAAAGAAAAAAAAAGGAAAAATATAGATACTGGCCAAAGAAAAGAAATCTCCCATTTTTTTTTCTGTTTTGTTATTTAGTGAAGAGGAAGAAAATGAAGTGTTCCTCAAATTGAAATTGTCTGCTCATTTGTTCACCCTTTTTTTATCATCTTTTCTCAGTTTAATGAAGGAAAACACCTTAATTTTAACACAGTTGGATCCTATCCCTTGTGCTTCACTCTAATTACTTTCTGTGTAGAAGCCAGTCAGGAGACTTAAATGGTCTCATAGAGACTCTTGTGAAAGCAGCCAGATGGTGACATCTGCTCCAAACTGATACTAGAATTTCAACACTGAAGTTGTTTTTAAACAATCTATCTATTTCATTAGGTAAGAAAGTTATATGCAGTTTTATACTTATATAACAAGAACATTTTCATTATGCAATCTAAGATCTGGAGTTTGGATACTGATACTGCATGATATTTCATGTATGAATAGTACAGAAAGAAGTTGGTCCTAATAGTAATCTTGAATATTTTGTTGGCAGATAGTTTTAGTGAGAAGTAATGCTTAATTTGTGGAGTAAAGACAGAGAATGGTATGGAAACATCTCTCTTTTCACAATAGGTTTCATTGACTTTTTAGCCCGCTAACACTACTGAAGAATGAAAGTTTGAGTCCAAAAACATCTGCACTCAGATACTGAATCCAAAGTGCAGGACCAGGAATATGTTTTCAAAGGCAATGTGTTTATCCAGTTTATATGTATTTCTCATGTATTCCTTCTGCTCAAATAATTCTGGGTTGAAAAAAAAATTACTGAGGATTTGTGCATTGTAGTGATTTACAGTTCTTATTTTTTGTCCTGTGAAGAATACTTTCTCAATGCTCTTACATTTTGTTCTCTGTGTAGTACTTGAGTGCCTCACAGTCTTTGAGCTATTCAGTCTCACAATACTGAGGTGAAAGGGGAAGGTCGAGGAAGCAGATCACCTCTGAGGTTTCTACAAAACACAGTGTAGAATATTGAGACTGAACCTAAATTTCCTTGCATTCAAGTCACTGTTAAATGAAACTCCTTTCTATATTTTATGGAGGTTTACTTTGATGATAAATTATTCTCTGGTACAGCCCTTGTGTTGTTTAAAAATAATTTTTTCTTGTTTCTTTTTCCCACTGGCAGAATCAATGTAATTACTTAGAAACAGCCATGCTAAAATCATGCATTGATGGATTATGTATAAGGTGTCCAGATGGTAATAGTTTTATATATTGTTTCCAGCTCCTCTGAAAAATTTAGAAGGAATCCAGAAACAAAAAATCTAAAAAAATTGTCATTGAAGTTAAGAACATTTGTGAGACTTGTTTTAGTGGTAATTATACAAAATGCATAATGCATTATGAGTTGTTTTGAGGACAAAATTTTGAGGTCTAAACCAGATCATCATTGGCTGGGATACAGCGGATACAAAAAATTAAGTCACGCATAAAAGTGAAACTGTGAGCATTTTATACATTTAGCTGCCTGCAAAATGCTAATTTTTCCCGGGAGATATGGAGGAGTGTGGAAAATTATTTGTCAAGAAAAGATTAAGGGGGGGGGAAGTTACAAAAGGCTATTATTTTTGCTTTTTTGGTTTTTTATAACACATTTAGTAACTTATTTGAGAAAATGAAATTAATGTTGAATTTTATCCCTTAAGTCAGAATTCTTTACTGAGAAATATGTTCAAATTGGCATGAGAGAGTATGCTGTTCTGTGTATTTCTGTTTCTGAAAACTCTCTGAAGACCATAGCTGTAAACAGCACTGTCTCTTGTTGATTGAATGCCTGGATTAGCGTGGCACTCCTACACGAATCACTAGCATGGGTCAGTCACACTTTAAAGAAGAGGAAACTACACACAGCTGAAAATTTGTGATATTATTATGGGCTGTACTACACATTCTGAGTGCACAAGAAAACCGTAGGGAATAGCATTTGAGAACATACAGAATAAATTTCTTCCCTACCTTGGCAGAGAGTTACATGATGCAAGATTGAAATAAAAAAATAAAAAAAAAAAAAGAAGAAAAAAGACAGCCAGCTGTTTCCATTTCTCTAAAAAAAGTTTCCAGAAACAGAAGTAAAGATTTTGTTCTGAAATTTAATATAATTTTACAGTGTAAAGGCTTTGCTATAGAATAAGAGAGGACTGAGTTTGAAGGGCTCTGATATGGGAACCAATAAGTTTACTATAACAGAGTTATACCTAATCTGAGAGTTGACTTCCATGGAGATTGGGAAGAATGGGCAGGGCAGGGTGGGGAGCAAGGCTTTTTTGGTGCATGGTCCTAGAATGTACTTAAATGGAATTATTCCTATATTTTTTGCTTTTTAAAAATTACTGATCTAACAGCTATTTGTAAAAGATTGGAAGAAAACAGTTCAAGCATCTCTAAATTACACTCAAGAGGACCCTTGCCTTTCAAGCAGAGTAGACACCTGCTGCAGACCCTCTTAAAAATGCAGAGTATTTGGGAAGAGGAGTGATGGTGTGACAAAGTAATTCTTTTCATCCTGAATTTTGTGCACAGAAGAAAGCTTCTGCTTATTCCGTCTTACTGCAAAAGACTGATGTGAGTACAGTTTCCATCTGATAACTCTTATATTCACAAGGAAAAAGCATTGCAGTTTTCACCTGTTCCTCCCATTTCAATCATACACTGGTTCTTCCAGTAAATTAAAAAAAAAAAAGCCTGCTGGATGTAAGCTCAGGAGGGAAACCGGTTTCATCTTTATCAGAAAGCCTTCCTTCTGCTATGTTTGCAGAAGTTTACAGGTTGTGTGAATAGGAGAAAAAAAAAAAAGAGAATATGCTGTGCTATTTGGAAGACTTCAGTGCTACAGATGTCAAAAGAACTGCTTCTCTAATTTTGCTATCATTATGAAATTACTTAAGTCACAAGCTGTGCAGTATTTTCACTGCTGTTTCACCCACAGGCATTGCTTCTGTGCTGTCAAACTCTACAGAAAAGATTGTGATAACTATCGCAGGCAGTTTATATACAGACACGAACGGGACGGGGCTACTGTGAGAAGCGTCTTGAGCTATTTATTTTTCAGCATCAGTCTCATTACATGATTATGACAATGGAGAGATGCTAACAGCTCGCTGTTCAGGCAGTAGGCTCAAGAAACTTAATTTTACAACATACCATAAAGCTGTCATAGCCAATTACATAGAGCAAAAGCATACTGACAGTAGTTCTATCCAATCACCTTAAGCACATGTAGCTTTGGTTAAAACAACGGTGGCCTATTCTTGCAGACAATGGCCCGTTTATAAGAGACAAAGCACAGAGCACTATTCATATTTAACCTTCTAAATATTTACTTAAAATAAACTTTTTGCAACTTAGAAAGCCAAACTACACAGCTCTATTGTTCTATCTCCCTTGTCTTCGCTACCGCTTAGATATTTTTCTGCTGTTTTAGCACTTCACAATTCTGCTGTATCTCAGGCCTGTCTTTTTACCACCTTCCTAAAACTCTCTGATTTTATGGATTCCCACAATAACCTGTAAACAATAAGTATATTTTAATGCTGAACTGAGAAGTCTTCCTAAATATGGAAAGCATTCATCTGTTTTGCTTTCTATGGTATGCAATGTTCAAAAATTTAAGAGCTGCCTTATTAACCTTATATTTTGCAAAGTTTTGCATGCATCTTTCTCAAAAAACAGAAAAGATAGTGTAATTAGTCTTCTGAGGAAAAAAAAGGTGTGCTAAATTAGTATTAATCAGAACAGGCTTTTGGGTGTATATCAATCTTATAAAGCTGTTCACAGTGGAAGGAGTAAATTGACAAAGAGGTAGGATAGTAACAAAGGGGCAAGCAGAGGATTTAATCTTGCATAATTTGAAAATGGGGTACTGGCGCACTAGAGGAGTGAAAGAAATGGTATGGAAGTGGATGAACTCTCCACAAAGAGCTCCATGGTTTTGGCACAACAGGCTTCAAGTACAAGGTCATGGGAGCCTTAGTCTGATCAATGTCTTCTCTGCCCCCAGGCTCTGCCCTCAAAGACAAGCAGGGGGAGGAGAGAATTAATAAAGAAACTAGAGAGACAAGACTGAGCCAAAAAATGGCAATAATAAAGAAGGAAGACGTAGAAACAATAGCTGTGTAATGCTTGCTTCAACAGACTAAGTATTTCATCCTGTTTTTGAGAATCTTTATATGTTACAAGACCTTTGTACTAATAAAAAATGAAAACAACGAAATATTGGCATTGAATAACTAGCTAAAATACATATTTTCTGTCCCCGATCAGGAGAAAAGGTAGTGTTCTTCTTGTTAGCCTTTGGGTCAGTTTCATTTGAAGAACACAATTGATATCAAATAATATATACAATCTACATATATTGCTTCTGGTTAAGGAAAGTGGCAGAAGACTTCAGGAAGAGAAGGAAGTGTCTATAAAAATTCAAAGAACTAAGTTGTTTGTTGTTTTCTTTGTATTTTTAATCCTTATTCCAGTTACTGACATATCAGATATAACAAATTAACATTAATATCTCTTTATGGAATTTATATATTCCATTAACACATGCAACATAATAAATCTCCAAAAAGGTAGTCTATTTGTTCTGACACCTTCTTTTCCTTTAATGTGTAGCTTTTCCAGTAGAGGACAGAAGAGATATAGTTCTTTAAAGATGATTTTTGTATTACTCATGTAAACTAGTAATGCTAATGTTGCTACAGGGCCCTTAAATCAGAGTATCATACTGCACTTTTCAAGATGGCATTTTCAAGCTGAAATAGTCATTGCCAAGATGAGTGATAATTACCTCTGATACCCTGGGAACAAATCAGTGCTTGAAATAAAGAACAGTAAAGGAACAACCTGTAAAATAGGAACTGATGTCTTTTGAAATCTTGATGATGTGCAGTGTGTGATAAAGTTCTTCACAGAAAAAATTAAGTCATGGGGCCAGGTCCAAGGCCCCACTAGGAGGGGGTTTGAATCATGCTGTGACATTTTCCCAGACTGTGATCTCTGTGGCTTCTGAAGCCATGCTGCTGGAAGATGTGCAAAGAGTCAGTGCAGAGTTGCACAAGCATCCTTGCTACCGGATGGAGAAATTTGTTTAACCTCCAAAGGAGGACTACCTATGACAGAAGGATTTCTCACTAAATCCTTTTCTCTGTCTCCCATGCCTCATCCTTCCCATCATGAGGCAGGAGAGCATGAACTCATGCACACTGGTACTGAACCATGATCACACCAGGATCTATTGCATGCAGAAACAAAACAGACTCTGTAGCTCTCTGTTTGCCAAAGCACTCTGGCTGAATGCCAGCTATAAATTGCCACTTCTCCTGTTAATGCCCCCAAAAGTTTGAGGGAAACAGAAAGTGGAATGAAAGGAGAGGTTATTTTGAAGGCTTAATTTGGGAACAGGGGGAGAGAAACAGCATGAATTTCCAGAATAGAGAGACAGGATAAACCATTTGGGCAAAATCAATACCATATATACTTTGATATAAATTGGCTGGAAAGCTCAGCTCTCAACATGGCAGATAAATTTTAACCCTGAGCTGGAGTAGGAATCTCACTGTTAGTAAAGCAAATTCCCTGTGTTAGACATTCCACATTCCTGAACAAACCTTCCTTATTGACATGTCCAGAGAACCAGGTTATGTTCCATAGCTTTTGAAGAAGGTAGAAGCTAACCTCTGTAAAAAAGATGCTGGACTCGCACATGAAGCAATGGTCTCATCTGCAAAGAGGCAAACTATCAACTGAGGAGGAAAATACATTAGGAAGGACCTGTGCAAATGCATGCACATTTTCCAGGAATTGTAAAATGCATTCCTATTGCCTAGTAAATAGGATAGAGCTCTTTAAGTCAAGGGGAGCTTCAAAGTTTCCCAAACTTAATCTTTCAGTTCCAGACAAATTGAAGCCCATATAAGTGATGTCTGTCACATTAAGATACTGGTTCAGCACTACAATCCTTGCTGAGTTGTGTGATTTGCATTGTTGTATTCAGGTTTTGATCAAAACCTCTGTGTTTGAGTGAGGCTGCATTGTAGCTTGATCCTGGATGGCTCCTTGAGCCTTGGCATAAACACAGAGCCTGCCTGCACGTGCATGTACTTCTGCTCACTGCATTTTTTCACCTTCACTTCCTGCTGCTGACACCAGCAATTTTCAAAAAATAAGTGGTCACAGATGATCCTAAGAAATCCTTTTAACGGAAAGAGACAGCGCTAGTTTTTGTGCTTGGAAATGCATGCAAAAACCTGCAAAATCCTCAGCAAATCTCAATGAGGAGTTCTATCTCCTGATGCTATTAGCTTCAAAGGGGACCTGTTTACAGCTTATCATCACAACAGGCCACGAAATGATGATAGCATGTTTACCTAGATAATTACCATTTTGATCACCTGTTCCTTCTGTTGCAGATCCTTTCTGTCCTTGTCTTAGTGGGGTTGCAGAGTTTCCTTCTTGAAGGATCTGTGTTGCCGTGAACTCAAGGGTTAATTGAGTCTTCAGAACTGTTACAGCATAAATAGATGCATGTACAGACCCTCATCAAGCTGCTGATATCATCTGTTAGGTTTTAGAGTCAGAGATAATGCATTTATGTTGGGTTACCTTTTCCAAAGAAAGTTTAAGAAATATGAAAATGTTATTTATAAAATTACAGTAAACTCAGGAGAAGGAGAAAATGGCCACCTTGCAGTGAAATTGCAGCCAAGGAAACAGCTTTATGACTCAGAACTAAATTAAACCTCTTCCTCAGTTGTGTAAGTCATGATGAACAGAGGAACAATAAAAAGGCAAGAGGTAAAAATACAGGGAAAAATTAAAGTGCAATTAATGTGCTTAAAGTTGAAACAGAGTAAATTATTCTGCAAAAAGAGAAACAGCAAATGAAAACATGTATATAGTAAGGAATTAAAATCTTAAAACCTCACACAAACCAGGGACAGTACTCTCAAACTGAAAATAAGGTAGACGTGGGCTAACAAAATTTGCTCATAGCAAAACCTGAAAACCATTGTAAACGTAAAGATAGAACTGAAATACTGCAATGAGGTGTAGAACTTTGAGAAATGAAGTGATAGAAATGGGAAAAAAGTAATCATTCAAAGTACAGTCATCCATTCAGGGACTAATGAGGAGAACATCTGTTATACCATAGCACTTTATAGGGTGGAAATGAAGGAGAGAGGAAACTGCAATGCTTGGTAGCCAATATTTGAATGTTTTCCAGTTATCCTTGTGATATGACATCCTGAAGGTGAATACAGTTCACAGGCATTTTGGAGAGGCATTTCTGCAGGGAAAGGAGAGTTTTGAATGTGTTGTACAAAGCACTGATCAGATCTCTGTAAGATTGTTTAAAATTCTGTCCACCTTCCTTCAAGAGATAACAGTTTCAGACTAGAATTGATGAAGAAAGTGTCCACTAAAATGAGAAGAGAATGGAATGTCCATCCCTTGGGACAGATTTAAAAGAACCTTGCTTGTTTATCATAGAAAACAAAAAACTGAGTGGATATGATTTATTTCTGTGCACTGTGAGAAAAGCACTAGAAAGAAAAGAACTTTTGAATCTTTAAGGGCAGCACTGACTTAAAAGCAAATGTATATAAGCAGTCCATGACTAAAGTCACTCAGTGAATGTAGAGACCCCTAGGAAGATTGAAAAAGTGCAAATACACCTGGAAAATCATATCTGAAGAGAAAGTGTCAGAGACTCACCAATGAATTCAAAGGAGGTACTCACTGCAATTTAGGTTAAGAATATATGATTTAATTGGCTGTGATTGCACAGGAGTGTAGACAGTAACCTAAGGAGTCTTTTATTCCTGTGTTTTGCATTACCCATGTGATGTAAATTGGTGTGAAGACCCTTGAGCTTTTCTGTGCTAATTAACTGTGTTCCAATACAACACATCTTTCAGCAAACCAGCACTAAATTTTAGGTAATTAAGTTGAGCAAATCTTGCTGCAATGACTACTGGCATCTGGGAATGTTTCCTTGTGACATTTCTCCTTTACTCTAAACTTTAAAAGTACTTTTGAAAAGCCATTTTTCTACAATACATATGGGCATTTAATGAAGAATGTAAGCACATATTCTGACCTTTCTTTGTGTATAATGTAGAAGTAATAGTATTATAATATCAATGTAGATGAAAAATGCTAAAAATATTGTTCTTAAATGTTTCACTGTGTATCTAATGTAATTACTTTTGGTCTCATATTTATTATGAACTGCACAAATGTCTTTTTGAGAGCATTTGTTACATTTTCTTCACAATGATACTTCTAATATTGTTAAAGGGTTATTTTTATTCCAGTTATACTTGCCAAGAAAAGCATTTCAAAGTAATCTCACTTTTTATTCTTAAAAAATACCAAATTTCCTTTTGAGCAGAGAGAAAGCTGGATGAAATCATATAAAGTAATAAAGGTAGATAGCGCTCAAATCAAGAAAAAGGTGTTTTAATTTTGCTTCTTTTGGAAATCCTGCCATGGGAACATGGGCACACCTGATCATTGTATTTCACAAGAAGAAGCTTGTCACAATAGGTTCTAATTTGTGCCTCAGAGCAGTGTGGTCAATATTGCCATTCAATGCACACTTACGGGTTTGAGGTTCTAGAACTCAGAGGAGCTAAAGATGCTGTTTCATTGTGGCATTAGCAGCTGGAGGCATAACAATTTTTACATGCACAGTTTGCACGGTGACATTCTCTTTTTACCCCCAAATCAGGAAAAGATAGGAAAGGAGCAGACAGGTCTGAGTCTCTGTTTTCTGCAGTGGACAACACATTCTTATCCACAGACATATTAAGCATTTCTTCATCCCATTAATTTTTTCCTGGTTTGGGGCAGTGACAGTTCTCTTCTATCTCGGGCTCTCTCAGCGTAGTTAGCTCTGCACGCTGCTGTGGAGTAAAGAGTGAACATTAAATTAAACCCCAAGTTGTGTATGTATGTATTTCACTGCACAGCACCAGGAAGGATGAACACAGCAAGCCTGCAAGGCAAGTCCCCAAATAAAAAGCACTGTGTGATTTCCTGGCATCTATACCTGACAGTGGTCTGCTGTGTAACTGCTGATGAAATGACTAATTTGACATATGCAAAAGGAAAATCAGATTAAAAGAATATGGCTCTTGAGATGTGAGCTTGCTCAGACAAGAAAAATGCCTGCTGTTTTTCTAGAACACTCTGATTAAACTACTAACATTTAAACTGTGCATAATAAGAAATTTATGATTCTCTCAAAATGCCTGGCTCAGTGAAAGAAGGACATAAGCTAAACATTGTGACTGCAGTTTATAAAATCTCTGCTTTTATAAACAGAAGAGTTAGGGGACTTTTATTTGGAAAGACATGCTGACAGTTGTAAGAAACCAGATCTTGCTAGCTGTACTAATGTTAACAGTGCCATTAAAATCAGTGTAACTGATGGTGTGAAGAGGGCAATCAAGATTTGGCCCCATACTCGTGCTTTGTAAACATTAGCATTACAGAGATTAATATAATACTGACTAGCCAATGACATGTTAAAGCCTTAGTAAAGTTAATTTGTTTGGAAAGCTTTTCTTTTAAAATCTAAAACAAATGGTTCAAGTGAAATGTGAGATGTACAGGATGTAGAGAAAATCAATAAACCAGCAGACTGTAAATGATGTGGAAATAACTTCTTTATGTTTTCCTGTTTTTGTAGTTTATAGTCAGCACCAGTACATAAACTTAACAGCTATGTGCAAGGGAAGAAAAGTAAATCCAAATGTGGGGAGTGTTGAGATGAACTACCATTTCCTCAATGGATTCTCTTTTTTTCTGTGAAACATTAGATTTCTTTTTCCATACTACTAATTAAAAAATACTACTCTGTGATGATTGGTTAGCAATGGCTTGGGTATTGTAATATTCCTTTTTTCTATGTTTATCTGCACATTACTTCAATCCCCTTACTAAAAAATTTCCAAAAATAGAATTCAATGATCCTCCTGAATTCCCATCCAATATTGCTGCTTGTAGGAATGAGTGATATTTTTAAAATAAGTACTGAAAATCACTCAAATATATCAGATTGTTTTTGTTTCTTATAAGGACTTTATGGTCCCTCAAATTTTTATGTTCTATAGCACGGCTTAAATTGTCACTCTGCAATCTTCATAATACTGATGTATAGCAGGGAAAATTGGGTCTATCTTAAAAGCATTCACTGTTAAGAGATGCACCTTTAGTCATGATTTCATAAATCTATACAAACCTATGCTGGGTATCATCACAACTAAATGCCATGGAAAAGCGGTACTCAAGAGAATTTCAAAGATCATTCCAGGATGTGGCTGCTGATAAATGACTGTGCAAACCTGTGTTATGGCTTCTAAGATTGGACCTTTCCTCAAAATTTTAGAATAGAAAACAGCAACTGGGAAATTTGCAAGCAAGATAAGAGTATATAATGTGGTACAGGCTGTAAGTCTCCTGCCACTCATATTTTTTTTAATTTATTTATTTTTATTTTAATCTGTAAACAAAGAGAATTTTTATATTTTACGTGTGGACTGAGAAATAAGTTAAGAGATAGGAAAGAGTTTGGTTGAAGGCAGTGGAGATTGGATTAAAAGCAAATCTGTCATACAGCCTCCTCAACTGTAAATTCAGGTGGAATGGTCTAGGTAGCTCTCAGCTTTCTTCAAGCCTCTGGCAGAAAGAAATCTATCTGAGTCTGAGGGCAGGTTTATAGAAAGTCTTTGGAAACTGGCATGTAAGTGCAGTACAAAATTATTATCGTCAAAAAAGTTGTTGATGAAAAGATTAGTAGTAATTTCAGGCCTGTTTACTTAACTGCAATTAACAGACAAGATGCTGGAGAGTGGTGGCATGGCGATCTGTTAAAGCAAAGTATGTGTGTCGTAATAAAATGTAGTCAAGAGGGTGGTCACAGGGGAACCGTTCTTCAGTCTGGCAGCAGCTCATCCTGGCCTGCTTATTTTAATCACATGGGAAGTGTTCCAGCCACAGCTACAGCACAGATCTTTGCAGTTTTCAGTTCTCAAGGTTTCTGTGTGAAATCTCCAGAGTGAGGCTTTGATGAGGACTGCAAGGGTCATAACCTGGCAGAGGAAGATGAGTCAGTCAGTGAACCTGAGAAGGGACTCTACATTTAACTTCTGAACCTGTTAATGGACACTTAGAAAGAAAGTAACTGGATCAAGAAAAAAAAAAGTCAAAATGGAGCGCCTGGTAAGCTAGTTTACTAGTTATGATAGAGATTTTATTCTAAACAGGGGCAGGCAGAGCACTTAAAGTGTAAGAAGTGGGAATATCTGCAGTAGATTTAGCTTACTTCACTAAATACAAAGCATCAAAATCTTTTCATATGTATTCAGTTTGAGTTATTGATTCTTTTTTCTCCACGCTTTAATTCCATACAGAGCCCATAAAAATTGTATAAGGAAAGGTAGAAAGAGATCCTTGTTTCATTAGCTGAATGAAATCACTGAAGACATGTCTCCAGACACCATCTGAAGACCTGGCCCACAGTATCCTTCATCTAGAATGGTATAAGACACTAGCTATAAATCCCAAAGTGTATTTTCCTGACCTCTGATTAAAGTAGTATGCACATGCTTGTGATATAAATATTCACATTACATTAAAAGTCTGTGGTTGGAAATTCTGGAGCTCAAATTATGAATAAATAATTTAGTTCCATGAATAGTAGTGCAACTTATATCAAAAAGGGTGCAAACTTAAGAAAAGAGCACAATTGCAAATATAAATACACATTTTTATTGACTGTTGTTCCTCAGGAAGAGGTAAAAGTAACTAAAATTAAAAAGAAAGAGGAAATCATTTTATGCAATAGCAGTTGTAGAAACATTGGGATTCATGGGAAAAGAATGACTAATTTTGAAAATATGCTTCACCTTTTTAGGTGTGTTAAGCTGGAAAGTAACTGGAATCAGTGGAGTAGAGATAACTGAGAAAAAAATTTCAGTTGCAGTCCTGACCCTTCAGAGTGGGAATTTTGCCATAGATTAATTGGGGCTGACATTTTATACAGTGCTTCATCACTAACAATTCAGGGATCTGATCCACAAGTGATTGCACTGCTTGGAGTTTTTCCATTGCTTTCACAGATCTTTGGATCAGACCCATGCTGCAGATGCATGGTTCTTCCATCTGAGGGATAATTTCACATGTAATTGTTAGAGGTATCAGAAGAGCCTCAGGCAAAGTTGGGAAAGAACATCTACATCTGGACAGAGACCTTGAGATGTAAGCAGGGCAACGATTTTAAGAACACTGCAATGATTTTTCTTGATCTAAAAATCCAAATAAATGTATTCCTTTATCTTTAACTCTTAACAGCTAGCTTTGCTAGAGGAAGTAAAACTTTTTCCTAGGAATTGATCCAGCTGGAGAACTGTTGTCTCAGCTGTACCCTACCTAAGTTCTACTAGGTTATATGTGGAGTATTCCTACTTTCATACAGGTAGCATATGCAATGTACATACAAACATTTTTGCAAAAATCCCTGATCTAAACTCAGCTATTTATTCTAATGTGTTGAATGTAAAGTATCAGAATGATCCCCTGACTTCTGAGAGGTTTTTCCTCTGTGAACAGTTATGTACAGCTCAGACTTTTGGTCGTATTAGGACAAGGGTGCTCATTGACTCTCAAGACAAAGGCCAGATACTCAATCAGATTAAATGAAGAGCCCTGTTTGTAAATCTCAGACTTAAAGTGTTTGGTTATCCTGTAAAGAAACCCAAAAAAACCTACTCTATAAGACTGATAATTGGAGTAAGCAATTTGATTCTTTTCAGGGCTAGAGAGTAAATGCTGGTACTAGCCAAGAAAAAGTAATGTAATGGCTGTTTTTTCATACCCAGTAATTGTAACTCTCCTAGAATGCTGTGAACATCTGCATTTTTCTGTTGTGACTTCAAATAGACAAAAGATGTCAAAATAGGCTGGTTTTATATAGTAATGTGATTTTCAAAATCTATTTACACCTTACTATATTTAGCATGAAGATATAATCCTGCTATGTCCATTAAATATGTTAATTTGAAAAAATAACATCCAAAAAAGTCTTCTACTTGGTGTTGGGGGGAAAAATAGTTTAGCTTCTGGTATCTTCAAGTGCTGCCCATCTTTCTGTAATTGTATAACACTATCACTATTCACTATTCTCTCTATTCTTGCATAGAGAATTGAAACATCACTTGAGTTTCCTCTGAGGATGGATTAACAAGATTTGCTGTGACATGACTTGATTAATTAATGAGACTAGGGTATTCTTTGGTCCTGATGTGCTGTTCTTGAACTTCTTAGATGGGAAAATTCTAACCTTCAATATTTGAGAAGTCAACTGGGTAAAGCAAAACTCTTGTATGACCTTCACTAATAATAAAATGAAAAATCCATTATAGAAGATACCTGAATAGCTGTACACATTCAAGGTGATTTTTTTTCATATTTGAAGAATGAAAGTGCACACAATTTAAGTAGAGTACAGAAAAATATGTCACCGGCTGTTTAAAATATAATTAGATGCCTTTCTATTTTTCTTTCTGCAATCTTCTACAAAAAGAAATAGCTTTTATAAGTGCTGCACCACAGAAGCAGTTTTACTCTGTGTACATACCCCCAAGGAAATAGAGAAGATTCTCAGAGGGCAAATAACAGATGAAAGCCAGCACATCTGATCCATTGACCCTGCTTTAGAAATTTCTTATCCATGACTGAGTATCAGGCTACATAGGGAAGTGTTGAGAACCATGCCTGTGATATAGTTGTGAGATACACATTTTACAGCAAATTTTACCTATCTCTCCAAGAGACTCAGAATAGTCTAAAACAATAAAATTCCATCCATTTTACAGATGGCTTTAGGCTATCTTCAAGCCTAGCTAGCAGAAGTAACAGGAATCTGGATTTAGAGACCTGTCAATGCTGTAAATTGGGTTATTTGTGGAGCATAGTTGATTTGGTCATTAAGTCAACATTTCAGTGGAGGCTCTTGGGATCTATAGTTTGCATGTTGGTGATAAGGGTGTCAGATAGCTTTTTACCTTCTCTTTCTTCCCTGCTCCCATCAAAGAAATCTTTTGTGAATCAAAGCTTGTGGACTTTGCTCACTATTTTTACTCTTATCCATAAATTGATTCTCAGTATGTGAGTGTAAATGTTAAAAATTTCCTGTACAATAAAAAGCGGAGTTGAAAATTAGAATTTTTTATCTAATCAGACAGGGATCAAATTGATTGTTTCTTTTGTGTACAAAAAGAAGTCAATGACTCTGCAATATGCATTTCCTTCTCAGATATGTTTTGAAAAAAAATTAATAAGATTAACATTGTGGATGTCAGCTGGATTTGCCTTCACAGATGCCAGACAGCATTAGCAAAGAGAACCTGATGTAGGTTTTTTAGATAATATTATTAGACCTCTTTCCTCCTACACGCCAGCACAAGATATGCATTAATGAAATTAGACCCGAACACATCCAACAGTCCTAAGTCAGTAGTAGAGAGAGGAAATAATTTATTGTAGGTGACAGAGAACAGCTATAAAATACAAACTACATCTAGTGAGATGGGAAAAATGAATCACTAATGACTGATGGCCACCAGTACTACTACCTGGAGAAAGATAATGCCACTGACAGACATAGCATAAGTGGATGAGTGCACATTGCATGGAAATTAGTCAGGTGCTTTATAATGTCATAGAAATCTAAAGTTGCCTTTAACCATCTCAGTTCTGGAGTCATGCACTGCTGGTCTTGATATCTCTGCATAGATAAATAATTACCTGGTCTTGATATCTCTGCATAGATAAATAATCTCCTATCAGGGACAAAAAAACTCCATAGTAAATGGTGTTTCACATAGGCTGGACAAGTATTGTTACAGTTATTAGATATTTATCTTTAAAACTATCGGTTGAACAACTTGTAAACATTTACCTGAAATTTTCCTACCTCGATACCTAGACAGAGATTTGAGTGAATCCGGATATATATCCACTGTAATGTTTCAATCCTATAGAAAAGAGGCATGAAAAGAAAGTAGCATTATAGGGAATGATCTCTCATATTTTTTGTATTGTTAATTTAAAGAGCATATCCTATCATTTTATTTAAAATGTTTTAAAGATCAAGCTTTCTGAGCTGGTGATGTATTGTTAAATTAGGCATGACCATGTTTTTACCCTAAGAAAATCTACCCTGACTCAAAAAAAGAAAACCAAACCAAAAAAAAAAAAACAGTTTAGGCATGATTACAGGTTTAACTTTTAGCTATGAATTTTCTCTAAGTTTGTGCCTACCTACCCTATGTGTGCTTTCACCTCAACATCTTTTGTGTACTCAAAAAGATCTCCATTGAAACAGATCTGTGCCTTGTGTTTCCTATTCTAGTTTTGAGCATCTACATTGAAATCAATGAATCTCCATCACTTTCAGCCTCAGAGGAACTTTCTACTGGACCGAAGAGCAAAGCAGATTGAGGAAAGAAAGCTGCAGGAAAGTAAAGGTGGTGATCAAAAACCCAGTAAAGGAGAGACAGAAAAACACAGTAGTAAACATATATAGAAAGAGAAAGCTTGGACTCCAGTACAGACAGAGATGAAAAGCAGGTAGTAAAGTTAAAATAACAATTTGAGGCTGGTAGGGGGAATTAAGAATTTCCAAGGTGGAGAGGAGATAGAGATAAAGGTGTGGCAAGGAGGAGGTAAATAATTTTTTTTCCTTTTCTTAACAGAAGAACATCACTTTTTTTAGAGTGAGAATAGAAAAACTATGAATCCCACAACTTTCTTGCTCTCAGGAGACAAGCATAAAGTGTTAAGCCCTGTAGCAAAAAAAAAAAAAAAAATTACCTATCCCCTCCTATGCTCAGAGGGGATATCTTCCACTCAATCTTTTAAAATACCAAATTAAGCACAGTTTCCTATTACCTGCTTCTATTTCTGCTTGAAAGCATGGTAACATTGTAATGTCTGAGTCATTTAGAGCATGGTTGGCAGTCTGATCACAGAAGAGAAATATGATATTAGCCCTACTTCATAGGACATAAAAAAGTTGCCAATTGGTTTGTATAGAGTGCCCACTGGTCTCAAAACTAAGCCTTGGACTGAGTAAACAGAAGATAAAGACTATGTAGTTGCTCACAACATTGAGAAGTCTAGTGTCAGGATTCTTGATGAATAAGCGGGGCTAATTTTTTTTTCTCACCTCAGGAGATGAGCAGTAAAATTTTAGTGCACCAAGTCGTCCACTCAGAATGTCTCTGCCTGAGAGAAGAGTCAGCAGAATAAAACATTTGCTACTGCCTCAGCCATTGTCAATCACAGTGCAGTTGTTTTGATTAAATTGCTCAGAAAGGTGGGCTTGTGTTACCAATGTCAGCCAGAGCACCTGGGCTGCTGAGATATTGCTGAATCTGCTTACGCTGAGGGATGGGAATCTACAGAAGAGGAAAAAACCAAGAAGCTTAGTAAGGCAGGAAGGAAGGCAGAAACTGTAATGTTTTAGTCAGTGACTACAATTCAGGAAGCTTTGAATTTTACTTGTGGTTAGAGATGACCTCTGTGCCACAGGAGGAGAAAGCTGACAGCTTTTCGGGTCATCCTTAATGTAACCCCACCTTGTAGTCTTCTGCCTTCCCCACTGCACACATCATAGCTTGAGTTCAGAACATAATCTCATTCCACCAGCTTGTGAGTCTAAATTTAGAGTCTGTGTCTTATGATGCTACCTGTTGTTATATAGAAGCATAAAATCATGGAGAAGGAGGGGACCTTAGAAGGTTATGCAATTATCCTCCTGTTATGAGGCCTATTCTTCCAGGCATTCAAAGACAGAGAAACTAGAAACTCTGCAGGAACCAATTCCAATATTTTATTTTTTAGAAGAGAAGAAGAAACCCATAGAGATTTTTCTCTAATATCTGATCTGGTACTTCCTGTTGTCTACCAAAACTCTTACTTGCCCACAACACCAGCAATGCAATTGTCTGCCTCTTCATAGCCACTTTTATATATTTGAAAATATTATCATCCTCTCTATTAGTCTTCTCCTCCTTCATTTACATAGTCTGGATTTTTTCAATCTTTCCTTAGAGGTCTGTGTTTTATAGGTCTCTCATCAGTTTTGTTTTCTGTTTTGACCTTTCTTCACTTGGTCAAAGGGAAGAAATTATGCAAGCTAGCTTAATTTGAACTACCTAACTGAAATACTTGTCCTCACAACTGTAGAGAAGGATTTCACTAGTTATCAATAATATAAAAAATAAAGTAGTTCATGTGTGTTTTGTGGGAAAGCAGCTCTGCTCATGTAATGAAAGCCAAATTAGGACTGAAGAAGTTTACTGATTTATTAACAATATGTAATTAACCAGCAATAAGTGAATTACATACAGGAACTGTATCAGTACCACATCAGTTAACCCATTGTACTAGATAATAACTAAATGCTAATATAAAGATTTATGAGCATATTTTGGAACATTTAGATTAATTATAACTAATATCAAAATATTTTACATGACCATACACCCAATTTAACTCATGTTCCCTGCCTGACTCCAGGCCCTGTGTGTCACCAGCCCACTCCCTTTTTGCGAGGAAAGAGGAGATTCCCTATCTGCACAGCCCTCTTGTGAGACATTTGGATGTCCCAGCCCTGCATCTACTTCTGCTGCTTCCTATTGTCTGGTGATGCACGTGCTGGCAAGGAATCATCTCAGGAAGATGAACACACATGCCCCCCACATGTTGGTTCCCTGCTCGCTTCACCCTATGCTCTCTACATACATATGTATGTATAAAAAATACTGAGTTGGAAAGGACTCACAAGGGACCATCACTCCTGGCTCTGCACAGGATATTCCAAGAGCAAAAACATGTGCCTGAGAGCATTGCCCAAATACTTCTTGATCTCTGTCAGGGCTGGTGCTGTGACCACTTCCCTGGGAAGCCTGTTCCAGTGCCCAACCACCCTCTGGGTGAAGAACCTTTTTCTAATATCCAGCCTAAACCTCCCCTGACACATCTTCAAGTCATTCCCTTGAGTCTTGTCACTGCTCACAAGAGAGGGGGCTGTTGCCTGCCCTTCCTCTTCCCCTTGTGAGGGAGCTGTGTAGAAAGTGGTCAGGTCTCCTCTCAGACTCCCTGCTGCCCTGGCTAGTGCAGGCTGCTCCTGGTGACCGTGAGGAGGCTGCATCATCAGTCCTAGGAAGAGTTTGTGATGGGATGACTGCCACCAGTGTCAAACCAGAGGCTGACTCCTGCTTTGTTTTTCAGTCCAGAGTCCCTTCCCTTCATTACAATTTCCATTCTGTTTACATACACACACACACACACATACCCCTATCCGTCTATCTGTCTGTCTATCTATCTATCTATCTATCTATCTATCTATCTATCTATCTCTCTTTCTAACACGGTTACAAAGAAACCTCTTTGTAATTCAGAGGTTACATTGTGATCTGTCGGGTAAAGGTAAATACCTGATGTTTTTGTGTTTAATTTACCCACAGTACTTACATTCATATCCTTATTTTAACAAATGTTATTATCCAGGATATTTGCCAAGTGTGAACAAAGTGAGTACTCTCACATGTGTTTTTGAATTTAAGACCCATTAGTCACTAAATATACATCAATGAACTTATCTTGCAGATTTGGTAAATTTTAAATTTTTAATTTTGATTTTACTTACCCTGTCACCCCCTGCCTCATGTAAATCACAACATCTGTCCTTAATATTCCCCTAGGATGCTTCAAATTACTTTCTTGGGCCCAGCTACTAGGCAGAATGAAGTAAAATAATACAGATTTGCCAAGTAGTGAAGGCATAAAATGCTTTTAGGGTTTTTTAATGAAAAGGAAACAGACTGGGCAAGATAATTTTAAACCATATTCTGATATTGAAATGATGGTGTGCACTGCTGGCCACTGCATGGTTGCTTCAAATTGTAAGAGAATCACCCTAGAGAAAGCCTGAGGTGAAACCCAGTGCTGGCTGTTGAAGCAAAATATGTGATTCAAAACCCATGTCAATACTAGTCACAGTTAGAGTAAGCTTGATTTATTTAGCTCTCAAATCTCTCTCTTTTCAGACTCAGAACATGTATCATCATCACTAGATAATTAGGACAGTCTTATCCAAAAGAAGAGGACAGGGAAAAGCTAAAAATGATGACAATGAAGCATGCAAAGACTTTTGAATAGTTACCATTACCAAATCAGTAAGAAAAGAAGAAAGAGGAAGAGGAATAATCAGTCCTTTTATCATTTGTCAGAACTTGGAATATTATCATGTATAGGCTGCTACTGTGATTGGAAGTACATATGCTAAGGAGCAAACTTTTCTCCTATTCTCATATTCTTGAAGGTCACATTGTCCTGTAGGCTATAGAAGGACAAAGTGGTTTGAATTTGTAGTTTAATAATCAAATTTGGTCTGTGACCTTAGTGTTGCATATTATCTGTATGTGTTTTTAAGAAAATACATCTACAGTTAAAATGCAAATACAACAGAATAATCTATAAGTCTTTAAAAAACCATCTGAAAAGTGATGTTTTTCCCTGACCCATTATGGGGTGCCACATCTTCAGAGCAGGAATGGTAAGGAGGAAGCAACAAAAACCACTCATTGCCATCACCCCACATAATACAGTTTAGAGTATTGAGGGCATTGAAGATTAAAAGAATGGCATTTTCTTGGATCTCCTCAAAGGCTCTTGCATAGATGACTACAAGGAGAATTAACCTTCTGGGGAGTTGGACTTGAGTGAATGGGCAGAGAAAGGAGACCTGAAGCCAGTCAGAAGCTACAACATCAGTGGATGGATGATGTAATTGGGAATGCTGAATGCTCCATGCACTGATATGGGCATTTAAATTCAGCTTAGAAGAACAATTTTAGAGAAACCTACCATTTGTTCAGTAATGGATTTCACTGTTTCTTGTGTTTGCTCCAGAAGATTCAGCCAAATCTTTCCTAGACAGATATTTTCCATTGAGAAGCTTTCTTCCATCAAAATTTCCTAAAGGAGAAAGGAACTTCTTGTCCTTCAGTTTGGCAGTTAATTAGACCACATAAGTCACCTGCTTACTTCAGGAGATGCATGAGTTTCCTGACAAGTGTCTAAGTAAATACTAAGTAAAGCTCTTACACTCTGTGGGATGAATAAATGTTTTCCTAAGCAAGATTATTTCATCAATGTAAATTAATATCAATTTTACTTAAGAAAATGTACCCAAGTGCCTAAACCTCAGACAGAGTAGTTTCTTAAGGTACTGGATATTTTGGGATCCAGCTGGAAATTCAGCTCAGTGCTGATGAAAATCAGGCTAGGAGTTGTAAGTTTTAAAGATTATTTAGGTATTTTTTTACTAAATTATGAGCTCAGTGTTTAGATAACTTGCAGCATTAGGATCAGTATAGTTAAATTTTAACACCCAAAGTTAAAATATTAAACATTAAATTCATATATTATCAGCAATAATGGATGTAAAATACATATATTCATATCAAAATGTAAAAATTTTGTTGGATATGAATCAAAGATCTATTAGTATTAAAAATTTACTTTTGGCCTGCTTCTTTTAATTATCTTTATTTGAACAATGAAATAGTCATAATATGTAGGCCACTGAAGTTCAGAAAATGTACTAAAGACCCTCAGAAGGCTTTTGAATTGCCTGTGCAGTCTCTGTACAAAACCTGAGATTGTTGTTGCTTTGTTTTGTTTTTTCTTAGAGTCCTTAATCAAAATTGCTTCTCTGATACATGGCTTCCACTGATTGCTTCTCCTTGAGATAGCAACTCACTCCTTGTATTGTGCCTAGATATATTAAAATACACATGGATACACACACATATTTAAAAAATATGTGAAAGCAATCACCTCAGTGTTCCCAGGGTGAGAACTCTGAAAATACATGACAAAAATCAGTTACCTCTTGCAGTGCATGTTTGTATGTGTGTTTTTTATGGAGCTGGTAAGGGGATGGCTTATGAACAACAGATTATAAGAGGCTGATTTTATTATTTCCCAGAGGAAGAAGAGCTCTTGCTCCACTGTTGTGTATCCTGGAAGTGTGCTGCAACACCAGGAGTTATCACCTCCTGCAGGGATGGAGCTGTGCTATTTTTTCCAGTTCTTTAAGTATAGCAGAGACAGGAATGAAGTTGCTGAAAACACACTAAAAGATGCTCAGAGTTGACCAGGACAGTTATCTGAAGAGTAGCATTGCTTTTTCAGAGTGGATATGAATCACAGTAACTTCTGAGACAGGGCCCACTGAAGTGAGCTGAGTTTCTTCTGTTGTCCTCCATGGCATTTGCCTCACCATCCTCAATATTTTGACATTATGAGAAATGGTTCCTTTAGTTGCTTTCATGTAATTAGCATATAGAAATCTACCCCTTGAGCAGTTTTCTTTTATACTGGGGAATAAAGGTGGCTTGTGGCATGGTCATGGGGTGAATGACAACTTGGGTTTATTATACTATAAATAAATAATAGCTGCAATCTTTAAGACAGAAAAATGGCAATTATTGCTTAGCCCTGTGGGGTTAGCATTCATTATGCACAGCATTTCAGAACTATTGAATTCTATGGCTAGCAAAGAAGGAAGGGTAAATTACTTTTCAGAAAAGTGTTATATTTAAATGTATATCACTTTCATTTAAAATACTTTCTTACAAGCTGTCTGCTCTTGGGAAGGGAAAACTCATACAGGAGATAAATAGCTGGATAAATGTAACGCAAGTGACAGCAAAGAATTACGTTTCAACTGTGGTCTTTTGTGAATAGATCCTTAGTGATAGTGGAGGAATTGTTAACTTTTGCAGAGGTAACATAAAGTTTATCTTGGTGTTGTTCTCCATATCTAAAATTGCTGTGAGTGAACTTGTTCGACGATATATGTGAGAGGGGTCTGAAAAAAGATAGTAATATTTGCTGTCTCACACACCAAGTTCTGAATAATAGTGACACCTAAAATGCCAGCAATAAGCACTTAGCCCTCAGCTTATGTGGTGTCTTTGGGCATCAAAAGGAAAATTAAGACCCTGACTGCAAGCAATTGTATTTCACCAAGTTCATAGCTGCTTGGTGAAAAAAAATCCACTTTTCTCAAAGTGCTTGCTCACCTGACACCAGAACGGGGGACTGAAGAAACTCAGTGATTTTTAAAGAAAAACTTTGGTCTTGTTGTCCCTAAAATAGTTGTACTAAAACGGGGTTATATCCTCAGTATCCCTGAAGGAAGAGGAATTTGTAATGTAAGACAAAATAGTCAGTACCAAGTCAAGCATGAACAACCCCATCTGCTTGTACAGCCTTGAAAGGGATGCAAATGGAGAGACTAGAAAGGAAGAAGAAGGATGAAGTCAGGCTGAGAGACATCCTATTGCAAGATGAGTGTCCACAATGACATGAAAAGGTAGATGTCCAATTCTAGACACTATCATTCTAATCCTCCAACATATATTGCACAGTAATCTATAAACTTGCCTTTTCCATAGGAATCCTAAGTTATACTCACTATACTATAAAAAATTTCCTGAGTCACATTAGCAGGATAGCCAAAAACAAACCTGGAGGAAATGGTACTTTGTTTTAAGATGTGTATTACACTTATCTGAATGTTATTAGCAATCATTTAACATGAAATGAAGCTAAAAAAATTCCCAAAAAACCTGATATCTAAAACATATATTTATAATACTGACAATCTTTTTTTTATCCTCAAAATTGCAAAGCAAATAGAGATTTTTATTTCCAAAAGATAGGGAGAAAAATCAGCAGAGGAATGGCCAGCTTTTTATGTCTTAGAAATGGATAATGATGCCTTTTGTGTGTTCTTATCTTAATAACGACAGCATAATTAACTTTTTTGGAGGGAAGGTAAATCTCATTGCATTTTCTAATTGAAAATCATCCTGTGTATTTTCACTCAACAAGGAGCACCCATCACTAGGACAGACATGTGAACCTTCATTTAGTTGTACTGGCACAAGCACAAATGTGGTATTTGACTATGATTGGTGCCAGTTTTTTTCCTTAGAATTTTGTTGTCTAGATATTTCTTGGTAAATAACCAACTGCAATATTTAATGGATAGAATAAAATTTTGTCTCAATATGATGGTATCCTTACAGTGGAACAGTTGGAAATTCAAGGTTGAAGCTTATTTCCCATATATTTTTTACCTTAAATATAAGCAGCAACTATCTTTGTGGCATTACAAATGCAGCATCCTAAATCATTGTTGAATACCTTTGTGGAAAGGCTGTCTTTGAGTCATCAAGTCATTATCCTCCTCCCTTGCCTTTGGAAAAGCCAGAAGGCAACTCCTGCTTAATTTGAGGTCTCTTGGGGAAACCATGACGTGGTCCATCCAAGTAAGGTACATTTTATCTTCTTTTTCCAAATTGGATTGCCCTGTTCTTTTGTGTTCTTTGTAAAGCTCGTTGAAAAGGAGAAACCTTTCAAATTTCTTCTTTTGTTGCTTCTATTATAAAAGTCCTTAGAACAGTTCAATTCTCCATTGGAAACATGGGAGTTTAGCCATGCCACTGCTGGGAAGTAGATCATTAACTCAAAAAAAATCAATGCATCAAACCTGAGATACATGTCAAACTTCACTGCTTAAGGCAGTAAACAGGAATTGCTGAGGGGAAGCATGTATCTCAACTTCAAGTGAAAATGGAGAGGAAAGTAATTTGTAGCTCAGAGAAGTCCCCTTTGAACAGACATAGGTGTAGGGGTACCACAAGTCAACAGCAAAGCTTGTCTTCCTCTATTGCTTGCTAACTCTTACCTCATGAATTATTTTTTACACAATGGCCTGTGCATTGTGGATATATCAATTCCCGTTTTTTGGAGTACATTATCCAGAAAAAAAAATGGGTATCTAGTAGGTAAATGAGGGAATTGTTCTCCTAGAACTCACCACTGAAACTCCAGCTCCTAGGTACCTCTTTGAATTGGAGGCACACGGAGTAAAGGGACTAAGTCTCCTGTCTCACAGTCTTTACTCAAGAAAAAGCTCACCAAGTCTACTTGCTCAGATAGAAACTTCATAGCTAATAGCAGCAGAAAGTGCAAAGAGATAGTCTGAATCCTCATAGCTTTCCTTTTATGCAACAGTATTTCCTAAAGCCATGATTCCTCAATCATGTTCACACACAACTTGATGTAAAGGAAAAAAGCAATGACATATTCACAGTACATAAAGCTGATTACTCTGAAGTCTGTGGAGACTGGAGGCCAGAGTGAATTGCTGCGCTGAAGGTACATCAGTCTTTGTGGGTGGTATAAAACAAAACCAATAAAAAATCTTGACAATATTTTTCAAAGCATTTATGTACCATAAACCTTGTGGCTAATTTTATGAGTTTTTTTTAAAACTTTTTTTTAACTGTCATGTCTAATGTGGAAATCAACATTTTATATAAAAATTTAAAACATTATCAAGGTAGGTCCCAAGATCACCAGTGCTAGAAAATATTTGTCTTGCAAATCTTAGAGGTTATTGTCAGCTAATATTGAACAATTTTTGCCCGACAGATCAGTTAGTTCAAGTCTTCACTCAAGTTATGCAACTGAGACTATAGAATCCTTAGTTTTAGTTTTGATAGCAAATTTAAGCATAATATTTACAATAACAAAAATAAGTTGCAAACCCACATAAATTTTTCAGGGTTTATTTTTCATTTCAAAAACCATACATCCTCGTTTAAAGTTCTGCTGCAGAAGATCTGTCTTCCACCTTTCGTTGTTCCTCTGTATTTAAAATGTGCTAATGTGTTTCTCATCTTTTCATTTAAAAAAAATCTTGTTCTGTACTATTACAGAAGCATCAGATGATTCTCAAATAGAAAGAGTAGAATTCATTCCATAACTTTTAATAATACATTCCAGACATGGACATTATTATCTATGAATAAAATAAGGGAAGTCCCGTATTCTGTAGATTAGCTCTTAATTCTGTTTTTAAAATCAAATAATTTTGTGTGTGGTCACACTCACCTTAAACAAATACTGACTATTCTGTAAGACAGATCAAATCACAATTAATGAGACAACATAATGGTAACGGTACACTAAGAACACTGTGAAGATGAATGTTTCAAAATATGTTCAATGGACCATGGTTTTTTACCTATATATGTGAAGAAAAATTATAAAACTTAAATTCATACAGTCATTCCAGGGATACAAAGGAACTATGTAAATGGTGATACATCTTCTGATAACGGTGGCAAACTCATTAGTGTACTGTGATATCCATTACAGGGAACATCATACAGATGAAAGCTATTAAATGAGAAAATGGTCTTGAGTTCTGTCTCAGTAAAGGAACCATGATTTATTACTCAAACTAATATAAGTAAAATGAAGGGTAAGTTGTACTTATGATGTATAGTGTGGAAGTTCTAAGCCTTATTTAAGTATAAGCCAGCACTTTGCCAGGTGCTTCAGTGATAGAGTGACTCTATGGTCCAAGAAGCTGCTGCAGTCCCAGCACATTTGCTGACTGACAGAATTCTATTGAGCAGGATAAAAATGCAAAGAATGGAAGAAGGAAAGTGCTGGCAAATGGGACAGCATGCGACATCAACAACCTGACAGTGTAATATGCAAATCTTCACCCTTTTAAAGAGCCTTAAAAATGGTAAATGCAGTATGAGAACTTTAAAATCAGAAAGTTATGAAGTTAGTTTAGCCTAACAACATTTTCTCCAATCAGGAAATAACGTTCTTTTCCTTATTTCTTTACCCATTATCCTAGTCTCTGGAGTCTGAAATGATGTCTAGTGATTAGAGATACCAACTTGTTACTGTCTTTCTTTTATTTTGCTTATGATATCAGTATAAGAAGGCTTTTCTGCTGACCGCCCTTCATGTTGTTCTCTGAGTGGCCAGGAGAACACATTGATACTCAGATTCTCATCTTACACTGTCATGTACTACGTGTCTCTTTCCTCTCACATTAGATACTTGAAAAATATTTCTTTAATTTCCTGAGCATTTTCAAAATGTTCACCATCTCAATAAATGAGGCATTTATCTACAGTAGCTATGCGATACTTGTCACTCAATATGATGTTGCCTTTTCTCATTATCAGGTCTGGAATCTCAGTGGAGTGGGTTGTAGAACTTTGTTCTTTAATCATTCACTTTCCATTTTCTACACTAATTATGATCACTATATATGGCAACTAAGCTATCAAACATCATCATTAGTTGCACACTCTGTGCTTAGGTTTCAGTCAACCCGTACCCAGATACACAGACTTTATCAAGATTTTTTATCCAGTTTGTGAAACTAGCTTTAAAATCTTCTGGGACTGCTGTTCAATGCTTATTTAATAAAAAATCAATCTTGCACAAACCCATTTCTTTCTATCATACTTTAATAGGGAAATGATCTTTTGTGTCACTTCCTTCATGTGATCTCATAAATCCTGAAAGGCAATTTTTGATTCTTTTGCCCAGCCCATTCCTGAATACAGCTGAATTATCTGCAGGCCCCGAGGCACAGATGCAGAGATCTTTATATGCATTGGTAAGGATTTGTGGGTTACTTGAGAGGCCATGTCTTGTTCCATGTATGTGGCATCCTTTATGACTGCTCAGTTGTTTTACTCTCACCTTGCAGTGCCATGAGTCATAGCAGAACTGTAAAGTCATTAGCAGCCCTTTTCAAAAGTGTCATTAAAGTTTTCTAATGGCTCATTATCTTATCCCTCTTATCCCTCTCCTTTAATTGTGAAATCATCCCCGTTCCAAAAAGACCACAGCAAGAAACTCCTCTAGCAGCCAAGTGTTTTCTCCTCTTTAGTTGTGAAGGGCCTAAGCAGTACAAGCTTCTAGCTGTGCCTCAGTACCTGCCTAAGGCATTCTCATATTCTGATTGTTATAGGTAATCAATCAAAAAGCTGAATCAATAATAATAATGACAGATTTTATTTTCATGACTGAAAACAGGTCCTCGAAAGCCACAGTCAAAGAGACAGTGTCGAGCCCGGGATCAAGGCTGGGTGAACCTCGATCCGACCTCTATCGCATCGAATTCCCTCTGTTCACAAATGCTGTCTTCGTCAGGGCTGGTTTTATACAGTTTTTTCTGCCTGAGGCAGAGGTGCCCCTATTCTTTTGTTACTCAGTGTATGCATGAAGTCTCTTCTCTCCGTGCAGAGCTGGACAATGATGTTTCTGGGAGGTGATGAGTGCTGATGTCTGAGTTACAGTTATGGGAATCTGGTATTCAGATGTATGTTCCTGACAGCTCTGGTTATCTTGATTGAAGATACTTATGAAGTGTTCATCACTCTTGGGTGTCCTCCAGATAGTCTTGAGAAAGGCTCATCTCCACACTGGCCACGTCTTTTTGCTTGCTAATTAGGCTTTCTTTCCTTGCTGCTATCTGGAGTTTCATATTTTAGATGTGGCAATCTGTGTGTCAGTTGTCTTAGGCTTTTGGATTTTTGTTACATACACAATTTTATTTGCAACTTTATTTCATATATATTTCATACAACCACGAATTATCTCACACTACATATTACATTATTAAATCAGCTTTTCTGTAGTACAGTCTTGGTTATCAGTTCTCTTCACTCTGTCAAATACCTTCTTGTGGATTTTTGGTCATTTTCCATGCTGCTTCACTGTTCACACATTCTCCTTAAGACTCACAGACCTCAACAGGATAACAATAGCAAAGCTGAAGGGGGAAAACAAAACACAGTTCTTAAAAATTCTAGGGCAGTCTGTACTTTCTTTGGCCTGTTCTCACTCTTAGAGGCAGTAATATTCACAAATTTATCCCTAAATATGACAGAACTGCTACCATGCACATGCAGATGGTATATGCATGTTTCTAAGCACTGATTTGGCACCACATCCTTTGGTTCTCCTCATCCAGGTCTCATACTGCTAAAAGCAGTACTCAAGATTCAGTCTTTGCTATGAATAAAGTCTTCAAGATTTGCTTCTGTTTTGTACTACTTCTATGTAAGTGTACATTACAGATTATTTTTATGTCTGCCTTAATTATTTCTTCATATTTAACGTGTTTATTTTGCAATAATGATTCTGACTTTTTTGTACTTGTTAACTTGTCCATTTTCTTAGAAAAAGTTTTTTGCTTCTTTCCTTCACTTTAGCATGCAACATGAATGCAACCCATTGTGATAGACCACCTATGGAATCAATAGATCTAAGTGAAGCAGTACTTAGGAGTATGGCACAAAATATTTATAGAGAAAACAGGACAGTTCTGAGAACTTACCATCTCTAGGTTTAAAATTCATGGGTTTTTTTGTTTGTTTTTCTAGCTCTACTACAGTGCCATAGGATTAACACCTGCTAACAAGTGGCTTGCATAAAGGCATCTCCTGAACCTTGTTGTGTTGTTTAGTTTCATCTGGAAAGGTGAAAACGTGATGGATTCAACAGGCTACATGGACTGATACTTCTCTATAGAATGGCTTAAAACACAGTAGGTGTTATTTGGGGTTAATTTCAAAAGCAAAATTCAAATCCTAACTGATATACTAATGTAGGTGCATCTGCTTAGCAAAAATAAACTAACAAAACCCAAAATGAAACAAAAAAAGGCACTATTCACTATCCTCAAAGCTGCTGTTTTCAGGGTGGGGTTTTGTCAAAAGCCACATAAATATCCCATAAGTGATAGGACAAGGGCAAATTGCTTTAAACTGGAAGAGGGTTTGAGTTAGATATTATGACATTCTTTACTGTGAGGGTGGTAAGACACTAGAATAGGTTGCTCAAAAAAGTTGTGGATGCCCCTGCCAGAGATTAAAATATTATAGTTTATGACTTAAACATTTCCATGAAGGACTTTTAGCAAAACTGTGTTACAAAAGCTGCAAAGAATACCGCACACCCTGACTGGGGCTCTGGGGGGTCTCATACCACACCATTCACTGATGAAGATAAGATAAAGTAGCAACTCAGGGTGAGGGACATTCACAAAGCACAAGCCTAATACCTTCAGGGAGGAGACTTCAGCTATCAAATATCAGCTATCAGCTGATATCAAATATCAGGGCTATCAGCTGTCAGGCTTGCATAGACCCTTGCACCAAAGGGTGGGGGAGAGAGGCTTTGGGTGTGATTTGGAAAGCCCCAGTCAGAAGCAGTATCCTCCCATCCTTTGTGGTGCAGTGCTAAGGAGCCCATCTGTGGGGCCCTTCTGCCAGGGGAAAGCTTCTCCACGCCAGAGGGGGTGACACAGCCCATCAGAGAGCCCCCCAAAGGGGTCTCCAGATCTTGCACCAGACCACTGTAGTGTGATGCAACAGACCCTCAGTGTTGCAAGGGACAGTGTCAAACTGGCTCCCTGCAAGGGCGTTCCCACCTGGCCCAAAGTGTTTATTTATCCACAGAATTCAATGCTCTTCTGTGTGTGGCAGCATGGTGTGGCATGGCCACAGCAGGGGACCCTCAGCACCAAGAAAACCAGATGGAGGGGAGCGATGAGACATCATTGGAACCCTCAGATGGATTATATGCTTCCACCTAACCCCTGTCACTCTCCCCCTGTCCCTCTATCCCCCATGCACATTTCTTTTTCTATTTATTCTTTGCTTCTTTTCTCTTTCTTTCTCTTTACCTCTTTTACTATTAAATAAAACATAACAATCTTTTGGCACCAACATCTAACCTCATTTGGTTTTAATCTCATGTTTGGGTATATTTTGAACCTTCACCATTCTTTCCGGGCTTTTATACACAGAGACTTAGCTTTCTTTGCTCCTCCTGGGTTTAAACCGGATCACAACAGCCCCATCTCCGGAAGTGTTCAAGATCAGGTTGGGTGGCACCCAAAGCAACCTGGAGGATGATGTCCCTGTCCATGGCAGGGGTCTTGGAAATAGATGATCTTTAAGGTCCTTTCCAAATAAAATAATTTTATGATTCTGTGATTCTATAAAAAGGAATCAGTCCCCAAGCTGTGTGCTGTGACACACCACTCTGGGAGGGAACAAACAGTGGCAAAGCAACCTAGCAATCTAACTGCTGATGTATAATTTTTAACATGGTTGTCTAGGTAAGAAAATAGCACAAAAGACAGCCTATCTGCCATAGAATTAATGGGACAAAAAAATTCTTTTACTAATAGACCAAGTTATCACAGATAGAAGGAAGTGTTCTCTGAATCTTATTTTGCCCAGATCACACAATGTTTTTCTGCATGCTAATTTCCTTGTGTTTTTCAACAGCCCTGCATCCACCTGTACTTCACACCAAAGTATGAACATTTTTGTCAGTATTTTGTAGAGTTTATATAAGTGTTGGTAGAGAAATTGGGTTAGTACTGAGGAGGATTACAAAAATGAATGGTTCATGGGAAATTGAACACTAAGATAAATAGGTAAGAACTGGATTGGCATTTTAGGGGCTAAATAGTTAAATAAACCACTAAAAGCCTTGCTTTTGAGTTTCGGTACTTAGTTTTGCACAAGCAATTTGAAATTTCCTTTTGATTACAAAAGTAAAACATAACTCAGGAGACAAAGAAATTCTCTCAGTAGAGGATTAATACTCTTTAGCTAAAAGAATTACTCAAGAGTTCAGTCAGTCCAGATAGAGGCTATGTCTCATTTTTGTTCAAAACTGATGAAACTCCATCTGTATATGATGTGGCATGCTCTGCAGTGCAAGATTTTTTTTTTTTCTAATCAGAATCCACCTTTTATGCCCCAAAGAGTTGCATCATTTCACTCCCATTTTAAGTTCTTTGTCAATATTTGGAGGAAGGGCAGGAAAAACCTCTTAGAATTTTATACTTTTAGGACAAAACCACTTCAAGTTTAATGCGTATTTCTAACATACAGTAAGGAAAGATAATATTCCTCTAGTTCTTAAATAATCCATGTACATTTCTTTTCAGACTGGAAACCTTTATTAACTGAAGTGAACACCATCATGTCTTCAGGCAACCCGTATTATACATTCAATTACTGTAGCTTAAGCTAAAACATCAAGATTAAGCTCTCCAAAACAGCCTAAGGGATTTAATCTCTTTCTATTCAGGATGAAGAATTTCACTGGGATCTGGGTCCCTAACTCCCTTAGGTGTGTTTAAAATATTAGTCAAAATTCCCATTTTGTGAATATGAGTTAAAAAATTCCTTAATGGATCTAAGTTTATTGCTTGTGTGGTTTCTAGGTCAAATCTGCTGAATTATAACTCGAATTACCTGCTTTAATGTCAGCTAACTATTCAATTGGCCTCTTTTACCACCACTAGGATACTTTGTGAAAATCGGACGGAATTAAATGAGCTGAGGGTAAACTACAACTCCATCTCAGATACTTTTGCCACTTACTGACACTCAAATGCGCTACAATAGAGTTAGGATAATTGTCTTATCTTGAATTGAATTTAATAGAGATGATAGGTTTTACATGGAATTGGTATTTTAAATGTTAAATCTGTAAAAGTCCCTGGAAAGATGATCATATCTAAAAATCAGTTATTCTAGTAAATGTGTGAATATAGAATAAAGCACCAGTCCTTCATTTTTTGTTAATGGCACTGAGCAATTTCATTAGAAAAGTTAATATATATTGTTAGGGGTTAGACATGGTTATATGGTGTGCATATGAAAAAGGCCTCTGTGATGTCACTTGTTTGTTGTTACTTATACAAAGGTGAATGGGGAGTGCCTTCTGATGTAAGCAACAGAGAAGGATGAAACCAATCTGCAGCCTCTATACCTGTGGAAGCACAGGGTGAACCCAAAAAGGGAAGATGTCAAGCAGTGAAGAAGCCCATCCCAATTCTGACATCTGAGCCACCATTTAAGTCTCTTGTGGTGTTGGCATTTTCTAAATCTCCTAGTTTTTCAGTCTTTAAGTATCTTTATTTTTTTACCGCCAGGTCATTAAAAATACTTCTCTTGTATCAGAAGCTCTTCTGTGGTGGACAATTCCTAAACCCTTTTGACAGATAAGTTTGAAGACCTTTTACTTTTATTAGAAGACAGAATCTAGTCCAAGAAAGGCAACGTTCACAAGAAAGTTAAAATGCAGAGGAAAACAATTTAACTAAACTCTTAGTCTTGTAAGAACATCTAAGCAATGGTAAATGTTTGACATTATTGCAGGATGGAATACAGATATTGAGACATAAACTTAAAGGAATTTAGAGATTTCAGAGGAGCTGAGATTTTAGCTAGAGATAAGCTTTGTTAGAGTTAATCAAAATAAATGGGTAGGCCTTGATGAAGTTACGAGTTAGTAGTTAACTAATAATTGATTGCTTGTCAACATAATGTTTGGTTAGCTGGGTTTCTAATGAAAAATATAGAAACTGATAACTAGCTTTTAGGAACATAAGACAATTGTTGGCCTTCTCTGTTCTGAAACCAATTGAAGCCAGGAAATGGGAGGTCTACCAAGGATTCATTTGTCATATTTGCATTGAAAAGATAGAAAGGTCAGAAGGAGGAAGACTTCATTTACTTCCTCATTTTGGGACCCCTCCCCATGAAAAGGACCACTGACCCATTTTGAGGAACAAACTACGCATGCTTAATAGCTTTTGAAATAATTGCCATACGAAGTGGGAAATGGGATGTACCAAAGTTATGAATGTGCATTTGTGTTTTGAGTATTCAATACTTGTAGAGATGAAAGGACTCTGTAATCACCTGTAAATTGCGGTGTGTATTTGGGAGCCATCCCGCACGCTGCCCTGTGTCGCAGTAAACACACACTTTCTAACTTTAAACTGTTAGAGAGTCTTTGTCCATCACAGTTGGATATCGGTACTCAATCAATATACATAATTCTAATAAATCAATATTAGCTAGTAGATGTGGTTCAGGAATAATCAGTTAGGGCGTATCTTATTGCAAAGACAAAATTTAGGTTACCAGTTATTCTGTCATTGTATCTAATTTTTTTTCACCGCTGCAATCAATCTTGAAGATGTTCATACATAAATAAGGATAAGAAACCTGAAATTTCAGATTTATCAGAAAGTTCTCTTTTGATCTGACAGATTAAAACATATTAAAAGTAAATGTAATTTGTCATCAAAGGCTCAGATACTGAAGTACAGTGCACTGATAATGACAATTTATGTAGCTTGTATTGCCAAACGTAATTATCAGAAAATTACACTTAATATAGTCTGTATACTGAATAAAAGCTTTAGAAGGCATTTCATATCACAGTATATCCATTTAGCAGCACGAGAACTGAGTGCAACTAACCTAACCTGTCCCAAATGGTAATAGGTTTTCCAATTTCTATGAATAAAAACTGTGATGAAGTTGTAATAAATATAATTATCCCTCTGATTTACAAGCTGTTTAAGCTAAGGTCTAATTCAAATTTTTATATTCTCTTCACTTTTTTTTTTAAGTAAAGTAGTGCAGTTTATTCCAAATATAGGACACTGGTAGTTATCCAGAATAATATTTTAAAAAAATTAAAATCAAATTCACCATGTTAAGCAAGGTGCCCTGCCTTTTTTTCCCCCCCTTTCTTTCTAAATTAGAGAGATTTGAAAGTAATGCTGTTGGCATGTCGCTTGGGACGCTAGAACCTGTACAACATTTCCCAGAATTTTCTTATCTAGAATGAAACAATTGTGGTATTTTAAATGTAGGCACAATTTTTTGTGAGAAAAATGATAGCTTTTAGTTTCATAACATGGTGATCTTCACACAATTAAATTGTGTTATTAATAGTCCATCACACTGTTAGCATCAAGAACAATTAGAATACTTCATGGTGTTCAATAGGGAGTATTATACTTTAGTACAAATAAAAGGCCTGCTACCCAATGGACTACTTTCTCCACTCACTGTGCTCACAGTCAACACATTATATCAAAATTATAAGTCACATTGTATTTGAAGTCCACTGTTTTGTGCTTTCTGAAACATCAGAAGCTTTGTTCAGCTTCATTTTTTTTATGGGGACTGAGGTGTAGTGGTTTCCCTCCATTTTAGATCATAGAAACAGTGATGTGAATGTGATTAACTTTAAGCACTTTTGGTATAACATCATGTGGCACATTTTTACTGCAGTCTTATACTCCGCTTTTTTTTTCTTTCTCAGTTTTATAATGCTAATTCCAACTCTGCTTCCCAGAAATATGCAGGTGAAAGAGATCCCTTCTATTCATTGACTTTCTGAATAGAGCTGGTAATTCTCATGCCTAGATGTAATTTTTGTTATGAATCTATTCCAGTCACCTGCTACATCTCTGAAGATTCTTATCAGATCTAAATATCTAAACTCTAAATATTTGCAGTTCTTCAACTTTCCTCTTTTCTTCTTTCTTGTCATTTCTAGGTCTCTTTTTACTTAAATGGTTTTATTAGTAGTCACTGGAGGTTATTGCACATGCAATTCAGGATCAGTTCTCTCTAAATTTAGAAATTCCACAAGGATTAGGACAAGCAGGGTCATATCCAGGTAAGATAAGGTCTCTGTGTGAATCTGGCATGCAGGGCCTTGAGGCACATTAAAAAGTCCACACCTGCTTTGTAAGCTCAGATACCAAGAAGATGAATGTGGACCTTATGATGACAGTAAATGCTCAATATTATTATTGGAAAAAATATCCTTTTGCACTATTAGAAAGAGAACAGAATGGCTAAAGTAAGGTTATGGGGCACTTTTCTGAAAAGTTTGGATCTTGTGGTGCTTCAAGGAAACTGTATCTTTCACTTTGTCCAGAGAAATTATTAAAAAGGCAAAGAAGGAACTTGAACAGAATCACAAAATATTTGGCTGGCAAGAAGCCAATAATGGAAATTGTTGAAGACAAGCATATCTTTAGTTTTATCTTTTATCTCTTTTTCAGCATTTACATATTTCCTACAAAACAGCACACCCTTTTGGAGAGAAGCACATTACTCCCTGGGAATTATGTCAAATAAAATCTGCTGAGATACAGAATTTGTCTTATGACAATTTGTCTTAAGACTGTGTCATACTATATTTTTTTATACTATAATTCAGTTGTTAAAATGCTTTTCCAAACATGAAAGAGTGAAGCACAAACCACATATTTCATGGACAACTCTTACAGATATATTTATTTAATTGTAATTGTTGAGTAGAATAACACTTATGTTGTAAAACAGTTATGGTTGTGGGATACAACAAGGGTGGCCATATCCTTGTGAAGGTTTTTGGCTTTGCATGAAATAATTAAACATTCCTTGAAGCAGAAAGAGAAGAAGAATTACTTTGTTGCCTTCTGGTTAGAGAGGAATAATAAGAATTGCACTCTAGTCCTTTACTCCAATAATACTGTAATATGAAAATCTTTAATAAGAAACCCATAAGCATTCATTGGAAAAGGAACTGTAACTCAGATCTCTTCTTCTACTAGAAGGATAGAGTAATTCTCATTACATCAGTCTATTTCCAATCCAATGCATATTTAATTATATATACATACTTAAAATTTCCACAAATTGGAATTAGAAAGCCAGTTCCCCATCTTCAACATACTTTTTAGATTTTTTTGTGAGCACATATGCATTAGATATTCAGATGATTCATGCAGAAGAAAAAAAAAAAAAAATCTGAGCTGGTTTCCCCACTTCCTGGGCACTGAAATCCTGAATTAAACTATCGCTTAATAGACCTCCTTGCTCAGTGCTTTTCTTTCTGATCCAGCAGCTATTTCAGTGTGTTTGCAAAACAAGGTATCATGACATCCATCTGACTATAAGAACTAATTTATAGTTGTCTGGATATAAAATATGTAGCCACTCCAGATTTACACAATCAGTGTAAACAAGGAGCAACACTTTACAAATGTAAGCAAAAATTATTCCCAAAGGCTCAAAAGCTAGTCAGGCTACCATCAAACAATAGCATAAAGAGTACAAACTTAGATTCTTCTTGGATTATCTTACTTTTTTCTTCCTCTCTTCCACTATACCAGCCCACTCCCCAGTTATATTCTTGTTTTTAAATTATTCTTTGCTAGGTTTCAAATGATGAATGTTTGAATTAATAGATACACCTTAAGGATTGAGGTTTAGCTAGTGGTTGAATGTTTATCTACACTGACTTCTAAAGTTTATTTATTGATAAGATACATAATTAAAAAGGAAGAATATGCATTCCTTCATTATATGGAGTATATTTCAGTGAGTTCCTTAAGCATTCCTCTTTTTTAACACTACATATCTTGCTTCATTTTCTTTAACCAAGCTATGCTTTTACTTGAAGTTAGACAAGAAATAAGGTACTTGCCTGTAGCAGGACCTTAAATCTTAAAAGAAATTTAGTATTATTGCCACTGGTTAAGCAGCTGATTGTTACCAAAAGAGCATTAACTGTACTTTTTATGCTGAGGGTGATGCAGTTTATGCAGATAATTAAAGAAGAGGCTCAATTTTCATTTCCATTATATGCTTAAGTATCTTCTCAGTCCAGATTAGATTTAATAGAGCTATTTGCATTCACGTTTGATTGATTTGAAGCTTTGTCATGCAAACAATTTGATATTAAAGTTATTGACTGACTTACCCTTTATTTCCTTATTTTATTGACTTATTGAAATATTGTCAGCACTATAAAAATATTTTAGCTAAGTGCTAAACTTGAATCAATAAGTTTATTGATGTACTATTCACAGAATGACTAAACAAACTGATCTCAAGGGACTTTCATGAATTTAAGCATTAGTAATATAACTTTTTAAATGACTAATCGCTAAAGGTTAAATTAAACAACTAAATATTACCTAAATAGATGTAAGATCAAACCAAAATAAAAAAGGTATTTTGTAGTTTGCATTTGAAAAACGGACTAATTTTCTATTGACTGTTTACAATTCACTTAAAAATAGTTGCACAAAGCTCGGTGAGAGTAGTTTAAAAACTACAGGTTCATGTGGAAAGTTCATGCTACAAAAAGTAATAGAAACACCTGTATATCTCAGCTCCCCAAAAAGAGTTTTAGGACTTTATTTGTTCTGAGATATGCTAGAGGAAAATTTCACATCTATTTGTTTTAACAGGATAAAATAGTCATGATAAAAAGAAAGGTTTGGGTGAACCCTGGGTAGTAGGATTTGCAAATTTATCCTAGGAATTCAAATATTCAGTACTCACTAGTCTCTCTGAGTAACATGGCAAACATTGTGGTGGTGTTTTGGAAAGATTATTACTGATAAGAAAATGTTGAAATTGCTGAGTGGCATCAAGGTGACAAAAGTGAGATGGTAACTCCCCTCTTTCAGGAAACTGAGGTAGGGTAATATGGTGCAAAGGGTAATAGAGACAAATATCTCACTGCAGTTTGTACAGGCAGTGAGGCAATTCTGCAAACTTTCCAAAGTGATATGTTTTCAAATTCCCTGAAGAAGATCCATCTACTTCTCATGCTGCAACAGCTACATTTATTTCAAGATCAGAAAGTTGTAACTATGGGGTGAAGTTTCTTTGAACTATTTGCCCTAAAAGCCTTTCCAGTGAAATTAATTAAAGACACAATTCCTCTGAATAAATACTGTAAGATGTAGTTGTGAAGGTATCTCTGTGGAATATTTCAATTTTATATCTCATCAGGGTGTTAAAGCAGATTTTTTTTCAAAATTTCAATGACAAATGTCAAAACATTTATTGTTTCATTAATTTGCTTTAGTGTTTTAAAGTTAGGAGGTTAGGAAAACAGGAAATTTTTTGTCATTGCTTTCAATGAATGCAGAATTTCATGTATTAATATGGAAAATATTTCTGAGCATTAAAAAAAATGTCTTCCTTATATCTAGAGAAAATGATCCTCTTTCAGGCCCTGCTAACAAATTTATCACCATTTTTCTTATAGGCCTTCTGTCAATATTGAAGGACTGCAGTAATATTTTTCCAGAATCTTCTCTTCATCAGACTGAACAACCCCAGCTCTCTCAGCCTGTCTTCTCAGGACCAGTGTTCCATCCCTCTGATCATTTTTGATTCTCTCCTCTGGATCTGCTCCAATAGATTAATTTCTTCCCTGTGGAGTCAGGATGCAGTCTTCTAGGTGGGGTCTCACCAGAGTGGAGTAGAGGGGCAGAAGCAAATCTCTTGGCCTCTTGGCCGCTCTTGGCCATCTGTCTGCAGCCCCAAGTCCTTCTCAGTAGGGTTGCCTTCAGTGCCTTCATTCCCCAGATAGCAAGGATGGCCCCCACCAAGATGCAGGACCTCATACTTGGCCTTGCTGTACCTCCTGAAATTCACATGGACCCACTTCTCAAGCTTGTTCAGGTCCCTCTGGATGGTATCCCATTCCTTAGGTGTGTCAGCTGCACCACTGAGCTTACTGTCATCTGCAAACTTGCTGGGAGTGCATTTGATCCTTCTGTGTTTTTGATGAAGATATTAAACAGTGCTGGTTCCAATAAAGACTCCTGAGGGACACCATATGTCACTGATCTCCATCTGAACATTGAGCCTTTGACCACTACTTACAAATGTTCAGATTTTCCTCAGGTGGTCATGAACCTGATCAACTCTTGTACTGGAAGGGAATTTGCTCTCCCATGCCCTGTCTTGAGGTCCATCCAAGCAAAGGGTGTGGGAAGGGAGGTTGCCAGTGAAGACTGAGGCAAAAAGCTGTTGAGTACTTCAGCCTTCACCTCCTCCATTGTTACCAGGTTGATGGTGGTGTTCATCTGAGAGCGAGCTTTCTCTGACCCTTGTTTTCAATCTGACATAGATGTAGAAGTCTTTCTTTGTATCCTTGACATGTTCAGCTCCTGTTGTGCTTTGGCTTTCCTGACCCCATCCCTACACAAGTGATCATCTCTTCCAAGAAGACCTGTCCCTGCCTCCACTTCCTTTTCCTTCTTGCCTTTTAGTCTGACCAGCAGGCCTTGACTCAGCCATAACAGTGTCTTGTCTTCCTTTCTTGATTTCATACACATTAGCATCAAGAACTCTTGCATTCCATGAAAAACATCCTTAAGGATATGCCACCTCTGCTCTGCTCCCTTGTCCTGGAGGGCAGTCTCCCATAGGGTCCTACTGACTGATTCTTTGAATAACTGGAATTATACTTTTGTAACATTTAGGATCCTTACTTTATTCTTCACCTGATCCATAAGCCTCGGGACTGAAAATTCCAATAGTGCCTGGATACTACAGCTCAGGCCACCTCTAGTCGTGCCATCACTGATTAACTCGTGTTGGAGACCATCAGGTCCAGTATTGTATCCCATCTGGTAGGGCTGTCTATTAGCTGGCTTAAAAGTTTATCCTCAACCCTTTTCAGGAATCTCCTGGATTGCCTAGAGCTCACCATGATACTTTCCCAGCAGATTTTGGGGCAGTCGAAGTCCCCCTGGTAGGCAAGAGCCAGTGAGTGCAATGCCTCCTGTAGATAGAGCAAGACTTCATCAGTACATTCTTCTTCATCGGGCAGCTTGCAGGAGACAGGAGCCGCAGGGTTCCCTTTGTTGCCTTGGTCTCTGATTCATACCCAACGCTTTTGGCTTACTCATGGCTATTCTTCAGTGACAGCTCTTCACACGGCCCATTTCATGATGCAGAGGGCAACCCCTCCAACTCTCCTTCCCCTCCCCTCCCTTCCGAGCAACCTGTTTTTTCCAATGTTTTTCTCCCTGCAACTGGAAGGATAGAGGAAAAAACAGCCTGTGCTCCATTCCCTTACTAATCCTTCCAAGGCTCTGAAGTATCTTTTGATTTTCCTTGGACTAGCAATTTCATCTTGGACTCTGGGAGGCATCTGCATCACCGCCCACATGGAAGACCAGTAACAGATGGTAATCAAAGGGCTGTACCACATTGGGAAGTTTGCAAGTCATGTCCATAACCTGGGCCCCAGGAAGTCATTTGACCTCCCTAAGAGGATGGTCTGTCAGGGATACTGGACCCTCTGTTCCCTTCTGAAGGGGTCATCTTCATGGAGGTGGTTGTGATAGGGGGTGTATCCTGACATCATCTCTGGTGTAGATGCACAGTTATCCACATCATCCATTGATGGTACTTCCACATCCAAAGCCTCATACTTGTTGTACAAAGGCACCTGGGAAGGCAAGGAGGTTCTACTAAAAGTCTGTCAGATGTGCCATTTATAGCAAAGTGCATAACTAGGCAGAAAACCGCACCTGGCACCCACAAAGATACAGTGGATTCATCACAAGAAAAAGCACAGTTTCTTTTGTAATAATTGCTTGAGGAAAAATAATATTGAATACTTTTTCTGGTGGAAACAAAAGAAAAAATTAAGTAGGTTGAAGATATGCCTTCAAATTTTAATAAAAAAACAACAGAACATTACCTTGTGTTTGGTATGAATGTCATTCTGCATGGTTTTCCATACTTTTATATAACTATATTGATCTTGACTAAAAAAAAGTATTAAGAAGAAAAGTTTTTATAGGCTAAATTAATAATATTTACTTGTAATTTCATCTGTCCCTCAGAGCTCTTTATTGCTGCACAAAATAGTTGCTCCAGGACATGGCCATGTTCTTTCAAGGCATGGTCAGCAGAAATAAATTGCACTTCTAATGTCAGTTTCTAAAAAGTCAAATAAATCAGGCCACAGCTTCTATCAAGATAAGAGCAGTGAGTTACTATGAATGCAGTAGCACATGAGAAGTATCTAATAAAATAGGTATTTGTAATGTATTTATTTGCATTGATTGCAAGGGCTTCTAATCCATTTATACATAGTTTTTTGTTGAACGACTAATGTGCCTTCAAGATATAATTTTCTGGAAGAAAATATTATTTCCTTATGAACATTCCCATTTGGATTATAATTATCTTTAAAACACGTGTCTGTGTTGTAATGAAAAAATATATCATAAGAACTGAATTTTTTATCAAGTTACAGAGTATCATGGTGACTGGATAAAAAACATACAGGTGAGATCCTTCTTCAGTCTTTTTTCCTTGTGTTTTTGCTGTTCCATTTTGATAAATAAAAGGTAAGTCACATGCTAAATGTGATGAGGCTTTGCTATTATTTTTCTTCCTACTAATATTCAAGATAAAACTTTAAAGGTGTCATTGAAAAAGTGAGAAAAATTCTGCAATACTCATTAAGAGACACAGAAAAAATCCTATCAGATTCTAATCAAACAGTATAATAAGATAGTTTTTCTATACTTATATTTATTCTGGTGTTTAACTTGCAGGAACATATCAGAAAGCAAGTTTTCTAAAAGCATGCATGTGCCTTTGAAAGTCAAAAGTCAGATCATAAGTAATATATATATCTATATGTATATACACATATACCCCATTTCAGTGTTATTCCTTTTAATTCAACTCTAAGAACTAATAGCTCTGTGGAGATTTTCCCAGAATTTTCCTGTCCCAGAGAAAGTGTCTTCTGGAGATACACAGGCAAAAAAAAAAATCAATTTACTTTGACTTACTGGGTTAATCACAATCAACAGGTCCATCTTAAAGATGTACAATGTATAAGGCAAATTTTTTTGGAAAGACATTTGTTGAAGACATTTGAATTTTCTATTAATTAGGGAAATATAAGATCAGCTCACAAATTATATAAGAAGAAAAATAAAAGTAATTATCTAGCATATAATCTTCTAGAAATTATTCCTTGCTCTATTTATCACCCAAGATTTTCTTTACAATTGTTTTTTGTTTAATAATTTCCACATAATTAGTAGTCTTATGATGGTACACCCTGTATTGATTTTTTAAGTTGTCTTAAAATACTTGAGAGATATTCTTTTCCTGTTATATTTTATCATCAAAATATTTTTACTCCAAATAAAGATGCTGATCTTTATTACAGATAGGTTCTCCTCAAATATATGCATTTATCATTTAATTCTCAGTCTTAATATTTACTGAATGAACTTGAGTGTTGCATGCTATTTGTTATCCAAAAACTGAGTCTTAGTCATACATTTTAAATATTTCACTGGGGTATAAAACGAGTGTCAGCCTAAAAATGGAAGATGTCACATTTAAAAACAAAGGGTAAATAATCAGGAAAATAACTTTAGCTGTAGTCACAGATCTTTCACAGCAAATGACAAATCAGAGTATAAAAGTTTATGCTGGCCATTTATTGAGTAGGTAACTGATGCAAAATATTTCTACAACAGTACCATTGACCTCCTTGATTAAATTTCACCTGGCCAAATAGGTTGGATGCTGCAAAAATGATGCCCATACTCCTTTTGAAGGATTAACACAGACATTGTTCATAAAGTACAAAATTATTTTAAAATTTATTTTTGTAATGAGCTAGTGATTTTTAGGCTGCCATTTCCACTTTCAGATCTACATTTGGATTTTTTTCTCATTTCCTTCAGGTTATGTCATCAAAATGCCATTTCCCATTATCTTTTTGACTTTTCTATAAATGAGAAGGATCCTTGAGGTCAGTTCATCTTGGGAACTGACCTCAAGGGAAGAGAAGGGAATTTATTTCCCTATATAAAATTTATTTCCCTGTGTAATAGTTCTGAAAATATTTACTAACCTAACTTACCTGCTGCAGAACATAATAAGGTTTCCAAAATTATTTCTATTGTCTGAGTCATCTAGAAGGCTTAATTAACAGAAATCCAGCAAGACTTAATTCTTCAAAAGGTGATTAAACATGCTTTCAACTCTGTTAATTATGATATTTAGACCTTTTAACTGTTTAAAGCCCTTTACAAAATAAATTATAACCAAGATATAGTACACTTTAGGAAAAAAAAAAGCTTTCTGAAAACAGGGAAAAATAGATTAGTTTGTTTCTAAGTAAATGCAGATCTTTTTCTTCAGCATTTAGGAGATGCAAACCACAAGGCTTTTCTTTAGATGTAATTTTGTGTTTAGTTTTTATCAGTGCATCCCAATTCACTTTTTTTATGCATTTATCTCATATTCATGCTTAAGAGTTATAATTAAGACCTCAAAAGCCTGTTCACAAAAAAGATGACACAGAACCTGAGATTATGAACCTATTTCAGACTTTAATGAAGTCAATGAAAAGCACTTTAGTGACCACAGCACACTTTGAATCAGTCCCTAATGCAATTGTGATGTACTATCTAGGAAGCATAAAATTTTAAACTTAAAATTAAACTAAAAAGGGCACGGAACATTAAACATCAGGGTGACTTGTGTCTGCCAAAAAAAGCCAAGGTTCACTGTGAAAAGTACCTTATTTGACATATCTGCTGACTTGTATTTTAACAGTCTGTGGGAGCCTCTGTAAGTCAATAAAGGAAGGAAAATAACTGAGCTTCTGGCTGAAAGTATGTAATGAGAATGAGACTTTAACTACCAGACAGTCAAAGTCTGATCCAATTCTCATCAAAATCAATATGAAATGTAACTGTTATCTTATAATTTCCTTTGTTGAATGATGAGGTCTGCAGAGCTGCAACAATTAAGTTTTGCTAATGATGTTGGAGATGAGACTGACAGTTAATGTCTGCGGAACTGGGCGCCACAGTCTGCAGCAACTGCTGACACGCATTCAGAAATCTCTAGACAAGCTCAAAGGGATCAAAAAATAAGAGGTTAAACAGAACTTTTATACTTCATGGAAATCAATTTGATAAAAACAAAACTTTAAATGCTAATTATTTGGTCTTTCTTTGCTTATTAATCCCAAAGAGCATGCTTGCCACAAGCATGCTCTTTGGACCAACAGAGAAAATAGCTGTCCTTAAAGACAGTTTTTCACACTGAAGTTTGTTTTTGGGATCACAGATTACTGTTGCTAGCTGAGTGTCATCTGAAGAAGAAAAATGGTACTGCATTATGCTCAGGTGAAAAGAAGCAACTTTCGCAAACACTGAGATCCTGAAGTGAAGATATCTTTTCCACAAAATAATGATTCGTTGTAACTAGTTGTTAAATTATTAGAAATAGGAGAAAATATGAATCTACATGGCTGTCTATGAATATTTCTCTAGAGACTCTTCTTCATGGAATCTCTAAAAATCTAAATTTACAAACCCTTGAGTATGGAGATGAGAAAATATTACTCTACATAAAAAAGTTTCTGAATATATTTTATGTCCTTTTACTTTTTGTCCTTCTGTTTTTTAGAACAGCCCTCTGATCTACTCAAGACCTCTCAGACCATTTGATAAAATTAAACATTTCCTCATCTGAACGTAGTTTTTTGAGTTATTGCATCTGAGACTCAGTTTTGGTTTACTTTTTATTTATTCTGAAAAGCTATGAATACAGATAGAGCAAAGAACTACTTCCAGTCCTCTGTAAAATTCAGCATTAATTTTATTTTGAAGATAAAGTAATTTCCAGGTATCAACTTTCAGGACAGTATGCAGGTGCTTCACCAAATCAGATATAGGCTAAAGATGGGAAGAATAATTTTGGTTACTTTTTTGCAAGGAGCTATTTTTTTAACAATAATTGAAATACCGAGTGACGTTTTCATTCTAAAAAATTTATTTTTGTTTGAAAACCAAGCTGATTTTCTTCACAGTGTATGAAAAGCAATTTATTTTCTTAATCATTAGGCAACCATATTCTTGTCCTTGTTTCCATTTACTGGTGATTCTCTACTTAATTGCCTATAAAAATGGATAAATATTCAGAGTAACATAAAAATCTTTATTTACTCTGAGTTAGCCAGTTTGAGTTATTTGGTATATTTGTGTTTAGATCTGATTCGCTTTATTGTTTCAATTCTACATGGGCACCTCATCTTTTTACGCTTATATTAATGATGGAAGGCTCCCTGAATGAAAAGCCTAATCTTGAATCCAGATATTCTTCCCCTACTTGAATGATCTGACAATTTTCCTACAGCAATGAAATTTAACTGAAGCTGAGAAAGAGAAATAAGTATGTTTTAGAAAATCAGAAAACACTGGTTTCAGAAAAAAAAAAAAGCGTGCAATGGATAAATACTAAAGTGTACTTTGATATTTCTGAAGATCTTTATTCTGTAGACAGAAAACTCATGAAGGGTTATGTTTCCATCCTAGGACTACTGATTTACCAATAAATTGGTAGCTTTGATATGCAGGACCTCTACTAAGTGGATCACCTAAGCTGTGGCTTTGACTTTGTATGACATTCAAGTAAAGAGATTGTGAAAAAAATGTGGGTCGCATTTGGCAGATGCTGCCTGAATTTTAATTAATTTTAATGGCAGTGTTGTAAAGCAAATTAGCAAGGACTCACTAAGCTTCCACAATAAAACAAACTGAAACAAACCAAACAAACAAAGAAAAAACACCAAAAAAAAACCCAACCCAATAAAAAAAACCAAAACAAACCACCACCAACAAAGAGCCTTTTTGGACAAAATGGAATTACAAGTATCTTTCAAAGTCCTGAGCTCACACAGACCAATTTCCAATGAAATTTCTTAAAGTTTTTATAAAGCATTTATCCCGAATTTTACTTTTTTTAAGAAAATTGATCTTTGAAGTGTTTGAGCTCAACTACTCATCTGTCTTTTGATTTTTTTCTACAGGTTGAAGGGATCATATCTGCAATATTGTCACATGTTTGAGTTACACATGTAAACACGTGAAAGCTCTCAAGGTGCTAGATGACAGTCCCTGAATACTTATTTGTCTTCAGTTGTCCCTCTTCTTGCTTCAATGGCCTACATGTTTAGAGAAGCAGGCTGAAAGCACATATCTGCCTGGACTGGGCCATCAGTTCCAGGAGTGCGTGGTTTGTGTGCGTGTGCATTTGTGTTTACGCACTTCCTTGGGACAGTACAGACACTTAGTAGGTGGGGTGAGTGTCTGGGTGCCAGGTGCCCACCAAAGCCACTCCATCACCCCTCTCCACAGCTAGACAGGGAAATGTAACAAAAGGTTCAGGGGTTGGGATAAGGGAAGGGAGAAATCACCCATCTATTACAGTCATGGGCACAAAAGACTTAGCTTGGGAAAATTATTTGAATTTATTACCAGTCAAAATCAGACCAGCATAATGAGAAGTAAAACAAATCTTAACAATACCAATACCTTCAACCCACCTGTCCTCTTACCTCACCCAAACTTTATTCCTGAGTCTCTACCCTCCTCATCCACACGGCACACAGAGACAAGGAGTGGGGGTTACAGTCAGTTCATCACAGATTGTTTCTGCCTCTGCCTTCTCCTCGGGGAGAGGAGCCCTTTACCTGCCTCACCATGGGGTACCTCTCATGCAAGACAGTCCTCCACAAATTTCTCCAATGTGAGTCCTTCCCATGGGCTACAGTTCTTCAGGGAAAGGCAGCTCCAGGTCTGGTCCTCGGAGCAGCCAAAATTCCTACCAGGAAACCTGCTCCAGCATGGTTTTCTCTCTGCATGGTTCTACAAGCCCTTCCAAGAGTGGCTCCAGGTTTCCCACAGGACCACAGCTAATTTTTAGGCATCTAAAACCCTGCTCCAGGATGGGAATCCTCCATGGGCTGCATGTGCATCTCTGCACCACTGACTTCCATGGGCTGCCGAGGCACAGCTGCTTCACCACAGTCCTCACCACTGGCTGCAGGGAAATCTCAGCTCTGGCTCATGCAGCACCTCCTCCCCCTCCTTCTGCACTGACCTTGGAGCTTGATGAGTTGTTCTGCTCACATGTTCTCACTCCTCTCCTCTGGCTGAAATTGCATCTACGCAATAATTTTTCTTCCTTCTTAAATACGTTATTCCAGAGGATTTACTATCAGCACTGTTTGGCTTGGCTTTGGACAGGAACAGTCAATTCCTGCAGGCATTGGCTCTGTTGGAGATAGAGAAAACTTCAACCAGCTTCTCAAAGAAGGCATCCCTGTAGCCTCCTCACCTTGCTATCACCTTGGCCATGCAAACACAATACAGGGGGAAATTTTAGTTTTGCAGTATAAAATATTTCCTTCAGAGAAACAGAGAGTCCCTTAGCTAAGAAATGAGCATATTATTTTAATCTTAACTTACAGATTCTAAAATAGGTATTTTCTGGTACACTCTGTGTATCAAGGGGCACTTGCAGAATGGAAGCTGGACAAAAAGATGAGTGTAGAGCAGGTAGAAAAAAGGGATGAGGTATGAAATTCCTTATTGTCTTTGCCTCTTCACATCTGGGCTACAGTCCCTTTGCTACTCTCTTGCTTATTGTTAAGTTCTGTCTTGATAAGTGAGGTATAGAAACCTGACATAGATATTGAATGCAATAATAGGGCCAGAGATTCCTAATTTCAGTAGCAGTCTTCAGTGGAAGCTGTGAGCAGCAATGATGTTTTTCCTTTTTCCAGGCTTGCTTTTGTCTGATTCACTGAGATTAGTATTGCTAACTAGCAGCAGCACGATTTCAATGTAGATGACAGGGAAGTCTAGTGGTCTAGAAATATAGCCTAATAGTTATAACATACTTTTGAAAGTGCAGAGAGGAGAGTTTCAGCTTTCCTTGTTAGTTTTAGAAAACAGGCTGTCCCTGTTTTCTAAAAGGGCAGGAGATGCAAGGGAGGAGAGAGACATAAAATATACTTGAAAGCAATTACATATTTCATAAATGCTAGCAGCTAGGGGACATGACATTTGGCTTTCTAGCACTCTCAAGATTGGCAAGATGCTCTAGGTATCAGAATCATATACTTAAGAAACTTAGAAATATTCCCCTCTGATTGAAAACATTGTCAAGGATTATAGGCCTTAGTCATTCATCCCCACCAAAACAACTCTTGCTGACAGATTTTGCCTTTGTACAGATGACAACATCTTGCTTAAAATCCAGGCAAATGCGTGATTTTCTTTAACCATATTCCTGAGTGTCAAGACTTTCATTAATGTCTTGAAATGCCATTCTAGAGAACTTAAACTTTTAGAAGAAACAAATCAAGAGTATAGCTGTTCTCAAATTAGTTTTTCTGCATTACGCCTGATAAAGCATATTGCTCAGCACTATATCTTGAGAAGCATTACACACTTGTCTTTAAGCTGTTTAAAAACATCAGGGTTTTTTCCCTCTTCTCTTTCTGTTCTTTTTGGTACTTTTACAAATATCTTTGCAATTTTCTTTGCTGTCTCAGTGCACACCAATGCAACATCAATTTGATGTTATTATCAAAGTCTTGGAAATAAAAGCTGCGGCAAGCTGTTCGCTGGAGATTTGATCTTTGACAAATAAGCTTGTGTCAGTGCATCTAAAAAAACCCTGAGTCCATACCTCTGTTTTCCTGCCAATAGGGTCTTGGCAGGGATGCAATTAAAAAAAGAAAATCAATCTGTTCTTTGCTGTCTTATTTCTGAAGAATGGCATTGAGCTGCCAGGGTGTGAAGATGTGGGATTGTAAACACAGAGACGTCCTCATGAATTCCACTTTCCTCACTGGTCTCTAAATGAGTCTGATTTATCAAAGCATTAGAATGAGAGGGAGGAAAGGCTGAGATAAAGGGCAGTGGATTCTTTTAGCTGATTTCTGATAATTCAAAGGATTCTGTGTGTTGTTTCAAAATTAAACCATGAAAAAGGTTTACACCCACCAGGGATCACTTATTTTTTTGATTTTTAGAAGGGTTGAACATCTATCACTAGGTAGAAATCCTTAGGAGTTATGGAATCTCTGACAATCACGTCTTTTTAATTATATTTTGCCTTCCAAATGTGAGTTTTGGAACACAAATGTGAAAAGATGTTAGTTTGAAATTGATTTTGAGGTTCATGGATTAGGTCAGCTGTGATATTCCCAAACCTATGAAGTACTTTTGTTCCCAGATCAACAAACATTCTCATATCCACATTTTATAACTTTTACCTTTTTGGTATTTCTTCTGATGTCACTGACACTCCTTGCCTTTGGAAACTTCAACAGTTGTTTAAGTTTCTGTAGAATTATGATTTTTAATTACATAAGTGTATGTTCCACATTCATCTACAAGTTTCCGTGCAGAAAACCAAAACCATCAACAAAATGTACTAAATATGCAGGTGAGTTTCCTAGTGGACATATTTGGATTTAAAAATGCCATTTTCCAGTTTCTTTAAAAATCCTAAGCCCTCACAAGACTATTTTTAACATAAACAACTTACAGTCCATAACCCTTTTTTGGGGCTGTGTTTCTTCAACTCCCCTGAACACCTCTGGTTTCAGAATCAAGACTTTGCAGGCTGGCCCATGTGAGACACTGAAATAGTAATGGTTAATTATTCAAACAATTGGCCATTGTCCAAAAGCAGCAGGTGCTTTGCTGAGTCCAGATTTGGAACCCCCAACCAAATAAAAGAGTTTTGAGTGTGTACTGGCAAAAGCTCTGGTCTCCTCAAGAACAGCCCAGGTGCAGAGGTCGAGCGCATCCACCATCGGAGGATGACTGGGAGAAACCAATCTCTATTTAATGACAGTCAGGTTTTTGAGCCACCTGGGGAAAAGGCAAGAAGAAGATCATGTGAGGTGGGATAATGCTTTTTATCATGCCAATGCCTTCCCTTCTGTTAAGGCACAAAGACTGGGCCCCTCTCCCATTTCCCCTAGGAGGCACTGGGACATTCACACACAGGCCTGAGCGTATTCATCTCTTCTGATAAAGCATAACTCGCTTAATTATACAGGTCTGACAAACAGTTGTCATATTTTAGAAAGGATTATAAACCACCAGAAACCCTTAAAGTACCCCCAGACTCATATCTGTCACCTTCCAACAAAAGACTGTGCATGATCAAGAGTGTCACATCAGACAGTGTAAAACTCCCTTCCCAGGCGAGGTACCTGGAGTTTCCCGCCTGAACCTGAATGTTTAAACCTTTTATTTGTGGCCACTCTTATTCCTTCTTTCTCTTACTTTCTTTTCTTTATATATTTTCTTAAGTGTATGTATTGACAAGAACCTCACTCTGCCTCAGAGGAGGTTGTAACAGCCCATTGCTAGAAGTTTAAAGCAAAGCACCTTTCCTACTAAGCATAGTTACTGCTTTTCAAGATGTTAATAATTTTGCTAAGTTTAGTGTTAAAAGAATCAAGAATCTGAAATAAACCAGGATATATTTCATGTGGCTTTTTTTTTCAATCCCATTTTAACTGCCCTTTTTGTTTTTTTCTTTTATATGGCAGAGCATTTGCACAGTGCTACCTAAGAGTTATTATCTTGGCACAGACACTTCAGAATGAAATAACTGTAAAAGACTGAAGCTCTCCCTGAGTGTTGCAGCTTGCCAAATGAGAAGTGCCGTAGGTCTAAATAACTTTTGTGTCCTCCCAACCTTGAGCCAAGTCATGAGCAGTTATAGCTAAGGAAGCTCTTCTGCAGTATGCCCTAGGAATGGCATGGTGGCCCAGATTTTTCATTCTGGTTCCCCATAGCACACACCTCCTTCCTCTCTGTGCCCCCCAGAGTGGCTGAGTGCTTTTTGGCAGCTGCAGGCCCAGCCCCTGCGAGCCAGCACAGTGCTCTTGCTGCAGCAGTGGGTGCTAGTGGGGAGGTGGGAAGGGGAGCTGAAGGTCCTGTCATTCTCCATGCCCTTCCTCTCCCCTTCCTGTGAGAGATGAGAAAGAGCAGCTGGGTTAAAGGCATGGCTGGTCTTCCTGCTGCTTCCTGCATGCCTTCACCTAGAAGCACCCACCTCACCTGCAGTGAGATTCTTTCCTACTTCTCAAATATTCTGTCTAACATAAGCGGTCTCATAGGATATATATCCTCTATATACACTGCTAACACAAGCCTTTTTAAATTTTTTTTTTAATTTAATTTCTTAGACTTTAACTAAGTTTTTTTACAATTTGAATTCTTATGACAGAAGGTGTTTACCAGGCAGGTAGAATGATCAAAAATCTTCCTATATTCAACAAAGGTTAAGTTTGAATTTATTTATTTTTCTTTTCATGACTTAGCTAGAATGCAACAGCTGGACTAAATTAAAGAGACAAACAAGTAGATCATGCTAGGACAAAGTTGCTTGATGTGTCTTATTTTTTTCACTAAAACTGCAGTGTCTCTGAAGCTTGTAATCTTGCCAGACCTTGCCACTAATATCTGAATTATTATTGAAGGAGGCATCTGGATGTTTACTGGTAATTTTCCAAATGACATCTTCAAATATGAAACATCCTCAGTGTATTTAGAATTGGTTATTTTTTGAAAGCATCATATATATATATATAAAAAAGCATATATATCAAACTATATATATATAAACCGTATGTATAAATGGTTTATGCATATGTCAGTAAACATATATACAAGTATATGTTTGTGTTTATATATCTAAATATACATAATCACTTATTTAAGAGAGAAGGATAACTCTGAGAGCACAGTTTTACTAATATTCCTGCACTGTTGGCCAAAACATTAAACAATGCTCTAGCTGTGCCAACTCCTAGTCTACTGCAGCAGTGTGTTCTCTGAAATTAAAATGATAAAGCCAGTCATATGCTGAAAATTATTCAAACCATGAATAAGATTACAAGGCAATATCACTAAATTATACAAAATTTTTGCTCTTCGATATCAAATTTCATTTAAATGATGTAATTAATACAGAATAACATAACATAACCTTCAAGGTAGCCTGAAAATTAGATCAAATAATTATGCTTACCTTTTGACACATACTAAGCAAAATTCTGCATAATACAGAAAACAAACTTACATTATCCTGCTCTTCAGACAGGTAAATATATACAAACAAGGACTCTTCTGAATCACAGTCCTAGTCAGATCTCAGTTACAGAAGCTCAGGATCCTGCAGTACAGTCTCTGGCAAAGTCATGACTTTCAAAAGTGCAAGTGACCTCTCAGAGGCTATAAAGTGTGACCCTATAATCTGGACCAGCAAATGCCAGACTTCTCACAGACACCCAGAGCTGCACAGGTGTAGCTGCACTGGGAGGCAAGCCCGCCCTGAAGAGCTTGAGGAGCATGATAAACTTGAACCAGGTGGGTGGCCCCAACATGCCACTGGGTATTTCTTCAATGTGTGTCCCCCGGCTGGAGCATCAGCATAGGGCAAAGAGTCATTTATTCCCATATCTGTGACAGCTGTGTAATTGAGATCCTTTCATTCATGCTTTGGACATGTAAAAGGGAGCTGGAAGCGATCTGATTAGAGAAAGTCTACCACAGTATTTCATAGAGGCAGCTTGTACTGTGTATAATTAATCCCCTCTAGTAATATGATCATTGGACAAATTTATTCAAGAAAGATTAGCAGTCTGTTGGCAGGACTTTAAATTAAATAATAATACTAAATAACTTTCAGTCCTATTTTTTCCTGCATCTGTAGTGTATATTTCTATTTGGGTCAGGGACTTTCCTCTCTCCTTGTAGAGTGTCTACCCAAGGAGATACCATTCCAACAAGTTCTCTAGACATATATATTCCATTTTTAACTTCGTGAGTTAAAAGTTAATTTTTTGCATTCGCCGCATTCTGAAGTTCAGTGAAAAAAAAGCAATCAGTTAGATTGGAGATGTCAATTAAAAGTTTCATGCTCAGTGCCATTAATAATTATTGCTCATTTTTCTTCATGGCAAAGTTATTGTAAAATTTGAAAATAGATATTTAATCTAAGTTCCTGTAAATAAAAATACAATGCATTTTTAAATTAATGTTTGTTAAATTAGGCCCATAAAAATTGTCCTAATGGATCTGACCCACAGCCAATATTCTGTCTGACAGTAGCTGGAAACAAGATTAAAAAAAGGCTTAGGTAAACAGCTGTGAAATAATATGTGCACATTAAATCAGTTCCTCATACCTACCAGTCAGTAACTGACTTAAATGCATGATGTGTAAAATTAGTTTTGTTATTTGGGATACAATCATGCATAATAAGATGTTCTGAGACTAGTGTCAATTGTTTTATGGTTTAACTACAGCTTTTAATTGCTTTGATGGCTTTGTCTTCAACATTCTTATTTATTGAACTACATTTCAAGGTTTCTTTAGGACATGCTGCTTTTATAGTGCTGCTGATTGGCTCCAATTAGGCCTTGAATCTATGTTACAGTTCAGGAAATGTAGGCAAAAGCTATCTTACAGTGAATTTTTGCTAAGCTGAACTTATGCTCTGTGTCTTAAGCAAGGTCCCTTTTTATTTCTCCTCATCATGTTCACCTTCATCATGAAGATTAAATGGATGAAGGAACCAACTGAACCTTTTGGCATTGCTGGCACAGGTACAAGGAGATGGAATTTGTGGCTTGTGAGCATGACATAGAAGTTATGATGGTGTATCTTTCTTACTATATCTGGAAGAAATAGCCAGAAATATTTGTTCTGGTCTTTGCTAGCTTGCATAACTTATTCAAGAGAATTAATGAAAACCCTTTCATTTAAATCAATACTGTTCTTAAACACTGCCCTTTGGGGAGCTCCTGTTGTAACATCAGGCTTGCTGATGTTACACAAAATCTGTAGCACAAAAGACCTGATTCAATATGGAGGCACCAGAAAAGCCTACAGTACAATGAAACTTTGAAAGGAAGGTTAATCAGAAGTTTATTGGACTCAGCACAAGTCAGTGCTTTGTGGAATTAGTTGAAGTAGTAAAATTTCCTCCAGTATTATTTGTGCACAAGGAGGCTGCTGGGAAAACAGGGACTTCAGAAAACAGAACCTTCAGATCAGCAAATGAGAACTGGAATACCAGAGGCAAAATGATGATACTTTGACCCAGTCAATCAGATAGGTAATACGAGAAGATCCCAGATCAAGAGGTGAGCTAAGAGAGAGTTAAGTTTGGCTCAACATGTCAAAGCATCAATAAGCCACTAATGCAGACACAGTTGAGAGTAACACTAGAATTAAGAGAGTTAGGAAATTAATGACTCTGCACCTGAAATTCAGAGAGCTACCAAGAATGTCATTAACACTGAAATCAAGGACATGATTTACATTATATATGTTTAGCAGATGCACTCAGCCATATTTTGAGTTGAAAAAATAATCCTGTGTGATATTTTAGGAAGGCTGTACCTCTTTTCAACAGGTTTTATCAGTTCAGATATGCTGTGAGAAGTGATGTGATAATGCTGCTCTTTCTTTTGCTGTTCAGGACTTACTGCAGCTTGAAATAGAAACACATTTTGGAAGGTCTTTGAGCTCATGAATTTGGGTGCTACAGATTGTTCTGAAGTGTATGAAGTGAGCAAAACGTTGGGAATATGTCAGCAATTTAACTTGAAGGAGAAAAGTAATTTTATTCAATCAATGCTTGGCAGCAGTCAGCATGCAGCAATGGGTCGTGGTGGCTTCCCATCTACCTTCTAAACCTGATCCAATTGAATGGACAGGCACCTAAGGGGAAAAATTTGCAGTAAGGAGAATCAGGGAAAAAAGGTTGTATATTTGCCTGTGTTTGAAAATTGTGGCTTTAAGCTATCTACAAGAGAAAGAAAAAGATTTTGGGATGGGTGCGGAAGACAAGAGATCTAATAAAGAATTTTTTAAATGGTCATATCATATATCTTGCTTTTGGGTGATATTTCCTCAAAGTCCTAACTGTGCATTTTCCCCCTTAGATACCTGTCACTGGACTGATCCTGTACACTGGATCAGTCTCTAAAGAGAGATAGAAAGGCACTAAAACACAGCAGGGCTCATTGCTTCAGGCTGACTGCTGCAAATAATCGACTGAATATATGTGCTTTTATTTTTAATATGTTCTTTTACATAGTTCATAGAATCAGAGAATGCCAGGGGGTTGGAATGGACTTTAGAGATGCCTTAGTCTCAATTTCCCACACCTTGGGCAGGGCCACCTCCCACTAGATCAGGTTGCTCAAGGCCTTGTCCAACCTGGCTTTAAACTCTGCCAGGCACGGGACATCTACAGCCTCCCTGGGCAACCTAATCCAATGTGTCACCACCCTCACAGGAAAGAATTTTTTCCTAATATCTAACATAAATTTCCCCGATTTCAATTTGTACCTTTTCCTTTCCTTTTGATGTCTTGGTTTGAGCTGTCTTCTCAAATGCATGGGTGTTTAAAGGGAAAATATTGTTCATACAGCCTGGTAGGTTAGAGAATTTTGCTTTCCAGAGGAAGATAAGAATAAACACCCTTTTAGTTTTGTAAGAAAAAAAAAATTACATGTACCTCCTGTTTTATTGATGATAGTAATGTAAGTCCGCATACCCTTTAAGGAAATTTCTTCACTAACAAAACAATTTTGTGTTTTAACTTAGTCTCTCTACTAAAAAAAAGCAAGATATATAGTGTAGGAGTGGAGGTTCAGTATAAGAAACACATTTCCTAATACCAAAACAAAAAACTTAAAAATAGAGTACATCAAAGAATTGACAGTACTCCCAATAAAAATGCTGTTATTTATTCATCTGAATTTCTTTCTTTGGTTACAGACAGAGAATAAAGGCTAATCACTTAAGGTTAAAAGTCAGACTGGGAAGTAAATTATTTTGCCTTTAGAAAGTCACGGGTTTTCAAACTGTTTTAAAGTTACAGGATCTAATTAGTATCACTCATACTTCATATAATCCTTTGTAGTTACTTCAAAAGGGACCTCACTTGTTGGTTTTCCATGCCTTTGAGAAAATTCTGGTTGTTATGGAAAACAGAAAAACTTCTGTTTATATGAAAAGGAGAATATAAAAAGAAGGGAAGAATATCAAAAAACAGCTTGAAGTCTGATGATGGTGATAAAATCAGAAATAAAGTTTAACTAATAAACTGAAATAGAAAGGCAGTTGGAGAAGCAATAAAAATCAGATGAATAATAGCTGTTGGTAGCTCTATGTACAGCAATTTCCCCAAAATAAGAAATGAATAAAAAATAAGAAATTTATAAAGGTCTACATTAGATCTATTTTCTTCCTGACTTTCACAAAAACATTTTATTTCTTTTCTAAGGAGTTTAAAGCCACAATTTTCAAACACAGGAAAATATTCTAACACATAGATTTCTGCTGACTTATTAAATCAGTGTAATTTTTTTTTTACTGCAGCACTGTGTGAGAACAGATCCTACTGCCCTCATACAATAAAATCACTTGCTTTATCTCATTTGGTTGGAGAGTGGTCTGCTCTCATTTAGTTCAATGGGTGATGCTGATAGATCTTGTTTAAAATAGAGTGCTAAAGTCTTTATCACATCTATGGTTGTGCATAAAGCAATACTTTTTATTATATTTGAAGCAGGACTACAACAATAAGAATTCTACAGAATAAAACAGCTAATGTCCAAAAATTGATCTTCCCAGAGAATTTTAACTTGAGCATCTATCTCCCTGTTCAAAATGGTATCTTAAGAGAATTCAGAATTGCTACAGGCTTCTCTGCCTGCATATGGAGATCCAAGTCTTCATAAAGAAATCTGTTAGATGATCTGAAGCATATTCAGCAGATAAATATAAAATGCTTGCTCTCATCATTGATCTTTCTGACTGGCAGATGATGTGTAAACAGAATGAGTCTAGTCTGATGGCTTATTACATATTTACATGAGGATGATCAAGAAGAAAGCTCCCGTTAATCAGATGGTGAGACCCTGTGGGGTCTCCTGCACACTTGATTTCCCCCAGAGCAAGTAATTTAAATCTTATGAATCATTGAAGCTCAGTATGCCTGTTGGGTTTTGACAAGTGTCTCAGTGTCCCACAGAGGCTAAAGCAAATGCAGGTTGAATGTATATTTTCCCCAAAATGTGAGTGCTGTGCAGCTTTTTATCTACATTTCTAATTCTTGTTTCTAAATATAAGAACTCATAGATAAGACATTCATAGTAAATAGCTAAAGTGAGGCAAATTATGTGAAAAACAGCACTTTGATATCAATTATAACTTCCTGACATGCTTTTTTTAGCATGCATTCAAAGAGTTGCATGCAAAGAAATTTGAAATCCTAGAGCTTCAGGCCACAGTATTTTCTCATTTGTACTTCTGTATGTCATTATATCAGTACTACCAACTCACAAAGAGAAAAAATGAGGTGCTGGAGCGAGTCCAGAGAAGAGCAGTGAAGCTGGTGAAGGGTGTGCAGAACAAGTCTGATAACAAGTGGCTGAGGAGCTGTGATTGTTTAGCTTGGAGCAAATGACATTCAGGAGAGTTTCTGGAAATACCTGAAAGGAGGGAGTCTGTTTCTGCTGAGGTAACACATGACAGGACAAGAGGAAATGGTCTCAAGATGCAGCAGGGGAGGTTTAGATTGGATATTAGAGAAAATTTCTTTATGGAAGGGGTTGCAAATCCTTGGAACAGAGAAGGGAAATTATGGAGTCACCATTACTGTAGTTGTTGAAAAAATGTGGGGATATGGCACTTGAGGACATGATTTAATGATTAACATGGTGGTTGTGCCAGGTTGGACAGTTGGACTTGATAATCTTAAAGGTCTTTTCCAACCATAAAAATTCTATTATTCTATGATTGCAAACTTACAGGAGCTACTCAGGACTTAGAACAATATAGCATCTGTCCCATTATTATTAACTTTAAAGGATACTTTTTTTTCCCCAGCAGACAGAGTATATTCAGTAAAAACAGTAACTCAGATCTGATGAGCTAATAATTGAAAGACAGAAATAGTAAGACTCTTCAGCATACACAGTGCTATGTGGGTATTCTCTTTAGAATGCATTTCAGAAGTTATTCAGCACAGTGGATAAAAAGGGGAAAAAGCAGGTTGTACAGTCTCTGCTGCTGAAGGTCTCTAAGAATAGATGAATTAAATTTCTCTGAGAATCAACACAGGTAAAGTTAGGACAGCAACATGAAGTAGATTCCCTCTTGCTATCCTTTTAAAATATTTTTCCATGCTTTATGGGGTTAAACATTACATCAGTCATAGACCTTGAGTATGGACGGGGCTTTGAGCAACTTGGTCTCGTGGATGGTGACACTGCCTAGGATGGTTGGAGCTAGATGAACTTTAAAGTTCTTCCCGATCCAAAAAATTCTTTTATTCTGTCTTACGAGAGAAAATCCATAGAGAATAATTTGTGAATTCAGGCAGAGGCCCAAACTGTCAAATTTATTTGGAATAACACAGGTACTATCAGTGCCATTCACCTTAAGGACAAATCTCCACTCAATCATTGTCACAGTTTCAAGTCAATTACCACAGGACTGTCTACACAGGAGCTTAGCTATTAGCCTATAGCTCTCTAAAATGCCATTTCCTTAGAATCTCAAAGAACATCTTGATTTGGAAATAATCCCAAAGAGCATGAGACAGAAATGCCTGGAGGTAGTAAAAATTGAGAGAATGAAATGGGGAATGAAACATTAGAGTCTAAATCTACTTCTTTCAAGGATATTGAAGCAAATAACCAATGAACATTTCAGTAGAGAGAAAGGCAAAAGAAGCCAAATTTTTCATGAGCGTGCTTCTCAGAGTTGGTCTGTTATGGAGATTCTCCATTGTCAGTGATGAACGAACTTGTATAGGGAGTTGCCATAAAAGGGTGCACTTCTAGGTCCACACAGGATGATCATTTGATTGCTCTCTGATGAATCAAGTATGAAAAACAGAGAACAAATGAGGAATTATAGAGTGTATGACTGTAATAGTAAATGAAATATGTTGGTGGCCATTTTCTGAGATGAACTGATATTAAGGCCTATGTTCACCCCAATAAACGATCCCAAAGAAGGTACTCATAGGCAAGAAATATCCACAAATAAAGTGTCTACAAGTGTTTGATAATTCCCTAAACAGGTTTATGGATTTTTTTGGGAGAGCTTAGGCCAAAACAATGGTAGGAACCATTTTAGCAACTTAGGTGACTGAGTTCTTGTGCATAAAATAGACTTTTCAGAATTTAATATATATATTTTAATATAAGTATAGGCTGTATTTGCAGGTAAACACATGCCCAAGCTTTTTTTAAGTCTAAGAATTTATTTGAAAGGTTTTACATACTACATGATTAGTATGCCATGCAGCTTTTTCCACTGTTAAGTTTTTAGGATGCACATACATCCAGGGTTCTCCATTCTCTTTCATTAACTTTGTCAACTTGCTGATGATGGAGCCAGAGGTGCATTCTGTATGAAATTGTATAGCATAATCCGTGATTGTCAGCATCTTCTCTGATTCACTTTGTTGATATTCTGCCTTAGAAACATCCCCTTATATATAAGCAAACATCAGTTCAGTTGAAGTTTTTCTCATTCACTGGGATTGACAGGACATGGAATGGGTCTTTGATAAGTGTCACATTTTGGTCCATTTTGTCAACGTGATGATCGTGACACAAGTGTGCGCCACTGTTAAAAAAAAAATAAATTAAATGAGTGTTCAAGAGAAGTTGTTGTGATGATTGAGAAGATGATTCTCAAAACTGCCCAAGCAAAAAAAAAAAAAATAGAATAAGCAATAGGGCTTGATCAGCATTGCATCTAAAAAGCAATTTATAGAAAATATTTTAAGAATATTTTCCTAAAACACAGCCTTGATGGAAAAGATATTTTTTCTCTTGTAACATGAGCAAACAATTGTTGTCCCATTGCCTTTCCATTAGTTTTATCTAAAACCATTTGTGAATTGTAGTAATTATCTGAAACCATTCCAGAACCTCTTGATAGAAATATTTTTTCACCAGTTATGACATAGAAAATAGTAACTTGAAATATGCTACACCAAGTTCCCAGCTAGTAGAAATTGCCACTGTGCTACTGACTTCCAGGAGCACCAGTTAAACAAGGTGTTATTAGTCCAGTTACACTAAGGTTCTCAAAAGTTGATAAAATTCATTAATGTTTCTTTTCTAGTATGTATGAGTTTGATGCAATTATTCTCTTAATTATGGTGGCATTCTATGCTTTATCCTTTCTCTAATGGATAAAGGATAAGTTATTAGTTAAATATTAGTTAAATAGAAACAGAATCATATGCTGCGTACACCTCTTGAAATATGAAGGCACTTTTTTGTTGTTCAAAAATATATTAGAGAATTCTTTTTCTTTGTATTAACTAGAGAGACATCAAATTCAATTAGAATCAATATGAGATATTTCCCTGAGACTACACAAAATGGATTACTTTTATTTTTTTAACATTTTCTTTTTCCTGAAGGAAACAGAATAGATGGCATCCGGGAGATACCTATTTTATGTAACCATGTATTCCAGTCAAGGCTTTTCAATAAACGACCCTGTTTCTCTTAAAATGAGGGACAATCTGATTTGAGGCTGGCCTGGGTAAGCTTTGAGAAGCAGTAAAGATGAATGGGGGAGATAGCTGAGCAGGACCCTCTAACTGGCTGTAAGGAGCTGTAAGTAGATTTCTGACATGTATAGGGCCCATAGCAATGGTGATACATCACAGAAGAGTCCATGAAATGTGGACTTTCTCTGAAATGTGCTGTTGTTGAAATGTCATTGCCCTGTTGAAAAGCCTAGAGGGTTCCAGGGATGCTAAAGAGAGATTTCAATAAACACTTTGGTGCTCTGTTTCCTCTCTATTACCTTCTGGTACTCTTCAAAAAATGGCATCTGTTAAAAAAAAAAAAGGTAGCCAAGGACAGGGCAGTATGGTGATAACTTACATGGGTTACTTTGAAAAGTGCCACACAACAGAGAGTCTGTCACTCTGGAATGCCCTGGCTGGAGCCTCAGCTCTTCTGGACCTGCCAGTCTCCCTGCAGGGGTCAATGGAGTTAGAATTACATTCTCTCGTTTCTGCATCACCTACCTTGTTCAGTGATATTGCCCTAAATACTTTCTGGTACATTATAGTATAAAGTGTGTGGACATACATGGATTGTCAAGTATAAGACACCAATAGCTTTTTTTGTCTTGATTTGAATGTGTATATATATATATATATATATATATATATATATATATATATATATATAATTTTCTTCTCTATTATGGAAAAAACACATAATTAAATAAGAGTTTTAAAATTAGTCTCAATTGCTCAGCTATGAAAGACTGGATTTTTTTCTGAGTCTTGATAATGGAAATGATACATGAAATGCATTTTTCTTTGTGCTTAAATATTCTAAAGCTTAATTAATGCAACAGCAGCCTTGTCCCCTAAAATAGGGTACATAAGAAGCTTTGTAAATGATATTTCATTTGACTGGGACAGGACATTCATCCTCCTGAATTATATGCTGGTGGAAAGAAAATTGTGAATTTAATGGAATATATGAATATTTGCTACCTCTTTTATTAACACAGCTGGGATAGGCCATCATCTCCAATTTTTGCAGGAGATAAGAATGATTGGAGACCCCCACAGCTTAATTCTGAGTTGCAAAGACAACTCAATAAGATTTTCTGACTCTTCTCTCTTATAAATCTGTTACTTGGTCAGTCATTTTGCTTGTACTAACATGTAATACACAAGACAAATATAGTCTAAAATATTTTGGCTGATTATTGAAGTAGACTAGCACATACATGCACAAGTGTGTTTCTGTATGAAATTCTATGTATTACACTAGTTTAAGGTAAAGACTATTTTCAGGTCCTTCCACAGTATTTCCACATTTCCTAGAGCTAGTTGTAAAAATAGTAGCTTTGTTAAACAGTTCTTTGAAAGACAAGCACCATGATGAGTTCTGTAAAATTGCTAGAGGATTATAAAGTGTATTAGTCTGGGCTTTCCAAATCATCATTATAGACAAAACCCTGTATTTTTTAAGTTTAAAAAGTGTTGTTATGCGAGTTAAGGTTAATCCTGATACAGGAAAGAGCACAGAGGCACAGTGATAAGGGGGAGATCCCCAATAAGAGACATAAGCCCCAGCTGCTGTTAGGCTTGGCCTAGGAGAGCCTCAGCAATAGTGTCCTGGTTTCACATTAGAAAGAATCACAGGCAAGAAAGGTCAAAGAGTTTGGCAAGGAACAAGCATGGGGCAGAGGGATAAAATCATGAAGGAGGCTGGTCACACATAAACAGAGGTCTGGGCAGTATCTTGGTGTAGATGTGCTGTATGCCTGATAAACACAATCCATCCTGTTTTCTTATTAATTGCCGTTTCTAGCTGTTTTCCTGAGTGAGGGACTCTCTATTGCTGTGCATGTGTGTGTATGGGTGTATGACTGCTGGCAACTAGCATCAGAGCCCTTGTCTGTCTGTGTGAGAGACCAGAGCACGTGTCCTTCAGGTTGGGTATGGATGACAGAGCATGACTGCCAGCCAGGATCAGGCTGGGATGCTTAAAGTATAAGTGGGTTGGGAGACAGTTATTGGAGTGGCCATAAATCTCTGCTGAATAGCAGGGATACTGATGTGGTCTGCTGCAGGAAGCACTGCTAGACAGGCTGAGTGGCCTGGGACAGCCACTGCTCTTAGTAGGTAGGACATGCTTATAAATATAATATGGATACTCCCAAGTTGTTTCTCACTAATGTTGTTTCTCCCATGTTGTTTCTCCCATATGTTTTTCCCTAATGAACCTTCACCATGAATTGCTGTGGAAAGGGATAAGACCAGTCCATTTGTGCCATCTCCATTTGTGCCATCTCTATTTGTACAAGTGTTTTCCTCTGTCTTGTGTGGCCAGCTCTGTATGTTTGTGCATACTGTGCCTATCCAGGTTTTTGTTCATCCTTACTTCAGGCTTTACCTGAGGACATGTGGTTGCAGTAGCCTCACTTCTTTCTGCCTGCTCAATTCAGAAGCCTCTCAAACATAGACCTTGCTGTCGGCTGGGTGTGTCACTTTAATAGGTTTGTGGTTTTGGGTGAGCAATTGCTGATAGGCAAGGCTCAAAGAAATATACTAAATGGCACTGTATCAGGCTGGCAGCCAGATACATGTGGGTTTATCCAAAGCCCAGTTTTAGGGACAGAGTTCCTTAATGTTTTTATAAATTATCTGGATGCAAATACCTTTAGTAAATTTGGTGATGGTATTAAATGAGGAGCTGTGGACTCCACTGAGGGTAGAGAGAGGTAACAGAGAGATCTGCATAGACTGTAGAGCTGGACAATCACCAGCTGTATGAAATGTAACAAGAGCAAGTTCTATTTCTCCCACTTGGGATAGAAATATCACATTTACATATACAAGCTGGGGGACATGGAGCTAGAGAGCAGCCCTGTAGAAAGAGATCTGGAGGTCCTGCTAAATGGCAAATTGAATGTGAGTCAACAGCGGGCCTTGGTAGCTGGAATGGCAAACCATATCCTGGGGCACATCAAGTATAGCATCAGTAGCTGGTTATAGAAAGGGATTACCCCACTCTATACTGCAGAGGTCCAGCCTCCCCTTGAGTACTGTGTGCAGGTTTGGATTCTAAAATGTCAGAAGAACATCACATTCTTAGATTGTATCAAAAGGAGAGGGGTCAAGATGGTGAAAACTTTCAAGGGCAAGATTTATGAGGGGCAGCTAAAGACACTTGGTTTGCTCAGTTTGGAAAAGAAAAGTCTGAGACGTGACCTTATCACAGTCAACACCTCCCTCAGGAGAGCAGTGAAGGGGGAGGTGTTGATATCTCTCAGGTGGCCAATGATAGGACACAAGGAAATAGAACTAAGCCATGTCAGGAAAGCTCAGATGGGATACCAGGTTCTGCTTCATGGAACCATTGGAGGTGGTTATTCACTGGAACATGCTCTCTAGGGAAATGACCCCAGGCCTGTCCGAGTTCAAGGAGTGTATGGATGGTGCTCTTAATCATATGCTATAGTTTTAAGGTAGTCCTGTTAGGAGCAGGGAGGTGGACTCAGTGCTTCTTAAGGGTCCCTTTTGACTTGAAATATTCTATGATTCTGATTAAGAAGCACAAAAAGGTTAGAGAATATTTCAAATCTCACAACTGATGCTTTTATTTGGCACTCCATGCTTTTTCTTCTATCACCTTCTGCACCCTCATCACACGTTTTCCACAAGATCTCCTAAAAACAGTCTACAACAGGGAATAAATGGGATTCTGTGCAGAAGAAAAAAGTGCAAGGAAAAGCTAAATTTCATCAGAAATTTTCAGCTACAGGATGGACTAGCTGACATATTGCAGAGAAAAGGGAGCTCATTCAACTGGTATTCATCATTGCTGAAGAAGTATGTAGTTGCCTAGCACAGCAACATGACTCACAGAGAAATGACAGTTTTGATGTTTGTTTCTATTAAAGAGAAGTAATCCACAGATGATGGAAGTAAGAACCACAAGAACACAAAAAGGATGAAGGAAACATTTCATTTCAACATGTTTGCATGTCAGTATATGAGGCCAAGCAGCCTTCTGTGAAGATACTAGAAAAAGATATGGTAACCTCAGCTCAGTTCCATGTTCTGGCAGAAAATTCTCACAGTATCATCAGGGTGCTCACCATGGAGTGGTGTAAATCTTTCTTCTGACCCTTAGAAATTTGTGCTTCAAAGTTTTGGGGAAAGGACAGCTCTCTCAGTGGTCAATGTATTTTCTTTTTCTGCTTGAGCAAAGACAAAATTGCGTATTAGCAGCTGCCTACTAAATGGCAAAGTAATCTTGACATGGTGTTGATATTCATTACCATCTAAAGTAATGTCTATGATAAGGCTAATTTTTGATCACAGATGTTGTGGTTGAAGCCCAGCCCACAACTAAGCCCCACAAAGTCCTGCATTCACTCCCACACCAGCAGGATGGGAAAATGAATCAGAAAAGCAGAAGTGAGAAAAAAATGTGGGTTCAGACAAAGACAGTTAAATAGGTAAAGCAAAAGCCACTCACACAAAGAAAGCAAAACAAGGAATTCATTCACTGCTCCCCATGGGCAGGCATGTGTTCAGCCAGCCCTAGGAAAGCAAGACTCCATCACACGTAGTGGCCTGGGAGGACAAACACCATCATTCTGAACATGTCCTTCTTCCTCCTTCTTTCTCCAGCATTACATGCTGAATATGATGACATATGGTATGGAATATCTCCCTGGTCAGTTGGGGTGAGCTTTCCCAGCTGTATCCCTTCCCAACTCCTTGAGCATCCCCAGCCTATTTGCTTGTGAAATGGGGTGAGAAACAGAAAGGTCTTTGACACGGTGTAAAAAATTAAAATATCCCTGTGTTACCAGCAAAGTTTTGGTCACAAATCTAAAACACAGGCCCAGACCAGCTACTAACTCTATCCCAGTCAAAACCAGCACGGCAGATTGCACCTGTTCTCTATTCAAACAATGCTGTACTTTGCACTTATCTAAATACTCTTCTTCCTTACCTTCATCAGGCATCTCCCTACCAGTCATGCTACAGTTTTGCCAGTGTACTTACTGTGTCTGCACGTGAGGAGCATCTGCTCACCCAGACGTGTTGAACATGGATTGTATTACTGCGTACTCCTGATTGCAGAAACAAGGCTGGCAGGAGGCTCTAGACCTGGCCTGAATCTCTTCAACCATCTGGTGCTTGCTGGCTTTGTAATCCCAGACCATGCCAAGATTTATAACAAAAGCATTGGTTTTACAGATAAAAACAATTGACAATAGTGGCTTTTTGCACAGGAATGCAAAAATCAGAGAGCATAGTTTCTTTCTGCTGACAGCTTCCTCCAGTCCCATCTGGTATTCTGTGTGCTCTGATTGAACCCATATACCATTAGAGGCAGTGACACATGCTAACAGTTGCTGTAGTTGTGATCCAAATGCAACTAACAAAGTCTTTCCTGAACTGTAACTTTGAGCCACTTGGATGTCTTCTATTTTTATACCTAAATCTGGAAGTTTCTTTCCCTTTTGTATTCTAAATAGGCTTTTTTGGGTGGGCTTTTTTCTTTTTTTTTTTTCTTCCCCAAGATTCCATGATGAATTTAATTACAGCAGTTGGACAAGTAGGAGTTCCAGTAGGATTTCAATTGTAGGCTTGTATGTGCGTGACTTCAAATATTGTTTCATTGCATTATGCAATGTTTTATTTCCAAATTATTGTGTCTGTAAAAAAAAACCCCAAAAAACCCCTTACCTTCTGTTTTCCTTTTTTCATCCATTTAGAGTACCATTCCAGAGAATTTTAAGAAAATATTTTGATATTTTTATATATGCTTCTTCAGCTTAATCATTGCTGAGTACATGATCTGAATAACATATCAGTTTAATTTTTGCAATGTTTATTCAATCCTAGGTAAAAAGACAGATGTAATACAAATTCTTTGCAGGATAGTCTATTATTCTTCAAACTTCCTGATATCAGTGAAAAAGATTTTTATATTCCTACATGTATGCCACTTCCTGATGAGCCCCAGATATAGTGAACATCCTTATGTGTGACTCCTACTTAAGATTAGCCCATTTGTTTCATATGAGAAAGGGCTGAAATTGCCTGACCTATTTTTTATTAACTTTCTTTCTCACTTAGCTGTAAGAAACTTTTCTCCTTTTCTTTTTTTCCCTTATCCTTCTTATTCTTCCACATCTAGCTATCGATTTACAATCGCTGCAGGGACAGAATTTCTCAGAATATATAACAATGGGTGATGTTTAATCAAAAAGCAAATAATATAGGGAACAAAGGCTTCAAAATCAAGCTTTTGTGATGAAAGCCAGGTGAAAAAATTCTGTCATGGCACACTATAAAATGCAGGTGGTTTACAGTGTGGATGTTCAATCAACATTACATGATGTCTCTTGCAGAGAGGATGGCTTTTCCTACAGTGGGATTGCTAACTCCAGGGCCTGGCAGACCCACATTCACACACACCTGTTTTACCTGCCCTACTGTGCCCGCTGGGAAGTCATTTGTCCATCCTGTCCCCTTGCTCTCTATGAGCCTCTTTGAGGTTTATGGCTGGGCTTGGGGTTTTTGTTTGTCTTATTGTTTGCTTGTTTTAATGGAGAGGGAGTAATTTGGAAAGCTGTGCCTTGGCCCCACAGTGACAGCTTTTGCTGTTACTCTGCACTGCACTGAACACAGACATGGGGGCAAGAGATACTACTTTTCTTTGTCCATTGACATTTTATTTAATGTTAAATTTATTTATTTAACTAATGGACTTGATAGAAACCCTGTGTTTTCCAAACGACTTTAAAGACAGCAAATTAGAGTAACTTAGGAAAACTTGGTCAAATCAAAACATTTTTTAGCTAGCAAGAGCAAGACATCACAAGGGAAAAAAGGATTAAAAAAAAATGGGTCTGTCTCACACTGCAATCTCTCCTGTCAGTCTTCTGTAAATGCACCTTTGCTCAATTATCTTTGTTTCTGAGTTGAAGAAGAGATTTTGCTTTATATCCTTCCTTTAATGTGGTCTCCATGTGTATCTCTCAGCGCCTTAAAAAAGGAAAGAGTAAATTATGGAGTTTTTCAGGAAACTTGTTTGAGAAGACATAAAGTGAAGTGTCTCTGTTAAAATTGGCATGTGGGGGTTATAAGTGCATGTTCATTACCAATGAAAGTGAAATGTATTAACCTTTATTTCTGCTGGTAACACCTCAGGTGGATTTAATTGCTTCAGCAGGGTTTGGGCTTTTTTCAGGTAAATGTCTGTAAGACCAGATAGCACCAGAATGACAAAAGTAAGTAATGTTGACATTTTGTAAGGTCTCTGATGGGAAAATACAGTGTGCATGAGTCTTTTAAATGATGCTTTCTTTAACCTCTACATTTATATTTGAATTTAATGCAATGATATATTTCTCAGAACCAGTCACTCTATAACTGGGCAGAATAGGAGGATGTTCAAGAGAGATTGTTGGTATTTTTAGCTAAATTTGCATCAATTTTGAACACAAGTTGCAAAATTTCAAGAGTTAGAAGAGCTGCTAGTGTGATGTTCACTATTAATGCTCCAGGATACGCAGGATGAATCATCTCACTCTGAGAGCACTGCAGTGATAACATTATCCCTTGGTAAAGTAAGAACATATTTTAACTTATTGTCACTTGACAAAGCTGATATCACAGACTTTCTCCTCTACAGTATTTAGAAGAAAGTTATTTGATTTTTTTTCATGGATAATTTATGTGGAAAAATGTATATGTAGAGAAATAAGTTATATTGTCTTTCAGACACAATTAATAGTTTTGTTCAGCTCTCAACGCATGTGCAATAATACTGCCTGTGAATGTGGAAAAGTGAATATGTATAAACTTCACTGATTTCTATTTTTACATTATGAAAATGTGTTATCTGATATTCACTATTTTTCTATACATATATGTAGAAAGTATGTGAATTAATGTATGCTACTACCATATACCGTTTGTCTATAGTGAAAAATGCAACTAAACCTTTTATTTTCACATTATCCTCTCTGCTGGCTGCATTATTAGTAACATATATTACAAATTACTTCTTAGACATCCAGAAAGGAGAGAGACTTGGGAAGTAGAGAAAAATCCACATGTGCCCCAAGAACATAAGCTATTGGAGTTCATTCACTTAACAATGTTTTCCACTAGATATGTTAAATTGAGGAGTTAGTAATTTCTTTTTAAACCCTTGAAGACTTGTTATAGCCCTGTCCGCCCTATCCAGGCATTGGATTTTGAAATAAGTTCAAGTAAAACTAGTATTCTTCTGTGTTTAAAACAGAAAGGGTTTTAACATATTTTACCAAATGCCAGTTACGCCAAGAGGAAGAAAAAAAACACGGTACATAATCTTTTTATCTACCACACTTTACGGAATCAAAAATGAGCACTTGGCTGGCAGCAGATGAAACACAAAAGCCTCCTCTTTTCAGTTCTTTCCAGTGTTATTTCAAAGGTGAAACACCATACCAAGTTTGAGAAAAAAATTGCTAGGGTTAGGTTGAAATGATCATACAGGAATGTTCCTTGACTGAAAAACAATAAATTATCCTGCAGAGGATCCCAGATATCTATAGTAGCTGAGAAAGGGGACCTGAAGGGTAAGATGTGTCACTTGAAAGACTATATTTCCAACAGTACAGTTCATTATTTGATCTTAAATTCTGATATTTTATACACAAATTTTCATTTAGGGCTTTGTTATTCAAGGCAGAAGTGCTGGACAGCTTTGGTAAAGTAAAGTAAAACGAAACACCCCTTTGCAGTTTCACAGAGGCAATGATCATGTTCACCTAGGAAACCCTACACTGAAATCTTACCTCTCCAAGCAATTTGATTTAAACCAATAGCAATATTTAAAACCAAAATGCTCAAATCATTTAAAAACTGTGAGCCAAATTCCCTGCTCTGACAAAGACGCACTCAAGCAATTTTTAACACAGAAAGTGAACAAGTTAGAAAATGTCACTTTTAAATTTGATCTTTATGAATTACTTAGTTTCAGAAAACTAACATGAGCTAAGGTATTAAAAAACATCTTTACATTTGGATTTTTTTTTCTGAGAGAGAACCTAGACGTGTAGAAAACTGCATAGAACAGAAACACCTGAGGCACGAGTATATAATCCAAGAATTTACAAATAGGGGATTTCGGTAAATCTGCCAGTAGTCAAATTAGGGAGAAGGGGAATCATGATGTGAGAATATTTTTTTTACTTTTTGACATTGATACATCACACATGTAAAGTGATTTGGATTAAAACAAAACCAATATCAAATATTTGTGCTTAATAATCCAGCATAGCAGAATGGACTAAGAGGTGATTTTATGTCTTTAGTGGAGATAGAAATAGTCTTACATGAGACATCTAAGGGTCTTTGACCAAAGACAAACTAAAATTAAAACTATTAGTGCTTATATCAAACATCTGCAGTAGGATAAAAAAATAACCACGTACCAATACCATCATAATCACAACAAGATGATATTAAAAAAGCTGTCAAAAAATTAAAACAGAAAGATTTTGAAAAATCATTATGTTTTAGCCAAATTTTAAAATGGTATTTTTCTTATGATTTTCTGTGAAACAACTCTAATTGTTCCTTCACCTACGGTTTGTTGAGACCTTCAGGGAAAAATTATTCTATTTTTACACTGAATCAACATCTAAGGGGTTTTGCTGTTTTGGATGCCTTTTTTTTTTGATGAATTGTGTTTTATTTTTCCCTACTCCGTTATTTAAATACCACATTAATTAGAGCCTGAACTTTAACTTAAATAATACAGGAATTCTCCATCTCTCTGTAAAGGGAAATTTTTGGGAAAACCTAAGCAGGAGGCATTAAAAGCTAAAGGCAGTGCAAACCTAGGAATGACCTTTTATTTTTATATAGCCTTTTATATAAATTTTTCTGCTTTATGATTCATAATAACACATAATTAAAAATGAAAAGTTAACGATATTTTGAATGCTGCAAAAAACATGAGTAAATGTATCTAAAATTTGATGTATTTTTGCTTTTCAAAAGCCCAGTTTTTGCTGTATTGGGAAGAAACAGAAAATGAGCTAATCACACTTAATTTGGAACTCATACCTTTGTCACTGTTTTTAGTTGTAGGATCATTGAATTCACAGCTCAAAAAGTCTGTTTAATGCACACTGAGATTTCAGGTGCAGAATGAGCATACTCACACAGAAGATAGGTAAATATCTGCCTTTCATATTGTGTGAAAATTACATATTCATTTAGGATATTATTTCATATATATTTTACATACATATTCACCTAATTATTTACATCTGGTGCAACTGGGATTCATTCCAGGACAAAGAAAATGAAGCAGAATGGCACTGCTGGATGATCCATCCAATGGGCAGGAAAAGGTAAACATCGGTTCTCCTTTCCTGATCCTCTTTAGAGTGTTTGATCTGACTGATTTGCATATCCTAGTACCACCCTTTACAGGAAAAATATGTTAAAAATGGCTTCAGTCCCTCTATAAAGGCCAATCCTTCTGTGGTGTAGCTGAAACCTGTATATCCTCTTCCTAGGCTGCCAACAAGGAACAAACACTGACATATTTGTAAAATTAACATGTAACCTTCAGGAAGCCAGGAATGTGCCATACCAGCCTGCTTCCCTAATGCAATGTGCAGACACATGATTTACTTCAAGGTTGGCTTGGTGCTTGTATGAGATATACTCATGAATAAAAGAAGCCAGTGCAAGGTAAAACAGGAGCACAGAGATCTAGACAGAGGCTCTTACTACGTAGGTGCTTTGGAACTGAATTTATGGTCTTGCTTTTATCACCACCAAAATTACATTCAGGATAGTTAAAAACTACCTCCAGGCCAGAGGTCACAACTGGCATGACCTTCTTTAATTCAAGGAAGAAATAGTCATCTTGCAAAGGAGTTGAAACTTACTGGTAGCCCAAATGCCCTAGGAGCTAAGAATTGTTACATATTTTAGCATCTTCTCCTCAGATAAGTATGGCTGTAGGGTTTTCCTAACTTACCCATCTAGCTAAACAACTGGATATCGACAAATGAACTTGAGTCAAGAATATTGAAGCTCAAATTTAAAAAAAACAAACAAAAACCAAAAAACAATCAACCAACCCAAAAAACCCTCCAAAAAACACCAAGAAAACAAGAAAAAAAAACCCCACAACCCTAAAATATTTTAACAAGAAACTACTTCAGTAAAGACACTACATACCTTTCTTTGCCTGGGGAGTTAATTCACATATGGAATTTATGTCTTAGCATATGACTGCAAGAAACACAGTCACTGTGGATAGAAGGTAAAAACCAAGAATAAGGGAGAGGGAATTAGAATTTTCATCATATTTTTGGATGCAGTATTTTTTATTTAATTGTACTTTTTAATAAACAAATTAACATTCAATAAGCATATAACTTAATTTAATAGCATGCAGTCATACAGGACTGTTGTGGACAGGACTGTTATGACATTTCCAGTAAAAAGCTATTACATAAGAAGGTTTTAAGGCCAAAAAGAGACCTTTAGTTAATCTAGTCTGACCTCTTCAGTATCATAGGCCATGAAAATTGTTATCGTTTTATGTTAGGGCAAAAGTATGGTCTGTTCAAAAGACAATAAAAAAGTTCTACATTAATGAACAATGAAAAAGGTTGGTCATTTAAACTGGAGAAGAATGGTTGTAAAGATTAAAAATTAAAAAATTAATATCCTGTCTAAAAATAAGAAGACTGAATATAGGCTAAGTCAGCCTCTATTCATAGTGTCATATATTCTGATTTTAAACACCTTCAAGGAAGACTTTCAGTAGCACATATTTCTTCAGCCTTTTTATACATCCCATAAACTAATTCCATGATTTAAATACTTCCTTTGTTTAGTGCTCCTGTTGTGCGAAAAAAGACATTAATCTTCCATGAACACTGATGTTCAACCTAAGAAATGACAATTAATATCTACAAAATAAAAAGATTTATCATTAAGTATACTATTTCTTACACGTTACAGCTGAAATTTCCTTAACAACATGTATAAAGTCATAATAGAGCTTAGTTTTTAACTTCATCTTCCCTCTCTAAATTTTTTCAATTATATTAATAATGATTGGCTAATGATGTTAATATACTAGGTTTAAAGAGAAACATCAGTGTGACTGTTTCAGTCTGTAACTTCCTCAGTGACTTATTAATGGACAATGATTCAACTGAACTGCTGAAGTGATCAGAGAACAAGAAAAAAGAGTATCTTAAATATATAATTAATTAGGTATATATTGAGGGAATTACAGCATATATTTGGACATTCAGGTAACCACCAAAATGCATGTGAATGAACTAGCACTTTGGTTTGGAAAAATCATGGCAGATTTGATAACTCAGAGCATCTGTATATGTAATCTGTAAACTCATTCATATCAGGTAAGAGTTCAAAGAGGCCAGTTCCTCTCTCTACCCCTCAAAAAGTAGAATCACAGACAAGCTGGCAAGGTTGTGAAGCTTGATATTATCTATGCTGAATTTTCCCTTTTGTTCACAAATTTGCATTCAGTAGTTGTTTCATTGTTAAACAGAATACTGTGCGGATTGCTAAATCAGGACCACCTCATGAATGATTCCTGACAGTGATATTCCCAGTACTGGTATTTTTCCTATTTGTAAGTGCATAACTCACTTTTTCTGCAATTGCTTATCTCCCTGTGATTCTCCTTCAGAAACTACATGGCCTCAGAGGCCAGAGGGCTTTTGTTGTAGTTGAGTATATATGAATGAGCATAAACAAAGCCACTCTTAGTTTAATCACTGCAAGTTTGTATTTTAGCTCCAAAAGGAAAATAAAAAGCCCATCCTGAGTAGAAAGAATTCAAGCAACCTCCCTAATAGTCAGGGCTTTTGGAGGTTCCCTGTGCTCGAAATGGTATGTAGATATAAAACAATGAAGCACATGTTTTTTGTAATAAACACAACAAGTTATGTCAATTATTGGTCACTGCTGTCAGAGCTCTGTGGCAGATATGTTCAAAGTGCTGCTGAGACTATGATTAATGGTAGTTATCAACTTAGGTTCTCAAAGTGCCATAAAAATGATGGCAATCAGAGTGTTTATCTAACCACTGATGTATGACATATAAAAAAATGGGCAAAATGTGAATGCATGCTGAGCGTCATTAGTAGATTAAATTTTAAAAAGCATTTTTGGTATATTATATTTTGTGATGGTTTAATTATAGTGCTTTAAGCTCCTTTAGCAAGACATTTGGGTATTTGACTGCCATGTACATAAGTGCCTGTTCATAGCTTAACCTGTTACTATGTCAGAGGTTGAAAAAGTACAGAGCTAAGAGAAAAAATAGCTGAAACTGCTAAATGTGGGAAGCACCGAGGACATCATCACAGAACTTATCTTTATTTACTGTCACCTCTGTTATTTGTCTCACTGCAGTCAGAAATCTTGAGGCATTTACTTCTGGTCCAATTTAACTTCTAGTCAGGTGTCTGAGCTTGATTTTCCTCATGCCTGCAGGCAAACCTATCTGATTTCAAATTTAATCAAGGATAAGAAGGAATGACGAACAAAGTAAATGGCTTAGCAAACAAGGAAAAGTGATTTTTCTCCTATTGATTTGCAAGATTAATTAAGAGTTTTGTAAAATAAACTGGGTCCCAGCATAAATATAGTGAAACTATAATCTGTAACTTTTTGAATAACTGATTGGAAGATGAACACAAACCCAGATAAACAATTCTTTGCAATGCCTATCATCATTCAACTAAAATGATCAAATACGCAAAGTACCAGATGTGCTTGCTTTCCTCTGTTGAAGTAACAAAATTTGCATTCATTTTTCTGGAAGCAGAAATGTCACAAGCTTCACAGCCAAAAATGTGGTTACAGTAGTGCAAAGGCCAGCAAAATAGTTAACTCCTAATTCCAGATAGAATCTAAAGCCCAACAAAACCAGCAGCTAGTGCAATCGATAGCTGAGGAAGCAGGCCAGATATCTCTATCCCTGACTACATGCAATATACATGATATATGTAAAGATAAAATTCCTCTATATTCAATTGCAAGATTCAGATCCAAGACAATCCTGCCAGGAAACAATTTTCAGAATAAATGGAGATTTCCATATCTGAGGGATCAGTCTCATTGTTGCCATGGAAACAAAAAGAATAAATCCCATGCAAGCTTTTAAAATGCATGTTGGTGACAGCAAGGATAAAGGAAAAGTTAGAACAAACTGAAGTATTAAGTACAAAGGACTTGTGTATTATATGCAAAAATATCACTGAGACTCTATTCTTCTCACTCTTCAATTTACTACAACTTAATTGGTAAATTATTACAACATTTCTAAGTTCAAACTCAACAAATACAATGTCCCAGCTTCTTTGCTTCATATATTTGGTACTTCACAAGACCGAATACCAATGTTAAATAAGGATTAGATTTTCAGAGAGGTACCACCTAACATAAAAACCAGGAGTATCAAATAACAGTAAGGAATTTAACATTTTCAGGAAGATAACTATATTATGTATCCATGAACTCCTGTCCCTAAAGAATGATTTCTTCCTTGTTTTCTAGCAAAGCTGTCTCTGGAGCAGAGTGGACCCATGTCACCAGTTGCATCAGCTGGATCCAAGTTCAGGACCACTTTACAGATTTTCTGTCTAGCTACTGTCTGTCTCTTGCCATTGAAGAGCAATTCTCCTTTTTTCTGCACCAATAAGTATCCTTTTTCAATGTTACCTGCTCTCCTTCTCCCTCCTTTGAGTGACAGGCCAAATGGAGGACCTGTTACCTACTGAAACCATTAGCAGCAGACCTAGACTGCTCAGAGTCCTTGGAGGTCTGTGAGAAGCTCAGTGGGTGCATTTTAGACACATGCAGCCATATCGGTTGCCTTCAAGCAGCGTAATTGGGTCAGAAAGGAGCAAACTCCAAGTACCCTCCCTGCGGAAAAGCCATCACTTCCACAGCTGATGGAACCAATTCCCTGGCTCCCGAATAGGAAATATTTCAAAAGCAGGGCACTGGAGAGTGATGGGGTGCTGCAGTCTGAACAGGAAGGTCATAAGTTTCTCATGTACATTAGCCCTTCTGTGGCATGTTACCTCCCCTAAGGTGAATACTAACTTATCAATAGAACGGGGAGATGATTCATAGCTCCCTGATAGCTAATCAGTGCTCCTTGTGTCAAGCAGATCACGGGAGCTGGAGAGAAGCTCTTTAGGGCTTTTGAGTATTCCTAAGGCAACACATCATCAGAGCAAATAGTGAAGGAAGTCAGGGCACTTCAAATACCTTAGTGTTTTTGAAGTGACATTTTCTTCCCTGACTGCTCTCTTGTTCATTGATGCAAGGAACCAGTAACTGCATAGTAGTGATAGCAAATTATCACTTCCACTGTGGTAAAGTGAAAACTCAGCCACAGGCCAAGTTGGTGCAGTGTGGTACATGTAGGTGTAGAGAAGTTCCCAAAAAGGAGCGATTCCATCTTTAAACCTGCTGCAGCAAACTATAGAGGCCCATGTAACTCCGTACTGCTGAGCTGCTTGATTTCCTTTGTGTGCAGGTATGATTGACTTTATCCTAGACTAGACTCTCTGGCTCAATAGTTCATTATGTATTTCTACAATCAAAACTTTAATTTGTCACATTTCCCAAAACTGCCTATACTTCTTGGTTGTATTTTATTCAGCTAAGCTACCTGGACTCTATTCATGTAGCTTCTAGGTCTATAACTGTGATACAATCATTTGGAAAATGGTGGGATCTTGTTCAGTGAGATTTGTGAGCATTTTTTTCTGCTTTCCTATATCTTTAAAGATTTGATGTAGAGAAATTAGTTTCATTTCATTTCAAACCTCTGCAAATCCATAAAAAATGCAAAAAATACAGAACTGAGAATAACTTCAATAGCAACACTGTTGATCCCCTGCATCAGCTAAAACTAAATATATCTTTGTCATTTCAGATATGTTCATGCAGCATAGTGATGATATTTCCAGGAAATCCATTCTAGTGGGTTACTTCTGTGAAGATTTCGTCTGATCTAACCTGAATGACCTTTGTTGTGGTTGAATCCCAAGTCTTCTCAATCACAGATACAGAACCACATGTTTATTGAGGACCACTCAGGAAGGCCACAGACGATACCCTTGTTTGCAGGATCCTATCATGCAAGAAAAAGATAGTTTCTGAAAACTGTCATAATGGATTTTCCTCATGATCTTTAGTTTACTTTTTCTAGATCTAATAGTTGTGGCTTTTCTTCCCTTTCTATCTATGTCATACTTTCTCATGTCTTCATTCTTAACTTCAGTTCTAGACTGATATTTTCATTATGAGAATTTTCAGGTGAAAGAAGGTTTTTTCTTCCCTGAAAATTCTCACAATGACCTTTCCATGCAGCAAAGGCAAAAATTAAAATCAGTGCAACATTTAAAAAAAAATGATTAGAAAAAGTAAAGTATATTGCAATAAATCATCTCAAAGAATTCCATACCAAAAAATATCTGGTCTTCATATACTACTGGTAAAAATATAAGTATTCTGCAAAATGTTTGTATCTCACAAGATGAAGTAGCACCATTAAATATCACTTATATTTGAAACATTGGAAAACCTTGGCTTAATAAAACAAATTAAATTAAAATTATTTCTGTTACAAAATACCTCAGGGTTAAAAAGGTAGTGGTCAAAGGGGTAAAATGAATGAGTAGAATCAATATGGATCATTGAAAAATTAGTCTTGTTACATGTAATGAAAAAAAATTAAATGCAAGGGGCAGAAACACAAAGAAATAGTTAAAAGAGAATGACAGGATGTGACTTCAAGGGATTTTATTTTGTTTTGCTTTCTTTCTGCCCTTTTATAGAGATTAGTGACTTAATCTTAAAACCTGGGCTTAATTTTGTTCTGAATGTAATTTTTCCTAAAGGTCAGGGTATTACTTAATAGTTACTGCTCTTATCAAAACAAATAGTAAAAATCATGTGAATTTTAATGTTAATTAGTGAGTAATGTCTAAAATTAGCAATTTTGGACAAATCAATTATTCCATGCATATATATTATTTGAATAGTAAGCTGCTCTGAAACGACATTTTTAACAACCAGTTTCAAAGAAACAGCTAATTATGGATTGTGAACTTTCTAAATGAGACTTAATGCTATTAAAGAGATTTAATTGAATAAAGATACAATAGTGGGGTGAAATTCTTTTCAGATTTATCTAAATGAAAGTGTGTCAGTATTAGCAAGAACAGAATTTGGTTTACTGCATTTTCAAATATATTTGGCCTTTCTGTTTATCAGTTTGACTAAGGAATAGTAACTAAACCTGAGCAATTTAAGTATTATCTAAAATATATTAGAAAAAAATATAATGGTTTTTCAATCTAATATTTTTACGTATACAGTATCTACTGTATGAGTGACTACTCAAACATATACAATTTGATAATTAAATAATGTTTAATTTTTTAAATTCATTGATTAGTTGATACATAAATTTATATTTCCTATACAAATGTATTTCTGATATATGTAGATGATATGTACAATCACATACATAATAAGCATAAATGAGCACACATTTTTTTATGTATCATAATGAGTACTTATTTTAAATTTTGTTATCATAATACAGCTTCATGGAATTATAGAGTTGCTCTGGCTGAGAAAACACTTTCTTTAAAGCTCCTTTTTTTCATGTCTGGTTAGTACTTTAATAAAAAGATCCTTTGTCATGAAGTACCTGATGCTTCTTTTTAAACCAGAAATTTACTTTCAAATTTGAGTTGTTAGTGTTCCCACCTGGTTATCTCCAGTTTTGAAAAGAAGATTTCATATAAGAATGAGTGTCAATTAGAAAGCAGTACTGCTGAAAAAAATCAAGAGAGTCCATATTTGATATCTCCTGGTGCTTCCAGAACTAATTCCACAATTAACAAGTAAAATGATATTTTGTTTCCCTCTGACCTCTGTTTCTACTCATCTCTCATCTCTTTTCTTGCTACCACATTACTTCCCTCTCTTTTCATCTTAAAATACTTTTTGTCCTTAACTTTTGAACATAAGATGTGAAACCTTAATTTTTTTAAGACCTGTTCCATGAACTTTGAAATGAAATGTAGGTCTTTCAAGCCTGAATCTTTTATGAGGCACATTTTTTGACTGCTAGTGGTTGGAGTCATATAATTTTTAGGTATGTGTCTTTGTTTTTACTCTTGTACACCTTGAGACAAGTGTTAAGTCAGCAGTATTCCAAAGAGGAAAGATAAAGCAACATAAATGTTAATAAGAAGTCCCCTATATTTTCATTGTGGTTCATTTTCTTCTGTTGCATATTTCATTAGAATAGCTTTCAGAAATTTTGAATCTTATCACTATGCTTTTATTTTTTCTGAACTAAAACTGAACCTTGAATTGAACTCTGCAGGCTGAGAGGGAGAGAAAAGTTATAAACAACAAGCCATGCATACCTCTAAATATTACCTAAGATTGCTTTCCAGTGTCAAGATTTTATGAACCAATATCTTCCGGCCTGCCAGATCATGGAAGGATTTCCATCTCTCATAGGAAGGAAAGACTCCTCTTTCTAATGTGATAAAGCATCTATTTGAAGTCAGATGGCTCATGAAATACTTAAACTTAAACCTGTCACTAATACAGGATTAAATATTGATGGTCCTGTATACAGTGTAGGTTTCTCTTACTCATTCCTTCTCTTCTTGCTCTGAACCCCAGCAGTAAGGAAGGGAGAAAGAAAGGGATATTCATGTCTGGATAAAATAGAGAATGCTACCTTTGACTGGGCTATCCTGCATAACCCAATATGTTATTGGGGGTCTATAAATAATCACACCCAGCCTGTTGGAAGAAAAAGAGGGAATGATTTTTCCTAGCCTCTTGCCTTCTTCTCCCTGGTTCAGGTCTCATGCATCACCTTTTGAGAATTTTCACTTCCCTCTCAATGTTCAAAACACCATATTTTTGTTGCTGATTCTGCTATGTCTTCTCTACATGGCCTACAACTCATTTAGAATCAGGGCTGACATTTCTGGAGAGGTTCCCTGGAGAGCTGCTCCAGTGGCAGGAAATCCTGAGTGGCATGGAATGTGGGAAGATATAGGCCAGGTTGTGAAGGAGTACTCTCCTCCAACTTGGAAGTTCCCCCTTCAACAAATACATAACCCAGCATGGACCAATGAACTAAATCCATATCCTGGGCAATGGTCAGTGGCCATGAAATAATAATTGTATTTGAATATAGTCACATGTATATATGTATACAGAGGAAAGGTATTCATGTGGGCATGATATGGAATAAGGGGTGGAAAATACCCTGGGTAACCAAAATGTTATGGTATTCCATACAGATCTGTCAGCCAGAAATGGAACTGCTGGGGTTTGGGGTGCTGAGTCGTTTTGAGGTCCAGACTCTGAAGAAGAAGCCCTTTTGGCTCTTGCTTTTCCCTGGAGTTCTCATGTGGAGAGCTGAGGCAGCACCAGGTAGGAACCTTCTTCTGTTTCTCTGTGGGCTGCAGAGGGAGGTGTTTCAAACATCTCCCCGAGAGGCAACCACAGAAGCTGCATTTCACAAGTTCCAAACTATTTCATAGCGAATTTTGCAACACCCGTCCCCAGCACAAAGCCGGAGCTGGTCGAGATCAGGCCACCATTCCTCAGTGTTCCAGGGCACATTTTCTTCCTTCACTATCTGGGCAGCAACCTAGGATAGCAGCACTGACACCTAATGAACCAGAGGCTGACACACTGGAGGGCCAGAGCTCCCTGAGCAGCACCAGCAATTCCCATCTGCCACCAGAACTGCTTCATAAGCTGCTAATTTTTTCTCCCCCTTTTTTTTTTTTTTTTTGGTTTTTTTTTTTTTTTTGGTTTTTTTTTTGTTTCAGGGGAAAAGTTGAGACAAAGAGGGTTTGTCTGCCATTTTCCCTTTGTCTCTCTCCACAGAGTCATTGTGGACTAAGCCATCTTGGGGAGGGGCTTCTCCACTATTTTTTGTTCTCTTTGTTTCCAGGGAGTCTGTGAGATTTAGCAGCTTTGTGCCTACTGATTATTTATTGATATTTTTTGCCTGAAATATGTTGCTGTTTGTTTTTTTTTTTTTGGTAAACCTCTGTTTTTTGAGCTTATATCTACTTTCATTAATCTCTCCTTGGTGGAAAAAAAGGGAGTTGTTAAAACTTACAGGGGAGATGGTGCATGTTGGAATGTCCACCCCTCTTAACTGGTCTTAAACCAAGACATGGGCTCTGAAATTTCTTTTAAAAAATTTTGAAGTTCATTTTAGTCAGTGTCTCTGCATTCTTATTAGCAGGGGTGAATAATGTATAGCCTCTTTTAAAATGATCTTCAAAAGCAACACAATAATTTTTTCCCTATAGAATAGAGCTATTATTAAAATAGGGAAGGGTAAGAGAAGCTTAAAAGTCAGGAGTTCAGCTGAGAGACAGTTTGTGTATTTAACAGGTTTATGCAAATCTCTAGAGCACCAGTTAGAGGTTTAATTTTTTTTTAATTGTTACATTTAAATTAGGAGTAAATCAAAATGTGCTGAAAATAGCTCTGATAATTTATGCATTTCAGTCTTTAAAAGCTTTTCCATAAAAAAGAAAAAAAAAAGGTTTTCCATTCATGTCAGAAAAATTATTTAACTGCATTCTACAGTGATACAGCTGATAATAATCAAAAGGATTAATCTCTCCAGTTGGCTCTTTAGTGCCAACTGTTCTACAAAGTTCTACGTTCTACAAAGTGACCTTTGTAGAATGTTTTATGTCCATCCTGTTAACACTGAACTCATGTCAACATCATGAATTTAATCAAATAATCATTCTTTACCAGTGGTAGCCATGCACTGGGTAAACACACCAGAGTTTAATAGGTGCCAGACTACACTTAAAGATGTATATAGATGTAGTTACTTCAGGGTAAAACTGAATTAAATTACCTGGAAAAACAGGGCAAGGAAATAATTTTCTCATCCAATTCTGAGAAACAAGTCTATTTAACAAGGTACCCCTGTAACTGTACTACAGTATTTCTAAATTGCAAGGAAAGAAGAAAAAATTGAGCCTCATCCTAAAAGTACTTTTGTAGGTGCAATTTGCTTATGCAAATTCTCTGCTTTAAAGGCATGTGACTCTAAACTGCTTGTATATAGACCTAAAGATACAGATTTACCTTCTATTCAATCATAATTAACCTTTATTACAAGATCAGGAAGACATGGAGGAGAAGGATCCATAGCCACAGCACTGGTAGAAAGAAATTTTGGAAGCCAAGCATATAATATGCTTGGGAAAGGAGAGCTTGGTCATCATATGGGGATGCAGGAAGTAGGTGAGATGAAATGGGGAATGGCAAAAGGTTGAACACCACAGATAGCAGATAAAGAGTGAACTTGAACTCTTCTCTGCAATATCCCAGACTTCGTTTACTTAGCTCCAGTAGGATGAGATTTCTCCAAAAACCCTGTCTATGGTCTGATTCTTTCAGCTGCTTTCAGCAACTCTATAGCTCCCCTTCTTTTCCTCCGTGGACAAAATCTTTTTCACTGCTGCTTCAGCTAAAGCAGAGAAGAAATTATGTCAACCATGTCTTCCACTTTTTCATCTGCAAATCTTATGCTACAACTCATCTCAGGTATACCCAATACTGCTAGCATGGGAAGAAAAGTCATGGAAGTATTTGGTTTACAAGTGATGGTTCAGGTTAGTTGCATTGCTGCACTGTAGGTAAAGTGTATTAAAGCTTTTTTGTGTGTTTGTTTGTTTGTTTGTTTGTTTTTCATCACATGGGAGTTCCAGCATATCAGCCTGGTGGGTTTCTTAGCACACATATACCTCTGCATGACTAGATAAATGTGCAGAGATGTTCCTCAGCCCACTAGGTTTATCCTTTGGAACAGAGACCTGCTGTGTGGCAAAGGCACCATAAAGATCTAGCATGCAGCAAGAGACTAGCTAAAAGAAAACACAATTGGCATGTTGTGCTCAAAGAAGCCATTGGTTAGTGTTTTTCCACTGAAGAAGAAACAGAATCAAACAAAAATCAATTCCCCCCAAACTAAAAGACCCCAAAACCAAACAATAGCCATTTCTCTCACAGTACTTTTAGTAAACCACGCAGCTAGACTGTGAGGGTTGCATTGTGGTTGGGAATCTAGTTCTGTTAAAACTTCCCAGGTTTAGGAGGTCATGTACATACTAGACTGTGTTAAAACAAAACAAGGTGTTTCTATTTGTGTGTATAGGGGGGCAATCCACAGTCTCCTTAGTTGCTGCTTCAGCAAATACATATATCTTAAATTTGGTGTAGTCTTCCTCTGTTACTTAAAGCTCAAGGAAGTATCTGTCCACTGGGCATGTAAAAGGAGATGTCCTTTCACTTGCTAACAATTAGCAAGTCTAATTGACAGGTGTGCTAATGAGTTAATTCACATTAAACTGATTTTTTCTAAAATTAATTTCTTCTCTCTATGCAGTACTTCTCTCCTAGCTCAGAAGTGTTGGGACAACTTCTGCAACGTATTCCAGGGATCCCCAACCCCAGGACCATGCACTCATACAATGAACTGCGCCATGTCTCACCTTTAACCTGCTGAAAAGATTACATTCCTTTCTGTTTCCTTGTTTTTCCTCACACTTATCCCCCTTCTTTTCACTCATTTAACATTTAACTAGAACAAAGATATGCTGCTTAATTATGATCACAGTAGTGAGTGACCTGAGGCTTTTTTCTGGTTAACAGGACTGACCTTTACTTGATTTTCCTTCACCTCACTGTTTCTGACTACCAGTACTGGAGGGGAAGTGAAGCAACTTATTTTGCTAAATCAAAGAGGAAAGAAATAATAAATATATTAACAACAATGAAAAATACCTGCTTGGCAAAAAGGTTTCTGGCTGCTTTCCAAGCCTCTGTCAGTTGCATTCACCCTTAATTACACCCTGCAGGTTGACTGAGTGAACAGCAGTAGTGTGAGAAACAGCCCACCGAGAGGAGTGAGGTTGGTGCTCCATGTTTACCAACCACCCAACATGCTATGGCTTGGGAACATTTTCAGCTTTGACAAAGGGATGCTGCTTACTAATGTCCAATTTGCTCCAAGTCTGGTGAGTAGGAATTTACAAAGATTAAGTAAAGAGCTGTAAAAAGGAAAAGGGTATAGCAAATGGAAAGAAAAAAGCAGTGCAAGGATGGCTTTCCCAAGAAATTTGACTTCTGTTCATAAACAAAACATTTGTAAAAAGCAAGGAAAAAAAAAAGAGCTCTGTCAGATTGGAGTTCACTGCATCAGATTCTAAAGTCTAGATATTGCATTTGAGAAAATTAAAAATAAGAGTTAGCTTCTCAATGTACCTGAGTTAGTCTCCTAATTTAGAAGTTTATCAGTATTTTGTTGTGGTACATATAATTATTACTACCTAACATCATTATCTGAATTTCTGTGATTTGGATTATGTTTCCTGATCTTAGAATATCTTGTCTGATTCCTGACAGGAAACATTTGCATATACCTATGTAAAATGTTTACCTGGCCTACATCCCTATCTGAAGCCAGAAGCTCTCTGCAGAGAAAAAAACAAAAAAAGAAAGACCCAAAACCAAGCAGGTGTCTTAAACCCCCCTGAAAACCTAAGTGCTCTCCACTGTACTTTCTTAGTTTGGAAAGATTTATTGAAAAAGCAGTTGAATTAACATGAAAGTTTCTACATAAAACAGAAGATACAGGTGCAAAATTGCATGCAGCTTCAGAGGGCATCCTTTGAAGCATGTCTTTCAAAAATACTGAGTGCTACGAGGCTGTTTAGAAGGAAGCAGAAAGGCTGATTACCAAGGGATACTGTTTTACATAAATGTTTTCAGTCCTTGAACATATGGTAAAATGGAGATTTTCAAGTAGTAGAAATGTAATTACATTAATAGAGTCGTGTCTTTGTGGTAATTGTACATGGAGGTTCAGGTTAGAATAACCTTCTATTTAAAGTATTTGTGAGCCCTTGGAAATCTTAACCAGAGAGAGGGACCTGCCAACAGAATTTCTGAGACACTAGCACAAGATTGAATGATATCTAATCTTGACTCATAAATAGTAACTGCAGGAGTTATCTTTTGTTGAAAGCTATTCACTCCTCTTGCAGTGGTTCTGATTCAAAATTATTTGATTCATTTATCTCTGTCTCCTACAAATGCTGTTTAACTTAAGAGAACAGAAATAGTGCCATTAACATCAATCACAGGTTATCCAAAAGGGAAACTTAAAGTAGTATTGTAAGACTTGAAATGAGTCAAAAATAATGAAACTTTCTAAAATAATCACTTTTAGACTTTTTATTTTCTGCGGGTATTGGTTTTGGTTTGCTCTGTCTTTTAAGGAAAACTTCTGAATCTAATTCCATATGCCATCTTAAACATGGATGCAAAAACATCCAAACATTTCATACTTGAGGAATTCTATTGGCAATACTTACTGTTGTTCATGTTTTGGAAATCATCTCTCCTACACACTCACCTGCAGCATCAGCAGTGTTTCTGTCTAGGTCTCAGAGAGCTGGTGCTCTAGTCTGTGTTCTCCTCTCCCTCCTGCCCTGCAGAGAGGAAGAGGAACCTTTTGCCTATGGTTATGAATTCTGTTAGTACAACCTAAAATAAAAGCATGTGGTAGCATTTTTATTAATTAAAGTGAGATGGCATCCATGGTGAATAAAATTTAACAGCTTGTATCAACCTTTCATAAAATTCCATAAAATAATGCCTATATTTATAAGAGTATTACCAGTTGGCAGCACTGCAGAAACATAGACTCAGATAAGTAGGGAAAGCACTCTGACCAGAATAAGGAAAAGGAAGGAACTGTAATACAAGTATTTTGACTACAACAGTTAGAAACTTAACATAAAATTTAAAAACAGTCCCAAAATCAAAACCAACAAGCTGGATGTCAGAAGAAAGGTCAGATGTTAGGCTACATAAACTCTTTCCAATACTTCTGACAGCATAAAAGGGCTTGTTTCACTGAAGTCCTTGAGAAAAATCAAAGACTGTCCAAATGCCCCATGCAGAGTCAAGTTTTCCAGAAGATTCTACATAGAGGGCAGGTTGGGCTCAGAGGAAAAAAGAGAACAAGCTCTATTCATTTTTTAGCTATGCAGTTGTCAGAGCATGATTTAATATTACTTCCATTTAGCTGCTACTTTAGCACTTCTTTTTTGCAAATAATAAACTTGTTTTGTCTAGCTGATGCCCCTAATACTTGGAAGAATTTGTCACAGTCCTTAAACATGTGACTGCTGGGAAAAGAGGAGCCTCTAAATAATCTCAAAGCAATTCAATTTGACATTATCGATCTACATTTTTTAATTGATTTGAACAGTGTTACAGGAGAAGCATTCTGCATTTTGCCATTTGAATTACTGTCTTGTTACAGTGCTGAAGTCTAGACACTGTCTGAGTTTCCAAAGGGCATGAGTGTGTCTGATGATGTCTTCCCACAGAACAATACCAAATGGTTCATGATATTTTTCCCTGTTTTTTTCTGCTTCTTTTATAACTTCATCTACACAGACACCAACTAAAATTTACCTACTTTTATAGTGTTGTGCATTTCCTTCTGTTTTCATGCTGCTGTACTCCTGGAGATGGTTCGGATGCCATCTCTAGAAGTGGCTCTGGAGTGTGAGCAGCCCTGGTTTTGCTAGCTAGCCCAAATTCAGGGAAGCCTGTCTGCAGCATCAGCAGGGCTCTGCCTGCCCCAAGGAGCTTCATCCCCATTTGTTTGTCCCAGAGCACGTTGTAACCCTGTGACTGGGCTCAAAACCTGCATCACCTGACCAGACTTTAAGATCAGTTCTGCCCACAGCTTGCAGCCAGGAGCACCCACAGAAGGGGGAAAATCCCCAAACACACAAGTGTTGTCTGTGCAAGCATGTGTACCATATGGAATCACACCTTGGGACCCAACACCAGCCATTATTTGGACAGTTTGGTATTATTGACCTTCGCTCCTTTTCTTTGTAAATTCCCTGTGGACTATAGAACTGCGTGATAGTTTTTGGTAGTAGAAATACTGTCAATACCTTCTGCAATGTTGATTCTTCCATAAAATATCACTATAGAGTAATAGGTAGAAATTATTCATATATAAATTTAAAGTTACATTATTGATGTTTTTAAATTTAACAAAATGGACAAAGTTCTAAAGGTGACTTTGTCATAAACAAAAGTTTAAAATCCGTGAATAACATTTTAAAAATAAGATTGCAACAAAAAGATATGCAATATTTTGCCTGTCCCCACCCTTTTCCCTTTTTTCTTTTGAAAGTCCAAGCCATGTTCAGGCTTCTAGAAACAAATGTTTCTATATAAATGTTATAAATAAAATTATTAAATGTTTTTTAATTTTCTGGTCAATATATGATAATATACCTTTCCTTTTTTTACAGGCAATTTTATTTTATTTTTATTTTTTTTTTTTCTGGACACCATTCTTTTAAATGAATGGAAAGATTTTACTTGCATTCAGTGAGCTTTGTAGGCGATCCAAAATCTGAATCACTTTATACTGACCTGCCATTATCTTCCTACCATTCTTCATTGCCATCTTTTCATATCTTTTTTGTTTCTCCAACTTCATGTCCTCTTTTCTTCTGAGTAAGAAGTGTTTCACACTTGAGGAGCATAAGTGTTATGCATTGTTATAAAGGACGCATCTCAAACAAAAACCAAGGAATCTCTATTTTCAGGAAGCCATTAAAATCTCTAAATTGAACTGAGTGACATGTCTAATGCTAATCTTACTATCATTTAGCTTTCTAGTGCTCCTAGGAAGAAAATGCAGGATTAGGGAATTAATTCTTGCTTACCCTGATTTGTCATCTTTCTTGCTTACATTCATACCCGTTCTGCTTTCCTAATTCATTTTGTTTTTCTCCTCTTCTCCATCCCTTTTTCATATGTCTTCCTTAGACTATTTATATATTCAAGCCATGTTTGTGTAGAAAAAAAAGAAAGAGAAAAAAGAAATCTGCTTTAAGGCAAACAAAGAAAAAAACAAACAAAACTGAAGACAGCATGAGAAGGCATGGAAAAGGGAGCATCTGCCATAAGCAGGAGGAGTTAGTGCCTCATTTATTGTCAAAATCCAGCTTATGGACACCATGGTGTATTGTAATCTGAACATGGTGATAAGTAAAGTAAACATAATTTATTTTGTAAAATGGTAATTTTCTAAGAATTGACACATCTACAGTTTGGTAATTTTTGTTTTCCTCTTTCATTTTGAGAATCAGTGAGAAATTTAGAGAAATCTTTTGTAACATTTGCTAATTAATATCTTCGTATTGTCATAAATGAACTTTAGTATTTGTCATAAATGAACTTTTTCTGTTCTTTGTTTTCCATATTTATCTGAAAAGTGTTTCCTACATATTTGGTCTCAGCCTGTAAGTTTCCCATTGCATAAGTACTTAGTAAAAGAGTGATTATTAAAACACAAATAGTTGCATATATTTTTATAGGATTTTTTTCTCATGCAATTTATCAGGATTCCACCCCAATGAATGACATCAATAAATAAGACAGAAACAATATTTCTGGGAAAATCTTGCCAACATTAAGAAACAATAAATTAGTGCCACTATTATAAAATTTTTTAAGAAAATGTATAATTATTATATTCATGTGAAGTCTGTTGGGCCTAGCAGAAGAAAATTCAAGACTCATTCCTGTTCATTCAAAACACCACCAATATAACTTCCAGCAAACCTTCAACCCCAATAATCTCTGAGGGAGTGTTTGAGATAATGAGGAAGAGAATTACAGGTATAATTCAATAAATGTAATAAGAAATTCATTAAATTCAAAAGGAATACTAGATGTTGATATAAGATGGTTAATTTCTATTGGGGGAAATGGCAGAAAGACTTTATTAGTACATTATAGCTTGTGACCCATGAAGATCTTTATGGAATATTGAGGAACAAGCAGCTCCTGTGAGTCTTCACTGTCCATAACATTATTTTAAGAACTGCTGATCTCAACATAAACCAGAGTCTAGCAATTAACTTTTTATTACCCCAAGATTTCAAGAGTCCCCTCACTTTCCTCTCATAGCAGTTTTCTTTATATTTATATGCAGCACCTAGCTTTTCCATTAAACTTACTGTACCATCATATTTAGCTGGAGAAACTCTTGTCATCATTGTTATCACATTCAGGAAATGTATTTCTGGCATATGTGTGGAACATCCAACTCATGCCTTTCAGGGCTCTGACATTCTGTGTTACTAGGTTCTACAGGGAGTTTTGTGTTTAGCTGACACTATTGCTCAGGAAATGAACCACCCCCTTTTTCATTTCCAGAATATTTGTTTGCCGTTTTTTCGTTTGCCTTTAAGAAGGAAACTGAATGCTACTTCAGAAATAGATTACTGTGTATCTTTGTATAAGTCTTAAATCTGCTTTCCTGAGAACTCTGATATGGTCTGTAAAAGGTATATTTCATGCCCTATTTATGCTTGTAGCTTTAGCTCACACTGTATAAATTAGAAGACAGACTGTAAAAAACTGAGTGCAAACTTCAGAATGTTTTTTCCTCTTTTTTTTTTTTTCCTTTTTTTTTTCCCCCAAAGCTGAGCTCATCTTTAAAGTGTCTTTTTTTCATCTTTATCTTCAGGCAGTAGTGCTTATTAGAATATTAGGTCAATCTTCTTATAAACATGCCATGTCATTTAAACCTTTCTTTTTTTCTTTTCCTTGCTGGAAATCTCACTGTTATCATTTTCTGTTGAGTAGTTATTGTAGATGGATTAGCAAAGACCAATCCTGAATTTTCCATTTAATAAGAGGCCTGGTAAAACCAAAGGAATGGTGTTTGTGTTTTCCTTCCCCATCCCCCAATATGGGACATAATCCCATGGAAGTAGTGTATGACAAAAGGAATAGAAAGTAGTTTTTATAGTTTATCGCAAAAAATCGATTTTCCAAACAATTTATAATCTCATTGAGATCATAATATTTTAGCTAATAACTTGGTTTTAATACAAGTAATTTCTTTTTACACCTGTCTCTCACTTTTGCTTGTAGTTTTCCTTACAATCTTGTTCTTTTCCAAATGTTTTCTAGTCTAGACCATTTTCTTTAAACAATTGCTAAATCTTCTGACACGGATCACAGAAACACAGCACTTTGTTCTTGCCCCTGCAGTCTCTCAGCACCCTGTGTGGCTGAGATTTCTTTCTCAGTGATGGGCAAGCCTTTTTTCCTCTTTGCTTTTGCAGTGATCTTTACTCTGAGATATGGAAACTCTTGATCAATCCTTTAATCTGAAATGCCATTGAGAATATCTCAGAAAAAAGGAGATATCTTCATCCAATTGTGCTATCTGTATATGTCTGTTATTTATTAAGCATTCGTGTATCTTAGGATAAAGAAAGACCTACCTTTGATTTGACTGTGTTTTCATAAAAGATTTAAACAAAGATGGTATGAAGTTCCTTTTCTCAGAAAAGCTAAGTTAATCTAACACTCTTATTTATTACCTCCAAACTAGCATGGCATAAGGAAATGTAAGGACAGGCAAATGATCTAAATAAATAATAAATATGCCTCTTACATTAGATGACTCAACATCTGGTACATTTACATGAAGAATACATCAGAATTTTTATAAGAATCTCTGTTTAATCACTGAAACTAATGTTTAGGATCTAAACTTACTGTCATCTTTAAGTTCAGCTATTGTCCTATGTCCTCCAAGGAATAAAACTGCAAAGGGAGCATGACAGCATGCTTGGTTTATCACTGCAAAGGAAACTTGATCACACGTCTTTAGCTGTCAGATATGCAAGTTCTCATTGAACTTGCATTGAACATTGCATTGAACTTCTATGGAAATTTATGTATGTTTTAGTCAATATTGTCAAATCAATCTCACTATGAAATAAAATCTTATTCTCTACGTTAAATAACTGATTAAGAGAAAATATAATGGGAGTTGATCTGAAAATACCTTCAACTTAATTCTGCTCACATTATGATTTCTTGAAACTGCTGTGATAAGTGGTTAAAAAGTACAATGCCACAAAATGAAGAGATTTAAAAGGCTTAGTCAGATGCAGATGGAAATATTTGTGATCATTTATAAAAAGTACAAAAATCTGCCTCTGAAGGGAAGAATAAAACAGGGCCTACAAATAAAAATTAAAAAGAAGTCACCAGGCAAAAAATATTTCTTTATGAAGAACCATACATTCTGGCATATTGTTTATTAGGAGTTTGTCATAAATCATAGAGTATGTGGGCTATTATATACTGCTAACTGAATTTGCCTCTGCCTTGCTCTTCTGTGAGCTGTATTCTAAAGGTAATCTTAAAATTCATATAGCACACATCTATAGGTAACCCTAGATTTAAAAAATGAGACAAAACAGAAACCCCAGATTTATTAAAGTCACAATGCTGTTTTATTCTTCAACAAAAACACAAAAAAGAGGCAAGCAGACACAAATGAGGAAGCAAAGAAGAAATCAGAAGGACACAACAGAGCTGAGCTTTCTTAGATGGCTGTCTGCCCCTGACAAAATTCTGACGAACACAACTACTGCTTTCCAAGCACCTTTTCCCTCTCTTGCACCTGAGATCCTTCCAGATCCCAGGTATGATTTTGTTTTGATGTGAGCTTAATGCATGGGGGAATGGATGATGATGATGGCAACAACAAGCAACACTCCTTCCAAAATGCATTTACAATCTATAGAAAATAGCTGTTTCTTTTGGAGCACAGCTTGTCTTCACATTTCTCTGATGCTCATGCTAGCAATCACATATTCCCCCTGAAAAAAATATTTCTTTTAGTACACGCACATTGCTAAATGTATCAGAGTCATTTAGAGAATTACTGAGCTGTTAAGGTAATCTTTCACAAATGTATTTGATAGAGATTAATCCAAGCTTAAATCATAAATACTCCCCTGTGTATCTTAAAAGCATAGGCAAGTTTGTCTTGAAAAAAGTACTGATTTTAAAAGATGCCTTAAAACAAGTTTTTATAGATTATGCAGAATTTATACACAGTACTTCCTTATTTTATTTTATTTTACTTTAATAAAGATTATTTTAATGATATTAATGTGTTTCTATCTTAATTCTGGGATATTGCAGGTCTTATAATTCTGTAATGATACTAAGCTTTTCTTCATCATTTAGTATTTACCCATGTCATTTTTCTTAATTCTACTAATGTGATTACTGTTTTCTCACTCAATTAAAAAAGAGACTAAAGTGCTAAAATGAATACGTTAATTTTAAAAAACTGCTGAGAAAGGAAATTTTTATGTATATCACCCCCAAAAATACCCCAAAAATCAAGACTCCAAAACTATTTGCAGCATTTATAATCTAGCCCATTATCTGGTATTATCATCAAGTTAAAGAGATTTTTATCAATTTACATTCTATTAAAGAAATTCCAAAGCATAAAATTTTGAATGTATTCTTAAAGAAAAGTCTTATCCTTTCTCCAGAATCTGGAAAAATCAAGGATGACTAATAGGTAAACTTGTATAGCAAGTTCTCCAGTTCTCTCTATGGGTGAAATCTTGACATGGACTGATAAAGAAGTAATATATTTTTGTCTGCAGTTTCCTTTTACTCAACAATAATTTTATAGGTGAGTGAGGAGAAAAACACCCATTTTTTTCATGTAAAATGCAGTAAATCCTTTTTTTGTCTTCCTTCCCTATTGGAAATTGAGAATCTGTAATAAATGTGCTCAGCATTCTTAAGCTGTGGCAGAAGAGTTGCAAGAAATTATATTACTCAATAATATTATCAGGAAATCTAAGGTTTTGTGGTTTTAATTTATTTTCACCTGACCTTGTAGAAACACCTGTGTTAAAAACTTGTTATTTTGTTTAGGGTGAGCATTTACAGTTCACCTACATTTCTACTTCACTTTGTCAAGTTACAGTGGGTTGCTATTCTGACAGGAAGTAATCATAAAATTAGAGTTGTTTCTTTGATTTCCATGACCAGGAGTGGGCCAAGTCATTTCATTTATGTGATAACATACAAGAACTACAAGTTTTCACAAAAGAGGAAATTACAGACTATTGTAATTTTTTCTGTGCAAGAGTTGCTTTTATTTAAATAGTTTCAAATTTATAGAATAATGTAATTTTTCTCTCTCAATTCCAAATACATTCACAGACAAAGTAAACCGACCCACAAAAATGCAAATCCGCCACAAGTAATGAGAAACTATCTAGAATATTAAATGAGATCATGTTATTGCAAATGTAGAAACAGGTCAAGTTAAATGTGCACAGACCTAGTGGAATTAATAGGTATATGCCAATTTATATCATCCAACATTTCTAGCCATGAATCTTTCTTAGCTTCATCAGATTCCCTTTCTATATCAAAGAAATACATGCAGTTCTCTTTGAAAGAGAATGAATAAGGGACATGGATTAAATTAAAATAATCATCATAAGCTATTTTAAATTAGACTCACAGAAATAGGGTGAAAATAATGAATACCCAGAAAATCTTCAATAAAGTACACCCAGCAAGTTAAGGTGTTTTTCAGACAGCAGGTTTACCTGAGAAGAAAAGAAGAACAATGTTCCCAAGGTAGTCAAGTATATGCTGTTGACAAAAAAGGAATTGTTTCTGAAGCGTACATCCTTTTACATGCCTTTTACCACAGGAAGATTGTTTATGTTGGGAAAAGGTAATGTAGATTACCATCTTGCTCCTCTAGCAATACAATTGCTAATACATTATTATTGGCCCTTTCACAAATAGAAATATTTCAAATGTAAAAAAATCCACTTAATTCTTTTGTCAAAAGGTTTCTAAACTTCAAGAGAGGCTGAACACTAAGCTAGGTCTGGCTTTACATGCCCCTGGATCTTGTGGGACGAGTAAGAATGTAGATCTGTTTTGCAGTGCACATTCCTCTTGCAGATTCCTTGTTTTGTAACCAACACTGGCAGATGGTGACTTGTCTCCCCATGGTCATTGTAGAAAACTTCTTATAGGTTGGTACTTCAATAGATATGAGCAAAATACCCATGAACACAGAATGTTTGGGCTTATTTTCTAATGGTTTCCCCAGGTGCCTTTTAATTTAAAAAAACAAACAAAAAAATTCCTCATGGGCCAAGGAGCCCCTCAGGTGAGAATAAATATAGACCCTAATTGTGCTTTTAGTTATACTTTTGTATGTTCTTTGACCTCAAAGCAGTTTCTTATACAAGGATCAAGTGTGCAATGTAACAATATCAGAAACAGAATGAAGATTTAAGTTCTTCAGTCACTAAATATGCCTGGAAAACTTTCTGTGTTAAGAACTTCAATCAATATAAGATAAAAGAATTAATTTCAGAAACACTGGAATGTGCAATGATTTGGCCTACTGTGATATTTTTAAACATAAGGAGTAAAAATATTTTAATTTGTAACAAAGCCCTGTTGATCTGATGAGATCAACCCCTTATTGAGATGCATAGGAGAATAACAGTGCAGTGACATTTTTATAGTCAGTCCTCAGATAATAACTTCTTCAAGCATGAGATTATGCCATGATCAAGGGCCTTCAGTCCAGTGAAAGTTCAGGAAGAGTGTATGAATGTTAAAAAGATAAAAGTAAGATATTGAAGGTGGAAGAAAAGTGGAGAAAAGAGAAACAGTAACCAGAAGAGGGAAATAGGATGACAGATTAAAAAGGTGATTGGAACAACCTGGTAAAAGTAAGATCAATATTAGCTGAGGAAGAAAAAAAAAGGAGGAAGAAGCACTGAGTTTAAACGAATAACCTCTCTGAAGAGAAATAGGATTAGGAAATTTTTTACTAAAACAAAACAAAAAAAAAAATAGCACTGAATCTTCATTTATGAGAACAAACCATCTGTCAGGCAACTATTATATACACATTCCTTACACAGGACACTAAATAAAAAGGAAGGATTTGAAAACATACTCTTAATTTAGGGACTATTGAAAGGGATTGGAGAGAAAACAATGTGCTTTATTTCCTTCAAAAAGCATGGTGTTTATTCTCATATCAGCAAGTCACATCTGTCTACTACAAGATCTAAGTGTATTATTCACAATAGGTAACTTTTCCCTTACTAGTTGTCAAGGTATAACCTGGAAATGTTTTGTGACCTCTTCTCAATGTTCATTTGCTAATTTTCAAGGTATGTTCTCTCAGAGAACTCTGGTCTTTGTGGGGGATTATTTTTATGCAGGCAGTTCAAAATCTGGTGCCTCCAGCAACCTCAGTTTCTACTCCTTCTCTTTGTAGGCAGAGGTCAGTGTTTATAAACTTCCCATTACAGCCTGTTAGTCAGCAAGAAAGGCACATGAACATTCATGTTTATTAGTAAACTTTTTTAGCAGAGTAATAGCTAAAATGGTCTAAGCTTTAATACTCTCCAGTGTCAGCTGGAGAATCAAAAAATGTGCATGAGGCTTTAATTAACTGTAAAATCTGAAGTGAACTGCATTGCATGATACCTGGGGATTTCAGTGAAGAACGTACATATGTTCTCTCTGCTAATTGAAGATGAGCAGTATTTTAAGGGATTGCATCCCCTGAGGTCACAGAGCCAGAGAGAGCAGAAGATAGGAGAAGAATTTTAAAGGCCTAAAGTAAACTTTCTGTTAATGGTCTGCCCTTTGCAAGCAAAGTATATTAACAGTTTATCTTTAAGCTGATTTACTGCATGCTATGTAAATTTATATGGAAATGGGAATGTGGTATAAAAAAGGAAGTTTATGCTTTTTATTCCTGGACATAAAATATAAAATTTGAAAGGCTTATAGTTCTGTGACACATCTCATACTTCATCTTTTTCATTAAGAACTGAGATTTTTTTTTGTTGTTCATTTCTTTTTAAGAGGTTATAGAAGCAGATTAAATGGCAAGTAAATTAATCCTGGCTGTGAACTCCTCTACAACTGAATGGACAATTACAACACTCCAGTGGCAGGGTGGTACGGAATTGTCTCTTGGAAAGCTGCACAGAAGCCAACAGGTTGATGGAGATTTCACCTTGCAGAAGGTACAGATTAAAGTGCCTTGTCCCAAAAGGTTTCCTAAAGCTCTTTGCTGGTATTGGCTGTAGTGGAGTTAATTTTCTTCACAGTGACTGGTACAGTGCTGTGTTTTGGATTTGTGCAGCACACAGGGTTAGTAATATAGAGATTATTTTCTTATTGACGAGCTTTGAATGGTTGTGATGATCAGGAGAGTTGCCTGAGGACCAGAAGAAGGTGAATGTCATGCCCTCTTCAAAAAAAAAGACAAGGAGAGAACTACCAGCTAGTCAGCCTCACCTCAATCCCTGAAAAGGTAATCGAGTGTCTCATTCTGGGTGCCATGTCTAGCCACATGGATGACAAGAAGCAGATGAGAAGCAGTCAGCATGGATTCACTAAAGGTAAATCATGCTTGACCAACCTGGTTGCTTCCTACAAAGAAATGACTACCTGGATGCATGAGGGGAGAGCAGTAGATATTTTCTACCTCGTCTTCAGCAAGGCTTTTGACACTGTGTCTTGAAGATTCTCACAGGCAAACTCAAGACGTGTGAACTGGATAAATGGGCAGGAGGTGGATTGAGAACTGCCTGAACAGCCGATCCCAGAGGGCTGTAATCACCATCACAGGACGTAGCTGGAGGCCTGTCACTGGTGGTGTCCCACGCCAAGGTTCAATACTGGCCCAGTCTTGTCATCAATGACTTGGATGAAGGGGCAGGTGCCTCCTCAGCCAGTTCCCTGATGGCACAAAGCTGGAGGAGTGGCCGAGACCCCAGAGGGCTGTGCAGCCCCTCAGAGGGACCCCAGCAGGTTGGAGAGATGGAAATGGACAGAGTGCAACTTTCTGAAATGCAACAAGGGCAAATGCAGGGTCCTGCACCTGGAGGGGAATAACCCCACGGACCAGCACAAGCTGGGGGCCAGACTGCTGGAAGGCAGCTCTGTAGAGAAGGACCTGGGTGTGCTGGTGAACAACAAGATGTCCATGAGCCAGCAGTGCCCCTGTGGCCGAGAAGGTCAGAGGTAGCCTGGGGTGTATTAGGAAGAGCATTGCCAGCAGGCTGAGGGAGGTGATCCTGCCCCTCTACTCAGCACACTGGACTGTGTCCAGTCCTGGGTTCCTCAGTACAAAAGAGGAAGCTCCTGGAGCAGGTCCGGGGGGGGTGAAAAATATGATTAGGGGTGTAGGACATCTCTCTTATGAGGAAAGGCTGAGAGAAGTGCCTGTTCAGTCTCTGGAAGAGAGGACTAAGAAGGGATAATATCAATGTCTATCAATATCTGAAGGGACGATGTCCAGAGCGTAGATCCAGGCACTGGTCTGAGGTGCTGAGCAATGGAACAAGAAGCAATGTGCAGAAACTGATGCACAGGAATGGGGGGAGGAACTTCTTTACTATGTGGGTGACTGAGCACTGAACAGTTGGCCCAGGGAAGCGGTGGAGTCTCCCTCACTGGAGATATTCAAAAGCCATCTCAACTCAATCCTGTGTGATGCCATCCAGGATGACCCTGCTTGACCACAGAGGTTGGAATTACCCACTGCCACCCCTTCAAAGCCTAATCCATTCAGTGGTTCTGTGAATTCCAATGAGGAGCAAAACACCAGTATATGAAGTTTTCAGGAAAATAAAATATATGAAGGGGCTAACAAAATGTGAGTAAGTGGAGATTAAATTGAATTTAAGCTTCTCTCTTGATTAAGAATATTGGGGCAGGGATATGAGGGAGAATGCATTAGCTGGAACAACCTAGAAAATATCTCTCCAGTATTTCTTCAACTAGGAGGGTGGTAGTAGTTGGGTAGGTTGTTTGTCTGTATCCATCTCTTTTTTCCAAAATCTGGTGTGCAGCTGAGATGAGTAACCACTGAATTTGGGTGTGTATGTGGTTCAACTGAATCTGTTATACAGAAATATGTTTGTTATACAGAAATATGTTGTGGATATGCAATGTTATGCAAGCTGCAGGCAGTTCTAGTGCACGGCTGACCCAAGAGGAGTGTGCATTTAGAATAGTAAGTGGCTGCAGTAATCAGGGCATTGCTCACTATGCAGCACTTTTTGTGACACCACAGTCAAATCACATGCACATTTGAGACACAACTTTCATGTAGTTTCTAGGTGGAAATTGAATAGAATACAGACTAAAAACTGAGTAAGATAAGTGAGTAAATATCTTTATTCATTGTGAAAATAGGTGGCTAATAATTACTGCACCTTCAGTTATGTCAGCAAAATAGTTGCATTTTGTCTTACAGTTGAAACAGAGTTTTGGAAATGATGTAGAAAATATCGCCTATGTAATTTAAAGTAATATGTGGCTGTTGGAAAGAGAAGCAGCTTTTTAAGATATAGACACTCCCCATATTACCTCCTATTTCAAATAGTGCTACATTAAAAAAGAAATGACTGAGGACAAGTGAAGAAACTGAGTGTCTCTGTTCAGCACATAAAATATTGAATACAATCTGAAAAAGAAACTGCCTACATTTCCTTTGTATGAAGTATGTGAGACATAGAAGATGAACACATCAAGCAGCTCATATAATATTTAGCACAAGATCCCCTGGGGAGGTTAATGAGCTGATTTCTATTAATTTTAGTAATGTTATACAAGCACAGGATCTGGTCCCTAACCTATAAATTCATATTTCTTGCATTCTTAATTATATGTCAGAAAGAAAAACAGTGTGTCATGGACACTTCATGAACTCTATACATTGCTGCTTTTATAAACATGGAAGAGTCACTATTCCCATCCACCTTTCTTCTAGACTTCCTTACGAACATTGGAAATTTGGTGTCACTTGTGTTTGTTCTAAATTATACCTTTTGCTTACAGTTCTATTGCTATTTACCTTCTGCCTGTATAATCGTGGTTTGAAAGACAAAACCTGTGATAAGTAAACCTTACTGTTAAAATAATGGTATTTTTTTCTTTTAAAAATTTCATTAAAAAATAAAAAAACTGACACCTGCTGACTACCTGGCCATGTAATTAGCTCTTTCGTTTAAGTCTTACCTCTGGAGAAGGATCAAGAGTGGTATGTAAGTTCAAGTGAGGTGTCCATGGCAGGGGTGTATAGATTGCAGCGCCTGGGCTTCTGCCTGATTGAAATCCCTGACTATGTAGAGACACAAAGCTCTTTTGAAGCTGAAATCAAAAGGTCATTCAATGATCAAGGTGTGCGTCCATCCTCCCTGAAGTAGTGGAGCCGTGAGATCTCCAAGGGAGGTTTCCTCTGTCTTTTGTTCTCTTCCTCCTTTGAACCATTCACAGGGACCTATCTGCCCTTCTTAGCTACAGAATAAATGCCTTGTGCTTTTCAGACGTGCAGGGGTTTTGGTATGCAGCTTGCAGGGCCAGGAACGCTAGACACTGCTCTACTAGACGTGGAGTTTGGCAGTTGCTGAACTTGAGAGAATTTTTCATTCTTTGCATCTCATTTGGGGAAGGCAGGATATCCTTGAGCATCAATGATTCTGTCAGAAAACAAGGGCATATTTACATATCATTTGCATACTGTAAATAGTTGTGCTCTCCTCGTGGATCTTGCATTAAAAACGCATATTGGCTGACATAATGTGCCAAACAGAAAAAAAGTTTTCTCAAGTTTCATTAAAAACCTGAATTTGGATTATGTGTTGACAAGCAAAACAGCGTTCTACAATCAAAAATGTATTTCTCTAAGTATTTAGATTACAGCAGTCATAGTAAGCAATTAAATTTTACAGACACAGAGAGGGTATAATGCTTGCTAACTTCCAAGTCCTAGAACAAGGTTAAAATTAAAAAATCCTACAAAGAATTTTATTTTAAAAATGAACAGGAATAGAAATTATAACCGTACAATTGTTTTCCTGTACATATTCCAGTTTAATGGATCCATATGCATGTTCTCATATACAAAAAATTGAGTCTTGAAGAATTCAAAGTAGAATATTCAGGCACTGATTAAAGATTAAAGTTTTGATTTCCTTTATAATATTTCAGCAATTCTAAAGAATGTAAGGAGAGAGATTTAGTGCTGTAGAAAACTAAAAGAGGGATCAGGACTGCTAGTTTTAAAGGCAAAATAAAATTGCAGGCAAGGATTTGGAAGAAAAACAGAAGAATAGCCATCTATATTTCAAATTTGATCTCACAGTTCTGAGAGGAACAGGCAAGAGAGCCATTATTGGGAGGGTTAAGTAGATTCATACTGGGTAAGACATTGAAGGTGGCTGCTCCAGGTAAGGTGAGCCCCTCCATTAACTTACAACTTTTTATCTTTAGTTTCTTGACAGCCCCAGATGCTTGACATCTTTTTTTGTGCTCTCCTTCAGTGGCTAGCACACCTAAGACAGTTAAAGTTTCCTCCTGTAGTTTTCTTTTTTTTTTTTTTCTTCTTTTTAAACCCAGGAAAAGCTCAAGTGTGGTCCTCTTCATCTGATAAGGATCTCTGTGCTCTTGATTCAGTCCCACCCCATCTTCCTGCTGAGATTAGTGAGTTTTCTGTAAGGGCACCTCTTTCCTTCGCTTCTTTCATCTTCTTTGCACCTTTCACCCATTTTCTTTTTAACTCTTAAGAAAGAAAAAGAAGGGGCTGAGTAAAGAGGCTAGGCAAAATGATCTTATGACATTAGCTCTTCAAAAGACTGTGATTTGAATTCCATGATTTTTGGAAGGTACTGCAATTTTTTTTATTTTTAATGGCAGTATTGTTGTCCAAGTATCTGCATAAAATCAAGGAGAACATCTGTGGTTCTCTGAGACAGCAGAGTGAGAGGCAACTGTTTTCAGACTAATATATATAATATTCTGTCCCATTCTGAGTTGCTGCTGAAGGCTTACCATGGCCATATCAAACGAAGGCAATTGTTAATTGCTTTTAGCTATTTTCACCTTTTTTCTTCCATGTGTATGCATTTTTAATTCTGCAATTTTTTTTATTCTTTCTCTCTAAGCAGTAACATACACAGGTAAAGTGTATATGTTTTAGAAAGGAGATTCCATACTTTGGAATATATCCTGTGCAGCTCCAATGCTGAGCACTCTCTGGTACTGCCCACAGCAAGGACATAGTGCTCATTTCTTACAGTATTCCTGTTTCTGAGATTTATCAGCTCTAATTTACATTCTTGCCTGAACATATCTTTGGAAAAGGTGATTTTTTTTTTTGACTCATACTGTTTTGTCAGATTACTGTGATTACCTATATTCTAGAGATTGTGACAGCACACTTTGTTTCCTCTCCTTGTTCTGCTCTTAAGTGCAATCTACTCTCCACTAAGTAGAAAAAGGAAGTTTTTACACTACTGGGATTTGCTCACTAAAAAAGCATTGCGATAAATTTGAGGGAGAACAAAGCTTCTCCACTCTCATTACAAAACAGTTGATATTCTTCAAAATACAGCAGTGTAAGCTGATGGCAGGCTAAATTTTAATTGACTCTTTAAACAAAGAAGAAAAGAGGAATATGCTAAAAAAATGAGTAGTGAATATTATCTGCTATCTCCGTGAGGCCATTGCAATGAACAAGCAAAACACACACCCTTGATTATAGAGGTTGATTGAGACATTTTCCAATTTTGTTTGCATGCAAAACACATCGTCTTTTTTCAAAGTGACTGAAAAAAGAGAAAAGACAGATTCAAAATTCAAAAATCTCATGGGATATTTTTGAGAAAGCTTCTATGTGTGACATTCAATGATAATGGATACAACAGCAATAAAAAAGATGGTCGTGAACAGAAAGCAAGTGGTTTTGTATTTATAATGTATGGATGATGATATGCATGTCTGAAGAGCTGATTAGACTACATAATGTAGCTGTTGCACAAGCAGCTAGAATTTAAATATATGATTATATAAATCTGAAAGTGAACAACCATAAAAAATCATCTCTGTGATGATTTCATTAAAATGAAATGTGTAGGTTTATTTATAACAACCAAACCAAGCCCAGAGTACCAGTATTTACACTCCATGAAGTCTCCTTTCCCTTGTCATTGAGACCTGGCTATCAGTCACTCGCTCCCTTCTCCTCTTTCACACGTCCTCTGTAAGATCCTAATCATTGTCTGTCTCATGTCTTCTTCTCTTGACATCCTACAGTCCCTTACAAGTTTGTCTTCATGAGAAGACCTGCTTGCTTCCCAGGAAAATTACAACTTCCTTCAAAGCAGAGGTCAGTCCGTGATAGCCACAGAGTCAGTGATAATGTTGGCAGGGACTCGTGAAGACTTCAAATCCAGCTCAGAATCGGGTCTGGTTTACTTTTGAATGTCTCTAAGGATGAAAACTTCACAGTGACACTGAATAACCTGTGTTTGACCACTCTACAAAACCTTTTAACCTATGTAACCACTCTATAAAATAATTTTCTTATGTTTAAAGGAACTTCTTATATTTCAGTTTGTGATTACAGTCAGGACGTACCGCTGTAAAGAGCCTGGTTGCTTATTCTTTAATCAGCTACTTTTAAATGTTGATAAAATCACCGTGCCATAAAATCTCATTACTCTAAATGAAGTATAACACCAATGGGAACTAGAGGGAACAACTGTGATTCAAATATAGAGGCTATAAAACACTGGGTTTGGTTGTTGGGTTTTCTGTTTGTGGAGTTTATTCAATTGGGGTTTTTTGGCATTGTTTTATTTTTTTTTTCCCCATAGTCCTTTAAAACAGCCTGATGAAAACCTTTCCTGAAAAATTCAAATATAAATAATGATTTCCTTCACTAGCAGCCATGTGTCTATCCTCAGAGAAATCCTTTCCATATAGCTTTTTACTTCCTGATAAAAATCAGTTAAAAATTCTACCTGTGGTATAACCTCCAGTCAGAATTTCCAGAAAAGCTCCTTCACTTTCAGAAGGCACAGACCTACTGCTAATTTACCAAGGGAGATCATACATAGGACCCTGGTAGCTTACACTATAATAGCCCATGTTTAAACCCTCTGATTAATGGAGTATCAGTAGTGTCAGTTAACCATTCCCTCACTCGTCATGTCTTTGGATAAAGGAAGATCAAATAGTTAATTTTTCTATAGGCCTCTCCTTCCTAAGTTCAGGCATATCCAAAGATCTTTGTTGTTGTATCCCATAGTGGGGCATGTATACTGATCATCAGCTGATACTTTTACTGAACCTGTGACTAGGCATACACTGCAGCAATATGACCATGAACACTGAGCAACAGTCTCACAGAATGAAAAGCTTGTTTTTCCATTTTTCATTTGATATGTCAACAAGCAAAAGAAGATAATAATTTCTCCATTTGATACGTACAACTCTAACAAAAAAGTATTCAACATGAGCATTTCTGTGGCTAAGGCAAAAAAAAAAATTGATATCTTGGTGATATCAATATCACAAAGATTTGTAGTTATGGACTACATGGTAAAAGATAATTAAAAAATCCTGAAAGTAAATGATTGGGTTGGTGACTAAAGCCTACAAGAGGCTTTTTAAATTTGAATATAGATAAAATAATCTTTGAGTATTTTAATCCAGGAACTCTCTTAATTTTTCTTCAGTCTAAGAAAACATTTTCTGGGGAAAAAAAATCTGTAGATGTCAAAGATGGTGTGAATGCTTAATTTACAGAACTGGAGAAAAGTTTCACATATATACACAGGTAAACTCAGCTATGCAAATTCAGCTGGAAGAAACCAATTTTGCAAAAGCTAATATTGAAGAGATATGATGATATTATATCAATTCTTGAGGCCTCCATAACTCTTCCAAATGCAATAGAAATGTGAATTTAAGATGGTTCCAGGTGCATGGTTCTGTTTTCAGACATGATCAGCTGATTACTCATCATCGTCTGTTGCAAGCCAGCTGTCAGCTCACAGAGAGAGCATTGGAGTCAGTTTGGCTGAGCAAACAGAGTTATTTCTGAACTGAATGTCAATTGGTTTCCAAAGCAGTGAAAGTAATAAAAGTGGTGATGTCAGTACCAGCAATCAAGCTGCGCAGCAAAGGTTTATTTCCTTGACCTAAATCATATTAAACCAGCTCTGATTAACAATGAGACAATTTCTGCTTTGCAGGTTCAAGCTTCTACTTACATATTAGGACAAAACTATTTTATTAGCAGATCAGAAAGAAAGGGGAATTGGTTTTAAAAAAAAGATTATAATGACTTCATTTGTCTACTTTTATTGAAAAGAGAAAAATGCACTACCACAATAAATTCAGTATTTCTTTTACTTTTTTCCCCCATGGTTTTCATAGTGAAGGCACAAGGGTGCTAAAATATAAGTATTTTGAAATACCTCGACAGATAGAGGTGCATGGGTGTAATGAAGTATATGTTCTGTAAATTCTTTTGGACATATGTGCCTGGAGATCCTATTTGAGAATGACAGCTCTAGTGCTTTGTTCAGGAAATGTTTATCAAACTGCAAATATACAGAGCAATTGTATGTTACTTATATAATAGGTAATTCCATCAATCACAATCATATTTGTCATTCTGGAGTTTGATATTAATTTATCAGATGCAAATTTGGAAATGCCAGACAGAGACAGAAAGTTCTCAAAACCTCTCTGAACAGAGGAATTTGTCAGGCAACTTAAACATCCTTTTGAGTTTTTAGTAACCATGAGCAACACTGAAAGAACTACAAAAGCAACAAGTCCACAGGTTAAGAAAGAGTAAACTAAGTAATGGAAACAGTGCTGAAAACTTGAATCTATACAGGACTATTTAAAAATGAATTCCAGATTGAAAGCCATTTGAAACAAATGCCTCCATACAAAAAACAAAACAAAACAAAACAAAAAAACCACACGCAACAACAAAACCCACAAAAAACTCCCAAAAAACCAAACCTACCAAATCAAAACAAAAAGCCCTTGACAAATACTTGAAAATTACTTTTTAACTTCCTAATTTTTAGGCAAACCTCATGATACAGGCTGAGTAATGACTTTTTTCAACCTGGAGTAGGACTGATAGCTCTACAATATTCATGTGAGTGATATGTTTCTTTGCCATTGAAAAAGCAGAATATTTATTACTGTCACATGCTCAAGATGAACTTTGCTCATTATTTTTCTAGAATAATGTAATAATACATTTTTTTTTCTTAGAGCTGTTCTTTTCCACCACCATTTCAGAAGTAAAAATGAAAAAAAAAAAAAAGAAAAAACATTCATATCAGACACGATCTACTACAGATAAACTATTATTAATCCTCTCCTGGTGCACTGAAAATCCATATACAACAATAGGATACTGGTCAGACTTTGAAACAGCATAAAATACAAAAAGTATAAGTGTTACTAAATGTACTTCTTAAAAAAAAATCTCCTAGCAGTATTCACTTAGACTAAACAACCATCTGGCTGTCTTCTTAATCACCTGACCTAACTGCAAGGTGGTCATTTAGCATATGTTTCAAAGTGACATTTAGGTAGATGAGGTCACCAGGAAAAGCATCTGTTTCTTATCACAAATAATAATTAAACCCTTAAAGCAGTGAGTTACCTCTGGGATTTGTGTGGAGTCCCTGGTTAAAATTCCACAAACTAAATCAAGGTATGATTACACTTAATTTTCATGTCTCTGAAGAAGCTTAATTGCTTTCTGGCTACTGTTAAATCATTCCTGTAGAATCCCTAAAGACTTCCTAGCCAAAACAAATCTTTTTCACTCATCTATTGCCATAGACACAAGAAGAAATGGCTTTCTTTAGGGACTAGAAAGAAAAAAATATTGCATGGATACCTAAATGCTCTAACGGGAAAAAGCACTAGAGAAGTTCTTTGCTCACTTCTGATAATTTCACCTATGGTGGTTATCCTGCAGGGTTAACTAAATATGCAGCTAGAAATAGCAACAAATACCTACTAAAACATTTACCATATTAAATGTCAGATAATTGTTTCGGCAATTTAAAAAATAGTAATTGAGTCTGGGGTTTTTAATATTTCTGGGTTGTTTTTTTTTTTTGACCAGAAGGGACATCTTTAATTTTTGCCTCAAATTATATTAAAATTGTTATGAAAATAGTAAAATGAAAGTAATTCTGAAAAGCAATGTAGATTGATTTTGATTTTATCCTGATTCTTTTTTTTTCCAAATGGACAACAGAGCAAGATTTAACTACTTTTATGTAGCACCCAGATGTCAAAAAAAAGTGCATTTTAAAATTAAAATTGTGTTTCAATGGACATAATTTACCTATAACAAATAATTAGGAAAATAAAAATAAGACATAGTAGGCATTGCTATTTGCTCTGTGTCTTTTTACTGTCTACAGGATTTACTTCTGGGAAAGGCATAGGAAAATTCACAGTAGCATCTATAGTTATACTTAGTCGAAGCTGTTTCTCTAACAACCAGAAGCAGGGCACAACTTGAATCATAGGAATTCAAAGAATTCAGATTTCACTCACTATTGTAGAAATATGGACATTTTAATATAGAATGTGTTTCAGTATTACAGGTATACTAGTAAATTTTGTTGGTCTAATAATTTTTTGTGGTAGAAAAGTTCCATGAAATGTGTGTGCCACATGCACACATTTTTTTAAAAAGTTTTGAAGGATGAACTTAACTGAAACGTTTTACTATCACTATTCTAGGAGATCAAGATTCCATTTATGTTCTTAAAATTGTCTATTTTTTAGCTTCTTTCCTGTCCTGTTTCAAATCAAACTATTCAGTCATTTTATTTGCTTTTTATATGGCAGTCTTTATCAAGCCTCTGATACAATCATCTTATTTCTATTATTTGAATACATATATTTAAGTTCCACAATAAAACTCAGTATTCTGAGTGGGACTGTGCTATTGTCTTCTGTGTTATACATTATATAAACTGTATTCAGACCTATTTATTTATTTATTCTTCATTTTAGCTTTTATCTATTATTCGTTAATCCTTCTGTGGTTCATTTCCACCATTGGAGACTGAAAAAATGTTTTTGCTGAGCAATATAGACAGGAACACTGATAATTCTTTTGATATATTTAAAATTTAATATATGAATGTCAATTTTTTTCTCTCACCGAATGCTTCCTTGCATTTATGAACAGAAAAATTCACATGCCAGCATTTTCCCATTTCTGCAGCTTTACCGGATCCAGTAATATCTTCTTGTTTCTGCGAAATGGAAGCATACCAGCCAATTTTCATTAGAGAAATAAATTTCATTATAATTTTCTGATGATGACACAGAATTATGGCATACACATATTTTCACATTATGTCCAAATTTATTTGTACTCTTCAGTATCACTGAAGGGGCCCCAGTCAGGGACATCACTACAGGACTCTGAGTAAGCTCAAGCACTCTGGTATATTTCCTCCGGCTGCTGGCATTTTGTTCTCTACTTTGCAGGATGGTTTAGAAACTGGAGTTCTTTGCTTTTATTTTTTGAAGAAATAAAAATGAGGTAGAGAACAAAGAACAATTTTGGAATGATAAAAATAAATTCTTCCACCTTATTAACGGCCTTTCCAAGGATAAATTGGCATGTTTGTTTTCAGCTTTCCCACTGAGCTTGTGAATGCTCAACAAGATAAACAGAATTTCGGTTAGCATTGCCCAAGGAAGAAAACTTCAGGTGCAAACCATGTAATCAAACCAATTTTTTTTTCAGTAGTTTTTTTTTTTTTTTAACCATATTAATATAACCAGTGAATGAATAATGTAAAAAGTAGATACTCTTGAAATTGCTACTGGAGACAGAGGAAACTGTGCCATAAATTCAGAAATCAAGATGGTTTTGAATTTGTATGTTTTCTAAAAGTTACTGTGGGAAGAATTTTTTTTTTTTTAACACCAGTTCTTTACATCTTAGGTGGTAGGCATATCACAAAACAAAATTATACTGAGAAGATAAAATATATCTTAAGAAGATTCACGATTCCAGGCTACATAGAATAAAAAGGGTATATGCTATCTTCAGTCTTGAAAATCTTTACATTGCCAGGAAATAAATAGATTTTATCTATTGGGAATAAAGTCAAGATTCTATCTTATCTAGGTTTCAATTTCACCTATCATTTTTCAGAGTTGTCATATTTTTCTCAACAGAAGGTACCCATCACTCCTTTGGGAGTGCTGGGAAAAAGCAGAAGGTGAGTCTTTGGTGTTTGGACAGTGTATCCCCCTGAGTCCAAAGGCATGTGTCTTCTCATTCCACACTACATGTGCAAGACACCAGACAATTGTTGCCATGGTTACAGTACTACTCACTGGCTCCATTTTTCTGAATCTTTTCTCCCCATGATTTGTAGGAGCAAGTGGACAATTATTGCTGTTGGTGTTTATGCATGAAAACAAACAGCAGACAGTATTATGCTGCTATGTAAAGTACGTTTCAAGTATGTTTACTACTTTAAAGAAAACCTTTTAGTCATTTAGTGCAGTCATTTAGTCATTCAGAGTTACTTTTTCCATCTTTAGAGACATCCCATTAAATGAAGAATAAATTTCTTCTCACTGTCCAGAACAAAACATAGAAGGTAGATCTCTGCTGTCACAGGCCCCAAGCTGGGTAATGATTAGCATTAACTCCATGATTTTCAGAAGGCTGATCAATCACTTTGTTATTCTATACTTATTAAGAAACCCATCGCCCTTACGGACAGTTACAGTACAGGTGGACCCAGTTGGTCCTTGAATCCAAACACCATCACCGTTGGCCAATTAAGAAACCACCCTTTGGTGAACAAATCTCTATAACACATTCCACATGTTCACAACAGCAGGTGCAGCAGGCCAAGACAAAAATTGTTTCTTAATCTTTTCTCTGATCTTCTCACAGACTTTCCCCAGGACAATGCCTGGAAAAGTTGTGCATTGCTCTCTGTGCCCAGAGAGCTGCTGCCACAGATGCCCATGAATCTTCTAGAGCCGAAAATCAATACAACACTGGATTTGAATACATTATGGTTTGAACCACATTACTTTTTCGGAAGTAATTGGAAACCAATTACTTTTTTGAACTTATTTAATTTTTATTTAATTTTATTTTATCTGGGTAGACATGGAGCAGGCCTAGACCCAAAAAATCTAGCAGAAAGGTTTGGTGGACATCATCAAATGCTGTAACAATGTCACAGATCAGAGAAATCAGTACTTGCTTATTCTAATTTGGGTGGGTAGACAGTTTTCCATACTGAGGCACATAGCCTTGATAGGACAGCAAACGGGCCTTGAACCCATGAGTGAGATATGCATGGACTGACTCTAATCCTACAAACCAAGATAAGCCCCTGGATAATTTTTTCTGATATTATATCTGAGACTATGGACACACATAAGTGTTATCACCTTAGACACCATTCAGTGAAGGATAAAGTCTGAAAATGTTAGCATAAACCTAAAGAACAGAACTTCTGCATCAGTAAATCTGTCAAATACATATAAATTTAAGTGGAATTGGACAAGTGAAAAGGTGTATTTTTTGTACAAGCTGTCATATAAACCCACACTTTCTAATGTAATTTATTTAACCTAGATGTAATCCTCTTAGTTCTCACCATGGATGCTTCCCTTCTATTATTTTTGTTCTCAAGGCTGGAACAATCTAAATTTCTATGTCTATTTCTTCTTTCCTTTGGACTGAGAAAAGGAACCATTTTATTTCAGAGGCAGACTATTACATTTTAAAATACATATTTCCTTCTCTGAGTGCTTTATGCAGAAAAGCTGAGCCTGCGGGATAAGAACCAGATGGAAAAAAGTTTGGTAAGCTGTTCCTCCCTTAGCATTCAGTAGATATTCAGACAATTTTGATGAATTTGCACAGCTATAGGGAACAACATATATTATGATGTAAATGCCATCAATATGACATATGCTTAAAGTTCTGTGTATAAATAAATAAAACATATTGAAAAGCCTGCTGCTTACCCCAGCTGTTTATTTCTCAGAGTGCATAAATGCCAGAGGAAAAAAAGCAAAAAATCCAAAACCAAACCAAACCAAACAAACGGCAACTTGTTTTTGCAGTGTTTTCATATTGAGTTTTGAGTCATAAAGCAATTAGTAATCTTAAATCAAGATTCCTAGCTGCATTCAGGGCAAGTCCTATGAGTGAATTTCTGCATTTTTGTTGAAAAAACGTGGAACGTTTTACATTAAACTGACAGAAAACTACATCCTCTTTGAAGATTGCAACCTAACTGAAAGAAAATATATTTTGTCCAGATATTTTAAGGAATTCTTGATAATTCATGGGTCAATATATACAGGTATTCAATACCTTATTGGGGCCAGTGCAAAAAGCTGTAAGTGACATCCAGTTATCCATCGGTTCTCAAACATAATTTACTTTACCAGTGATTCAGTGGACAAAAGGAAAAAAAAAAAGCAAACAGAAAAAACCAACTGAAGTAGGAAACAGGGAATTGCTAAAAAACAAGATAGTTGAGGACAAGCCTCAGAGTCTCCACTGCAGCACCAGGAGACTGGTAAAAGCAGTGGCTTTCTTGACATTCAGCTTGCATTTTACTGCCAGTGACCAGAGAGAAGGAAATAATCTGTTCTGTGGTCAACGTTTTGTGGTGAAGCATTCAATGTGATTTTGTGTTTTCATAAGTGAAACTGTTTACTGAAAGAGAAAGGTCTTAAAATCATAAAAGAGTAGAAAATCTAGATATCTAGAAAAAGGGTCTACTTCACCATAGAATTCCAACTTACTATGCTGCATGTTATACAGTTCTGTTTGCTTCTAAAAAAAAAGGACCTTTATTTTCACAGGGATTTAAAGAACCAAATTTATTTTGGAGACCTGAGCTGATGCCTGACTTAATTCCCCAAGCAAAATTCCCCTTGCAATGAACCAGGGTCCTTCTAGGTGAAAATATTCAGAGCCTAGCTTTTGTGATTTTGGTTATGCATCCAAATCACACCAAAAAGAAAAAATTATAAATGAACTGTATACTATTTATGTTATTTTCCAAAGAATTTGGTATTTAATTTCCCCTGTTCCACTGCCAGAGATGTCCAGTATATGTCCTATTCACACAAATAGGAGTAGACCTATGTTTGCAATAGACAATGAGAATCCCAACAAATTCTTAATCTGCAATCTGTGATTACTAGATTTACTCTCTGAATAACTTGGATGAAGAAATTTAGATCCCATTTCTGTGAAAATATGTAACTTAATGGTTTGGCTAGGTTTTGAAACTTTTACATAAATGGAAACTCCTAGTGATAACTATTCCGCTGAAAAATTGCCTTTAAAATTAAACTAAAAAGGATAGAACAAATGTATGTCTGAGACAATAAGTTCTGCAGTGGTTGCTGCTAAAATTCCAGTGTCAGAGTGGTGGTTCTTATTGCCTTTTAATAATACATTCATCACAGGGAATAATGCAGCAGAGTTGAAGGGTAAATCATGGCTTACCTCTTCTTGGGGCTGCGTGCATTCACTTACAATTAGTAAGCATCAAACCTTACATTTCAAAACAATTTTAATATAAAGTGAAGATAATAATTTCATTATTGCAATCTTTCTTCAAGGAGTTAATATCCTTTTCCGTATTTGATGTATTTCAGAAAACATTAAATGGAGCAATTAAAACTTCCACTTTATAAAGGGGCTACAGTTTTCTTTGCTATTCTTGATAGATTTTGTTACTCATTTGCTTGCTGTCATCTGATCTCAAAACAGAGCCATAGGTCTGTGTGCATAATGCAAAAAGATAATTAATTTTTAATAAAAATTTAATTTGCATTTACATCTCCAGAGCAAACATTAATCTACTCAATAGGGCAGTTGATATGTGGAAGGTATATTTCATGCTTGCCTCATAAGACATGATATTGGGAAGACTGCTTTTGTTTTTGCTGTTAAAGTTAGAATTCACACACTGAAAAGAAGAGATTTTTAATCTTGTAAATTACCCATATTGAAAGGGTTTTCTTTCATCCTCATTAGTTTCTTATTTTTCTGCCACTGCTCCTTTCCTACAAACGGTGTATTTGAAATTTAAGAAGCAGATGAAAATGTTCTAGTCCTTCTATTTTGAAATGCAGTTTGTGTAAATTATGACCCCACCAAAATTAGGAAAATCATTATTTTAATTTCCTAATCTTTCAAGGAATTTGAGCTCCATATAGATTTTCTTTAGAAAATAGTGAGTTCTTTATATCAAAATTGAGGATTCAACTCTTTTCAGCAAAGGGGAGAGAGCATGCTGCCCAGAATTTGGGAGTTAATGCCTAATTTCTTCATGGCTGATTGCCTTCAGAAAAAGATTTGAAGTGACTGACCCTTTTTTTTTTTTTTCCCAGAAAAATAGTACATTAGTATCTCTTCATTGCAACCAGATATATGTGCCTAGAGCTACCTTGATCACTTTGTTTATTTTAAGTTTTCTCTTTCTTCTTTGATCATCTTTACTTTAGAGTGATATACTCATTAGTACTGTACTGCTGAGATGGTTAGGGGAATGGAGCACGTGATAGATGAGGAGAGGAAAAGAGAAACGCATTTGTTTAGTGCAGAGGAGATGTGACTAGGCAGGAGAGAACTGGCTGGCTACAATCAACTCACCGTAATGAGCTGCCATAAAGAAGAAAGCAACAGACTTCAGATATTAGTTGTAAACAGCAAATTGCAAAGAGATGCAGGTATTGGATTTGCATGGTGGGTTTTGGTGATGGGGGAATACAGGGGTCTCTTCTGTGGGGGGCTGCCTGAGGCTGCCCCTGTGTACAACGGAGGCAATGCCAGTGACTCCAGGTTGGAACAGCCGCTGGCCAAGGTCGAATCAGTCATTGTCAGTGGTGCTGCCTCTGCGATGGCACACGTAGGGGAAAACAAGTGTCTGCAACAAACTGTGTCTGGAGAGAGCAATATGTGAGAGAAACCTTTGCAGACACCAAAGGAAGTGCAGAAGGAGTGGGAGGAGGCTCTCCAGGCACCAGGGCACAGATTCCCCTGCAGCCCACAGCGCAGATCATGGCAAGGCAGCTGTGTCCCTGCAGCCAGCCCATGGAGGTCCATGGTGGAGCAGAGATCCACTCACAGCCACTGGAAGACCCCACATTGGAGAAAATGGATGCCTGAAGGGGGATGTGACCCTGTAGCAAGCCTTGGAGCAGGCTCCTGGCAGGACCCGTGGCCCCTTAGAGGGGGGAATCCCTGTTGGAGCAGTTTCCCAGCAGATCTTGTGACCCTGCAGAGGACTTGCACTGAAGCAAGCTGTGCATGAATGACTGCACACCATGGAAAGGACCCACACTGGAGCAGTTTGTGATGACCTGCAGCCCATGGGAAGGACCAATGTTGGGGAAGTCCATAGGGGGGCTGTCTCCAAAGGGAGGAGCCCCATGCTGGAGCAGGGGAAGACTGACGGTTCTCCCCATGAAGAGGAAGAAGCAGTAGAGATATTGTGCAATGAACTGACCACAACCCCCTTTCCCATCTCACTGCACCTCTCAGAGGAGGAAAGTAAATAATTCAGAATAAAGCTGAACCTGGGATGAAGAGGGGAAGGCTGGGAGGGGCGACAGGGTGGGGTGCGGGGAAGATTTTGTTGTATTTCTCATTGTCCTATTTTGATTTGATTGGTAATAACTTTCTTTTTTCTTCCTAATTCAAAGACTTATAGAATCATTCAGGTTGAAAAGGACCTTTAAGATCCTAAAGTCCAATTGTAAATCCAGCCCTGTCAAGTCCATCACTAAGCCATGTCCCTAAGGGACCCATCTAATTTTTTCTTTTCGATAGCATCAGGGATGTTTGCTCCACCACTTCCCCAGGTATCATTTCCAAATGCTAAGCAACACTTTTGGTTATTATCCTTCCTAATATTAAATCTAAACCTCCTCTGGTACAACTTGAGGCCATTTCCTCTTATTCTAGCACTTGTTACTAGAAAGACATGAAGGACGTGCATCTCTGCAAACTCACTTCAGGTAGTTTCAGAAAGTGAGTCTTTTTTTGCCTATGACAGCAGCTGCTGAGGGGGTCTCTCCTTGCCCTTATCTTGACCCATGAGCCTTTCATTATAGTTTTCTCCCCTGTCCAGCTGATAGAACAGCTTTCTTAAGCACCTAGTATCCCGTCAGGGTCAAGAAGCCAAGCCACCACAACAAGCTGAAAAATAGACACCATGAAAGTGGTTAAGGACTGGAACAAGAGCCCAGAAAGACCATGAAATCTCAATCCTTGAAGCTTTTTGTATTTCAGCTGAGGACAGTCTTCAAAAATCCAGGCTAACTTTGAAGTTAGCACTGCTTTGAACAGGGCATAAATTAGGTGGTCCAGAGGCTGCTTCTGACATAGTTTATGCTATGATGTCTTATTTGAAGGAATTCAAAATTCTTATTTTCAGAATTCATCACAGATTGGATTTCTGAGCATTTGCCATCATGCCAACATATAACAATCCTGGCAATCTTCTGTGATAAATAAATAAATAGAGGTATATATATATATCTGTGTGTGTGTGTGTATGTATACATATATATATCTCAAATCAAAAAAGCCTTCTTTACAAAGAAAAAAATATCTATTTATTTTATATTGAATGGCCAGCAGAGACATTGCTTTGCAGAATGGAATTGCAATGTTTCTGTAAATAAAGGACAAAAGAGCCACATTCCAGCATTGATGTCAGTGAGGGTGACTGCTACATGGCTTTTTAATGTGGAGTATAAGGTTTTAGAACCAGCTCACTATGGAGACTCACGAACCCTTGCACTCGCAGAAGGAGGGAAACAAAAAGATGAGGCAAAGTTGGCCCCTTTGGATAGCAGTGCAGCTTTATGCAAGATAAAAGTAAGCTGTAGTCATGGCCTATTTTCAAACCCTAGTGATGTTTCATATTGAAGTCTCAGAGCAGTTTGTATTATTTTCTATCAAATGATGATTGAAAATAATATATTTCTCCCAAAACCAGTCTATGCCATATAAGGGTGATGCCAGTTGCATTCAGTTATTAAGGCTTAAATCTCCCTATTAAAAGTTTCTACCACTTTGTACCATACATGAGCCATATCAAATTCAGAATCAAAGTTGGGATAGGTCCATATTTAAGAGATTACAATTACGATCTTTTCCTTCCTGCCATCTTGATATTATAGGTATCAATTTATATTCATGTCAGCCTTCAACTAATGTCTTACAGCTCTAAAACCCATGGTGGATTCTGTCAGTGTGTCTTCCGAAAGGGTGAAAAGAAACTGAGTCCTTTGATATCTCAGATGTGAGATGTCAAGTGCTCCTAGCTGCTAATAAACACTTGCATGTTTCTTGTATCTGCTTTGCAAGCAGCTACAATGCATTTTGTCTATAGAAAATGTCAATTGATGACAATGTTTTAATTCTCTTCTACTGAGGGTGAAATGTTTAGAGATACAGAAATCCCAAACTAGGTATTTCAAGAGAGAATAATAAAATGCTAGCCTTATTTAGAGAAGAATCAGCAGCACAGGATGTTTTCTTTTAGAAATCTTTGACAAATGCCTTGTAACCATAGAAATGATTTTGGAGACAGCAGGAGTAGCTAAAATAGATTAAATTAATGTGCTAGGCTCACTTTCTCACAGCATGTTTCACTGTAATTGATTATACTATAGCCAAACTTAAATCACTAATATCAGTGAAGATAGAAGAAAATTAATATTTAATAAACTCTTTTATTCAGTTACAATAAATTAATCTATTGGAATCAGCTATAATTTTCAATAAGCATTTAAAGAATTTTTTCTACCTGGAGCACTTTTTTGTGGAACCTGTAAGTATGAAAATAATAATAAAAAATTAACATATCAGAAAACAATAATTAATTAAGCAAACTTATATTCATTATTTACTTATAAGCATTCAGTAATATATTTGATTTGAAAAAGAGATGTCCCCTGACAAATAATTCAAACTTAATCTTGCAGTTGTAACGGATCTTTAAATAGGTTGGTTTTAGAAGAAACAAATTCCCAAATGAATGCCTATTTGTTTTCTATTGTAATGGCTGAGAATTAGTCAATAAAAACCTGTAATTGTGATTAATGCCTATAGATGAGCAAAAATCTATGATTCCAGAGAAAACAGAAGATATTGTTTGGAGGTAGTCTTAATAGAATAAATTCATGTGTCCCATGCTATAATTAGAGTTGGAATAATCAATGAAAGAAATCATTTTGACAGGGTAGATCTACTGTTCAATAATAAAAGGAAAATTGGAACACAGTGTTGGAAAACCCGAGTAGCTGATAAATGTAAAAAGGAATTCCAGCAAAAGGCATATTACCAGGAACATGGTATAAACAGAGGAAAGAAAGCAACTTAATACTAGAGAAAAATCAGGCTGAGACTTTTATTTCTCAGAAGACTACTTCTTATAGTCTGCTTTACACTATTCTGAGTAATTACTCATCAATTTAAGGGTGTTTTTGTTTCCAGGAGATACTGTTTTCTTTTTGATTTGTCAGTGTAATATCAAGGGAATAATAAGACAGACAGGAGCAAGCAGATGAACAACAACCAGCTTTGCCAGGTTTCTTAAATATCTTACCCTTTTTGTTTGTTTAACAATGCCCACTACTCGCTCCCTCACACACCTCAGGTTCACATTATATGAGATTTCTAACTCTTTTGAAAGATATAGAAGTAATATATCTTCTATATCTTTTAAAAGATATAGAAGGAATTTGCTTATAACTGTTCAACTTTCACACTATTATGTATAGCCAAATAAGGATTTTTTACTAAGAGCTGTCCACTGAGAAATAATGAAACAATGTCCAGGTGATTAAACAAATACTACCTATAAAAGATGTCACCATTTAACCAAATTGGCAGTTGTACCTGTTTCATTATTAATGAAATCAGTGTGGTATGTTTCCCAAAGCCTTTCTGTTTAACTACTTAGTTACAATTGGTTTTTTTCTTTTTTTTTTTTTGTTGAAATATCTCTTTAGCATAGGTCAAATTTTTGATTTTTTTTTCTATGCTGTGCAAAAATAAAAATAAAAAAATGTTAATTTACTAATTTGTTTTGTTTTACCTATTTTTGAACAACAAGGAATTATTTAGATGATTTACCACATATGCCTTGTAAAATTGTAGAAAATGTCATCTCCATGGTGAATACCTTTTACTGCATATAGAATTCCCATGTGTGGTTTTCTCTGCAGACATGTTCTATTCTCTGTTCTTTGTTCTTCAAGTATATTTAGTCTATCTCTAGATCAGTACATCCAGAATGTCTTTTCCCTGGCTAACCTGGGTTTGCACATTGGTTTGCCCTGTTCTAAGACACTGTGTCCTAGGCAATGAGGGATGCAGCCATGCCTAAAGAAATTGCATGCTTGATCTGAGAGCATAACAGTTACTGCAGTCAATCAGAACAAAACCATCCATACAAGATGAAGATAAACTAGCTTTTTTTACTAAGTGCATCAAACACAGGTTTTAAGAATTTGCAGCAGTGTTCATGAGAGCTATTTTTAAAACAACACATGATTTAGAGTCACTGAAAAGTAACTTTGATTCAGAAAAGTTAGCAATTTTAATTGAAGATATTCAACTGATAAGTCCATAAAGAAAAAAGAAAAAAAAGAAAAATTTCAACTAAATAAGGATAATATTCCCTTAAGGAAGGCGGAAAATATTCCAGATAAAATTGAAGAAAATAGAAGCATTTTTGTAATGAGAAGAGGATGTACTGTAGAAGTCGCCAGAGACATGGAATTTTGCAATAAATTATTTCAGGAATTGGATTAATAAAGGCCTCAAATTCTGAAGAAAAAATTATTTTACCATAGAGAGGCTACTTCTAATTGAGCAGATTACAAGTTAGGGAGCCTATTCATTCCTTACACTACTGTTGAAATATTTTATAATATAAAAGCCTAAGATGTCATCAAGAAGAGGATTCCATTTCTTTGGATGGGCAAATAATTTGTTGAAAATATTGGGATTCAGCTTGAGATTTTTTTGGTTCAGGTAGTATTACTAAGAAAGACCTGAACAATCAATATTATAACCACTCAAAAGTCAGAGTATATAAAGAGGATATAAAATGTCAAAGAAATTAAACACTACATTAAAAATAAAGCCACGAAATACAATAGTCCTAACATTATGGGAAATTAAATTAAGGGAAAGAGTGGAAGAGGAGACAATAAGTCTTAAGGTCTTGCTTAAGGTTTCTACACTGTTTTTGAAAAGAATATGCTCCACTTATAGAAGGTAATTACATAACTGGGGGAAAGCAAAGTGGAATTTATTGATGCATACAGCATAAGAACAGGGAATAATCCTGCAGGCACCTTGTCTTTCTCGTGCTGCTGCAACCAAGTATCCCTTCAGACTCCAGGTAATATTATCAGTAAAAATCTCACTGAGTAACTCTTGGGGGAAAAAGGAGTCAGCTACAGAAAAATAAGCAGACATGGGTACATCCCATGGAATCATCTGTGAACAGCCACCATACTTACCTAAATGTATGACCTTCTACATGAAATCAAAAGCATGGCAAATCAGAAAGTAGATACTGACAAGACTTTAGTAAGTGAAAATGCCTAAATGTGCAGCATATCTGGTACTGCCAATTTTTCAGTGGCAAACACTGAAAAAATTATACAGTCCAGTACAGTGAAAAATCATTAGATTCCTGTCTGTGGATTTCTTTTGGAAGTTCAAAAAAAACAGATTTGAAATTCATCAATAAAGTTTCCTTATTCTATTCACCACCACTCTGTTTTTCTCTCAACAATGAAATTCTAATAAAATTTAATGAGATATTCATTTTTCATTACAAATATTGGTCATATATAGGACATGGAAGAGATACAAAAGAAAGAAGAGAGGTATTTACACATTCACTGTAACTAAAGACTAACTTAGTTTTTAACAAGCTGATATAGCTGCTTGTAAACACTGTTGTTGGGAAAAAAAATTCCTTCAACTTCATTATTTCAGATGGGACTACTTTGTGCCTGTGGTCTGTAAGAATGGCAGTCAGTCTAGAATTTCAGAAGTTGTTCAGAACATTGCAGGGCTAACCATGCAAGAGACCAAACTACCACTATTGTAGAAGAGTGGGTATGTATTAATCTGTCTTTCAGAGTCATCCTGCTCAGTTCCATGTATCATTTCTGTAATACCATGTATCTTTACTGGTGCCATTTGTCCTTAGTGCAAAAAGTATGAGAAAGTTTCAAGAGAAATGTTTTCCAAAGATTTGAAGTATTGACTAAAAACTGCTACAATTTAGATTTATGAAAGGGCTTATAAGGTGTCCAGTGAGTTGAGTAGCAGTACTTTGTACAAAGACTCCTTTTATTTTAGACAGGTCTGTTTTATGTATTTGAGAGGTTGGAATTTCAAAGAATAATCAGATTTAAAATCCTGTGGGAAATAGAGTAACATGCAGAGAAGAACCCCTGTAGCACAAATTAAATTGACTCCCATTATACAAATAAGATAGATTATTTAGAAATTTGTATCTGCATGAAATTGCAAGGAGTTAATTATAGGTCGAGAACTGAGGAAAATAGAGATAATTTACTATGCTGAGAAAATTATGTTCTATTTTACCAAATAAAACCCAAAATAATAGGGGACAGACTTTTCTTTGTACTCCTTGAACAGTGCTGTTCTATTAATTTATATGTCCTTCAAAGGGAGACTTTTTTTGGTGGTTGCTTCTCAAAGTAAAGCATTAAATATTCAAAGAAGAAATAAAGAAGAGAAGAGAAAACCAGGAAAATGCTATGTAACAAGATAAACCCAAGGTCCTGAAGTGGTGACTGATTATTGAGAAGTATTTAAGCAGTAAATGTACAGAGATTCATTATTTTGGTTTCAAGGGAGACTTTTTCTTGAGGTAGGATGAACAAATTAGATCCAAACACTTTTGCCTACACAAAAATGCTGGGTTTCATTTACGCCTTTACATTAACTGAAAGAATTGAAAAGCAATGTAATAAGAGCTGGGCTGACAACTTGAGACAGAAAGTGTCACTCCTGTAAAAACTGGAACTGAGAAGAGTCTGATTTCTCCTTTCACATGCATTTGCAGGGATGGTGACAAGCTGGGCTTTTTGGTGTGGCATTTCTGCCAGCTGATAAGATTGCAGGTGTTAGAGTTTGTCACTACCAGTGATTGCAATCAGGTCCTGGCAGCATTTAGATGTGTATTGAGAAGGCACAGTTCGTGCCCTCATCCCATCAGTCATTGACCTGCTCTTGCAGAAGGTGTTCAGAAAAGAGGGATCTGTTATTAGTGGTGACTGCCTTATTGTTTTAGGCAGTGTTTCGTAGCATCAGAGAATGGGGGGAAGACTCTCACTGTTTCTGGTGCTAGAAGGTTTAGAATGTTCATACTTCTGCATTTTGAAATATTCATTGTTCTCAGAGAAATTTCAAGAAAAATTGATAAAAAATTCAGTGGATTGAAAGCAGGAGGTAGGGTTTTTATGCACTACTTACACAGTATGTTGAGTTTAAGCTTAAGAAAAGCCAATCAAAACAAGAAAGATATGTTTTCCGTAAATGAAAAGTAAGCATATACCCACTTAGAGATAAAGGCCATAAATGTCAGGCTATATCTTTCAGTTAATCAGACTGACTCATCACTGTTTACCAGAGAACAAAAGTAAAATATAAGCCTGAAGAACACTTTCCTCCTTGCAAAATTACTGAAAAATTAGCATACTGGATAAAATGCTTGAAGTCAATGAAAAAGTTCTGTTTCCCAGAATCGAAACTGCCTTGAGAATGCTTTTGGTTCACCATCTCTCCTTAACCTGAGTGAATACTTCATGATCCACTAGATTACATAGAAGTCTTTATAATTTAAAATGCCTTTTACTGCTATTGGAGGATGAAGATTTTTAAAGTCAGCATATACCATTAGCTATCTCCATGTAAACCTTGGATAGTTTATAGCCAGCTTTAGTTTCATGTGGTCAGAGTTAAGTAAAGTTAAGGTGCTTTGGCTGTATCTAGTGGAAAGTGGAGAGCAGGAGAAGGGAAGAAAAGACTGTGAGATCTCAGCTTGTTACAGGTTGGAACGTAGATTGACTGTCCAATAGCTGGAATCAGAGCTCTGAAGTATTCTTGGGTTCCTTCTTTTTATAATCAATGTTAAGATACTGATTTAGCATTCTTTAAATATTTTGAGAGTACTTTTGGAACATTTGTGAGGAACACTCTGGCTGTCTTTACAGTTTTTAAATGTTTTTTATGTATTCTGTAAATGATCAAGGAATTCTTTAAAACTGATAGAAAACAGTACAGGGTTTCTTATGGAAAATTGCTTCTTAAACCACATAGCAAACATTTTTTTCATCAAGAACAATTTCCACAATCCAAAAAATGTAAAACTTCAGTATTTTGACACATCTGGGTGATGATATGCAACTAAATTTGAGTGGCAAACATGAATATAAGTCTTCATTTGGAAGAGTAGATAATGCTCTTTTTAATGAAGGGGAAAGAAATAAAACAAAGAAAAAAGACATTTCTGTTGCAGTGGTGATCTGTGGAAGGTATGGGCTGTTTTCTCTAAACTCTAAGCAGAAATGTGAAAGTGGCTGTAAATGCTGCATTTTGAACTCAGCTGTCTCCAGCTTCTCCTGAAAGTAAGGTTTCCACCTTTACACAATATTGACATAAAAAATAAATTAGATATTATATATATATACTTATTTCTATACATTTAACCCTAGTTTATCTTAAATACATGGTCTTTCTCGCACAGTAAATTAGAGCTCAAATTTAAAATAGTCTCCATATTCCTTCTACTGTGAAGTTAGCGTTGAATAGGAAAAAAAAGAAAATAATTACAACTCCTCTGTAATATATCAGTCTTTTTGAATTAACCATGAGATGTAAACAGAATAAATCAGATCTTATCTTACAAAAATGTAGCTCTTCTAAAGCTCTATGACATTAAAAATGCATGGTTTTGTTAATTCTAAGGAAAATAATGTTTCGGTTTTGTTTTCCTTCCTAGTACTCATAATCATTACACATTTTCTGACTTCTTAGCGGAGACAATCAATTATTCCATGAAGTCTAGAACTTTACTGGCTTGGATAATCAAATATCCATCACAGAGAGTAGAACTATCCCAAACACCAGAATTAGCTCTCCAGGGAAAATTTGGCAGTTGGAAAGTTAGATTCACTCCAAGATGGAGTTGGAAGCTGAAATTTTAGGATTTATTCCAAAAAAGAAAACAAAAAACATTAAACCAATTGCTTTACACATATAAAATATTAATACCTTTATAAAATATTAATATAATTTAATAAATTTATTATAACAAGAAGTCAATTTGATGCCAGAAATGAAACTATACAATGTTATTAAACACATGAAAAGAACAACAGCACAATATTTTAAGAAACCTTCATGAGTGGAAAACAGAGTGCAAATTGAGTCACTAGTGAAAACCTGTTTCAACTTTTTTGTGCAATATTATTTTCAAATGGTGCCTTTCTGCAATAGGAAAAGTAAGCCTTCTTTTCTGGTTGTACATTTGGCTTCTGACCCAGCATTTCCTCAGAAGCCAGTCCCAGTGGGCAGCCTGCTCTTCCCCTTAAGCAGGAATTGACACTGCAGATTACCCCAACAAGTTATGAAAAGCAACCTCTCCAGCCCTGCTTCATTTCAACAACCTACTGAAGACATTTTCTGCAAGTGAGCAATAAAGATAGGAAATTTTTTACCCTAGAGTATTCCCTTTTAGAGCCTCCAAGGTCCCAAATGAGTGACTTCCCTTCCCCCAAGCATGACAAAAATTTATATCACGGTTTCAACTTTCCATTGTGCATATTCTCTTCAGGGTAAGAAGAAAAGAGAATTTTCCAGCATTAAAAAAATAAAATATTATTATACAAAAAGATGATGATGCCTGCTTTCATTTCTGAACTAAAGAGAATTGTTTCTGTAAGAGGAGTGTAGATATGTCTCTCAGTAGTGTTTTCACAAAGCCCACCAAGATAGTGTACCAGAATGAGGGGAGGGGCAAAATAAATCTGACCTGACTTCCTCTTTGCTGAAAGAAAGAAGAAACTTACACTTTTATCTACATTAGGTGCATGTTTTCAAAGGGATGTTCAGAGATTTAGTTGGAGAACTTCCATTAACATCATTGGCAGCTGAGAGACTTTTTCTTTCTGTTTTGAAAGCAGACGTCTCTGTGTTATGGGCACAGACACATAAATAATCTCTCCCTCCTTCTCACTCACTCTCTTTTTATTATAATAATAATTGCTAAAAAAAACAGGCTTTTGATTATGATCAGCAAGGAAAATTTAGCTGGTCCCTTCAGGCAGTGAAAAATAGCATACAATGTTAATTAGGGTCAGAGAGCCCAGCTTTCACAATAGTAACTATTAAGAAGATGTCATAAAATACTACCTCTTGAATTCATATTCTGCTAAAATTTAGTGTAAAAGAAAATATAGCAATTAAAAAATTGAACAGTGTAAAAAGTAGAAATTAAATCTTTTAAGTATTGTTTCTACACAGATGAAAGCTCCTTTTATACTGCAAATATCTCTTAATTAAAAATAAACATTTAATAATTATGTTAGATGAAGCTCTTAGTGGTATTTGCCCAGGGATAATTAACACTAGCCTAAAAATGGATTTCATTTTAGTCCAACTAACAACAACATCATGTGTCTCAACCATGTAGATGGAAGACTAAAATTTTGTCTGTCCCTCAGATGTAACTACAATATACATTTCTTTATTCCTGAGTATTTTGAGGGTTTACAGAAAGGAGTTTTTAAAGGCACTAAACGACTAACTGATGATATTTCTTCACAGCGATCCTAGTCAATTAGGTCATTGTGACTTGCAGAGCAGCAAATAGCTGGGATAATTCCACTTTTCTTGCAAGTGAATGATGAGCTGAGGGAAGAGGCAAGAAATCAGCTCATCATTGGTGTCTGCCAGGGGCTGCTTTGTTCATGGTGACATAAGGTCTCATAAGCAGCAAGAGCTTGCGACAACACTTCATGCTGCATATAAAATACCTGCCATGATGGAAATCTGAATGTCAGAATGTGCTGGGCTGCTCCAGTAGCTGGCAAGGACCTGATGGAAATCTGAATGTCAGAATGTGCTGGGCTGCTCCAGTAGCTGGCAAGGACCTACAATACCAAGAAGATACAACAGTCTAATTAAAAGATTAAAAAGTAGAATTGCCATATATAGGTTATTGATGTATACAGTGAGCTCTTAAAAAAATTAAAAACAACATAATGGATTAATTTATTCCCCTCTCTGACAAAGGAAGAACTGATTAACAAGACAATAGAAAAAAATATGAGCTAAATGAGAAATTGGAATTGCAGCTGTACTTCCTGCAAAACGATCTCCGAGCATTTCTGAGTTCCTATTTTTAATGACATGAGGGATAGTTCCAAAAGCGTAACCAATCTAGAATACAAAGAACAAAACCAAAAATGCTTAAAAGAACAATTTTCACAGAAATACTCTTTCATACATTCCTCACTAAAAAACATCTACCATGTACTAAAATATGACACTGTGTTACATTTTCCAGCATAACCAATCATCTTTATCTGAATTAAATAATTCTACATGACAAAAACAGCCAAGGAAAAAGATAATAAGCACTCATGAGAATTAATACTTCAAAAGCTAGAGAGAAAATTATCTCATAAAAGTCCAATCATGTGACAGGTGTAAATCACTTTCTATCATCAACCTGGGGTTCAATTTCAAAAAGTATTTATGGCAATCCATAGATTCAGTTGTAAGGTTGAAACATTCTATCACATGCTTGAGCTGGGATTTCATTCCATAACATGCACTGACCAGTTTCAATTAACATTCAGTTCAGCCATTTAATCTTAATCCCACAAGGGTATCAAAGCTCCTTTAAACAGACAGACAAACAAATAAACAAACAAACAAGAGCACATATAAAAATGTTGAATCCTAAGAATAAGACTTGTCAGCGTTTTTCAAATTTAAAACTCAAATTAAATTTTTCATTTGAAGTGTGCATTTGGGGAATGGTTTATGGCTCTTTCTGATTAGGATATCGGAAAACTCTTACTCATTTCCACTTTCTCTAACTAATATATTCTTTCACAAGAGACTTTAAGGACTTTGGCATCATTTCAAAGAAAAGAGCAAATGTGCCCTTGAAAACCTTAAATCAAAAATGTTGAAAGAGGAAGGCAGAAAGGCAAGTTCTAAAGAAGGGGGAATTCAGGAAATTTAGTAACTTTTCAAAATATTCAAAGGAAGCATTAAGGTTTGCTATGAAATAATAAAAAAAAAGATTCAGAGTAAACATCTTTTATGTATTAGCTTAACCTCCAGAAGGCTTAATATATTTGATTCTGGTTAGCTCAAATCCTGCTCAAGCTCACAGCATTTTCATTCTGTATAGGAAAACCATGGAAGCCTTCCCTAAGTTAGGTAGAATCCTGAGCATAGTTAATAAAAAAAATAAAAATAAGTTTTGAAAATATTAGCCTCTGCTTCTCTAGCTCTTTACTAAACTGCTGTTTACTTCAAGTTTGAGATTCTAGTTTCTCTCAGGAAAACCCTTCCTCCAGTCCACTGCTGAATGAGAGAAGAAAGTGTGTCATGACATTTCCATAAATATGCAGTGAGCTGTATGAGACAACCAAAGGATCTGCAGGGAAAAGAGGGTTGTGTTATAGGTGTGGAAATCTTCCTAAGTTTAACCTATTTCTTTACTGTGAACTCTGAGAAACGGGATTTTCTCTAGTTCAAGAGAAAAATGGTGAGTTAAAAATTCTCATAAATTTGGTAAGATTTTTGTGACATTCATGTAACTAAGAGACCTCTCATTTTATTTTGTTTCTATAGAGAACTATAGCCTATCTCACCATGCCTACTTGGCTATAAAATGTATCTGTTAAAAAAAAAAAATTACAAGCAATATTTTGAAGACCTGGTAATTCTATCATCAGATAATTGCAAATTATTCAAATGACTTCTTACTTACTACCTTAGAAATACCAGTATAAACACTATAATGGAGCAGGGTGGCTATTTTTAGTTCGATATGATGGGTTTGGTGGCAAAAGCCCCAGACATTGCAAAAAATATTCTAGAAAACAGAATTAGATTGTCACCTCACTCAAAATTAAAGGGTAGACAAATTTTATTCTAGAAAGCTAAGCTTTAGGGTCTGTTGTTGGCATTGATATAGAATGTACAATGATGCACATGAGAATAAAGAAGGAAATTAAATTGTTGTTCCAGAGATCTTTCATTAGCTATAAAGGAAGGAAACAGAAGGTGATATTCCCACTTTGAGTTGTGTGGCCTTGTCTTGAGTGCTGTGTATAGTTTTGGACACCACCATATAAAAGAGATATAAAGCTATTGCAAAGGGTTCAAAGGAGGGCTACAAGGATGAAGGGTCTGGAGGGGAAGCTATGTGAGGGGTGGCTGAGATTGCTTGGTCTGTTCAGCCTGGAGGAGACTGAGGGGACACCTCATTGCAGGAACAGCTTCCTTGAGACGGGAAGAGGAGGGGCAGGCACTGATCTCTGCTCTGGGGTGACAGTGACAGGACCTGAGGGAATGGCCTGAGGTTGTGCCAGAGAAGATTTAGGCTGGATATTAGAAAGAGGACCTTCATCCAGAGGGAACTTGAACAAGGCACCGAACAGGATCCCTAGGGAAGCGGTGGTGTTACCAAGCCTGGCAAGAGTATGGACAACTTTGTCAGGCACGTGGTGTGATTCTTGGGACTATCTCATGCAGGGCATACCTTCTTTTGTACATTCATTCTTCATATCACTAATTTGAGTGCAACATTTTTCAATTTCTTTATCATAATTATCAGTGTTTAAAAAAATTAACATCTTTACAGTTCAGTGACGTGCAAATTAGCATGCATGGGTGCAATTTATGCTATTACATATGGAAAATGCAACTAGTATGTACAAACATCTGAGCTGACACCAGAGACAATGGGTTACAACACTTAAAAGAAATCTGCCACCACATGCTTAAAAGCTTTTGAGAGATCATCTGTAAAATGCATGGGTAGATCTTTGAAATTCCTTCATTAAAAACAACTCTTGACCATGCTAGGAACCCTACAGGGACCTGGATGTACAGATCACCCTGATTCCTCAAGTGATGTATTTTGAAATATATGTACCTTTCCTTCTAGAGCAAGAAAGATTTATATACCAATTTGTGGCTCTCAGTTCCCAACTAACAGCCAAGAAAACAAAATCCCCTACCTGCTTCTAACCTGAGTGTTATCCTGCAATTCTAGCATGTTCCCATGGCTCTTTCCTGAGCTACATGGAGAGATCATATTAGATCCTGCTGCTGGCAAAGCAGTAGACTGTAGCTGGAACAGTATCTCTAGCACATGTGGATTTTTCATTAAAGGTATGATGGAGATGACAAGGTCTGTCAGGGGAAGGAATAGCCACAACCAAATGATTCCAGGCTCATAAGGAAATTTAGCTTACCCCTGAAACATGATCCAACAAAACCTCAGAAACTAAGTCCCTAAGAACAAAAAGCTGTCACAAAATCATACTAAAATTAGTGCAGAGATAAGATTATCACAGGTAGTTCTTAGCTAATAATTGCAAAGTGTTATGACCTGAAATATCTGGTTTAGTCCGTTTTATACAACTCCAGGTAGAGTAGTTTGAAGGAAAAGCCATAAATATTTCATTGTTTCTGGTTTCTCGGTCCGCATTTCTTCCACAAAGTTGTCTCTGGAAGACTGATGAATAAGAATTTCTATTTCATCAAAAGTGTTTTATCTTAAGAGGAAAATTATTGATTAGGCTGAAGATGTATGGAGGGGTATTTACATCATATACAGCAATACATGTGACATCCAATTTCAAAATATCATTGGTGGGATTACTGCAAATGTATAAATAACTGAAGGTCAGCCTCTTTGGTTAGATTTTCCCCTAGGTAAGAAATGTCACATTTGCATTCTAATAACTGTATTAGACAATCAAGCAATCATAAGGAGGGAACCTCATTTGTGCTTTATTGGGTATTTTCAAATCCTTTGCTAAAAAAAACCAAAAGGCAGTGTCACTGAAATAGTTGTCATAAGGGACAAAGAAAGGTGAAAAAAACAATCCTTGGAACAAGAAAACACATCCAAGAAATACTCTCTATTTGTGTTGACAGGTTTTTGGTTGTTTGGTTGGTTGGTTGTTTGGTTGGTTGGTTGGTTGGTTGGTTTACCAATTGGTTGCCATTGAGGGCTTTTTTTTTTAGTATAATAATATTAACACCAACTAAACTGTCTTAAAAGAGGTAAGCACAGAGTACAAAACAAGCAAGCAAACAAAACCAAACTAAAAAGCCCTGAAAACTGTTTTTTCATAGAAACAACTAGCATATAAAAGTTTAATGTATAACTTCAAATTGCTTTCTCCTTCACTCTTTTGCAGCTGGTCTGTGTTAGTATTCTGCAGGTTGGTAACTTTAGCATCACACAATATATCCAGCTAATGAGATTGCAAGAACATTGTGCTCCTCCATCATTTTCTTATCAGTGACAGTCAGTCCATTAGAAGCTGTAACCCTGAGAAGTGAACTCCAGTCTTATACTTTTTGCATTCTGAAATGGTTTTCCCTAGGCTGTTAACAGATAAGATGGATGCAACATTTTTGTGACAGTTCAAGACACTCAGCCTCCAAGAACTGCTCTGAAACCAACAACAGATCCATTATCTCCTTCTAGGAAAGGGGTTTTTTTATCCAGTACAATTAAGTCAAGGCTTTCAACACAGTTCCTCACAGCCTCCTACTGGAGAAATTGGGACACTGTGGTCTAGACAAGGGATCTGCGTGGTGGATGGGGTTAGAGAGTGGCGTCAAACACCACTTTTCAAACTGGCAACCTGTCACAGATGAGGTCCCCCTGGGACTGGTATTGGCCTCTAAACAGTTTAATGCATTCATAAGTGACTGGTGAGATGGGGTCAAGTGTACCCTAACAAAGACAAAGATGAATTGGTGGGGGGATCACCGGCCTGGTAGAGCAGAGAGCTTTGGCTTGATCTCAGGAAAAAAGTTTATGAGCTTTGGAACAAAAGGCAAGAAATTCAATAGGATTACAAGGATTTTGTGAGGTTATGCAGGGGGAAAACTAGAAGAGCCAAAACACAGCTAGAAGTTATTCTGGCTACTGTCATTAAAGATAAAAAAAATTGGTATTACAAATGTATCAGCTACAAAGGAGGGCTAAGGAGAATCTCCCTATTTATTGAATGCAGGGGGAAACATATTGCTAAAGGATGAAGAAAAGTAGAAGTGCTTAATGGCTCCTTTCCCTCAGTCTTTAATAGCATGACCAGTGGTTTTCAGGGTATCCAGTTTCCCAAGGTGAAAGACAGAGACAGGGAGCAGAATGGAAGAGCCAAAATACCAGGGGAAATGATCAGCGACCTGCTGCACCAAGTAGACCCACTCAAATCTATGGGGCCACATGAGATCCACCCAAGGTTATTTTAAAATTCCCCAATGGACACTTTGGAAGGGAAGGCCGCCTTCCAGGAAGGCTTGAATAGGATGAAAGAATGAGCAAACAAGAACCTTGCAAAGTTCAGCAAGGAGAAGTGCACCTAGGAAAACATCACGTAGGAGTGCAGCATGGACTGGGATCCACCCAGCTTGGCAATGACTCTTTGGAAAGGGATGTAAAGATCCTTGTGGCCAAAAAGCTCAGTATGAGTGAAGAGTGTGCTGCTGCATCAAAGCATTCCAACAGAATGCTGGGCTTCATCACAAAGGGCATCACCAGCAGAGACAGAGAAGTCATTATCCAACTCTATTCAGCACTTGTCAGGCCACACCTGGAATAATGTGTTCACTTTTGGTCCCCACTGTGCAAAAAAAGAAGTGGGCAGGTGGGAAAGGGTCCAGAGAAGGACCTCAAAGATGACCAAAGGACTGGAAGTCTGACATATGAGAAAAGGCTGAGAGAACTGGGTTTGTTCAGGCTTTGAAAAAGAAGCCTTAGGGTAGATCTTATCACAATGTCCCACTATTTAAAGGGAGAGTACAAAGAAGATGGAGACTCCATTTTTACAAGTTGTCACACGGAACAACTGTAATGGTTTTGAGTTACACCTGGGGAAATTCTGATTAGACAAAAGAGGACAATTTTTTTCACAATTAGAACAACCAGCCATAGGAGTATTCTCCCCAGGGAAATGGAGGATTCCCAAGTCTTGGACACATCCAAGATTTCTCTGAAGAGGGTACTGGGCCATCTTGTCTGTGCTTTTTCCAAGAATGGTTGAACCAGATTATCCTTGAAGTCAATTTCCAGCCTGGTATTCTGTGATCCTGTGATTCTATGAAGAGCATTTTATGATGTTTGTGAGAGTTCTAGGCTCACCTTCCAAGATTTAATCAAGATTTCATCTATCTCATAAATACAATGCCCTTGTCTTCTAAACCTAGATGAATTTCTTTCTAGTGAAAGCAAAGAAATATTTTATTCATTCATATAATAATTTACAGGTAGTTGGAGCTGCTGAATGAGATTTTAATTCATAAACTCAGAAAACTTGAAAGCTCATATTTAATACTGAATGTTGTTTTACTGTCTCCACTAGAAAAAAAAAAACAGGTAACTGAAATTATGGGTCAGATTCTGCTCTCAGGGAGCTTACTCAGTGTGATACTCTGGATTGATCTCAGTGTGCAGAAGCAGAACTTTGCATTACAACAAGGCAACCTCAGTCAGACAGTCGCTATAGATAATGATGGAAATCTATGTGCATTTGCAGGTTCTGAGAACATACCTATCTTGTAAAGAAGAACTAAATAAAAAAATATTCTCTGCTCTGGTCCAAAGGCAATGCCAGGAAGAATGGCTGTTCATACTGAGAAGCAGCACTGTTATTTGCTGTTGAGACAGAGTTGCCTGGAGTTCAATAATTCCTGGCCAGCCTAGGGTCCTAACCTTAGGAGCAGCTAAGGGAGGCACTTGGAGAAATTAAGATTAAATCCACTTATTATCTTGTTTCTCATTGCAGAGACCTTATATCCCTGCTAAAATGATTTTTACCTGGACCACTTCTGGATTGTAAGGTCCTGTGAGTAAGCAAGATACTTGTCAGATCCTGAAAAATACATCCTCCCCAGGGAAAGAGGAACTGGTCTCTGGACAACTTCTGTCATAATGCCTTTGACACACTGAAGCACATACAACAACTGTGGGAGACCAGACAGCTGCAGAAGCTGAGCTGGGTAGTGCCACCAATCTTTTGGCCCTGGTACAGTGAAAAGCGAGGGAGAAATAAACTCAAGGCAGGAACAGAAGTGAAGACATAGTGTCTGGTGATGCTGATTGCTCTGATGAGAAGAGAGATAACAAGGACATTGCTGGTGAAAGAGTTTAACAAGGACTTTACTAGCATAAAAGGGATTATCGAGAAGATTGTGTTTCTAAAGGGGACTGGGACAAAGGGGTCTGAGTGAAAAATTTTGTACAAATGTAGTGACTATAAATACTGGTGAACTGGTGCAATAAACTGGCTTTGCTGGCATGACAGAGCCCATGTCTGTCAATCCCTGCAAACAACCTGATTTTGGTGAACTTGCAATATATGGTAAGTTTGAGAGTGTTTTTTGGATAAATTTTTAATCACTTAAGAGAAAAGGGGATGCCAGACAAAAATGAGTCTCTATGTTTAGCGTGAAAAGGTCTGAAGTGTCCATAGTCATCAAAAATTCTTGGATTGCATGCAATATTTTTATGTTTTACGAAGATTTAGCAAGATTCTCTGTAATGAGTGGGGAGGGCAATTGGTCCAGAGCCTGGCTTATGCGCAGCATTACCACCAAGTAAATTATGCAATTCCTCCAACTCCAATAATTCCTAAGAAATAGGAGCATTACAAGCCCGCAGTTAAACAGAGCTTCTGCTTTGATCTTCAGAAGAACCAAGGCTTTTATACTATATTTACAGAAAAAGTATGTAAAGTACCTTTTCTTATGATTAGCTAGATATGATTTGTTCATTTAAAAGTGAGTCTATTAGTGACAGCTGCAATTAAAAAAAATCTTAAGTATATGTGCTGAATCTTTTAAACAACAATCCATCAAAAACTAATCCAAAAGAAGAATACAAGTAAACTTTCTCAGTAAATATACCTGGAATTGACCTATTCTGTCTGTCAGAAGGATATAAGGTAGAATTTCAAAAAAATGGTAGCAGATAATCTTCACTTAAGCTTACTAAATTAAAAAAGTAATGCATCTAGGAGAAAGTATCTAAGTCATATCTAAGCAAGACTGAAATCAGACCTGGCAACAGCAATTCAGGAGAGCGAACTTGGAGCTGTCACTAGCAATTTGTTGGAATCATTAGTTCAGTATGCTGAGCAGCCAAAAAAGCAAGCAAAAGAAATGTTGGATAAAATCAGGAAGGGTATTCAGAGGAAAAAAAAAAAAAAGGAGAAAGTAAGTTTTGGGGTTTTTTTTTTTTGCTTCTAAATAAAAATTTATTTTGCACATCTCTTGAGTACTGTTAACAGCTCTGTTCCAGGAATGGCTATAGGAGTTTCAAGCTATTTCAGGGAAGGAAAAAATATCATCATACAATCATAAAATGGTTTGGGTTGAAAGACACCTAGAAGATAATCTAGTTTGCAAAAGATATTTTTTTCATTCTCAATGACATCAGAAAATGTGAAGAAGTGTATTCAACCAACATGTTGTTGTATATAAATTAGTTGCATTGACAACCGTAAAAACACTGTTCAGTAACAAGCAGAGAAGAAAAACTCCTTCAACTTCAAAAGCTATCTAACAAGGTGGAGAACTTTTAGAGGCATTTTAAAAATCCCTCTTACTTAAATAAACATAACATGGAACTGACCTTCAATAGATGTGTGAGAAATATATCTGCTAGATAAAGTATTGTTTTTCATCTTTGAGTAATTTTGCATCTTCTATACTGTTGATGAGTGAAATGGCAACTGCTCTGGAAATTCCCATATGGGATAGGAAATAGCTTTTTCATTTTTAAGATGGAGAAGATAATAAATACATTTTAGAAAACCATTTCTAGCTTTCAAAAGAAATGCACTTTAACAACAACTTTTAAACTGCAAAAGCCATCATTGATTAAAGCACTAAATATATTGTAAAGACATAAAATATATTGTAAAGACATAACCTGTGTATCCTATGCTGTAAGACTAACTTCCCTTACTTTCCAGTTCTTAGATATATTCACAAACAATTCTCAATGCTATAAGTGAATGAGATTGAGCAGTGACAAGAATATAAAGTAACTCTGCACAAACAATTAGTCAGAATTCCCCATGTTTTGACCTAAGCTATCCCAGAGATAGCTCAGAAAACAGGTTGATTTCTTTATTCCTGTGGTGTCTTGAATGCATTCATTTGCACAGAAGATATAATTCAAGGTGTCTTGCAGAACATAAAGAAGGAAAATAACACTTTTTAGTCAAAGGCTTTCCTTTAGCTATCCACAAGAATGGAACAGAAATCCAAACAAAACATTTGATTTAGAGCAAGTTTTGCCATGCACTTGGTGGAGGTGGTATATCAGGTCCTAGGATTATCAGCCAGTGGGAACAAGCACCTGAGGTAAAAAGATAATAAAGGTGAACTTGCAGTGAAAAAGCTACAAGCAGAAAGTTCTAGGAAAGCTTAAGATAGGATTTATGATCTCTTTCTCTTCAGATAAGCAAGCACAGTTTAAATGTCATTGTAGCATGGCTAATGTGAGCGCACGTGTTCTATGGTGATAATGTTGTATCACCCACTTCAGGGGGTCCTGCTGGGATTTGGGTTGCTCTGAGGACAGCTATGAAATTGGGAAGTAAACACTGAACATTTTTCTACTGTCTTGATCCTTTTACACTGTGATGAGCCCTTGTTTGTATAAGCAATTTGAGCACAGCTAAGGAACAGCTTGGACAGAGTACTGAGTGAAGGTAGAATGGAACCATTAACTGGTGCCAGGACAAGCCTCATTTTGACACAGTCTCCTTCCTTTTTGTGGGATTGCACCAGGCTACCTTCATGAATTCAGTTTAGATTATTAGACGACAAATTGAACTCATCAGAGGCACTCTTTACTATCACTACAATTTTAAAACTACAGCCAAGTCTAATGCTAATACTGTGGATGTAGGCTGTAAAGATAGCAGTTTTTAAGAGATGTTTATTAGTCAAAGAAAAGGGAGGTTTTTAAAATTTGTGCCTTTCCTCTTTATTTTGCCAGTGTTGTACTGAAATAAGTTTATATTTCAGAACTCAGACTCTGAATATACGTAAACATTTTTTTTTTATTCACTGAGGTGAGTTAACCAAACATGCTTTGCAAAGCTACCATAGAAAAATGTCAAAGTAATAATTTTCAGTTGCAATCAACACGAGTTTACATTCTGCTGCCTAACCCTTGTAACTAAAGCACTTACAATTTATTAGTGTGATGATAAGGACATAAATAATATTGACTTGCCTGTAATATGATTATATGCAAACTAACGTAGCTTAAAAACAGTTTGATGATATTTTGTATCATGGTCTCACCAAAAAAACACATAAGCATTTTACAAAATATAGGGGCAGTATGACCACCAAAGTGGTAAGAAAAGAGGGGTGTGTTGGCATGTAAAGGCATGGATCCAAATAATGTAGAAGCACAAGACAGAGAATAGGTAAGTTTAAAGGACTACAAATAGGATTCCTTGGATACACAACAGGATGGTTGACAAAACAAAGGAAAGTAGAGAAACATTATTGGGAGAGGTTACACTCCCCTTTGGAGGAGAGTAAAATGAGATAATACCATCACACATAAGTACAGAAAAATCAGAGAAGAAAGATGAGAAAATCACTTTGGTTTTGGCCCTTCATCAATGAGTCCTCCAGCCTGATCACTCAGGCGTCAGTGACTAAAAACACCAAGAAGCACATCACTATAGATCAGTGGCTCTATGTTATTTTATAGTCGCAGATAATTCAGAACATAGGTACAAAGCACTAACAGTTTTGCATATGTAATGATCAGGATTAATGATTCCCAAATACATCTTTAGCAATACAAGTACCACTATTCCATTCAGTGAAGTTTGAAAACTGGCCTGCTTTGCCAGTCTTTTAAAAAGTTCCATCGCAATAATATCTGATTATTTAACTGCTATCTATCTGCCAACAATCTATGTATTCAATTGAAATATGCTGACTTTTCAAATCATTTCCTTCTTGTCTTAAAAATTCTACATGTTGGTACTTATTTTATTTTCATAACTGGGGAAGGAAATATCGATATCTCAAGTTGCACATATTGGTATAAAAGGCATATTGACTTAAAGTTTCCTGGCAGATAGACATTCTGGTGGTGTCCAATAGATTTGATATAGGGTACAACTCTTATGTTTCCTTCCTAGAACTGCAATTTGTTTCAGAAATACTTTACATGCAATGAGGTCTGCCAGACTACAGCTCAACAAGAGTGGTTGCAGCATTGCTTTCATTTTATTACCATTGGCAATGTTAGCGTAATTAGCTAATTAATATGGTAATAATATTAGAAAAAACATCAGATGGGGATTAATTAGTCATACTAAATATCTCATATTTCATGAGTTATTTTATGGCCCAAGAGAAAAAGGAAATTAAACGAAGGCTTAAAACCCTAGTTAGTAAGTAGCTCTGCTCCTTTCTTTTAAAGCAACACATTAAATGTTTCTCTCATATGAAGAGTAGAAAAAAAGAGGTTACAAATATATATAATAACAAGTAACATTTGTTGTTATTATAAATGAATGTATACAAATAGAATAAAGTTATACATTTTCACAAACCTGTTCTGCAGCAGTATTTAGCTTTGCCTGGCTATTCATCTCACCACAAAATGGAGTCAAAATAATTGACATTGAAGCTGATTATTTATCACTGAGGAAAATATTTTTAATGGGAAAAAAGATCATCATGTCACTACTAATATTGAAAGTTATTTAAAGAGAATGTTATCATTGGGCGAACATATATTACAGAGCTTTATGAAATGCCTTTGGAAATTAAAATCAAAATGGAACAGCAGAATTCTTTTATTTATGTCTGTGTGTTTAATGGTAATGAAATATGCAAGACCAAGCTTTGTATGCTGAATTCCCTTATTCAGTAAACAAGCCTAGCAAAGTTTCCTCCTTCCTTCCTCACCTATAATAACTACTTGCATGAAATAGAGGGGATGTTGTGTAAAATGGATTATGTTATTAAAAAAAAAAAAACCCTCAGCATTTTATGTTTCATTTGATTTAGTGGTCTGCCTCAGTTGGAATGACAATATTTTCCCAGTTTCTTGTGAGACTTTTGGAAATATCCAGTGTTGCTTCTCATTTTGCATGAGTTGAAATGCAAATCTTCCATGGACAAACTCAGTAAATCACTTCAGCATTAAATAACAGTTAATAGGATATGAGCACATAAATCAGTTCTTCAGTGCATACACACCACTGACCCTGATCCGTTTAGCTTTTTCTTTGTGTCGAGTCTTGATCCCTGACTTTTGTAATGATCTCTGCCGTCACTGAATTCATTGCAAGATTGTAGCCTAGAACTGCCAAAATTGAATCAGTGTGTTTGGGCCCTCAGTTTTGTAATGTGCTATCAAAAAAACAATGTTCAAGGCTCAAAGTCTTGAAACCACAGTGAAATAGAATTAATAAAAAGTTATACAGGATTAATTTGAATGAGGTCCTAGTTTTATATTTAATTCATGGAAGTTTTTGTGCATTAAGGGGTGAGAAGATTGGTTTCTGGATTCAAAATTCCAGTTGTTGTACCAAAAAGCTGGAGGAAATCACTTGTAGAATTTAGATTAGGAATTTAATTTATAATAATTTTATAAGCAAATAATTATAATAATTATAATAATCATAATAATTTTAATTTCTAAATATCTTCTAGATTTAAAATCTAAATATCACTCCATTAAGACAAGAAATTTAAAGGGCTGTAGTCCAAACCCTTAGATCAAACTGAGGTCCAGGAATGGTGATGATGAAACCTAAATTCAGGATTCTTGGATAATGCTCTCTTTCCAGCGAGTCAGACATTACACAGCTTTGTCTATCAAGACTAAGTTGACTGGAACTTATGAGTAAATAGACAGATTTTGGAATGACTGGAGAATTAAAATAATAAATTGCAGAGGTTAGCATCCTGACAGCAAGAGAGAATATGTAGGATGGGCTTTATCTGCATTCCAGGTCTTAGCTTCTGTCAAACTATAAAAAAAAAAAAAAAGAAAATTTTTTTTTCCCATAAAGATCTCCATAAATGTCACCATTAGGCAGAATCAGGATTTTTTTTCTGTATTACATATATTACCTGTAATTGTGCTTCCAAGAAGCCAGTGAGACATCCTAATATAAAGGTTCGTAATCAGAAGGTTTTTTTCAGTCTAAGGAGAGAAAAAGGGCAACTTGACAAAATTTGCTACACCAGTGGCAAATTCCACTAGATATCTAGCAGCAGTATGTTGTCCTTCTAAAGGGAAGTAGGAGTGGGGTGCAACTCTCTTCCCTTTGCATTCTTTGAGACTTCAGCTGAAAAGCCACACAGGGTGGAACAAGGTGCCTTGTAAGGTGCCTACCACTGTGCCTAGTTTTCTTACTGAGCAGGGCTCACTTTCAGCCTCTGCTGATAATAAAGCCATAAAAAATTAGAGACGGTCTGTACTTCTGAAGGGGAAAAAACTACTGTGCTAATAAAATTTTAAGTCACAAGCTCTCTGTCTCTTGAGAAGTAAACTGGGAATAAAATTATTCTTTCTAGCCTAGAGATCTCTTCCCGAGCAAAAAAACCCTGCTTTAAGTGAAAAGTTTGTTTTGAAAGCTCAAAAGCAAATTAATTTTTCTAATAAAAGAGGGATTCTGGCAAGGTAAATGTTAACCTTTTTCACAGCATATATGTACACATTATACGATTCCTAAAATTTGCTTCAGATACCAGCAGTATCTCTGGAGAGTTTATTACACTTGATTATTCCACTTAAGTATTCATAAATATTTATGCACCAATTGATGTTCTTGATATAATCTTTCAGTGGTTGGTACAAATATGTCACTAAAAAGAACAGTGAGGGAATCTGCAATTAGCAATTAGTGATTCGAACATATCATGTGAAAAGTTGAAAATCTCACTTGTAAAAAAGACACTTCTACATTAAACATATGGTTTAGTATAGTTTTCAAATGCAAGTCACCACCAGAGCTCTAAGCCTGCTCTCTAAAGACCGATCTACACTAATATGAAAAGGCAAGAACATTCACCTGAATTAAGTTACAAGAGCTTTGTTTGCCCAAATAATATTAAAAATTTTAATGACTGATCCATTTCTTTTAACTTTTTTCATCCTTTTCTCAAATACATTTACATTTCTCTGACCAAAATGACACTTACAGCCTTACGTTCCTAATTGTACTTAGGAAGGAACTCTATGTTCATGGAGTATATTACTTCATAAAAAACAGCTGCCAATAAGATCTGTTTTCTTGATTTAGAATTTCATATGAACTTGCTTTTTTGTTGTGGAGGTAGTAACCAGACATTATTGTTCTTTCTGTCACAGGAAGCTCATATGCACCATGTAAGTAGGAACAAAGCATTAAACCATCATTTCTCTTAATGTGTCATTTATGATCAAATACAACAGTGGTTAATGAAACACTAATCGGGCAGGCCATACATTATCACATTTTGTCTGAGTATGTGTAATCATTATTATAAATTGATTTCCTAAAATGAATTACTGGAAATTTTTTGTCCCCAAATCTGTAGTATCTCAAGTTCCATTCATTGCAGTGGAAGCTTTGAGTTAGTGCCAGATCTAAATACAAAAGAGATAGTGACCACCTACCTCTTGATGATCTCCATGTAGAATTTCTTCCCCTATCCAGTTAGCCCAGGCTTGTACTCACAACTAACCTACAGATTGCTCTTTGCTGTCACATCCTGAGACAAGCAAAAAACCCCACTTACTCCATGGCTGATCTCAACCCTAACAGCTGCCCATGACCTCTTTTAATTTGGAAGCTCAGCCATGAGAAGGCTGACAGGAAAACATCTCTGTGGCTTAGCTGAGTGAAGTTCATCCCTCTGCACATGTGCTTTCTTTGCACAGTGAATGTTCCCATTGTCTGTGGCTGGTGCCTAACTAGACCTTAACCAAGCAGACCTGTTTTACTGCTATGCTGCCAGAGTTGTGCAGACTCCCTTCAGTACCAGCTTTACACACAAAAATAAGAAGTAATTGATCAGAGCAAGCTGGCTGCCAGACACTGCAAAACAAGAGTTGCAAAAATATTAATGCCAGAGCCCTGAGATAAAAGAGGCATGCTGCGGCTGCGGTGGCTCTTGCTCCTGAGGGAACTGCTCAGTGTCAGCTGCTGTCCACAGGGAGACCTGATGCCCCTGGCAGCTCTCACTGTGGGCTTACTTTCCTTACCTAGAGCAGCAAAAGCCTAAAGCTTTGGCAGGGCTGTCACCAACAATACAGCACTCACTGTGTCTGTTTCTCTGAATTTCAGTCATGAAATTCAGAGAAACAGACAGTACAAAAAAAAAAAAAGGATTACAAAGGGGTTTTTTTCTTTTTTTTTTTCTTTTTCTGTTTTTTTTTTTTTGTCCCCGAAAAGAGATATTACAATTAAAAGATGTTTCGGGACACTTTAGGAAAAGCCTTCTACATAATGGGTCAGGAGATGGCTGTAATAGGCCTAAGTCTTTTCTTCAGGTAACTGTACTCTGCAGGTTGGTAGTCAGCAAGCCCACTTTTAATGACTGTTTTCCTCTCTACCATGTAAACACCTCTACCTCCTATAATTTTTACCTCAAAGAAAAATGTTGTCTTATAAAGTAATATGTTTGGAAGGTGGAAACCAACCATTTAGGGCATGGAAAATATATATTTGCTGTCAAATAGAAGGATTCTTCCAAGACAAATTGTAATTGGGCCAAACATAAAATAAATCTGTTACTTCAATGCTCAAAACCTTTCCCTTCATCATACAAGTTAGAAGCAAAAAGGAAAAATACCTTACTTGAGCTTGTGTTCTTTCCAATATTTAATGAAACCATACTTGCTCGGATTCAGATAAGCAGATTTTCCAGGTATTTTATATTTCCTTAGATGATAAGAAATAAATTGAATTTGAGAATCTCATCCCAGGAATTGTTCAGGAGAAGGGTTATTGCTTCTGTTAACATGTTTTTGGATTGAATATGCTAATATACTTTCATTATGGTTATACCATTTCTAGGTCTCTAACTCACTCAAAGCCACAGGCAATGAAGCATTCCAAACAACTGTCATAGGAGGTTGCAAACTTTGAGTCAAGCAGGATTATTTCTGTGTGTGCACACATTTTCTATTTTATGTGAACTAAAATTTGATGTCACAACACAAGAATGGGCTTTTTTATATATTGCTAGTATCGCTCTCATTTGCATAATGTAAGTTATAATCAATGCAGTATTTTATTGCAAATTTGAAACATAAGTGTCTCATTTATGAAATTAGGCAGTGAAGAGAGATCCTTTAAATGTGCATGAAAGACATGAATACTGACAGAATTTCTGAAGATTTATATGTCGAGTAAACGTCATTTAAGGACATAAATTCACAGCATCCTCTTCTGACATTCACAGTCATACTCCAGTTTTGGCATTACTGAAAACTTCAGCCAGGGAGAAATAATGCAGATACCAAATCAGCAGAAGCAAAGGCATATTCACATCAAGCAGATTTTTAATACTCTTCTATCAAAACTGCAACTAGAAAATTATACTGGCTAGAGAAAGCCAGTAAGACTCCAAGTGATTTAAAACAAGGGAGATGTTTTGTCTAAGAAAAGGAAGCACCTAAGTAAAACAGAAAGGAACAAGAACCCAGTAAAGAAAATACTTTATGCGCAAGTGAAGACAGGAAAATTTTTATAAAGAAGAAAAAAGTAGATGAGTTCCTCAACTTACACAGTAAATGGACTGTTGGTGAAGAAACTCATTCTCATAAAAAGGCCCATTTGTGCCGCAGCAGTGAAGATGTCAAAATAGCAGCAAAGAGACTGACAAAATCCAGACTGTGAACAATCTGGAAAACACTGTGAAGAAATGGTTCTGTACCATAGAAATAATCTCTTTGCTAGTTGGAAAATACTACGAATCCTTACAGAAAGATTAGTGTTGGTTAAAAGATAGATGAAAGTCATTGAATTAAAAAAAAATATCCAATAATACATATCATAAAGGAAAAGGAAGGTTACATGCAAGCCTCACATTCACATTTTTTATTTAAGAGGAGGGAATTTATTGCATATCCAAGAAGGCTTTCTGAAAGTACTAAATATGGAGTTCAGATTAGCCAAATAAAAAATAGAATACATGCAAGAAATTTTAAGTAGAACAGCTTATGTTTGAACGATAGCGCTTAAGTGCAAAGGGTGAAGGAGTCATAGCATCCTTCCCTCCATAAATTCAACAAATATTCAACAGGGATTGTTTGTCATAAGGACAAAGAGGAAGTCATAAGGACAGAGGAAAGACAGAGGAAATGCTCTGTTCTTTATACTCTGAACATTCAGACATCTGGAATATTTTTAGTGTGACCGAATTATCACAGGGATGGATACAAAATTTTGATTCCACAAGAGAAAATAATTTCACAAGAAATATTCAAGCTTTTCTAGAGAGAAGAAACTCCATCTTGGAATAAAATTGTCGGATCTGAGGAAAGAATGCTGTCTCATTTCGAGGAAGTTGCTCTTCTGTCTCTCTTTACTAGATCGGCATCTGCAAATACATTAGCTAATAGGGCAAGAAGTAAGTACAAAATAATCAATGTAATTATATTGTTTCTGTCTTATTAAAGTGCCCAGAAAGGATTGAACCTTCTTCATTTCAAATACAGGTAAATAATGTTGTCAGCATAATATATGGAATAAAGGGGAGAAAAAAAAAAAAAAGATTGGCATGCTGTTTCCTATGTCTGCTTACCTGCTTTCAAACTAAAATAATCCCATATTTAGTTTATGGGATAGTCCCTCTGCTGGTATGTGGTACTGTTATAGTGAATTCTGAAAAAAATATTCTATTTCTTCCACTATTCATTCCCCTAAAAGAAATCTGTCCTCCGTCACCCGTTATGAACCAGCCACTGGAGAACACGTAAGTGCTGAAGTTGTATAAAAAACACTTTTTAAATTAACATTGAGTGAATTTTCTCCTTGCCTACAAGATAATTACGTTTCTGATGTTGCCCACTTGGAGATGCACTTAAAAGTATCAGCAGTGCTTGAGATAACATCTGCTAAGTGCTTTTTGATTAAGTCTTTTATAATTACTCATTTTCACAAAGCATGTCTCTATTTGAAGGGCACCTCAGTTATCAAAGAGAGTATGGTAATGGAAGCCTTTGACTATTTTGGATTTCTTACGCTGATTTGACATTTTGTTTAGGTTTATGAGAAGTTAGAAAAGGCTGTGGATGCTCTCTGTCATGACTGCTTGAATTTTTACATGTAATCCAAACTATGCCTCCTACACACCATCTATGAAGAGATGATGGATGTATTTGTTAGCTCAAGTTTGGAAGCTTGTCATCTCAGACTGGAGAAACACAGTACATCTGGCAATAGAAGTGACCACAAACAAAAACCACTCAGACTACAATTCTTAAACAGAATTTTGTAATAGGTGCACCTCAATTCCTAAGTGATGAAGTCCTTTTATGAGACTGCTGGGAAATCTAAGATAACTGGAAAAAACCTAGATAATTTCTGCAATAATTATAATTTTCTTTTTTTTTTTAATGAAAAAATTCAAAGACACTTTCAAATCTTACATAAAATACTTGAGAAAATTGAATAATCCTGCAAGTATTACCAGAAAATCCTTGCCAGTCTATCAACTGGTCAACAAATCTCACCAGATGCTGTTGGTGCTTGAATGAAGTCATTAGATATAAATATAAAATGATTTTTAAAAGAATAATCTAAAATGTGAGATGCTTCTCATCTTCTTTGCAGATCAGATGTCCTTAAAATGTTTTCAGTCATCAACTCAAAAAAAAAAAGTTGTAAATATCTCAGGAAAGAAAGTTATACTCAAAGCAAATAAGAATATATTTAGAAACACATTTGTTGATGATCAAATCAGGTGGTGGGACATTTGAGAAAAACTGCATTATCTTTTTCTCTAGGCATAAGCAATATTAGGTGAAAAACAAATAAGACATTTCTGGGTAAAGAGATGGTAAGGATTCTGAACCCTAAGGAAAGCATTCCCTGGCATTTTGTTTCACCAGCTGAGGGATGCTAGCAAAACACATCCATAACTATGGAAGCATGCTTGGTGACTAGCAGGACAAGAACATGCTGTAGGTCAGACAATAAATTTAGATCTCAGCAGTAACTGGAAGTTATTAATGGATGTTTAGATATGAAATAAAAAAACCCCACACACATTGCTTTTCAGGAAAAAAAGCTGTGACTCAAAAAATCCAGAAATAGTGAAATAATTTATGCATTTTCATGAGCAAAACAGGTTTCATCAAGTTATTTATTGATTCATTTAAAAAAATTAATACATTACAGTGATAAATTACATGTCAAGGACCTTTCACATGTGACTTGCAGACCAACAAAAGACTAATCTTGGAAAACTGAATTTCTATATCTTAGGCAGAGGAGAACTCATGTTATTTTGCATATGTCATGGCACAAATGCTAACAGTAAATCAATCATAATAACTGCTTTAAACTTGACAGGAGTAATGATGTTAGAGCACAGACCCAGACAAGGTTTTATATTACCAACACAGAGGACTTCTTCTAGGATTTATGTACACAGAGCACATTTTTCCAGTTTGATGTTGTGAGTGCTTCTTCAGGGAAAAGTAAAAAACTTGAAAATACAGTTTGAAAATCGGCCTTTCCAAGTTTGGACCACATTTTGGAGAAGAATTATGAAATCATTATTCATATTTTTATTCCTAGAACTGTAGCTATTGCTGGATTTTCTGTGACAAACTGAAACAACTGACTGTGGAAAATTTCTTCCATAAACAGCTCATTGCCACGTATGGGTCGTCAAGGGGAATCTTGGAGATGAATACAATGTGAGTTCATCATACTGAGTACAACAAGAAGTCATGGCTGGAGCCAGAAGAAATGCCAACTTACAATGGATACCTGCATCATCTATATCTAGTATCATTCTGAAACATAGCTGTGACAATTAATTATGAATAATTATTTACTAGTAATGTAATTAAGTGATGGAAATATCAAGCTGGAATTGTGCGCCAGCCAAAACAGGAATAATGAAGATGAGACTGGTAGAAACTGATTAAGTAAAGATCGGGAGAGCAAAGAGATGAAGACAAAAAGAGTAATTCTGTCTGAAGTATCCAGTCTTTTGAACATGCTTCTTAGAAATATGAGAATGCTTGCTTCCCTTATTGATGGTATGCTTAAACAAATTATGTAAGTTTAAATTTTAAGTATCATTTTTTGAGAAATAAGTATGTTAATCTTGTCATTATATTAAAAAAAATGTCAAACAGGAGGGTAAGAAACTATCTGCTCCTTATTGGAGATTCAGATCAAATAATCTATTTTAAGGAGTTTGTTGGCAGATGTCATAGGAGATCTTCATCTACATTTACTCAGGTAGTAAAATTTCTGTTCTCAAACAATTGATTTAGCTTTAAAAACCACTACAGAATGCTATTACTATGTATTCAAGGTATTTTTTGTTATGCACCTTTTCTTATAGGCAAATAGACAGGAAAATCTGATTAACAGAAGTCATTTGTACTGGCTGCAAATCTACTAAGACACTAAGATAACTCAAATTCTTATTAAAGTTCCTGTTAAGAATATAAGTTCCTTCCTCTAAGACCTGACTGCTTATTTAAGTCTTTCTACAGAAAATCTTACTTCAGTTGATAATATTTAAAGAAACTTCTCAAGACCAATGTTAAGTGGAAGAGGTTACTTAGCATACTTTTGTATAAATCCTATTGCACAGTCAAACAATCGTCCTTTATTTGTGATGTCACACAACAGTATAAATATGGTCTATTATCAAGAATATTCAAATGCAGATAATATGCACTCATTTTGGGTATGTGCCACCTGTTCTCAATGAAAACTTGATGAACAACATCAAACAAATTTCAACTGCTTGCTGTAGCTGCCCTTTACTGTAATATATTTAAAAGGAATTTGTCAGATGCCATCCATGAGGGATATCTGTACTTTAGACACATCTGATGACAGGCTGCTTGGAAATTTTTGGCTTCTGATGAGGAAAAGAGAGAGGAGAAAAAAAAATCTTGTCTTTACTTACGTAAATGCAAAACTTTTCTTTTGACAAGTGTGCAGCTCAGGATTGCTAATTATAATGACTCCTCAAGTAGGATTTCCAGAATTATAAGATAATATCTATCTTAGGAATGATTGGCTTGAGGCAGAAAATTACAAATGCCATGAAAATTTGTATATTATCTACCTGCCTGAATGACTGCTTGATATTTCTTTAAAGATACTTCTTTAGAATCCACAGAGTACTTAAAGCTTCAGTAAAAGATGAACATTTAAAAGCATGTTCCTCTGAAATATGTATCTCCTCATGAAGTTGTGAATGCAAATGACAGCGCTTCTCTTTCTGAAAAAAAAAATCTCTCCAAGGTGTTTTATTTCCAAGTAAAATCTTGTCCTTTCTAAAAGGGATGGCTTTAGAATGTCTGTATATTTTTAGGGGGAAAAATATCATCTGCTCCTTATCCCACAGAAAGAGTTCCAGAATATGATTCATTGTTTGGTACATTATAGTGATGCATTAAATACCTGGCACTCATTTGAGGCATGCATGTGTTTTTCATCTAGCACCATTCCTGCCAAAGAAGTTCTGAGCTCCCTGCAGAGATGTAATGTTTCCACATGAAGACATCTTAGCCTCTAGCAAATCTCCATTTCAGTGTGAAACTATGCAGGCCATTTCCATCTAAGTCTGCATGGCTGATTTGTACCTCTGATCTTACAGGGTGCAATATATACATTCATGGTAATGGTGTCAATATGGCACAAGCACCAAGTATACCAGAATCTTCCTGTTAGCAAGGCATTGTAATTTTTTTAGCAAAGAATTGGGTACAAGAAGAATTGGGTGCATTAGACAACTTCCTAGGAATATGCAGGTCACTGACTACTTTGGTGAAGTTTAGCTTAACAGATTTGCATTAAAATATTCCTATTTTTAAATTCAGTTATCAGAATTATTACAGCTTATGAATAGATATAACTGTAAGAGTTGGAACTGGGAGGGCATCATGGTTGCTGGGTGCCTTACAGATTTGGGGTGGGAGGATCTTACTATTTTTGAGCTATTTTGAGTTGTCAGGCCAAGTACTCAACCCAGCAAAGGAAAGGACCTGGAGGTTCTGGAATACACTGCAGAGTAATCCCTGCCCTCAGAGTAGCCACATACAGCTGGAATTAGAGGAAGAAACCCCAGTGGCATACCTCTAACCACAGGCACAGGTAATCCTTTTGCCAGAATCCCAGTGTGCCCTGTGTGACCCATCCACACTGAGTAATGCCCCAAGTGTGAGGAAGTGTTTCTACGGTTGCTTAAGCACATGTGCAATTTCCAGTGTTTTACTGAAATGTTTTATTGAATATATCTAATATGCATCTATTAAGCAGAGAGGTCATTACTTTGTGAACTAAAATAAAGGCAATCTGCTCTAGAATACTGAAAAAACCTTTGATCAGTGAAACTGCAAGTGCTTAGGATGCAGGATAACAGATTGCAAAGTCCAGCATTAGCCTTTTAATATTTAATTTCCATATTAATATGAATCAGATCTTCAGAGATTTACAATTAAGATGTTTGTCAGCATTTCATTGCAAATGCTCCTTGGTGTTTTGAGCTCAATAATTATTTGTCAATGGTTTGGGGATAATACCAAATCATGCTTAAATAATAATGGCCTTCTTGAATATTTACAGAAGAATGGAGTTGATTGCAATTTTTTATCTTATTGTGTACTTGAGTTTATTAAATATGTGGCACTTCTATCTACTGGGATGAATTTTTTTAATATATATTTGTTAATATTTTCCCATCAAAATTAAGCTCCATATTAAAATTTTCCATATAAATGTCAATATTTGGACTTGAAGTCGATGGCTATAGAGTCAGTCGAGGATAGGGAGCTGTATGAGTTTTTCAGATTGTTCAGCTAAAAAAAATTTTAAAACTCCGCTTCTCAAAATAATCAGAGTAGCAAATGAAGTTTCCTCAGCTAATATCTTTGTTTTCATCTATCTTTTTTCCTTAAGATACATCTGTGCCAGAAAGACTATGGAAACATACTGTATTGTTAATTTAGAAGATGTATTTGAGTAACACAGCCTAACAGCATACATTTACAGCATACGTAGCAGTTAGTCAAGTTTTGACAGTCAGCTTTGATTTTTTTCTTTGGTCTGGTCAATGTGCTGAAGCTAAAATCATTTTTTAGCAAAATTAACAGCAACCATCCTTTTGCTAAGTAACTTGGCACAGACATTGTCCTCAGAAAATCCTATAGAGACCTCTTACAGTTAGGGCTTCTACACAGAAAGAGAATCTCGACCTTTGCTTTGACATGGATTTGGCTGGCCCACAGCAGGTACGCAAACCACAATTCCTGATGCACTGTGCTTGATTGTCCCTGAAGTCTCTTCAGCTTGACAGTTGCCTCCCTTTCAATTGTGAGGGCAATATAATTCTACTGATACCCAGCAGAGAGCAGGCTCTGATGCCAGAAATGGATGAAGGTTCCCTCCTCTCTTCAACAGATTGTATTAAAATCTCAGTTCCAATCACAGTTTTCAACTAACTATTTTTTATTTTACAGTTAGGTACTGTGATACCTGTGAGCTGGAAAAATAAATTGCACTTAGGTAAGGAATAATAAATAAAGACTTCTCAAAATGAAATTTCTCTATGGAAATTCGAGGAAGGTTTAATTTCTTCTTTTGCTCACAGAAATTTACAAATTAATTTATTTAGATTAATAAATTTGAATCTAACCAAAACATTTAAAATTGCCTAATTCAAGTATAGTTTTCTCATGAGTTGTTAATTGTGTAGATGTGTTTACTGACGATGTCATGGTGTTATGCATACGCTGCGGATTGGGTTTCCTATGGGTCCAGACTTTTCTGGACAGGTCAGGATATTGATAAATTCCTCATCTGATAAAGTCAAGTCATGAAGAATAAGAAAAGGAGGAGGAAAGCATGAAGTATGCCCTCATTGATGTGGCAGCACAAGGATATTCAGCTGAAGAGCAAACCAAATTAAAGCAAGGAATTCTGTAATTTTTAAGTTGTAAACTTTTTGAACTCTCTGAATACTCTGTCTACAAAAAAGTTTGAGTAGTTGACTTAGGCTGACACAAATGTCACAATATCAGGACTTCCTAAGGGACTATGCTCTGATTTTCGCCTGGCTGAACTATCAGTGGAAGCTGTTGATATTTTTCTATCTATCCTTGACAACTGGGGATAGAAAATAGAAGATTACGCACCACTGCCTACAGATAAAAAGACTTCACACTGGCTGCATTGTGGTTTTACTTTCAGTACAGAGACAATTAATATTAAGAGACCATAAACTGAATACCTTTAAAAAATGTAAATATGGCTACTTTACTACTTTTGTTTATTATTTGTAGCGAAACCATTCCTTAAATCCATAGTATATTTCCAGGAATTTGTAAGAGCTTGTGAACCACGATTTAAAAAGCCCTAAATAAAAAAAAAAAAGCCTAGGTTTTAGATGACTTAACCTACTGCACAGAGGTTTGGGGTTTTTTTGCTATTTAATGATAAAGTAATGTTACTTGCTGTTCTGTTTGATATGTGATGAAACTTCAAAATTTTACCTACAAAATAAAACGTGGGTTTGGTTTTTTTGGTTTTTTTTCCAAGATGATAAGTTTTTATTTTGATAGTCAAGATCAAGTCAAGTTAGCTGAAATGGTGATATTGTTTCCTACAGCATTTTAAATGCATTTCTGAAACAAAGAAATTCTATGGCAAATACAAGATTCTTTGCAGGCATTGAACTTCATATTCTTCTGAGTATCTTCTTTTAAGTGAGATACTTGTATCTTCATATCATGGCTTTATCAGTCCCCTTCACATAAATACAGGTTTCTACAAAAGGATTTATTTCTAAGTGGATTATAAATTTAGATGACACCCAGCCAAGTGACAGGGCAGAAAACTCTATTTCTATAGTCACTTCAATTTTGAAAACCAGACCTCATTTCTAGAAAAAGGAGCAAGATTTTTCAGTAAAATGTTGAGTGAAACATTCTTGAAGACATTCTCTTGGCATTGTTACATTTATTAACAATTTCAAGGGCACACATTCCAAGGGTATCCATCTGAATTTTACAATATGCTTGAATTTGCACAGATATGTAAAAACACAAAAGCAGCATATTTGTGAGAATTTTATTTTTTACTTCTACAATTCACAGTACATAGACAGCTTTTATGGTTTACTGGTAACTAAAATGAAAAATATTTTTAAAGGGTTTATCAGGTTGGGTTTTTTTACCAGATTTTATGGGATATTTGAAACAAAAATGTAGTTCACTTTTGGGGTGAGAAAGTCCATGCCATTATTGATATCCTGTCAAGTACAAGAAAGAGTCTTGGGTCCTGCTTGGATTTGCAATTTATTCAGCATTGAAATAAAAGAGAGAAAAAAAGGGTTACAGAAAATTGTATTGTATGTGATATTTTTCAGCTGAGGTGGTTGCCATGAAGTGAAGCTCCAGTGATGAAAAGCATTTGTAACAAAGGGAGCAATTGCCATCTTGCAGGAAGGTGTACAGCAAGTGCCCACGCTGGTCTCTACCACAACAAAAGGCACCCACAGCAAATGCTGCTTGCTCTGCACCAGTGGCAGTAGCAGCATGCACGTGTACTGTGCCCCAGGAAAGACATCCACCTCCTCCTGGACACAGGGAGTCTAAAGGTCCTGGGAAAACAAATCTGCCTCTGTGTATTCCTGAATTCTGTCTCCTAGACTTCACTGTGACAAAAGTAAGGAGGTTGAAAAGATTGCTTCTTTAACACTCAGGAAATGAAGGAAAAGTGAAGTGGGCTCCACTACCCAGTCTTGAGACAGTTCAAAGAAATCAGGCAGCTCCTGAACACTCCTGGACTGCAAAGAAGATTCTATATAATTCACTGGAAGGTAGAGATTGAAATATTGATCATTTCCCACACTGAAAACAGTTGCTACCACAATCTATTGAATATATTTGCATCAGTCATGCTTCATTTTTGTACTCTGGACAGGCATGAAATTCACTTTTGTGAAGTTTGATTCAATGTGAGAGTCCCACTTTAAAAACAGAAGTGAAATATCTGGGCATTTAACAACCAGACTTTAATATATCAGACATTGAGTGAGTGCTTCCTCCTCTTTTTTTCTTTTTTAAGTACTAGACATACAATCCTATGTGTCCTCAGATTTAAATTCAGGTCACATTCTTACTAAAGTAACCTAGGGTTTCTATGAGATGATGAATGGATTGGAGTAACCCATCTTGACAGAGAAAGATATCATCCTAATAATCTGATGTTTTATGTTCTTTTTTATAATTACTTTTGCCTCAGATTAATGAATTTCATTTACAGTAGCAAGCTAGCAAATGGAAAACATTCAGCACAAGTATGAAATATAATGGAAAGATGAGACTATTTTGTATGTAAGACATAAATTGAAGTATTGAAGAGTCATTATTTAGGAAAAAAAATCCCTTTTCTTATGGTGTAAATTTTATTAAAAAGAAGTCTTTTTCCCCTCAAAAGAAATCAAATGCATTTACATTCCTGAAGACAATTACCAAGGCCACGGAACTGAAAAACTGAGCTTTCAATTTTCTTCTCAAATAATCCTCTTTTTTCCCACTTGTTTCTCTGTTTCATGTGTTATATCCTTCCTATCTCCATTTGAAATCAAATCATTAAAAGGGAAAAAAAAAAAATAAAAACTCAGTATTTTTAAAATGAGCTTCTGTTTCTATATAAATCCTTCCTTGTTTAGAAATGCATGGTCTCATCTCCCAAGGAATGCATATCTCTTTCAAACAGGATCCCCTCGTAACAGCTGTTCTGCAGCCTAAAGCAGCTGAGTGCTGCTTAATAAAGCCATTACACTAAAAAGTGATATGGAATGGATCTGTAAGCTGGAAAGGAGCAGTACCAGGAGCTGGGACACAGAGCTCAGGGTCACAGTGCTGAGAGCAAAGGCATCAGCATGAGAATCAAATGTCACAGATAGAAGTGGCCACGGAAGTCAGACATCTCCAGACTGAAAGGCAGCAAGTAACTCCATAGCAACCAGAGTCTCTCTTTAATAGGAAAGATCTTAATGGTACCTACAGCTCCAAATTCTATGTTACTGGAAGGGATATCTGCCCACCACCCCCTTAAAAAAAAATCTAAACCCTAGCACTGCCCCTACCCATCATCCCCAAAAAATCAAAACCATTCCAGGGAAGGACTCCAAATTAATTTACAATTTGGGGCACAAGGGCAAAGACCAAATTATGAAGTTTCCTATATCTTACTGAGAAAACCCTGTAGAAACCAACACCTCATGGTGGCATGGAATTTTACTGTGGCAACAGATGTAATACTACCTTGTTAGGCTGTAAAAGGACCAAACCAAACAATATACACATCACAAATAATGCCAGAGAACAGAGTGAGCTTACCCCATGGCCATTAGAATGTTTTGTCCTCACAGCAATATATGCTCTCAGAACTGCAAAAAAACAGACCAAAACCAACCAAAAACCATACTCTGACACACATAGCTTGATATGCAGAAGATAGCACAGTGTTCACTGTGGCAAGCTGAGAAATATGACTCCATACATCAGAGCACACAAGCACACGGAGGTGAAAGAGTAGGAGAGTCCAGCACTCAGGGTTGCTTTTGTGTTCAATCCACAACAGTTTAATGAGAAATACCTATGGTCATGGAGGCAGTAGCAAGAAAAATAAGCAAAAAGACTGTTTCTTTTCTTTAGATATTTGTGCTGCTGAAAGCAGTGGTGTATAGAACGTAAAACAGGGATGTACACTGTTCATTTTCCCCTTTTCTTTAATGTGCCTCAGCTTCTCATCTGGGAATATCTCCATTATTTCTGGGAGACTGCAAACACTGCTCTTGTCAGCTTCTCTTTTTGCTGTGAAGTGTGGTACAATGAGGGGAAGATTTCATTTCAGCATGCTGATGCCCTTTCTCCCTGGGCAATTCAAACAGAGCTTCCTATTTCATTCTCATACCTATTTTCTGAACTGTCTGAGCAGTACTTCCATGGGAAATGAAAAGTGAAAAAAAATAAAAGGAAACTAAAACTAAAATGCCAGATTTTTATAACCAGATGCTTAACTCACTGTTGTCTATTCTGCATGGTTCTTTATAACATTAAATGCAATCTGACATCTGACACTTCCTTGCTACATTACAGCAGAAAATGATGCCAGATTTATGTAGTACAGTAAAGTCTATGGCAAAGTGTTATTTCATTGATATTTAAAGGAGAGGATACAGCACATGGAAACCTATGAAAAGAGTAATTAACTGCTGTGTTTGCCTGGCAATATTTTGATATTGGTGGGGGAAGGAAATTACAGGGCTGGCTTCTGTGATCCACTTCCACCATGCCCAGCAGAGTCAATGCCAAACAGCTCCAAACTTGACTTGCAGCCGGCCAAATCTGCACCCATCAGCAGTCATGGTAGCAGCTCTGGGATTACATATTTAAAAAGTGAAAAGAAACCCCCCACAAACCTGCACAATTTCAACCAGAAAGAAGAGCAAGAATCCATGACAGAAACAACTCTGCAGACACCAGGGTCAGTGAAGAAGGAGAGAGAACAGCACAGGTTCCCCTGCTCCTGTGGTGAAGACTGTGGTAAGGCAGCTGTTCCCATGCAGCCTATGGAGATCCACGGTGGAGCAGAGATACCCCTGGAGCCCTGCTCCATGTTGGAGCCCATGGGTACCTGAAGGATGCTGTGACTGTGTGGGAAGTCCATGCTGGAACAGGGTCCTGGCAGGACCCTGTGGAGAGAGAAGTCCACTCTGGAGCAGGTTTGCTGGCAGGACTTGTGACCTGCAGGGTACCCATGCTGGAGCAGCCTGTTCCTGAAGGATTCTGCACCATGGAAAGGAACCACTCTGGAGCAGTAAATGCTCATTGGAAAGAATCATGTTGGAGAAGTTCATGGGGGGCTGTTTCCCATGGGAAACACTGCATTCCAGAGCAGAGGAAAAGCATGAGAAGTACTCCCCCTGTAGAGGAAGTAGCCACAGAGATGTATGATGAACTGACACATGCCCCAGCCCCTGTCCCCCTGCACTGCTGTGGGGGAAGACCTAGAGTAAATCAGGAGTAAAGATGAGCCCAGGGGGAAGAGAGGGGTAGGAGGAATGTGTTTTAAGGTTTGGTTTTATTGTTATTACTCTACTCTGATTTGATTGGTAATAAATTAATAAGTTTCCCAAAGTCAAGTGTGTTTTGCCTGTGACAGTCATTCATTGTCACATGAATTAGGTGAATGATCACACGAAGAAATAAAGATAAGAGAGTGACTCCCTCCCTCCCTGCCTTTAAATCCATGAACCTTTTATTATATTTTCTCTCCTCTGTCCAGATGGGGACAGGAGGGACAGAGCTGCTTCTGTAGGCACCTGGTGTCCAGGCAGGGTCTACCCAACACATAACCATGAAGGATTCCAAACTCCTGGCAGACCATGGCTGATTTAGGATGGGGGTTGTTGAGTTATGGTCATACACCTACAAAGTGGCCAAAGAGCAGACAATAAGTCATCTTCTTTAAAGTCCTAATTACCAAATTTCATCTACAATAATGCAAGACGTTTGATAACACAGAAGTCTTAGTTTGCAATAATCTGTTCTTCAAACCATATCTTTTCTCACAGCTTGCTTGCAAAGGGGAGGAGGGAAGAAATTGAAGCCAATACACTTTTGCTATTCAGACTGTGAGTTCTGTTGGGTTTTTATCATATTTGCTTTGGTAGGTCTGTCAGCAGTTAATCAATAGAGCCTCCTTAGCACTACTAAATGCCCTTAGATTTGTCAAGGGCATTGTAGCTTAGGATAGGCTCCCTTTCATGCAGCTATTATAAACCCACTCTTATCAGCTTGCAGAATTTTGCAAATCTTATCCTGTTTTATCATTATCTTAAATCCTTGGCTCCTAGTTCCATGTAGGTACATGAGAATCTCAGGATTTGTTTTAAAAGTAACATGAGTTTCAGTCCTTTTAGGTCATGGAGAAAAGCTCTTTGCCTCTCTTTTGGAAAAGACCCCCCACATTCTGTTATCTTTAAAATAATGAACATTAAGGAACATTCATAATTTTATGACTTTTAATTAAGGCTTGACTAAATTCTCAGTCCGAAAATGTATTTAAACTGTCTATTAAAGTATCTGTTATTATATTTTAGATACGAACATATGTTTCTACTGCTGAAATTCAGTTAACAAGACTGATCAAAAGGAAAAAAGTTTGCATAATATGTTTGTGAAAATTGTTGCCACAGGAACTCATTGAGGCAAAACACTACAGCTACATTCTAAAGAAGAGTGGATAACTAATAGCATTGCTTAGAATCCATGCCTATGCAAGCTAAGACGATAATAAGGTAATCAGATTTCATGCTTGAGGGTGTTATCTAATCGCCTGCAGAGGTTTGGCACTGCACAATTGGCTGAGTGCATCTTGTTTATTTTTATGCTTGCTCGGAGACATCAGTTATTCACTGCCACTGTCAAGCGCTTACTGGACAAGATGAACTAAATGGTTTGTTCCAGCAAGATGAACTCTATGTCCTGTAATAAATGTTATCATAAATATAGCAAGCAATCCATTTTAAGACATCAATAAAATGTACATTATACTGTAATAACTGCCTAGTGGGCACGTGTGCTGCTGCCCTCTACTGACTTAGCACAGCCAAGTGGAGTGATGACTCTCAAGTTTTGGGTCTGTGACTCTACAGAAAAAATAAAAGATTTTGCCTACACCACTGATGTCAACTGTGTGCTGCTGAGTGTGACTCTCTGAGAGAGGAGAGGAGAGGAGAGGAGAGGAGAGGAGAGGAGAGGAGAGGAGAGGAGAGGAGAGGAGAGGAGAGGAGAGGAGAGGAGAGGAGAGGAGAGGAGAGGAGAGGAGAGGAGAGGAGAGGAGAGGAGAGGAGAGGAGAGGAGAGGAGAGGAGAGGAGAGGAGAGGAGAGGAGAGGAGAGGAGAGGAGAGGAGAGGAGAGGAGAGGAGAGGAGAGGAGAGGAGAGGAGAGGAGAGGAGAGGAGAGGAGAGGAGAGGAGAGGAGAGGAGAGGAGAGGAGAGGAGAGGAGAGGAGAGGAGAGGAGAGGAGAGGAGAGGAGAGGAGAGGAGAGGAGAGGAGAGGAGAGGAGAGGAGAGGAGAGGAGAGGAGAGGAGAGGAGAGGAGAGGAGAGGAGAGGAGAGGAGAGGAGAGGAGAAAGCTTTTTTTTTCCCAGAAGAAAAGGTAAAGAAAAAAATGCACGTTCCTATGTTTTAAGCACTAAGATGGAAAGACTTCTCTGACCATCTTTATATTTTATCACCTAGGCTCAAAAGCACCTGGTGGAAAAATATCTGATTCATTGTCAACCATTTCCTTTACCTGCCAGTGAGCTAGGACCCATTACCAGAGGCCCAGAGGTAATTAGGTTGTTCCCTGCTCTTTGAACTCATAACTTAAAAGCTGAAAATAGTCCTGGTCAAGATTAAGTAAAGAGGGAAAGAGAAATAGAAAAGCCTTGAGAATGAAAATTCTGAAATTAAATACCCAGAATAAAAAAATAGCGAATGGCTTTGACTGAATAACTTTAGGGTTTTTTTCACTAGAAACAGAAATATAAGCTATAAATAAATATATGTAAACTATGGGTGAAGGAAAAGGGAAAATGGCAATGATGACTCAGTCCTCAGACTCTAGGGTGTCCTGAAATAGTAATGTTCTTGTTGTATCCCAGAGAGGACCTGCTGGAGGAACACATTACTCTTGTTCTTGCACTTTTTCTAGTTCATGTCTTATGAGAGAAGCTGGACATATTAGTCAATTTTTTCTTCCAGCATGGAGTTGGGATGAAGTAGGGCACTCTTAGAGCCCAGGATAGTAAAACCCACTACTGCTGATAGTGTTTGCCCCATAGACAACACTCAGCCACACCTAAGATAGCCTATAAAGTCTTATTTTAAGGTGAAAGACTATTACAGTCCCCCCTGGACTATAGCACTTGACACTTTTCAGCAGCCGTACCTGATCCATCAACCCCGTGGTAAAATTTGTAGTTGATTAGTCATTCTATGTAAAAATGGCTTTGACTTCACTCTTTTAGAGTATTTATTGATGTGGTTTCTTATATGGTATCTTTATGATATAAATTAGCATATGGCTTGCTTTGATAACAGGGAGATCACACACATTTCACATATTTTAAGACATGGTTTAGAAATGGTTCAGACAAAATTAATGACAGTGTATTTTATTATTGTCTTTCACACTTAGCTTTTAATTTGTCAGTTCTTTTTCAATGGGTGGAAGGCCCTTTACTCTTTTAACAATTCCCATAAACATTTTATTGATTTAATTGTATTCCATGTCACTAAAAAAAAAAGATCTCCCAATTATCATAAGAAAATAAGCAAAACACTATGCATACAGCCTCCCACTGGCTACAGAAACTGGAGTGTTTTCCTTAACCTACTATGTGTTATTCATTAACTTTCACAAAAAGAAAAATGATATTATTGATTTGATAGCATGATTGATTTGAAAGCCAGGGGACTAAACATGTTTCTGGAGTGCTGTGTATTCTTAACCTTTTTATTCTGTGGATAGCTGCAGAAAAGCTTTTTCCCATTGGACTTCTCTCATCTGGCAAAACATTAATTTTGAATTAAATCTATATCTAGTCTGTTTTGGTTTTTTTCAGCTACTACCTAAAAAATACATATTAGATATCTTCCTGCAATTTAGGACAATTTTGTGAGCTACAAAACCCTAGCTCAAGAAACCATTTGAAAATTTTGCTCTCTTTTTCAATAGCCTTCTGCTGTGCTAGGCTGTCAGGTAAATTGTAGAAATTAGCATCCCAGAAAATACATGGAGCTCAAAAAAGACTTTTATACTGGTATCTACTACTGTGTCAACCATTTGATGACAACACATAGCTATCTCTAAAAAAGGTATGTTTAGAGTTCTGACAATCATGTCAGTCATCCCTCAGAGTGGACCTGTGTTATGCATAGAGTCATAATGCAGATGAAAGTTGACTCTTCTAAGACATATTTGAAGCATTTCCACCAATGCAGAAGAAATGCAATTAGTAAACTGTGTTGCTTCAGTTTGCAAATCATTACATCTTAGTCTGTTAATGTTCACTATTCCATTACTATTCTTTTACCCTAAGAAGAGCCATACACAGCCAGTTTCAAAAGGATACTCAGTTTTAACATTGGAACCTACATCAAACATCTAGAACTTCATAAACATTACAAAGTATTCTCTAATGGACATCAGGGTAAATTATGCCTTCAGGTGGAGTCAGAAAGCCACAAGGTCAAAGGATGAGATCCTTCAATCTTTACCAGCACAGGCCTTCGGATGCAACCCAGTGTCACTTCATTCATTCTTGGACAGCTAAACAAGGCTGAGGTCTATACTGATCACTGAAGTCACTGCCTTTAAGCTAATTTGTGTAAATCTGTTGGTGCAGTGTAGAAGCTTACACATATATCTATATGATCAGTATTAACAAACAGAAACCTGTTGTCTCATTTGCAGAGCAGACATAGCCTGCTCCAGCTGCAACAGCCTACCTGTCACCAGCTGTGGCACGCAGAATGACTCAGACACAAACAGAACTCAAAAAGGCTGCCCTAGACTGCTCTTCTGCCACTGATGCTCTTTCTGATTGAAACTATTGGAAACTGAAAGTGCCTCTGTGGCCAGGTTCATTGTTTTTAAATTCTGTATTGACACAGCTATAGCACTGGAAACCCTTTAGTACTTTCCCATGGGACAAAGCCTTAAGTTGGACGCATCTGAAGAATTCTATATATCTGCAGAGTGGTTTACCTCTTGTATACATGGCTAAAAATTAAGAAAACAGCAACTAATTAAGAAAAAGCAGGGAAAGGTACAAGCCTAAACAAGGCTTTCTTGGGAATACAAAATTTCATCAGAGACATCAGAAAAAGCTGACCTACCACTTTTATTTGTGGGATTTCAGCTAAGAATAGTGTTGAAAACATAAAAGGACAGTGATAACCACGGGTATGGATACACAATTCCTGCTACAATTGTATATATCATCGATGTTTTTTCATACATTTGTTGCAATTTTCTTAGCACTTTTGTGCTTCTGAGTGAGGTTAAAGTTAATGATGATCATTAAGCTTCTGAATATCCATACTTTGATCTGACTGAGAAGCATCAGCCAAGCCACTCTTCTATAAGGTACTTTTATTCTTTCCCCAGTTTCAAAAAAGGCACCTTTTAGCAGTGAATTTTTATCTTTCAATTTGCTCACATTGGAATTTGTTAGACCCCAAATGATATGCAATTCATTATGTTTTTACTAAACTAATCACTAAATATAGTCTCCTAAAGCATGATATTTTCATTATTCCCCAATCCATCCTTTAGGCACAGACATCTGCACCATAGCAAACACCTTGATCTTTTTTTTATTATTACTTTTATTTAATGGAAATCATAGAATGAAAGCATATGCTAAGCTGGCAAGGACCCATCAGATTCCCCTAATCCAACTCTTGGCCCTGCACAGACATCCCAAGGATCCCACCACATGCCTGAGTGAAGCGGCGGCTGTGCAATAAAACACAACACAACACCTGATGGTTTTGACCAAATGCTTCTTGACCTCTGACAGGCTTGGTGCTGTGACCACTTCCCTGAGGAGCCTGTTCCACCCCTCTTGGTGGAACACCTTTTCCCAACCTAAACCTCCCCCTACCTGATTTCACACCATTCCCTCGAGTCCTGTCACTGGTCATGAGAGTGAAAAAATGATTCCTGTCGCTCCACTTCCTCTGGTGAAATTGTCAAAGAATCTCATATTTTTAACCTTAAATTATTCAGTTGTTCAGTCAAAGCCTGAAAGAATAATGATGAACTAGGGAGAAAGAATTCACAAGAAAAGGAGGCAGACCAGTCAAACTGGATTGTAATACAGATGTTTGTCTACTTCAACCATCACACCCTTCACAAAAACTTATCTAGATCTGGATCCAAATTCTCCAGCTCAAACTCTTTTTTCCCCTCCTTGACTGCAAAAGAATCTTTCTGATGTAAAAAAAATTCTGGTGTGATAACAATGCTCCACCTAGTGGAAATAAAACTGTTCAAACTAGTGTAAGAGTAAAGCGTTAACTTGGAGAACACAGCTGTAAGTGCCTAAGTAGTCAATTTTTCCACTGATAAGTTACTCAGGATACCATATATTTGTATGAAAGAAGTGCTAACAGGATTATTACAGTATGGTGCCAATTTAAGAACACAAAACACTGCCATTTTAAATATAACAGAAAAAAAAAGGAGCAAATCTATTGAGAATTATGAATGTATCATATTTTTTATTACAAAAAATCAATAAGTGCACAATCCATGGGAAAAAATCTGCAGTACATAGTGTTCTGCCATCTATGAGGATCACACATACTCTAAATCAGTGCCAGAATTACAAATATTTTGATAAATTAGAAAGAAAAGCCATGATACCCCAACCTTTCTTACTGCATTACTCCAGTGTCTTGGAATTTCAGTCCAAGTAGCCAATATGAGGAGCACCCTAAATAGATGACACAGTTTTATACATGGCAGAAACATTTTTAGTTGCAGAGAAACAGATATCCTATTGAAACTCAGAGGGAATTTGTGGTTCTTTCCTCCTCTGCAACACTTCATCTTCTTATGCTGATACATAAGGAGATGCTAAAACAAAACCAAAACTTAAGCTAAGCATCTGTAGATCATTATATATGTGTATGTATGCATGTAGACATATATCAACACACTCCCTAATGCAAATCCTGGACAGATACAGGTCTAGGGTTTGTTCTTAAGCTGTCATTTGTTTCCAGACAATGCTCAAACAACCAATAAATTGCATGAGTTCAACACAAGTGAGATAAAGAAACAGAAGTCTGCAGGATTATTCAAAACTTCTCTAAGGTAATGTGTTTAATTTCAATTCTTTCAGAATCTGGTTTTATTGCTTTTCTTCTCATGCTCCAGAATCTGTCCTCTGTCCCCCAACATTCTCTTTTTCAAGATGTTAAATCAGCAGAATCCACTGATTGAGTGGAGACAATATTTACAGAAAATTAATATGACAGGGATTTTTGAGGCAGAACTTTAATTCTCCTACATAATATTTCTATTCTAAGTTCAAAGAACATCTATCCTCTTCTATCAAGTTAACTGTCCTCAATATCAGTCATGTAACTTAACTTGAAGTTGTCACAAACCTGCTGTGGGACTCCACAGCAAAGAGGATTTGAGCCTTCATGGAGAAATACGCAGGGAGAATCAGCAAGAAGGTAGGGTATGATTTTAAGGAGCAATACTTTCTTTGCCCTAAGTCCTCATGAATATGCACTTAGTATGCAGGAGGGGTGAAGTAGCCTACAGCTTTCTGATATATCCCCATTGAGAGACACCACTGTTATTACACATCATGTCAACTATGTGGTTAATAGTTACTTTTGCTCCGAGGCCACTGATGTGGATTTCTACTTGTTCCAAAGAAGAATTTTACTAAAAAATCTACCCAGTGCTAACGCAATGGTAGACAATTTATTTATATCAATGTGGTATTATACTGGCCCACAAAGTAGAGAGCAAAAGAAAAGAAAAACATATTAATCAAATTTGGTGGTATAAATACACTTCAATAAGATTTCAAAATTAGGGCAAAAATTGCACAAGCCTGATTGAGCATTTTGTCCTGGTAGAAATATGGTAAATATAAAATTGCAATTTCTTTCATATTGTGTTCTAAATTGTCCTTTTCCAAGGTGTCTGGAGATTTAAAGGTCATATACTTATCTTTCAAAAAAAGATGAACAACAGAGATGAAAGCATATGATTTTGCATTGTCAAAAACTAAATGTAGCTAAATAATGAAACACCTGCCTATTTTCTCAGAGATACTGATTTCCTCTATACTGACCACTCTGTACGATGAAACCTTTTTATTACCCTTTATCTTCTCAGAAAATGTCTCTTTTTCACTGTGAAGCAAGGAAGGTAAATTATTAAATAGGCCATTTGACACAGTAACATTTGCAATTTTAATCCATCCTCACAGTAAATGAACGTTAATTCCTAGGATAGCTCCTTAGTATCTGTAGATATGTACATTGAGTCCTGCAAAGCAGAAATTATACCGTCTCTTTATCAAAGACTTTTAGAAGATTGCCACTTCATTTTTTTAATATTATCCTATTTTTGAGTTTCAATTGGCCTTTTTTTCTTTACTATTTCTAGCCAATTTTGCCTGTAGCCTAGCTGAATGTAGTTTTCAAAAATATTTCAGCAAAATTGAGCAAATAAAGAAAAAGGAATGGAATGTATGTTCATAAATTGCCCAGGTGTTTGTGAATGGCTTCCCCTAGCATGATATTGCAACCACTGATGAGAATAATACATACACCTGTTGCAAGACCTCAGAATTATGCATGTATTTTGTTGTTTAAGAGTTAATTTAAGGGGTACTTCTGTTAAGACAATAAAGCAAGAACCCTGCATGCAGACTAATATTATGATTGGTCTCTTTCAGGTAAAGTTTTCACTGAAGGCAACGCTTCATCTTGATTTATCCATTTTCTATGCTTCCTGTGGCCAGGCAATAATTGAGAGCTAGACAGCCTGCCACAGTACAACGGCACAGAGAAGAGGAAAGTATTCCTGCTGGGAATTTCTATGCTGACTGTCTCTTAACTCTAAACATGCTAGTCATCACTTCCTCATGATGACTCCAAGGAATCAGAGAGAAATGCTGCTTTTGCTCTTTCCAGCAGTCCCAGCCACTGGTGCAACCCAATTGCATCAGTTTCTACTAGGTTACCACTTGGGTTTTCTTCTAGTAATGTTGATGAAAGTCTTCTGAGAGATCTCCCCTGCCAGAGATATCCTACTCTGGCCACAGTTTCCTGTGAGCTGACTGGACTTCCCTCACATGCACTTCAGATTTCAGTGTCTATAGGCAGAGACTGCATCAACAAGGAGTGGAGAGAGGAGGGGGGCACAAGAAGAAAATGCAGATTCCCTTCATCATAGGAAAACTGTGCACCTCACTTGTGCAAGGTTTTTTCTGGCATCACTCTGCACCAGCTCTCAACAGCTCAAGTAAGAACAGCAGAATCAAACCTCAAGTTCCCATTTCACATGGCACTGCTTTATGCATTACATGAATGTTACATGAATCAGATCTTTTGTTCAGCCAGGAGAAGGGGAGACTGAGGGGAGACCTCATTGCAGTCTACAACTTCCTTGTGAGAGGAAGAGGAGGAACAGGTAGTGGTCTCTTCTCTGTGGTTACCAGCGACAGAACACAAGGGAATGGCATGAAGCTGTGTCAGAGTTTGGATATTGGGAAAAAGTTCTTCACCCAGAGGGTGGTTGGGCACTGGAACAGGCTCCCCTGGGAAGTTGTTACAGCACCAGCCTGGCGGAGTCCAAAGCCATCTGGACAATGCTCTCAGGCACATGGTGTGGCTCTTTGGGATGGTCCTGAGCAGGACCAGAACTTGGACCTTATGATCCTTCTGAGTCTTTTTCAACTCAGCTTATTCTGTGATTCAGTGCCTATCATACTAGTGAAGATGCTGGCCTTTGGAATTAGTACCACTTCTGGCTTCCTGTTTCAATCTAAATCCAAGTATTTATATTAAACTTTTATACTTATATTCTAGACAAAATATATTTCTCGGGAAAAATTCAGAAGGACCAAAATGATATATGATTTTGTTTCTTCTTAATTCTTCTGCATTCAGCAGGAGGGCCAGGTAATTGTTATGGGAAACACTGAAAAGGCAGAACCAAAGACACCATATGTCCCTTAATTCCCCAGTTTTCTTGGCAGTAGACATTATTTCTGGTACATGTGAAAATAACTTCCTACAGTTTAAAGAGCTGTAAACCCTTCATTTTGCTTGTATTGACTGAAAATGAGCATCTGGAAAACAGAAGATGACAAAAATCTTGCTTACAAAATATCTTGAGAGCTAATGCATGAAAAGCATTACCCTTATGACATATTTCTAAAGCTGAGAAAGGCTGTAGAGAGCTCAACCTGCAAGCAGACAGCACCATCGTTGAAGAAAGCAGAAGGAAAAGGCATGCCAAGCACTGTTGCCTCCATGTCACACAGTCTTGAGGAGTAATTGCTTGGACACTCTGACTGTTTCAAAATTACTTGCTCTAAACATTCAGTGCATCTCTTGAGTGAAGTAAGTGCCATTCTGTACCTGATTAATTTTATGGATTGAGAGGAACTAATTGATTATATAGGTACCATATTGATTCATCTGCTGACATGGGTAGTGTTTTTTATTGAGTCTTTTTATGCTAACTACTTTTGACTAATTGGGCATCACTTCGGTAGGATTGGTGAAGTGCTTCATTTACTATTGTATTTCAACTAAATATTTTAGCTCTCCCTTTCTCTAAATTTTAGTGGATAGAAAGTAAGACCTTTAGAAAACAGGAAAGTTCAGTAAAGAAAGGCATTTAAGAAGAGTAGCTCACTGAAATGGGCATGTAAACATCTTGATGATTTACAAACCAAATAAAACCATAGTTCTAAATAAAACAAAAAAAAAACCCCACAAAGGTTAAATAAACACCCTAAAAGCACTATAAATTTTGTGAAAAAATAAAATTGCATGAAGAGTTTGAAGAAATCAGCAATGATGATCAGTTTTACTGTCTGGATTTCCACCTTGCCATATTTTCCTCTTCAGCTTCTTCTCACTGTGTTACAAGGATGGAGAGGTAGAGAAGGAACTGGTTATTGTAGACAAAGAATATGCCCTATCTTTCCTGCTCTTGCAGTTTTCTGCAGATTCGAAAATTGTTACTTGTGTCTGTACAATGCTCTGTGAAAGATCATGAGTCTGCTCTAAGAACAAGGCCCAAATTTATATGCACTTGCTTCAGTTCAGACACATCCTGAAGAAATTCTATAAAACTCAATGTTTTTCCCAAGGCGAAGTTTCTCTCTCAAAGCTTTTTCTGATCTTCACCAATGCCTATTCCCAGCTGCCATGACAGTTCCTAGAATTCAGTACTTTTTGTGTTTGTCCATCCAGATGCTGTCCAGAAGATAGTTTTCAACCACTAAGGAACAATTGCCGTCTTCCTACTTGCTCTTTGACAGCTGTCTTCATTTTTATTCATTTCTCCAAGACATTAATGTGTTTTATCTCCCTGCACTGTGTTAGATCACATTCTTTTTAATTCACTTGCATTTCAGTTAGAAAACTTCTCAAGCTTCAGACCTTATTGATAATCAAGACAGAAGGATTCGCTAGAAATTCATTAGGCAGGTTATGTGTTCAGACCTTCTATTGATGTAACTAAGAAAGTTGAAAGATACTTAATATTCATGCAGTTTCTCTTCTTTATTTTACTTCTATAAATACATTTCAGATATGCTTTGTAAGATTTAAGATGTGGTACGGGTATTACACATGCATTCAGACTGCTAGGCAGAATTTCAGGCAAAACTGTCTACTAAATACAGTAATATGATAAGAATATTTACAGTAGCAGAAGATGCATTTACAATTAATGGGGATAGTTATTATTACTAACTTGGTCTGGATGTCCCTGAGATTTTAATAGCTATCATACATTATTTATTTTTTTGTTACTATTATGAACTTTGAATAGATAACTTTACCACTATTTACACCATTTTATTTGGCCATTATATTTTTATTACTTTACTGGTCTTTATTGTTATTGCCATCATGCAAATAACTTGAGTTGTAAATATCTTCATTATCAGTGAAAATTGCAAGGAAACAATTTCCAAAAAAAAAACATGAACTCCCTTTACTAACTGAGAAGATTATATATATATATGCTGAAGCAAAAAATATCCAAAGCAAAAGCCAAAATTTCACCAACTTGGCCAGAATAATCCAGCAACTGTTGGATGTTTTCCATTCCATGTGAAAGAGAGAATTAATATTAATCTGATTCCATCCTTCCATCCCTTGAGATGGTGGTTTAATAAGAAGCAGTGATCATGCATCAAACTCTTATGCCTTACATAGATCCTTTTGAAATTTTGTTTTGGGTTCTGGTTGGTTTTGTTGTTCCTTTTTTTTTTTTTAATTGATGGTAACTCATTATAGAATATGCCTTTTCTTTGACAAAATATATGTCTTTTATGATTTGGGTTGATATTTCAGGCAGTTATTTCCATCTTTTTGGCCTAATCATTTATTTTGCTCTGCCCTACCAATAACAGATGGTGCCCAAGTACTGCTCACATTCTCCTTTCCAGAACTATCTCACAAACTCTGTTTCTTGGATCTGTTATGCTATGGGAAATTTGTTTTGCATAAACTACTTCCTGGTTGCTCCCAAGCCCTCACTTGAAGTGTCCTCTTAGGTATTATATTTCTCAGATTCACAAGCCTACTCCAATATGCAAGCTACTTTTAAGCATTTTAAATGTCTGTTCACATAATTAAGCAAAGATCTGGCAATGTCTGTGCATCTCAGTAGAAAAGCAGAAATAATTTATGGAAAAAACTCATTTAAGAAAGTGGTAAAGAACCTGAAAGCCTTGCAAATGACTGGTTTGGTGGACACATGGAGAGCAGTGGGTGTTGATTATATTGACTGTAGTGCAGTTTTTAAAAACATTTCCCTAGAGTGTCCTCACTAATAAACAGATGGATTGCAGATCATGTGAAAGAACATTTACATGGAGCAAAAGCCAACAGAGCTGCTGCTGCCAGAGGGTTGTGATCAGTAGCATGAAGTCATTTACAGGAAACCCCAGGGGATGATAACAAGGCTGATTCAGTTTATCAACTTCCCTCCCTTATGATCTAGGTCATGGGACCCACTGTATCCTGTGTAAGATGACACAAAACTGGAGGGAAGCATTGATAAATCAGATGGGTGCACCATCATTCAGAGGCACGTCTGCAGGTGGAAGAAATGGGTCAGCAGGAATCTCAAGAAGTTCAAGTAACAGAAGTTCAAACTTCTGCATCTGGGGAATAGAGACATAGAGGTGGGGGGCAAGTGCCATCCAGCCAGAAATCACCTTTCCAGAGAAGGATCTGGGGCTCTGATGGATATTGAGTTGAACATGAGCCGGCAATGTGCCTTTGCAGCAAAGAAGGACAATAACAAATGGGCTGCATTAGGAAGAACACTGCCAGCATGTCAAGGGAGCTGATCTATCCCCACTGCTCAGCTCTGCTGACACACTTGGAGCACTGCTGGGCCCCCAGTATAGGACAACTGGATATACTGGAACAGGCCCAGAGCAAGGCTGCAAAAATCATTAAGGGACTGAGGCATCTGACACATGAGGACACAGTGGGAGTGCTGTTCAGTCTGTAGAAGAGAAAGCTCAGGAAGATCTTATCAAGGTGTATAAATGTCTAAGAGGGGGAGTAGAGAAAACAGCGTCACAGTCCTCAAGAGTGCCCAGTGATTGGTCAAAAGGAAAGGGCCAAAAATGAAATATAAGAAATTGCATTTAAACATGGGGAGAAGCTTTTTTTTCTTTTTTTTTCTTTTTTTTTTTTCTTTTTTTTTCTTTTTTTTCTTTTTTTTTCTTTTTTTTCTTTTCTTTTTTTTTTTTTTTTTTAATATGATGGAGGTTACAAGGTATAAGGAAGTTAATGGAGTGTCTGTACTTGGCAACATTCAAAACCCAACTGACAATGCTGGTCAGCTTGTCGTAGAGGAGAGAGCAAACAGGGGTTATTGAACTAAAAAAATGACATTACAGAAACAAAATTTAATTCATAATTGAAAGTGTTTTCTTAACATCTATAGCCTTTAGTAGAAAAAAGATTCAGTGCCCCATATCTAAGAAGATGTACAAATTGTGCCTTGTACAAATGTACAAATGTGTTTGTAGATACTGATGTGATGAGATGTTGGCCTCTGACTTATGTAAGAGATCAAATATGATAAGAATCAGGCTAAACTGAAAGGCTTCTAGGACTCTTATGCCTTTTAAGCTATCAAATAAACATATTCCATTTTCAGCCTAGTGACTATGCTTGCTAATGTGTATCTGGCTAAAATGCAATGTTATGAAAGCATACAATTGAATTTTAGCACATAAAAAATCTGTCACTCACTTTATACTTTATTCCAGTGCCTAGAAATCCTCCTGACTGCTATTAATTTTAATATCTAAGTGAATTAGTCAATTTTCTGTCTCCTGCTATTTGTCCCTTTTGTGTTTTCTTTTGCAACTTTACAACAGATTTTCATGAACAAAACCACATGTGACAAAAGAAGAAAATAAATATAAACTTACATAACTGATCCATTGCTACACACCCGTACTAAAGCACACACTGAATTAAGTTGTAAATTAATTTAATTTTGAAAGAGCTTCAGTATTCAGAAGAAATTCCCCCTCCTTATCAATTACTTAAATTTTAGAATGTTTGACATCTAAAAATGATCAGGGATTTAAAACCTAAAAGGATATCCTATTTATCCCTACATATAGCATCTGTGTTTAAAACATACTGTAAAGTGTTTTGTCATACCTTTTCTGCTTATATAACTCAAAAACAGCTGGGAAAACTAAATTCATGTCTTCCATAATATTGCTTCTCTGGAAGAGTCCAAGCATTTAATATCATATTGGAGATTCTTTGAAAAGTGAAAGGAAAAGAACAGACTTCATAGTGTTTAAAGCAACTTAGAGTGTTCCTCATTTATCTTCCTAATGAGACCATGTAACTATATATACTTTTCTCCTGTTTGAGCACCTGTTTTGGATTTCACTAATTAAAATGTGTCTTCTTAAGCTACTCAAACACAATTTCCAGTGTGCAAATTTCACTAATAATCTGTACATTTACAGAGAGTCACCACAACAATTTTTTCTGTATACATTTTTTTTTTTTTTGACACAATCTCTTCAGTGCAGCATGGTCAGTGTTGAATACTGGATCTCCAAAAAAGAGAGCATTTTACATAAGGTCTGTTGTCTCAAAATTGATACAAGTGGAAAGTGGGAGAAAGGGACAGAACATTCTAGTATGCAGATTTTACTGTCACCAGAGGTTTTTTTGGTTCTTTCTGAGGTTTTGATATTTAATTATTTACTCTGTCTCCAAGACCTGTCAACTTAGATTCATTCTAGTAAAGCTATCCAATTGAAAGGATGTGTACATAAAAGCCTGAATAGAAATATTTTGAACAGTTTTAAAATAATTCCTTTCCAGAAACATATTCTGACAAAAAAATCTTAAGAGAATACATAAAATTTTTATGTAGTTAAGCGTTTAGTTCACACACTTCGAAAAAGATGGAACTCAGTCATGACTTTTCAATTTACAAGGAATATAATTTTCTCAAAATTAATCTTTATGAAAATTTTATACTCTTCTATGATCTCTGCATCCATCTATCCTGAACATATACTATTCACTTTCTATGGATCTTTTTCAAATATGTCCTGCTTAATTAATTAGCCTAGTATATCCTACATAAAATACACTGTATTGTATATTAAAAAAAAAATATAGTAAAGTACATAAAATTAAGTACACTGTATTGTAAAGCCATTATCCACAGAAATAAAACACACAACTGCATATTTTTTAAGTTTTCAGCAGAGAATTTATTTTAAAATATTTTTAAGCCTAATAGTTCAGTCAAGATTACTTTTTAAGTTTTGGCTTGGATTCACTTATAAAATTTTTTAGATCTCAGAACCACATTAAAGTAGTTTCAAAGTATTAGAACTTATTCACTGTCTCATTAAAGTTAAAATGTTTTTAATGGCCATAAAATTGTTTCTCAGAATAGAAATATAGGATTTAACTTTCAATTTTACCATAGTCTTCATCAAGGTATATTATGACCCTGTGTCACTCATATTCTTCTGTATAAATTATAGATATTATGTGTGTGTGAGTATATAGAATGGATGTGGTATTTTAAAGCTTTAATAGATGAACCTTTATAACACCACTGTAAGGCAGCAATTGGAATGACTCATTATGTATATTAATTTATAAAAAATGCAAAGACCTGAAAGGAATTTTTGAAGGTTATGAAATGCTACATTGAAACAGAGAGATTAGACTTGGATTTCCTTTGTTTTCATGTAGGCATGAAAGCATAGAACCATGATTTATTTATTTGTATTGGTGTCTAGGGTTTTCAGCCATGAATGAAGACCCTAGTGTGTCAGGTAATAATCAAACACAGAGCTGGTCCTGAGAATAGAATAGAATAGAATAGAATAGAATAGAATAGAATAGAATAGAATAGAATAGAATAGAATAGAATGTAACATTTTGGTTGGAAGGGATCTTCTATGGTCAACTAGGACAACTGCCTGACCATTTCCAGACTGACCAAAATTAAAGGATATTGTTAAGGATATTGGTCATCTCTCTAGGAAGCCTGTTCCAGTATTCAACCACCCTCCTGGTAAAAAAAGTGCTTCTTGATGTTCTGTCTAAACCTCTCCTGGGACAGCTTTGAGTGACCATTCCATGTGTCCAATCGCTGGATACCAGGGAGAGGAGCTCAGCACCTCACTCCGTAGCTCCCTCATAAGACATCCATTCCAGCCCTTTCACCAGAATTTTTACCCTCCTCTGGAGGTATTCAAGGATCTACACACCCTTTTTAAACTGGGGGGCCCAGAACAGCACACAGTACTCAAGGTCAGGCCACACCAAGTCTGAATACAGTGGGATAATCACTTCTTTTGCCTGGCTGGTGATGCCATGTTTGATGGACTGACAGGGCACACAGTGTTTGCCTTCTGGACCACCAGGGCACTGAGCTTCTGTCAACCAGCACCCCCAGGTCCCTTTCTGCAGGGCTGCTCTCCAGCCACTGTTTTCCTTATTTTTACTTAATCATAGGTGCAGAATCTGGCATTTGGACTTGTTAAATTTCATCCCATTCATCATTGCCCAATGCTCCAAACTATCAAGATCCCTCTGCAAAGCCTCCCGCCTTCCATTAGCACATTTGTAGATGACACCAAGTTGGGTGTGAGGGTTGATCTACCGGAGGATAGGAAGGCTCTTCAGAGGGACCTGGATGGGCTGGATGGAAGGGTCAAGGCCAACCATACAAGGTTTAACAAGACAAGTGCTGGGTCCTACACTGGCTGCAAGAATCTCATGCAGCACTGCAGGCTGAGGACAGAGTGGCAGGCAAGTGGCCAGGGGAAAGGGACCTGAGGGTGCTGATTTCCAGCAGGCTGACCATGAGCCAAGAGTGTGCCCACATGGCCAAAAAAGCCAATGGCAGCCTGGCCTGGGAATAGTGCAGCCAGCAGGACTAGGGGAGTGATTCCTCCCCTCAGCACCTCACCCTGAGTACTGTGTCCAGTTCTGGGCCCCCAAATTTAGGAAGGTGATAGGGTCTGGGTTTTGAAGTTATTAGAAATGCCTCTGACTAAATTAAGGTGCGAAATGAAATGATGTGCCAAAGTCACCAGTACGGATTTTAGTTGATAGATAATGTGAGAGGGAGAGAGAGAAAGGAAGAGAAAGAAATAGAAAAGAGGCGGGGGGACAGAAAGGTAGACAGATTAAAGAAAGTGTCACCCCTCTGTGGATCCCAATGGTATTGTGTTGATCCCTCCAGGTTGTGCTCCTGATAGTGAGGGTTCTTCTTTCACAAAAACATAAAATCCAGTGGATTAATATATACTCTGGCCTACACTCTGGCCAGGTGGGAATGCCCATGTATCTTCCTTCAAAAGGGAGGATGTTTGACGCTGTGTCTCACAAGTGAGCCTGGATTAGTTGCATCACTTTACTTCATGTGCAAGTCCTGTGTTCAAGGCCTGAGGAATGAGCCTGGGTAGATCTTTTGGGATTCTGTGATGGATTGTGGCACCCACTCAGCTGCCTCTCACATGAATGCCCCATGGATGTGGCCATCCTGGTGGGGGCATTCCCAGCTGAGCCAGTTTGTGTAACGGAGGATGTGTATTCACTGCCTCTGACCAGAGAGGATTCCTCACACCTGAAACCTCCTCCTCCCCGCCCTGTTTGGGGCAGTCTGTGTAAACAGACCCCAGAAAATGGGTCTGGGGGCTGTGGCCTCCCCACCCCAAACCCAGTCAGAGATGACTCTCAGCACAGCTGCTGGGCTTGGCTTTCTTGTTTGGCATTCTTCTCCTCAGCCTGGTTTTCTTTTTCCTGGACCCGAGATGATTGAACAATAGTGTTATATCTTGTATTCCCTTAGGTAGCTTAACTGACAGCCCTAAATTCTCCTTAGGAGGCATCTTCAGGGAGGGGAGGGCTTTGGTGGCTGTAGCTTCCTTACACAGTTTTGCTGGAAGTCCTTCATAAGAATGTTTAGCCACAAACTGCAGTCTCTGACAGAAGGACATTGAGATGCTGGGATGTGTCCAGAGAAAGGCACCAAGGCTGGTGAAGGCTCTGGAACACTAATCCTATGAGGAGCAGCTGAGGGAGCAGTGTTCAGCCTGGAGAATAAGAGGCTCAGGAGAGACCTCATCACTCTCTACAGCTGCTTGAAAGTGGGCTGTAGCCAAGTGCAGGGTGGTCTCTTCTCCCAGGTAACCAGTGAGGACACAAGAGGACACAGTCTTAAGCTGTGCCATGGGAGGTTAAGGTTGCGCATTAGGATCAAATTCTTCGCAGGAAAGGTGATTGGACTTTGTAACGGGCTGCCAGGGAGATGGTGGAACCATCATCCCTAGGAGTGTTTAAGAAAATGGATGTGGATCTTAGTGCCATGATCTAGTTGACAAGGTGACGTCAGGCAATGGGTTGGACTTGAAAATCTCAAAGGTCTTTTCCAACCTAATTGATTCTGTCATTCCATCCCTCAAGACAATGAACAGCACCTCCCAGTTTGGAATCATAAGGAAACTTGCTAGTGGTACATTCAACTCCTGCGTCCAGATCACTGATAAACAGATTAAACAGGACTGGCCCAGGAACTGCACCCTGAGAGGCATCACCAGTGACCAGTCACCAGACAGATGTAGCTTCAGTCACCACAGCCTTTTGAGCTCTGTCCTTCAGAGAGTTCTTCACCCAGAGCATCCTGAACCCTCAGCAGGGTGCTGTGAGGGGCAGCATCAAACATCTTCCTAACAGGCAAAACACTTACAACCATTACTTTCCCTTCATCCAATAGGTGTGTGCTGTATGTAATAGATGTATGTCAAATTATTTAAAGAGGATTTTCCCTTTGAGAACTCATATTCTTCTCCACAATTTTCCCAGGAACTCAGGTTAAATTAATGGGTCTATTTTTCCCTGAGTCTTCCCTCATATGCTGTAAACTGGAATAACAACGGCCAGCTTCCAGTCAGCAAGGATCTGCCCAGACTTCCAAGGAGATGGGAGATGATCCATGTCCTACCATGACATTTGCCAGCTCCGTTAGAACTCTGTGATGAATCCCATCAGGTCCCATGGATTTGTGAACTCTCTGCCAATACAGCTGGTACCTTCCATTTTCAGTGTCCACAAATGGGAAGTATTTTCTTTCTTTTCCTTTTCTTTTTCCTTAAAAAGGCTATTTATACAATTATCTTGCCACAAAAAGCATTATTGAATAGGTTTCACTACTCTATCATTCTTTCAAGAGCTCAAACACCAAAAGCACAGCGTTTTTGCTTTTTCCTGTTCTATACTATACCTGTTAGTTCCACAATTGTGGACAAATAGGAAAAAGCCCTGCAACTTTTTATTAGGAAATACATATGCACAAAAAGTAGTAAATGATGCAAGAATTTCTATAGTTTTCTGCATAATGAAAAATTTGTTCAGACAATTAAATCTAATATTTGGTTTTAATTCACATAGTAATTTATGCAAGTCCTTCGGCTCTAGTATATGAAAAATACAACACTCTCTATATTGTCTTTGGTGCACTCTGGGCTTGATGCAAATCATCTGAATGCAATTGGAAACTGCTATTTTCCTGGGATTTTGTGGGCAGTGCAAATGATGTATCATTTTGCTCACTGCTTGCTCAAGCTGGAATAGATTTGGCATGCTTTCAAAATTCATCCCATAGTGAGTATCATAATGAACTGCTCTACTTCTGTTCAAACTGCACTCAGTATTAATTTTACTAATTTAAAATCTTAGGCATGAGATGTTGTAAAGGGAAGGCCCAACAGTCACAAGTGTCATTTTTTATCTCATGCTCCATCTCAAACGTTTGTTTTTTCTGGCCATGAACTCATTAAGAACTGAATTATTGGAGTGGGAAAACAATCCTGATTGACTTCAATGATGATGATACAGCAGCAGTCACCTGTAAAATACTGGCACCTGTACATAGTATTAAAATTTTATCCACTGGAGATTGTGTTTACCAAAGTGAAGCACATTGACATAACATTTGACATTCATGCCACATTGATGACAGTGAAAGAAGACAGAAAGGCAAACAGATTTTATTTGACATCTTTCTTCATATGTGGTCAAATATAAAAACATTTGTCATCTATTTAAACTTTTTATTAGGTACAGATTTGAGTAATATTGCAATAATGTGATGTTAATTTTGAGGGTTTTTGTACCTGGCTAGACAGCCAGAAAGATTAGAGAATAATTGAAGTTATCTCTGTTCCTAATATGTGCTTAAAGTTATTACATAATGCAACATAACAAACCACACTGTCTCTGAGAGCTGTCCTTAGATGTGCACTTTCCTGGGAGCACAAAAACAAGTCCAACAGGCTCTCTTCTCAATATCCCTCCTGTTACAGCTCCACTTCCAGAGTGACAGTCGAGAGTCAGCAATTTTCCATTTAAAGATAATGTAGTTTATACAATGTGCTGAATGCTTTAGTCCCAAATTAAGGACAATGCAATCTATAGTCTACTATGTGGTAAACAATTTATCTTCTTTCCTTGAAGATATACAGCACTCTGTTTAACTTCAGTTTAAACTTATTTTCTCTATATGAGTCCATAAATCTAAAGAATAAAGTATCTGAAAAGGATCTTTCTTTCTCCAGGATCAGTAAATACAGTGAAATATCAGCTTTGGTGCAACTGAGCTTTTTAAAAGCAGCTGAGGCCCTGACCATCAAATTTTGGTCATTGAAATTTAAATAAACCTGAGTGGTCCTGGGAATACTGTTTTATGCTGGCAAAAAAGGAGAAAGTGCCGTGAAAGCCTGTCAAGGCTAAAAGTTAGGTAAATGTCATGTTATTAAAGTACAATAGTTTCAATAGTTTTTTTTAATCTAAAAGCTTTTATTTGCATCTTTTATTTATGACTGTTAAATGACTTACTAATACTGAAGACTAATGCAAACCACAGTATATAGTTCACTTTTTCTGCTAGGTAAAGATTTAATTTTTTGAAAGGAATAAAAACCACTAATGATAGTTTTAACAGCCCAAAGGTGCTTTGAGATGGAGATAGAATGAGTGAGTAGGAGTGCTATGTTTCCATAAAAAGAGTTGCAGAACAGATTGTTCAATTAATTGGCCACATATCTTGAAATCATGTGTCTTCAATATTTATTGACCACAGCTGGTAAAAACATATATCATCATTGAGAATGTCTGTATTTTCAACCTGCAAATGATCTCAAGGTTATATTTGCTATCATCCTGATATCAAACTTAGAAACACAGGGACATGGAGCACACAGCTTCCTCCTGCCACATTAAAGAGTTTAGGATATCCTTATTAATGTGCTGAGTGTCTTCCAATGTTTCCAGTGATACTCCACAGAGCTTATTCTCTGGTGTGTTTGTAGAAACTCTCTCAGTTGAGTCAGTGGGGTGAAAAGCAGGTAAATGTAGAAATAGTCCATATTGTCAATTTTTGTCTGGTATAGAGTTAATTTTCTTTAGAGGAGCTGATATGATGCTATGTTTTGGATTTGTGACCAAAACAGTGTTGACAAAAATGGGCTGCTCTAATCATTGCTGAGCAGTGTTTGTATAGTCAAGGACTTTTCTGCTCCTCATACCACCCCACCAAAAAGGAGGCAGGGGTGCACAAGGAGTTGGGTGAGAACACACCCAGGACTGCTGACCCCAAATGCATATCTCACATCATATGATGCTCTCACAGCAATAAAAGCTGGGGAAAGAAGGAGCAGGCAAGAGGAATAAGGAAGTAGCATTCAGAGTTTTGCCATTTCTCTTCCCAAGTCACCATTAGGCATGATGGATTCCTGCTTTGCTAGGGACGGCTGAATACCGCCTGCAGATGGGTAATAGTGAATTGGTTGTTTTGCTTTTCTTGTGCATGCAGATTTTGCTTGTGTCATGGTTTGAGGCTGGTTGGATGCCAGGCACCCACAAAAACCATTTGCTCATCCCCCTCTGCAGCTGGACAGAAGGGAGAAAATATGATGAAGGGGTCACAAGCTGAGATAAGGACTGGGAGATCTCTCACTAACTACCATCAAGGCAAAACAGGCTTACCTTAGAGATATAAAGTAAATTTATTGCTAGCAAAATCAGAGCAGGATAATGAGAAGTAAAATAAGACCTTAAAATCACCTTCCCCTGACCCCTCTTTCCTTCCAAGCTCTATTGCCTATCTCAGTGGTGCAAGGAGAGAGGAAATGCAGGTTATGTTCAATTCCTCACCCAGAGCTTTTCCTGTTGCTCAGGGAGAGGGGTCCTTCCCCTGCTGCACTTTGGGATTTCTCATACAAGAGACAGTTCTCTCTGAACTTCTCCAAGGTGACTCCATTTCATAGGAAGCTCTCTGTGAACCGCTGCAATGTGAATCCATCCCATGGGCAAGAATCCTCCCAAAACTGCTGTGGCGTGAGTCAGTCTTCCATGGGGTGCAGTCCCTCAAGGACAGGCTGCTCCAGCCTGGGAACAGAGCTCCTCTTTCCATGGGTCTCCCACAGGATCACAGCCTCCTCTAGACAACCAGCTACTCTACTGTGGGCTCCTCCACAGACTGCAGTTGAATATTTGCATCCTCCATGGACCCCTATTGAGTGCATCTCCTTCCCCTCTTCAATGACCTTGGGATCTGCATTTTGTTCTACGCTCAAAAATTCTCACTCTGCTCTTCTCTGGCTGGAAAACTACAGCTGCAACACAAACTTTGCTTTGATTTCTTCATAAATTTTTTATCACAGAAGGGTTACCACCATCTCTAATTGTCCCAGAGTTGCCCAGTGTCATGTGATTCTTCAGAGCCATCAGGGACTGGCTCTGTGAGACATGGTTGTAAGAGCCTGATAACGAGAGAAGGGCTTCAATATGTGCTTTGTCATTGTGTCTGCTTGTCATAATCACTCTTAAACTCCTGAAAACTCGTGCAGGATGGACTGTGAGTAGCCTGCCTTGAGGCCCATAAAAAGGAAAGAGAAACTGGTGCAAAACATGGAGGGGAAAGTGAGAGGCAGAGTCCCCAACCTTTGCCTTTCCTCCTTCCCCCCACCAGTGCCTGCTGCGAGACACCCTGAGGAGCCAACACCGCCTGTGTGGGGAGAACCCCCTGATCCTGCGCCCTGAGTCACAGTGAGCTGGGGAACCCCCACCCTGCTCCTGCACCCCTGGACCGGAGTCCCAGTGAGCTGGGGAACCCCCACCCTGCTCCTGCACCCTGGACCAGAGTCACAGTGAGCTGGGGAACCCCCACCCTGCTCCTGCACCCCTGGACCGGAGTCCCAGTGAGCTGGGGAACCCCCACCCTGCTCCTGCACCCCTGGACCAGAGTCCCAGTGAGCTGTGGAACCCCCACCCTGATCCTGCATCCCTGGACCAGAGTCACAGTGAGCTGGGGAACCCCCACCCTGATCCTGCATCCCTCAGTGAGAGCACCACCAGCAGACTGAGGTTGGGCTGCAGCCATCAGGGGCTGCACCTGCATCCAGGGGATGGGCTGCTGCATCCCAGCCAAACTGCTCCTGAGGTCAGAGGACACAGGTGAGATGCTACAAACTACAGAGGAGGCAGGTAAGATGCTACAAACTGAAAAAAAAAGGAAAAAGGCAAAAACTGCCTCTCTCCCCCCTCCCCTGTCTCGGCAGCAACAAAGGTAGCACAGAGTGGTGGTGACCTATCCTGTGCTTTTCAAAGTAACCTTAGCTTTTTCTAACTTTTCTCTACTTCTCTCTTTCTCTTTGCCTCTTTTACCATTGAATAAAAATAAATCATTTTTTTGGCATTGTCAGGAAAATCCACAAATTTCAGAAGTTTATGTCCAAAAAGGCGACAGAGGAGTCCTGCAACTTCATTTGAATAAAGGGAGAGAGTCCATTGGGGCACATGCCTATGGGGTTTTCTCTCTCAAGACTCCTTTTATCCTAATGACCTCTTCCTTTCCCAACTGGCTGATGTACCAAGAAGGTAGAGCCTTCCTGAACCACCTACCACATATTTCCCCCTTGAACCTAACATTTTACCCAAAATTCAAATGTTCAGGCTTGTGAAGGCACTTGTCTGTTTCAGGAAACAAACTGGGCTCTGCAACAAACCTACTGCCCAAATTTAGTAGAGACATTAAGACCCATTTCAAAGACATTAACATCCATACCTTCACCCACAGGACTGTTTGTAGACATTAACTTTCCTCTCAGGATCAACATTTAATCTTGTTGGGTTTTTATCTCAGTTTTTGGGAGGGAATATTTAGAATCTTCAAAGTTCTTTCAGTTTGATTCACACAGAGCTAGTTCTCTTTACTCATCTGTACTTAAACCAGATCATAACAATGGTGGCAGCTTGCAGCAGCTTCTCACAAAAACCACCTTTGTGGCTCCCCCACCACCATGAACCAGGCCGTGCAAAACCAACACAGCTTGCCCTATTAAATTGTCTTTATCTCAACCCATAAGCTTTCTCTCTTTTACCTTTCTGGTTTTCTCCCCTGTCCCACCATGAGGAATGCATGAGAGGCTGTGTGGGGCTCAGTTGCCTACGAGGGATAAGCCACAACAGCCAGGTACACTAAGACCTGCTCCTGCACTGAACATTTTCCAGGTGTTTCTTGATCTGGAGTACTAGCTGGGCATAACAAATATATCTCAGTGAAAGATGAACGTTGGAAAATAAAACTCAGGCAGATGGCGATTCATAAATATGGAAAAAGGCAGTGACATATATTGAAAATAGCAAACTAACTTACTGACTAAATAAATAAATAAGAGGAAATACTTCTGGTGGGACAGAAGATAAATGAAAGGCACTGAATTTTTAAGCTTCAAAATGAAAGTGAAAAATTCAGCTCAAGGGGAAGAAGCTGTAGCTGAAGAAGAAGAAGTAGGTCTGATAGCAAGATGAGGATGGAACTGTTAGAGACTTGCTAAAATTCTGATTGATGTATAAGAAAGGTCTGAAAGTATAAAAATCCCTCAAGCTGTGTATCCAATTACCCTCCCCTACCTTATATTTAAGCGTCCTTACAAATTCAGTATTTGAATTCTGGCAAGTACATCTTCAGTTGTGAATGTTGTCTTCTACTTTTTTATTATTATTATTTAAATCAGAAAACTGAAAAACAAAGTCCTCAGAAATACATCTTTGAAAAGAATTTCAAGTGATTGAGCCATTTGTGGAAAATAGTGTTGTTTTCTGCAAATACCGAGTTTTGAGAGTTATATCTCCATATGTTCCATATCTTTGGGGCAATCTTCATAGAGAACACTCTGGACCTGTAGGAACACTGCACAGCTTGCAAATGTCTAAGGAGGAACCATTCTGTCTCAGGAAAGTAAAATCACCCCAGATTGCATGTGTACTGCTTCAGTACCTATGTTTAATTTAGTTTAAACATCACAGAATAAAATTTATTTCAGTCACACTTGATTCAGTCAAGTTGACTTCAGTCACACTTGTATAAACAGAATGTAAGTTTTCTGTGTGCTCACATTTCTCTGTTTGGAGAAATTAAAATAGAAGTGCAAGTCACAGATGTGTAGTCGGTGGACTCAGTCCAAAGTCAGGATTCAAGACAATGTGAAAGTACAGCCTTTGCATTTTCAGATATTTCATCATGGTTGGAATACTTGCATTTGCATTCTTCTAGGCTATTTATCTTCTTTAAGCATTCTTTTGCCTAAAGTAATCTTTAGCTCCATACGTAAGACGAAGATACCTGGGTTTATTTCCATCAGGAAGTTGTGTGGAAGACTCCATACATGTCAAGCAAATAAAAACTCTGAGCTATCCTCATTTCACTCTTTTTTAATTTTTTCTTTTTTTTTTTTTTTTTAATGTTTGCTGCTGTAGGCTTAAAAACGTGTTGATGGAATAAAGGGAAGAGGTAGATATACAAAGAAGAGCTCCCATACCACATTTTGCTCACCTTTTTTTGGTTTCTCATCTACTGGACATGATTATTTTGAAAGCAGAAGATATCTATACATTAGATTATTTTTCTGCCTCTTGTTCAACTGTAATCACATTCTGTGTGCCAAAAGCTGTTTTCTTTTTTCCTAATCCTTTCTTTTTCCACAGTGTTAAAGTGGTTCATTAGCTGGCTTTTTTTTTCCCCTTTTGAATCCTCACAGCCATTTTGAAGTAATAATCATTGAGAAGAGAATACCTCATGGTCCCAATCCTCTGGAGGTGGTTTACTCTTGGCTGGACTGCAGGTGGCCTGTCATTCCCCCCCCCTCAAAGGAATAGTGGGGAGAAAATGGAGTGAAAACCTTGTGAGTTGAGAGAGAGGGAGGAGAGAGAAACAACACTCACTGATTGCTGTCATATTAAAAATAAAAACAGACTTGGCTTGGCAAAATTAATTGAATTTATAGCAATCAGATCAGGGTAGGATAATGAGTGTTCCTAGGGACCTGTTAAATGGGGATAAATCCTAAATTTTTTCACTTCTTGCCTATTCAGCTCTTTTAGCTCTATGAAAAAGAATCCTAATGCAGTGGTGATACATTTGTCACTTTATTAAGTTAATAAGTTTGTGGACTATACTCATTCTTACTCTAAATTTTACTAAGTCATTCTGTTTATGAAGATGCAATGATACAAATGCTGATTTATGCCTGACTTACCTGTTTCTACCATTTCTAATGCCAAAACAGCAAAAGAATCTGGCTATTTCTATTTGCAGCTAGGATTGTTTCAAGACAGGAAAAGTAACAGTGTTCTTAATTTTCAAGAGCTGATTTTCAGATACCTAATATTCAGCACATCTGGAAAATAAAACAGAGGCTATTCAGCTGCCTTTAAACTGGTAGAAAAAACCATGAACTTACAACATTCTTCTGGAAACTCCACTTATCCTTCAAAAGATTTTTAAAGTATGACTTGCATTCAAGTGTGCATACATCCATAGACTCCGTTGTGACGCTGCTTGTTTTTTTGTCTTTACATTTTTACACATGCAAGGGGAATTCTAGGAATGTTATGTGTGCATGCCTACCCTTAAAACACTGTTGTGTACAACAAAAGCAAATGCTCAAGTGTCCGAGAAAGCACAGTGGTAGAGACCACAGGATAAAGTCCCTAACTAGTCAAAAGGCAGTTTGCATAGTACTTGAAGTCTGACTGAAGAATTTTTCCTTTTCCATTCACTTGAGTCATAAGCAACTGAAAGCAGAAATCTATAAAGGAAATAAGGGCAAACCTGCATTTTTAGTATTTGCATTACAAAAACAGCAAAAACCAGCAAAGGCTGGATGCAATAAAATATACTAAATTATTCCTAGAAATAAGTGCAAAATGCATTATCTTAAACAACAAACCAAATAAATAAATAACAGAAGGCTGACAGCTTGCATTATGCTGTGAAATTCAGCACATTTTTTCTACTAACATAATCACTTTTTCATTCAAATTAATCCCACACTCTACAAAGCCTTTTTAATAATTACTGCTGTTTCTCATCATAAATTCCCTCAAGAGTTACAGCTACAGATTAAACTTAATATTCCCAGCTCTGTAGATGTCATTTGACTACTCCCCTTTCTTCTCCCATCTCTTTCAAACTGTGTATTGATTTAGCATGGTTGCTGACTTGAAATGGCCACATGCACGGACTCCTTCATGCAGCACTCACATAGATGCCATTTTCACTGTACTTTGTTAAAACTCACTTGAATCAATTAATGCCTTCTGATCCCAGGAAACAAAAACAAACCACACACACAAGAAAAACCAAACACACACACAAATAAATCAAACCAAACCAAAACGACAAAAAATAAAAAAAACCCACATAATTTCTCTTTTAAAAGCATGGAGCTTTATGATGGGTGTCAGAATTTTGGTTTTCAAGATCTCACCAGGACTCCTATGACACCCGCAGACAAAATCTGTAGTATCTAAAGACAGGAATTTTGAAAGACCCCATGCAAGTCAGGTGTGAACACCAAACTTCAGTGAGTATTTATCTTTCTTTAACACCTTTGAAAATACTAGCTACAGTTTAAGAAAAATGGTAAAATAAATTCCAGCAGCGAAACAGAGAATAATGAAGTCAAAGTCTTTTCTGAGCACATTAATGTGAAAGTACAAAATGTCCTATATGAATAGGACTGAATTTTTCAATTTAATGTCTTCAGTTTACCTAGCTGGGCCATGTACAACCAGAATGTAAAATTATGATTATCATTCAGACAGGATTACTTTTTTAACATTACTTAAAGAAATCCCAAAACAGATTAATTACATGTGTGCTTAGTTTAGGGAATGATTAAAATGCTGGATTTTACATGGTTTCCATTTTCCAAACAACCTGTACAAATTACCATACTGTAATAGATGCTCAGAAAGCAAATTAAATATTTTTCAGTAGAATAAAGATTTGGACGATCTTTTTGCTTTTAAATGCAGATGTATTACAAGTTCTGTTGATAGTTTTTTCATACACTGTTTATACTTACTGTCCTCTTACCATAAATCCATCACTAACTTGTATCACATACTTTCAAATCTAATTTTCTAAGTTAATTTTTTTCATCCCTGTAAGAGATTTCTGAAATACATTAACACCTACAGTAAACACAGCATATGAAGATTTTGCTCATTAAAAAATGAAAATGTTTGAAAACTGTGTGCAAACTACAGTGTGGTGTTAGAAGGTCCTAATTCAAGAACTCTTTAGACAAAGGACTTTAGACACAAAACTTTGTTTTCACAAAACTGGTACAAGGACAGTAACTACCTAAATCTCCCAGACTGCTGATTATGGCTTTAAAGACTACTCCCTGGCACCCTGGATAAACTCCAAATGAGATTCCCACACTGCATTAGAAATCTCACTTTAGGGGGTTGGTACTTACCTGTCATTTCCCTGCTGCTAACAGTGTCTTTATGGAGTAGTCCATTGGAAAAACTATAAATCCCAGTGTTTTAATACTTTGAACACTGTTGGAGTTTGTGAATTTTGAAAACCCTAGAAATGAGGAACAGACACAAGCTCCGAACTGATGACATTGATGTTTTCACAAAGTAATGCAACACTGGGTTCCACTATTTTCATTCTCTGCTTAACCCTTCTAACTTGCCATTCTATGTTAAATACTTCTGACAATTATTAAAATTAAATGTTAAGATACTGTAATGATCTACACACTGCTGCTTATTATTATATATTTTTTCCTGTTCTCAGCCACGGGCAGGTGAGAGCCCCGGGGAAAGCCTGGGCAAGGGAGGGCAAAACGCTGCCCAGCAGGCAGGGCTGAGCCAGGGGAAGGGAGCGAGAAACAGCCCTGCGAGCCCCGAGGGGACAGCGGGAGCAGGGACGATTCCTCTGAGGCCTGGGGAGAAATTCCCACTGCCCATTAAGTGCCTCTAACCTTCCTCTCCTGCACCATCCTCCTTTTCCAGAGGACAATGATCAAGTCCTCTGCAGGTTCTTTCCTTCTGGTACACCTAGTACCCATGGAGGCAGCTTCCATGACAACATCTCAATTCTCACATTCCGCAGTCCAATAATGTGAGGCTCGGGCAAATCAGCATCTTTACTTTTTCAGAAGCTAAGCAATGTGATGTGAGAAGAGGTAAAGAAGTTTTTGATGTTAGTTAGAAAGAAATTTCTAAGACTATAAGAAAATGCTTCCCTTTTCACCACTGAAGAATTTTTTTTTTTAAATCTCTGGGGAAAATGTTCATTTTCTTGAAGTTTCTTTGCAACTGCAGATATTTTTAGCCATTTTGTTGGCATTTACTTTTTCCTGCACTTCTTTTATTTTAAATTTCTTCCCTGGATGACTGGATTTTTTTTAATCCTCCAAAACTCTACAGAAAACAAAATTCTGCAATTATTTTTCAAATTATGTATTTCACCAGTTCTTCAGGAATGACATGGACTTTTGCTCACCTCAAGACAGTGACTTATTTAAAAGACTAAATTGCTGATATATAACTGTATTCTTTATGTATTGTAGTAACTGAAGTCCATTGTTTAAGATTTTTTTTAGATTTGAATCTAAAATAAAGATTTTAGATATAACTAATTTCTCCTAGCAGTCAGAGAAGGACTCAGGTGTATAATGCTGCAAGGTGTGAAAATTTTAATTCATACCTTTTCTTCATCATTTGCCTAAACAGGTGTCAAGAGAAAGGAGAGAAAAAGAGATTTTAAAGTTCTGGGTCATGTTGTATCTCTGCTCTGAACATTAAAGAAAGGTCATTTTTCACAGCAACAGCAGCTTTCTCATATGGCCTACTTTAATTCTTTCACACTGTGAAGAAGTTTATTCAGATTTTACAATTAAGAACAGAGCAAGCAACTAAGTTATATGTAGGCATTCAAAAGAGAAAAGTGTTTTTATTCTTGAACATATAAGTCACACATATCCTGTGGGCTGACATCTATTTTGACCTAGACTTTAAAACAAGAGCTTAAATAAGCTGTCAGCAGACAGTCAATATTTTATTTGTTTTCACAAAAACAAATTACAGTAGAAGAAGAAGACATTGAAGCCATATTAAAAAAAAACCTTTATACACTGTGAGTCACCCTGACACAGACCCAGACCAACAGGGAATCTGAATTTTTTATTCAAAGAAACAATCTGGTTTTGTACACTTTTTCAAGGCACAGTATTTCCTTACATGGTGATTCTCACCTATCCCATGTTGCCAGGTCAGCACCACACCTTCCTAATGCCCTTCTATGGGGTGATCCCAAGCTGTCCACCTGTCTGTCCGCTTCCAGCAGGCTCCTCTCCGCAGGGCTCTGCCCTGTGACACCTCATCCTGCCAAGGTCAGGCAGAGGCATCTGAGCCATCATGTGCTCCTTCATGCCTCCGTGTGCTGATCTGCACTGCCATGTGCTCCTTTGTGCCGCCACATACTCCTGTGTGCCACCATGGCACTCTGCAGGCACATCCCACAGACTAAAACTCAGTTCTATCCTATCTCTTCCCACAATGCTCTTTAAGTAAAATGTCATACACCGAGGTAAAACAAACATTCTGTTTTCAATTTTTTTGATGGCACGGTTATTGACTCCTGAGCTTTCATGTGTGTGTGCAGACAAACTTATGCACACATAATGACAGTAATTTGCTTTAAGGTGGCTTGTCCTTCTGGTACACAAACATCCATAAATGGAATTCTCAAACAAAAAAAAAAGAACTGGTTTAAGGGTTGTATGTCATGTCTTCTTTTTTAATTTATTTAAAGAAACCCCACAAAACAAAAAAGCTATTTGAAGCTACTTAGGTGAAAACTATTAACCTTCTTAACTACACACAGATAATAAGGAAGTAACTTGAAAATATAAAAATGCAGTACAAGGTAGATTTTGGCACTTTTAGATAATCAGCTAATGTTTTTAGCTCAAAGTATCGTACATTTTCCTAGTGGTGACAAGCTAATTAAGATGAAATGATACAATTTGCTGCTAGGGATTAAATAATGAAAATAATCAAATTGCTCTTGACAAAATGCTGGTAGATGCAATGAAGAAACACCTTATGTAATATTATTGGTCCAATTTTTTATTTTACCTTCTGATTGGTTTAACAGTGCATCAATATGCCCCACTGACTTTAGGAACAAAAGCCTATTTCAGAGCCAAAAATTTGTTTGTTCTTTGAGTTTAAAATGCATTAATTTTATTTCAGAAAGATAGAGCAGATGTAAAACTGGTATAAACTTTTGTATAAAGCAAAAAATTACCTTTTCTTTTTTTCTTTTTTTTAAGTTATTAGTAGCTGAGGTAATTGTAAAAAAAAAAAACAAATGCTAGATATAATTGTAGATTGTACTGTAAAAAAAAAAAAGGCAATACAATTTGCCCAAATATATACATTCTAATGGATTCCAAATGTAGATTTATGAATTTCTCTAAAGTTATTGCAACCTTTTCTGTGCTGTCTGGTCATAAAAAATATTTTTTTGGTCCTAAGGGGGCATAGTTTTATATCAAATAATGCTGCAAGACATTATTATTCTTACTAATGCAATTTGGAACCCCTGATATAAATCATCTCAGTTCACCTGGTGTATAAGTGCAAAACACTTAATTCCTCTGAGTATTAAATGGTAATACATACCTCCTGTTTGGAGATGAGCAGACCATATTCATAATAAAAAAAGTGAGGCTTAGACTTTCATTTTCAAGCATAAAGAGGTTTTGTTTTTTTTTTGTAAATTTAAAAAAAAGTTTTGGAGAACCTTATTTTATTGCCTGCATAGCTGGAAGCATGTGAGAAAATTCACCCTCTTTTGGTGGTTTACTCAAAATTTCAGGCGAACACTGATAGGAAACTGAATCCCCCTGGAATGGTTCAAGATGGTCTCTTGTATCTTCTTCTTCTATAGTGCTGACATCTCCCAACCCCTGTTTATTATCACTTTGGGTTTCATGTTCTTCATTTTTAACTAGCATCTGTCTGGGATCTTTTGTAGTAGCCGCAGCTGTATTGGTGCACAGGCACGGTGTTGGATGCACTGGTTCACTAAAGCAGCAAGGTGTCACTTGAATATCACCAGCACAAGAAAAAGTCCAGAAATCTGGTCTGTTCTGAGTAAATCAGTCTTCCTGTAACTAATTGCCAAATCCAGTGACTCTTTAGTAAATAGGAAATATGAAGAGAATAATTTGATAAGTATCCTATGGAGATAAATCGCATCCATTAACTGTTTTTCTACTGCAATTATACAACAATGGGGTCAGTGAAATTTTGCTTCTCGTCAAAACATTGAAAAATACTGTGGGTTTGCCTTTAAAACATAGCCAAAGGCCTTTTGCAGCTTAAGCTGCCCTTGTGAATGCAGTTATAGAGTCATAAAATTATAGATCAAATAAATTGATCTGCATATAAAATACTCTGTATTACAGCATCCAACATCCCTGCAAAAACCACAGCACATATCTTCTATAGAAAAAAAAGTGTCTCTTTTTATTTCTTTTTTTTTCCAGTCTGCTAAATGTATTCTCTATTTCTTACAGAAATAATTAACAGTTCAATAAACAAGGCAAGTGGGGTTTTATATTAAAAACCCAAGGAGTTTAGAGAAAACACATCCTCATAGAAAATGCAAAACAGACAGAGGACTGTCAAGCCCAGGAGCCTTCTTTGAGGTTTAAGGTATTTAATAGCAGCTCTTGTTTCCTTAGTGGGTACTGGGAGATCTAACTCTTTGCTTTTCTCATGATCTAGTGCCAATTTATGGAATGCCTCCGGGTAAACTCTGTTTCAGATTATCATAAAATGAAAACCTCTATTTAAGCATTATTGCCTTTTTTAAAGAAACCGTCATTCTCCTTTTCCCTTCAGAATTCATTATGGTCATGTCATTATTATTTTTCTTGGCATTTGAATGCCACCTAACTAATAGTTTTATATATAACCTTTTCAATAATCTGTAACATTCAAAGAAAAATAAACTAATTTTCCTTATTCATATTCAATATTTTAACACCTGTTTGGGGCAGAACAGTTCATTTATGTCATGTTGATACCTGAACTGTTTTTGCAGCTCAGCAAATCCAAGTCAAGGACTGAGATTAAACAGTCTAACTTTTGCTGATATGAAAAGGGACGCTGACATGGTGAGCTGACCTGTATATTGAATGGATGGAAAGAAATGGGTTTTCTGATGCAAAAGTCAAGAAGCAGTTTGTAGTCAAGACGCAGTCAAGCCATCTGTTCTGATGGCTGCGTTTAAACAAAAATATATTGTACGTGCCATAGCAGAGATTGTCTGAATCTCATCTGATCTCCTCTCTGATATTGCAAGGGCTTATTCTGTCTTTGCGATTCACCTGAAGATCATAACTGAGATTTGCAATCTTAAAATGGTCTTCAAGATCAGTTTGGACTTGTGTGAGAGATGTTTTGCCGCTCCAAGCTGTTTGTTTTAAGATTGCAAAATGGGTCAGAGAGGAAGTTCAGTTTGCAAATGACATGTACACCAGAGTAAAACCTTCTGCTACACAAAGTTTAAACTGCTGACTGTGCAACCAGACTAGAAGTAATCTTTACTTTAAATCTTGTGAATGACCACGTCAGTATTTAAGAGGCATTTTTTAAATTCAGAAATCTAGGTATTCAGCATGAAATAAGGTTGTCTTCCTTCCTTCCTTCGCTCAGAAGACTTCATTATTATCCTTTCCCTGTTTCTGTACAGATTTAGATGCAATAAGAGAAGCACTTAATGCACAGGGTATTTATAATTTCAGGGATTATCATCATGCTTAAAGGAATGTAAATTGCTCTAGAAAATTTGACTTTGAGAGTCTCACCTATCCCATGGTTTATTGCTTGAAAATAAGGCCAAGATTTCTCAACAATGTGCTTTAAAGATGTACCAAAGTAGTACTTGACTGAATGCAACTTCATGGCACGTTCTTCTTTATGCCTATTTAAAGAGACAGAAAGACATCAAGGAAATGCACTGGAGTTTAGCACAAGCATATACAGAAGTCTGGAGGAGTAAAAGTGTGAAACAGTTGTTTCAATTACTGTCACTGTGTTTGTCTGGGTTCAGGCCCTGAATGCACATGGAGTTTTCATATTGTCATAGAAAGGCTTTGGTTGTGAGAGTTTTAAACACCACCTACTCAACATCCCCTTGCTGCTGGGCTTTACTGGGCTGCTCAAAGCCCCATCCAACCCGGACTTGACACCTCCAGATACGGGATAGCCACAAGGGCTCTGGGCAGAATGTTCCCATGGCTCACCACTACTGGCACATACCATAGCTCTAAAGCCCATATTTGAATATGTTTTCATAATTTTCAGGGACTATTTTAGGGCTTAGTTTAAACTGCTTTGTCCCGTCTAACTGCAGAAGGCAGATTCGGATTAGGGAAGGAAGGAACTGGGGGACTTTTCACTGATGATATACTCAAAATGACCTAGAAGGCAAACACAAAAACAGAGAACTATTTTGTAACATTAACCTAAAACTGTTAGCATGGAAGATTTGTGGTCATGATTTGTAGGGATTTTTTATTCTACCTCTGTAGATACTAGAAATGAGAAGAGAATAAATGGTTGATGGTAATAAAAAAATAATTTTTGATGGTAATAAAAATAAATGGGATTTGAAATTGAAGAAGCAACATGAGGAAGAGAAGGACTCAAGGAAAAAACAAAAGGTACCGAGAACCAAAAAATAATTGGCCTAAATAAAAGGAAAGATAGATTTTTGTGATCAGTTCGGTATGTAGAACCTAAATATTTATATAAATGCTGTAACAAAATAACTTAAAATTTTCTGGGCATTTTTGTAGTGATTTTGTTTAGATCCAGCTTTGTCATAAGACAAAAAGGGACTAAAGTATGGATTTTTAAATTTTCGAATTGTGAAAAAAAAATTACTGAGGCACGTCTTTAAAGGATCTAAAATTCTATTATAGATTTTTAGATTGAAGATGCTTGAAAAATTAAATAGTTAAAATAAGATGTACAATTTCAGCTTTGGACAGCTGTTTTTTCTATAAAATACAACTCTGAAATGCTTGATCACTCCTCTGTCAGAGCAAGGAAACCTGAACATTAAAAATGCTATAAAAGGCTTTTTATACCTAAAAACACACATGAGAATCTCTCACCCAAGGTATTTATTTTTCTGTGTTACAGCAATTCAAAGAAATAGAGGAGTAAGAGCAGGGAGATAATGTGCTTTCTTCACCTTTGGCAATGGTGCAACTGTTATAAGCCTGCAAATGTTCCCAGCTCAAGTGAAAAAGTGCTCAGAAAGTCACAGGAATAATTGAAATTTCAGGAAACTTTTCTCTAGACAATACCCAAGGGACCTCAATCTTACTAATTTATCAAAGAAAATTTTGATTGGACTGAGTATCTCTCTAATACAATGCTTCTCAAATCTAGTAGGGACGGTGATAGAAGAAAAATGAAAGCTAAAATTAGAACAAATCACAGTACTGATAAAGACACATTTTTAGGAACATGAATCCTTAGAACATCTTGTCAAATCAGTATTAGATTTTTCATCAGTGAACACTCCAAAATCAAGATTATTTGAGCTTTATTTTGTCCTAAATACTCACGCTGCAACTTGTTTGCAGATATTTCATGACACAAAGTATTATAAATCAGTTTACAGTGATGGAATTTGTATCTGCTTCCATTACCAAGTCAGTCAGAAGTTAACAGCAAGTATAAAATAGACAGGCACCTACTTCAACACCAAATGTTGGCAGAGTACAGAAGTAGTTCACTGTGGATCAAAGAATAAGATAAAAAGAGCTGAAGAGAATTTTAATACATAGAGTGAGATAAAAATATCTGTAAAGATTTTCTGATGCTTGAACCTGTGGATTCCTATACTTTGCGCCATCTATGACCAAGTTATTTTGCAAATGTTGTGAAAAAGCAACCAGCAAGTTTTAATAGTCATTCTTCGTTGAAAAAGAGATAGCAAAAGAAAATTATGAATAATGGTTTTGTCTAATTTGCAAACATCAACACCTTGCTGTTTTTGCAATAACAACATAATGGCAATTTAGGGAAAAATTTTTAAAATCTCATAATAAAATTTCTGTTCCTGAGTACTCTTTAAAGTTGTTTTGGTAGAACTTTAAAAAAACCCACAACTTTTGTCTTTCTCCCCAAGTTACAAAATAGAAATGTAACAACTCATTCAGATGAAACATTAATGTCTGCATTTCAAAGGATTTTCAAGGGAAAGAACTAACATGATTCTGGTAAAAATCAGGATTTTGTGAAAAAGTGGCAAAATACACATAGGGAATGAAAAATGAATCCTCTACATGAATTTGCATAACAAGAATTTATAACAAATGGTTCAGCTTTAAGCCAAGTAATGTTGTTTTTCCTTAGTATCCTGAGATCACAATTTTTTACTCTGAGATCTGGAGACCAAACATTTGTCAGTTGCCCGATTTGTTGTGAAAACGTTATCTCTCAAGTGAAATGTTAATGATCCAAAATGTCTCTTTCAAAAGTAGACTTCTTTTGCCACTGCTATGAATTTGTAATCCTAGGAGTGGACACAAAAAGATCTCAGTGGTTAAAGCCAAATATGTTTTGTGATTGAAGGAGAAAAGAATCTGAGAAGAACTTTTCCATTTGAAAATGATCATTAAGTATTAGTTTTTCCACTGGATTTGAAAAAAAAAAGCCTTTCTCTTCACTGATAATTTTTTGCTTAGATACGATTAAAAATTTTCAATCCATAGTAATTCTCAATGTATAATTACTAAAACCAGAAGTGGTTAGTTCTTCCCAATACCAACATACTGTATTTCAAGACATAAAGAACTTTGAACAATATTGGAAATAATAATAGTAATAGTTAACAATTTCAAAAGAATGCATTTTTTTATGTTGATTATGGAAATCTCAGTAGGGGACAGAAGGCTTTTAACAGAAATAAAGTTTTTGAATTCCTGATTCCTAGTGAATACCTAACCACATACCTCATCTTTGAGGAGTAAACACCGCACAGCTTACCACACAAAGCAAGAAACAAAGCTGTTTCTCTTGCAGCTTTCTTTCTAGAACGTCTAGGAGTTTTAAATCTGTTTCCTGGCAAACCTGTCCATGTAATTCTGGTCAAATTTCTTATGTCTGGACTCGGACTCTCAAAGAAGGTCTTAAGCTGAAGTTAAGTGTATAAAATCCAAACTATTATTGTAAACAATGTGACTACTGTAAGTGCATCAGGCACTGATATTAATGTTGCCTTGAAACTTGCTTTTGAGCATGTGTAGGAATCCCTCAGTCCTGACAGTCCTAGCACACAGCTGGCATGTTGTCATGGCCAGAAAGAGATGTTCCTCTCCTTGCAGAGCTAAGTCCATAGGCACTCTCACACCATCCCCTTGGCTCAGCATGAATACTAAACAGAAACAACCCTAAATCCAAGTGTCTTACAACCACTTTCTTGCACAACTTTTAGCTCTTTTCTGCACGGTTCAGCAGCTTTAATGGTAAGGAAAAAGCTGAATCTTATTTCTCCCTTTATAATGCTCATATTCTGGTTATTACAGCACTCTGAGTGCAAGAAGAAGTGCATCTGTCATCCATCAGGCAGAGTAACTGAAACCCAGTCTGCCACAACTCGCCTGTCCACCTAATAATTCAATGGATTAATTACCATGTGCTTTCTTTTTTTATTTTTTAGAGTTTCTTAAGATTGTACTTTGGATCCTACCCTCAGCTGCTCTGTTCTTACAGGGTAGGATCTGAAATGATCAGCCAGCTATGTAACATGCAGCTCTTCTCAGACATTTGATGGTGAAATTAGATGCCAGACAGTGTTTTGGCCTCCTTTCTTCATGCCTGACTAATGCACACAAGATGGTGATGCAATTTTCAGGCAACCCCAGTCTCCATTCCTTTTTTTTTAAACTGACTGGGCCTTGCTTCTTTTTCTACAAATATGAGGTAGTATAAAAGCATGAATTTGTGAGGCTAAATGTATTTAAGAATTTTCAGTACTAAGTGTTTTTCAATACTTATTTTCAATACCTCATGATACTGGCTAGACAGGACAATACAGACTGGAATGAGCAGAAAAATGAGCAGGTTAGTTACACTTTTACATGAAGCCCTAGTCACAGCTTAGGTGCCAAATAAATAAATTGTTTTGTTATTCTCCAAATAAATGGAAAGGAAATTTTTAGATTTTACCGTCAGTATTTTCTATAAAATAGAAAAAAAAAGTATTAACAACAAAATATCTAATTAAAATATGCATAGACAAAAATATGGCAGAAGATAACTTTTATTGTTCATAGGTGAACTTAAAAGTAACAGAAAAATCGTCTGGAGACTGCACATAAAAATCAGACTAATTCCTTGAAATATTAATTATTGCTCACAGTATGAATTAGGACAACTTATTAATGTATCTATTTTTATATAGGGAACAAGCCTCTTTGAAGTATTTTGCTTTATTTTAGACTTAATTTTACCTTTTTGTAGAAGAGTTATAGGGAATTTTTTTTAAAAGTTGTCCAAGTAAAATCATATTAGTACTTGTATTTAACCTGTACTGAACTATGTGCTTGTTTGCTGCACAAATTACTTCTTTTTGTTTTCATTTTGCATTTTGTCTTACACTTTGAAATTTCCCCTATACCTTCAGTGAGTCACTCACCCTTTCCTTATCATTGGTGCCTTTAAATAATTAAATGTTGTGGTCATGAATCCTTAAGTCTTTTCACTTCAGGTCTGTATCATGAATTTTTTTTCCAGCCATTTCCAGATTGCTTTGTTTAAGTATCATTCTTATTTACTCAGTTTTTTTTATTTCCTTCCTAGATGTATCATGTCTTTTTTATCTGGCAATCTCTGTCTTATTGAAACCTGTAAAACTCATGCTCTTTCACAAATCTGTAGTTTGGTTTGTCCATCCCGAAAGTAAAGGTTTCAATAGCAAAGCACAGAGTGCATTTCTGAAGCACTGCTTCCAAAGAAGCAGATATAAGTGCTTAACAAATGGCAGAAAGTGGAGTAGCATTTCTTGATTACAGTTGGTCTCAACAATATCCCATTACTTCTATTGTGAACTGTAAAGGGTTTTTCTGACAAGGCATTGTGAGTGCTATAATAAAACAAAATTGCACAAGCAGTTTTCTGTGATACAACTGTGTACCTCGTCTGTCTAAGGCAAGAAGGAGTTTTCTGCAGCAGTTTAGTTTACCAGCAGAGATCAGCACTACAGAACAATTCAGCTAACAGGATATCCCTGCTTCCTGTCGCACCAAAATGGTACCAGGTAGCAAGAGGAGTATCTGTGAAATTTCCCTCGGTGAAATTCCACATGATGATTTTATATTTTTTTATTAAATGCTTTGCCAGCCTTTAAGAGTGCATATACCCTTTCTTTTATATCTGAACACACAATGCACAGGCCTAATTGCTATGTCCTAAAGAAGAAAACAAACCAAAACAAGTTAGAAATTATGACCTGAATAGGCTGGAAAAAGTGCGTTGTTGGGGAAAAAATGTTCTAAAAAGATAATAAATGATGCAAGAGGGAACTGAAAGAGAAAGTGAAGAAAAGTCAAGAAAAGAAAATTCTAAAGTTATGTTTAAAATAGAATCTGTTTCACAGACATAAACTAGGACTCAGTGTCTCTTTAAAGCCCTTCCCATCTTCTGGTATATGACTTGAAACCATCCTGTGCTGGATTTTGGCACAGGGGCTCCAGCTGCCCACTCTGCCAGAGGCTCCCCGGCGTCCTGCACAGTTGCATCAAATGAAGTAGCAGCCACTGGGCTGTCCTGACAAGCATTGCCAAGTTCACTCCTAAGAGGAAAAGGATTGATAGAGACGTAAAAGATGATTTGAAAAACTTGGCCAGATCAAACTCTAGAAGCAGAACTGTAGCATCAGCATAAAACTCTGCATGATGGCAAAAAGGATTTCCCATTTTACCCAGTATTGTCACGTTTATAATCAAGGGACCGTTCTGACTTCAAATGCTTTCAGTGTTTGCTGGTGCACTGCTTTCCCTTGAGTCTGGACCCAGGCCAACTTTAAGGGACTGTGCAGATTTCATTATTTTCTGACCTTTCAGGGGAGAGGGACATGATGAGATTTCTGCCCATGGGAAGACTGTGTGTATTTTCCTATGTGCCCTTTTTCTTCCTGGTTGATTCAAGATATGTGGATGAAAGCAGATTAGTGGAGTCATTGGTGTTTGGGGGAGGCTTTTTGTTGTTCTGCTTTTGGTTTTTTTCCGTAGTTGTCAAAATCAAATGAGGCAATATGTAGGTGTTATTTCCAGCTCTTTATAAATAATAATAAAAAATAATGAATCAGTTAGCGGTGATACTTATTGCATGCTTTATAATAATAAGCATAATCTGATTATTTATTTTCTTCAATGGGTAAGAGTCAGACAAAATAATTATTCTTAAAGAGTCACCTGACAAAATATATTTTTTCAATGTCTAAAGACATCTGTACCGTAAGTAAAATGTATTTCTCCAATTTCCTTATGCTGAATTTGATATTCCAATGACATCCAATATTAATAATTAGTTTATTACAAATATATTATGTTTAAAAATAGATTAAAATTCAGAAACATTCATAATTACCACGTATACGAAAGTTCCTTACTCTCCACTGTATCTATGAGACTTAATGGCAAATCAGCAAAACGTAGTCTATGGCTTAAGAAAATGTGATGTGGGGTTAAAATATCTTGGCAGGTCCTTTCTGGACTAAAATATTAAACAATTTCTCAGTTCAGTGGAGAATTTTCAAATATCTAAAATTTGAAATGCAAGAACTTTTAATTGAAATATTGGGGAGTACTTCTCAACTAAGAACTGTTTCTTTTAAAAAGACATGATGCGCCTTTATATTTGTTTAATTAATATTTAAGCCTGCACCAAAGCACTACAGAAAAAATGTTGAGTTTTTTTGTTTAAAACCAAGAGAGTTGGAAAAACACCCTATTAAAACAAAACAAAAACTGGACCAAACTGAACAAACCCAAATGAAAACAGAATAAAAACCCAAATAAGGTAAAATTCACATGTAATCACTGGAGCTTGGAACCTCTGTAACTAAGTTATCATTCACCTTGCTATCTAATTACACAGTGACAGTTCTTATAGAATCCTTAGTGCTGTGTTTTTTTAATTCTACAGACACTTCTCTGCTACAAAATATATCTCTCTGTTTATATGCATTCCATCTAATTGCAGTAGGGTCAATGTACTCCCCATATTGCTCCTCACTCCACTGAGAGGTGTGTGAGCAAACCCCCTACAGGGGCTGACCCATGACCTGTCAGGAGGTCCATGACCACCTCTATTTTCCAGGGCATTTCTTCACTCTCTGATCTCTTTTCAAGGACCTCGTTCAAAGTAATGGAGACATCAGACATCTTCTACGCTTTAATTTCTGAAAACTTTAACACCGCTAAAATATTGTCCAGAATAAACATAGAGTGAAGAGATATCTTTGCATGTCCATCAAACATGTGAAAGGAATTAAGCAAACTTGCAATGAAGGCCAGACCCTTAGTCCCAGCTCCTTCATGAGCTGTACTTTAGCTGGTATCTTTCTAATGTGTGTACATTTACAGCTCTGCTCTCCCTGGAGAAGGGATGGCTGGAGGGAACCTCATCAAAGCCCACTGCTTTAAAGGTGAATACAGAAAGGTCAGAGGCTCTTTCTTCACAAGGAGTCACATGGAGAAAGCAAGGGGCAACAGGTACAAGTAGCACAAGGAGAAGTTTTATCTCAGCAGAAGAAAGACATTTTTACAGTTATTCACTGGAACAACATGCCCAGGAATGTGATAAAGTGGCCCTCGCTGGAAGTTTCCAAGGTGCAGTTGGACAGGGTGCTAGATAATTTTGTCTAGAATCCCTGTCCCACAAAAAGTTGGATGAGGTAATCTTACAAGGTCCTGAGCTACTCTATGATTCTAAATACTAAATATGCTTTTTGGATTAAATATATTCATTCTGTAATACAGAAACAAGACACCAATAGTTAATTTTTCAACAATTTAAAAATAATAAACCTAGAAGTTTGTCATATTTAAGATATAGTTTGATAAGATAATCATTAATTGAACAGACAATGACATTTCTGAATTAATCTTCTAAGTAGTCATATTCTTAAATTTATTTCACTGTCAAGAAGAGGCATGTTCTTGTTTCTTTCCTTGGGCAAAATTCTGTTGGGTATTCAGTATCCTTGGAGAGTACCTAGAATTTTCAATTCTTACCAAGGAGGTTGAGTGCGCTCTTCATTTCACAGGATGTTATTTGAATTAGTGGTATTCCTTCTTAGACTTCACTCTCACTTTTTCCTCAAAATAATTATTTTTTATGAAATCAGATTTAGGCATGTCAGTCAATTGCACAAGTCATACAAACTGAAAATTGCATTCAGTAGCAGAATTAGTAATTCACAAGAGTGTTGTTTGTTTCGGGGTTTTTTTCTTACAACTACCACAGGTCAGCATTTCGCAGTAACTGCATGATAAAATTTCACCTGACAAACAGATTTTTTTTTTTCTGTCACTGCAAATTTATGATGAATACAGATAATTTTAGAGGCATTCACAGAACAATTCTCAGTTGCTATGTAACAGACATTATCCTAATCTCAGCACATTTAGATGGCTCATGGCTGACACAAAAATATAACTGATATTATAGAAGTTTAGTACTTTGGAGATAGTACACAAGGGTACTTTTCAATGCCAAATGCATAAAAAATAATAAATTTCTCCACTGTTTTTGGGGAAAATATACTTTTTCAGAACAATGAGCAGAGCTGGATGAAAGAGGATTTGTTACAGTTATGCTAAAAATTTCTTTATTAGAAACATCAATTCTAAAAAAAGCTGAAAGAAGGAAGTTGCTACTTGATGAGCAACATATTTTGTAACTTACTTGATCTTAAGTATTCAGAGAGTTTGTGGTCCAAAATCTGCAAACTTTTACTCTTGCCAATCTTGTTTCTAAAAGAAAAAAACAAATCCAACCAAAAAAACCCAACAACAACAACAAATAAATGTATTCATATATTTAATGGTCAGGCCTGTATTTTCCTGCATTTGAGTATCAAGGTTTTGAATGATACCCTAAAATTAGTACTTAGATTCATATTAGCTAATAATGAGCTCTACTTTAAGGGGAAAATCTGGAGAGCAGAGAAAGCATTAGGTATGCCATTATGTTAAACAACAGACCTGTGTGAAAAATGCCAAGGGGTGTCAGGATCTCTACTGAAGTGTTTCATATAAACAAACAGGGCTGATCCTCTCAGTGTGATTTCAGCATCATGTCTGTTTCTGTAGCTTTCACTGAGTGCAACGCTAGGAAGTAAGAATACTGAAATTTATGTTATGTGCATAATGTTATTGTTTTTAAAACTCTGTTTCAATGTGAACACATAACACATTCCAATAATTTTGCTTTTCTCTTTGTGAATTGTGTGCAAGGGAATGGACCAACCTACATAGGTCTTTACCCTCTAAGGTCCAGTGCACTTTTGCCATAATTCAGCAAAGACATTTCTAGCACTGGAACTTCAGAACTCCTGAAAACAACTTCTAAAGTCACAGATGTATTTAACCTTCAGAGGAAGAAGAGGCTTATTAAGAGTTAGGATGGAAGGAGAGAGAAGGAAAAACTGAGCAGAGTTTTAGCGTATTTTAGATTGCCACTGGATTAGCTTTCAGTACGAAGCTATTCTTGCCCTTCATTGAAGCTATTTTTCTCTTTTCAAAGATTAGAATATATCATAAGAAAAGTCAGCTAGCATATGAGCAGTTTTCTATTTTAGAAAGCAAAATTATATTCTCTTTAATGGGAGGGAACTGTGAAGTTTTAGTGATCAATGGAACCTCTAGAATTTCCTGGTCTGAAAACAAGTTTCAGGGAAAAGTTTACCTGGCAAGGATACAGTTCCCAGTACTAAAATTCATTTTAACTTGTTCTGTTCTGCTCACAGAGTTTATCTGGGGTTTCCTTACTTAAACAGTTTCTCTACTCTAATGTATTATTTTGTGTTCCAGTAAAATGTAGTCTTAGAGGTCAGACTTTTGGCTTAGTGCACTCCCTTAAAAAAAAAAAAAAAAACTAAAAAAAGAGATGAAGCAGTTCCAAAACTCTAGAGATTGCTAGTAGATAATGAGGTAAAGCTTGAGCTACTGTACTCAAATTGTACTGAATGGAGATTAGAAATATTAAAATAAACAAACAAACAAACAAAAAAACAATATAAACCAAAAATAAAAGGTCCAAAGAAACAAACTAACAAATACCAAACCAAACAAAACCAAAAACCCTCACACCACCCTCAAATCTTTATTAATGTATTCCAATGAAAAAGCCCATAAAATAATTGTTTAACATGAACTCATTTAGAATGTCAAAGTTAATTATAAAATTCGTTTTCATCACCATAATAACTGCATTCCCTCAAATGTCCTTAGAAGTTGTGTGTACTACGAACTGCACGTGTCAGACTTCTTTCTCTGGTGTCTCTGAGGATTTGAAAATAGAAATTAATTGAAGCTTGCACGCAACATTTTCTTTTGAGATACTCAACATGCCTGAGTGGCATGATGAGATTGCATCCAATTTTTTCTTAAGTTGTACATTAAATAACTCAATTTGATTTGAGCATAGTGTATTTTTTATAACAAATCATAATTTCTCTCCTTGGCTATATAACCTTACTACATTAAGAGACTCTGCTTTGCGTAATTCAATTCTCTCTCTGCCTCCAGTAAGAGGACAACTTGAAAACATGAATGTATGCTGATGTCAGGGTCCATGAACACAGAAAGTTACACAGTTTAAAGATTTATCTCTAGGGAAACTGTCATCTTTATACGTCTGATGAATTTCTATGCTGAGGAATTTCTATATTCAAAGATAAACAAAGAGCTATTTAAAAAGTTAAAATTTCCTGTTGTAGGTGATTGGTTATTTGATTAACCTAAATAAAAAGTAGTAGACTAATCAATGATCAAAATGTAATACCTTTTCAAAACTAGAGTCTTGATTAGGCATTTTTTATGCCAATTATCATGGATAGGCCATTGGTCAGTATAGTATCATAATTCACTTGATTCATAGTATTGTATAAAACATCTTAATATCATAATACCTGCTGGCTTAAGGATGTGTGTCTTCATGTGAATATACTCATGGGCATATTTACTAACATTAGGTCTTGTTTCAGTAAAAATCTGGCATTTTCCCTATTTCTGCAAATGTTCAGGACTGTGGCTTTCCATTCTTGGAAATGAGGGAAACATTTTGCCCTGTTAGTTGTTTCTCTTCAACAGGGTGGTCACTTCTGGACCATCAGTTCTGGCAGAAGTATCTGCCTGTCTTCTTCTAGAGGGATGTCCTTGAATATAATGTTGTTTTATAACACTATGAGCAGTTGCTAGAATGAAGGACAGTGTGAAAGAATAAATGCACAAACATAATGAGGGGCTTCCATCTAAAAATATTTATTCCACCTCCTCAATAATAAGAGTTAGAAGTTGTCTGCAGTCTAGCTTCTGAAAACAGCTATGTGATTTTGCTTATTTCAATTGGACTGTTGAAATCAGGTACTCTTCAAAGTGAATAATGACACAGTCTGGGCTTAGGCAGAGTGATATGCATTGAAATTTTCTAAAAAATATAATTTGTCATGGAAGACTCTGTCACATCACACTTCAAAAAAGCTGATATGTGGCAGATATGATGCAGCAAGTTCTGAACACCTCAAGGATCCAAGCCTCACAAGGCCTGAAAAATGTTGTGTTTAAACACAGCGCCTCAGAACACAGACTTGTGGTCTTCCTAGGCTTGCTCAATAGAGGGCTGCTTTTAGGAGCTACCACATCTCTTTTGCCCTCTGTCTTTGGCCAAATAATTCTTATGTGCTTCAATTTTTGTTATATTATAGGAGATTTCTGGATTTCAGGAAGGTTTGGTTTAGATCTGTTGCCTAATCATGCTTAAGAAGAAATGGTTTCCTTTTCGATTTGCCAATCAAATTTTAGTTAAGATGAGACAAAGTTGAGATCTATGAAGGAAAACAACAACAGCAACAACAACCAGTGACAGTTTTTGCTATGTTCTGTCTTCAAGAGGGCTTGAATCTGTAACAGCTTTAGAATATGCAAATGATCTCTAAAAGCTTTAGCACACATAAATGAAGCAAGGCATCAGGTCACCAATTCACTGGAACAGGTATTATTCCTCTCTTTATCAGCGGGGATTTTTTCTAACAATATAGTCTTAACAACTCTGGAAATAATGTTTAATACATAAAATTGTGACATGCAGATTCTATGTTTCTATGTCAGAGAAAGGCAGACCGTTTCATAAATATTAAAAACGAAATGGCAGCAGCCAGTTAAAACTAAGCTGAACAAAGACGTGGCCTATCCTTGAAACAGAGTTAAAAATGCAGTAATGCAATAAATATATAATAAATCTTCTCTTGTAATCTTGACTTTTCTGCAGTGTACAGTTTACCTGAAAATCAGTCTGCTTGGCATTTTTATTACTGTTGTGCAAATGGAAAGAGAGCAAATGAACCATTTTCTGCCTTTGCTTTCTGTGTAGAGTAATGTTTCACTTTTCCATTTGGCTGTTTTTGTTGTTTTGGGTTTTTTAATCACACAGATGCTTACCCCTTGGTATCTTTGAAACTGCAAATATTAGTTATGGCAGATTCCTGTTCTACATCCATGGAAACTTTCCTACTATAGTACAAAGACTACAACAATCTGAGCTGATGTAAATAAAATTTGGTTTAAATGCTTACTGAACATGCTGTAATGAAACATCCCATGGCAATTCAGGAGTGTTGAGTAACAGAATGTGTCTACCTCCTTTCCCTTGCAAGAATTTGGACAAAAGATTAAGAGATCTGAAAGAAAAAAAAAAAAGGGGGGGGGGGAAACCTTGCACATAATATAATTGAGTTCTTTCTTGTACATGTTTAATATTAAAGCATATTAAACTATATTTAGCTATTGTCATATATTTTGGGAGGAATTATGTTTAAATGGTTTTTTTGTGAACATGAAATCATAATGTATCCCTTGTGCACCATGTCTGAAGCAGACAGGAAGCTTAATGGGGTGTGGTAAAATTGTTCAAATCCAGCTGGACAAACTAAATGAATATTTTCCTTCAGGACATATTAAGAGAAATAAGCTAATAATATTTATCCTTTAATGTAGAATAAAATTGTAAGCTGATGGAGTTTTGTTCACAAAAAGTGTTTGTATTAAAATACAGGAATTTTTGCCTCAGAAATATGGACATTTGCTTGATTTGATAAACCAGGTACTCTGAAAGAAATAATTCTTGGTAGTTTTTACTGACATATGTCTTCATAATTTTAACTCTTGTCTCCAGAATTTTGGAATTTAAAAGACAATATTTTAAATCTGAGAAAGCAAACACACTTTCTGATCTCTGCCTCTATCAAGAATGGCTTAGACCTTATCTAAATGATAAAATTTAAACTAAATTGAAATCCTGTACATTAAAAAAGATATTTTGCAAGGCTCAGCCCATGTATTTGAAGAAGAAATCTCTTAAGCAATATGCAAGAGAACTAAATTTTCTAGTGGTCAAGAAAAAGCTACAGGTAGTCAAGTCAGATTACATTAAAGAGCAATTACTTGATGCATAACCAATATAGTTAAATTTCGTGCCTGAATAAGGGACCTAGCTGAACATGAGCTAAGAAGATGTTTTAAAATGTTTTCTCTTCGAGTTTTTTCTAATTTTCCATAAGATGTCTTCTGTTTATTTCATAAAATCTACATTTATATACATTTCCTTTGTAAAAGGAAAACTGTTAATTCATACTCAGAAAAAAACAGGTGTTCATTTGTGACTAGCATTAACACCTGCAGCAGGTGTACCACAAATAGTGCAAAAATGGCCAGAACTCCATTTGGCATGTAGCTTTCTGTAGTTAACAGGTAAACAGTGCAATACTCGAGACTGAAAAACAATAACACAGGGTTTGCTAAATCCAGTTCAGGTTAATGAGTTGCTTCACACATGACATGCATGCAGTAATGGCACAAAACTCTGTAATGAATGTTGGTTGCTAATGGCCTGAAAAATAGGGATGTATCTTTATTAAGAGTGGCATTATGGTTTCTCGCAGAAGTCAAGGACTGACTCCTGCTTTAGCTTTGATAATCATACCCTCCCCCTCTTCCTCTCCATTCCATGCTCATTGTGAAGTGCTTTCCAAACATGTCAAGAACAGTACATTTTGCTGTACAGGTGTTACTGTTCTCAGGGTGAAACTAATTTCTATTCAAAACATAAATTCAGTTTAGTGTCTGCCTATTGTTGATGAGATATTCTGGGAACAGTTATTTGTGGTAATATCAATTACTTTTAATTAAATCAACTGTATAATTTAGTGCCAGTGTATATCTGAACACAATATACCTGGGAATTAATTTTAAGCTGCTTCACTTTCCTTAAAATATCTCTCCCATCTTTGAATCTTTCCATATGAATAGGAGCTGAGTAGGAAATCAATAAGGCCTAAGGGAAGCATATCTGCCTGGCTAATCTGATAGGTTTGACAAGATACACGATATTGTCAGTTGTCGTCTGACATAGGTAACAAAACTTTTATTTTTCTAGGGAGGAGAATGTGTGTGTACCTATGCTTTTGGTTTTAATTTATTTGGTTTTATTTTCATACATGTTTTTAATTTTAAAAATTAACTTAAAAATTTGAGCCACAAAAACATTTGTGGCAAGATCACAAAGGTTTCCCCTTGTCCTGCTTCCTGTGCAGCATAGCAATCCAAAATGCTTTGCCATGGGGATTCAGACTGTGTGTGAGATAGATTTCTGTATCCAAGCAGGCAGACCAGCAGGATGAGCTGGCATTATTTTCACTTTTCTGCCTCAGGACACCTTGCTCTGATAGATCCAGCCTGGAAACACAGAGCCTGCCATGTGCCCCGGGAGCAGCAGCAGTGGGAGCAGCTCCCTCCCAGCTGGTGGCAGAGGCAAAGCAGCTCTGCAATAGCTGCAAGAAGTCCCCATGCAGGCACCACCAGGAGCGATGCTCAGGTGGTGAGAGGAGTAACACATCTGTCCAGTCTGTGGTTACAAACAGCAGCCTGAATGGAGCTCTGACTTACTTGTCCCTGCTGACAACTCTGTAAAGTAGAGGAGGACGGGTCCCCGCACTCACTGGGGTTTGGGAGCTGTCTGCAGTCACTGCAGGGTGCTTCCAGAGATGTTCTATGAACTACCTCCACTGAATTACCTGTTTCCTACAGAAAAAGAGCCACAAAGTGCTCCACTCTTGCACCTCCCACATCAAACATATCTATACCCTCTTCTGGTTCTCTTTTCTTCCAAGAAATGTGTCTTTGGTTTGTTTTAACTTACATCAAGGTCTGATACATGTTGTTACGACATTGATCCTGTTCTGTTGGAGCCTTGAAAAATTTGAAGTTCAAGGAAATTGAGGAAAATATTGAAATCCATTTCAATTCTTCAGGTCTGCAGGAATTAGGAGTGTAACAAATACAGAAATCATATATTTGTTAAAGCTTTTCTGTGCAGATGTGAAAGTGAAGCTGCTGGAGGACCTTCTTTAATAGCTACATTTAAAACTTAAGAGTGAACAGAGTGAATACACTCACTAAATATTGCTACTGTTACCCAACAATGCTGTGCAAGACACGGCAGGAAGTCAGATTCCCTGATTCCAATTCCAAAATCCCTGAAACAAACAACTCACATCCTGATGTATTGGATCCATGAAACTTCTTGAAGAACAGCATCTTCGTAAGTAGTGTCTTTAATTCTATTTCACATAATCTGCTGCTATCAGTGTTGTACTTAGTCATGTCAAAGTTGCAGCATATTTTGTTTTTGTATTCTTCATTTCTGTGTCTAGACATGCTATATTGCATTGCATTTTATATTAAGAAGATTTACTATGACAAGGCTCCTTAAGAGGCAATTAAGCATAGTGCTGTGTATCATAAATATGAAGTCAGAAAAAGTGGCATGTCACAACTAAAACATGTACATGCACTTGCCAAACAACCAGTCTGGCTAAGAGAAAAACCTTTAAAACATTTTTTGTATCTGTTGTTTCACAGGCACTTAAAATTCAGTTTCAGAAATGACCTGTGATCATTCTCAATCACCATCATTTCTGGCCATCAAAAGGAATGGTGATTATGATGAAAATTTTGAATAAGAAAATATAAATGAACATTATTCATAATGACCCCACTTAAATATATCCCAGTGTCTCAACATGTGTCTGGCCATAGGCAGTGCTTAGAAGTTCAGAATAAAAGCATTAAGAGATATTTTTTTTTCTTTTTTTAATGAAGTAAATAGAAGAAGGCAGCTGTGAAGCTACATCAGACATGTACCTATGACCACCAGCAACACATAAACATGAATGTTCACTGAATGTGTAAATAAACCCTTCGTGGAGACAGTGCATGAGTCCTTCAGACAGACAGAGAAGTAAATCCAGCACATAACTGCATTCACAGTTTAACAAATAGACTTTCTTGAATGACAAATCAAAATTATTACATGCTTGAGTTTGAGAGCAAGCAAAATAATTGAACATGTTCATTTTTGATCTTATTTGATTGTATTTTGCATTTATATTATTTTTTTCTCTTTAATAGTCTTTTATTCTGTGCAGAAAATAAGTAATCCGTTGCTCCTGGTTGCCCTGAAATATTTCTCCTCTCTACACACTTCTGTCTGTGGGTCTGGATCTTCCTGGTTTCATTTAGTTATCAGCTGTGAATGTTTACAGTGGCTATTAATGCACTTCAGTCACATAAGAAAAAGATGATAGATTTCATTTGCTCTTAAAAATAGTGTTATGCCCCATAAGAGTAAAATCTTTGTTAGAAATAAATTCATATCTCCTTATGGTATCCGTAATAGTTTATAGCTATAGTAATTTTGCTTTTACCTGGTGAAAAGGCCTGCTGGGAGGATTTTGAAATGAAACTATGTGCCAAAAAAAAAAAAAAAATTGCATTTTTCATTTCAGGGGGAAGAAACCGAAAACCGACAACCCCAAAAAAACCCCACCAACCAACCAAACACAAAACAAACAAACAAACAAACAGAAAAACAAACAAAACCACCAAAAATAACTCCCAAAACCCAACTCAAAAACCAAAACTCAACAAACCAAAAAAACACCACATGAAAACCAACCAAATAAAAACCCCACCAAAAAAACCAAAGAAAAACAAATAAAAACAAAAACAGAAACAAAAACAAAACAAAACAAAAAAACAGCTGAACAAAAAAACTCAAAAAAACCCAAAGACAAAAAACCCAACACATCTCTCCTCATCCCCCTGGAAATAAAATTCACCTCCCAAAAAAACCAAAACCCCTACAAGCCCTGACACATCTAGGCATTTTATAATAGGCAGACTTTTCCCTGCTGTCATGGTTTGACACTGGCCCAACACCAGGCCCCCACAAGAGTCACTTGCTCACCCTGTCCTGCCACGGCTGGGTAGAGGAGAGAAAAAAAACCAAAAAACCGATGCGTTCATGAGTTGAGATAAGGACTGGGAGAAAACACTTCAAGGGCAGAACAGGCTCAAAATTCAAAGTAAATTTATTCCTAACAGAATCAGAGGAGGACAATAAGAAGTAAAATAAGCCCTTAAAACTCCTTTTTCCCCCCCGCCCCTCCCTCCTTCCCACTGGCAGTGCAGGGCATGGAGGTTTGGTCAGTTCATCACCCAGGGTTTTCTTCCACTGCCTGGGGAGAGGAGTCCTTCCCCTTCTCCCACGGGAGACAGTTCTCTGTGAACTTCCAGGGCGTGAGCCCTCCCATGGGCACAGAGTCCTCCCAGAACTGCTGTGACGCGGGTCCCTCTTCCACAGGGTGCAGTCCTCCAAGGCCAGGCTGCTCCAGCCTGCAAGCAGGGCCCCTCTCTCCACTGGGTCTCCCCCTGGATCACAGCCTCCTCCAGGCATCCCCTCACTCCAGCACAGGCACTTCCCCCATGGGCTGTGGGTGGATCTCTGCATCCCCCATGGATCCCCATGGGCTGTGGGTGGATCTCTGCATCCTCTCTGGATCCCCATGGGCTGTGGGTGGATCTCTGCATCCCCCGTGGATCCCCATGGGCTGTGTGTGGATCTCTGCATCCCCCGTGGATCCCCATGGGCTGTGGGTGGATCTCTGCATCCCCCGTGGATCCCCATGGGCTGTGGGTGGATCTCTGCATCCCCCGTGGATCCCCATGGGCTTTGGGTGGATCTCTGCATCCCCCCTGGATCCCCATGGGCTGCGGGGGCTCAGCTGTTCCACCACGGTCTCACCACAGCCTGCAGAGGAACCTCAGCTCCAGTGCCTGGGGCACCTCCTGCTCCTCCTTCTGCACTGACCTTGGGGTCTCCGTGTGATTTCCCTTACATGATCTCACCTCCTCCTCTTCTCTGACTAGTAGAACAAAAACTGTGTGCACTTTGTTTTGATTTTCTTCTGAAATATGTTATCACAGAGCCGTTACCAACCTCTCTAATTGGCCCAGCCTTGGCCAGCAGCATGTCCATCTTCAGATCCATCAGGAACTGGCTCTGCTGAACATGGTGGAAGCTTCAGCAGCTTCTTACAGGAGCCACCTCTGTGACCCCACGCTACCAAAAACCAGGCTGTGAAAAGAAAAATACAACTGCAGATGGAAAAGCTGTTCCAGAGAAACAAAATTGACAGTATGGACTCCAAAAGCTTAAAAAAAAAAAAAAACAGGTTTCTGAAAAGAAAAATATTTTTTACAAAGATCAATTCTGTCTGAAAAATGTTTACTTCCCACCTTAGTGAGATCAGAAGTCTTGGAAACTCTACATACTTCAGCCTTGAAAAATCAAATGAAAATTTTAAATGCCTTTTTTTTTTTTTACTCCTGGTTATCACTGATTGCTCTGAACTTGTAAGGTAATTATATGTAAAGAACAGAGTTTACCAAATGTTTCAGGAATATAAGAAATCCTTCTCAAAATGCCAGACACCTGTAACAGCAAGACTTATTAAGAAAGCAAAAGGGCATCTAATATAAATGATGAAAATGCTTTCACTCCCATAAGCAGCAGGAAGGTGCATACAAGGACTACACTGCAAATATGCAACTGACTCCCAGTAGACAATACAGTAACAAGGGAAATGTAATATAACAGCCTACCTGGACTTCAGAAAATTACCTGATATGGCTCCTCATGGGACATTATTTTTTAAATTAGGGGTTAGAAAAGGAGTTCTAAAATACAGAAGTAGCTAGGGTGTCAGATTTTGGTGAAAGGACAGGCTGGCTGACAGGAGATGACTAGGACAGTTTCTTAAGTTTGAGGCTTGATATTTATAATTTTTAGGTTTTTTATTATTGGCCATGTCACAGAAAAAGAATCAGACTAATAAAATGTGCTGACAACATGAGGCTGTAATGTCCTCTCCAGTGAGAAAGGGGATGAGAAAACCACTGAGACAGAACAAGAAGACCTTGAAGACTGAATTAATATAGACGGAGTGAGGTTCAGAGAATAATAGAATCCTTTAGGTTAGAAAAGACCTTTTAGACCATTGAGTCCAGCCATTAACCTAGCACTGCCAAATCCAGCAAAATTCACTAGTATTATGTGGAAGGTTATGCACTTGTGGACAAACAAGGAACATTGTTAAGCTTATCAATTGCAAGTGTTAGTGAATGAGGAAAACCCATAAAAAATCCTTAGCAATAGGAAAATTATAAATCTGAAATAGTACAATTTTATTATATGTCTAATAAATATATTTTACTTATTTGTATTTTACTTATGTATATATAATTTATGTATGAATATATATGTAAAACTATACACAGCAGTGAATCAGGTGTTGTGTTTCAAGCCTAACAGAAAAGTATTTATGCCATTGTTCAAGATACTGTTAAAAACTAATATCAACTGGTGCATGCATCAAAATCCAAATTGCTGTGGACTGGCACACTATCTGTAGCTCTTGAAATATTTGCTGTATTATCAGTATAACGACATACAGAGCTGAGTTCTCATGTTACTGTTCAGATTAGGACTGCTAATTAGGACTGTTCTGTGTGCCACCTGCAGACCTCAGAATACAGGCTGATATAGTTTTTGTATATAGTGATGATCATTTGTTAGCAAAAAAAAAAAAAATCAAATCTCTCTAAGGATACAGAGAAAAGCTAGTAAGATCACAAGATCACTGGGGACTAAGGAAGCTATCGTAATGAAAATTAGCAAGCAACACAAAGACTAAAGAGACTAAATCTAATAAATAGATTGGGGCAATAAAACTCCAGGGAGAGAGAACTATTTAAGCTAAAGAACAACGCTGGTACAGCTCAAATGGGAATAAATTGGCCATGAGGAATTTAGACTGATAATTGGAACATGATTTAAAGCCACAAGAGTAATAAATTCCTTTAACAGTGTTCTATCAGAAGAAATGGGAGTAAAAAAACCACAAAGGACTTTAAACTTGTAGTTTCACCAATCCATGGCAGAAATTACGTGAGAGGGATGTTTGAGGAGCAGGAGACTCAGCCTGACCCAACACACTCTTCATTTTATGTTGTTTGGAGTTCAAACCTCAAGGCTAAAGTGCTTACCTGTCTCTTCCTGAACTCTGAATAGTAGGATAGTAGGATCCAGGTCTCTCCTCTGCATTTCCAAACTTTCTGCTTACCAGAACAAGACTTAAATTAATTCTTTTGGTTTCAGGATGTAATCAAGGAACATAGGCTTTGCAAATGAGTCTAAGGTATTTGTGTTCTGGTATTGTTCAGAGCTGATACTGCTAGGAGTTTCTCTCCTATCTTCCTTTTCTTTTAAACACTGCCAGACTCACTACAATAATTTACTGACACTTCACCAGTTATCAAATAATTATTTAAGCAGGACAAAAGCAACTCCATCTTTAAATTAACTATGAACCAGAGACTAGAAGGATGTTGCCTGACCATGCTCATGTAAGGACTATGGCAATTAATATATGCTAATTGGTAAGAAATTTTGGTTAGTGCTACAGAAGCTGTAGTTTCACTAAATGGAGCATGGCTGGAAATACTGACTAAAGGAGCAATTGACCAGGCTGGTCCTTTTGCCTTTGCAACACATTCCATCTTCTAATGCAGGTGTGCCCATTGTGTGAATCTCTGCCCTCAGTCAGCTGCTTGCTAAGAAAACAATTAGCTGCCAAACACGGATCAACATCTGGAACATGCATGCATTTTTGATTGCACATTAAAGGCATTTTTCACATTTATCAGGTATTGCAAATGGGTAACAACTCATGGAGGATTTGCCAGATACCTTTCTTTCCTTTGTAAGCAGAAAGCATTACAAATGCAGCCTTGGGTACTGACCGAGGTCATGCGTACAACGTGAACATTGTTCCATAAGCTGCTTCCAGCTCAGGCATATTGTCTCCTTGGGTATATATTGCAAATGTTACTGGAAAACTATGTCTAAACTTGCAGTGGCAAGTGTTTAAAAACTAGAAAGCACAGACTTGATTTGGGCTTTTCCTTTATTTGTTCAGTATGACAGTGTATTTTACAACAGGTTCACATACATTTTCTGCATCTTTCTGTTTCATCTTAGTCTTAGGGTACTCTCTGAAAATTAAATAAATATATTTGGTCAGACTAATCCTATCTGTCCTTTCAAAGAAATGCGTAGCTGTGCAGAGAAAGAAACAAAAACCTCTAAATTTCTGTTTGTGTAATTCTCCTTTGCAGTATAATTTAATTGTTGATCCTTAAAATAATTAAATTATATAGGAATTCAAGTCAGGTAGAGCATGGTAAAACAAGCTACTTGCATACTTAGAAGCACATATGCTGGTAAGATTTGCTGAGCTCAGGATCTAAAGCAATTTTTCTGCTTTGCTCAATGAGGCTGAAGCACACATTAAATAAAATTCAGGTTGTATAACAGAAGCAGGTTTCAGGATCATATTCTTCCATTGTTTTTCTTTTATTATATTTCAGCACCTAATTTTAAATTTTATATAATTTGCCTGGTGTTCAAATAGCAAACTGAATTACAAGTTTGTAAGCAATCAGATTTCTTATGAGATTAAGCCACAACCTATACCAGTTCAACACGTACCTAAAAAGAAATGTTTGTTGTTAAGTGTTTTTAATAGAAAATTTTAATAGAAATTAAATTATACTATAAAATTAAGTTACACCATAATTTTCCTTATGCTTTTAATTTTAAACATTTTATAAAAAGAACACATTTGCAATATGACCTAATTAATTTAGAAGCTATTTCTTTAAAAATGTCTAAAACAGCAACAGATGGCAAGAAGAAAAAGAACAACACATTCCTGTTTTGAATATCATCCAACTTGACAAAGAACCAGCTGCTATAATAAGCGGTGTCAACATCTAAAATGTACTTTAAAACGAAAATCGCTTAGATCCATTAAATGCAGAACGCTTTAAGGAATAAAAGTTCATGGTTTGTTCTTGTTTATCACTGTTCTGCCTACTATTTTCTACATTTTCTGATAACTGTCAACACTTGTCATATTAGTAAGGACAGACAGATGGAGGGGTAACCATATCCACTTTAACAAACAAAAACAAAGTTGTGTATACTGTATGTGATAAGGAACAACATAACCAAACCTATAACCAAATTTTATTTCATGACTCCCTTTCTTTATGAGTTGATTAGAAAAAATATTTCATCTGCTTTTAAAAAAATGCTAGCATTTCTTTTCTTTATAACAAAGGACCTTTTAGAAGTAAGCATTCAAAACACACATTTAAATCTTTCCTGTTATTTTTATTGTATTGTCTGATACAATTCTTATTTTTATTAGGATAGGTGAATGCTTAGTACTTTGGTTTTGGTTTTACACTAGAGCCTGTTATTCTAAATAAAACAGTTTTCTCTCCCCTATGTTTTATTTTAACATTTTTGGGCTCTGTCATGATATTGAAAAGTTTGACTAGAGGGAAATCACATTTATTTTAAAATCAAGAATTCTGTCATGGCCTTTAAAGTACAACCCTGTACTTGGAGTTGTGTCCCAGAGGAAGCTCAGGAACCATAAAAGCTCTCTAATCAAAAAGCAAAGAGGAAAACTCTGCTAAGCCTGGGAGAAAGATGTCACTGCTATGTGTAGCAGACCATTGCTAGGTAGAAGCAGAATCTGCTGACAAATGCACAAAGGTAGTCAAACTCCAAAAGCATGCTGGATGCCCTTTATGGAAAGGATCACCAATTTCCACTGCAGGTCAGTAACACTGCTGGAAATTCAAGGCAGATATTTTGATTCTCAGCCATGGGAGGATGTAACATTGACTCTCTTATCCTTCTTTGCCTGTTTTACAGAAGATGGGGATTGCATAGGGACAAAAAAATGCTCTGTTTCCCTCACATATGTGCTGCAGAATATGGCTTAGCCTTTGCTTTTCTACAAATAACAACACCAATCATGGAAGGACAAGGCTGCTTTCAGATCTTATTAGCATTCCAAATTCCAAAGTCAAATTCTGCATCTAAGGGTTTCACATCAAAATGCGAAACAAAACTAATTCAGATCAAAAACTCAGAAATCAGAAAGAGATACCATTTATTTTTTCAGGAATTATACTGAAGATGTAAAGAAAGAAAATTAAAACCAGAAAAAACTGGAGATGTTATTCTTTCCCCCAGTAATAGAAAACAGCCTTTGACAGCCTCTCTCTAGCTGCTCTTCACAATTCTTTCTCCATCAGCCACTAACTGATTGCAATGTCCCATCTGAACACTGCACTACTGACCGTCTGCTAGATGCAAAACTAGCTGTCAACTTTCAGAAAAAAAAAATCGCTATGAAAGTAGGCAATTTACTATAAGACAAAAATGTTGCATTTCTAATAGCTACAACTTAAATTTTGCCTGGATGCGTGGACATCAGTCATTTCTGGGCAGCCCTCCTGTCGTGCTTCCTTTATGTGGAGAGACCTTTCCTTTTACCTTAGATCAACCACCAAACAAGCCCAATGCTACCAGGCAAGGCCCACACAGTTACAGCAGAATTGTTTCTTAGCCTGACCGCAGGTTGGAAGCACCCACAGAGTCACAAGAGCTCAAGGTGTCAGGGTGTTCAGAATCTTTGCTGCAGAAACTGGGAGCTCGAACCTCAAAAGCTTGTGCTAGGCTTAAGCACTAGGAATTCCTCTACGTATCCTTCTAAACAGCACTTCCTAGGCAAGTTTTGATAGCCTAAGCAGCCATTCACCTCACATTAATTAAAAATAAAATCAAACTAACAAAAATCCACCTCCAAAACCCCAATAATGTTTTCCAATAAACTGGAGGAAAGAATTTTGTTGCCAATATGTCTTCCATTTAAAAGATTTTGTTTCAAACAGATTAAATCATCACTAGTATTTCCTGTGTATTAAAAAATATTCTAGCAATCTGTGAAGAAATGTTTTCTTCAATCTCACATACCTGTTTGTCTACTTACATACCTTTGGGATTTATACCTAGCTGAGTAATGGAGAAGCCAAAAACATTTGAACATCCTATCTTTATAATTATGGAGAAGACTGGTCTTGAAGACAAGAAAAAGTCATAATTATTCAGTGTAAAAAAGGGGACAAAAAATCTGGAAAGAGTACATCATGGATAATGCAAAGAAGCTGTATACTATGTTCTAACGCATTGCTCTGTAGACAGACCAGGCAACAAAGATATTTCTGGGCTAATGTTTCCTCAGGCGATTCCACATAATGATTTTTGAAGATCCATATTAGTCACACCAGATTTGATCTGCTTGGAAGGCTCATACATGAAAATGGTACGGTCATTGTTGCAACGTTTGTGTCACTTTATAGGGATTATTGCCATTTACTGTGAGCAGCTGTCTGGCACAAGGAGACAGACCAAGCTAAAGAACAAGTGAACTGATCTTTAACTTCGTTGCCAAAACTCATGGCATGATTTTGAAAACTTTCTTGATTGTGTACTAGGTTTCCTTATTTTTGCTGGCTAGAATAGCTGTTCAAATTTTTTAAAATAAAAATATTTCACCAAATCCAGGTACAAACAACCAATTTATTTTATTCTTTGGTGAAGCTATAAGAAAAGGAAGGATCACTGCAGAACAAGAACAAGTACTGAAAACTCAGCCTAAGTGGAAAAACATACATTTTTCTCTGCTCCATTCCTTTTGGTTGCAAACACATCAACTCCCAAACTCTCTTAGAGAAGTTAGTGACTTTCCCTGACAAGAACAAGTGAGAGAGCACCAGTGGGATTCTTTCAAAGATGTGAAATCTCTTTACTACAGGTGCTTGGGGGAATTCATTATCAGCTTCCTGCCTTTCCTCTAACAACAGTCTTCCTTCAGGAGAAGGAATCTTCAATATATTGTTGAAACCGTGGCAGGTCCCTCAATGACTGAGGGCCATACACTCTGAGCCACTAATTGAAATATCATTTTAACCAATCCTACTAGAGATGCTTTGGTTCTCAAACTGATACTTCAGTAATTATCACTGGTTGATGTATCTTATGTACATAAACCACTTAATACAATTATGCGTCTCAGTTCATTGGTTTTATCTCCTTCTTTCTTCATCTCCATATTTATATGGTTTGCTTTGATAATAAATTATCTGATAGGTGCAAGACTGGAAAAGGTAATATATGAGAAGGTCAAGCATTATATATTTTACATAAATCCTGTTTCTTTATTGTATTAAAATGATAGTGGGAAACAGTCTCTTTTACAAGCCTGTTAAGTTTGAACATGCAAATCAAATCTCACATAATATGATCAAGACTGAAAAATTTATGTAAAATTCCTTTAATTTCTTTTCAAATATGTGGACAGTAAAATACCTGCACCCAGGACCAGAACCCAGAAAAAGAGACTCTGTCCAAACTGTGGGAGCTGGTGACTGTGTTCTGTTTCCCAGTTTACTACCAGAACCCAGGCTATCTCTAATATCTATGACCTTTACCTTCACTTCGTCCTTACCTAGTCCTGGCCACGCTGTGGTCCCATGCTCCCAACCATGGAAGTCTCAAAAATAAGAAAGAGCTACAAAAATACACTTAAGACTAAATAGTTGCTCACCATATACCTATTAATTTGGGGGGGAGGAGGGGAGAATTGGGGTCAAGGGGGGAGGGGAGGAATGGTGTAAAGAGTATCTGTATGACAACGCTTCAATATATCTGATTATTAAATTTGGTTTTTTTAGGTTTTCTGAACTGCCTTTTTACAAGTAGAGCATGCTCATCAGAGCCTGGTGACATAAGGGCCTATGATAACCTTGCCCATCGAAACTGTGTGAGGAAATATGCAGAATAGTAACTTTTTGGTTAGAAAAAGTCCTTTACTTCCAGGTTCTTCCCTTGCACAAACACAGCTGCATGATGAACAGGAACCCTTGTTAGGGTCTCCTCCACTTCGCACACCACTGAGTGCAGTGCTGAGAATTAATTGTGTCTATACAAAGAATCATCCATTTTGATTGCAATTCTAAAAAGCATAAGTAAAACAACCTTTAACCAGCTGTTTTCACAAAAGCAAATGACTATTTATTATATTCTTTATAATTAATGAAGACCAAAGTACTTACTATGATGAATGCCAATAAATACCCTCTAATATGCAAAAAAAAATTCCCATTTACATTTTAATGAGATTTGAAATGTTAATGAAGTGAGTCTAGTAATTAACTTAGTGAGTGTCTCAAATAAAAGTGAACTTTGTTAGATAAATTAATATTAGTTCCTCATTAGGATGCTCTAATAGGTGAAAATAATTAATGTTTTAGCTAAGATTCTGAAAATAAATAAGTATTTGTTCACAGTTTGTCAAATATTTCTTAATTATAAACAATGAGCTCATCAGTAACATGTGACTTTTCAAATTCCTCATGTAATACAAATGATAACTCATTTCATACTCTTTTTTTAGAATAGTGAAGGATTTCAAGCCATTAAAAAAAAAACAAAAACAAAAACAAAAAACCCAAACAAAACAAAACAAAAAGAACAACAAAACCAACAATGCAACATATCTTTGTACTCATTTGCTTCCCATTTGGTTGCTTGACAGGTGCTGAAATTAGGGTCTGTTGAAGCTCCACTTTTTTTATTAAGATGCTTAATGTAATATCACTTAAGATAAATATGAGCCCAATTGTCTTTCTGTGACAGATTCATGGCATCCAGAAAGGAAATAGATGTCCAGTACATTTACCTGCTTTCATTCTTAAATATTCTGTGAAAAGTGCACTTTCTGAGTGCTTTCAAGTGGGGACATGTAAAAGGCCCTAGATTTGTTCCATATGCACCCACCAGTGGAAGACAAACAAAAGAAGATTCAACCATTTGTGCATCTGAACAGCTCACTGCCAAATTGACTTGGAATGGGAAAAGGCGGGGGGGGGGGGGAGGAACCCTGCATTTTTGTTGTATTCACCTAGATTTTTTTTTTAAGTTGAACAGAGCATTGACAAAAAATTTTGAAGGATTTCTAGGGTTGCACAAACTACTGGATCAAATATTAGAGGGCAGATATGTCACTTATTCACATCTCAGTAAGGACTTAGTGAAATCTAAACAGATTCCAGGAGGACTATTTCCTACAGAAAGTTTAAAACGTAAAGGTCACATTATGAATACATAAAAATGCTAATTCACACATACATTCAGGAAGGAATATACACAATTTACTGCAATGCCAAAACAAAATTTATAACCACTGTTTTAACCATTTATCTTGGCATAACGTTATATTTATAGCCAAGCTGTTTAAAATAGAAATTGTCCTTGCTTCTCCCCAAAATGTATAAATAAATGAAACATTCAACAGTATATTGCAACAATAGTTTGTTACAACACCCTATATACATAGTTCCCATAACTTCTTACTTAACAAGGTTGATGATCCTGAAAATACAGAAACACATGTAGCTCCAAGGAATACATTGATAGGCATATTTTTCATGTTCAGCCTCTGATCCACGGAAGTGAATCCAGTGGGCTGGCAAGGCTTAACACGCTCCGGAGCACTCAATCCCAGGGGCAGTTAACAAATAGTTCCTTGTGAAACAGCTGTATTGAAAGGTCACAGTATGCCTCTTGTGCTTGTTATGTTAACCTCATAACTTAGTTTGCTTCTGGGGAAGGAAACAAGGAATATACATCACTGTACCTGGCTATTTTTCACAGGCCAGCATGATTGGATGCCTGTGTATAACAGTACCCAGTTTGATTATCACACCTCTGAAGTCATATGGAGCGCTTTCAGATTCTGCCACTGTGCCCCCTAAATAGGTACACAAATCACCAATCTGATATTAATAGGTGCTTTCTCTAGTGGGTGTTGTCTCCAGCTGAGTTTATAAAATTAGTCATGCTATGCTTGCTGGATGCAAATTTCTGTTTAAATTTGCAAGACTGTGCTGAAATTCTTCTGACTCTTTCAGAAGGAGGCACACAGCCTGCTTCTACTGATGGGAAAAAAGTATTTGAAGGTCACTCGATTTTCAATTCCTCATTACTTTCTTCTATTCCTCTTCTGTGGCTAAGAGATTGCTCCTGAAATGCCACATCTGCTCTCTTGTCTTTAGACAGCTGAAAATATTTTGAAATAAACTGCAATATGCAATAAAAGCCTGGAGTATTGCAAAACTATCATCAAATTGCTCATGAAAGCACGACTTTTATCATCCTGAAGATATCAGGGAGTTGTGACATTGGACCAGCAGATGTGGTCATACGTGGCTATCAGGATTTCTATGTATTTTTCACATGCCAGACATTTTCCCTTCTAGGTGGAGTGCTCTGTTTCATGGGCAACACAGCAAGTACAGCAATGAGATCAGCACTGGAATTGCTCACTCACTATTCCCCACCCATGAGGGGTGTCATGAGAAGTTTCGAGTAAATCAGCAAGTGCTTACTGCAATGGGAGAGCACTCCTTGTGATGCCTTAGGTTTTAGCTTTCATATTTTCCAGATTCTGTACTGTGTTAGTATATCACTCTGAACTTCATATAAAGTCTTAGCAAGTTCTCTTCACAGTTTAGTTAGACAAAACAATGCTTTTCCAGCCTGAGAACCAAGGACACCTTTGAGGCTTCAGGCCCAAAAAGTATAATCAGCAGTGAATTGAGGAGGGCAATCTGGGAGGATGGGACTTCATAACCTGAAGCTGTAATTGGATAATTAATCCCAGTATGTAAATGGACCAAAACTTATAAAAATGTGAAAACTCATGAGCCAGCATCCATCTTGTGTGCAGCCCTGGCCAGGCTCTTGCACTGCCCAAGGTGAATCCTTTGAAGGCCTTTTAATAAATGCCTACTTTATTCCTTTAGCACTGTCTAGCTTCTGCTCTAGATAGCCTCTCAAGGCATCACTTGTGCTGTTAAAACATCAGCATGGAACACACAATGGACACTGTAGTAGTGTATGTTCTGAAAATATCTGTGACCTTTAACATTTTCAGATCTTATAAGTCTGCTGGGTAATTACATGCTGTTACCTCCTTGTGGTGCTAAACCTCTTGATTTAAGTTCAAAGCTATTTGACTATGAAGGAAACCAACCTTGAAGGTAAAAGTGGCCTGAGGGACATGACTTCCTATTCCAGCAACAAACCATAAGCACATATTCCATAAACAACATATGCTGAAATGAGTTTAAAGTGTTTAAATTGTATCGAACACAGATGTAAGTCAGTATTCACCATAATACGGGAGGGAAAAAAAAAAACATGAAAGATGGAAAGAAATGGAGATACAGATATTGTAACAATAGCGACCAGACCACATGAAAAATTGCAGGTTTATCAAAGAATAGCTGATGTTACATTGGGTGAAGATACCTTTCTTTCTGGCTTGACTTTTAGAAACAGCAGTGTGTCACAATTGATATGGAGAGGTTGGAATACCTAATACATAATATTTTAATTAGACATCTCCAGCTTCTTTTTAGAAACACTTAGAAAACAGTGAAGGGGACCTACACATTGCAGTATTAGTCTTGACAGATCCCCATACTTAGCAGGCCTGTTTTGCTACAAATGCAAATAGCTAATACAAAGCATCTAAGGCTTAGTGATCTAGCAACATAACAGTGATTTGGCTTTGGGAAAAATCAATTCTATCAGCTGAAAGGGAACAGAAATTAGCAGTCTTGAACAAATAGTCACTCCTGTAGCAATGTTTATCACTTTCTGCATGACCAGAATAGAACCCCTTTTATTCTGTCTCCTCTTGGTTAACAGCAGATGCAGCCTTCCTTTTCTCTTGCAACTTCCCAACTCCCTGCTTTTCCACTGAGTGATGAAAAATGCAACTCAAGAAAGAAAAACTACAGCAGGAAAAGTGTGACTAGGAAATGTATAGTTCTCCAAATGTTCCTCATTTTTCTTCCCAGTCCTTGGGTTAACATTATCCTCTGAACAGAATGAAAAATGTCCAAATTATACTCCCACTATTTGGCTTAATTTTTCTTTTTTTTTTTCTCATCTAGCAGGGGACACAAAAAGGCCAGGAGAGAAAAGAGGTGAGACCTCCCTCTACCTTCTCAAAAGGGAGGAGAAACCAGCAGTGGGACTGGTTCTCCTGCAGGAAAGAGGGTTGCCTCCTTCTCCTTTTCCTAACCAAGAGGCAAAGGACATCTTGTTACAGGTTTCCACAGGTTTTCCAGAGCAGAGTAGATAAAATGAGCTTAACAATATTTTCTCCTATCCAAATACTCAGAGATTTGGCTGTGGTAAGTCAGGTAGCACAGTCCAGAAATTCAAGGCATGTCTTGCTGTGTGATTTTGGATGTGACTTTTGCCTAAAAACATTGTATTTTGGAAAGGACACATCATTCCCTTTTCTTCTCCAGAAGCAATCATGTCGTATTTTGATATTGTAATGACAACTGGTTAGTTCTCCATTACTCTTTTCTCTTTACTCACATGGTAGAGTAGTTAATATATCACCTCACCAAAACCTTGATGTAAGAGAATACTGCATAAAACACTTTTCATATGATTGATGAAATTATTAGTATTAGTGGTAGCTCAATATTAGCAAAATATGGAGAAATCAAACTAAAGGAAATTTAAATCAGGAAAGAGAGAAAAAGAAATAAAAGGGATATGTAATATTTTGCCAAGGGAAAAAAAATATTTTGAGATTTGGAATTAATGCAGCATTCATAAAGCCAAGTTTTCTATCACTAAAATTAAAACCAGCAAATTCTAAAAATTTGCTCTGAAAAGAAATTATAATTTTCGTTGCTTGAGACCTTTCAAATAAGGGTTTTTTTTCATTTTACCCTTAAACTTTATCTTTAATATTACTGTTTTATTATACAGATCATGTAATTTATAGTATTCTGTTCTAGAAAGATCTGTGAAGCACATGGAAAAGTCTTCAGAAAAGCCAGCACCAAGTGCTTTTTCCTTCTGTTGCTAGTTCAACATTCTTGCTTACAGAACCCACTCAAACTTCAATTCATTGGACATCTTTCACATTCTCCCCTTCTACTAAAGCAAAAGAAGAGTGGAAATGGAGGGCAACATTTTGAGATTTACTGTGTTTACACAAAGCATTTTTCCCAATTGATTTGGAGTGACTGATACAACTGTGAGTGTAATTCCATTCCCAGTATTTATGTGGTTGGCATTGAAGTTCCTCTGTCAAATGTACTTTGCCAGAGTGAGTAGGAAGATTGGAAGAGACAATAAATTGTCCTGATCACTTTGGCTTTTGAGTTTTTTTCGAAGCTAAAGCAGTTGTTTCCTTTCAACAAAAATTGCTACTTTAGGAACTAGGAAAGCTACTATTTATCATCTTGCCTGTTTGTAGGAGAACTTGGCATGTGTTCTTTCTCTAATTCGTAATATAATTGAGCATTTCTTAAAGATAAAAGGGTCATACACATGTATGTAACTGTGTGTAACACACACAGACATAAACAAGTCCCCGACCATGAGAATGTGGAGATGATAAAGTAGCATTAACTGTTCTCACTTATGTTGCCCTTTTCATCTTTAAGGCTTTCCAACTTTAAGAATTTATGGTTCATCATGAGACCAGCCCAGGAAATGGAACTTATACCTGTATGAATAGTTTTATTGAAGATTATGGGATTGTCCACAGTAGTAAGCAATGGCCTACCTTGTGTTTCTGTGGTATATTTCAGTCAAGTTTATGGGAAGTTTTAAATGTGGGATGTGAATTACTAAGCCAAGTACTGAGCTGTGCTGCACAGAACTATGAGATACTGCATCCTCCATATGCTAGAACAGAAAGAAGCCTAAAGCTATACATGTAAATATTTCAGAATTAAATCCTAAATAAACATGCCAAATACAAAGAATTTCAAGCACAGTATTTTTTTCTGTAAATGAAGAGCACTGCAGAATATACAATAAACCCCAAATTAACTGTGGCTGTGCCATCTGAAGTGCTTCCTCTTATACACTTAATGTTAGTGTATTATCAGCTAGTACATATTAACTGCAGGTCTCCAGTACATACACAGAGATTCTTTTGATCTTTTCTGTGCCTAAACTAAGGCAGGAATGGGTTCATGTCTGTCAGTGTTTTTAGGAAAACTTCCCAGTCTGATCATCCAGGAGCCAGACACACCTTCACCCCTTGGCTGGGGCTGCAGCCCTTTCTCAGTGGGTGGCTTCAGTGAGCTGAGAGGTGCCCTGCTAGGCTCCCTACACACCCCACACTCAGAGGCAGACCAGGTTTCCATCAACCTTAGATTTCCCATAACAGACCTTCAGACATCTTGATCCTTAAAATGATTTAATCTCGGTGCCATAACTAAATAAGGAAATATCAGCTCAAGTTGGTGCCTCTGAGGAGGACCCCAAAAAAAGAAACCCTAGGTTTTTATACCTTCCCAGTCTAAGCACAGGAAGGGGTGATGTCCTTGGCTGCTCCCATGTCTCTGAGAGCCCAATCCCCTGGCTGGGCAACAGGTCCCAGGACTTTTGTTCTGCACAGGGTTGGCATTTCATGGCCCCTTGCCTGGGGCTCCCACCCTGAGCTCAACCTGTAGCTGCACCTCAACCTACCTGCACTGAATGTATTCCTCAACAACAGTGAATTTCTTTGTATTTCATTTCAAAACAGAAGTCTACAGAGTCACTTGTAAAAAAAAAAAAATCTTCAGGACATGGTGATAGACAACACAGTAGAAGTGGCAAAGGTATGAGTTAGTTTCTGTTATAAATATGATGTCTACAAGTGCTTCTTTTAGTTCTGTGATTTTACATGTATCTGAAATTTTATTGATGTAAATTCTCTACAAAGAGGAACTGTATCTTAGAAGAATTGCTTCTCCAAGGATTTTTCTCTGGTTTATAATCAAGTAGAGGTATGAGCTATTACCAAGAAAAAAATTCACAAATCATATATTTTTATTTGTTTTGCAAAGTGTAGGATTTATTCTACATACCCACTCTTGTTATTCTTCAAGTGACTAAGAATCCCTGCTGTCAGAAAGACACTAACCTGGATGCTGCAAATATATCAGGACACAGTCCTGTTTATTGGACTTTTGGATACTTAATTACTAGAATTGTGTTTAGCTGGTAGATTTGTAATCTGAATGTTTTACTGGTATCTGTGATTTCCTCTCTAAATGCAGCAGGCAATTGATTAGATTTGTCATTTTGCTTCTGTGCAGTATGAATGTCTATCTTGGCTGTTCATACGATGCCAGATAGACTATAATTATTTTAGGATTTGACTGGAAAATTTTGTGCTTTCAAAATTGTTGCAAATCAACCCTATTTTTATTAGGAATATAATAATAATAAAAAAACCCAGTTTATTTAACCCTTCATTTGCACAGAGTATTTTTGTAACATATTTATCTGATATGGCCTTCCTCAAATTCTTTGGCAATGGGAAAATCACAACAATAACAATGCATTGAAAGGAATGTTCAGGTATGAATGTGGTCTATATAATTATTTTCTACATCCTTCTGGAATCACTGTCAAGTTCTTGAACTTAAAAAAATCAGTAATGCCATAATGGAGAACTTAATTTCAAGCTGTTTTTTTGTGGGCTGCAATTTGAGGACAATAATCAGTAGCATTAACATGTAACAAAAAGGACTTCAACTTTTTTCAGATGTGTCCTGATGAAGCAAAAGGGAATCTCTGAAAATGTGATACTGCTGTGATACTGCAGTACCCACAAATCTTGCTTAGAAAAAAAAAATTCCTTCTGGTGGCTGCATCATGATGAAGACATACTCACCACATAATGACTCAACACGGCCTTCTGTCTCTTGTGTGTGACAAGTGGGTAGGCTGCAGGAATAGTTTAACACTCAAAAGATAAGAAAATTGCAGCTTTGGATAAAAATTCAAGATATGGTAGACTCAAAGAGCTATGCCATCTTAAAAATCACTTGCAACCACTCCTCTAGCCAAACTCATGCTCATTTGGACAAGAACTTAAAGAACAGGGAGATTGCAAATCCAAGTGTGTTTTTACAGAACAGTGTCATACTTATGTTAGGCTTTTCAGCATGGCATTGGCCCTAACCACAGCAGCAATGTGCCTCCACACCCACTCTGGGAGTCCAGAGGAGACAAGAGTGTGCAATGCCTGGCCTCAAGCACCACACAATATAATAATATAATAATAGGGTAACAATTGTTACCCCATTAACAACAGGTTCGGGCCACACAAGCTGTCATCTTCTAGCAGCCCTAACATTTCCATAATTATTGTTACTTCCAAGTCAAATAATTTATCCAGGGTTGTTCAGCTTTAGAAAAAGAAAACCCACAACATTTTGAAGTTGAGGTGTACATTTATGATCAAATTAAATTCTATATTGCAAATTAATATTAAAGGAAGAAAAAAACCCACAAAAAACCACTTGCAATATTCTAGATAGTATATGCAATTCTACCTTTACCTTGTACACGCTTCCAAACAGTGGCATTTGTTTGTACTCCTAACAATATGTGAATGAAATTCTAAATGAAGTATTTTCTTGCAATCAGCAGTTCTACTAACATATCAGCCATGGTAATGTATATGATGAGTGCCCATGTTTTACCCCTTATGAATCTTTGTGGATTCCTATGTTCATCTTTACAACAAGATAAACAAGCTTGCTGGAAGATATCATAAGCTTGCTGGTACATAAAATCCCGCCTATACATTTGTATAGGTGGGATTGATGTCTCAAACTTGAGCCAAAAGATGTGCATGCTGTTATAATACAGCACTGCATTTTAAATTACAAATATTAGTGAAGAAATAATGTTGATTTGTGGCAGGACTTCCCTTTAAAGAAAACCTTACAGAACACTACAATTTGTTCATATGAAGGACTTCTACTTCTTACACTGGGGAGAGTATGAGATAAGATATGAGATATTTTGGGTTTATTTAATATATATCCTAGATTTGGTTTTACTTTGTTAGTCTTAGTTATAATCCAGGTGGGGCTAATTTAAATAAACTCACCTCTTCTATGGTAATAATTTTAATATTCAAATACAGGCAGAAAAAAAAAAGTGCTAAAAAGAATTGTGTAATGAGAAAACCTGCACACCTTGAGAGTTCTTACAAAAATTCATACTTCCAGACAAAATGTACAAATGTCAACAGGATAAAGAAATCAGTGATAGAGAGCTTTTGGATGTAGAACAATAAGACTAAAAAGGATTTATATCTTGTAACTACTGGGGAGAAAGGAGTACTGAAATGAAATTTAAAAAAATTTATACCTTCCAAAGCTTCTGCATTTCAAAAGGGTTGTTCAATTTTTGAAACAGTCAGCTTTAGGACTCACAGGTGAAAAATTGTGTTGCCCTGTATTTTGGCAAAGAATGAAAAAAAAACAACCCAAACCAACCAAACATTTTCAGGACAGTTTTGACTATTTTATTCTGTTTTATAATGTTTCTTAAATAGGATTTTATTTAAATCTCCATACCTCCTATTTTGTCTGCAGATTAAAAAAAATATTTTAATAAATAAATAATTCTTGAATAATTTGATAGTATTATTAAATTGATAAAATGGTAAAATCATAAAAGGAGCATCAGCGCCACTTAATAAAATTTACAATTCCATATCTAGTGTTAGGAAAATCTCCTTAAACAGAGAAATCTGGTTTGTACTTTTACAGGCAGTGATTCTGGAAGATTCCCTCCTCTTTTCTTTCTTTCTTGATTTTTTTTTTAATTCTTTTTAACTGGAGAAATCTCACTACTTGACATTATTTTCTGTACACCATCAAAATGTGCAGACAAAATTTCCCCTAGCTGGCAGTATGTATCCCTCAAATACTGACAACTCAGGGACACCAAAATTATTCTATTAAATTATTAAGAATCCTGATATTTATCTCCTCTAAATGTCACTGTGTGTCAAATAGAGTAGAAAAATTATATCCAATGATAAGAGTCTCAGTCAAGTAGAAAGATTCATATTTAAAAAGAAATGCCAGACAACGTTTAGAAATAATTCAAGAAATAAAATAACTCTTTTTCAATTCATAAGGTATATAAATGGGATATGATGTCAATTTATAAAGTTCAGTCTGTACTCAGAACTCCATTTCATTATCTGGCTTTGAAATAAATCACTTAAAAATAGCCCCAACATTTAAAGTTTCATCAGACCTTTACTGAGAGATCAGCCCAACTAAACAACCAATATTTGCTATTATTATCGAATCCCTGTAACTGAGCAACATTTAGCAAGTTTGCATAATCAATAGCTCTCCTCTGAGCAGAGAGAGCTATAAAAGCTTTACCCTGTATAAAAAGGTCTGAAACAGTACGAGAAATCCCTGTGAGGGCAAACGCACAAGTGAAAATATTTACCAGTCAATAAAATGGATCCCATTGCCTTCTGTTGACAGAGCAGGTTACACACCACATGTAGCCCAAGTTAAATTGTTCTCAAGTTTAAAATGTTTCTCACTAATGTCAAATGAAAAATCTATTCTGCACCTCTGACAATAATGGCAATAACAATATAGCAAATTTTATGCTAATAATAACTTTTCAATTTTTCTTTCTCATCATCTGTTCCTCAATACTATTCCAAAGGCATTAATTCACAGTTCTATAAAACAAAATGTTGCATAGTTTTTGAACTTTAAGATCTAGCTATCTTGGTTCATATTGAGAGTCACCTTTTAAATATTTAATTAGTATCACTTTATGAGGTGAGGGTTTCTTTTCAGCTTTCGCAATATTGAAATGATCTCTTTCTACCTGATGTGATTAGCATGAAACAGACAGTATGATTCAGAGACTTAATAAGTAGATTTAAGTTTTTCAAACTTTTATGAAACAGTTTCAGGGGTTTAATTTACCTACGCTGCCAGATGTATAAGTAATATTCTCTTTAATGCAGAATGGAGCAGAAGCCTGATAATCTGGTTTAGGGTGCCAGGCATGTCCAAGGGGAACTCTCACATCCCTGGAAGCTATGGAGCTTCTTCTGTCATGTAAGAATGCCTGTTATTGTAAAAGGTGCATGAAGACTGTCTGACCAGGAAAAGGGAGATAAAGTTTTAAAAAATGTACTGCTTGCAGAACCTGTTTGCTTGTCAACATTTCCAGGTGTATTCACTAATTTTGAGCAAAGGTTTGATTCCATAGAATCATAGAATGGTTTGGGTTTGAAGGGACCTTAAGTATTAGCTAATTTCAACCCCTGGCTGTGGACAGGGACACCTTCTTCTAGACAAAGTTTCTCATGCCTCCATCCAACCTGGACTAAAATTTGTCATATTGTTTTTTCATGACACGGTTTTATTATACCTGAAAAATGAGCTACTTTGAAAGTACTTATTTTTCCTTTCATTAAATTCTCATTCTGAAAGGTTTCTCAAAGCCAAGATAAAATTTCAGGAGAAAAGCACAGAACAAATTCCTATATAAACCAATAGCATAGCAGCTATCTGCAGTATGAGTGATACAGATTGAAATTCATTGAAAGGTACAGTACTGACAGCTATCCACAACCATGACTAACTATAATATATGTAGCCCTTTAGAAGTCTTATTCTAAAATATAGCATCCTTCAAAATGCTTTGATACAGACTCCTTGCTATTAGAGAGTTTACAGTTTGAATAAATCAATAAAAAATCTGTTTCAAAGAGGCTGCTTTCTCCAGTATTTTATTGCAATTCTTTTGTATTGAAGACATTATGGCTCTGAGCTCAGCTTCCTTGTTAAAAATGGAACCATTATATCAATCTTTAGCTAATAAAGTCTGTTTATTTATATGTTTTAATTACAAAAATACTTTCTTCAGTGAGACAAAGGAATTTTTTATGTTCTGCGAGTTGTGATGCATACACAGTTCTTTCTTTTTAAAGAACTAGCCAGTGCTGTTTAATGCACAGTTTCTCTGAGGAAAAGAGGTAAGGGGAAAAAAAAGTAGAAGAGAGGAGAATGGAGAACTTCCTATGAAATTTTACTTCATAGTGGAAGAGCTCATGAAATTCATATTTAATCTTTCCTAGACAAGAACTCAAGAAATGCATAAGGCAACTGTCTTTTCTGGGAGTCACACATTGGTCCTGCTACCCCTCTCTCATCCTCCATCATATCCTGTTTTTTTCTGATTTCCATTTTACAGATGAAGAAGAAAGGCACCAGCCAAAGTAAGATTCACATGAAGAAAAGACAAATTAGCCTCAGAAGGCAGGCTTGTAGCTCCTACAACTTTACACACTGTCCTGCCATATGCATAATCCATAAACCTAAATTTTTGTTCCATTCTCAATGTGTAATGACTATTTCAGATTACAGTTCACAGGGACACTGTTAGTCAGTAAAGTCCCATGTAAACTACACAATAGTAAAATTAGGGTGCAAGGCTATTGCTTCACATACTTAAACAGCTTTGCTGTTTAAGTACTTTACTCTCTGAAACCACAGAGGATTTTGTGCTACAAAATTTTCTGTAAGGGATTCATCTTGTTGTGTTTTAAAGAAAATGCTAGAAGGGCATATTCAAGATCCGAATAGAATAGAATAGAATAGAATAGAATAGAATAGAATAGAATAGAATAGAATAGAATAGAATAGAATAGAATAGAATAGAATAGAATAATCTCAGTTGGAAGAAACTGACAATGATCTAAGTGCCTGACCACTTCAGGCCTTGTTGTGCTAGGGTATTGTCCAAATGCATTTTAAACACTGGCAGGCTTGGAGCATTGACCATTGCTAGGAAGCCTGTTCCAGTGTTTGACCATCCACTTCATGAAAAAAATTCTTCCTGATGTCCAGAAGAAGCCTCCTCTTGACATTAATAATGATTTGACTCATTCCCATAGGCCTTACCACTGCACCTTCCTCTCCTTTTCTGCTCCTCAGGAAGCTGCAGAGTAATGAGATCACCTCTCAGCTTCCTCCGGTCCAAAATAGAAGAGCTTGAAGTCCTCAGCAGCTCCTCATAAGACATTCCTTCCAGGCCTTTAACCAGAATTTTTACCCTCCTCTGGAAGTATTCAAGGATCTACACACCCTTTTTAAACTGGGGGGCCCAGAACAGCACACAGTACTCAAGGTGAGGCTGCAACAAGTCTGAATTCAGTGGGACAATCACTTCTTTTGCCTGGCTGGTGATGCTGTGTTCGATGGACTGAGAGTCCAGGACTGACAGGGCACACAGTGTTTGCCCTCTGGACCACCAGGGTACATGCTCCTGACTCACACTGAGCTTCTGTCAACCAGCACCCCTAGGTCCCTTTCTGCAGGTTTGCCCTCCAGCCACTGTTTTGTCATTTATATTTGTCTCCAGCATTACTCCATCCCAGAATCTGGCATTTGGACTCTGCAAGCCTCCTGTCCTGTCCTTCAGGAAAGTCAACAGTACCTCCCAGTTTGGGAACATCAGCAAACTCACTAATGTTGCAGTCAATTCCTGCATCCAGATCACTGAACAGACTGAACAGCCCTGGCCCTGGAACTGGAACCTGAGAAATCTTGCTGGTGATCCGTCACCAGACAGACGTAGCTTCAATCACCACAGCCCTTTGAGCTCTGTCCTTCAGAGAGTTCTTCATCCAGAGCATCCTGAACCCTCAGCAGGATGTTGTGAGGGACAACATCAAACATCTTCCTAGCATGCAAAAAACCTGCAAACATTGCCTTTCTTCATGCATTAAGTGGATCCTATTATAGCATACGTCAAATTATTTAAAGAGGACTTTCCCTCTATGAACTGATATTCTTCTCCATAATTTTTCCAGGAGGTGAGGTCAGACTGTAGTTTGCTATAGTCATGCCCTTTTTGTAGATTGTAATAATATCTGTCAGTTCCAGTGAGAAAGGATCTCATCAGACTCCCAAGAATTTCATAGATTGTGAGCAGTCCTGCCAAGGCATTTACTTGATCCTTCAGAACTCTGGGATGAATCCCACCCAGCCCCACAGACTTGTGAACTTTCAGCTGATACTGCTGATCCATTATGATTTCAGTGTTCACAAATGGAGAATGCCTGTTCCCACAGTCCTGGTCCTCTGACTCTGGGGCCCAGGAAGCCCAAGGTCCATACAAATGAATAAAGATAGAGGGAGGTAAAAAAATGCTTTGAATGCCTCTGCTTTTTATTCATCCATATTAGTCAGATGATTATCTTCAACAACTATCAATCCAATGGTTTTTAGACCTCTTCTTGCTATTAACATAATCTAAAAGCTTCTTCTTGTTACATGATCCAACACTGTCCAGTTTCAAGTGATTTTCTGCCTTTAGAGTGGTCTCCCTGCATATACAAACCACAGTTACAAAGACCTCTGTCTGCATAACCAGTTGATGAATGAAAGATCCCTGAGCACAAATAAAGGAAAGTTGGGTCAGACTTGAAGATACCTGGGAGAGGATTTAGACCTATGTCACTTATCTCAGGGAAGTATGCCTGATACTAGCCATAGCTGTGCTCATCTGGGAGAAATAAGGGTTTGTCCTTTCTAGATGATGTTGTTTGTTTAATTTGTTAGCTCTAAAGAACAGGCCTCTCAAATGACATGAGGAAGCCATGAATTTCTTTCCAACATATTCCAATCACTGTTCCAGTGTTCTCATTGCCATGGTGTATCTTAGAGTGCTTTTTATAGTTTATAGGTAAACAGTTCTTCAGCATCTTTCCCCCCAAAAGGCTACTACCTGCTTGTTCAATCTTTTATATCTAACATTTTATTTGCATTGCAACAAACAATACTATGTTTTTATTTTAAAATGAAATTCATTTGTTTTGATATTCATCAGCCCCTTAAATAGACTAGCATTTTGTGTCACTACAGTAGTATCAGTGTTATGCTGAATTTATACCTTGAACAATTTAGAGAACAGGAAAATGGAAGATATATGAAAAAATCTAATATTGAAAATTTCTTTCTACTAGACGGGACCCTTTTAGGATCAAGTAGATTCCATATAATGCATTCTAAAAAGACTTAGTTTGTCTACAGCTGCTTTCTTTTCCTTTAATTTCTTATAGAAAGGGAAGTACATCATGCCAATAACAGGCTCCTTGTTCAATTTCCAAAGGAAAAAAGAATACAAATAGGTTCTATTTATTCCTGAATACATATGAAGCAGTGCAGAAAAAAAAGGAAAATGAGTTAGCCGAGGAAGAAAGATTAGTCAGGGCTTGGTTTTTTTCCTCAAATCAATACTTCATAATTTCTTCATTAGCACACAGAGCTATGATCCCTTTCCCATGACATAAAAGATGCACAAACAGATTTTTTTTACATGACATAATGAATCCCTTGTTGATTTAAAATGATCAAAGGGCTAAGATGAAAGCTTTAAACTCTATGATAAAACATTGATAATTGTGCTGTAATATTCAATATTGTGACCCAAATAAAGTGGTTTTCAAACCTCAAATCTTTTAAAAAGCTGTATATAATATTTTTTAAGTCTTATTGTATCAACAGTTCTATAAATACCAATTATCTACATAAGATTTTGTATTATAACTGCCAATAAAACCTGCAATTCGGGCTGCTATGAAGTATTCCATTTAGATTAAGTAGCAGATATAATCAGGTAAATCAATAAGAACTATTTTAAGTGTTCATAAATGCTTAAGAAGATTGAATTAGTGTTGTCCAGGGCTTTTTCCATATGTTCAGTTTGATTCTAATTTATGTAATATGTCAGTACATTTAAGAAATTCATTAAAATGCCTATAATGTAAACTTATGGACAAACTTAAAAAAATGCCTATTTAACAATTACTTGCTAACATAGCAAGCTTTTAATTGTTTGCTTAATTAGCTGATTTAATTAATGTAAATACCACATTGCTTAAACACTTAAGATTCATTTCTATGGCTTCATGCCATTCAACAATATATGTGAGATCAGTTCAATCAGAGAAACATGATACTACAAGAGCAGTGACATTTTTTGATATTTCAGTTTTTTCTACAGCACTGAAATTTATTTTATGCTAAACAGAGCTAATCAATCATTTTAATTAACAACCAGAGGTGGGCTAGGTCTCCCACTGAACTGAAGAGTGATTGCTAAGGTTTGTGTCATGTACTTCAGGGCAGATTTAGCTTATTGAGTTTGTCTGGTTGTTGAGAGTCTCAGATATGAAAGTGGCCCCCCTTCTTTCTACATATAAATCTGGTCTTTATGAAATGTGGCATTTTGTTTCGCGAACAGATATAAAACTGTTTAATGTTTGTTTTTAAACTCTGCTTTTGTCACTGTGGGTACCTTTTTGTTTAGACTTCAGGGTATTTTCAAAGCTGTGTGTAGGAGTTGAGAAATTATACATCTGAATCCCATTATTTTCTAACAGGATTTGAATGCATATATTTGCCCTAAGATTTAATTATAAGTCTTTGCAAACCTAGATCAATTAGGCAACTTAAAAACCTGCTCTTTGGGGAAATAACTGTCAGTTTCTCTTTTTCTTTGAGTGTTATAATTGTACCAGAAATTTGCTCTAACACTTTTTTCTTTATGGTAATAAAATATATAAAAATATTATAAACTCTCAGTATTTAAATCAGTCAGTACAGAATTAGAGAAGTGAGCTAGAAGGGATCTCAGACGTCCTTGGTCCACCTCTTTGCTTCAACATATACAGTGTAGTTATGTGCAAGATTATTTTCCAGTTTGGAAAGATTTCCTAAAGTGGAGACTTCACGGACTCTGAAACTGGCCTGTTTTAATATATATTTATTTTTATTATTTCACTGTACAAATTAAAATTATATTTAAACAGATTATCTATTGTCCTATTATCTCTATCACAGAGAACTGGCAACTACTTTTCACTTTCAGTATTTTATATATTTGATTATTCTTAAATCTTTGGTATTCTTTCAGACAACCAATCCCAAATTGTATTATTTCCCTTCTCTATAAAAACTATCCATATCTCTGATTATGTTCATTTTTTTCCTCTGAACTACTTGAATTGTTGGTGTATAGCTGTCTTGGTGGTTCTAATGGCTGCTTTAGAAGAGATTTCTACATTCCATCTAAGGTTTCATGTATGAGGAACAAAGCAGAAGAATTACCTAGCATCTTGTGTGATCTGTACTTCATTTACATATCCCAGCATGATGTGCAATGCTCTCCTTAACAGCAGCATGACACCACTGATTGATGTGTGGCTTATGATCTGCTGAGGATTATCCTTAGATCCTTTGATATTGAGTTGCTATTTAATCAACTCATGTAGAACTTCTATCTCTGTATTCATGTACCTGAAATTAAAATCCAAAAGTAGAAGACTCTAACTGCCTTTATTGAATTGAATCATTAATTTGAAAATAATTTCCACCCCATTTTTTAAATTATTTTGAATTGTAATACAGACTCCCAGTATTCTTTCAGTTTACACCAGGACAATGCAATAAACATACTTTCTATTTCATCACCCAGGATATGAGTGAAGAATGAACTAGAATCCAAGTAGGATCCACTGAGAAGCTTTAAGTAAATCTCCTGCCATTGACAGTTTCTCTAGCAATGCCATCTGGTGACCAGTTTCACTGTAACACTGCTAGTCTCATCTATACCACACCTGTGAAGTTTAATTACAAAAATATGTGAAACTGTGTCAGCCATCTTACTAAGGCCACAATATAGTATATTTTGATTCTCTACTACACATAAAACATTAAATCCAAATTAGCTGTTACTTTATTATCTTTTAAAATCTTACAAATAATTTGATCATCCATCAATGAGTGGTGAACAATTAAATTGTGCATCACGTATTTTGTCTATTCTAATTGCTGTTATTATAATCATCCTTTTTTGTCCTATTAAACTGTCTTTTTCTCAACACGCAAGTTTACTCACTTTTACTCTTCCAATTCTCTCCTCCATCCTACTGTGAAGGTGGACAACGAGCAAACAGCTCTGTGGTGCTTACTTGTCAGCTGGAGTTAAACCATGATAATCGTTTTTGTTGCCCAGTGTGGGGTGTGACGGGTTGAGATACAAACAAACCTGACTAGAACACATAATAATAATTTTTTTATAGACGCTTATTTCAGTAATTTAAAAATTGCTGGTCACAATTGATTTATTTGCTCTCATATTTGGTGTGCTTGTACTTTCACTTGCCTGGTGTAATATCTTCCTTGTAGTATATGTTGCCCACCATGCTGTTTGGCATCCATGAGAGCTGGGCTAAGGTCATCGTGTTGTTATACTTTGTAGCATTGTCTAATGATACTGCAGAATCGTGAAACTAATCTGATAGTTGTACTCATCATAGTCATCATCTCCGTACTTTGGGAGCCATCTATTGGAAAATATTAATAATTATATCTTTTAGCTTTTCCTTTTCTCCTTGGAGATGCAATCCATGCAGGAGACACTTCCTTCTTCCCCTCCTTCTCCTCCAGGCTAATTATTATAGCTCCCAAATTATGAGAATTTTGATTCTCCTTGGGATGTTCAAACTAGCATGCTCCTTCTGCTACCTGTTCTGAATGTGTTCCAGGTCTTGTTTAAGGTTAAACAACTAATTAATAATGCATTCAGAGATCTGCCTTACAGTTGGATGCATAGGTTACTATAGGCAAGTACCTGGAACAGTGGGTACCTCCAGGCTTTTGGAACTCTACCCCTGAAAAAGCTCAAAATCTGGAAAAATTCAGTAAAATATTTGGGAAAAAAAAAATGCAATCACCCTGGAAATTCCAGAGAAACACCAATCACTGCAAGATGCTGGGGCCTGGCCCAGGTCCAAGCCCTGTTCAACACTTCTCAGGCCCCCTCAAGGGGAAGAGGTGGTCTCTGGTTGGGACAGCAAAATGACAAATGCTGCAGATATTTCAGCTGAAATGACAGGTACTGCAGCTCATTTAGTGAGGGATAAAGAAGCAGGGCCATCATGAGACGAGCAGCAGAAACAGGCATAGCCCAATGAGACAAAACCACCTAATGTTTATTTTTGAGTGATCTGCATTAAGAAAGATGTTATAATTCACTAAGACAAGTGGACCACCATGGAGAGAGAAACTATCAAACTAATATAATGAACACTTATAACAAGTTTCTTGTGTTTCAGCTTTAATGGAAGAATAGTGCTGGTTACACAGTGATGTTTTTTTATTATTGGTAAGTAGTGCTTGTGCTGAGTTAAAGAATTTTCAGCTTCTCATGGCCAGCAAGCTAGAAGGTGGGATAGGCACAAGAATTTGGGAGAGAGCATAGCCAGGACAGCTGACTCAAACTGGCCAAATGAATATTCCATGCTGTATGGTGTCATACTCAGTATATAAACTCAGGGAAAAGCTGACTGGAGACTACTGTTTGGGAACAGACTGGCATTGCCTGGAGAGTGGTGTGCAGTTGCATTGTGCATCCCTTGCTTTGTATATTCTAATTATTTTATCATCATTATAATCATTATGTTCCTTCTTTTCTGTCCTACTAAGCTGCCTTTACCTCAACCTACAAGTTTTCTCACTTTTGCTCTTCTGATTGTCTCCCCCATCCCACTGTAGGGAAGGAGATGGGAGTGAGCAAGCAGCTGTGTGGTACTTATTTGCCATTGGGGATTAAACCATAGCACTCTTTAAAAAAATTGTTACATTTTTCATTTCCCAGTCTTCTGAAACTTCTTTAATTTTTCATGCACTCTCAGAAATAAGGAAAAAAAAATCTGAAATTACCTTTTATTGGTTTTTAAAGCCATTTAAAGTACATAACATCAGGGTCAAAAGATTTTAGCAGATTCATATTTTTCAATGTTTGGCTGTAAGACCTTGTCAATGACATCAGCTATGCCTTTGGTTGAGTATTTCAGGGAATGCTGATGAAAAGACAAGGTAATATTCCCCTGTTGATAGACCATTTCTACCCCTAGCTTTCTTTTTCCTTAAATATACTTGCAGAATTATTTCTCAACACAGAAGAATGGTTGGACTGTCTGAAATCCAAGTTTGTCCTAACTGCCCTGTTTCCAGCTGGGAGACAAGGGCCTGTTTTCCTTCTTCTGCTTGGAGATTCATTAGGATGGCTCTTCTCATGAAATTTGGACCCCATCCAGTCCTTAGCCCCTCTTTACACACTGTATCTATTCAATGAGCATATCAACATGCATATCAGCAGGGAAAACCTGATAGGAATAATGAAGTTTTTCCATCAAGTCCTCCGTGTTGTCCTAACCCTTTCCGAAAGGCCCCAGTTCACCCAGACATGGCACTGTGATGCTTTTGTGAAGATCTACAGAGACTTGATCTCAGAAGTCACGTCAACTTGTCTAACTAGTAACTGGCTCAGCTCCCCTCAAAGGTAGGAGGTGATTACACTGCCAGACAGAGATGATCCCTAGCAATGATGGAACAGAGAAGAAAAGGGATAATTGAGATTAAAAACAAAGAAAAGAAGAGGCTAAAAAGTAAAAAGAAATCAACAGGAGATGAAAGAGAACTCAGAGGACACAAAAAGTATCTAGGGAAGGAGAGGATTATGGTCACACAGGCAGAGAGAAAATGAGAAAAAAGTATGACAGAGGCTGCCACAGACCAACCAATATTCAGATACACTGGCAGTATGGCTCAGAGTCATGATGGCTCAGTTTTTTAATACCACAGTTTTAACTAAAGAAAATTCAGGACATTTTTTTCCCCTTCTCTTCCCCATAAGAACAAACAGATGATCCAAGAATGAGTGATGTTCATACAAACCCCTTTAGAATTTCATCCACAAAGTTGGTTGTTGAAGAGTCATCCTCCACAACTCCCTCCTCCCCACTTCTCAGGCTTGTTGTTTGCAAAATACTTTATATTTCTCCCTACCAAAGTGCCTTACTCAATCTGTCTACTTGCCAGTTTAGGGCAATTCTCCTTTATATGACATCCCCAAAACTGCTCTGCTTGCCAATACTGAAAGTGAGCAGGTCAGAAAGACACCAATTATCCAAGTGTTTACACAGATGTGAATAAAAATGTGCAATGTTGATATTAGAAACAGAGAAATGAATTCTTCACTTTTTTTTTCTTTTTAAGATATAGCATTAAAGAAGATTAAAAAAAAGAACACATGGAAAAAGCTAGTTTTTCAAATTATGCTGATGCTTCACATCCCATTACCTCTGTTGTACACTTCTTGCTTATACAAAAATTGATTGTGTTCTCTCCATCCTTTTTTTCCAGTTAGTTTTGCATGTAGTTCCCTTCAGAGATTTTTTTCTTTAATGACAAATTAAGAAAATCATTCCTTTACTCCCCTTAAATTAGGTCCCACTTCAATACTGAGATATTTACACTTCTTAGCAGATGAGCATATTAAAAGCCTTGACATTAAAATTTGACCTGTCTCTGTTAAATTTATTCTGGCAGCCAATTTCAGCCCTGAGGATAAAGGGCAGAACCTGGCTGGATTCTGTGGCCATACATTTAATTCCATGAGCAGGACAGCAGAGGTAAGCAACAGGCAGAGTAATGTTGTCTCACTTCAGTTTTCCTGAAGTCCATAGGAAGACTGCCAACACCTCCAGTGAGACCTGAAAAGGGAACCAGGTCCAAGGCAAGCTCCTCATTTACATGCACTTGCCAGGAGAATTCTGTGAGCTCTGTAGAGAGCTCCACAGGCTCTGAAAACCAGTTTAGAACGGGGTACACTTTTAAACTCTGCAAAGAAGCTCCAAACCATGTGTGCCTGAGGGATTCATTCATCAATTTAAAATGTAGAAGAAGGCTTCAGTTCCAGGTGTCCATGAACAAGAGGTCCATGAACAAGAGGTCCTTAGTTAATTTGGAAAGAAAGGAAATAGGGAAAATTATCCTTGATTAGTATTAATGAGATCAAAAATAACAAAGAATTTTATAAATATTGGAGAGGAGGATTGAGAAAATATCAATAAAACCTGTATCATTTTATACCAGGAACAACCAGAAGGTTACCCTATGAAATTGTCACAGAAAGTGTCAAAATAAAATGAAAGCTCCGAACCCACACAAGATCCTCCTTTACACAAAGAATACCTCAATGTACTAAGAAGGTAAGAGAGAAAGATAGAAAATTGCTTTTCCCAGTGTTCCCTCAGATACAGCACGGACACAATTATAGCAAAAGGTGGTTTTGCCTATTACAGAAAGAAATTTTGGTCTCTCTTGGAGATAATGAAAACAGTGTTTGTCCAATAACAGACAAATATATAGACAATTTATATCCAGAGCCTGTAAATATGGAGCAGGAATTATTTCACTGAAAATTGCAAAGGTAAACAAACAGAAAGTTCATTTGTCTTGCTGAGGAAATTCCTGGAATATTTGCACCTCTTGATACATATCCAAGTCTGCTGATCACAGAATGTATTGGCTTCAGATTTAAAAGATGCCCCCAAAACCACATGCAAAATAACTCATTGTTGAAAAACCTTTGAGTAAAAGCACTAATTAAGAGAAATAAAATACTTAAACACCCTGTTGTTTCAAAGAAAAAGAAAAAAAAGAAAAAAAAGAGATTAAACTGTATTTAAAGGCATCAGAATGAGGTGAGTTTTTTTAAAAACATCAGGTACAGTTTCTGAGGAATCTAGCTCTGAGGTCAGAGGAATAAATATAAGACAATAAAAAAAAAACTGTATTAATATATAGTCTAGTTACATGCATCATGATTCAAGTTCAAATCACCACAGCACTATTTTGACAAGTATCAGCAAATTCCAAATCCTCAGGAAGTACCTCTAAGATCCATAGCACAGGAAGCTAAGGTGGCAGGAAAAGCACAGAGACCTGTTTGCATAGCAGGTTAGAGGTCTGCAGGGGAATTCCTGCTATGTAACATGACAGATCACAACACAGGAAGATTCCCCCTATTCCTCAAATACTGTTCCTACTTTTCCTGTAAGCACAACCACTTGGCTACTTTTTCCAGTGGCCATGAATCCCTTCTCCAACAACATAGAATCATTAAGGTCTGAAAAGACCTCCAAGATCATGTAGTCTAACCTTTGAGCAAATATAATGCTTTTAAGATTACTATTATGTTTTCATAAGGGAAAGGAGTGTTTTAAGGTATGGACCCAGGATTTAGGTTGATTTAAATCAGCCTATTTTCAGAGGGCCATAGAAGTGAGCCAGCTTACACCAGCCAGGGATCTGGTAGCATATCTTTCTGTAAAAGTTTTGGCAGCTCAGTGTAAACCCATTAATCTTGAACTAAAGAACTACAGTTCTGTGATATCTGCAATCACCATGACCCTGCAGTATTTATTCTCTTTCTTATCTGACAGGAAAAACCGGCCTCCAGGAATCTGCCTGGTGAGGTATAGGGGACAATGCACAATTTCTGTCTCTGAGGCAGCAGCCTCCTATTTGGAATGACTCAGTTATCTGAGACCAGAGGCAGAGCAGAGAGGGTTTTCTACGTTAGATCAAAAAGATGGTCCTGCTTTCAAATAGTGGAGTTATTTCAAAGCATCTCAGTATTGCTTTAATAGATAACTTTTAAACAGAGTAACCCCAGCAAATCCTACACAAAATCTAGTAATTTGAAGTGAGGATTGGGAACCCAAACTTCCAGATTTGTGAACTTGATTCCCAGCATTGTTGCTTAAGTGTGGTTCTACAGCAAACATCTGAAAGATTCACCCCACAGGTGACAAAGAGAACAGCTTTTCTAGGATTCTAAAGATGATATTACAAATTAAGTCCAGCAAGCATCAGTATTTTTAACACACACAAATTCATGAACACATAAGAAAAAGAATTCTCTTTTGAGAAGTCAGAGGGGAAAAAAATGGACAATTCCACTCAAGACGACTACCAAAAAGACTTGCTACTGCCCTATTTTCTATTTTTAAGTTTCTGACGGGGAATGTCAGCAAGAACAAATAACAGGATGCAGCAGAATTCCAATTAAGAATTGGTTTGTTGGTTTAACAGAAAATTTTTCCAAGCACAATTATCTGAGATACCCAAAGCAATTATTAACCACATATTACAAGGAGATAGTTCCTTCTGTGCTAGAAAAGACAGACACTGTCTGGACTTATTTGTGCTATGCCTGAAGAGACATCCAGAAGAAAATAAGAAGTTAACCAACCTCTACAGGTTTTTGATATCACAATTGGAAGTCTGTAGAACAAAACTCAAATAAAGAACACAACTGCCTAATTTGAAGTAGTTTCTTGTAAGTCTAAAACTTTGGCCAGTTTCCTGAAGCTGGCAAACATTTCAGTTACCATTGCCATCCTAATCACAACAAGTTTTTCCTTCCAGTATTGGCTTTTCTCTGAATTTGAAACCCAAGCTTAATGCAAAACCACACCAAGCAGAAACAGGATAAAACAGATCCATGCTGAGCCTGAATGGGTATAGCTGCAGAGACTCTTGCTGCTCTAGTCACAATAATAGTTTCAGCTTAAACCTACTGGTCCCTTTCAGCAAGTGGCTGCTTTTCTGCTGTGCCACACGAAGCCACATACAAGTGAAGCTAGCCTTCTCCTAGATTTTTTTTTAGTGTATGTTATCTGGGATACAGCAGCAGAGAATCTTAGAAGCTTGTAAAATGAATTAAGCAGACAAATGCACTGTGTTTGTTTTCAGTTCAATAGGAGGCTTTAATATTGAATACATATGAAGGACAAGGCATGCTAAATTGAACGAGCCTGGAGGATTGCAAGTGATATTAATTCCACTTGCAATCAACCATGTGGACCCAATGATCAAAGAGACTTGGAAGCAGGAAGGGAATAATGGAAGTATCAACACTCAGAAATGTTCTGTTGGCTTGGGGCAGTACAGGACCCAAACAGATGCCAGGAGAACAGCAGGGCTATCTCATATCGAGGGGAGACAGGAACTAAAGCCACACTGGATTTTCATGCACTAACAATTTTTAAGATGCTACTATGAAAAGATGCCAATTGTGCTTCTACTCCTTTTGCTTTATAAGCTTAGGTACTGCCCTGGGTTTGACTGGGATAGAGTTAATTTTCTCTTAAACCATGTCACACCAAGCCATGACAGAAACTTTCTATATAAAGCACTGCAAGTGTGACAAAGACTTTGAAGAAGTGGGAAACAAGCACCAAAACACAACTGTAGTTATTGAAAATTATCAGATAGGTCTTTAAGGAGACCAGACTCAGACCTATGGAATAAGGAAGTGTTAATTTTAGCAACAGCACTTGCCACAGGAGAGGAAATCTTGGTTTAAGCTATTTTAAAAATTCTTCCCAGACCTATCACATGTATTTTGCATTATCCAGAAGAAATATTGAACTAAACTAGAAATTAGCTGTTTAAAAAGGAAAAAAAACCACCAAGATTAACATGGTTGCACTTTTGAATCAAACTAATCATGAAAGCAAGTCCTCATATTATGAGGGCCTGAATTGTTCTCTACGTTCTTGTAGCAAGACAGCTGAAGGCCAATATATTAATTTTTCTTATTATATGCCAGGCCTTAGCTCTGTAAAAGAACAGACCCAATATTGGCAAGGGCTTCAAGTTTAAAAAAAATGGTCAACATTTGACATGTAAGGAACAAGTTCATACTTAGCTTTACTATTCAACCTGCCTCAAATTAAAGTAAGGTTGATATTTCCCATTCAAGTTCTGTTGCAATGAATGGGAACATTCTCCTGATTTAGCAGAATATGGATCATGCTTTTTGGCAAACTCCATCAGTTACAGTATTTCATTCTTCTGTGCAACACATCCATCCAGGAAAGTGGGAAGTATTCTCATAGGAACTGGACATTGTTGGAAGACAATTTGATGAAATGCTCCTCCCCAAATGTGCTTGTTTTGTTTTTAAAATAGCAATTGTTTTCAAGGACCAGAGGACTTCGATTTTGTTGTTCTTAAATGTTTAATTTCTCTATCTTCCTGCCATAAGTTTTAAAAAACTGTTAGCAATAACTTTTCTGATATCTTGCTACATTTTTTAAATAGTTTAAATTTACTTTGGGATGATACTATGGTACCTTATAAATCTCCCAGAGAGTAGAAAAGGATTTTTGTGGGCTTTCTTTTTAACAGATTTTCCCATGCTGTGTGTATTTTAACTACTACTTTCTTTAGACTGAAGTGCTGCTTATGTTTTAACCCCTCTTATGCAGAACTGCTGTGACTTCTGCATGGGAGATCCAAATCACCAGAGCCTTAAATGATCTGTTACAGACAAAAAAACTTACACATCACTTAACTAACGTATGTTTGTTACTGTACCAAAAATGTAGGACTTCCAGTGTTCAGAATAAGCTAAAAACAAACTCCTCACAAAGACATGTAGCTTCAGATAAAAAAAGGTGAATGATGAAAAAGAGATAAATGTCTATTTACAGTTCTCTAGCCTTTTCAACCTATCTGTGCTGTTACAAAGTTATTTCTTTCCCCATTCTTTGGAGATGGCCAAGTTGACTTTTAGCTATAAACTGCTGAAGGGTTTTTAAAAATAATTTTACATCTTGGAAAAACGAATTGTTTTGTTAATGCTAAATACACCAAACAGATACACACAAACCATATAGAATGTAGCAGTTTTAAAACACCAACCATTTGTCCCTAATTCATAGTCCTAGTTCATGTCAGCTCCTTTCCTTAAGGACTTTATTGCAAGATTTGTATCCTTGCATATACCAAAAGCTCTTTGTTAATTTAGTGGGTCTGCTCACATAAGTAATAGAAAGTTTGCACACCTAGGTCAAAATGGAAATGAAATAATAATCATGGAATACGGGTAAAAAAATCTTAGTACAACTTTCAGTGAGAAGAAGCATGGTCATGTGAAGCCTTTGGATGTAATATTATTGGCATCTGACTAGAAGTGCTGTACTTTTCATTTGAGTTAAGCACATATTGAGGAAAGTAAATGTTTTAATGGCAATGATTGGTTCTAAACCTACAGGGCATGAGAAACATCACTGTAACACAGAATGGGGTACTGCTGACAGGTTTAGGGCTCAGGATCAGACATCCACTGAAATCTAGGCACATAAACATGGCTAAGTGAGACATCTGCTTCAAGTTACTCAGTTCATCCACAGGGTGACACTGGTTTGCATTGTTTACAAATAAATATAATAAATAATCAGGCAAATCTGTTGTTACTTAAATCATTAGGAAAAATACACCCTTCAAAATGCCTCTTGCAGACAGAAATCTGTTAACTTGAACTCTCCAATCCAAATTGTTTACAGAATCCTTTATTTGGGTTTATCTTTTGTCTCTTTCCATTTCTACTCTCACTGGTCACTTTATGAGAAACATTTAAGAAGAAAACATGTTTTCTAGCAACAAAGGACATCATAATTTTAGCCATATGCTCACCATTACACCAGAGACTCAACAATCAAAAATCATTTAAGCAGAAGAAGATTCGTTTTCAAAATACTTTGGAGACAAACTTACTCATCTATAAAGAAAACAGACAACTTGCTTGTACTACTACATATGTAGTATCAGAGAGTAATTTGCTTAAAAACCCAAACCTTTCTTTAAGGGAATCTGAGTAAGAAATCCAAAATGTGGGGTAAATTTGTGCTTCTCACGACCAGCAGTTTTCCCCCTAGTGCATCTTCTATTATCATCTGCTTTCTGTAGTGTGCTTTTTCATTCTGATCCCATTGAGAAGAGAATTATCCATGACACAGTGGAGCTTCTCTTGAGCTGAGCCAAGTGCAGAGCATTCAAGTCATGAGTATTAGACCCAAGAAAATATATATATATACATATATATGTATCCTAATTTATTTCACAGACTTTACTAGCACAAATCAATAAGGAAAGGCAGCACATAAGAATGTCTTCCACTGTTTTAAAGGAAAACAATCAAAATCAGCTTCATAATATTAATTTTCCATCCAAACAAACGGTTTAACTTCCAGGCTCAAGCCAGCTTTCTAAACTGGATTGATTCCTCTAGAGACCTAGTCAGGGCTGCACATCAGCCGCCACAGTGTAAGTACATGAAAAATCTCATTCACTGGGAAAGGATACCAAAGGAAAAAAAAATATCTAACAACACTCTAAAAACAACCAGGTGAACTGTATTCTAATAAGGGTACTGAATTAACAGTCTGGAAACTGATGTATTTTCTTTATTTTAGACTCAAAGTCTTCTGGCAACGAGCAGTGCTGGCACCTTGCTGTGGTTAAGCTGGAGGTGTCAGCACCAGACTTCACCTTCAACCTTCCTCTCCTAATGAGGGACTGTGCTCATGAGACAACAGGGAAGTGATAAACACTTCTGTATCACTCCAAACCCCAACATGTCAGGAATAAAGATGAATATAAGAGGGGAAAAAAACATACATCAAAAAAAAAAGACACAACTAAACCACTGTTGACAGCCCAGTGCCAAAGCGCCTCCTTTGCAGGTCAGATATTGCCAGTTCTTGGCACATCCTATGTTTTTACTCAGTAGAGACAGAAAAGGAGATACGTAACATGAACTACTGAGTTCCTTCTGAATTCCAGGAGCTATCTTGACTTGCCTTTACTCAGTACAATTGCTATTTTGTTTCTTGTTGAAAATGCATATTTATCACTGCAATGCAAACCAGACACGTGAAACTACAAAGAAATCAGGATTTTACAGCTGATGGAGGATCACAATATCTGCATTTTATGATACGTGGATCAAGAGACTGGCTCTGCAATGAAATTATTACAGCATGAGCAAGAAGAGAAAAAGGATTAAGCAATACCTGCCTATGACCTGTTTTTGTTTTGTTTTGTGCTCCTGACCTCTCATTGGTGTCAAAACTTGGGGAAAAAACCCTAAATAAAAACCTAACATCTTTAAATGCTGGAAAAATTTACTTACTTCTCTGAAATGAATCTCTAATCAAAGAAAAAGCAATTAATATCTACTGCTCTTGTGAATTTTGGCTGCTCCATCTCTATTCATATTCTTTCTTTATGCCTGCAATGACATCACGCAATAATAGCAAAAATGGAAACTCATCACAAGCTTAATTAACAACCCTTTAAAGGATTCAAGACCCAAATTGTAACGAATTACCAAATTTACAGGAATTGAGCTACTGCCTACAAGAGTTTCATAGATGTTATTTAGATGTCCAGGCACCCATGAACAGTGGAAAATACAGTAACTGAAAATGTAATCACTGACATATCTTTAACCAGAAGAAGTCCACACCAGATTACATTTTTAATCATAAAAGGAAGGAAAATAACATCAGGCATTCCAGTAGTTTTAAAGCAGATGACTCTAATTTCCAAAAACCTTTTCATCAAGAATTTTCATGTTTTTCATGTTTAACGTTTGTAATGGTTCATTGCTTCTCCTTTCATTGAGAATGTGCTCATATACATAATAATATCCTGTTTATCTGAAATTCTTCGGGGATTTCAAAATCCACTTGAGAAGCAGACATTCGTGAGTGAGCCTGGATGTGCTTGAGTATGCCCAAGGGAGCCTGGGTGTGCATGAGTGTGCCTGGGTGTGATTGAGTGTGCCCAAGGGTGCATGAGTGCGCCCAGGTGTGCCCAGGTGTGCCCGAGTGTGCCCGAGTGTGCCTGAGTGTACATGAGTGTGCCCGGATATGCCTGGGGGTGCATGAGTGTGCCCGAGTGTACCCAGGTGTGCATGACTGTGCATGACTGTGCCCGGGTGTGCATAAGCGCACCCAGGTGTGCATGAGTGTGCTCGAGTGTCCATGAGTGTGCCCGGGTGTGCCAGAGTGTGCATGAGTGTGCATGAACGTGCCCGAGTGTGCATGAGCGTCCCTGGGTGTACCCGGGTGTACCCGAGTGTGCATGAGTGTGCAAGAGTGTGCATAAGTGTGCCCTAGTGTGCATGAGTGTGCCCGGGTGTGCCCAGGCGTGCATGAGTGTGCCTGAGTGTGCAAGAGTGTGCCTGGGTGTGCCCAAGTGTGCCTGAGTGTGCCTGGCTGTGCCTGGGTGTGCCTGGCTGCGCCCGGGTGTGCATGAGTGTGCCCAGGTGTGCATGACTGTGCCTGATTGAGCCCAGGCGAACCCAAGTGTGCATGCGTGTACCCGAGTTTGCATGAGTGAGCATGAGTGTGCCTAAGTGAGCCCGGGCAAGCCCGGGTGTGCATGCGTGTGCCCAGGTGTGAATGCATCTGCCCGAGTGTGCATCCGGGTGCATGAGTGTCCCCAGGTGTGCCTGGGTGTGTATGAGTGTTCCTGAGTGTGCCCGGGTGTGCCTGAGTGTGTATGAGTGTACATGAGTGTGCCCGTGTGTGCAAGAGTCTGCATGAGTGTACATGAGTGTTCCCGAGTGTGCCCGGGTGTGCATGAGTGTGCCCGAGTGTGCATGAGTGTGCCTAAGTGAGCCCGGGCAAGCCCAGGTGTGCATGCGTGTGCCCGAGTGTGCATGAGTGTCCCCGAGTGTGCCCGAGTGTGCATGAGTGTGCAAGAGTGTGCATGGGTGTGCAAGAGTGTGCATGAGTGTACATGAGTGTGCCTGGGTGTGCATGAGTGTGCATGAGTGTTCCCGAGTGTGCCTGGGTGTGCATGAGTGTGCCCGGGTGTGCATGAGTGTGCATGAGTGTGGAAGAGTGTGCATGGGTGTGCCCGGGTGTATCCGAGTGTGCATGAGTGTGCCTGAGTGTGCATGAGTGTGCCCTAGTGTGCATGAGTGTGCGCGGGTGTGCCTGTGTGTACATGAGTGTGCCTGAGTGTGCATGAGTGTTTCCGAGTGTGCTCAGGTATGCAAGAGTGTGCCCGAATGTGCATGAGTGTGATCGAGTGTGCCCGGGTGTGCAAGAGTGTGGATGAGTGTACATGAGTGTGCCTGGATGTGCATGAGTGTGCATGAGTGCTCCAGAGTGTGCATGAGTGTTCCCGACTGTGCACGGGTGTGCATGAGTGTGCCTGAGTGTGCAAGAGTGTGCATGGGTGTGCCCGAGTGTTCCTGGGTGTGCATGAGTGTTCCCGAGTGTGCCCGGGTGTGCCTGAGTGTGTATGAATGTGCATGAGTGTGCCCGAGTGTGCCCGGGTGTGCAAGAGTGGCATGAGTGCACATGAGTGTGCCTGGGTGTGCATGAGTGTTCCCGAGTGTGCCCGGGTGTGCCCAGGTGTGCATGAGTGTGCAAGAGTGTGCAAGAGTGTGCCTGGGTGTACCCGAGTGTGCATGAGTGTTCCCAAGTGTGCCCGGGTGTGCATGAGTGTGCAAGAGTGTGCCTGGGTGTGCCCAAGTGTGCCTGAGTGTGCCTGGCTGTGCCCGGGTGTGCCTGGCTGCGCCCGGGTGTGCATGAGTGTGCCCAGGTGTGCATGACTGTGCCTGATTGAGCCCAGGCGAATCCAAGTGTGCATGCGTGTACCTGAGTTTGCATGAGTGAGCATGAGTGTGCCTAAGTGAGCCCGGGCAAGCCCAAGTGTGCATGCGTGTGCCCAGGTGTGCATGCGTCTGCCCGAGTGTGCATGCGTGGCATGAGTGTCCCCGGGTGTGCCTGGGTGTGCATGAGTATTCGCGAGTGTGCCCGGGTGTGCCTGAGTGTGCCCGAGTGTGCCTGCGTGTGCAAGAGTGTGCATGAGTGTGCAAGAGTGTGCATGAGTGTACATGAGTGTTCCCGAGTGTGCCTGGGTGTGCATGACTGTGCCCGAGGGTGCATGAGTGTGCAATAGTGTGCATGGGTGTGCCTGAGTGTGCAAGAGTGTGCATGGGTGTGCCCGAGTGTGTATGAGTGTGCCCAAGTGTGCATGAGTGTGCCCGGGTGTTTCCGAGTGTGACCGGGTGGGCAAGAGTGTGCATGAGTGTGCCCGAGTGTGCGCGGGTGTGCAAGAGTGTGCCCGAGTGTGCATGGGTGTGCCCGAGTGTGCCTGGATGTGCATGAGTGTTCCCAAGTGTGCCCGGGTGTGCCTGAGTGTGTATGAGTGTGCCCAAGTGTGCCCGGGTGTGCAAGAGTGTGCATGAGTGTACATGAGTGTGCCTGGGTGTGCATGAGTGTGCATGAGTGTTCCCGAGTGTGCCCAGGTGTGCATGAGTGTGCCCGAGTGTGCATGGGTGTGCCTGAGTGTTCCCGGGTTTACCCGAGTGTGCATGAGTGTGCCCAAGTGTGCACGGGTGTGCCCGAGTGTGCAAGAGTGTGCATGGGTGTGCCTGAGTGTTCCCGGGTTTACCCGAGTGTGTATGAGTGTGCCCAAGTGTGCCCGGGTGTGCCCGAATGTGCATGAGTGTGCATGAGTGTGCCCGAGTGTGCCCGGGTGTGCAAGAGTGTGGATGAGTGTACATGAGTGTGCCCGAGTGTGCATGAGTGTGCAAGAGTGTGCATGGGTGTGCCTGGGTGTACTCAAGTGTGCATGAGTGTTCCCGAGTGTGCCCGGCTGTGCAAGAGTGTGCATGAGTGTTTCCGAGTGTGCCCGGGTGTGCAAGAGTGTGCCCGAGTGTGCATGAGTGTGCCAGAGTGTGCCTGAGTGTGCCTGAGTGTGCAAGAGTGTGCCTGAGAGTGCAAGAGTGTGCATGGGTTTGCCTGAGTGTGCAAGAGTGTGCATGGGTGTGCCCGAGTGTGCCTGGGTGTGCATGAGTGTGCCCGAGTGTGCATGAGTGTGCATGAGTGTTCCCGAGTGTGCCCGAATGTGCATGAGCGTGCAAGAGTGTGCCTGGGTGTGCCCAAGTGTGCCTAAGTGAGCCCGGGCAAGCCCGGGTGTGCATGCGTGTGCCCAGGTGTGCATGTGTCTGCCCGAGTGTGCATGCGGGTGCATGAGTGTCCCCGGGTGTGCCTGGGTGTGCATGAGGGTGACCGGGTGCGCATGAGTGTTCCCGAGTGTGCCCGGGTGTGCCTGGGTGTGTATGAGTGTGCATGAGTGTGCCCGTGTGTGCAAGAGTGTGCATGAGTGTACATGAGTGTTCCTGAGTGTGCCCGGGTGTGCCTGGGTGTGCATGAGTGTGCCTGAGTGTGCAAGAGTGTGCATGGGTGTGCCCGAGTGTGTATGAGTGTGCCTGCGTGTGCAAGAGTGTGCCCGAGTGTGCATGAGTGTTTCCAAGTGTGCCCGGGTGTGCAAGAGTGTGCAAGAGTGTGCCCGAGTGTGTGCGGGTGTGCCTGAGTGTACATGAGTGTTTCCGAGTGTTCCCGGGTGTGCAAGAGTGTGCCTGAGTGTGCATGAGTGTTCCCGAGTGTGCCCGGGTGTGCCTGAGTGTGTATGAGTGTGCCCAAGTGTGCCCGGGTGTGCAAGAGTGTGCATGAGTGTTCATGCGTGTGCCTGGGTGTGCATGAGTGTGCATGAGTGTTCCCGAGTGTGCCCGGGTGTGCCCGGGTGTGCATGAGTGTGCCCGAGTGTGCATGGGTGTGCCTGAGTGTGCAAGAGTGTGCATGCGTGTGCCCGGGTTTACCCGAGTGTGCATGAGTGTGCCCAAGTGTGCCCGGGTGTGCAAGAGCGTGCATGAGTGTGCTCGAGTGTGTGCGGGTGTGCCTGAGTGTACATGAGTTTGCCTGAGTGTGCGTGAGTGTTTCCAAGTGTGCCCGGGTGTGCAGGAGTGTGCCCGAGGGTGCATGAGTGTGCCCGAGTGTTCTCGTGTGTGCCTGAGTGTGCAAGAGTGTGCATAGGTGTGCATGAGTGTGCATAGGTGTGCATGAGTGTGCCTGGGTGTTCCTCGGTGTGCAAGAGTGTGCCCGAGTGTGCATGGGTGTGCATGCGTGTGCCAGAGTGTGCATGAGTGTGCCTGAGTGTGCCCGGGTGTGCAAGAGTGTGCATGAGTGTACATGAGTGTTCCTGGGTGTGCATGAGTGTTCCCGAGTGTGCCCGGCTTTGCCCGGGTGCGCATGAGTGTGCCCGAGTGTGCATGAGTGTGCCCGAGTGTGCATGAGTGTGCCCGGGTGTGCTCGAGGGTGCATAAGTGTGCCCGAGTGTGCATGAGTGTGCCCGGGTGTGCAAGAGTGTGCATGAGTGGGCCCGAGTGTGCGCGGGTGTGCCCGAGTGTGCCTGAGTGTGCAGGAGTGTTTCCGAGTGTGCCCGGGTGTGCAAGAGTGTGCCCGAGTGTGCCTGGGTGTGCCTGAGTGTGCATGAGTGAGCCCGGGTATGCAAGAGTGTGGATGAGTGTACATGAGTGTGCCTGGGTGTGCATGAGTGTTCCCAACTCTGCCTGGGTGTGCATGAGTGTGCCTGAGTGTGCATGGGTGTGCATGAGTGTGCCCGAGTGTGCCCGGGTGTGCAAGAGTGTGCATGAGTGTTCCCGAGTGTGCCTGGCTGTGCATGAGTGTGCCCGAGTGTGCATGAGTGTGCAAGACTGTGCATGGGTGTGCCCGGGTGTACTCGAGTGTGCATGAGTGTTCCCGAGTGTGCCCAGGTGTGCATGAGTGTGCAAGAGTGTGCCTGGGTGTGCCCAAGTGTGCCTGAGTGTGCCTGGCTGTGCCCGGGTGTGCCTGGCTGCGCCCGGGTGTGCATGAGTGTGCCCAGGTGTGCATGACTGTGCCTGATTGAGCCCAGGCGAACCCAAGTGTGCATGCGTGTGCCCGAGTTTGCATGAGTGAGCATGAGTGTGCCTAAGTGAGCCCGGGCAAGCCCGGGTGTGCATGCGCGTGCCCAGGTGTGCATGTGTCTGCCCGAGTGTGCATGCGGGTGCATGAGTGTCCCCGGGTGTGCCTGGGTGTGCATGAGTGTTCCCGAGTGTGCCCGGGTGTGCCTGAGTGTGCATGAGTGTGCATGAGTGTGCCTGGGTGTGCATGAGTGTGCCCGGGTGTGACTGGGTGTGCATGAGTGTGCCTGAGTGTGCAAGAGTGTGCATGGGTGTGCCCGAGTGTGCATGAGTGTGCCCGAGTGTTCGCGGGTGTGCCTGAGTGTGCCTGAGTGTTTCCGAGTGTGCCCGTGTGTGAAAGAGTGTGCCCGAATGTGCATGAATGTGCCCAAGTGTGCCTGGGTGTGCCTGAGTGTTCCCAACTCTGCCTGGGTGTGCATGAGTGTGCCTGAGTGTGCATGGGTGTGCATGAGTGTGCCCGAGTGTGCCCGGGTGTGCAAGAGTGTGCATGAGTGTTCCCGAGTGTGCCTGGCTGTGCATGAGTGTGCCCGAGTGTGCATGAGTGTGCAAGACTGTGCATGGGTGTGCCCGGGTGTACTCGAGTGTGCATGAGTGTTCCCGAGTGTGCCCAGGTGTGCATGAGTGTGCAAGAGTGTGCCTGGGTGTGCCCAAGTGTGCCTGAGTGTGCCTGGCTGTGCCCGGGTGTGCCTGGCTGCGCCCGGGTGTGCATGAGTGTGCCCAGGTGTGCATGACTGTGCCTGATTGAGCCCAGGCGAACCCAAGTGTGCATGCGTGTGCCCGAGTTTGCATGAGTGAGCATGAGTGTGCCTAAGTGAGCCCGGGCAAGCCCGGGTGTGCATGCGCGTGCCCAGGTGTGCATGTGTCTGCCCGAGTGTGCATGCGGGTGCATGAGTGTCCCCGGGTGTGCCTGGGTGTGCATGAGTGTTCCCGAGTGTGCCCGGGTGTGCCTGAGTGTGCATGAGTGTGCATGAGTGTGCCTGGGTGTGCATGAGTGTGCCCGGGTGTGACTGGGTGTGCATGAGTGTGCCTGAGTGTGCAAGAGTGTGCATGGGTGTGCCCGAGTGTGCATGAGTGTGCCCGAGTGTGCGCGGGTGTGCCTGAGTGTGCCTGAGTGTTTCCGAGTGTGCCCGTGTGTGAAAGAGTGTGCCCGAATGTGCATGAATGTGCCCAAGTGTGCCTGGGTGTGCCTGAGTGTGCATGAGTGTGCCCGAGTGTGCCCGGGTGTGCAAGAGTGTGGATGAGTGTACATGAGTGTGCCTGGGTGTGCATGAGTGTTCCCGACTGTGCCCGGGTGTGCATGAGCGTGCCTGAGTGCGCAAGAGTGTGCATGGGTGTGCATGAGTGTACCCGAGTGTGCGCGGGTGTGCCTGAGTTTGCCTTAGTGTGCATGAGTGTTTCCGAGTGTGCCTAGGTGTGCAAGAGTGTGCCCGAGTTTGCATGAGTGTGCATGAGTGTGCCAGAGTGTGCCTGGGTGTGCCTGAGTGTGCATGAGTGTGCCCGAGTGTGCCTGGGTGTGCAAGAGTGTGCATGAGTGTGCCCGAGTGTGTGCGGGTGTGTCTGAGTGTACATGGGTGTGCCCGAGTGTGCCTGGGTGTGCATGAGTGTTCCCGAGTGTGCCCGGGTGTGCCTGAGTGTGCATGAGTGTGCCCGAGTGTGCCCGGGTGTGCAAGAGTGTGGATGAGTGTACATGAGTGTGCATGGGTGTGCCTGAGTGTGCAAGAGTGTGCATGAGTGTGCCTGAGTGTGCAAGAGTGTGCATGGGTGTGCCCGAGTGTGCCTGGGTGTGCATGAGTGTGCCCGAGTGTGCATGAGTGTGCATGAGTGTTCCCGAGTGTGCCCGAATGTGCATGAGCGTGCAAGAGTGTGCCTGGCTGTGCCCAAGTGTGACTGAGTGTGCCTGGCTGTGCCCGGGTGTGCCTGGCTGCGCCCGGGTGTGCATGAGTGTGCCCAGGTGTGCATGACTGTGCCTGACTGAGCCCAGGCGAACCCAAGTGTGCATGCGTGTGCCCGAGTTTGCATGAGTGAGCATAAGTGTGCCTAAGTGAGCCCGGGCAAGCCCGGGTGTGCATGCGTGTGCCCAGGTGTGAATGCATCTGCCCGAGTGTGCATGCGGGTGCATGAGTGTCCCCGGGTGTGCCTGGGTGTGCATGAGTGTTCCCAAGTGTGCCTAGGTGTGCCTGAGTGTGCCCGTGTGTGCAAGAGTGTGCATGAGTGTACATGAGTGTTCCTGAGTGTGCCCGGGTGTGCCTGGGTGCACATGAGTGTGCCCGAGTGTGCCTGGGTGTGCAAGAGTGTGCATGAGTGTGCCCGAGTGTGCCCGGGTGTGCCTGAGTGTGTATGAGTGTGCCCAAGTGTGCCCGGGTGTGCATGAGTGTACATGAGTGTGCCTGGGTGTGCATGAGTTTGCATGAGTGTTCCCGAGTGTGCCCAGGTGTGCATGAGTGTGCCCGAGTGTGCATGGGTGTGCCTGAGTGTGCAAGAGTGTGCATAGGTGTGCCCGGGTTTACCCGAGTGTGCATGAGTGTGCCCGGGTGTGCAAGAGTGTGCATGAGTGTGCTCGAGTGTGCGCGGGTGTGCATGAGCGAGCCCAAGTGTGCCTGGGTGTGCCCGGGCATGCCTGGGTGTGCCTGAGTGTGCAAGAGTGTGCATGGGTGTGCCCGGGTGTGCATAAGTGTGCATGAATCTTCCCAGGTGTGCCCGAGTGTGCATGATTGTGCCTGAGTGAACCCAGGCGAGCCTGGGTGTGCCCGAGTGTGCCTGAGTGTGAATAAGTGTGCTTGGCGTGCTTGAGTGTGCATGAGTGTGCCATAGTGAGCCCAGGCAAGCCTGGGTGTGCCCGAGTGAGCATGAGTGAGCATGAGTGTGCCTGAGTGCTTCAGACCGGTTGCGACCAGTTCAAAACCGGTTCCATCCCATTCCGACCGGTCCCGACTGGTTTAAACCCGTTCTGCCCGGACCTGACCGGTTCAAACCGGTTCCGACCACTTCTGACCGGTTCAGACCGCTTCAAACCAGTTTTGACCGGTCCCGACCGGTTCAAACTGGTTTAAACCAGTTCTGACTGCTTTAAAATGGTTCCAACTGGTTTGGACCAGTTTAAACCAGCCTCACCTGGTTCAGACTGGTTTTAACTGGTTCCGACCCGTCCTGACCAGTTCCAACCGGTTTGAACTGGTTCCGTCTCGTTCAGACCGGTTCCGACCGGTTTGAACCGGTTCCATCCCGTTCCGACTGGGTCAGACCAGTTCTGACCGGTCCCGACCGGTTTTAACTGGTCCCGACCAGTTCCGTCGTGTTCCGACCGGTTCCAACAGGTTCAAACTGGTTTTGACCAGTTCCGACCGGTTCTGACTGGTTCAAACCGGTTTAAACTGTTTCCGACCGGTTTAAACCGTTTCTGACTGGTTCTGACCGGTTTAAACCGGTTCCGACCGCTTCCAATTGGTCCCGACTGGTTCCAACCAGTTTGAACCGTTCCAACCTGTTCTGACCGGTGTGAACCGGTTCCGACCGGTTCTGACCAGTTCCGACCATTTCAAACCGGTTCCGACCGGTTCTGACCGGTTCTCACCAGTCCTGACCTGTTTAAACTTGTTCTGCCTGGTTCCGACCGGTTTAAACCAGTTCTGGCTGTTAGTGCAGGACAGAGCTGTGTTTGGTAATAGGCACTCTTTGGATGATGCATAGGGCAGTGCCATGTGGGGGACATAAAGCGGGATGTTCCATCTGAGCCCGCAGCTTTGGCGATGCTTTGGGGAAATCGTTTTGGGCAATGGTTTGATCAATAAGAACACACGGTTTGGCATTGTGATGCTGTGGGTGAGAGATCCAATGCAGCCCTAATGGACTGCAGTGAAGTGAAGGAAAGGTGAAGAACAGACGTGGGGATGTTCCAGTTTTGTAACACGAGGGAGATAATGGTACACTTAGCATATCTACTTCTGGTAGCTACAGGTCACAGAGGCTGGACTTGGAAATGATGCAGGAAAGAGATAAAAGAACGATACCTTGTCTGGAAGGATGCTGTGAAGACAGAGACTAAAGCTCAGTCCTTTTAATGATTAAAAAATTTAAGAACATGACTGTGATTATAATTGTACCTACCTGGACAAACAGTTACTGATGGTAGAATTAGACTCAGAGGCTGCAATCCAAAGGAGATTTTAATTTTCAGTAGAACTGAGATGCCAAAGTGTTCAACAACCTTACAAAGTAACATGTCTTTAGAGACATCTTAGGATGACTGGAATTAGTACCATCTTACTGCTTTCTTTTTATGCTTCCTACATCCAAATTGGTCAGTATATCACGCAATATCATCCTGTCACTCTCTCCCGTAGCCATTTACTGCTGCTGCTCTTTGAGGCTGCAGCTCTGTGTAAACAAGGACGTGGATAAATTACCCAGAGGGTTCCTGTTCCCCTCCCATCACCCGCTGGCCACGAGGCACATCGCACTTTCCCTGGACATGAAATGGTCTTTTCCCATCATGGGTTCTGGGATAATAAAAGAGTTGCTTACAATAGAGTAGGCTTGAGGTGACAGAAAACCAGGAGTGATTTACCCGCTCTCTCTACTTTTATTTATAACTTATGGGTTCTCTTCTGAGGGGAAGAAAAAAGGGGGTGTTTTGACTTTCCATTTCTGAATTATGGAGCAGAGGGTCAAACCTGAGTTTTTGACTTGATGGTTCCGTGACCTGAAATAATGTGACAAGTGGAGCAAAATGACAAATTGCCCTTTAAAATGTTTGCAGGTGTCACTGGGAGTAAATTTGGCACAGAAATTGATTTTGTGGTATTTGCCTCCTATGTTGAGGTAAGAGCCTGAGCAACTTATTCAGATTTTCAGTACTTTGGGGCACCTACATTTCTTCCCAGACTTGCAAAGTGTATTTTGCACGCAACAGCCTCAGTTGCTGGGAACTAACATGCAGTTTCTGCCCACAACCAGCAGCATTAGCAAAACGTGACAAAAAATGGGTATTTACCATCCAGGCTTACAACTTGTATCACTGTGCACACTTTCAAAGAAATCAAAGATTCAAGGTCAGGTTGGACGGGGCCCTGAGCAACCTGCTCCTGCTGGAGATGTCGGAACCAGTCTGAACTAGTTTAAACTGGTTGGAACTGGTTTGAACTGGTCGGAACCGGTTTAAACCGGTCGGAACTCCTTACCTTACTGATTAGAAATCAAATATAAAAACAAAGAAAGAAGGAAAAAAACCCCCAATTCTTGGCCCCACTGAGGCTCATATTCCGTCAACAAGTCCTTGAAATTCAGCACTCACCTAGAATCAGAACATCGTGTGCTGCAGTCAGGGTTCTGAAAGGAGGGAATTCCCCATAAGATTTCAGGAGACACAAAGGCCAGGAGGCAGTAAAGGGTTTGTACGTGTTGTATTGAAATGCTGATTCCAAACACAGCGTGGATAAAAGTATTGAATTTGATACATTTCCGGTGACTCTTGGAAACAAACTTTGGTTTTTTTACTGATGTATTAATAGATGAACATCACCTCTGATGCAACTGATGCCAGTGATGGATTTATTTGGAGCCTTTAGCCTGCTAATCCCATTAGTGAAGGCACAGTTGATAGAAAAACCACCCCGAGAGATGTCGCTATTTTCTCTTCCAGAAATACTAAGAAAAGGCAAATAAATGAGTTAGGGATTTTCCACCCATCATTCATACAAGTCTTCCATTGCTTCTTCTGCTGACAATCAGACAGGTAGCGAATATCACAAAATGGGAAAGACTATTGCATTGGGAAAAAGGAGAAGGGATTTTGCTAAAGCTGTTTTCTACTGCAAAACTCCTAAATGGAAACTTGTTTTGCATCTCTGTTGAAGCTGAATTGGCAGAGTAAGATGGAAAGCAGTCCTGTACCTCATTACTGCCTCTACTATCTTGAAACCTTGAAATAACAGGACCCTTTCTGTTTAGAAACAACTGTGCTGCTGCTGTACAGACTGTCAGGCTTTCTCCTTCCTCCTCAGTATGGATGACACCTGCAAAGAAAGGCTCTTTGTCTTTTCAAAGCTTTACCTACTACTGCATGTTACTTCCTGGTTGTATTTCAAGCTATATATGTTCTGATGTTGTTCATATCTATGTGAGCTACTTGTCCTATCTTTCCAAGTTTCTATCTGACCTAGTTTTCATAGTCTGCATGATCTCTTTCATGGTTTAAGTAATTTGATCTCTCAATACACTTCCTGTTCTTCCTCTGTAATTGGATATTCTGCACTTCTGCCTTTAGTATTATCTCTTTAGGATTCAGCTGTCTCTTCTTAACTAATATTACACTAAATTTGTTTCTAAGTGTTCTGAGTTTATTAAAGTCCACCTTTTGAAGTTTATTATTTTTATTGTTCATTTTACTTCCTAAGGATTGTGAACTCTATCACTCAACTTCCTAGTAATTAATGTCAAATCCAAAAGAGCTTCACCTTTCATTCTTTTATTTTTTCCTTTTTTTTTTCTATATATAACAATTGCCATTCAAGCGTTTCAGTAACTAATGACTGGACAAATTGATTATTCAGATGCAAACACAGGTTTTGTTAGAAAATTATAGGCTAAGCACAGTAATCTCTCTGGCTATTGCATATTTTCATATCAGTGATTTAAAAAACTACAGCTTGAGAAAGAATTCCTACTTCATAACTTTTCTATAAATATGTCCACTTTGTTATGATTTTAAATTATCCATGGCAATTGAATATGAAATTTCTAAGCCCTAAGTAACTCAGAATTCTTGAGGAAGTATCAACCACTTCTTAAATTGCTTCTTAGTCTGTTTGTGGCCTGCAAGAAACCCTTTACAAATACTGTGTAAGACCACAACCCTGTATGCCTGAAAATATAAATATAAGCAAAGCCTTTTTTAGTCATTACTGGAGTGGACATTGTGCCTGCAATGCTTCACACACATATAAGGTAAGCATGTAGTGCTCTCAGATCAAAATGGTCACCAATTATTGATACAACAGTGTATAGCACTGCATATTTCGAAGAACAGTGGTGATTTAAGGCTCAGGTTCTAATACTACAAGAATCTCCTGAAATAACTAAGTCATAAGCATACTGCCTCTATCCTATCAACTGGCAAATTTCATGAACTGGCTACACGAAAATTCCTGAGATATCATTATATGTCATAGACATCTAAGCATGTCTAGCCATGATGTCAGTGGTGCATTCCATAATAGGATTTTTAAATATAAATAAAAGGTCCCTGACTCCACTCCTCTGCAATCTCAAAAGGTTATGGTTGTGATCTCATTCCATTTAATGACCTTACACTAAGTCAAGCAGTAAAGAACAGGACTCTTGTAAAAATTCATCCAGATGAAAATGAAAAAGAAAAACAACCAAAAAAACCTCACAATAAGTGTATTGTCTGTAATCAAATCCAAATTTGATTTCACTGGTAAGCACATAAAAAGTAATAATAATACATTTGAAAAATTTTCTTTTGGAGAGGGCTGACAGTTTAATGACTTTGAGATGCTTCCATCAACCTGCATTTTATTGTCATTGCTCTTGAAAAATAGACTGTTTGAAAGTAAAATTTGTTACATTCTCTGCATAAACCAATCAAGTTCATAAAACTTTAACTGAAATTATGCAGGTTTATGAACTACAAATAAAATACTTTATTTCCTATCAAGATTCCTCCCAAGTCTTTAAAAATGGGTTTGTTCCTTTTTATGGCTGCTATTTGCTGTGTTTGCGAAGAATGTGGGAAAATGGTTTCCATCTGAGCATGTTTGAACACATACATCCCTTACAGGGTATCGTCTTAGCACGACTTCTAGGGTCATTAGAGTGCAAGGGATTTTATATCTCCAGGGCCTCATACCTCCTTGAAGTTCTTTCACAACGCAGCTCCTCTTTGCGCTGCCTGTCCCTGGTCCTTGCAGCAGTCATCTGACTCCTCTTCCTCACAGCCAACAAATCCATCTCTCTTCACAGTGCGGCCAACAAACACCATCTCTCCTCACAGCTAGCCAACCTGCTCTTTTGTAGCACTTGCCCTTATTGGATACAGGTATGGCTTGTTAAGAGCTGGGCCTGTTTCTAATCTTTAGTAATTGGCTCTGCAGCAATCCCTCAGGTGTGAGACTACCTGCTGCACTATTTTCTTACATTCCATCTCTCCACAATAGGGTAGCTTCTCAACTGCCAGACCATGTTGCATTCTAGTATATGTGCTTGTGAAGATGGGGCAAATATTCTTTGGGTTTGCGTCAGTTTTCTTAATCTTCCACTAAATCAAGGCATTCCCACTTAATGTGAGTGCCACAGACATCATCCTGGAGAGCTTTTAAATATTTCATGCAAAAAGATTTCTGTCCCTCAGGGAAGGTTTAGAAGGACTAAATGACTCTTCTTCACATGTCAGTCTTGTGGCTCAATAGGAATGTATGATGCTGTTAATCAGATACCTCTGGAAGAGTGAAACAGGATCTAACAACACTAAGTTGTAGATGTCGAGCACCCAGAGCTTTGAACAAATTCTCAAATCCTGCTAATAAGTTTTTTCTGAATACATAAAGCACTCCTACTCAGTTCGCCATCTCTGAATTGAGATACTGAGATGGAGCCTGGATCTGTGCCAATACTTGTATACTGATTCAATTAGGTACACCCATTTGAATAAATGTCCTAGACAGGCTTAGCATGTTCCATTTGAAATTAAAGCATAGTTAATCTCCTAATTGATATTAATAATTGAAACAGACTTGATTTTAAAATTGCAGTCAGATTTATTTTAAACACTCCTTGCTTTTAGCTGGAGTGCATTTTAAGTTTGTGCTGTATTTATTGTCTGACAGTTTGAGGTCAATAAATTCGATTGCATGCAGCTTGAACCATATTGTGAGCTTGAAAATGCATCCTGTTCCTGGTGCTGCCATGGTCTTTATATATGGCTTCTGACAATTCACTGAGCATCCACTTCTCTCTGAGCAAAATGGAAGTTGAACTGAAACCAGTAATTAAGAGTTGTTGTATGTCAGGTATCAGAGTGAAGAAATGTGAGCAAATTATTATTATTTTCTTTTCAGGATAGAAGTATTGAATTATTCAGTGATGGTTTTGCCCGTTAATGTACCACATTACGATAAAGCAAAGACACTTTTTGGTTCCTTTGATTTTGTGAAATTCTAGTGCTTCATGTACAGCAGTCTTGCTTAGTCAGTGACAGGTTGATACTGATTTGCCCTTACCATATATATTGTGATTATTTACTTCCTTTCAGCCTTTTTTTTTTTGTGAAATGCATATATGACCAAAAAACAGCCACCATATTTTCTCATATTCTGCTGCATTTATTAAAAGTTCCTAAATTATGTCCTCAGGTGAAATACTGACAATGTTTTATTAGTGATTCCTCCTATTTTGTCAGTTATTACAGAATCATCATTTTTAAAAGAAAAGATCTACTTCTTTTAGCTATCGAGCAGAATATGACAAAATGCTCTACCACTCCATGCATTTTGAAAAGTGGAATAAATGTAGATATATTAATTATATAAGATCCTGACCATCAGTATGATAACTTTGGGCAAATGCTGTCAGCAATACCTAGGCTCTGAGTTAGCTGCAAAGAGGGCACAGGATATAATTTCTATCATTTCACAGGGGACTCCATCATCTTCAAATCAGGCTCAAAGGCAGACTATTATTTCTATTGGTCTTTAAACTCTACATAAAACTCTGTTTTAAATAATGAGTGAAAAATTCAAGAGATGAAAACACTATCTTTAGAACATACTAGCAAAGTACAAACATCAAGAAAAGTGCATCAACAAAAGTGCTAGCAACTAAAATTATTAGGGAAGACAATTTTAAGTAAACTTGGTAAATAAGATTGTCTTGTACGTGTCAGTTTTAGCTAAGTATTTAAATTGTTTAGATTATTTAAAACTCCTCTACTAGGAAAAGAAAAATTTCAAAGGCAAACTTAGGTGGAATTTCGTGGACTCATAGAATGATTTGTGTTGGAAGAGAAGTTAAAGATTACATAATTCAACCTTCCTCCCATCCCTGCCCCTTCCACTAGCCGAGGCTGCTCAAAACCTTGAACACCTCCAGGCATGGGGCATTCACACCTAATCAGGGCATCCTGTCTCAGAGCCTCACCAAGCTCACAGTAAAGAATTTCTCCCAAATAGCCAATCTAAACCTAGTATCTTAATTTAAAGCCATTAAAGTTTCAGTTAACCCCCCAGGCTGGGTTGGATGGGGATCACTTTCGGTGGTAGATGACAAAAGTTATCACTGAGTCACTTTCAGTAGTTTGCCAGCAGCCGTGGCTAACTGGAGGGGCTCCAGACATCTGCAGGTTAGCAAATGTGATGCCCACCTATAGGAAGAGTCAGAGGGAGGATCCAGGGAACTACAGGCTTGTCAGCCTGACCTTGGTGTCATGGGAAGGTCATAGGTCTGATCATCCATTACATGAAATGCACAAGACACCAGGGGATCGGGCCCAGCCAGCACAGCTTTTTGAAGGGCAGATCCTGCTTGACTAAACTGTTCCCCTTCTATGACAGGATGGCCCACTTAGAGGAGGAGGGAAAGGCTGAGATGTTGTCTGTCTAGGATTTAATAGAGCCTTTAACACAATTTGCCATAGTCTTCTGTCAGAGAAGCTGTCTGCTTGGGTCTTGGACAGGCATATTCTTCACTGGGTGAAAATCTAGCTGGATAGTCCTGCCCAGGAAGTTGGGGTGAATGGAGTTAAATCCAGTTGGTGAGTGGTCACGAGTGGTTCCCAGGGCTCAGTAATGTCTTTATGATCTGAATGAGGAGACTGAGTGCACCTTCAGGCAGTCTGACACTAGGTTGGGTAGCAGCATTGGAAGTAGGAAGGCTCTACAGAGATGTCAGAATGGAGTTATGGGCCAATTGTATGAGGTTAAGAACAAGGCAAAAAGTTGTGACCTGCATTTGGGCCACAACAACTCCATGCAACACTACAGGCTTGGGGAAGAGTGGCTAGAAATCTGCTTGGTGAAAAGGGACCTGGGCTTGATGGTTGACAGAAGGCTGAACATGAGCCAGCATGGCTCAAGAAGACTAATGGCATCCTGGTTTGTATCAAAAATAATGCAGCCAGCAGAACTAGGGGAGTGATTGTCCTTCTGTACTCAGCACTGGTGAGGCCTCAACTCAAGTACTGTGTCCAGTTTTGGGCCCCTCACTACAAGAAAGATCCTGAGTTACTGGATCATGTCCAGAGAAGAGCAAAAACCTGGTGAAGGGTCTGTAGCGCAAGCCTGATAGGGAGTGGCTGAGGAAACTGGAAATATTTAACCTGGTGAAAATGGGGCTTCGAGGAGAACTTATCACGCTACCTGAAAGGAAGTTGTAGGAAGGTGGAAGTCTGTCTCTTCTCCCAAGGAACAAGTAATAGGGAAAGAGGAAATGACTTCGAGTTGTGTCAAGAGGAGATTTAGATTAGCTGTTAGAACTAAATTCTGCGCTGGAAAGAAGTGTCAAGCATTGGAAGAAGTTATTCAGGGAAGTGTTTGAGACATCATCCCTGGAAGAATTTTAAAAGTATGCAGGTGTGACACTTAGGGACATGGTTTAGTGATGGACATGACTGTGTTAGATTATTGGTTGCACTCAGTAATGGCCTTTTTCAACCTAAGTTATTGTACAATACTAAGACTCTGCAACTGTGGTTACTTTATATTGAAAATTGTCTTCAATTATTAGTATCAAAGAAAATCTTTGTAAGAATTATCAGTTTCTCACAAACCAGTTGTACTCAGTTTTTTAAGACAGGAAAGATCAACATTTTCTTGTTAGACCAAGCTTTAATGAGCATCAGTTCATAAAACGTATATCAAGAACGTCAGGGTTCTCTTACATTTATCACACATGCTCTGTGAGTATCTAAACACAGATACTCTTCCTGTTTGCCTGGCACCTCTGTGCTCTGTCTAGCTGCATGAAAGTAAAATCACATTCACCTGCATGTTGGAGGAGTTGAAAGGGTTCAACAAAAGCAAAACAAGATAAGAATATGGCAAGATGACGACTGAGTGGACAAGCTGAATGTGTTATGATAAAGGTGAATTCTGTAGTCTCATCACTGTCAAAACATATTTCCTGTATCTTGTCTCCAGAGTAATATACGTGATTGGTGGAAAAATACAACTTTCTATCTTCTGATTAATGTAATGCCATTCAGTAACTGCAGATACCACATCCATCTTCAAACAGAAGCATGGTTTGTAATACTTAAGCAGAGGAGCCATGAACAGGCTACCCTTACACAAGGATGGACAACAAAAATCTCGCTTTTCAGGTTTTTTATTTGTTTTCTTCAAGCTGTAGATGTATGTAAAGATTAAAATTTAATTATTTTTAAGCTCTTCAAACCTATTCAAAATGCTTCAATCACTTCATGAAGCTTGAAACCTCTTAAAACAGCACCAAACAGCAGGCTGTAAAACATTTTTATGTGTATGATTGTGGGGTTTTTTTCCAACTTGAAATTTATCAAAATAGCTTTTGATACAAATATTTTTCAGCAGCCAGCTGAACATGAACCAGCATGTGTCCAGGTGGCCAAGAAAGCGAAAGGCATCTTGGTTTGAACCAGAAATAGTTTTGCCCCCAGGACCAAGACATTGATTGTCCCCCTGTACTCAGCACTCCGAATCCTGTGTTGAGTTCTGGGCCACTCACCACAAGAAAGGCACTGGAGGCAGTCCAGACAAGAGACAAGGAAATTCTGGAGGCAGTCCAGAGAAGAGCAACAGAGCTGGTAAAGGGTCTGGAGCACAAGTCTGATAAGAAGCAGATGAAGGAGCTGGGGGTGCTTAGCCTGGAGAAAAGGAGGCTTAGGGGAGAGACCTTGTCACTCTCTGCTTGAAAGAGTGGTGTAGCAACATGGTTATTAAACTCTTCTTCAAAGGAACAAATGTAGGACAAGAGGAAATGGCCTCGTGTTTTCCAGGGAGGGTATAGTTTGGATATTAGGGAAAATTTCTTCACCAAAAAGATTGCCAAACACTGGAACAGGTTTCCCAGGAAAGCAGTGGAGTCGCCATCCCTGGAGGCATTTAAAATATGTGTACATGTGGCACTTGGGGACATGGTTTAGTGGTAGACTTGGCAGCATTAGGTTAATGGTTGAATCTGATGATCTTAATGGTCTTTTTCAACCTAAATCATTCTATGAATCATTCTATGATTAATTTATTTTTATATTTTATCCAGTGAGGAAAATTCAACACAGATGAAACAATGCTGCCCTTTGTCAGTGAATATATTGTCAGAAAATTAAGATGGGTCTACTTAACTTTTCCAATTTTAAAATAGACACTTTATCAACCTTAAAAAGAAAATCCCTTTCACTTCCCACTTAAAGTGATTTGATTGAATATTGTTTTAATGGCTAAGTGTAGTTTTCTGAGTTTGTGTTTTTACATAGATAGCTATTTCTCCATTTTAAGAGGACAATGACATATTTGAATATCTGCAGAGAACTAAAAACTGGTGCCTGTAGCAAAAAAAAAAAAGGGGGTTTACAACACTACCTACTTTACACCAAATTGGAATAGCAGGAACTCTGAAGAGCAAATGGAAGCATGATAGAGATGGCAATATCCTAACCTTTCTTTAACTATTTATTCATGAAAGGCACTTCACTGTCAAGTTTATAATTCTGTGTTGATACTACTTTTGGAATTTGCATTAAATGACATTTTGATTATAGTATTCAAATGCCTGTGCCCTTAAAACTTTGCCATTTATTTTGTATTCAGAAATCTTCCAGCTAAATGTCCCCATTTCCATTTTGCTCTGGATTCCACTGAGACTATATAGGAAAGAATTACTAAAGTTCTCCTTCCCAAAAAAGTCTTGTCAGGTAAAAGAAATTCAAATTATAGCATATTCTGCACCAGCTCTTTGATTCTTAGCTCTAGATTATGGTTTTGAGCAAATAAGATGGTGTTTTGTTAAAAGTGGACACCTTTTTTTTTTGTTTTAAATCTATCTTTAATAATAATCCAGAACATACTTAGACAAAGCAAGGGTATGTAGTTTTTATGTAAATTCTCGGACCATGCCTTGGAGTCATAACCTTTTGAAACCATCGGGAGTTTCAACCCAAACAATTAAATACATTCAGTGAGGGAAGAAAATTACTAATGATATTAAGACAGCAACAGGGATATGACCTCAGGAATTTCTTAAGTCAGAAAGTGCTTGCATCTGCACAACTGGCACTGGGAGACTATTACTATGCAGTTGCCCTGTCTCCTCTTCTCTGAGGCATCTACCACTGACCAGTGTCAGTGATAAAAATGGTAGAATGATCACCTGTGTGAGCAGAATTAAGCATGTTACATTAAGCCTTGCTATCCACTCTATTTTTTCTTTGAGCCAGATGGAACAAATTTTGCTTCCACTAAAATTTCTCCTTTACAAAACAGGATCAGATCAAAAGATCTGATATTTTGTAAGATGTTCTGTACCTGCCATGAACTGTCATCCATCAGATTGCATTCTTCAGTCAGCCAGATATTTTCCTAAAAGTTTACTATATCAAACAGAAGCAAAATGCAAACCAGAATATTTTCCAGAATCACGGTGAGCCCGTGAGGCACAGATGATAAAAATTAAGATTTAAAAGCATACCCAAGATGCCCATTAACTTTTAACTAATATCCTTTTCCTCACTTGAATCTAAAAGCAGTGTTTCAAAACTACATGGTTAATATTGTGTTTAAAAATGAAATCAATGTTCTTGGCAACAAAATGTTTCCTTAAGGAGAGAGTATTTAAATAGTTTGCTACTCTTCAGTTTTGAGAATTTTCCAGTTCCTGGAACTCAAAGCAGCACAAAATGTAAGCATATGCTTGAAAAATGAGCAAATCTGTGGTCTTAATATCTGCCTAAACACTTGTTTAGACCCAGGTTAGACTGTCCACTGTCATTCAAACTACAGTTTAGCACAGGGTTAGACCATGATTTTTTTTATGAATTGTGGTAAGGCACACACCTCTGTGCCTTCTCATAGATCAGAAAAGGAGAAATGAATTTACCCTGTGTGTACCACACAAAGTTAATTGTACAAAATAGTGAGATATCCTGAAAGAAATACTACTGTAGTATAGCAATAAAGTTTTATGCATTTTATCAAACTGTCTGATAAAATCATCAGTACTACTTTGCACTTACTTTGACAGGATAGTATAGAAACCAAACACAATTGGGCATTAGTGTTGACTCTAAGGAAAATGATGTAAAAAACCCTAGTGTTTTGTTATGTCTTTTAATTTTATAGAAAATAAATCATTCAACACTGTATTCTATACAATCTCAGAAGTGTTCAGATGAAGTAGGGTTTTTTTTTCCGAGTAATAAATTTAGAAAATTTTAAGAGAAACCTTCTTCAAGTTTTTAACACACCTTTTATTGCCAATATTTCAAGTAGAACTAATTTGGAGTGTTTTCTTTGCTTAAAAGAAAAGAAAACATGAAAGTTCTGATTGACATGATAATAAGTTTGCTATTAAAATGTTCACTGAAAATCAACTGAATAACTTCAGGGCTGAACATTTCTGCAGAAAGATGAAAGCTAAGCATATTTTACTTAAAGCTGTAGATTTCAAAGCTCTAATTAAGGCTTAAAATATTTTTCAATAATTCTACATTAATATTGCTAAAGAACTTCCTGTTATAAATTTGTGGTGCTAGAAAGTAGCAGTAGAATTCAAAATAGAATTACTATACAATTTTTGTATCACCCTAAATATCTTTATCAACATTGACCTCGAGGAACCTTAACTGAATTGAGTGTAATTACACAGCCACAACCATCAAGATCACTGAAAAAAACCCCAAGGTAGCTAAGCCATAACGTTTTGGGGAGAAAGAGGCTGTTGTGTGTGTTAAGGGATGTAGCACAGTACATTTGATTTTTCCTCGAGCAGTGTGAGGTTACGGGGCATTCTATTAACCTGACAGTTTAAGGTCTCAGGATTTGTCAAGACTCTGTCTTTCCACATCACCCCCTTCCAACAGCTGAAACAAGTACAGATGTTTTCCTGAAACACAATTGGCCTTCTGATATAGTTTTCACCATTCCCTCACACTTCTTTCTCATCCTTCACATTTGCACATAAAACCCTTCTAGAAAAATGCTATGCCACAAAATGATACAGCATCTGCTCATTCATGGTAACTGCCAGTCAGGGATAAACCTCAAATTACCTCCCACCCTAGGACCAGAGAAAGTGGACTGTAACTTCTCAAACCCTTAAAAATATCATACCATCACAAGGTTGTCAACACCAACTAAAATTAACACACTTAGAAAAGCAGTGGCTCAAGAAATACCTGGACTTCTTAAGATGGCAACAGGAGTTTTATCAATGGTCACAACAGCAGATCAATAGTTTGCTACTGCATTATATCCCACTTCACCAACAGCACCCCTGTGAGTATGGTTGCACAGTAAAGCACTGGCAGCAGAATAAGCAGGTTCTCACAGCTCTGAATTAGGCAGTGCAGTCAAGCTTCTGCATTGGAGAAAATGTTCAAGGACCCCAGCCCTGAACATGGTTTGGTTTGTGTGATCAGAGGGTTAATCAGGATGGAAAAGTTCATCAAGAATCAAGATAAACAGAGGGATATCACTTTTCTGTTACAGTCTTGAGCCAAATTTGCTGGGGAAATGTTAATTTATTGCCATTTGAACTGGAGATGGATATTGTGAAAAAACGAACTAAAACATTCTTTTTCCCCTCCATTTCTTCCCAGGCTTCATCCCTAACTTCTCCAACCTCCTCCACCCTAAATATGAAGGGGAATGGGGCATTAGGACTGCTAGTCCATAGAAGCTCTTTCTCTTTCTCTCTCCTCCCCACATTTCTCCCTGCTCCAGCTTGGGACCATCACACAGATTGCAGTCATTTAAGGTAAACCTGCATCTGCATGGCCTTTCCAGTGGCCATGGCTCCTTCAAGGCATGTCCACCTGCCCCACCAGGATCATTCCCGGCCGCAGGGCCATCCCTGCCGGGTCTCTCCGGCCCCGTCCCTGCTCCCGCTGTCCCCTCGGGGCTCGCAGGGCTGTTTCTCGCTCCCTTCCCCTGGCTCAGCCCTGCCTGCCCGGCAGCGTTTTGCCCTCCCTTGCCCAGGCTTTCCCCGGGGCTGAGGGGCTCGGCCGTGCCCTGCGCTGGGGCTGAAACTGGAACCGGCCATGTCTAGCATAGGTCACTGCTGGTTAATTGTTTAGGTTAATTGTTGCTGAATTTAGGCTAATTGTTGCTGAATCCTCCGACTTTGTCTCAGGAACTTCAGCATATCCAGTGTGTAGGACCACAACCATTTGTGAGATGCAATGTAATTAATATTGCACCTAGAGTAAAAGTAATGTCTGGTAACTGCCAGTAATAATGTAAGTGATTGAAAATTAAAAGACTTCATTTGATCTTCTTATAGAATCCTGACTTAACAAATCTAATTCATCACGTGTTATGAGAGAATAAACCAATTAATAATAATTAAACTATGTAATGCACTTCAAGCAATATTTTAAACATGAGCATTCATACTTAAAGCCCTCATATAGGAGCATTGTGCATAGGACTCCTATATATAAAAATGCTGTAAGGAGGGCTGTTACTGAGAGATTTTTTATTTTTGCTTTTAATTTAAGAGCAAAAATAGAAAACCAGCCTTCCTGTTATATAGATATATAATTAGGGTCCTCATTATAGGCATACTGGAATTTATTCTGGTGACTGACAACCATGAAATTCTAAGTGACACTCTGAGAACTCTGTCATTTATTTTCCTGCTGTCCAGCCGCATTTAAAGAACTGTCCTTCAATGTCTCGATATGAATACATTTAGACATTAGCTAATGTATCATTCTTGACATCTATTCACCTTCAACAGTGCATTAAAAAGACAATAAATATAAAGCAAAGTCAAGGGGCGGTCTTATCTGATGCTCAATATAATACTCCCTCCCTAAATACAACCACATAAAGTTATACAGTGCTTCCAAATACTTACTCCTTTTGAGGCTGTAATGTTAAATTCTACCAACGTTTATTCTTATTTTTAAGGAAAGTTGTTGCAGTACGTTACACGTCTATGCATCATTACGTACCCCAAAGCTTCTGTACACATATCCAGCATTCCTTTGGAGCAGACTCTGCTCTCAGTTCAGCCAGAAAAACTGTTGCCACCACCTGCTTTAAACATTATAAGCTTCACAGTCTGGAACTAAGTGCTTAAACTTCCTCCATTTTGTAAGTTTTTCTGCTTATCCTACTTTAAAATGCTAAGCTCATGACACAATCTCAGTAGCTGATGTGAGAATATCTGTTGCGAATATAAAGCATTCTTGTAGAAGATTGATAAGTCATAGAAATAAAATCATTGTATGGAAATGTTTCCTTTATGCAAATATCACACTTTATTGGATATGTGCCATAAAGTATCGCTCCTGAAACTAAACGTAAATTGCACATGAAATGGAGATAAATTTAAGAGAGACATCTATAGCAAAGCTGGGATTATTTTTAAGCAATATACAAAAATTAAACTTGAGCTGCTGCTGTGGCCTAGTGATACCATCCTGATCTCTGTTCTAGTCTTCTAATCCCAGTTGTTGTGTTCTTCTCTGCTACTGGCAAATCTTCCCTTCCCTCCCATGCAGTGACAGTACACCTTCCGGCATACTGGGAATGCCCAAGCACTTCCCCTGGGAGGGGGGAGTTCTACGCCGTCTTTTGCCCCCCTGTGGGTCCCGTGCAATCCTCTGGGGGAAGGGGCTCAGGAATGGGCTCTGGGCTGTGGCCTCCCCCCGCTGGACCTGGCCAGAGCTGATTTTCGGCACAGCTGCAGAATTGGCTCTCCTGGTGGGCACATGCATCTCCCCCAGCCTTGTTAACCTCTCCTTAGACCTGAGATAACTGGACAAAAGCACCACCTTCTTCTTATCTCACATTCCTGTCAGGTGGCTTAACTCCCAGTCCAAATCTCCAGGTATTTGCAGAGGCATATTCAGGACATGGGCTTTGATGAGCAGTTGCTTCTTTGCACACTTTGCTACAGAGGGCAAAATCCTCCTGTGATCTTAACAGTGTTGGAGGCAGTCGTGATCTTTAAGTCTCTTACAGCACACACACACACTCTCACAGAAAAAAAAAGGTCAGTCTAGTTAAAAAGCTATATACCACTTAAAGATGCCAGTTTACAGAGATGTGAAACAAATCTAAATTGGCATGATTTCCTCAGAAACATGTGAGTATCTGTTAAGACTTAACACTGACAAAAGAGAAAACAAACTTAAAGAGAGTATAAAAACTATTCTGAGATTACAATGGATTATCTTAATGTTATTTTATCCTTATTCTCAATAAAAAGATTTTTTTTTCAGAACCTGTAAAATCAGTATTTCTTTTTAATATTTCTGCTGAATGCATTTTTAAAGAATTCCTTAGGGAAGAGGAATTTCATATTTCTAATGTATCACTAATAGCTGAGGCTGTGTGGAAAGACATCCAAGTCATAATCAAAGCACAGTCAAGGAAACAGTGCAGAGTAGGAAAGGTAGTAGTAGTTTTAAGAGTTCCTTGTTTATAGAGTTTTTTACACAAGCTGTTTTGACTTTTCACCTGACCTGAGTTTCATGCGAAGGGAGACATGCATACCCCATTGTCGTTGTACTTAGGACTGGTATCTGGCACAGACTTTAAAAACTTTTCATGGCAAGCAGTGCAGCACCAAATGTGCAACAGTTAGCATGTGCAAAGAGGAAAGAGCTAGAGTATTCATGGTACCCAAATTATCACAAGAATGTGTTTTGGAACAACTATGTTGTATACTGAAGCCAATTTCCTAAGCTTACACCTTCCAGGCTGGCTAAGCTCTCAGTACAGGTGGCTCACAGATTTAAGGATTTGACTGAAAACTTCTCAAAAAAAGAAACATTCCTCACACTGAATGTAGCCCAAGTGCATGTCATGGTATTGTTTTCTATTTCAAAACAAAACAAAAACCAGTCCTAGACATGGAGACTGAAAAAAAGAGTTCCTCTAAGATTCTTTCACAATCCTAATGTTAGAGGTGAGGCTAATCAAAACTTCACAAGGCATTGTGCTATGCCAAAACAGACAAGCTATTAGGCATATTGTCTCAGGAGGCAGTACGAATTTCACCTGGTGCTAGTTCAGTTGAAGCATTTAGTGTAACTGGTGGTATGCGGCACATTAATCAAATGAGAAGAGTTTAGATGTTCTTTGCTTTGTAAATTATAATAAATAAATGGCATTCCTACTTGTTATTTATCTACCTTCAAACTTTAATGAATATTTCTAGTGCTAATTGCTGATTTGCTATATTTAGAGGGAACAGGAACATATGGAGATAATAGCACAATGTGATATTTATGAGGTGCCAGTTCCCTTATAAATATAGAAATTGAGTAATTAGCGTTAGAAATATTCATTGGAATTTCAATGCACACTTTGGGATTTGAGATTAAATTGTGCTAAAGTTGGTGATCCTTGTCATAAATTAATATTTGGGGATTTGAAATTTAATTCACTAGTAGTATGCCTTCAACTACTGAATAATTTAGATAAAAGTAGCACTGGACATAGCAAGCACATTTAGTGAAAGGGGAGGTATCAAAGGTCAATTACAGCGCTTTGACAGTGTAGAATTGTTATCACAGATTTTAACACATTTGTTATTTCCCCACTGTGCCAATCTATTTAACTTCTTCACTGTCTCTAGTAGAAGACAGGTGATTTAAAGTGGGACTTGCATGTTTTCCAGGTCAAGCCAGTACCTACAAAGATATGATTTGATTACAACAGTCATAAATTACACTATATAAACTAAATGCTTCACTGATATAGATTGAATTTGGGCTATTCTTTTAAACCACTAATAATATTTTAAACAATAATAATGCCAAAATAAAGTTGCTCGTAAAGATTGAAAATCAGTTTTGTTAACTTGTGCCTTCTGAAAACATCACACACAACAAAACCTATACTGTAAATAATTCAATAATAATAATAAGCCACTTCAGACTTAAATGGTTGAAAATTTAGAAGAAACATAAAATGCCTGTAGAATATTGATTGATTTTGGCAGAAGACATAGACAACTATTCCAGATGCAACTTTTGTGTGTTAACATACCAAAGCAGATGCAGTGAAGAACCATGAAGGTGCTAAAATGATCTGAACATCTGACACAAAAGGAAATGCTAAAGAGAGTTGGGATTGTTTAATGTCAAGAAGAAAACGTTTGAAGGCATCTTACCAATATATTTATATCAGTTGGGGAGGGGAAGAAAACAAGAGAGAGACAGAGTCTTCCCAGTGTATCTGGTGAGAGACCAAGGGAAAATGGGCACGTACTGAAATACAGAAAACTCTCTAAATGCAAGTAATTGTTCTTACCACTAAAGGATCAAAACAGGTGAACCAGAGAGGTTTAGAGGCTAAATCAGGGAGATACCAGAAACATGGCAGAGCACAGTCCTGAGCAATCTGCTCCCTAGTTGACCCTATTTTGAATAGGAAGGTTGGACTGGATTTTCTCCAAGGGTGACTTCCCAACTTAGCAATCATTCTGTGGAGTCTCTAAGAAATAATTTGTAGTAAGCTTTATTCTTTACATGAAATGCCTCTGAATTCTGACATTGATGTGGGTAAGGGGATGCAATCAAGTAATACCTTCACCTACCACAAGCATACTTTTCTATAGGACATGGATTTCTTTGAAGTATTTTAAGTTCATTATTAAAGTAGAGGTTTTTTGCCTTTTTTCTTTAATGTGAAAATATTTACTTTGCAAAGAAATTAAGGTTAAGGACATAAATTAATCACTTATTGAATTTCTTCATTAACTGTGCAAAAGTGTAGTAAATTATAATGTGATTATTGTGCTAAGTAGCTTGGGTTTTACAAGAAGCTGACTCCTTATCTAAGTTAAATGTTTAGGAACTTTACTTTCATTAAATTTTATCTACATTCATATCAGCAAATTCATACATAAATTCCTATTAATCAGTTTAAAACAGATTTTAATGAAGACACTTTACAATCTGAATGAGCAAAGGCTTTTAATATATACAACAGATTTTTAACTGATTAATATTGCTGTCCCTAAGTGATAATGGATTTATAAGCTTTAAATCTAAATGCATCTGACTAGTGAATAAGTAAAACCAAATGAGTGGAAGCTTTGAAGGCTTCTTGTCATTAAAAATGGACATGTACATTAAGGTGATTTTCCAATTAAACTTAAATTAACAGCCTGTAATTCAAACATGATAGTTCAGAATCTAAGCTGTAGGTTTATGTGATTCTGTAAGAGAATCATATGCTTTTAATATAATTTGGAAAACTTCATTACGAGAGGGGCATGTCATACCTTAATTGCAGAGATTTCAACTGCAATTTAAAGCAGCAGCACATGTCTTCAGAATGAAGATCTCAAAACCTGACGCATTTATATTCCTTTCATTTCATGGTTAGCTTCCATGTTTATAACCTTCCTATATTGATTATGAGGTGAAAGTATTCAAAAGCAGATGTGAAGTCCAAGTTTTCAGTTAATTATTACTATCCCATTATTTGCTACTTCCTGATTTCACAGCTCTGTTCAAAGAGCTCATCTAGATGTAGTTCAAAGTGATCACAGAACTACATCACACCATTTGAAACTGCACTGAAAACCCCCAATTCAATTAGAAGAACTCACCTAATTCCATGACCACTTCTGCTGTAGTATGCTTTTAAACAGATAAATAGGTCCCACAGATTCTGGCTAGACTTCTAAAGGAGTAGAAAATTATTTTCTGTTTCTCCTATGTTTTTAGAAGACAATGGCATTAAAACAAAAAAACAACACAAAAAGCCCACGGAAATCTTGTGCAATATAGATACATTTATAGAAGGTCATTTTCTAAACAATGGAAAAGGTAGCAAGAGCCAGAACAAGATTGTCGCTGTTAATCCTTTAATTCATCATTTTTGTGTGTATGGAATAGAGACTCCCAAATCAGCTTCTGAATTTAATCTGACTGTTTCTTACCCTCTGTAAAGCAAAACCAAATGAATCCACCCAAACCACATGACGGTCAACTGTTGAATGTGTCACAGAACTGCATGAGGAAATTAATACTTAATTACTGAAACTGAGTCAGAACAATGTGTATTAATGCAGGAATAAAACCTGAGCAAGAAGAAAGCAGGATATTTCTACATGTGTTGTTTATCCTGCAGCCAGTCAGGGAAAATAGAAACTCTTAATTTAACATTATGTGTTCTTCGCATGCAGATTTTATTCAGATTGTTAATCTTGAAACAATACTTCCTAATTTTTATACCTTTTAAACATTTTTAATAAGAAATTTATTTTTAAAGTTCTTGGCATGAATGTTTCTGAGAAATTTTTCCAGTTATACTGACTCTCAGGAAGAACTGATCATCACGAAGCTAGAAAATTTTCGATACTCAGAATTTAATCTTCCGTGCAAACAGGGTAGATGATAATGAGGAAAGAGTCTCAGAGTTTAACAGAACTACACAGTACATGAAAACTGGGAACATTTTCTATTAACTATTAAACTATTTCTGGCACCAAGGAAATGCTGAGGCACTAGAGCAAGCACTTCTTATGCCTTCATCAGTACCCCTGCGCTCCAGCCTGTCTTTCACTCTAGCTGTTACCTCTCATTTTGCATCTCATTTTTCCCATTTCAGCATCTCATACCCATTGCTATTCCACTCACTCTCTTCTATCAGCTCCTCCCAGGCTGCACTTACACAACCACAGGAAAGAGACGGAAGCCATGCAGCATCAAAAGCAGCAATCTTAACACCTCCTTCCTTTTCCCTGGCTCTCATTTCCACCCCTACTGTGTCTTGTGCTGGTTTAAAATGAAACATGGTTTTGGCAAGGTAATGGACTGAGAGCAGGAAGAATGTTTGAAGACTAGCAGATGATGATGGAAGTAAAGTGAATGATTCTTTAGGAACAGCAGCAATTTATTGCCCATTTTGAAATTACTTCCTGCCTTCACAGCATCCTAGTATATCTCAGTGCGGACCTCTGTGTCAGATTCATTTTCCTGAAATATCTCACTTCCTGGCTTCAGAGTCTCTTCTGGTGCCTAAAGCACCTCTCCTCTCTTGGCTCTAGTTACTCTGTTTCTTCTTCTCCTTACAGTGTTTTTTGAGATGGACACTGGGGAGAAAAAAAGGTGCCTCTAATACCTATAGACAACACCTAGTTTCCTTCACTTCTGTCATCTTCAGTCCAAGTTTCTGACCAACACAGATTGAAACCTCAAAACATTTGATTGTCAGCTTTAACTGCTTGTGTGAAGCAGGTTTTCATATGCTTATAAATTAAATAAAGTTTATTGTATTTTCCTTTGAAAAAGAGAGAAAAAAGAAAAAAGTCAAAATTGACACCAAGAAGAACACATTTTATGTCTTTGTTTCTGGATGTAAAAGTCTTGTAACTTAGGTATAAAATTAATTTCTGGGCAGAGCCTCTCCTACTCTTCACTTTTCTCTTTATAAGAAATCAAGTCACCATGGCAAGGTCACCTTATCCAAACAGCTTCATACCAACAGTTAAATATGGCAAGAACACACAAGAAAAGTAACATTCACAGTGCTACTTTGAGTGATTGTAGACATAACTGGCAGCTATTCTTTAAAAAAAAAAAAACCAACACATATTTACTTAATAAACACAGAACTGTGGAATTTAATACATTATGTCAACACAGCAATTGTTTTCGATAGAAGTGCCAATCTCAAAGTCCCATACAGACCCAAATTGTGTAAAAAGACATAATCAATGGTAGGAAATTTTGGTGTCCCTGTGAGTAGCGTTAGCTCTCACCATCTTTGCCCAGTCCCTCAGGGCTCCTCCTACTCTGCCCATGGCCTGGGACCCCATTTCAGCCCTCTGGGCCATCAGTGTCTCCCCCAGGGATGCCACAGCCGTGCCCACTTCCACTGCCCACAGCCCTGCTCTGCCTGGCCATGAGTCCTGCGTAGATGGGCTCATCTGCGAGCCCAAACTCTGGCCTGACCTCAAGCTATTTTCATCTCCAGTGAGTTGTTGGACACCAGGGGTTGGAGCTGTTCCTGCCCTGCTCCTGGCTGGGGGAGTGAGCTGGGGTCTGGCTGCAGGATTTGCCCTGACTCCTGAGATTAAAATCTTGGCACTCACTCAGGGCCACAGGAAGACAGTGGTCCCTCTACTGCCCTTGCAGGATTTTAGTGTATGGCCATATGAAAATTAAACCACCATCATTTACATTTTGCTGTTGTTTAAGCAAAAATTATTTTCATTAGCAATTCTGGTGTGGCCACACCTGGAATTGCGTGTCCAGTAGGAGAGACACGGATATACCAGAAAGAGTAAAGTGACAGGCTGTGAAGATGATGAAGGGATTGGAGCATCTCACCAATGAGGAAAGGCTGAGAGAGCTGGGGCTGGTCAGCCTGGAAAAGAGAAGGCTCAAAAGGGATATCACCAACATGCAAAAATACCTGACAGAATGGTGCAAAGAGGACAGAGCCAGACTCTTCTCAGCTGTGACCAGGGACAGACCAGGGGCAATGGGTACAACCTGGAACAGAGGAGGCTCCACCTGAACATCAGAAACAATTTTTTACTGAGAGCGTGACTGAGTCCTGTTAGAGGCTGCCCAGAGAGGTATTCCCTTCCTGGAAGTATTGAAAAGTCATCTAGACACAAAGCTGGACTTCCAGCTTTAGTGGTCCCTCAAGCAAATGTATTCTGTGACACAAACAAATTATGCTACAGAAACCGATCTTAGTCTGTGGCTTATTTGGCCATTTATCTCCCAGCAGACTGTATACTGGAGAAAGATCAAAAGAGAAAAAAAAGAACTTCCTTCATCTTCTCTATTGACAAGCAAGAGTTAAAGGTCCTTATATTGACTGTCAGGACAATAGTAGAAGACTACATAGTCTTAGGTTTTGTCTGGCAGACCGATAATCAAACTTCCAGCATGCTCTATGAAAGGCCTTACTTTAAAAAAAACAACACAAAAACACGCACACAAAAAAGAACAAAAACCTCAAAACCAAAAGAACAACAAAAAACCCCACCCTCCAAACAAACAACAAAACCAAACAAAGAAACAAACCCCAAAAAATAGCACCTTTCTCTCAACATGTTCCCAATCCATGCACAGGCTGAGCCCACTGAGGAAGGCAGGAAATCTCTGCCATTGTGAACATCTCCAGTTCTTGTCAATACCAAAAGTTATGTCAACATCCAATTAAATTGCTGTCAGTATGTCTTTCCTCATGAGCAGACAAAAGATGAAAAAACTAATTAGGCCATGTTTCCTTAGCTGTACAAGAGGAAAGCTGAGAAATTTAAATGCTGAAAGCTCTCTAGTAGGTATCATGAGCACTGCACTGCTCAGACATCCTTGATGGCCCAGAGCAGCTGGAGCTCAAGGGAGTTGCTCTCCTGTTAATAATTGTCTCTACTCATCTGCTCTTGAAATAGAAGCTACTGAAAACCTAAACTGTGCACCCAGTGGTCAAACTTAATTCAAGGTCACAAAATCTATTCTGCTCACCATAAAACACAAAGGCAGCAGTTACTGACACATTTTGCACAAGAAGGCAGCTTTATGCTTAACAAATTAAAAGCAGTTATAATATAAAAAATCTTAATGTAAATCTCAAATTCTTGTTTGAGCTATGAGAAAAACATATCCATGCTATATACAAGACTGCTTTTAGTAGAAATTATTCTCACCTAAAGGACTAAGGTTTGCTAAGAGCCTCCCAGGGGAATTCACCTAACCTCAATCAAGACAAAATTAATGAAGAAGCAGACATCTCCTGGTATATCTTGGCATATTACCTCAACATGAATTGCTCTGTCTCAACATTTCCACTGAAATTAATTTAATTAACTCATCCATTAATAATGAATGATCTACAAGCCTGAAAATAACCATAGATAATTGCTTTGACTAGAATTTTCCAGTAATCTGCCACAGAAATTGATATTTTCACTCCAGGGCAGCTTTATGATATTAAAACAATATTAGCTGGGGTATACGTAGTCTGCTGCATTTTATAAACATCTTAGGTATTCAAAAACAAAGTAGAAAAATATTTGTTTGCTCTTCCAAGCATGAAAATAGAAACTGATACTATAATGTATCTATTGGGTCATAAAATTATAACTTTCAATTTACCTTGTCACAGGATGAGAGATTATGAAATTGTGTTAGATCTACTGCAACTTGTCAGAAACTAAGAAGCTCTCATAATAACCAAAGCAAAAACTCAAATATTTTGCTTCACCTAAGCTTGATCTTAGTGACCCTGAAAGATTTTACTGGAAATAAAGATATTAAATAGCATTTATGGATATGCTAATTTAAAGAGCATATGTGGAAGAAAGGTTAACAATCAAATTCATGCCACTCCTGAACTGAAAGCTATAATATTTATGGCTAATTTTTCATAAGAGATATGTCAACAGCCTCATTTGGTGTCAAAACAACAAACAACTTTAATAACACTTTAAACATGAAAAGAAATATTTTAATTACTAATTTAGTGGTAATTCATCTCTCTCTAAGTTTTGCATTACTGGTGTCAAGATAATTTACTCTTCACTGTTACAGTCTAGTCTAAGTGTTGCCAGGCATTCAGCCTGGAAAAGAAGGCTTCAAGGTGATCTAATTGTGGCTTTCCACCCTGCAAGAACGATGGAGACAAGACTATTTACAGGAGCATGTAGTGACAGGACAAAGGGGAACGGTTTCAAACTGGAAAATAATAGGTTTAGGTTAGATATTTGGAAGAAATTCTTTACTGACAGGGTGGTGAGACATTGGAACAGGCTGCCCTCAGAAGTTGTGGATGCTCCATCCCTGGAAGGGTTCAAGGCCAAGCTGGAGGAGGTCTGAGCAACCTGGTCAAGTGGAAGATGTCCCTGCACACAGCAGTGGGTTTTGGAACCAGGTAATCTTTAAGGTTCCTTCCAATCCAAACCATTCTACATTTCTATGACTGATTTAATTTTAACTCTTCCAGGAGCTATCATGGAAGTTGACTAATTGAGGCTGTCTTTGAATCTGACTGCATTAACTGTTGGGACAGATTATGATCAGCCTGTAACAGGCTGGGAACTTCCTTTTGTCCTAAACTGTCAATTTTGGATTTCATGCTGATAATATCCTGACATGTAAAAATACAGATTTATGTTGCACACCTATTGTTGATAACCTCTTCTGCACTATTCATTGGGAAAATGCAAACTTATCTATTGCTTCAGTAATTTTCTTGACTAAATAACCTGTCACAGAACTCCATGGACATTTGGACATTGCTGATACATTGCCATTAATTGTACAACATAAGAACAAGGAATTTATCCAAATAAACCAAGTTGTCCAAAGAAATACTTTCAAAGTTTTCTGAAAAAAAGATGATACAATACAACAAATGACCACCCAATCGAAACATAAAATAAAATGTGATATTACAGATTTAATAAAGATAGACAAGTTCTGAAAAGCAAAAATTATTGATTTCTTTCTTAAGTCTTAGATCATAACATACACAATATTACCCAAGTTTTAGATCTTAACATACACAATATTACCCAAGTTTTAGATCTTAACATACACAATATCATCACTCCTTAATGTAAAAACTTTGAAGTGAATGTGAGAACATTATGTTATTTATATTTTTGTTACCAAGTTACTAAAATATTATTATTTTAATATTAAATGAAAAATAGAATCATATGATTGCTCAGGTTGGGAAAGACTTGAAAGATCATCTCGTCCAGCTGCTAAAATTTTATATCTTTAACTTCTTGTATGTCTTTGGGTAGATTAGATCAAATTTTTAGTCTGAATTTGTAACTAGGCTGTTTTCTAAAATAGATGGATGATTTTTTTTTAATGTGACTAATTCAGGTATTTCAGTCAAAAGTATCTTCCTTTTACACGTTCTTAATTGCATCTTTATTCCATTCTTTATTGAATAACTTTTTAAGTGTAATTTCAAATTAAAGGTTTCATTTATCATCTCCAAAGTACAATTTGTACTCCTACAATGCAGCCAAGATCAAGAAAAAGTCTACAAAAGTCTGCTAGCTGTTTAGATCTTTAGCTGGGTTTTGGGTTTTTTTGGGGGGTTATAAATCATCTTTTAGGTCTATATTGTTGCAACACCTTGTGCAATATAGACATAGAAATACCGACCTCTTCACTACTGCTCACGCATGTTTTCTGTGAAGCATAATGCTCATTCAGTGCTTTGCATGTTAGTTTACTTTTTGAGAGAAGAAGAGAAGCACACACAAATACACCAACATGAACTCCTATCAAGCCCAGAACAGGTCTAACTGAAATAAATAGGTGAATAGAGATATCAGAAGGAATTACTACCATCACTGTTATGATCCAAGTGTTTGTTAAATTCTTTTGGTACAAAATTTTAAAAAAAGCAAAAACCAAAGCCACTAAGAATCTCAGATCATCTCCTTTTTATTCCCTTACTTGCTTTTTTCTTCTAAGCTACAACAAGGTAGTATTTTCACTAATTAAAAATATCTACTCTTTTTACTTTCATCCCCTCTCTCTCCCTCGATTTATTTTTTTCCATTTATGTCCAATATATGACTCTGTGGCAGCTCAGAGTGGCTTTGTCTTGATTTTATTAAATTCAGTTTGACCAAGGAAGCAATATTTTAAGCACTTGAAACTTTTGCTTATTACTTGCATTAAAAGCATCCTTCAAAAGGGAGTGGAAGGAGAACATGACTTGTTCATAATTCATAATGCTGTCAAGCAGTAGAATTATTAGTATCTTAAAATTTTATGATATTTTCAAAAGTACATTATAAAAATAGTTTAAAAATATGACTATATTGCATTTTACAAACTCAACTTATATTTGGACTTAAGTAATAATTAGCATTTTTACTAGCATTGAGAAACTGGATTTATATATCAGATAAAGTAATTTTAAAAGTTCAGCAGAAGTCAAAATTCTAATTTAAACTTTAAGAAAGTATTGAAGCTGTGCAAACCAGTGGAGCGGTATGCTAAGGCATCAGTCCGTTAACTAAATTAAACCAGTTACCCATTGCTTTGAAAAGATATAACATGAGCAGGTGCAATTGCCCCAAGGGAGTATTTGCATACTAAGGTGTCTAAACTTTTCCAGTTCTGAGTTTTTATTTCAACAGTAATCCAGGCAAGACCAGAGGTAGACCCTCTCAAAGAAAAGTACTAATTTGGAAAGTAAGACATTCCCTACATCTAGCCTCTGTTTTTTTTTTTTTTACCCATCTTATTTTTGATTTTTATAAGATTGTCTAAATTTCTATTTCCATCTTTTTAGGGGTGCACATATTGTTGCAGTTCTTGGGGAGATTTACTTACCTTATTTCAAAGACCCTTGCTGGTTCTATTTGAGGAGAAAATTTTTTTGATGATTTTTTTTTTTTTTTAAGATTCTGGAAGACAAATTTTGCTAGGAATTCAAATGCCTAAAGCCATAGATTTTAAAAAAGCCTTCTATTTCCCATTCATTTTGGTAGAAATTAAGTAACAAGGTCATATTCATAGGATTTGGTCCTATTATCAGAGGGCTGTAGCATCTCTCCCATGAAGACAGAGCTGGGGTTGTTCAGGCTGAAGAAGGCTCTGGGGAGCAGCCTTCCAGTACCTGAAGGGGGCCTACAAGAGAGAGGGAGAGGGTCTTTTTACAAGGACATGTAGTGACAAGACAAGGGATAATAGCATTAAACAAAAAGAGGGCAGGTTTAGATTAGCTGTCAGGAAAAAAAAAATTACTTTGGGGGCAGTGAGACACAGGAACAAGTTGCCCTGAAAAACTGTGGATGCCCCATCCCTGGAAATGTCCAAAGCCAGGTGGAAGAGGACTTTGAGTCTTGTGGAAGGTGTTCCTGTCCATGGCAGCAGGGTGAAACTAGTTGACTTTTGCTGTTCCTTCCAACCTGTGATTCTTTGATTTCTCTCCAAGTCTGTCCACTATTCCAAAATCTCTAAAGGGAGTAGGATTCATCAGCATTTTTAACAGAAACTACAAACCTTAACGATTTGCAGAAGATCCTGATATCTTACTCACCTCTCTGAGGTGGATTGACAGCAACTTGGATGAAGTTTAACATCTGCAGAGAAAACAGTGGCCTGACTCTTCACCCAGCAGCTGAGGAAAACTTAAGCTAAACCTGCTGGCATTTGGTGAGCTAATTTTCTCTATTCACACATACTAATCAACTAGCTTGCCTAACAGCATTTTGCTAACGGAGAAAATAAGATAGAAAACTAAGCTGAAAAACAATATTATCCAATTCCTGAATCTTAAAATATGACTTTAACTATTGCAGTCCTGTTTTTTAATACACAAGGTAATTTGTTAGCCAGACAGGTGCTCCACTTTAGCTACACCTCACTGAACAGGAATTTTTAATGTCCTCTAGCAGCCTTTGTAACACAGCCCAGGATACTCTTGGCTTTTTTTGCTGTGAAAGCCTGAAACACTTGACCTGGGGCCCCTTCTGGGGCCCCTTCAGCCTTACTATTTATTAGCCACTGATTACCTAGTCTTCACATGACACTGCACACGTTACTTGACAGTCGAGGGGTGAGAGGGTGACCCACTAGCTAGGTTTAGTTAGCCCTGTCATCCTCTCACTTCTCAACTGTTCCTTATTTAAAATTCTTCTCACCAGTTTAGCCTGCCAGTTACCAGTAATGTTTCTTCCCCATCTAGAGAGGTGGACGCTGTCTTTCTAGCAGTCCTTGATCCTCAAAGAGATTTCTACTGTATTAAAAAACAAACTTCTATTAACACTGGCTGTGTAAAGAGTTGCTGACCCTCAGCATCCACCATTTTCCCTCAAATCCTTCCTGAGCATTGCCATGATCAAGAGAATAATGAAAATCAAGAAGAGCCACCATGCTCTTCACTCTTATCCCCGATGCTCTGTAGTCATGTTCAATGTATTCTGGGTCCATGGCAGTTTCATTGGTACTAACATGGAAGAGCACCAAGGCATAGTACTCTAAGGGTCAGACAAGGCTCAGCTGTCGTTCTACAGCATCCCCAATTCCAGGCCTTTGGAAGCAGCAAGCCTCCCTGGACTAGTCAGTTATGTCAACAGAGGGGGCCTCCAGCCCTGCAGCAGTTTCCCACTTGTGTCACTTGCCTTCCTCCTGCAGAGTCTGATTTCAGCTTCAGCTCTATTCCCTGATGATGCATACAACACGTCTCCTACAACACATCTCCTGCGTACAAGAACAGTCCTTTTGTCCCAGGCACTACTGCAGCCCTGGGCCTCCAGAGTTCATTCAGGAGTCCAGTTTGAGTCAAGGTCTCTGATGTTACAAGGAAACTTGTTCTACTTGGTGCTGGAGCTGTGCCATAGCATGTCACCCCATTATGGAGCCCAGCAATGCTGATTCCAGTGGAGATCCTGACCTCTTCTGCACAGCCTTTTACACAAAACGCTGCACAGACTGTTGCATTGTGGCCGTACTCTGCTAGCTGAACTCCAGGTAATTTTAAATAAGATGCCTACGTAAAACATCTACTTATTTCAGTTTACTTATACAAGGCAATCCAGGAACACAGAACTCTGGCAATTCACCCAACGTAAACTTCTGGTGGTCTCTCCATTTCCAAACTGGAGGTGGTGCCCTGAAGTGTAGAAAAATTCTAGAGAAATTAGACAGCTAACTTCAGACTAATGGGTTACTAAAATGAATGAGCACAAATCTTATGAGCCTTGGAAGCGTTATTTTCATTCTTCAAAATGGAGTTCTGCTTCATCTTACTGATGTGACAGGATGTTGTATTAGCAGTGTTTACTCGTACATCTGCAATTGGAGCAACTGGAATTCTTCACACACACCTAATATATTATGCCCATGAATAGATGTATATAGCTATACTCCGGTACACTCATTTCTCTGCGATAGATAGAATACTTTATATAGAGAATTTACATCTATATATATTACAAATTTCAAAAAAAGTAATTTAAATCTACTTCCCTTATCTGATGTAAGCTTCTGTAAACTTCCATCAATTTTGTCTGCGACTTCAAATTAATCCCATAATTTTCTATTACTTTGAAATGTTAGGGCAGCTTCACAATTGATCACTGGGTGTTACTGTTTTCTGCAGCTCTCATTGTCCTTTTTTGAATTAAAAATCCAGCCTGACAGTTTTTAAGTAATGTGTTTTAAACTCATTTGCACACTGATGATCTAGTATGAGCCACCACTGTTCAGAGCAGTGATAAATTGACTACTTGCAAACAGGATGAAAATTTTTTTTTTAAATGTATCTGTATGATATTTGTCCTTTTATGTAGAACAGATGATGTTAAGCATAAAAATGCTAATATAAAACTAAAAGTTGTTTAATTCTAGAAATTTCAGATGTGAGCAAAGAAGTTACTAAGCAGTTTCACCTGAGAATGACTGAAATACTTGTGAGCTCCTCTCCTCCACCACCACCAAACTCTCCAAAATCTATCAGTCTGAGGATGGTTTACTGAACAAGATTCATCTTCACTAAATTAATTTAATTTGATTTGGTTTAATGTGAACTTGTTCCTTATTTCTATCTCTGTTTTCAGGTTCAGGTACTCATTGCCTTTGGCCATATGGATTGAGAAGGAAGTCCAGAAGCTAAAGCAAACTCAGATATAAAACAGAACAGCCTGAAGGTAAGGCAGAGAATGAGTAAATTGGAAATACAATTTTGGCATACATGTGCGATACAATTCTATTTATTTTAAGGAGTATTGGAATATTTCCCCCCACTGATGGGAAATGGAAGGGGATATCTGAATAGATAACCAAGCAGGGTTATATTACAAGTCAAGAAATGATATCATATGGCACTTTTTATGCTAATTAAAAACCTTAATGTGATGCATTGATTTCAAGACCTAATTAGTTATTTGCATTTTTAATTATTGTCCTTTGACATTAATCCAGGACATAACATGTTTCATTGTAAAATTCAATAAAACTTTATAAACAAATTCTGCTATTAAGACATTATTTCTCAAATGTTTAGCATTTTTTGAGTTTTCATAAACCTAAAATTTGATTACTCAACTAGAGAGACTGAAATATTCAGTACAATGAAGCATGATCTCCTAAACTTGTACTAACTCAAACTATTATGCCCATTTTGCACAGTTTTGTAGCACAAACATGTATATTAATTCTGTATCCTGTCACCTAATGTTTATCTCCTGGGATTATAACATATTATAATTATAATTATATTTTCGGGATTATTCTAAGTGCAGTGAGCTCAAAAGTCACAGGAAAATCTGCATCAAATCTTTATTTTGTGTAGAAACAACAATCATGAGAGGAAAATAAATATTCTAAACAGTAATTGAAGTACTTCTTCAAAGTTTTAAGATTTATGACAGTTCTGAATTTTCTGACAACTTGAAGAATTTTTCAAGAACAGAAAAAAATAGAAAGATTTGAGAGACCACAGAACTGAGAGGCATGAAAGCAGAGCTATAGTACTTGAAGACTGACCTCCAAACCAGGAGTATGTCTCCTTGAACCTGTAAATCATGCTTCACTGGTATCTTTACAAGTTAATACACTTCTTCAGATGAAGGATAACAGAAGCCTTGCAAGTTCTTCATGCCCTGCTGCCATGGAAACCTTTTACATAGCCTTTCAACTGAGATATGAAGAGACTCAGCTGTTCCAGTGCTCTGGATTCCTCAGGCTACTTTGCTGTCCTCTGGAAGTTCACAGAAGTTCATATTGTCATGACATCCTACAGATCCCAAAAGGTCAATGAGACCCTTTTTTTGGTGAATTGCATATTGGAGAGTGAATCTTTATTTGAGTTCTCTGTTAGAAACACCTTTTAATTGCTTTTCACCTTAAAGATGTAAATTGTTTTAATCCAAAGCTCATTAGCAATTTTTGTTTATGGCATGAAAAGTCCTAGGGTATAAAACAGTTTTAAAACCATAAAGGATGCCAATAAAATCCTGAAAGGACGTTGTTTCCACTAGTGGATATTTCATTCTCAAGCTTTTGAATTTGGGGTATTTTTAAATCTGAGATCCTTATGAATGAACACTTAAAAATCTCTCTTTCAAAATTACACAGAAAAATCCAAAACTTTAAGGCCTAAAGATTAAAAATAGTTTTAAAAATCCATTAAGTTTTTTTTTTTAATTCTGTTTGCAGATTTTTGATATAAAAAAATTAATTCTTAAATCTTTTAATACCACGTGACGATTTCAGTTTAACTGGGCAGAAACACCAATTAAGTGCAGTTGTTTTGGTTCGCCAATCTGAGTTTCCCAATTAATTTGGTGGGTTTAGCACTGGCCAGATGCCAGTGCACCCACTAGAATTATTGACTCGTTTTCTGCTGCAAGATCAGGATTAGGAGGAGAGCAAAGCAGGCTCAAAACTTTAAAGGGTATAAACAAAACTTTATTAACAGGACTAACAGAAAAATAATAAGAAATCAGAATAAACCTTCAGAACACTTCTCCTTCCCCCAACTACTCTTTCTCTTCTCTCTGACAACATAGAGAAAATTTTTTCAGTCAGTTTACCACTTCTAAAATAATCTTTCTTCAGTTCACTTAGGGAGACAAGTCTCTCCTGACATGCCATGGAAACTTTTCCACAAGAAACATGGTTTTAATTTTCACAAATAGCAGCCGCTCAGAAATCTGTGATCATGAAGTTCCTCCCAGGGTTTGGTAGCCTTCCCACAACTACCACCACGGGTCATCTCAGCTTATTGGGATTCAGTTTTAAGGATGAGCTGTTCTAGTATAGAAACAAAAGGTTTTTTATGTCTGGGAACAGAGGTTTTCTTCTTTTATCTCTGGGGCAAGGTTTCTCATCTCTCTCTGTTCAAGCTTCCCATTAGATTACACCTACTTTAACATCTACTTGCTTCAACACTGGTGCCTCTGCTCACAGCTATGGCTAGAATGCTACATTCCCCCAGTGCATTCCATGAGTTACAGGGAAAAAAAAAAAAAGAGTCAGATGCATCAACTATATCTTTACCATAGCCTTACAAGAGAATTTCAGCCCAAGACTAAGGCATCTCATTCTCCTCACATGTGGGATTTGACTCTTCTTTCTGAAGAAACTGAACTTGGTGTCTCTATGTTGCTTTCTTTATGTGTCTTCACCCTTTCCTTTTTCTCTCAATTAAGGGAGGATTGATGTCTGCAAGTTTCATCTGTGCAATGAAAGAGTTAATATTAATGCATTTGTGGGGTGCCCCACGGTAGGAAGGAACGCTCAATCTGACTCCATGTTCTTAGAAGGCTAATTTATTATTTTATGATACTATATTATATAAAAGAATACTAAACTATACTAAAGAATACAGAAAGGATGCTTAGAGAAGGCTAAAAAAATAATAGTGAAAACTCGTGACTCCTTCCAGAGTCCCGACACAGCTTGACCTTGATCGGCCAATAAGTCTAAACAATTCACATGAAACCAATGAAACAGTCAGCTGTTGGTAAACAATCTCCAAACACACTCCAAAGGAGCAAAACACAGGAGAAGCAAATCAGATAATTATTGTTTTCATTTTACTCTGAGGCTTCCCAGCTTCCCAGGAACAAAGTCCTGGGCAAAGGGATTTTTCCAGAAAATATGCCTGTGACATTAATATCTCGCTGGGGCCTGCAGATGGCCATGTGATCTCTGTTGGGGGGAGGATGCTCTGGCTGCCTGGCTGCTTTCCAGCCCCTGCTGCGGTCAATGCCAGCCGCGGGGCTGCTTTCTGCATGGGCCAGCAGAGCCGCCTCTGCTCTTGGCCGCACCATTCCCCGCGGTGCCAGCAGGATGGGGCTGCAGAGCCTGGCCCGGCCACACCTGGCCGTGCAGGGGAGCAGGACCCAGCCTGGAAGCACAAGGGTTTTTCCTGGGGTTTCTTCATCTTTAAGTATGATTTCACAGAGGCGTGTTCAGTTGTCTTAGGTGGTTTAACAGGGTCTCAATATTCAAAACTAGGCAGCTGATTGGTTCTGTTGTTGTTCTGTCTTCCAGAGGAAGCTGTTAGCATTCCTCACAGAGAATCACTTCTGTAACTCATGGATTTTCTCTTTAAATAAAACCAAGCTATGTTAAACCAAAACATACCATCCATTCTTAAATCACAATATTGGAATATTTAATCCCCAAATTAATAAAAACTTCAATTTTTTTTTTTACTTCAAAAATACATTTTCATTTACTCTTCATATTGAACTTTCTTTTATTTCACTTCTAAAGCTAAAAGTTATAACTGATATATATTTGCTTGGTTTATTTTAAATATCTACAAAGTGGATGCTGTGGGAGTTAGTATATATATGTTAGTATATGTTAATATACTGTGTAATAAGTAAACACTTATTAAAAACTAAACTGTTATCAATAACTACTAACTATTTCAAAACAAAAATGCAGACAGAATATTTGCCACAGGCATCTCATTCAATGGCATTTGAATAAAGTTTGTATTACTTTGTTCTCTGATTTTAACTACAAATTGAAGATTTAAATGACTCAAATATTTCTAGGATACTGCTTTTGTAGCACTGTCCCTGCAATCTTTATCTCCTGTCTCCACAGCAGCCCACAGAACAGGATTGCATAGATCTGAAGGATGTGATATAAAAAACTTCTTTTCCCATTTCTTAAAAAAAAACAAAAAAAACCCAAAAAAACCAAACCAAAACAACAACAACAACAACAACAACAAAAACCCAAAACAAAACAAAAAAAAAAACAAAAAAACTTTTCTATTACAGGGCTAGGAAAACAAAATAGGCCTGCTGAAGTTTATAAAGAACCAACAAGTAATAAATCTGTAACAGTGATTCAGAACATGATCTGTGCCTTCCAGAAATGCAGCACCACCTTTGATGGTGCTATGACTAAGATCTGTGTAAGCAGCTATACACCTACCTGGAAGCTTCTGGTAATAATTGCTATTAAAAGCATAGCACAAGAGCAGACCAGACATTAGATAGATCTGATTTTTTAAGCTATGATTTTTACCAAACTTTAAACTTCTTGATACTGTCATGTGCTCAGTGGAAATTATTTCCTATCAGATTTTCTGTGAATGCCAAAAATAGTGAAGCACCTGAAAGGGGAGAGATGGTCAGCCCTGAAGAAAAAACCTGGTCGCTGGAGGACACATGCATGGCCATGAATCTAAGTTAGCTTCTTTAGAATGACCTCCTGGACTTAATCAAATGTCACTGCGCCAAAAATGTTTCTGAGTATTTCTGAGGTCACTGACACTGACTTATTTTTCTGAAAAAGTGCTGTGCAGCAAATTTCACACTGAACTTTAAACCCTAGAGAAAAGTCAGGGTTTTAAAAAACAATATGAGGGGGTTATCTTTATGTTCATTCCTCTGTCTGCAGCTGCACAGATTACAAAATAGAGCAGACTTCAGTTAAAAGGGGATCAAGTTCCAGTCAGATATACCTAAGCAGCGTATTGCAATCATATAGATATGACATTTTTACCATACTATCTTTTTATAGCACAAAATTTGATGCTGTTGAAACAAAAAGAAGACTAAGCTGTATTTCATAGGCAAGTGGCTTATTCAGTCCACCAGTTCTCTGGAAAAGTTCTTGCTTTTCAGTACAGTAGATAATTTAAATTCCTGACTCAAATTCTAATGCACTGGGGAGGAGAAGTACCTGGAGTGGATACATATTCTCCAAAGAAGTATTTAATAAATCCATTTAACTAAGAGTATCAATGAAAAGATGTCTTACAAGCCAGTAAAATGAATCAAAAATATACTTTAATTAAAAAAATCAAAGCATTGGCACTGTCAAATTATGAAAGAAATTAGAAAATGTAAAAGATTTAGCCAAGTATCCCATATATCTGCTTTTAAAGAGGAAAAATGAAGCCAGTTAAAATTCATCTCTACTACACAGAAACAAGTAATGTGAGTTCATGATAAAATTACCATGCATCAGGTTAAAGGAAAGAAAATTAGTCATAGTTGTCATCACACTGACTGGCAGGGTTTCTGACTCAGTTGTTTGGCTGCCTCTATCACACTCTGTCAGTATTGTTGAGGTGTTGCTGTAGAGATGGACAATACACCTTTTCTTCAAGCAGCAATAGCAATCTTCATTGTTCACGGCTCATATTTATAGAGTTTTCTAAAAGTACCGTGTTTAATTTCAATTGGTTAGTAACTTGTTACTTGCATATATTCTTGCTAAAGATTGGCTAGCATCTGTTCCTTGCAGTTAAGTCCTTTTGCTTTTCAGGGCTTTCTTCCTTAAAGATGTTTACATTATTTTCTCATGCCTACAGGCTGATCAAGTCAAGGTCAAAGTTAGTTGTGTCTGTGAGGCCTTCAGGCCAGCTGTTAGCTGTTGCATTGAGGGGTTTTGGGTGGGTTTTTTTTTATTTTCTACTTGCTTATTTGAGGGCTGTTGCCAAAGCTAGCACAAAAGTGGTCTCGTTCCCTCTTTAGACAATTACGACTCCACTAACTTCAGAGAAGATTGTTCCCAATTTACACCAGAGAGAGACAAAGAAAGAACAAACTAAAAAGAAAGAGGCTTGATTGACTGCTGTGAAAATGATCAAACAATAAAGTCTGACATAGGAAAAAATTATTAAAGCTCAATTTCATGTCACTGGATCATCAGATACATGCCACTGGTTTCACTGAGGCTTATTTGCTGGTACAGCACCAGATATAAGTCTGATGCAGTCATTAGTGAAAGAAAATCATCACTTATTGACATGCTAACAGCAAAAAGAGGTAGATTTCAAGATATGTACGTCCAAAGGAAAAGTAATGACATAGACCTTTTTTTTTTTTTTAATAAATCTGACAAAAACACTTTTTGTCAACATTGCCGTGGGAAGCAATATTTAAAGCAATGAGTCTAACATTCCTCAAGAGAATAATTTCCTTTAAAACACCTACGCATCTACGCTGCAGGAATTTCCTCATCAGTGTCAAACTGAGGGTAGGTACAGTTGAAAGTGACAGATTTGTTTCTAAACACAGCTTTAACTTCTTTGGCTAAATATTCCTCTCAGAACTGAACAGAACATTTATGCACTCTTTATGCCCAGGTTTTGAGATGATAATATTTTCAAGTAGCCAAATCATCATAAATTCTCTGAAAAATTAGGAGCATAGTAGAAGACAGAGATAAAAATGAAAAAATGAAAAACCAAAATAACCAAAGCTGTCCATAGCTTAAAGTTATTTATAGTAATACCTGTGCTCTCTCCTCAACTTTCAAAACATGCTTGGTGGTGAGGTTACTCTAGAGTTTTGAATGACATGAATTTTCAGAATGTAATAGCATGTTTCCATTTACCAGGTTTGATTGCTTCCAATTTTAATGTAATGAGAGAGCTAGATCTGCAGCTGCTGCACAGACTGTAATCTCACTGAAGACAAAAAGCATCTTGTGAAAGAAGAAGCTGCTAATCTAAGAAAGGGTGATGAGTTACTTGGAGAGAGCAGGCAAATGAAGGTAAAGTGGTAAAAAGGATCAACACAGACCCATGGTAGAGGAAAATATGGGGTAACTGTCCTGCTGTATGAAACAACTGTGATCTGTTAGAGAAGGGCAGGGTGCTTTAGGAAACATTCATGAAGATGGAGGTCAGTTTGGAGAGTGTGGTGTTACCTCTGGAGTCCTGATTTTGCCTGTGGTCCTGTCAAAGGAGAAGGGACACGTTTATCTCTGGGGTAGAAAACACTATTGGGACACAGGAGGTTGAGCTAGAAAATCCAAGATGCTTAATCCACCTTCCTTCTTCTAAACACTTCTCAAACAACCTGAGCAAATTCAACTGCCCTTAGGCAACATTAGGTTTGACAAGAACCCTATGACACAGGCCAGATTGTAGAAAATTACATGTCAAAAATGTGAGAGATACTCAAAAGTAGCCAAAAAAGGATATTCTTCAGGATGGGTATAGTTAAATGCAAACTATTGATTAAATGCCTGCTCCCAAATGTAATTTTTTTTGCAAGGATTACTCCCTAGGGATGCAACTACTACTATTTTTCAGACCACTCTTCTGACTGCTGTGATATTTCCAAAAGCAAAGGTACTCAATAACTATATATATCTATATATCTATATCTCTATCTATGTATATATATCTATATATATAGATATATATCTATATATATAGATATATATCTATATATATAGATATATATCTATATTAAACTATCTATTTATCTATAATCGAAAATCAAAAGCTTCTACATAAAATGTTACAATGGAAAGATTTTTGTATGCAGTTGAAAAAACCCAGAGGATATTTACCCAAGATCTCATCTCTTTCAAGGTGTTCTGCAGCACTAGAGAGCTGATTTTATTGCCTACTCCAGTATGTGAGATGACAGCTAAAGGGTAAACAGTTTCAGTTGAAATCATGTGGAATAAGATGTGCCTTTTATTTATTTCTGCTAATTGGAGCAATGTGTACCTTATACAAGAAATTACAGCCTTCCATTAATATCTCATTTCATACCCTGACTTAAATCTTTTGAACTTTAACTTAAGGTTTTTTAACTTCCTATCTTGTATTTCTCAATTTAGGCCTCTTTCAGTGTATTCTCCTACTGAATTTGGTAAGTGCGTCATCTGGCATTTGGTTTATATGCAAAATTCAGTATAGAAAATTTAATTTAATTTAACTGTACCATTATGAATCAAGCCCCAAGATCACCTTTAAAACAAACCAAACATAAGAAGGCAAACATTTTGGGTATGAAAATCTCCTAATTTAGAAAAGTTCTGAATGCTTCAACTGTAGCCTGTTGATTAGTTGATAATAGCTTCTATCCTACTGGTCTAAAAGTGTTTCAAAATTTAGGCCAGATTTGATGCACCTGAATAGCCAAAAACAAAAAACCAAAACAACCAGCCAACCAACCAAAAACCAAAACAAAAAAAATGGGAAAAAAACAACCTAAAAATATCCGTAAATTTTGAGGAGCAAAAAAAAGCTAGATGCAACCTCACTCTTCAGGAATTGTCATTTAGTAAAGCTAACTGGTGAAGCACAGGAACCAGAATCCTCTTCAATCTCTCTAACTACTTGGCAATCTGCTGCAGCTGCAAAATTCCTGTGTTGCTGGTCTCGTTAGCCAATTATAAATGACAATATTTTGTGCCTTCTCTTGTTTTTCTTTGAATTCTCAGCTCAGCATTGTACAAAGTTGATTCAAAGTGCTGTATAATCCTGTTATAAATTCATTGCTTTTCATTTAAAGCCTTCAGTTTAATTCTTTCCTGGACAGATCTATCAATTCATTCACTCTGAGTAGCCACACAAGGGCTTTATTTCTGGCTTTTTAATGTGCCAGTCACGGAGAGACATAATATCCAACTGCAGTATCTCAAGTGAGCTTCTACAGTACAAATGTTCACACAACTGCAAGAGAAAAACTTCATTTCATCTGGTGAGGCTTTGGTTGACACTAAGATTAAAGGCTTAACAAAAGCAATGGTCTGCTCTGTTACCATTCAAGAGTTTCTTGCTTCACCGTGCTGTGAAAGACAAATGAAGGACTGTCTGACTGTTAACTTTCCCTCATCTCTAGAGGGTGGCATGTGATTAAAAGGAAGGAGAGACGAGGAGGTTTGGGATCAGTCAAACAAAATATCCAAATCTGTAGCCATAGGAACCTTGTCATTTGGCCACCAAAGCACCTACCATTCAGGCTGTGACTTAAAATCATCTGTTTAATCTGAACCTGATAGAAAACAGACAAAATGCTAGGTAAATACAGCAGTAAATGAGTGCATTTCAGTATGCTAGGAACTGTTCTCCTTTTTTTGTCAGAGTAAATTCATGCATCATAATTTATTTCTTGGTCTAGAATTTAGTACTCCTATACCTAATTTTATTTGTTTTCCACCTTTTGGGAGAGATTTAATTTTTATTTTATTTACAATTGAATAACCCATTTCATATGGAAAATAAAATCCTTGTCAATTTTTTCTTCCACTTTAGGGAAAAATAAAAAGCAATGTGTTTGTAATCTGTTGATAAAGCTAAAAATATCACAGCCAAGTGCAATAATTTAAAGGACTGGATACAATGCTTTTGGTAGAAGTTGAAAACAGTATCTCCATAGGAGTAAAAAAGTATTTCTTGTTTTATATACCCATGATTATGATGGTTATTATTAAACTGCCACATCACATCAATGAGTAAACAAGCAGCTATGCCTAGATCATATTAACTATTGTGACAGCTGTAAATACCGCAGTAATGACTCTCCTGCGGGCAACAGAACAGATAAGAAAATGATTGAAGCTCCATGGGCTTGCTGCACATTTACAGGTGATTCTGCAACAAGCTATACAATCTCTTAAGTAGGAACAGCCTGTTTGCCTTAGAGGTAAGCAGATTCTAAAGAGCAAACTGAACAGCATGCTGTTGAGCAATATAACCTTTGATTTTAACCTTTTTTTTTTTATAAAAATGCAAATTAGGTAGTCAGAATTAAAGTGATTCCTCAAATGTGCTCTGTAAAGGAAGAAAAACATCCATCTGTGTCTCTGCTTTGTTTTCAACATATAGTTTGAGGGTTTTTTTGCAGGGTGGGAAGTGGTTGCTTTGTTTAAGAAGAGGTTGCACGCCTCAAAAAAATCAGGAATACCAAATGCAATTTTCCTCCCCTTCATACACCAGTGGAAAAACTACAAAGATGTGACCCCATGCAATCAGTATTCATTCATGAGCCTTTCCAGTTCTGTGTCTTTCTGCTTGCTTGCTCAGCAAACGCCATGCAAGGAGGAAATAACAGTATGTGCCCTATATTTAAATTACTAGGGGCGAAGATTTCTGAGAAAGCAATTAGAAGTCGTGTCCTGGAGAGCCCTGAGTAGATGGGAAGAACACTATTTTTTTATGCTTGCCAACCAGTACTGCAAAACATAAAAGGTCAAGAATATTCAAGCCTCAGAGTCTTAATTAGCTAATTGCAGTTCCCACTTGCTTCAAGCAAAGATCCATAAAAAAGACAAAACACAAAATAAGGAATAAAATGATGTTATGAAGCAGTCAAATTAATTTGGGTTTTGAGGAGGTTTTTTTAGTTATTTTGACTGCAGTTTTGATGTGTCTTGCAAATCTCTTTCTGAATTCAAAGGGATTTAAATAATGTAATGGAAATATTAAGAATTCAGTACCACTGCTTTTTAAGCTTTATATCAAACAAAATAAACACCTGAACACATTATTTTTTTATTAAAAAATATCAGGAAGAGATTTACTAAGCACTGTGGTTTGACATATGGTTTCTGTTGAAAGATATTAGTATGCCCTGCAGTTCATAGAGATATTTTGACTGAGAGAAAAGGAGAATGTTATGATTTTTCTGCATTCAATGTCGATATATGGTGCTTCATGAAAAAGTGTTTTTTATTGAATTCTGATTCTTAAGATCATCTTTTTACGTTTAAGACTTTTAGACAATTTTGTGTTGAAGATTATAAAAAAGAATTATAAGTAACTACTCTTGAACAATGAAGAAACAGAAGTTGAAAGAACAGACAAAGAAATGCCTGCAAGGTACTATTTTTTGGAAATACTGTGATTTCCACAATAACGAAAGTTTTGTGGAAGATGGTGATAAAAATGTAGTTTGTTTATTTTTAAGTAACTAAATCTTCTTTTTTTAGCTTACCTATATTTATATTAAATAGAATAAAAAAATTAACATGAAATATGCATTTTTTAAAGCACTGACTTGATCTTTGAGCTACCTAGACATATTTTCAGCAATGGGGTACAAAAAGGCAACCTGAACATTTAAACTATCCTGAACTGGAACATCTTTGAATTCCAATACAAAAAAATGTTTAGTACAAAACTTAGAGGTACCGTTTACAAGTGAAATCAGCACTTGGAATAATGAGAATACGTGTCTTAAACTATTTAGCTTATCAGATCAAGCACAGCTGCATAAGGCTTAATATATGTTTCTTTCCATACACACATATTTTGCAATGATTTCACAGAGTACTTGAGCTGGAGAAGCTATATATGCTTTAGTATCAAAAGGCCTGTTTTCACAAGCTTTGCAGTAAGTAGCTCCAGTGTTAACTGAGTACAAGCACTTGCTTTTCCATGCACAAATATTGGCCTGAATATGCAATTTATTCTATTGGCCTGAATATACAATTTATTCTCTGGTTTAAATGCTATACTTTCACTGACATCCCTCAGATGATATTCTACCAGTTCATACAGTCAGCCTTTGCTATACAGAGACATTTATATTGCCTCCTGTTCTCAAACCCTGCCTATACAAATATACTGTACAAATAGGTGTACCAAACTTGCTTCTGCAGTGCTCAACTCATCATGCTCATCCTCTTTCCTCCAGGTTTTTTCTCATGCAGCACATGTTGTTACCACTTGATAAATTTGCCTCTGCTGTCACAGCTAGTTTTGCTTGAATAATTGAACTTGTTGATGTAATTTTTCTTTTCTGTTTTCTTTGTCCTCAGTTAAGAAATAAGTTTAAAAAATTAAGTCACCTGAACTATTTCATCATTCTTATGGGAGTCATGATGTACACAGAATAGGAGTAAAAACACAGAGGCCAAGGAAAGCCTTTAAACAACTGTCCATATCTTGTGCAAAATCTAGAAACCATCATTACAATTTTTTGTCACTGCTGTCATTTAGTAATTAATCCTAGAGGTCTAATTTCGTAATGTGATAGATTTGAACAGACCAGTGCAATGACCACTGAAAACTGGAAAATCCAGGTTTTAGCCCTGCATCTTTTCACTCCCAACACAATGCCCCAGCAGAATACATATAACTCAGTAGAGGAGTGAAATTTGATGACTGAAGGATCTGAGCAATCATGATGCTGACTCCTAGGACTCCAAATACAAGGCCAATTGCAGATTTCAGTGGTCATGGCAATGTCAGGACTGTCACTTGATGGTGAGGACCATCAAGCAGTTGGATTTCATTGATATTAGTTGATATTAACTAAAACTCTGTTTTCTCAGGAACCTGTTTAACCATTAACCTATGCTGACCTTTTATGGTACGTGGTGTTTCGAAGCAAGATCCAATTACCATTTATATTTGACAAGAAACAGGATATCTCTTTCCATTAACTAGGCAGAAGTTAAGCAAGATGACCTCAGCAGAGGATTCCTCTGTTTATGTAAAACAGGATGGAGAGACACCTCTCCCAGCACCCAACACCTACCAGAAATTTAGCCTGGTTCTCTGCTCTGGGTGCTGGGAAGGGGGACTGAAGGTGGTACACGACTTGGCTATTTCTCTGCCTCATTATGGAGAGTGATTTGAAAGTCAATACAGGGGCAATGGGGATCCAGTGCCAGAACAAGGGCTGGGGGCCACCCGAAGAGGAGATCACCAGGGAGCCAGGGGTCTCTGCAGGGCTGGGTGCTCCCCAGACACTGCTGCTGAGCTGGGCATCCATGGCCAGCAAACTCTCACAGAGGCCCTGCATGACACCAGCCCTGGAACTGCCCTGACACCCTCCCTTTGGGCACTGCAGATCAGGGACTGATCTCCAGGGGATCCCAGCTGTGGGCACAGGCACCCAGAAAGGGTGCTGGGCTCATTCAGTGTCCTGGGGCATTCATGCAACTACTCCTCAGGCGCTCCCTTTCTCCCTCTCTGCTCCAGCAGGGTTTGTGCTTCACTTTAGGCTCCATGGACAGCTTCTCTGCACACACTGTAGCACCTCTGGTTGTTGAGTACTTGCATTGCAAATGAGGGCCCAACATTCCATCTCCTGAAATCTTCTCATCTGTCTCCTCTCTTTGATGTGTTCAAACTCACAAAATCGCAGCAATGATGAAAATGCGCAGCAATATTAACCTGGATCCTACCCAACCCGTTGTAATTGGGATTTTTCCTTGGTGCATGTCTTTAAAGGAGATAAATTCAAAATTTTACATGACCAGTGGAAAGATTTTGGTCTCAGCATGGCCATCTCTACATCTCTCTGCCCAAGATGCCTACACGAAGCAAATGGATTTCCCACTGTGAGGAAAGTGATCAGCCCCAGGACTGGTCGTTGCTAAACTGTGCTTAGGATTGCTTCATGCTGACAGGAGAGAAGTAACTGGCAGCTGAATGTGAGACAGTGCAGAACACTTAGGAAAGGAGCTGTCAGAGGTGCTGTAAGGTCGTAGGCTGCAAGGAATGCCAAAAGCTAGCTGCCTTGTGAGACACTGAGCGAGAAAAAAAGAGCTCCAAGGCTCAGATTTAAAAAGTGATATTCCTCAGAATACACAATGTAAGTCCTTAACCAGGACTTTTGCATCATGTTTAATACAATCAGAAAGTGTACAGAAAAGCAGAATTGTATTTTTTGACTGATACAGTCAAGTGAGAAAGTAATGTGAAAAAATATTGCAGCTGTGTCGATGGCAGCGATCTTATGCAAAAGCAGTGACATGTTCTCTGACTCTTAATTCTCTCAGAATAAAGAATCCTCATGGCTGAGGATTTAAATGGGAAAGCCGCACTCAATACATCTTTGCCTTCTAAAGAAATGATAGAAAGCTCACGAAGCTGATGCAACATAGGTATGTTATTCATTGTTGCCTTTCTGGGCCAGTATTCAGAAAGAAAGGTAACTTTCATGCTACCAGAAAGCTATAGGGCAAAATAATTCTGCATCCTTGTGGTGAGGATACTCATACATATATACAGATGATAATTTTCTCTTAAAGAGTTCCAAGGTTAAAACAACAATAGTCCTGAGAAAGCAGGACTCACCTACTCAGTGTCCTAGTTACTGAACCACAAGGTAGTCACTTCAATGAAATTTTCAAGGAATTCTATCTAAATAACATAAGAGCTCTATCTAGAGTGTTCTTACGGGAATGCTTTGAATACTCTCACTAGATGCTCTTAGTAGACTTAGGCTTCATTGCACCTGGTTCGTGGATTTCATCACCATGGAAGACATCGCATTACTCACATCAAAGCAGTTCAGGGCAAGCAAAGAAAGTTGCTGTCTTCCAGAGAACATACAGAAGGTGAAAATAAGACACCCACAAGTTTTGGGCTCTTGGAGGGATGTTGTAAAAGATGTTTTTTAGATGGCTTTTTGGATGTACATGCTTAAAGCCAACTTATGTTCTGTTTAAGAAACAGAATCTACATAATTATTTTGACTGAATCTTCTCCTTTCTGAAGCCCTCTATAATTCTGTGCATGAGATATCTTATTCACTGGTTTTTCATTGCTTATACTTGGAAAAATGCATTTAGGAAGTGTAACTTTTGAATCTGTTTTTCATATGATAAAGAGAGTCTACAAATACTTTGGAATAATGCTTGCTAGAAATTATTACAATACCTTATAGGAAATAAGTGTAATTTAACAAGCAAATAAAGTGAAGGATTTACTAAAAGTCCCTTTTAAATAAATATGGAAATTAAAAGTCTAGATTGTCCATTTGGCTTTACTATGTTATTGACTCTCTGACTGGAAGAGAGTAGCACTTTGCATAATGCAGAATAAATAAAACTATATTCCCATCAGAAATGACAGATTTTGATGTGTGCAATTTTATATTACATAAATAATATATTATTAGAATAGATATTAATAAATCACAATGTTAAAACATTTAACATTTTTATTTATAACAAATCAATATAATCTTCTATGTAATTTATCTTTTGTCATACCATGACTGAACATTGGATTTCAATGCTGATCTATTTTTATTTCCTATGTGCAGGTCTTAACCAAAAAGATACTGCTATCTATCTGTACTTCTGTCAGTTTGCTTATTTACTCCCCTACCTGTTCAAGGAGATCAAACCTCTGTATTATCTGACCACAAACTGACGCTACTCTATGTTCACCCTGCCAAATTGACTCTACTTCTTCCTCCAAGTAATGGATTATTCTGACTTCTATTTGAGACAATCCTCAAGAGCAGGCTTGAAGGTTTATCAGTGTAAGCAGGAGGTACATCAAGAATCATGCTGAAGTTTCTGACTATGCCTAAAGTACATGAAAGCAAGCTACAGGAATTGGTTGATCTTTATGCAGGGTTGATTTACACAGATTGTTTTGTTGCCCTGTAATGAAGTTGATTTGATTGTATCTCTTTTAATATTTAATAGCCTAGTGCTGAAATGATAACCTAAACTGGACTTCTGAGTTTGATATTAATTTTTATTTAATTTCTAAAAAGTTTTTCTAAATTTTTTTACCTTTGTGATTATTTTAGTTCTGCACCAGTAACTGCCATTGAAGTACATGGCATGTCAATTCATTTCTCTTGGCTAAGAGGTTTTCTCTGATATTCTAGATGACACTGTAGTGTAGTTACTCTTAGACTGTGTAGCTGAGTTGGGGAAACTTCATTTAATTTTTAAATGGCAAAACCATGAAGATAAAAAAATCTCTGAAATGACATCTCTGAACCCCTGTATCACCTCTGTATTAGATTAGAGATCCTGGAATGTTCCTCTGATCTTGGAGTTATAGCAAACACATTATGGTGCAGAGGGTTATAGCAAGATGATAGATTGCAGCATTTATCCTGCATATTAAATTTACTGATTATCTATGATCCAATAAAATTTGGCTTCTGACCATCTGTTACGAAGAGCTTGGAAGCTTCATTATTAGGCAATTGTTTCACAATTATTCTGAGAACATGTCTAATGTAAATTTTCTCATTTAAATTATCTTATAATTTATCGAAGAAGTTTTTAATCTACTTGCATTTTGCCTAATTGTTTTCAGCCAACATCTGCCACATATGAAAAGCTAAAAATATATATGTAAAGTGTCATATGCATCAAGGTTCTTCACAGTATTCAGTAAACACTGCAAATGTCCAGTAACAGTTGGTATCCACATAGAAAAAGGCACTAACCATATTGAATACCCTCTTCCAGCTGTTGAGGCAGAGATTTAAGCCTAGGGAGCTGTTTTCAAATGTATTTGGCTATTTTACCATCTGGTATTTACTGACTCAGGGTGCAGTCCTGCTTCTAGTCATGTGATTTGTACAAATCAAGTCTATAGGAACTAATTCCAGAGGCATAGCTGGGATCAGTTCTATATTAGTCAAGTGGTGAGAACTTGAGGGTCTGTAAAGGAACCTGTGGGTATGAATTGTTTAAATTTAGCAGAAAGTTATCAAAGGAACGTGATTCTATCTTTTCTGAAAATTTTTTTTTTTTTACTTCCATGTGAGACATTTGGTTTTCCTGCTTCAAAGGAAAACTTCTTATTGCATAAATCTTTCAACTGTGGCTAAAAATTTGCTCTGTAAATGGAACTGTACACCATTTATTTAAAAGGAGTGCAAATTTAGTCAAATAAAATCTTCCTGTCAAGAGTGACGAGGTAGGAAGCAAACTGCTGAAGAATGTGAGGAAAGAATGCATATTAAATCTATGCTGACTACATATACGATGTTTGAGAAACCTTCAGTATTCCTCTAAAACAGGCAGTGGCTTAAATGAAAAAGAAAAACAGTAAAATATATATAAAAAAACCAAAAACTAAAACCAACCAACTAAAAAATCAACAAAACAACTAACTAAAAGAGAAAATAACCCAAAAACCCCGAAACAAAACAAAAAAACCCCTGCACCCCAACCAACTAAAGACATTAAAAGGATAAGAACTATGTAAAGGTATGTGAAATCTATTTTTCTGTAAGTATAATGAGTACCTGAATACTTCAACATTTTCATCTGCTGAAGTTATTTCTGTTATATAAGATGTAGCAAGAAGCACTGGGGGAAACAGATGAATGCTGGGTTAAAATAAGAAAGGCTAATATATTCCTGTAAGCACTGTGAGATGGATATAAGTAGTTGGCTTTGGAGTGCAAACAGTACTTATAAATAAAATATTATATAACACTAAACTTAAAAAAGAAGTCAATTTAAAGCAGTACTTAAGGTTGTATTTTCTGAAACCATACAAGACATAGAACTGGCATATCCATATGTTAGTGAAGTTCATTAGAAAAGTGATAGAAAGTTGATAAATACTGAAAGGACAACTGGAAACTAGAAATTTTATAATTTTGCAGTCAGAAAAGAATACAAGTTTTTATTGTAGAATGAGGAAATAGAAATGTTTGTAAGGAATTAGTGTCAGGATTGTTTGTAAACATAATTCGGCTAGTGCTAAAATTTTTGCTAGTAATACTCTTACGATTAGAGACTATAAAGAACAGAAAAAAATAATCATGTTATTTTCCTGGCATCACCTTATAACACTAATACCAAACCCAAAATGACTGGTAGAAAAATTCTGAGAAGCTCACAGGATAACTTGGAGCTGGGAACTGTGATATCTTCTGTGCACCCACGTAGTTTAAGTCATTGCACCCCTTACAAACCTTGACACAGTCAGGATTAAATTATGTCAAAATTAATTATTCAATTATTCTTCTTGCTAAATTTAGAGACATAAGCTGGGTTTGTCAGACCAGGTTTTGGTACCAGGGGGCAACAGGAGTGAGTTCTGTGAGAAGCTGCCAGAAGCTTCCCCCTTGTCCAACACAGCCTATAGGATCTGGCTCCAAGAAGGATCTGCTGCTGGCCAAGGTTAAGCCAATCAGACAAGGTAGTAATGCCTCTGTGATAAAATGTTAAAAAGCAGAAAAAATGTTATTGCACAGGACTAATTGCATCCAGAAAAGAGGGGAATGAGAACATGTGAGAGGAACAACCCTGCAGATGCCGAGGTCAGTGGAGAAGGAGGGGCAGGATGTGCTCCAGGCACTCGATCTGAGATTTCCTTGCAGCCCTTAGGAGAGACCCACATCAGAGCAGGGGATGCACAAAGGAGAGCTCTGAACCTGTGGGAAACCCATACTGGAATGGGCTCCTGCTGGGACCTGTGGACCTGGGGAGAGAGGAGCCCACAGTGGACTTGTGACCCCATGGGGGACCCATGCTGGAGCAGGCTGTGTCTGAAGGACTTCTCTCTGTGGAATAACGACCTACACTGGAGCAGTTTGTGAAGAACTGCTGCCTGTGGGATGGACTCATACTGGAGAAGTTCATGGAGAACTGTCTCCTGTGGGAGGCACTGGAGCAGGACATAGGCTTCTCTCCCTGAGCAATGGCAGGAACAAGTGCAATGAACTGTAACGCCCCTTCCCTGTCTCCCATGCCACTGGTGGGGAAGAGGTAGAACTGGAACGTAGGGAGGGATGGGGAGAAGGTTGTTTTCTAGCATTTATTTTACTTATCATTGTCCTGTTCTGATTTTGTTAGTAATAAATTCAGTTAATACTCCCAAGTGGAGTCTGTTTTGCCCATGACAGTATTTGGTGAGTGATCTCTCCCTCTTCTTACCTCAACTCATGAGCCTTTTGTTATATTTTCTCTCCCCTGTCCACTTATGATGGACCGGCTTTGGTGAGTGCCTGGCATCCAGCTAAGGTCAACCCATTGTAGCTGTAATCAAGACATAGATCTTGGGTCATTTCTTGTATTAAACTAAAGAGGCTAAATCTCTTAGTTACCATGAAGATATTTTCTCCACAACCATGGTTCTCCTAAAGTTGCTTTTTATTCTGCAGCCTGGACATAAGAGTCCACTGTATAATTCAGTGCCCCAATAATGGCATTGATATTTTCTTGGGGAAAAATCCCTGCCAAAACCCTGCATCTAATATTTCTCTACTTCCACCATTCAATTAGCTATCTGAACAAGAGCAAACAGCTTAGAAAATAACAGATACAATAAATTGTGCCAAGTAGACTCTCCCAAGCTGTACCAGATGAACGTGTGCTGGCTTGTTTTTCAGCCTTTTTGGTAAAGCTTTCCCCAGCAGACAAATTAAATGTTTAAGCTTTCTACAGCAGTGCTTTTGATTCCTCTGGAAACCTAAGTATGACGCCTTTATTAGATCTGAAACATATATTGCATCACTTTCTAAAGTAAAGTTTAATCTGCTTGAAGATAAAAGAGTAATACAAATAATCTTTATTCTAAAAAATATGAATGAAAATAATTATATATGGGGTAAAATATTCCATCACCACTTCTATGTTACCATTTGATTCTGTCACCTTAAGAGACAAATTATCGCCATTCTCTCAGCTGTTGCCAAGGTAGAACTGAATTTATAAATATGTATAGACATGTGTCATTTATGGTCATGAGCATCATAACCTCTGAATAAACAGTATTTTGTTATTTGCTACACAAACACATTAGTTTGTACAGAACCACAGGCAAATCCCCACTATACATATATAAGCACCTTCCAAATAAATTTCAACTGGAAACTTTATCTTCAAGAAGAAAATCCATTTGTTGAAATTAAAGACAGGAATGAGTCACAAACTAGTAAGTTTCCTACAAATGAAATAATATTTTCCATTCAGATGTCTAGCAATCCTGTAGGTTCCTATTGACTTCTATGATAATAGAAAGCTTTGAATTAGAATGAAATTAGAATTGGGACTATTTAAATATTTTGGACAAAACCAAGGGTATTAGGTTTTACAAATAAACTTTCTATATGGGTTGTTGATCTAAACTCAAGGCAAAGTTCTTACTAGGCTTCACAATGCCCTTTCTCATTGCAGAGTTTCTATACATGCCTGACTGAAATTTCTTTTCTATCACTCTATCTGACATATCTCTTATTAATAAGGCATGAAGGGAATACTGCCAGTTTATCAGAGTGATAACACTCGTAAAAATCCTGTCCTGGCAGAAAATGAGAATGAAACATGTACTGGTGAAGTACTGGATTTAGGATCCTATATACAGTTAGCTCAAATTCAGCTGAAAAATTTGGCACAAAAAGTTATGTGTCTCTAGCTCTCTTTAATAATAAAGTTAATGGTGGTCCTTGTACCTTGGAAGTCTCATGAGGTCCTATAATGTTTTAAGGATGAAGAAAAAGTATGTGCTAAGACTTTGTTTTGATTTCAGAGCAGTTGGAGGACTATATCTTTTTGGCCACCAAAACATACTTCTTTTTAGTATGAGGAAATAGAAGGGAAGGGCAAGGTGTTGCCTTGTTGTATAAACATGAACAACTGAATGTCAGATAGATTAAAAGTCAAAATCTGTGAAGCTCATAAACGTGTGCATAAGAAAATATTTGAATGAAGCCCAAATAACTTTCTGATGCTTGACAGGATGAGTCTGAAAACGGAAACCAGGCATGTTTCAGTTCACCATCTCTTCTACAGAAATACCTTTCTTATACACATGGAGCAAGGACCACAGTCATCTAAAAATTGCATAAATAACTGAATCTCTATTAATAGCTTTTGAAGTGTCTTGTATTTAGTAGCCTAAGCAAAGATACAGCACATATTAAATTTAGACTCTAAATAGCCCCTATTTCTTCTATCGTGCACCACTCATTCCCTGCCTTCTCACTTGCGACTAGAATAGTCATCCCAGGCATAGTTTGGCAAAAAATTCTCCCTGCAAACATACATATTCGGTCTCTCATTTTAAGATAACCCTACCTTTTCATCCGCGGATATAAAAATAGTCAGGAATTCTATTCGTGAGCCGCGCTGAAAACCGATGCAGCAGCTTCCCCTGCTGGCTGCTGAGGAGACGAACTCGCGGCCATTCCCTGCCATGCCCGCCCTCGCCCTGCCGCTGCGGCACAGGTGACGGGAGTTAAGTCAAGGGCAGCTACAGAAGGCAAGTCACATATCAGGGTTTTTTTTCCCATGGAAACAGTTCATCAGTGAATACTGAGATGCTTAGTATCTGTCGAAAGAAAAAAATAAGTATGCCAGTTGAAATGCTGTTTAGTTCTGCTCTGAGGAACTCTGTACAGTTGCAATAATTTTAAATATACAGGCTGCTTGCATGAACATTTTAGTCTGCCAGCACATGCCGGTGTATTTTAGGTAAGTGACTAGTTATACGTAGCTGCTTTCTTCTTTTAGGGTCAAAGATGTTCTATGAAGGCAACTATAAACAGCTGTATGCATTTCTGTGCTTTGCTTCATTGATAAAATATTTCTAGCTCCTTTTCACTGTAATTTTTTGATATCAGAGCATGTACATTCTACCAAAATGAATGGTAGTCATGCAACACTATCTGCGGCATAATTTAGAAAGTATAATTGTGTCTGCAGATGGATAAGAGTTGACATTGCTGTCCTCAGGACAATACCCTGTCAACTTCTCTGCCTTCTGTAATAAAGCATGCAGCAAATCACCTGCAGGGCAGAAGATAATGGACACAATGGTGCAAATTGTTATGGTCAAGACTTTCTCATTTAGCTTGAAAGAAAACCACAGCACCTTATCAGCCCAAAGGAATGGCATTGTATAGTATCTCACTCAAGGTAAGGCCAAATATTTCGGATAGACTGGGGGAATGCAGCTGTTACGAAATTTTTGAGCATTTGTTGACCATTTGTGTAATGACTGTTTATAACTTGTCACTAGGCTAGTAACAGATCATGATTATTCAAGAGGGTCATGCAATGGCCACTTTAATCAAATTATTACCAGAAAGCTTTTACTATCAAATTTTATGTGTATTAATATATTTTTATGACCCCATTCACGTCAAGCTGCAGATGATGAGGAGGGAAATGACAGAGACAGTTATCTGAGTTTCCTGCTGTTGAAGTAAAATAAGAGAAAATTGCATTTTTCTATTTTTTTAATATCATTTTTACTTTACAGTGTTGAACTCCTCTGATGTCTTGTTGCTGGCAATACTATTTCAAAGCCACTTTGAAAGTAGGAAGGTCCTTGTATTCCCCTCCATCAGCCAAAAGCAATGAAGCATTACAATTCTCTGCCCATTCTATTAATAGACTTGCAACTGAAGCAGAAGAAATTCAAGGACTTTTCTTTCCTGACACATTTTACAATATCTCTCAGCAACATAACAGAAATCAAGGTACAAAGCTTACATGTCATTTCTGATGAAGTAGGGCATTTATTTAAGAAGCTGAAAATTGATTACACTTATTTCCTAATTCCTTTGGTAATGCCTAAGAGTAGCATGGTCTCAAGCATTGTAGCACTTCCAGAGTTGCACTGAGTATCCCACTCAAATTCAGTGCCAGAAAAATATTGCAAGAGCTCTTTTCTGCAAAGCTAATGTGGTCATGTTCACACTTAAGTGAAGGGATTTTCTTCTGCAAGAACAAGCTGAGTCAAATGTTAAGGTATGGATATGATCTCAGAATATAGCCTGTGAAAACAGAGATAATGGTAGCTTGCCAACAGAAAGTCTAGTGGAACAAATTTCCTGGGTTTTTTAGACATCTTTATTTAGAGATTGTAAGGCCTATATTTCCCAACTATATAAATTACATACAATTATCCTTTCTGGTGACACTTATTAACTATTTATATTTTAAAATAATTCCTGTAGTATGAGGAATCTTCACCTAGGACCTCACTGTAATCTTCTATTCAACCAAAACCCTGACACATTTACTTTTCCCAAGACTTAAATCAGTATCTGCATTTGCTCTCAGATCTTAAGCATATAAGTGTGTTTCTATGTGGCAGACAGATAGGAGTTTGTTCAATTTCTCTTTCTAGTTAGACATATCTTATATGCAAATAGATTTTGGGGCCACCCTTTGGGTGACCCAAGAGATTCTCATCAGTTTACAATATTTCAAAAGTTTTAAAAGCCGTTGTTTTGTCAATGATTCTAAAGATAGAATGCCAGATTAATATCCAATTTTAAAACCGGAGTAAGTAAGTGCATTCATATTTAGGCCAGGATGATCCATCTTTCTGAGAAAATACTGATTCTAGCAATCTGAAATAAATTTTTTGGAATTAATACAGTTGCTGGAGGAAATAATGTGGAGAAGGTATCAAGAGACCGCTTTATAAACATGTTTAAATCCCAGCTAATATTTCAATATCTCTGTAAATACTGCTTCTTAACAAAGATCCATTCTAATTACACAACAAAGCAGTCCTCCCACAGTACTACATAATATATGATAAGCTGACATTTAATTGAATTCAAATCAGGACTTTCTTTCTTGACAGTATCTTTTTATACGTTGTTTTCCTTAAGAATCTAGGAAAAAGTAAGCATTTCAGATAAATGAAGTTCTGCAAGGTTTATAGAAAGTATTCAAATTAAATCCTAGTCACAGCAACATCATTGCAATGATGACACAGACAGGTTTGTAGGGTTTTTTTTCATGCTGGAAAATGATCCCACTTGGTATCAGAAAAGAAAGTACAGAGTAGGTTAATAGATATTTTTTGTCTTAAACAGCAAATACACATAAATACCTTAACTAGGATCTCTATTTTCAATTAAGAAAATTTACCTTTGTCAGTAAAGATACTGCATGGGGCACTACCAGTTCAGCTGCAGCGAAGGACCCTTGACAATCAGGGTCAGTCTTTAAACGAAAATTTGGCCTCTTGTTCAAGACAAGGATGGCCTTGTTGTCTTCTCTTGACAACACTAGGAACTTGACAATGACACTTTTTGGATTTAGCCAAAGACAAAATTGAACCCCAGAGGAATAGGATGAGCTTATGGATTTAATTCCTATTGAAATTAATGAATGTTGTGTGACTAAATCCTTAGGTCAAGTTTGAAATATTCAATCACAACGCATGTACCTAATAGGAAAGTAGCAATTTTACTCTCCATTAAATCAGGGAAAGGCCATGGCCTCTCTATGGCATTAGTATGTCAGCAAATACTGAAACCTGCTGCATCACATATCAACCATTCCCTCCTTCATCACCACATCTCCATTTTAGTTTACTTTCACGACTGCCAAGACTCCTGCTCCTGTCTTGATAGGTACAGATACAATACAGAGGTAGTAGTGAATGCCAATTATCTTGAATAGTTGGGCTATAACAAATGAGATGTACAAAGTAAGGCTTAGCAAGTTTGCCAAGATCTTCTGATGTCTGCATCAAAGATGAGATTATAAAATGAACAAAGAAAGGAAATTAAATATTTTTCAAAATCTTAGAAAAAAGTAAAAAAGTGTGGGGAGGCAAGGCTCCCTTTCAGGGGCTTACATAAAGTCTTACTGATATTTTCTTACTTATATACATAGGGCAACTGGTCTGTTTGAGACAAGAAAAAACATAAAAGACAGAAAACTCCAGAAGCCTCACTCAGAGCAGAAAAGAATCGCTTCTGGAAGGGAAAAATGAGCATGATTTTAAGATGAAATCTTAATATATTAATTTACCAGACTACATTTATTTCTTAGCAGGCAGGACCTCTGAAGGTGATCTCTCATTTTGATAATTTTGGAACTCATCACATATAGTCATCAGATATAAAAAGTCATCTATATAAGAGTTTCAGTTGCATAAATATTTATAGGTCCACTCAATTTTAAGGGTCTCAGCATTTAAAACTTTCTATCTGTTAGAGTGAAGACAGGTTACCCACATCTCAAACAGGTTCTCTCTCCTGTCTTGTCCTGCTCTCACCCCCCCTTTTCTTTTAGCCATTCCATTGTGTCTCTAATATGAAAAATTAGTAAAACTTACTATAAAATTACAAGTACTGTGTAACTATAAACTCATTCCTGTACCACTTGTAGGAGGACAAACATTTTCTCACTAGTGCTTTCATGCCTATAAAAGAACTCAAATACCTCCAAAATAATAATGATTTCTTTTGGGGGTTAATTTTTTTTTCTAATGAAAAATGTTTAATTTTAGCCTTACAGTGATCCTTAAATGAAGAAAAACATTAAAAGATAAGATTTATAAAGCTCAGTCTAATGTCGGAAAATATCTGCTAGTCTTCACAGACAACAAATGATTCTTACCTTTTTTAAGAAAAAATTGTTTCTCTCACTCTTTTTCTACCTTTAGAAAGCATAAACCATCCTTCTCCCAGTTTTCCTTAGATGGGATGCTAGATTCTGACAGCATCCTTTTCTTTCTATATCTCTATGTCCCTTTTTTCCTACCTGGGAAAATCTTGCTCATTTAAAACTCATAGGCAGTCTGCTTTGTGCACAGAAGTCAGATTACCTGGGCAACAGCATTTACTCTTACTTTTCAAGTGAAAGAGCTGCTCACCTTAGTGAAGCAGAAGGTGCTATTGAACACAGGTACTCCTTCTTGACTTTCATTTGATCTTACACACACAAGTAAATGTAAGAGAGAATTATTTTCTCCAGAATCCTCTATAGGAATTTAGAACTCAAAGTACAAACCAAATGAGTAAGTACAAACCAATGAAAACGTAAATGAGTCTGATTCAGTGTTTGCACATAGAATTTTCAGAAAAAGGCTTACACTAAACTCTATGAATGATAAAAGTACTCTGACCATTTCCATTGTCTGTGTATTTTGCTCTTACTAACTGCCTTTTTAGCTTGAGCATTGAACATTTGGAAACAATTCTGCATCAACTTGTATCTACCCAGTTCTATTGGTCAAAATAGTATCACTGCATCTTCAGGTGTTAATAAAGCCAATGAAATGTAAAAAGAATTTAGACTTTATACTTTTTCAAAGAAATAGTGCTGTGAAATTTAATGTGCCCATAACATTTGGAATGATTTTGCTTATCTAACCTATAAGAAGGGAATTCTGCAAAAGCTGCAGTAGTTATACTTGTACAGCATGTCATGGGAAAGAGTGCAAATGCTTTATTCATGAGATCCTATTAGAACCCTTGCTTATTAAAGCATTGATGTCTCAAAAGGGTTTACAGTAGCTGTTACTGAAAAATAACCCTTCCCTCCATCAAAAGAACTAAGAATTGAGAAATGTAAACAAAAGCTTCTACTGTCTCTGAGGGGAGTACTTGAGCATATATTTAAACACCCTCCAAAGTTTCCTGTAATTGTGTAAAAAGATAAAGTACTCTGTGGTAATACATCAAACTACTTAAAGGAATATGATACTGTAAGATATATTTCAGTTGTATTAGCCATGGTAATTAAAGCTGTATACCAAATTCAACTGAGATGCAGTTGATGAAAAACCATAGAGAAAGTGCGGATGAAAGCATCTAAATTATTCTATGATTCTATCTCTAACTCTATCTCATTCTATGATTCTATCTCTAACAGGCCTCTCTTGTCCCGTCTGATATATGATGCAGGTGGGCCTGATGATCACAAAATTGGCAGTTCTGCTGGGGACCACTCCAGGTTTCACAGCCTGGGCACAACCCTTGAAAGGCAGCAGGGATAATGGGCATAAAACTATCACTGCATTTCTTCTGCATGAACCAGAGAAGACTGGAAGACCTATCAGTTAGAGTTCTGTTTGGCAATGGCAGAAAATTGGAACATGTATTTCTAGTGTTTCATTAAGAAAAATTTGTGTGGAACTTTTGCTGACTTTTTAAAACCTGTCTTCAGGTCTAAGAAAATCCAAAGGTGGTTCATAAACAAAATTTTTCCTGTTACTTTCCCTTTTATTCACTTACCAAGCAAATATTTTTCCGACATCCCTTCCCCACCCTTGTGTTAAGGATAGTTAATTTTTTTGTTTGATTGGGTTTTGTAAAGTCTTTGGAATTCTTCTTTCACTGACATTACAAAACAGGGGATCATGAGTTTTTGGCCCTTATTTTCAGGGATCTGTATCTTGCATTTCTCCATATCCCAACTCAGGGCTCTGTGCACTCCCTTATTCCCCACATTTACATTGATTCTCACTCTATTCTTTCTTCTTGGAGAGAAGATAATTTAGATGTCAGCCTGTTAACTCATGTGGGCAGAAGGGCACTCTGAGAAATAAAGAAACAGATACTGGCATAATCATTATTGGGTGGCTTCAATGAGTAATTTCACCTACACAAAAAATTTCTCAAAACTATGGCTCTGCTGAACAGATGAGAGACTTTTACACTGAAAATGGACTTTAACACTTTATTTTTTTACTTTTTATTTCATATTAATCCCATTTGTGTTACTAGTTCTAGTTTTTCTGATACCTAAAGCCAGAAGAATATACCACAGCCTCTTGAAAGTTTAATAACTGCACTGGAGACAGTAAGATAGCACTGGAGACAATTAAGAAGCTATCAACAGAGCTTCTTCTAGTGGAGAGGAAACAGGTACCCCAGTTGTCCTGCCAGCTCAGCTACATCATCTTCCTGAAAATGCACAAACAGTTAAGCCAGCAGAAGAATTCTGCGTTTAGTGAAACTGCACTGGCATCATGAGCTTTGAATGTGTAGTTGCATTGCATAGAGCATAAGCATTCTTCACCCACAGGTTTGACATGCTGAAAGAACGAGTTCTACTGGTGGTGGTAGATGAGTACCACACACCCTGCTATAGCTTGACCACACATCACTGGTAGCAGCTCTTACAGCAAAGGCAGCAGAAGTGCAATTGTACCCTATCTGCTGCTAAGCCTTCTCTTCCAGTTCAAACTCACAAACACCTGTGGCTTAAGTTTAGACACTGAAAAGACCATTTGAAATGGCTCAGGCACAATCTTTTGCTCCTTCTGTGAAGATAATAATTTTCAGAAGTGAGGCAGGCCAGACAATGGGGAACCATAACATCTCTAGCTCGGGCAGCAAGATTTACTGGAGCATGGTCTGTATTTCTGGCAGCCTCAGTCAGAACAGGTAAACTCAATGTACTTGTACCATGACATTCTGAAACCCCTGAACATTTAGAGCTGATGAGTTGTCACTCTGTCTTTTGCTCACCTCAGTAAAAAATATGAAAGGATGTCCTCATATTTCAAAAAGAGGTCTTGAGAGAATTCAGAAATGAGCTTAAATAGAGAGTGTTTGCAAAAATACATTTTAAATACCAGTTGAAATAAATATTGTTAATTTCTGTACGGACTTCTTTTATATTGCAACCTAAACATTATATTTCACCTCAGATACAGTTCTAAAAGGTTTTTATAGCCCTCCCTATCTCTTTTTAATGAAATTTCACAATATTCATATGGAACACTCCATGGAAATGGAACACTCATCAATGGAAATGTTAAGTACAGACAAAAATTTCTGTTCCCTAAACTTCACTTTGGAATTAAGATATGACGAAATAATAATTTATGGCAAATCTAAAAATGACAATCATGAAAGATCTACCTCTTGAACTAGCCCAGGAACTAGTTTCCCAAAAAAAAAGAACAGAAACATTCATTAAGAGAGAGAAGAAAAGCAATTGTTGATAGTCAACAGGGAAATCAAATTAGACCTACTCATTATTTAAATGTTTTGATTTAAAAAACAGAGCTGTTAATGAGCTACCAAGACCTATAATTATCTGTGTGTCCAATTTCAGCAACAAAAGGAAAATCCTACCATGGATTTGAAAGAAAAAAGCCCACACAAACCACAAAAACACTTTAAATGTCAAAATATTGGTATTTGTTCAGCTTCTGGTGGGTGGTGTTTTGCAGTAGAAAGATTGTTTTGCTGTTTTGCTCCTGTTGATCTACCAGCTATACAACAAAAGATTCTCTGAAGTTAAGCTACAGTTTCCCAGAAATAATACTAGGATCAGCCCTGCAATGTCTGATTATATACTACATGCGGGTAATATGGCACAACTTTTTGGGGAGCTCGTGGGGATGTTTCTTGCAGAGCTCATGCATAGTCTAAATGGAATGTCAGAGAGAGCACAGGGCAATTTCAAGTTTGAAAGGATGCACAGTGCCCCTAAAAGGGTATCTAGTTGTTAGAGCAAATATCTTGCTGAATACAAGGATGAGAAGTGAAATGTATCTCCAACAAAAAAATATAGCAGTGATATGCTCATGAAGCTGCCTGTGATTCTTCTAAATAAATCCCTTGTCCCCTGTTGTAAGCAACCAAAATGATACAATCTAATTGTCGGAAAGACAGGATTTTGCAAGCTAATTGCAAATAATGTAGCTGGAGATTCAACTATTAAAAGGGCAAAAATTGAACTAGAGCAAGAAAAACAGGATCCCAAGAGATTAAATTAACAGTTTCAAATATGTATGTCTCATCATGGCACTGGTAATAGCTGATATATCTGTGTCATTATAACACTGTAAATTTAGATGCCTGTGACACCAATAATTAGGTGGTGATATTACTGCATTACTGCATCCTCTATAGCAATAACAGCGCTGTGCCTCACTTGCACAGTTCAGTGCATTTCAGCTTAGTCTTCTCACCTCGCTTTTACCTTTTCAGGCTCCAGTATTCACAACCTGTGTCCAAAACAGCAGCAATAATATTTATACTAGTTTTTCCTCTGTGATGGGGAGGGAGAAAATTTGCAAGACCGTGTTTTAACCCCACACAACCTGTGGTACTTTTAACTTTCAGGACAATGTCAGAACAGAGATCTCAGAAGATCTCAGAAGAGTAACAAAGAAAAGGTTGTCTGAAGGTAGATGCACTTGAAATCACAATGAGGTCTGTGTGTGTTCACTATTAGTTTTGCTATAGCCTCTTCCAGAGAAATAGAAGCTCTGTCCCTTTAACCATTACAGGATGGTTATTCATAAGGAGAGAGAGTCTTGACCTCCACAGCAGTACTATGAAATCCCTCAGATGCCTTGTCAAAAAGGTTTAATAGCACTGCAGTACAGGTGATACTGTAATAATTTACTTTTTGTTAGCAGTAACACAAAAGGCTCTGAGGATCTGAACTCTCACATGAAGCAACCATATCCCAAAGCTAACAGATTAATGCACATTTAAAACTTTTGGCCTTTTCTCCAGTCAAACTTTTACCTTAGGGATGAACGGTTTAATACAGCAATCCAGAAATATATTCTGTAAGATTAGGGAGGGAAAAAAATTCACACATCACATAAAGTTTTCTAAAAGTAACTACTAGATCTACATTGCCCATAAACCAATGCTTCTAGATCAGCTAGAGAGTTTTATTGGCATTGTAACCAAGATGTAGACATACCTTATTTTACTGCAGTTTTGGAGCAAGTGGAAGACAGACAAAGGCAAAAGAACAAACATGTCCCACAGCTAGTCAGCCTGATTATTAAATCTCAGCATTAGAGATGATTGTTGAACAGCTGAGTTCTCAGGGAAACTAACTTAGAAAGCATTCATTCATTATGACCCTGTCCACTCATTTGTCTTGAAGTTAAACCATCTGGCTGGGATGATATTTTTTCCTAAATTTGAAAGAAATTTCCCTTATGTACTTTGGCTATGAAATAGTCATTTATTACCAGGCCATTGTCCGTCTGTCACAATTATTATCAAATCCTCATCTGAGACATATAAGTGTATTGTGTGTTAGTGCAAGACTATGTGGGACCCATGTGGAAGAAAATAGCTTTCCTCTCCTTTATAGTAGCAAGCTTATGACAATAAAATTGTATAAAATCCATTATTATGGTAGTGAAAATGTTGTTTCATCAAGTGATGAACATCATGTTAAATTTATGAAAGTGAACATTTTCTCCCTGTCCTTTTTAATTGGACAAACAAGATTTCTTATGGCTTCTAACATAAAAAAAAATGCAGAATCCTTTACTGGATTCTGTGGTCGAGCAAAATTAATAGGAAAGTAAAATACTCACATCTTGGTCATGCTAAAACACTAGGAGTTCTATTATTGACTTTAATACAATCATCAGTATCTAGAAATTAGTATAAAAAAGCACATTATTGTATGTGTGGGATTATTGTACTTGCTCTGAATTCTTTATGCCAGGTGAAAGGGCCAATGCTTAGTAAAGCACCTAAAATACAGTCATGAAAAATCACCACCAATAAGAACCTCATGAGCATCCTCCTGAAAATTCTATATGCATCCAAAAGATAGTTCTCAATACAGGATGTTTCTTAGCCCTGACTTGTGGTGCAGTCTGGCTCCCTTGAAATGACTTCTGTTTCTTGCAAGTTATTTGCACACTGTAGATCTCGCAGAGCTTTGGAAAATATCCCACTATAGCTTCCCACTGGACATATGAGTAGATATTCCCATGAGTACTGTTGGAGTTCCCCAGTCCTGAAAAGGGTTTTGTTTTCTAGTGGGAAGGACTATAGAAAGCAAAGCTTTTCTTATGTTACATATTCAGGACAGGCCTTTTCAGAGAACATCAGCTACTTCAAATTGGATTTTATAACAGCAAACTTAACATTGACATGAGCATGATAAATAGAACTGATCAGACAGGAAAAAAAATGCTGTTTCACTGAAGCTGAAACATTCTGACACATCAGTTTTGATAAAATTTTTGTCAGAAGGGGGAGAAAAAGATTAATCATTAAATTCTTAAGCATGGCTGTAATAACCTGTTTTGAGGAGTCCTACAGAAATCTAGCATTGTGATCCCTCTATGACATTAACAGGCATCTGAAATGAGAAACTCAGTTCAATAGGAAATGAACTACTGCATCAGAATCTTCTATACTCTAAGTGCAAAATTAAGCCCTAGGAAGTCTCCTTTGACAAAGGCTTACTTCTTACCATTTTCTTAAGAATTATTGGTTTTTATTGGCTTTGAATATAACCTGACACAACTTCCATCTCATCTGAAGCCCCAAAACACTTTGTGTGAATATTTAATAATAGCCCTTCACTCATAAGATCACTTTAGTTCTGTTATTTGTGAAACTACTTACATTCAAACATTTCTAGCACACCAGATGATTACCATTACCATTATGACTGTCTTCATCTATTCTCCTCAAAGTTCAGAAGGGCATGATTTCTTCCCAAAATGAGAAATTGTAAACAATGTTTACAAACTATAGACTGGTTTTTTGCTTGGTATTTTTAAAAATACATATAACCCTGAGAATAAAGTAATTGAAAAGCAGTGGGAACTTAAAGCTCATCAGGCTGTTTCTTGCAAGTTGTTACCAGAATTTGGGCTCACACTATCTTCTTTGAGCTGCCTAAGAATGCGGTATCTTGTAAACTTCTCTATTGTCTATAAAGAAGTTTGTTACATCCAAAATACAATTTTACCCATTCGAAAACAATTTACTAGGCTGTGGTTCACTTTAGGGTAAGCCAGAAAGGATTTGAGGAAAGCATTTATTGCAGTTTAATGGCACCCATCTAGAACTAGTTTGAAGTTGAAATAATAAAATCAAACCGAATGTTTGAAAAGTGTATAGCAAGCATGTCAGCTTTTGCACTCTCTAGTAGACAGCTACAATTTGGACATCAGTTTCTCCTCACCAGCATTTGTCCTGCAAATCTACTTCTGCTTGTCCACACTACTACTGTTTCTGTAGCCATGGTCAGAGACAGAAACTCCTCTCATTTCCAGATCATGTTTGTGCACTGCTGGCAGCCTGGTATTTAATGAAAAAGAAAAAAAAAGAAAAATCATGTAATGAGGTGTGGGCTGGGAGTATTCCCAGAGAAGAAAACTTCACAAAAATGTGATGTTGCAGCACACATCTGCTCTCCAGTTAGGATGTGGACATTGTGATTTCCAGGCTCACTTTTTGACAATCACTTCCACAAATGAATGATAAAAACAGGCATTACAAACAATTTGTTTGAGTTATGGAAGCAAAAATAGATTAATTCATATGAAGTACTCACTTGCATATGAAAAGGGATTTCCATAGGGGTGCTTGCAGAAAACCAAACGCATGAAAACTGTGAACATTGAAATTTATGCTCATGCCCACAGCGTCCCTACCCATGGCAGTGCAAGTTGGAACCAGATGATTTTTTAAGACTCCTTCCAACCCAAACCATTCTATATCATATATTTCCCACTTGCCTTATCCTAGAATTTGCAGTTTCTGGTACAGTTCAATGCTTCTGCTCTGAGAGTGCCTAATTCAGTGAGATGATGTTTACCAGCTGAGGGAGCAGTCACAGATAATACTGATTCCTCTACAAAGGGCTATGGTTTTGCTGCTTGGAGGAAAAGACTCACACACTGTAAAGCCACAGTGCCAAGTTTCAACAGGCATGGCAGAGACTTTCTGGGCAACTTTGTACTGTCACCACCTGTCTTGCACTGAGGAAACTGCACATGAAATTAACTTGGCCTGAACACAAGCATTGGAAGCAATATTGCCAAATTACCTTCCAGTTCTGATCATATCTCTAAGTTTAGTCTTAGGCCATGGCAATAAAAAAGTATTATTTCTAGTATTATAGCTTAGAATCAAGACACCATCTCTAATAATAATTATTCCAAAAAAATTAAAATTCTTACACTTCTAGTTTTAAATTGGGGTGTGCAAAACAAAGCAGCTTCTATACATTTTACTGGATACAAAACAAGTAAGATTTTAACTTCTAAAATGTGGACTTTTGAAAACCTTTTTAAGTTTAAAGCATATATAAATTGTCACTTTTCTAAGCAATCAAATAAATACAACATGGTATACTATGTGCATGGATGGTACAATGAAATTACTAAGAAGCTCTGATTCAGTTTCTTTAATCAAGGAAGAAAAGTAAACTAGAACTGCTTTGAAGTATTCTTACTCATCTATTATTTTACAGGTTAAATGTTTATTAAATTTACAAATGATTTACTGCAGAATTTTCCCTAAGGTGTTTGCAAATTCGATGTCACTATGAAAGATTAATGTGTGTTTAAGCAAACCAGAATAGCCTAATTTAATTACTTAGGACAATTCTTAAATAATGCTTTACTGACTGCTCAGCAATTAGATGCATTGCCTTAAGAAATATAGACTTAACATGTGGCGTGGTGAATCTCATTTGACAAGAAGAAATTTATTTTCATTTCTTTGTCATTTTCTTGTAAAAGCTTCAGGTGTGCAGTACAGTTGGTTTGAGCAAGGTGTAAGTGGGCTGAGGGGTGAAACCCAATTGTGTATCTGATGTGAGGAATTACTGAAACAAGAGGACAGAATGCTGAGGCTGGCAAACATAATGGTAAGTTGACCTGCATGCGGTTAGACCCTGGCAGGGCAGCCTGGCAGGGATCCTGGCAGGGCAGCCTGGAGTCCAGCAGCTCCCTGAGCACTGGGGGCTCCCAGGTGGGTGATGCCAGGGCCTGACTGTCAGGGCTGGGGCAGCCAGGGGAAACTGCGGGAGCCTCAGCCCAGGGTATCAATCCCCTCCCTGGGGACAGGGATGGACCAAGGCCAGAACAGGGTCTTGCAGGACAGCCTAGTTTGGGGGCCCCATGGTCAGGCCAGACAGGGATGTGGGGACCTGGAGAGAGGCCCTACTGTGGCATCACTGAGGCAGGGACTCGGCCCCTTGGACATGGCTCAGAGTCCTGGGCTACAGCTGGAGTGGGAGAACTGCAGACCCTGGGCAAGAACAGTTCAGGACAGTTTTGGCTATAATTGTAAGAATTCAGATGCAAAAAGTGACATTTTTCTCATCAAACTTCTCACATGCATGATATAGATGGAAATACCCTTTAAAGACAGTAGAAAGATGTTTTGAGATGATGCTACATATTCATTAAACTATTCTGATAATTAGAGTCTGTGTTTTGGGCCAGAATCTGCCCATAAAAATGACTAGATAAATATTTAATTAAAATAACATTTTTCCACAGCAAATGACATTTTACTGCATCTTGATCAAGAAATCAAATTACTGCTTTATTGCCTATTCAAAGAGCACAAATTGTTAGATCTGTTTATCCATCAATTAATGTACATTGATACAATGCCACTAATAGTTCTCTCAGTATGAACAGTTTCAACATACTCTCCAATGAAATACAAAATCAGGCTTCATTTAGTACTTGTGCTATATTTTGTTTGCCACATCTATTTATTTATATCTGGAAATTTTACATCTTTTATGTTCAAATATTTTTCACATGCTGTGTAGAGAACTTTCTGTTCCATCTGAGCTCAATTCTGAATGTATTATTGATTTCAGTTGCACAAAACCTTGCCTATTGCTGGTTTAGAAGGTTTCTGTCTTTCCCCCCCAACAGGATATTTTATGCAGTCCAGAGAAGCTGTAGCATTCTGGTTTTATTTAATCTAAAATTCAGCAGTTTGTCGAATCCATATGGTGCAGATAATCTAAAGCCTTAACAGTAGTAGATAGAATACAAAGAATATCAAAGGAAATGGGAATGGAAACCATAATTTTTCAAGGCTTTTGATATATCTGTCATGTAAAAAAGGGTTACGAGGATCAGAAAATGATGGTTCAATTAGTTTTATCTCCTGGGACACAGAAACAACTGGAGAAAACTACATTATAGCATTAGAGGTTTTTTTGAGGTTTTTTGGGGGGTTTTTTTGGTGGTTTTTGGGTTTTTTTTGATGCATGCAGTAAAATAGTTTATGTGCATGCGAAAATCTGATCTGTGCACTTAGATTTTTTTTGCCGTTCCTTCTCCATTTCTACATCTAATTTATTGAATGCTCCCATTATGAAAAAATTTTTTGATACTGCGTGTATCAAAGCTCAGTCTCAGCTACTCCTACACTTATTGGCCATCCAGAAAGATACAGCTGTCATACATTGGTCTGACATATGCCAAAAAATCCAGGTGAGCAAGAGAAGTAGTGATGAGTTGCTGACAGAAGATATTAAGTGAAAAATGCAGGGAGGTCATTTGATTTGCAAGTACTCACAATATACCCAATTTTATCTATGTATCTTCAAGGTGCTCATCAGAACTCCTTTCCTTGCAAACCCTTCTATTCCAGCTAGTCTGTGGAGAGATTGCTGTGAGAAGAAAAAAATTCTAGTAAGTACTTCTATCAGGTAGAACTTTCTTCCGCTTTTAGCTACTGGTTCAAGGCAAACATACTTGTTTCCCTTGAAATATACATGCAACACACTTCCAGAGCAGTCAACTAAAGCAAAACAAACATTCTGTATAACCTTTTTAAGGGTAAGAAAGGAGAGATTTCCAAAGCCACAGAAAAAAGATGCTCTGTTGTCCGCGCTATGGATATACAAAAAGATTTTAACTTAAGATTAAAAAAATAAAAATAAAAAGAAAAGCTTTAGAATTTTCTTTGGACAATTGATCCAGCTTTTTCTGGTCTAGAAATACTGAGGAAATTGTAAAAAATCTAATTGATCCTGTAAGATGTAATCTAATTGACCCTGTAAGATGTCAAATCTATTTAAAAAACACTAAACTTCCTCCTCCCCAAAAAAAAATCACCAAAAAAGTTATCTTTTATTTCTGCCATTTCAAGTAACAAGAAAAGACAACAGTTCCTCTAATTGTCTGGCCTTTTTCCTCAACAGAAGTGTGGGGTTTGTAATAAATGAGCAATGGACAATTATCACTGCTCTGCAAGCATCTATAGGAATATTAACACTGAAGATCCATGCTTACATCACAAATTGGCAATTTCTTTAAAAGATAGGGAGCTCCTTCTAATTCAAACAGCAGACATTTTGGTATATTATTAACAGCTCTAGCCTGGGTCACTATTTTATGCTGACAAATACTTGCTTTCAGATAGGAAAAGTGAAAAAAGCTCAGTCCCAAAGAGATGTGAGTCAGAAGAGTCCTATCTAATAAGATACAGGAACTGGGTATCTGCAGCAGTGGTATACTTATCATCATTCTTCAAGATTCAGCTTAGAGTGTAACAGTAGTACCTGTAGAGAAGAAATAAAAGATTCATTTGACATTAATGAGCAAACAAAGAATAGACAACTAAGAAACACTTTGCAACTTTTGATGATTCAAAAATTTTAGAGCGATGAAATAGATGGTCACTCAGACCTAAAAATACATGGATCTTTTTGGTAGAGTGTTTTAGCCCACTATGTTAGTTTCAGGGAATAAATGGATATTCAAAGAGACCCAAGTTTTGTGAGACATGTACTTGCTATGTGATTCTGAGTTCCTGAGTAGTTTGGCACAAGTTCCATGGGAAATATACTGGAGGTCTTTATCAGAAAATCACATCTATCTGTTCTGCTTGAAGAGGCTAAGGAACAGATTATGGTTCAGATAGAGACACTGAAGGGGGTAGGAGCAGATATAGACTAGAGCACGTAAGCTCCAGTACCCAAAGAGTGTATGAAAAGAAACACTTTTAAAACTAACGTGTCTATTCACTGTTATTTAAGGATACACATTTCTCAGCTATTATTCATTAGTGTGCAGTTACTGAGAATGCAGGTACTGACAGTAGTCAAGTTTGTTAATATTGGTTTGAAAGAGAACTGTAGCCTGAAACCATAATTGTATTGGAAAGAAAAGAAAATCAGTTAGGCTGCGTTATGAGGAGGTTATTTATTACCAAATCATTAACTATTTCTGTCCTAAGAACTAGGGGTCAATTGGCCCAGAAGGGTACTTTATCAGTGCAATATTTTGTCAGTAATACAAAATAATAAGTAAATGTGGCTCTGTTGCTATTTATATTTGTAATTAATAGGCCTAAATGTAGAGGTCTGAACTTGATTGGAAACTCTGATTTGAGCTCATGATTCTTTATTCAGAAAAATGCTTTATTTAGAAGAAAATACTACCTCCTCCTTGTGAGAGTTTTACAAAAGCCACATATAATGGTTGTATATGACTAGCTGAATTTTGAACTCACAGAAGATTAAATATTTTGTCATTGCATTTATATGCGGGAGGCTCAGGAAGTGTCTGGCTCAAAAAGAAAACCTGGACCTATCCATTCCATAGCAACACAGGCCTGACATGCAAAGCTTTTCCATAGGTACAGGCTCACAGAAAACCTTCTGACACACGCAGTGGAACTCAGTATCCAACAAACGCCTCTTTGAAACCTTGTAGCTGTAATGATTTTTCAATCTATTAATTGAATAGAAAGAATAAATCCGATTTCATCTGTACGGGCCGAGGTTTGCCGGAAGTGGCGGCAGCGCGGGGGCCGTGCCAGGGCCGTGCCGGGGCTGTCCCAGTGCCGGGGCCGTGCCGGGGCCGTGCCAGGGCCGTGCCGGGGCTGTCCCAGTGCCGGGGCCGTGCCGGGGCCGTGCCGGGGCCGTGCCGGGGCTGTCCCAGTGCCGGGGCCGTGCCGGGGCCGTGCCGGGGCCGTGCCGGGGCCGTGCCGGGGCCGTGCCGGGGCCGTGCCGGCGCTGCCCGGGCCGGCCCCAGGCGGTGCCGGCGGCTGCAGCGGCCCCAGCGCAGGGCACGGCCGAGCCCCTCAGCCCCGGGGAAAGCCTGGGCAAGGGAGGGCAAAACGCTGCCCGGCAGGCAGGGCTGAGCCAGGGGAAGGGAGCGAGAAACAGCCCTGAGAGCCCCGAGGGGACAGCGGGAGCAGGGACGGGAGAGACCCGGCAGGGATGGCCCTGCGGCCGGGAGAGAGCCCGGGCGGGCGGGTGGACGTGGCCGGAGGGGAGCTGCAGCCCATGGAGAGCCCACGGTGGAGCAAGCTTATCCCGAAGGATTGCAGACTTTGCCAATGTCCCAAACTGCAGCATGAGGAGTAAGGATCCTCAGAGAGGCGCTGTTAATGGACTGAATCAAGGATGAAAGAGTGAAGTTGAACCTGAGAAAAGGGGAAATGGGCGGAAGTTATTTTAGTTTTTGTCTTTGTTTCTCACGATCCAAGTAAATTGGATTTCAATTGGCAGCAATAAATTTGCTTTCCCTAATCTGGATAATTTTTCTCAATAATGGTGACTGGTAAATCCCTGTCTTTATCTCTACCCATGTCCTTTTTACCTTATTTTCTGACCCTGTTCTTTGAGGAGCGGGAGTGAGAGAGTGGCTGATTGGGTGTCTGGTGGCCATCATCAACCCATCACAGAAACTAAATAAGAATTTAAATCAAACATTTTTTAAACTTCCATCATATTCAAGATCTAGTGTGTAGAATATTGCCAATAACAGGTTTTCTGTAAAGAGGCTTTATCCTCTCATGTTGTTAAACTCAGGAGTAACGCCTCTCTAGCATTAAGCAGTGTTTTGGATGGGCTTCACAAGCGCTCTGAATCAGTTTTGCAGATAGTGCAACCAGGTAATCCAGTGTGACTCATACACATTGGACTTGTTAGCAATTGATTGAAAACTTCAAATTCTGCAGTGGCAATCACAATATGCCAAGAGAGAGGAAACTGATAACCTACATGTTTCTTTCAAAAGCATAATGAAGCAGGAGCCTGACATGCTGTGCTGGAAGTCCATTACACCCTTTAGTGCAGATTTAAAGAATTTTTTAAACAGAATTATAGTTTCTTTAATCTATTATACAAGCATTAACAATTGTATTTCTACTATGCTTTAGATTGCAGTACCAGGAGCAGTGAAAATGTTTTCTGGGTTATTTTTTTTGATCTCAGTAGTTTCTTACATTATCTCATGTAATTTCTATGGTCTGGATTGTTCTGCTGATTCAAAGCATCATCAGGCACCCAGGTTTTGCACAGGTCCAACAGAAGTTCCTAAGAGAAGGCTCAGTATTATTAGCAGTAGCAGTGAAATCCACACAGCAGTCCATTAATTTTAGTTGAGGTAGAGCCTGGGGTTTCACATGCATGCTTTGTTACCTTAATGAACTGGGATAAATATCTTAAATATCCTGGTGGGGCTTAGTATTCTCTGATTTCAGATTTGCACAGATTTCTGATGTAGTATGATAGAGTGAGCTAATGCAAACAGTCAAACTTCTAGGTGCAAGCCCTTTTCTCCTGAAAAATCATTCTTGAATAAGTAGTAAAAACATCTCAATACAAATAGTATATCTGATGAAGATGGTCCTGCTGTGGTGTAATTCTGTTTTGTAGGTTAAAATACCACATCTGTGAATACTTTTAAAAGGTGATTTTTAGACCACCAGTGGGTGGTTAGTTTTCCTGGAGAGCTTTCAATTTGCTGTCATATTCTCTAAAGTGAATTTTTACATACCCTCTCATATCATCTGCTGTCAGTGACTTTGTATCCTATTAGTTGTCCTAATATGCTTGCAATATTATTTTGCCTGGCATATTCCTTGTGCAGGTGACAAACTGAGGAGCAACCTTTCAAAACTCCAGTGAGGAGCAGTGTAATGAAAATATTTATCCACATTTACTTACTGTGGTCTGATTGGCACCTATCCTGAGTGTCTATTACACTGCATGAATTTAGACTTAAAATTGTTGAAGTAACACTATAATGCTGTCCTGGGCTGTCAAAGTTGTAGTATTTCAAAACTAATGTTTTATTATTTTTCTTTTAGGCTAACTTGCATTTTGACCAATTTTTCTGTTCTACTATATTTATTGAGGAAACTCCTTACTGGTCATCAGTCAATTTATTAATGAATTTATTAAGCTGTCCTGTGTTCCATTTTGTGAATATAGCAGTTAACAACAGTGTTTATACTTCTGGCATGATCTTCTGCTGATAGCTTGCTTTTATAATGTCTTGATAGATTTTCTATGTTTTCAGGAAAATCCAGGTATCTTTTGTATCTCATTTGCTGCAAAATGTTCTTTTACGACACCAACTGACATTAACTTATTGGGTTGTTTCTCCCAAATTTAAGATTTGATTTTAGTTCTAAGAATTTCATACTTACTCTTTGTTTCCATCAGAAATATAGATTTCTCATTTTCCCTGCACTTAACAGGATGCTTCCTCTGTCAGAACAGCTGGCCCTTCTACCTCTCTCATATCACACATTAAGGCATCATTGCTTCACTGCCATGAGTAGGGCTTAGCTTGTTTGCAAGTCTCACTTTCTATATGAACAGTTTTGGGCTCATATCTCTTGGTTGGTTCTCTATTTGTTAGACAAAATTAAAACTGTGTTGTTAAACTCACCATTTAAAGTATTTTTGAGATTTTGGCTCTCTAATTTTTTTTCTCTGAGGGAGGGAGGAGAAAGTACTTTGGGTATCTCCATACTTGAAAATCATTGCTTCTAATATTCCTTTTTAACTGTTCTAGATTTTGGGGGGTAGATGGATACTGCTGATGTTTCACCCTATGTAGAGGGCCCAGAGTTGGATTTTGATGCTCCTTTTAGGTTTCTTCCAACTCAGGACATTCTAGGAGTTTTACTTTTTTTTTTTTTTTTTTAGGTTAATATTTTTCTCTGTGTATTTCAGATGTGATCACTTTGAATTTCTGTCTTGTAAGAGCAGTTTCTTAATATTAACAACAGCTGATAATCCATCATCATTTGCCTCAGTGGGTTTCACATTTCTCCCAATTTTTTTTCGTTTTGTGAATAGCTTATTCCTCAGAAAAACATACCTGAAAGTTCTTGAACAGCACACCTATACTTTTTCTTTCTACTTAAATAAGCTTGCCACTTATATCCTAATCTTTTGTCCCTGTGTATATTAGAAAATGAGTGACTATGTAGCCTGCAGATCATTTATCTATCTCAGGTCTTGCAAAGTTTCGGCCCCATTAGCTTTTTCTGCCTATTCAAGCTTTCTGAGATTTGCACATTGATTTCAAAGTAGATGAAGTCATCTTTCTTTTTTTAAATTCTGACCCCTTACTTAGAGTTCACTTAAGCTGCTAAAAGAACTGAATATCCTGTTATTAATGATTTTAAAGCATATTTTCAGCAGCTCAACTGCAAGAGCAAGAATTCTTCAATCACTTTATTTTATCTTGGAAATAAAAAAGGCCATAATGAAACAGTGGGAAAAGCTGCAACTGGTGCTGTAGTTTTATAGAAAAAACAGCATACCTATATAAGACACATGATGTATTTATTATTTTGCTAATTGCTTTGTATAAAGTCTTCAGTCATGATATCCATCATCACTATACTGCTGAAGTCCATGTACCTTGTCTACTAATATCAGCTGCAGGTCTAGCCCCCTGATCAGGTAAAATGATTTATTTTTCTGGTTAAATGATTTTTTCTGGTTAAAATGATGTTTCTAAAGACCATTTTGGAATAAATGATTTTATGTGGCCAAACGTTCTGAAATGCTATTGGCTCTAATTCAGTTATTATATTTCTTAGTAAGTAATTTTTTTTTTTAAATTTAAAGGTTACATTAGTTTAGGGTTTTAAAAACAAGATTCAAGGAACATCCTCACAAAACTTGGTTTGGATTAAGTATTTTGCTCATTAGAAGAAATTTGGAAAACTAGCCACAATTTTTTTTCTAGGCAATACATTAAATAGAATATTCACAACCTCTTAATCAGCTGAGTATTACTTTGCTTATTACAGTGTAGCACAGAATAATTTTAAATTGCTTTATTATATTCTTCATTCAATCAAATAACAAAATGCGCATAAGAAAATAGTCAATATACAGATTATTTTTGCTTAATATTAAAGCCCTCACATATATGTGATCTCTAGGAGTTTCCATTATGTACAAAGGAAAGCTAGTTGGAATTTTAGATTTAACAAAAGGAGGGAGTTAACTGCTTCTCATTCCATCTGTATCCAAAATGAAGTGTTGTTGATATCTTTTTCAAGATGAGGCATTCCAGGAAAATCCCATCTGAAATCCTTTATTTTAGAGAAAATACTCAGTCCTACTTTAATTATAACAGAGGAACTAAGTGACTATCCAGTCTAGCAAGGTTCTGGGGGAGAGATTTGGTCCTTGAGGCCTGTCAGAGAGCCTGTAGGCTAAAACTGAGCACAAGTGAGTCTTGTTTTATAGTAGCTTTCTTTTTTAATCAGGTCACCATTCTTTGCTATTTTATTTTGTTTTATTTTATTTCAAACTCTGTGTTTCTCTATTGAATTATATGTAAATAAAACTGTATAAAATCCAAACTCTTTAAATTTCAACTGTATGTGAACTTAATCATGAGTTGTGAATCCAATTCTTCTTTTCTCTCCATTCCTGTATTTCTTTGGTCCCTCGCATCAAAGGACTGGGTATGGTTGGAGTTTGGCCAAAGTGTATTAAGAATCAGACACAGGAAAACCCCAGGGTGGCAGCCTATGCTTAGTCTATGTCCTTGGTAGTGCCCTGACTGAATGTTGTCTTTCTGAATTGTCTTTATTATTTCCCCATTTGTATCAACATGAGAAGTTCTGTTTAGCTTTTGATTATGCAGGGTATTGGACGTTCTTCCTCCCCAGATATAGTCTGTTATCCCATTCATTCTATCTTACTCACAGCACACTAAAAAACCCACAAGCTAAAGCCTCCAACTAGTTTTCTGAACAGCACCAAGTTCATATCTGGCCAGCACTCTCTTTTCAGTCAGTCATCCTCCAAATGACAAGCTCCTTAATTTTCTTTTCTAAACATCCAGAAATAGCTCAGTGTGGGACTCCCCTCCTGGCTCCTTCACTGTTTGTCCCTAACTAGAGATTTGATTCTTCATGCTGAATAGCTCCTCATACTCTGCACTGTCTGTTAATTATCTTTTGATTGACTCCCAGCTCTGCCAGCCACTCTCTCCGTTCACTCTTTCAGAACTTAACTTCAACTCATATCAAATTCTACTTCATTAATGACTATCACTGTCTCACTGCAGAAAGCTTCTCAAAACTTTTGACTTCTCAAACTAGATCATGTGTACATGTCTCAAATTAATTTCACTCCCATTTGAGAACTTGCCAAGATACAGCACATTTCTGTGAGTTACTGTGGCCACAAGCCATTATTTCAAATGCAAACAGCAATTTGCTTTACTATAGCCTTTAATTAGTATGCAATTAACCTGGATATGTCATCACTGCATAGCTATTATTATTAATTATTCTATGCTAGCCAGGGCAGCTGGTTTTCTCTTATGTTTCCTCAAATACCATTAACAGTAGATTTCTGAGCACTTCAAAAAGCCAGACTGTGCCCAGATTGTTAATGTTCTCTGACCTTTGGGGAAGCCTAATTAGAATAGTTGGAGAATTTCAAATGGAAATAAAGAGCATAGCAATTTATAATTAGGTTTAAGCATTTGGCTCCAGAAATGGTTCAAAGGAAGTTAGATTTCCTTGGTGGTTTACCATGCACTTAAACCAAATATTCTGTACATTGAAGATAAACCTGTTTGAATATGATATGTAATAAGGAAAATTAGAATTGCAGCCATGAGAAGGCATCCTAACAGCAGCTTTTGTATTTTACCAAAAGCTACCCACTTTTTGTCCCTTTTCACACTAGTTATCTTAGTTTCAGAGTCAAAGTGTTTGGAAGCAAGAGGAAACCAAAACCGCGTTGATATTGGACTGATAGTTTGTCTGAGGGAAGGAGGAATTTAGAAAGTTTTGTTTGGATCTATATTTAAATTATGTCAGTAATACATAAGCAGGATATAATTACATAAATCTGTATCTTGATCCAGATGCAGACCTTTCATCTGAGATTATCATTACAGAAAATACAAATGCTATCACTGCTTCCTTAGAGACATTTAATGGAAATAATGACTCATTGACTATTTAGAATAATTTGATAGATTCATAGAAACATTAGGATTGGAAAACACCTCCAGTATCCTTGAGTTCAGCCTTTGACTGAACACCGGCCTTACAACTTAACCAAAGTAATAAGTTTGTCCATGTCCAGTTATTTCTTGAATACTTGGAATTTTAACTACACTTCTTCCCTGAGCAGACTATTCCAGGGCTTCATAACCCTTGCAATGAATAAATTCTTCCTGATGTCCAACTAAACCTCCCCTGGCATTGCTCGAGGCCATTCCCTTTTGTCTTGCCACTAGCTGCCTGTGAGAAGAAGCCTTACCCACCTGGCTAAATCCTCCTTCCAGGCAGTTGTACTGAGCAATAAGGTGCCTCCCAAGCCTCCTTTTCTCCAGGTTAAGCAAACTCATTTCCCTCTAGACCCTTCACCAACTCCATTGCCCTTCTCTGGACACATTCCAGCACTTCAATGTCTGGCCTGTAGTGAGGGGCCCAGAACTGAACACAGGATTCAATGTGTGGCCTCACCAGCGCTGAGTACAGCAGAACATTCACTGCCCTGGTCCTGCTGAACACAATATTGCTGGCACAAACCAGAAGACCAGACTGGCCTTCTGGGCACAGCTGGATTGTGTTCAGTCAGCTTTTGACCAGCATTCCCAGGTCTTATTCTGCTGGGCATCTTTCCAGCCATTTTTTCCCCAGCCTGTGGCATTGCATGGGCTTGTTGTTACCCAAGTGCAGGATCTGGAACTTCACTTTATTGGACCTAAAGCAAGATGGGACCATTGACCTTGTCCCATCAATCCAACCTGTCCAGATTCGTCTGCAGATCATTCATACCATCCAGCAGATCAACACTCCCACACAACTTGGTGTCATACAAAAACTCATTGTGGGTTCACTTGACACCCTCATCCAAATCCATTTTCTTACACAATATGTTATTGCACAATAGGAAAAAAACAGAAACAGGGAACTTAGGTGCAATAGAGCATGGTTGGGAGGAAAACCCAGTAGTAATATTGTCTCTGTCATTGTCATCTACAGGGAAGGATCTGTGGCTCAGAGCTGTAAATTTAAGTGTTTCTAGTCAGAAAAAGCATGTTGAGACTGTGAGAAGACAGCAACACTGTGAACCCAGCAGTGTGCAGGGATCCATTGACTTAGCTTTAGGTGTTAGCTGCTGAGCTGAAAGCATTACAGCTGGATTAGGCTCATGCTGTATCCTCACTTGCCAGTCAAGGCAGGCACAATTAACCCGGCTCTAACCTTGCTCTGCAGAGAGCCCTACCTCCACCCCACACCACAATGTGCATTTGTTCCCTCCCTTCAGGAGCCAGTTCATCAATCCCTGACACAGCATCGCCTGAGTGAGGAGGCACGCTTAGCTGCCATTAGTTACCATTTCCTGCACACCATTCATTTTTTCCTCATTGGTCATGTCAGCTAACAGTCTGCAGAGGTTCTTTCAGTAGTACCATTTCTTCTCCTTTGTGTAGTCTCCAGCACAGGCTAAGAATGAAAGAAGAAAATCAGTGCAATCTCAGCAATGTGGCAGTGACTCCTCTCCCCACAATTTGATGGATTGATCCATGTTCTTCTCCTAAGTTAATACAGTAAGAGAGAAAAGCAGATTTTCCACTAGGACTAGATTGGTTCTAAGCCAAAAACATCAGTATTATCGTGTATACAGATACTCAAATTTTAATGAAATAAACGCCATGAGACACAGTCACTAAACAATAATTTCAAAACAGCTATTACCACCATAGCAGCACTGATGTTTTGCAGATGGGATAGGTGTCTAATCTCCTTATTGCACCTAGATATAATTGTTTAGACATTCAGGTGTTGTATTAAAACGTTGTAGGCACTATGGTAATTAGCTTGTAGGATTATAATTTTTAACCTGAAGATGTAGACTATTTTTTCTTTAATCAATAGCAAGAAATGAAGAAAGAGTCAGACAATAAACTAGGAAAATGTTCTGTACTGGCTGTTCCTCAAAAGTAGTGTTAATAAATGCTCCTCTCATTTTTGGCCAAGGGGATGGGTAGCTTAAGATAAGCTTCTCTACTTAACGTAGTTCTGTGATCATGCATTTAATTTTACCATTTTTATCAACATAAGGATATAAGAAAGGAGAAAAATAATAAAAAACCTTTAGTGGAGCACAATCTTAAGTTCTCAGAACTCCATGCTAAGTAAATACAAGTTAAAGCCCTAAAATAATATCATTTGCAAGCTCTGAAAACCAGGAGTTTTGTATGTAAGAAATCTGTGAAAAACCTAACACAGTATGATAACCTGTATGTGTCCTGGCTTCTCTTTTGTTCTCATTGTTATATTGACCTATTTTCTAAGGATTTATTACTGCTTATCAGAGAAGTTCATGAAGTATGTGTAAAAAAAACCAACTGGTTGATACACTTTTTTTTTCTTTTTTTTTCTTTGGATGACTCTATGCTGTAATACACTGGTTTTTTGTGGTCCGTTTTATTTTGTTTTGTTTTTTTGTGAAACATTTCTTTTCATTTGCCTTAGTATTTAAGCAAATATTTCATTCAAAACCTGGAAAAAAGAATGCGGAAAGTGTTTAAGAATGTGCTTCTAAAGTGTCAGTCTACTAGCATGAATCTGCAGTAAAAAAAAAGAGTTTAAAGGTTTGGATTAAATTAATTTTTTACTTCTGGAAATACCTTTCTCCCAGATTCTATGCAGCTTTTATCAGTAATATTCCAAGGTCATGGTCATCCTTCAAAATCTGATGTAATGTTTTTCATGGATATTTCTGATAGCAAATACCTGAAGATAAGCACTGGCATTTTATGTCAGCATTAGAATGGTCTATTATTTTGCTCTTGTGATTTATGATAAACCTAGGAACACAACATTTAATTTCATCTAAATCTCTAGAGTGTTGTAGATTCCGCAGAGACACAAAAAAATTCCAAAAGATTCCCTTTTTTTGCAGGAAAAAGATAATAAAAAACAAACAAAACCCCCCATGATTCAGCTCTGATAGGTATTATCCCTTTCCATTGTCTCAGGAACTAGTCTTGAAAATCTGTTTACCTGGCAAGTCACTGTTTTGTCTTCTCTGAAAGGGTATTGAATTCTGATTTTTCTAATGAACTAATGTTCATTAATGACTTAATGGTCAGAAAACAGATCCTTTTCATTTCATTAAAAAAAGCTGGAAAGTATGTGGAAGAGGAGACATCCAGAAAAGTTTGCACTCTCAGGTACAAAATAGTTTACTTGTTCCGGAGCATAAAGTCTGCTATTACCTATAAAGCTGGCCACACATTCCCCTGCAAAAAGTACAATATGGCAAGAGATTTAAGATGCCTCTTGGGATGTATTTCTTTTGATTTTTCAGTTCTACCCTCAAGTGTTCTTAGCAGTGTAATTCCATGCAGAATTTGCTGATGCATCCATAAAATAGAAGTGTTTCTAATCTTAAATTTGACCCAATGCATTTTGTCTCTGTCCTGTTTAGAGCATGATTTCTAGACCTAGGAATCACTTCTTAATCTTTTTTCTTTGTTCACAGCATCTTTTTGACAAACATCAATGAAAATGGATGGTGGGTGAGTGTTGTTGAGTCAATTCAGATTAGAAAGGTTTTTATGGCTCCTGTCCCATAACACTGCTACCATTCCTTGGAAAAGGATTCACTTCCTTAGAATTCCTGTCTTTGAAAAAGTTGATTGTGTTTACTTACTTGTTGAAGAAGTGCTTTCTAATGAAGCTTCATCTCTAACCTCAGCATGGAATGGATCAAATTCTGAGCCATATATTTATGAGAGTTTGGAAAAATAGCCTTCAATACAAGCCCAGGTTCGACTCCATTGCTCTCCTTGCACCTAAAATTTTATGCCAGCTACAGAAATTCAAATTTTAAGATACTATTAGGTACTGATTTATGAACCTCAGAATCAGTAGTGTCATAATGTACTTAAAAAAAAAAAAAGAGAAAATTAAATTTTATTTTCTAAATCTGATTTAGGCATTAAAAAAGTGTTTTGTATCTCTGTTTGCCTCACTGGCTATTATACTTCTAGTTCTACTTTTTACAATTTAGCTACATGAGGATAATGTACTTTTCTCTATTTAAGCTGCTATAATATTAGCAACACAGTTGGAAATTATTCTTACATAAATATGCATATAGTCCCTTCCTTGCATGTTAGAATAGCATCCACAAAAATGGCTGCAAGCTTCTGATGCTCTGTTAATTGGTGCCAGAAATGCTATCAAAATTTATTTAAAACATATTTGACTGACAAGTAATATGCTCTAAATTACTGCTGATATTTTTGACAGACACATCTAATTACTGCTAATTAGCTCTGAATTAATTATAAAATTACATGTTTACATTGATTAGTATGCATCAAAGTGCAAATGGTCATTCTGAGGACATAATTTATAGTTCCACATAAAGGAAAACAGGAAAATCTGGTATTGAAAAAGAAAAGTCTGTGAACAGAAGCGTTTCTGCACATAATGATACACTCCACATGGCTTGCCAAAATAGGGCAGTATTTGCAACAAACTAGAAGCAAGTAAAACAGCAGTAGTTGCAGTTCTGCTATAGGACTGAGCAGTTTTTTTCAGCTCTACATGAATTAGCCATCATAATTAAGACTGCTATATTTTCTTTAAGAAATAAGTAAAAAACTTTCATATGATTCTTTGGGACAAAAATCTCAGTTTCTCTTGGAAGTTTCTTCCCTCCTTCCTTCCTTCCTTCCTTCCTGGACAATAAAAAGCTTTCCTTTACACAAGGCAAAGCTTTCAGTGAGGGTAAAATAAAAATACCTGTGTGTAGCTTCACATATTCAGATAAATTAAAAATATATGAGGCAGTATGTTCAGCTACACTGGACAGCTAGAAACCACGAGGAAAAGAAAAATCCCCCTAACCTCCTGTATTCTTTTGTTTGTGTTTGTGCAAGAGGTTATGTCAACAGTTGCGCTAAAACTCAGCACGCTTCCTGCCTGTAATTTTCATGTCCCATTTCAGGTTAAAGGATTGTGTGATGAACTCAGTGCTGTAAGAATTATTCAAGGTTCTGTTGCCTGTTACTATTAGTGGCATTACAGTAGAGAGTTGAGGAAAAGCCTTGGAACCAGCATATCTGCCCATGGCTGAGTACAAAGGAGTGAAAAAATGTTCTTTAATTACAAATGACTTTATCCCTCAAAGCATATTCCAGAGCTCATCTCAAGCCTCTAAATGAGCATAGAATAATAAATGAGCAGCACATTCTTGAATCCAGTAAAATGTGCCCAAAAGGCTGGTTTTGCCCTGCATTAAAAACATTAGAAATGTATCTATGAGAAATGTTATCTTTAGACTTAGTGGTATATTATAAAAATGCAGTACAGAATGCCATTTGATAGATTACCTGTTGAAAGACACAATGCCTTTCAATAGGTAAGAAAGTCTGACTGAGACCTCTTTTATTAACAGCGAGGCATCTGATCCATTCAAAATAAGAACCGATTTTTCTTATAGGGATTGATTGGTTTTGGTTTTGGTTTTGGTTTTGGTGTTTTTTAGCTGCTTGCTAAAAATTAAAACCCCCTCATAGAATGAAATAGTTTAAAAAGAAAGAGCTGTTAGAAAGAAATCTGTCCCCTGCAAGTTTCTTCACCAAAGCCAGAGCTTCTTGGACAAAATTCCCTACCTTTGTTATTCAGTGAATTTAATGATCTGAGGTAGTCATGAGTTTACCCTGAGAAGAAGGTGCTGCTTATTAGCAAAAGCACGTGTTGTATAGTGTGATCACTCAGTTTTGTAGCTTTGCAGAGCCTTTGTTCAAACATTGCCTAATGAACGTCTCTAGCCTTAAAATATTCTGTTGTCTGGAGTTCTCTGTAGAGTCCTATCAGTTGAATTGCAGCTACACTACAGGTATATTTGATCTGGGGTTTCTTATAACTGAAAGAATTATGAAAGAGTTACATGCTGACTTTCTTTTCAACTAGGCACATCTGGCTGCTATTAGTTAAAGAAAAGTATCTTGCTTCGTAAGCAGATTTAATACATAACAAACTGTCTAACTATCCAACAAACACACACACACAAAATAACCCACCAAAACAAAGCAAACAAACAACAACAAAACAAAACAAAAATAAAAACACCTATTCTAATTCTCCTTTATTCTTTATGAATTTTTTTCTGGCTATGAGCAGTTTATGTGTTTGAATGAAGACTGCCTAGTCATAAATTATATTTACCAGCCTACTTTGTCATGAGTTAATGCCCAAGTTCATCATGTATCAAAACCATGCTGTTGACAGAGCAGAGACAACAGATCTTCCCCTCACCTCCTTATGAGATGCTCAGAAGGCACAGATTAGGACTGTGGACTATCTGTCCTGTTTTTAAACTACATTTAACTGCATTTGAAATTATTAGTATAGAATGAGCCAAACTATCCTTTAACAGAGAGGATGAATAGAAAATTAAATTTCTGCAGTATCTAAAAGCATATACATGATAATGTGCCATATTTTTTACACCAGTTTTGCTTTAGAGGTTTCATTTGAAGTACAAGGCTGAGCTTGGAACAAATAAGTGTATATGAGTGAAACTGTACCCTTAATCCAGGTTAAAATGTGCTCGTTCTGCATTTCAGTCACTGCAGTGCCAGCCAAAAAATGGGAGTGATAGGAAAAAGACTTCAAACAAAAGTCAAGTTGACTAGCCTACTTTCATGGAAGAAAGTGTCTTTTTACCTTTCTGCATTTACCAGACAAAGCTAATTTCATTTGTGAATCATTTTCTAAAATGTAAGGTCATATCACAGAACAGTTTAATCTATGTGCATAAAAAGCTTGTGACATCTTCCAAAAAAGGGACCAATCAAGCATTAACTTCTCCTCAGAGTATTTTTATTCCTCAAACTGTTTATTCCTTTACATGCTTTTATTTTTTGTGGGTGTATTTTACTCTCCTGCTGTAAACATTGCCCCACAGTTGGATACACAAAATTAAATCATTTAATGGATTTGTGGTTCAGTTGATTGAGGTCCCTGGGTCTCTCTGTGCTCCTGGCAGCCATCTTATTTGGTCTGTTACTGTCATTCACTGTCATTTCCACTTGGCTGGCGCCTGTGACAGGTCAGATTACTGGATGTGCTCAAAATATGATATGAAAGAGAGGACTGTGATTCTGATACTGATGGGTAGTGCTCTGCTTGCTACAGCTATCTGAGGAGATCTTAGTAAATGCAGTTTCCTCAGGCTGTTTGGGGAGTCAGTGAAAGAACCGATGGTAAATTGAGGGACCATCTGTGTACATTTACTGATAAGCTGATGCTTTCTGAAATGCATTTCCATTACGTGTGCATTGTTAAAGGCAGAAGCTGGTTTACTGACTCAGGGTTATTTTATAATAAGTTACATTTTTAAACATTGGCCAAGTTGAACACCATTTCATCTATCTTTTGTACATTTATTTCTGTTCTGTTCAGCTAAACAATTTCAGGTTTTGGGATATTAAATTAATTGTGCAGCCTTTCTCTACGTTCCCTACCACAAGAGCTCCATTTTCTCACAAAATAGCTACATAATTTAGAGAATATGCCAAGATTTTTTTTTAATAACAGTTTAGTGAAATAGCTCAAAATATTTAATATATGTGCTATTAAAGAACTTGACAGTTTGCAGAAGAATTTGGAACATTTCTCTGCTAGTATGTGTGATTCAGAGACAGATATTGCAGCAGCTTCAGCAACTGCAGTCAGTGAATTACTGTGACTCAAAACAGGTTTATAAAAATAAAATTTAAAAAAGTTGGTATGCCAATTATAAGAGAGAAAAAAAGCTAGTTCTGGATGAAAATAGAATTGTAAATAAAAATTATGGCATCTCAAAGGATTAATACTAATCTGATTTTTTTTTCTTCAGTAGAACATAAGAAAAAATTATAATAAATAGAATATAGATTTCTATTAAAAATGTCTCTGAGTTTTCATGGAACTTTGTAGCTCATTTAGTTCAAAGTGTGAAGCCAATTTATTGGCAATGCAGCATTAAATGTAAATGTGAAATTCACATTTCGTATAAAATGAGAACTGGGATGAAGTTAGCCAGTCTGCCTTTGCCATAAGGGTAAAGATAATGAATACCTCAGTTTGTTGCTATTGTGAGGGATCTAGTGTAGATTATGTAGAATAAACAATGATTAAAATCATGACGTATAGGTATTAGGTGGTCAGTCATCCACAAATGGACAAACCTGATTTCCAAATTTTCTGTGTTCTCCAGTCCTGCCAGATTTTGTTGTAATCCAGAACTACTTACTGTTATAAGAAAGAATTTTGATCTCTGTTGTTTTGTAAGGACACTCATGCCTGTACAAACCTTGCTTTTTCAGGAACTTAGTGCGGATACTTTTGATCATAAAAGATGTTGCTTCTTCTGTTTACACACCAAAAAGAGGTGTGGTTAAAAATAAATTGGCCTTTCTTTTACATTAATGTGTTTTTAGGGCTAATAATGATGTCTAAAACCATTTCTACGGTCTCTTTGCACAATGTATAAGATATGAAAAAGTCACTCCACCTAACAGCTAAATTTCTTCTGCTGAAGAATTATTTGGGAAAGTGTAAAATACACTGCAGAGGACATGCAGAGACTTATTTTACGTTATAAATGGCAAGTTCTTTCTGAGAAATGTTTCAGGAAAACCAGAATATTTATTTTCAACACTCAAAATCCTTCAGAAAATGTGTAGTCTGAAGAAATGGAGTCTAAATCTATCATAAGACCTTATCTCCGATGACGTTTTCTGTTGTCTGATGGTTTGGGCTCAGAAAAGTAATGTAAAGACATGAAATAAAAATAATTTGATGTAGCTGTTATGTAGCAAGGTGGAATTATACAGGAATAATAAAATAGCTGTGAAGAAAAATATTTTGAAAGTATTTGTAAAGACTAATTTGAAAGGAAGAATAATAAAAGTGTTTGGTTTAGGTTTTTTTTTTTTGCTTATATTGACCCAATATGAAGAAGTTTCCAAATATTTTTTATGCATGATGTTTCTTGTCTTGTGCCCATTTCTCTGGATGCCTTTTTTTGTCACAGAAGGCAAGAACTTCTTTCCCTATTCAGCTCACATCTTTCCTGGCCTCATGGGATCATTCCACACTCTGAATGGAAAATGGAACATGGATATCCTGGCAGATACTTCTGCCTTGGAGAAGACGTGCCAATGATTATCTCTGAAACTCTATTAATATATGCCTTCTTTCAGCTCTCATCTGGGAGTGTGAAGAGAATGGAAAGGAGCAAAGCCGGTTCCATTGACACGCTTCTTCCTTGTGCCGCTGACCCGTTCTTGCTCATAGAGTCAAAATTCAAAGAGGGCAGCTCATAGACCCTGATGGAAAATCTCTGGTACATGCAGTCCTCTACAGTATGTACCCGAGACCTCCAGCTATCTTGCAATTTTACCTCAAAATGCCTACCATAGCCTCTTTGCTCCCCTTAGAACTAGAGGACCTAGAGAAAGGGAGAATGGTGCCTTTACATGGTGACTTCAGCCCTCACAGACCTTTCTACATCTAGCAGCACAATAGCATTTGGGAAGATTCTGGAAGAAGGCAAGAGATGGGATTCCTCACAGATAAAAACTGAGATAATTCTTTTAGGCGTCAGGAATGAATTAATGAATGTTTCAGAGCAAATAGATTTGGGTAGATGACATTGTTATTTGTGTCATGTTACCTGCCTACATGAAGGTTCTCACCAGCATTTCATGTAATTTAATATGATGGGTTGCAGCAGAAATTCAAATTACAATCGTATGAGCTCCCTTCTTGTCAGGTACATCATGTAAGTCTGAAACCATGCGTTAGCATTAATAAACAGCAAATTTATACCTGCAAGAAGATGGTAATTTAATTATTAGTAATCTCTTTGCTAAGGCAGATAATTCACTTTCCATTCCTCTACCTTGTATTAAAGATGAAACAGAATTGTATTTTTACAATTACTGGACTGAGAGAAAATTAATGTCTTCTCTGCTGAAAAATTTAAACCTTCTATTTTTCCTCTTTCAAATCTTGCAGGAATATTTTATCAATTACTTCAAAGAGAGTAAAAAAAAAGGATTATAATTAGACAGTTTATGGTGCATGAATGCTCAGAACAAAAAAAAGATCTAAATTATTTATTTAGTTACTTCTGTCTAACAGAATCAAGACTTTATATACTGCATAATTTATACCTTAGCAGAAAAACACATGTTAAAGGCTTGCTATTTTTTTTTTCTCCTGAAAAGGAAAGTTTAAATTAAGAACCCTACTGCAAGTCTCACTCTGTCCATCTGTGCATATGTTGTCCAGACCATCATCCAGAAAGACATTTTTTAAACTGAGTGCTCTTATGGGTTTTTTTTACCTTTTCTCCTTGGAGTTTATGTCCCTCCTTTAGTGCTTTGAAAGATCAGACCCTATAGAAGGGGTTAGTAATCTTAGGATTGGCACTGAAACATTTAGAAGGTCTTACAATGATAAAGATCACTTGAAAAAAATCTGCCAGATTCTGCTTTACCTGTTGAGATTCTGTAAATGCCAGATTCTGTAAATATTACCCGTTGAGTAACATATTTCCATTCAATGGAATAGTGCCATCAGCAATACTCTGTGTTAGATACATAATGATAGTAACTGGAAAAGTGTTTACTCTGCCTCCTTTAATGACAGTCAGATGATAGGGTGCTGGTGGGGAGAGGGACTCTGCACCTGCCTGAATTAGGAAGTTAGCAGATCCCAAAGCTGGAGCATCACTGTAGGTGCTACAACTGTGCTACAGCCCAACTAGCTAGCACTCCCCCAAACCAGCACCACTTTGGAGTCAGCATGGCAAAGTGACTGTCCTTAGCAAATATTTTGCATCTAGCCATCTGTTTTTCATGCTTGTTGCATGTGTGCATAGTTTCTCGTGCCAGTTTTCCTCAGTGCTAATGAATGGTCTCAGGCATTTTGCTTCGATGGATGTAGCTCCCAATCCTCATATACACCATGACTGGATTTAGTTTAATGTTAAAAAGCAAAAATCCTTTCCCTAAGTTATTTCCTTGTTTACAGAAAGCTGCTTGAAAGTTTCTAGGGCTGAGTAAGTACTGTTATGTGTGCTAAATTTACATCACATAAAGAAATACAGACAGACCAAGACAACTGTTGTTCACTTACTAACAAGCCACATTTGACATGTGGTGTTCCTTAGTTTTGCTTATGTATTGGCTATTTCCACCATTTCTTGTAAGTTTTCTGCAGACTGTATAAGGAAAATGTGCAAACTAGAATTTAAAATAATTCTTACTTTTCTTACTGGCCCACAAGTGCAATTCAACAAGACCACTGTAATAAAATAATAAAATCACAGAATGTCTTGGGTTGGAATGCGCCTTAAAGATCACCCAGTTCCAGCCCTCCTTCCTTGTACAGTGACACACAAAAATAGTGATGTCTGCAGCCTTTTTTTAGATTGTGTTCAACTAAATGTTTCTGATTATCTTAAGCTTTTACTTTCTTCTTCTTTCTCTGTCACACTGCCTTCACAATCTTTGAGTCATATAACCTTACTGCAGTGTTAGATTTTTTTTCTTTCATTTTGTTCAAAATAGCCAGTACCTTCTTTGTACTTTCCACTTCAAAAACTGTAATAAATGTGTAATGCCCTTTAACTTCATCAATAGCAAGTTATCATGTGAGAAAACAATCATTTTTTCAGTTGTTTTATCCAATTTTCCTTTGGTTGTATAAGTAGTAATCACCATTCTTTGAGAATGTGCATTGTTCAACATGCCAAATGTAAAAAAAAATTGCTTTAGTTTTTAATACCCAATTAAGTTTTACTTTCTGACAGTATTTCTTGGAATGTCTGGCTAATATCTCTTAATGTGGCAGCTGAGAGAACATGGAAAAATAATGTAGACTTTTGTTTCATCACTCTAGCAAGTTTTATACCTAGGAAAAAGAATTTCCTTAAATCTGCTTTTGCACATTTTTCTTAGTAGACAATATTTTGTACAAAAAAAGCTGCCAAATTGTTCTTGGACAGTGATACTTGTGAAAATATGATCAATGCTTTGGGAAACAAAATTATAACTGTTTATAAAGCAATGGTTAGTACAAAAATTGCATTTTCCTAGAAATATTTTTTTTTTTCAAAACATCATTTATAGATGCATGATCAAAGAGATCTTGATGCTCCATCTCAAAATTTCTTGAATTGGAACAGGATCCCTTCAACAAGTCTGCTTCTATATCTGTATCACATGTCAGCAGAAAAATTTTATGCAAATGCACTGACATGGAGAGGTATCATTATTTCAATATATTCACGTTTTATGAAAATAAAGATAAAAAGACATAAGCAATCCATTCGCTTCTCATTGTCATTACTTTAAATTCTGGACCAAAAAACAATTTATGCAATTGAGTATCTTGTATTTCTACAAATGCTTCCCAAATTCAATGGATCTAGAAATTTTTAAGGGCTTAATATGAGGCTAGCAAAGCGAATCACACAATCCAGATTATCAGCTGAAATGTAGTAGATGAAGCAGCTCACAATTCATCCTGCTTGCCAGTCCAAATTAAAGCTTTTCAAAGTATGTGGGGCCATCAGAAATCTTTCCCAATTTCCTCATTCATCAGAAGCACAAAGAGTGGTGCTGGTAATGAACCACTGATTCCATCCTCAGACTAAAAGCACAGAAAATTAAAAATTCAGCTGTCACGCATTCATAGAGATATTTTCCTCTGTGAACAAAGGCACCAAAACGTTGGGCCCTGTATAATTCTATAACAATCTATATGATTCATTGGTGTTCAAAAATGATTTAAAAAGTGGTTCAAGGCCCTGGTTCAAAATAGAATACTGTCATCATCTTAGGACTTTTTTCCATTTCTTTAGGGTTGTCAGGGATCTAATTTTAAAAAATCCAATCTAAAACCAGAAATTTATAAAGAAAAAAAGACTTTTTTTTTAAACTTATGTATTTATTACAGGTCAGGACTTTGTTGAGGGTTTTTAGTTTTATTTTCCCTAGAAGAACCAAGAAATAAAATAGGAATAAGAGAATCCTAAAGTTGAATGGGACAATTGCATCACACATTTTTGATATTGAATTGTTTACCCTCAGCTAAGGTGTTGCTTGGTAAAAATTTTCTCTCCCTTCTCTGTAATAAATCATTCTACTTGCAGACCCCAGTACCTCCAACTGCTGCAACACAACATTTGGCAATAAGGTTAGTAATGGAAATAATTAATCAGCCTCTAGGATGACCCTTAGCTAGTTTACCAATCATGTCCTTTAGGGAATATTTCTCTTTCTGTACACTAGCTTTTGCCAAATTGTTATTTACAAATCTTATGTTATCTTTCCCATCTTAAATAATCTGTGTATGGCACCATAACAGGTAGGTTATTAAAATGTATTAAACCTACTTTACTTTCCTTTGAAAACTTGCTTTTACTGAAATCAGAGTAATCCAGAAGGCTTCAAATGTCAAATGCCCATGTGGTATTTTATCCTATTTTCCTTTTACTTTCTGATCCTTATTAATTTCATCAGAATGTCTTCCATGATCCTGTATAATGCTATGGTGATATTTATAAGCCTATGATCAGGTGCTTTTTTTATTTCTTCTTTTTAAGTTATCTGCAAGGTACCTGAAGATATTTTTGTTTCTGGTCATGTGAAGCTATGAGGAATTTTCCAAGACTGGCCTGGAGAGCAAAACAAGGCACTATAACCATGTACCTCTTCTGTTTTAGACTTTGGCCAGTCAGTATTCAAATGCATCCTCTATCACTGAATACTTAGTTTTCTTTCAGCCTAGGGATGCTTTCACACTCAGAAGTAAGGATAGGAGACAAATCCAACAGCTTCTAGGAAATAGATGCATATTCCTGCCACCAAAAAACTTATACTAACAAAGCCAGGTAAACACTTAAAAATTAATGTTGCCACATTTTCATATTCACACTACAATGTCTTTCACATTGTCTTGAGATTACCTTTAGGAACTTCATCAGTTCTTATTTAAACTAGACTGATGTTCCTTTATTTCTCCACTACTCTTTCTTGAGAAGCTGATGATTATTTTAAATTTCACAGGCATTTCTGAAAAAAACCCAAAACTGTAAGTTCACCTCTTGTGTAATTTAATTTGGAACGCTGAATTGAAATGTGCACAAATGTAGGGAAGATATCTTCTCTAAGGAGTTCAACAAACATCAGTTCTTGCCCTCTCAGATTTTTTTTTTAACATTCAAGTAGATAATAAAAGTTTTTAAAGTGTTACAATGACTTTTATGTACCTGATAGGACAAATCAGAAGTCTTAGAATAGGAAGTGCACACATGCTAATTTTATTCTAGAGATATTAAAATGCACACCTGTTGAATCTTTAATGAGTGCTTCCACTGTAGCAAAAATTTCAATTTAATCATAAGTTAAAAAGTCACAGCTAGCAGGGACAGGGGAAGCAAGTAAAATATTGGGAAATTTAAAGGAAATCTGTGAAAGGGAGGTTGATGTGGGAAAAAACATGTTTTAGAACATCTAGAGACAACCATCAAAGATGGCACTGAGACTTTGAAAAGGATGTTTTTCAGACAGACTTTCATAATACAAACATCACACACAGAGTTTAATGTGTGCTGGAAAACTAATATGTTTCACAGAATCATAATATAATAAAAGACTAGCCTATTGAATCATGTGTTATTTATTGTTCCCTGAGAATGGATATGGGATTTTTTTGTATTACTTCCATAACGTGTTTTTCCAATAACTCTATGATGTTCTGTAGTGAGAAATCTTAACTTTTAAGTTTTTCTAATTTTACATTTTTATCAAAACTTTAGCAGAAGCTTGTTTGCTTCTAGAGTCTGATCTAACTCTAGGTGAAGGCAATGAAACCTCATAGCAACTACAACAGGAATGAGACAAGTCACATGCAAGCCCTGATCATGTGTTTCAGAACTTATATTCTACATCTCAGATTTAGGGCCAGTGACATTTATGAAAGCACAGCAGATTTACTTAAAGTCCGCAGATTTACCAGCATGTTGTAACTTTGTAGTCCAAAAATGATTTATATAAAAAAAAACCCCTTACTTATCTCTAATATTTTTCTTATTTCTTTTTCTGTCATTTTATTTCTGTATCAGTATTAACAACAGAAATGCCATGTTACACAGAACATGAGCTCGAATCCTCTTAATTCCCTTGCCAAAACTGTGCTAAGTAATCAATTTGTTTCTAACATTTAAGAGCCATCTTAAATTCTAGTTCAAGCACAGCTGCTTTTTTGTACTGAAAAATACAGACTCAAATGTTCACAAAAGAACATAATTTATCCTAATGATGGCATACTTGATGCATTACTGTACAGCACACAGAGGGCAGCAGTCCCACTGCTGGCTGATGTATAACTTCAGAGTCACACGGAATGCAGACCTAGAAAGCTGGAGTACAGACAGCTAACAGGACAGGAGATGTTTCACAGGTCGGTGTCAATAAACTGACACCAGCTTGTGGTCTGAATCACATATCTCCAGGTAGAACTATAATAAAGAGCACATAAAGCTTTCCTTTTGTTACTGAGCGCACAAAAGGGAAAACTAAAGAAATGTCAGCTAGATGGATGAAAAGAATAACTGTCTTTTAATTATATATTTTTTTTCACTAAAGGTGGAGATGCTATTTAGGGAAAAAAAAAAGTGAAAGTACAGCACATGGAAGAGGGAAGAGTAGAATAAGATACACCCAGCTGGTATAAATGAACATGAATGAAATTAAGTTTCCTGAACAGCAGGAAATATAATTTGCGCCAGAAACTGTCAGATTGATCTCATCTGTCTCTCAAACAAGGCTATCAATCATTGTCTCATCCCTCTCTTTAGCATGGTTTTTCTTACCTCCATCTGGCTGTACTTTGGCAGTGGAGTTGTGTTAGCTGAAATTCACTGTATCTCTTTGCTCATCTTTTGTTCTTCAGAATTTCAGCTATTTCTGCAAACCCTGGAAAGGTATTATTCTGCCTATATAATTGAGCAATATGCAGATCCTGGGCAGGCAGGGAGACTGAACTGCCTAATGAACACAGACTTTGACTGATCCTCATCAAATCTGAATTTTATTTCTACCGCTGCTGTAGACAGTGAAAATCTATCCTTCTATGTTTAGCTTTCCTCTCTGCTTCTATGCTGAAGCCTTCCTTATTCATTATGAATTTCACAATTTATATATTTTGCATGTATTCCTACATGTAGTACTTACAATAGTAAGTAAAATGCCACGTATTTTAAGTTTCTGTAATCTGGGAAGAGGCAAAAGATACTTCTTTAGAAAAAAATGTATTGTTTCATTACTGCGCATATGAATACAAAATGCACTTGCATGACTCTTCTCTGTTCAGGATCTTAAATCATTAGGCTATAATACAGGAGGTAGCATCAGGGAGCACTGACATATTTCTGGTCTGTAAAGGAAGGCAAACTAGGAGCCCAGGGTGGCATCAAGGCAGGCAGAGCAGTGGTATCACTGACAAGCACCCAGACAAGAGAGGAGCAGAGCAGTATTCAGGGTCGGCTATCTGACTTGGCATTGCCAAGCAAATTCACAGTGATGAGGTACCTCTGAAGCCCATCCAGGGGGCTGCAGGTTGGTGGTCTGGCACAGATCAACAAGATGCTTAAATGGGAAGCAGAGGCATGGATGCAGGCTCTGCTCAGGCAAGGAGCTCATCTGGGTGGCTCAGGATAAATGCATGTCCCGAGAGAAAGGGGGCCAGCACCTTCCGCAGGGATTCTCTTCCAGCCCTTCTCTTACAGCTGCTCTCTTACAGCTGACCTTGAGCCCTCACTGTCAAGTCTACAGTTGATGGCAAAATTCACTCAGGGCTTGGACATTTAGTGAGTAAGAAATGTAGTTAAAGCCTACTTAATTTTTTTTTTCTTGAATATATTCCATTGCATAAGTATGTGAAAAATTGTATTGAACAGTAAGTAACTGTAATAACTTACTTAGAAAGATTTAGATAAGCGTTGCTCAAGTAACTTGAGTAGACTGACTTCTGTTTTTCTGTTTGTTTTCTCTTTTTTCTGTTTTCTCTTACACCTGCTAAGTTTTCATAGAGTTCTTTGTGATAGAAATAGTGAACACCAAGACCTTCAAGATATTTCTTCATCAGACACGCTTTACAGAAAAAGATTTATTGATTCATACCCAGTAATGACTCAACCCCAGAAGTCATTAGTAAATCAATTCAGGAAGATTACCTTTGACTCTAATAGTAATTCCATGCACGAATGGTTTAAATGATCAGTCTGGCAAGATACCATGTTTGCTTACCATTTAGAAATTACTGTATGACTAACAGCTATAATCTAAGAAATAGCTCCAAAGCTTTCTGTCCAGTATGTCTAATACTTCAGTTTCTCTGATCAGACCACATGAATTCCTGAGTTCTAAATTTCTATGCTTTTTGCTATGACTTACACCTTTCAAAGATAATTCCCTTAAATTCAGAGCGTGAATGATATTGACACATCATTTCTCAACTTTGTAGATTTTCTTAAAAATGCACTTCATCAGTGATCTAGGACAGCAGGACAGTGATAACAGCAGTGATGCAAAAGAAGACATATTGCTTACAGAAAGCACCTTCACTGTGCTTTGTCAGGTAATAACATTGGAGCTGAGGTAGAAATATTGTGAAATTGTCTGCTTTGTATGCATAGTAACTACTTCCAAATAAATGTTATCATTACTACATGATGTCAGTAACCCCTTTTGGAAAGTTGGAACTACCCACTAGAGCTTTCTTTCAGGTCTCAGATGTCAGAACAATGCAATGTACATTGAGGAAAATAGTACCACTGGGTTTATATTTCAGACTGATAGAAATTAATGAATAAAGAAACACTCAATATTATTGATAGGATGTCTCAAACCAAGAGCCTGGAAGCTGTTCTTCTCTGATGTCAGTGGCTTATGATGATTATTGACTTATCTTTCTGATTTAAGTAAGACTATACCACTAATGCATTTTTCAGAACCTTTTTAATATTTGATCAAGGATAAGGTAGATTATACATCAAACTACTTGGAATAGCACAGTAAGATGCAAATGCTGGACAGAAAGTCAGTGAAAACTTTGATTGCTGTCAAAAAAGAGATTACAATAGTAATGATCCATCAGATTTCCACTACTATATAGATGGGAAAAGTAGACTACATGTATATCTGTTTTATGAGACTCTAATTAAGGTATTATAAATTATGAAGATGTCAAAAATACACCCGATTTTCTCCTCATCTACTCCATGCAGTGCTGCAGCTGCAAAGAAGGTGGACAGGATCTAATACAAAATTTAAGCTTATGGTTGGAACAAAAACATGAGAAAAAAAAAGATAAATATATTTTAATCATGGAGAGTGCACTGTAGGATAACAATAGTATCATGAATTTGTTATGACTCCTTGTGAGGAAAGAGAGTAGCTTTCACCAGTTTGAACAACTGTGAAGAAATGCACCAGCAATAATTTAACCTACACTGTTTTTTACATGAATTGTGTCACATATGTGTAAACTGTCCTTGTTATGGTCATGTGAAATAGCACAATTAAAATCATTCTTGGTATGCCCATTTCTCATGCCCAGTGATTTCACAAATGCTGTCATTTCAAGCCTGAGTTTTCCAGACTTTGCCTATTAAAACTGCTTCCTCATATACTGCAGACAAGCAAGAAACCTTTATCCATGATTGAGAGGAAGCCTTAAGTACTGTTACTCAGGCACAATGGCCTGAGTAATTACTTAATCCACACATGCATATTTGTTTAGATGCAAATTACTGGGTTTTACATTGCAAGTGAAACCTTTTTGAAGGTATCCACCAATCTTTTTATACTGTAAAGTATCTTGAAATATGTTTATGACCCCTGCAAAATACAGCTAATATTTTTCTGTACTTTATGTTTCATCCATGATCAAGGTAAAATGGCAAACTCTTAATGTTACAATTCCTCTTTTGATATTTTCTCACCTAAAAATGGATGCAGTTTCTCACTTCCCTATTAAACACCACTTTGTTTTCTGTTGTTATTGTTTTCATGATAAAAGAAAGCTGTAGAGCTACTACAGGACTGCACCAGGAATCTCACTGACAAACCCATTTACAGCATTATAGAAATCAAATATAAAGAATAAAACATTGGAATGAAAAATGTTTGAAAAGATCACCAATTGTGAAAATCTTTAAATGTTTATGCAATATAAAACTTCCCCCGGTTGCCCATATTACAGTGATTGAAATGACTGGGTTATTATATTTCTTAAGAGAAATGTAATGTTAAAGTAAGCATGTAAAATAATAATCCCTGACAAAACAGCAATATTGTGACTCACTCTTAAAGTAAAGGAATATTTCATTCTCTCAAATTTCCTCTATCATTAATATATGAGAACATGGGGCTTGTATTTAAGCCAAGATAACAGATGGTTGGTCTGAACTTAATTAGTCAAGAAAAAGGCTTTACAACAATGTGTTTTCACACTATGATCCCTCTTGTCCATAAAAGTTGATGAAGCCTAATCCCAAAAATAACAAAGACAGTGTGAGTCCTTCCACTGTCTTATTCACAGACCATTCTCAGTTAAAAGTGCATTATATGTCCTTTGTGCTTCTTCCTTGGCCATGTTCTTAGGCATACACCTAAAGGTAAGCACGAGCAGTTTCACAGGACATCCCTAAATATCAGTCCCACAAAATCATTGGCATGTCCTTATTGAACTGGAGTCCAGGGGAATCCATGGGTCTCAAACTTCTAATCTGCATTTTGGCAAAACAGTTTAATGAGATAGCTCTGATGATGGTATACTGCAAAAACAATTTACATGCAAAGTAGCATGCATATTTAAAATATGCTCTCATAAGCTTTGGAACTTCTCAAATAATGCAGCTGTATAACGTACATTACTTTTACATGAACTTCAGTTTGATCCACATCATCCAGCTCTTTATCAAAGTAAAACACCCTCAGAATCAACTTTCTAGAATGTCATGCAGGTTGAACAGGCAAGATCACCAAAATTTTACAGAATTATGTCAAAACTCAACAGCTTATCCTACAGAAATTTACTGTATCAGAAAAAAAAAAAAAAGCACTATTGAAGACAGTAAAAAATGCATTAATTTGATGTACTAGTCTCTTTTTTGTTTGGTTGTTGAATGGGATTTTTTGATTTTAGCCTTTACTAATTGCGTACCCATACTGGTTTTTATTGTAGCTCATAGAATTTAATTGCATTGATAGAAGGGAATATGTAATGGACATTTATTTATCTGAGTAAATACAGCAAAGGTAAGTCAAAAAAAGGGCTGTAAATTGAAAATGTCACTGTATCTTAACTCAGTCCTTACAATTGATTTTAATGAACTGACTTTTCCTTTCACACAGCTGTATGGCATAATATTCAGCTCATTAGCTTCTTTAAAATGTTAGTTTTGCCAAGGGAAATTTTAAAGAACTGCTAGTATGATTGTCCTAGTTCATTTTTTCACAAATTTAAATCCTGCATAACTGTTATGATCTTGAATTTTGACCCTGGTGGAAAATTCCAGTGAAATATAATAGAAATATTTTTAAACTCTCCAATGTTGTTTAGTTCAGTATCCCACTGTTGTAATTAAACAAGAATTGTACACTACTCATGAAGTACTAAAGCAATAATCCTCAGCAAAGTTTTGCATCTCTGGGTTAAATGTAAAACTCTGGGAATTGTCAGGTACTTCTAAATTAGCAAGGATTTAATCATTCAATATAAGAAAGGTCAGACGTTTGTAAAGCTATTTTTAAAGTAACAGAAAATATTAATTTTCTAGGAATTGTTTGGCAATGTCTCTACTCCTTCCTGAGTTTCTGTCCAGTTTTGCCTGGATTGACATACTTGCTTTTTAGAACCTGAAACTGTATCTAAATCATATGATGTCTTGGGTTTTTTTCTCCCTCGCATTTGTTTTTACAGAAAAAATTATGGAAATAATGGAGTTCTTGCTTATTATAAGATTTTTTCCAGGAGTGAGTGCCTTGGTATGCATTAGGGAAGGTAAAAAGTTCAGTTTATACTAGTAGTAGGAGTCAAATTTAGTTATATTTTTCAGGGGGGTTTCTAATCGTTAGCTTAATTTCCAGGAATGATACAGCTATTATTTTCTTCTAAAGACAGGAAGCCTTACATTTTATACACTTATGCAGAGTATTCCACATTGACTCTGGTACAGGACTTTGGGACTTTATGACTCTTATTGCTAATCAGTTATTTCATAATACTTATCCAAATGTAGTGAAAACATACAGGATTGGGCTGCCACTGGAGCTTTTGTCCTCCTTATTTTGAAATGATATTAAGAAAATCCAGAATTCTCCTTTAAAACTCGATGCTGTCCAAAGTCCTTGCATTTATTATTCATCCTTTCAGGCAGAATTCTAGGAGCTGTTCAGTCTTTCTAGGGCATGTTTCCAAGTACCTCATCTCAACAGCCTTTATTTATAACTTGAACTCTCACCTGTTAACAGGGGCTCTTTTTGTTAAATTTTTTGTTCTCAGAGAGTTACAACCCTAAATTAAAGAAAATAAGAAGAGGAGATAAGAAATGTCACAATATATTTTTATGTTTGTCCATTCACATTTGCTGATTCTTTTTTATGTCTTTATAATCTCATTTATCTTTCAGACTTTATTTCCCCAGCCTGAAAGTGGATTTACCACATGAATCTGGAAGTCTTGTGGCATTTTATTCACCAGCATTGACTACCATGGTGTGTGTGGTCAGACGAAGTTTGCATTCTGCTGATCTGCTCCTTTAGATAGAAAAGCCATTGCTCCTCTCTCCTTGGTTTTTCTGCTCTTTCCAAGTACCACAGATTTGCTGTACTATCCAGTGAGCCTGATTTTTTTTTTAATCCCCAGACTAACACAACATTTATTACAGTGACGACACTTTTTGTCCTATTAGCGTGTGAAGCGATTATAAAAGCATTCATTACTTTTCCCTGAAGACAACAGGTCTTATTATTAATGTCTTGACTATTAACAAGAAAAAATAAAGTTAACAGCCTATCATGCTTCTTTCTGCATATAGATCAACCAGGTCTCCATGGTTTCATCTTTATACTCAGTAATTTATTTGTAACAAAGTACTACTCCAACAGTGGACTATTAAATAGCTCCCCATAAATGCCTCGCAGCCTTGTTATGTACTCCATCCAAATGACTGTGCAATCTTTAACAGAATTCAAAGTTATGGCATTTCTTGGAATTATGTTTCATAATCACCAGGTTACTAGAACCAGCTAATTGTTTCACTGGGGTTTAATCAGAAAATCTTGTGTAACACGGCTGATACAGCCTTGGTGTTCATAGACCCTTCAGCATGAATTCCTACTTATAGGGACTGTTGCTTAAGGGGATTGGTTTTTTCCCAAGTTTAGAGGATTTTTGCTACTTGTGACTTTTAATAATTCCTGCATCCAGCAGAAATAACTAAATGACTTTTACAAAGCATTTTAGAAAGTTTAATAGGAGTAAAAGTAAAAAGAAATATGTCCTCCTCATGAGGCTTTTTATTCCTCAAGTAGAAAGCTTTCAAGTCAATGGCAAGTGACTTTGAAGCCTCAGAAAGGACTTTTCCATCTTCTTCATTCACATCTGCATATAACTGGTCACCCATGGTTCTCTTCTGATTTTAAAAGCTTACTTAGAACTACCACAGAGTCCCTACTAAGCTTTCTTGTTACAGATAGAAAGGTTTGAACGGAGCAAAAGGAGGTACTCTCTTCCAGCCAACCTCTGAAGTACAGGTGTGACAGAAAAGAGCTACCAAAGTCATAGACACCACAGCAGTGCTGCTCCTTGCTACCAGCCTGGTTGCAGAGCTGCTTCCTAGCACTGGTCTCTCTTGTGTTAAGTCAAAGCCTGATGCAGTCTGTCACTGTATAAGCTAAACCAGGTAAGCAAAGGTAAAGGTTTCATTACAAAGGTGACATCTTGCTTAGCTAAGTTTTTGTCAAAGTTGTAATATTTTACTGAAGACATGAGGGTTTTATTGCTCTCTTCTCGAGAAACAATCCACATAAAAGCCATGGTATAAGAGAAAATACTTGTGGTATCTATAGCACTATGTAAGAAATTTATAAAATATTAACATCTTTGAATCCTTAGGAAACAGATATGTTCCCTTCTTTCTAGAGATTCAGTAGCTGCAGAAGGTCACAGTTAACTGTAGCATTCTAACATAAATTAATTTCCCACTGCACAAATGTTAACTGGAGCTCTATAAATTAAAGCATTCACAGCCTTGTGAGAATAGGTAGGGAAATACCTTCATAAAACCCTTCTCCATTTCATTAATCCCCTTGTAAGCCATCAGTTAAGCCTGCACTAAACAATGCCAGTAAACCTCTTAATCCTGGGAAACTTGCCCATTTTTAAATAAAAAACCACAGCTTAATAAATTCTAGCATCATGATAATTCCTAAAGTATAATATAAATACTTAAAAGAGCATTCTCTCAAATTATTTTCAAAGATTTCTCCCATTTTTAAACCAATCCTTTTTCCTCTCCATCACACTAGCATTTTTTTTTTGTCATGTCTTAGTTTTAAGAACTGAGCTTTTCTATTTTTAAAGGTTTTTTAATGTTGTTATTGTTTTTGTTTTTAATTGAACTGGGAGTTCACAAAAATTGTTAGATTTTCAAAATTTGAAGTTTCTCATCTGTTGTGACAGCCACCCACACTAAGTACTATTCACCATGTTTTATTGATCCCCTTTCATTCAGAATAAGGCATGAAGGAACCTCTGCTGTTTGAAAATACATGGAAGAAACAATACTGAATGACTATGACATTCTCAATTATCATTATATACATTTTAAGAAAATCTAGACTCCTCTTATTTAAACTCATATATATAAAAATACAAATTTTAATTTAGCTAGAAATCTTTCTTTGAACTTGCATTTTTTCATCCACTAAAATTCAAAGGATACAATAATAAACATGGAAAAGAAATTTAGCAAGATTAAAAATGAAGCATGGAATTGTACAACAATTTCAAAATTAATATTTTTCATCATTATTTGTGCATCTTTGTCCATCCTTTTTTCTGAGTCTTAGTTCAGCATATTTATGAAGTATTTTTCCTTATAATAAACCAGATTTAGCTCATCTACACCAGATTTATCAACCTTTATCTCCTGTGTTCATCTATCACAGACAGACCTCCTTATCTCTACCAATCTGAGATATCTCTTCTTCAGTCACTTCATCCATCACATTTAAGATCCTCTCATCTCTTAGTCAAATACCACTGAAGGAAACACCAAGAAAAATGAAAATTCTCCTATTTCTGACTTCGGCACCATTGTGGCCACTTCCTGTTCCACTGGAACAATTTACTGAGGCGAGCATTTTGCTATGCCAATTTTTGGGGACAGGTCGTACTCAGGCTTATCTCTAAACAAGCCATGGCTGTGCATATACAAAGTGAAGTTTTCTAAGGTAGCAACTTTAGTACAAGTTTTGTAGAATAGCAAAATTCACTCCTCATGCCTAAATAAGACAACTTTCTGGGTTTTATGTTCGTGCCACAAAGTTTTATTCATTTCTTTGAAACCAAACAGAACATTCTTGATCTTCTTTCAGATGAAAAACAATGTGATTTCCTTAAACTAATTAGAAGAAACCTTTTGATCATTTCACTAAAACTCTCCAGAAAACAACCCTGAGGAAGAAAATTAGCCTTCTAATTCCACCCAAACAATTAAATTTTGGCAGTCTTGTAAAAAGCTTATAAACAACTGAAATGCTTTTCTAATAAATCAGCCTTGGTTTGTCTTGGTTATAGGTCATCATTAAAATTTTAATTAGATATATGTATGATTTATATATCACATGTGCTGTATGTGTGTGCTTTTAAACCCCAACTAAGTGATCCTCTCATACATAAAGAACACCAGTGTTTTTCTTTGATCTTTCTTTGTATTTGATTTCCTTCAAATGCTGTATAATCTTTGTAATTTTAGTATTACTATTTTATAATGCTTTAAATATACAAAACTTCATAAAGAAAATTAGTGCACTTTTTTTTTAGATATATACTAAGAGCCAAGTCTGCAGTCATCTATTTGAAAAGGAGGAAAAGAATGTAAAATGTTACCTATAGTATAACCACTGAAGCTGTGAAGCAGATTTTACAAAGGTTCTGGGTGCATTATCTCTGAAAACAAAAGAGCTGTTTCTAGGTTTCTAGATCCTTTAGAAGGACACACTGCTTGAAAATATCAAGGTATATATTATTGACTGTAAGGGATGGGGGGAAGAAAATTCCACTATTTTACTATATGCAAATCCTATTGTTACATGAATGAATGCTCATTAATGCTCTTTATCATATTCTAATGTGTGAAAATATCTGGATAAAATAAAGATTATATTATCATATCAAAGAGAAGGCAATATCTTGAGGAATTAGAAATATAAGTTTAAATGCAAAGACCACACACTAAAATGACACAGGGAAAAATATGAAATAGCTTTTTATAATATAACATATTTACACTTGTGGTGGGTTGACCCTGGCTGGAGGCCAGGTGCCCAGTAAAGCTGATCCATCACTCCCTTCCTCGATGGGTTGGGGAAGGAAAAATAAAAGAGAAGGGTCCTGGATTGGGATAAGGACAGGGGATGTCACTTACCAATTACCTTCAATGGCAAAAGAGACTCACCCTGAGGAAATTAGGTTAATTTATTACCAATCAAAGCAGAGTAGGGTAATGGAGAAATAAACTCAAATCCTTTTGAGTTTTCCTACTTTTAAAATATTTTATCCCAGAGGTGCTACCGCTGTCACTGATGGGCTCAGCCTCGGTCCAGGCTGGATCTGTCTTGGATCCATCTGGCATTTTCTCTGTCAGGCACAGGGAAAACTTCTGACAGTGTCTCACAGAAGTCACCCCTGTAGCCCCCTCCTCCTCTACCAAAACCTTGCCACACAAATCTAATCCAAGTATATAGTCTTCATTATCCATGGAAAAGTATATGAAAACACACTTTAACAAAATACATCACGCTTGTTTTGTGTGGATCTGCCATCATTTTTCCATTTCACTTTTTCAAAAGGGATCTAGGCTAATTGAACAGGAATGTTCCTGTTCTCTCACCAGAGCTTTTATTGCCTTCAATAAATAGTCACTCTCTTGGAAAAATATTGATTTTTGTTGTAAAGCTCATTGCTGATCCTTAGCAATAGTTCATGTCAAGTCATTTTCTATGTTTATTATTTACTTCTAATAGAATTGACAAACCCATTAGGTGCTGACAGTTCTACAGTTTTTCAGATGAGAAATCTTGGCCCTTTCTCATTGTTGAAAAAGGTTACAAGACCTCTTTAATGAGATTCATTTGATTTCTAATTAGCAACAAATGTAAAACTCAAGTACATTTGACAAAAAAGAAATAAAATCATTAACTTGGTCATCAGTATGTTAAAATAAAAGCTAGACAAAGACTTGAAAGATCAAAAAAGGACAGAATGCAACATAGACTGAAGTTCTTGGAAGTCCACTAAAAAGAAACCATTTCAATACAACATTCAGGAAGGAAATGAGAACAAAGAATAATTCTTTCTAGCTATTGATCTTTGGGAATTGGTATTATTTTGCAACAAAACGCATACCAATTTTACAAGGCATCCCAGGTAACCCATTTAAAAATTTAGTATTGCTTTTGGCAATAATTTGTGAATTAGGGCTGAATCACAGAGTAAAAAAATAGAGGATATGACTGCAGATAAAAAAACATGAGTCATTTTTCTGGGTTTTGCCACTCATGTTTGAGGCTTAGTTCTGAGGCTTTGATTTTATCTTTCCTGTTTTTGCTTTTTCTTTTTTTTTTCTTAGAAGCAAATATTTCTATTATTTTGAATATTTCTACATTTTGAAACTTTCCTTGAGGAAAAGAGTGAATCCCATAAACGTCTGAACAACTTTACCAATGGAATTAGTCCTATTGAAGGCAACAGCAAAATGTACCCAAATACAATGGTTCAATGCACAGCTATAGTCACAACAATAAATAAGAACTACAAACAAGGTAAACAAAGAGTTTTACATATGTAATTACTCTTTTAAAAATAAAAAAAAGGAGGTATAATTATATTTAAAAGGCATATTGGTGATCATGTTTCTTTTCGGGGAAGAGGAAAAAAAATAAAAGATCAAATATATGTTTTTTGATTTAATGATCCCTTTGGGTTGAGGCTTTCATGTTTAACTTGGAACACAGATTTTCAAGATTTTCTTTGTTAAATTCCCATGCTGGTATCTGCTAGGTATGATTTAAAGTCCTATATCACAGACAGTCCTAGTATGAATAGCTTACTAATAGAAAAGCAATTTTTACCTACAATAAAAATACAGTAAAAGTGTGCAATATAGGCAAAGGTTGTTTGTTTGTTTTATTAGTAATATCAACAAAAATAGGAATAGATAGTTTTTAATGTATTCAATGAGTTTTAAATTAGATATTGAAAACATAACCTGCAAATAGAGTTTTGTATATAAAACTACACTGAAAGGCATGTTATGTTGTCTTGCTACCTGTATAATTTACTGGTAGTTAGCATACAGTGACTATTTTGAGTTAATTTAAATTTTTTATCAGTCACTTATTTCAAAATATGAGCATAAAAGTTTTTGTACCCGTTGTACTGTACTGAAATTCTCCAACAAATATACGGAAATTTATGGAATAGAGAAACTGCTCTCCTATTATCCTTGCATGTTCACACACTAAATGGTAGCAAAGCAATAATATAGCTCAATAAGGTCTACAGCTCAAACACACAACTTCATCAACTCTTAGTGAACCATAAATGCCCAAGAATGACGATGCAAATCAGTCTTGCACGTACACAAAACACAGTGAGACAGGAATATTACAGGAATAGCTTTGCCTGGGTACAGAAATAGTTTCAGATAATGGAAGTGTCACTAATTCAATATTGCAGGGGATTCTTCTACACGCTCCATCAGGTGGAATTGAGAAGAACTTAACGATCCGTTGTGGCTCTCAGTACATTTCAAAATGCAAACAAACTTATTATATTTCTTCTAAGGCAGCCAAAAAAAAAAAAAAAAAAGGCACAGTACTCATTGTGTCTCATGAGATGCTTATTTTTACATTCAAGCAGGGGCAAAGCACACAGTCATTCATATAAGCAAGTATCTTTTAATCCTACAAAAGGCATAACATCTTTATGCATTATGCTTCATAATTATTATTTTACTGTCATCTTGAAATTTACAAAAAAACCCAGTAATTCAAGAAAATTTCACGGAAGTTAGAAAATAAATATTTGGCTATCCCTATGGGATAAATTTACTCCAGAAAAACTGTACTATTTTTTTATTGCAGGCAATATATGGGACATAAGTGGTTCACAGGGATTTACCTTTCATTTTTAGCCCCAAATCAAAAGTTCCATTTAAGTCACAGGATATATGTGCCAAGAAAGCTGCTGACATCACTTAAAAAGCTGTCATACAGTAACTGCTTTCTGTGGAAAAAAAAAAAGATCAGAGTGGATAACCTGAAGAACTGGCACAATTGTTATTTAGTAGAAGGAGAAAAGGAATAATTTAAATGGGTAGTCCAAAATGTACTGAAACCTCTGTCAGGTCTTTTTATTTCTTGTTGATATCTAATCTTGTTTATTTCTGATTATTCTGGTTTTACAGAGAGGTATGATCAATTGCTTGCCTAAAATTCTTCTGTAGAAAGCAGCTTGGAATTATTTGTCCCATTATCACTTATTTTGGGTCATTGCTGCCTATGAGGGAGTGGGAAAGGCAGGAATGTGAAGCTGGAAGTTAAAGAGGGATTTGAAGAAATCAGTATTGGGGCTTCATTTAGGCCATGGTCTAAAACTACTTCGAAAAAAATTTTGTGACTCTTTAAATAAAAAATACCATTCTCAATCATCTTTTCACCTAATCTTGGCTTAAATCTCCTAAATAGTGCTTAATTTGACCTGTGAGTGAGGTCCCAAATTAAATCCTAAATTTAGAAGATTATGCATACCCCGCACAATAGCCTTGGTGATAAAGTAGAAGAGTTTGTATAAAAGTACATTATTGTGTAAATGCCAAACATCAGTACTTCTGCTTCTAGTACAATTCTAAAACAATTTTTGGGGTTAAGTTTCTGGCTAAATGCTGCTACTTTAATTCCTTTGGTTCTTCATAAATGTGCCATTTGGACTGGTAGAGTGAAAAATTTTTTTTTTGAGGTAGAAAGGCAAAGTCATCCAATGCAGATATAGATCACAACATATTATCTTTAACAGAAATTAATAATAATGGATAAGTAAGAAATTATCTCTTCCTGCTTTACCCAACTTTGTTTCTCTCAGGGACTTCAAATGTGATAGGTGTTTTTTGTTTTGCTGGGTGTTTTTCTTGTTTGTTTGTTTTGTTTTTTGTTTTTTTTTTCTCCCGTTTCTAACTTCTAATATTCCAAAGACCATATCTATGTCAGAGGGGGACTTAAACTAGTATCAAACTACTTTGTAGTAAAGTACTTAAACTAAAAACAAAATAACATCTTTTGAAAACTTCTACTAATGCTCAAGTAATACCCTGGTATGTATTTTTTCTATTACCTATTATGAGATTATGAGCTGAGATTAAAGGAATAATGGGGCTTCTAACCATCTCAATTTATAACATTTTCTTCAAGCAGGAATGTCACCTAATAACTGTCTAATTACAGTGCACATATCTGCCTTTATATTTTCTTTTAAAACATTATATATATAATTGTATGTTCTATGAGATAAAACTGAATATTTAGGGTACCTGAATCTGTAACCCAATTTTGATTTGCTTTTCTTTTCCACATAATGCACAAATATAAGCAACTGCATAAAAGGCTGTCATTCCTGAGAATGCAATCAGCTATAATATGAACATTGCTTTGAGAATGCAGCACCGAAACCTTTATTTTGTTTAGTTCAGCCCTTTAGAAGTCTTGAAGCACAGGAACAATTGCAACAGTAGAAATAGAAGAACAAGAATTGAAACAACTTTCATCTTCTTGGCTCATTAGCTCTGAAATGAGGAGGTATCATGATTGGTCATAAAGGTGCCTCAGAGAATGGAAAAACAGCAAGGAAGCAACTATAATTACTTTCCTTTTTGTTTCTTTCTTTTAGTTTCTTTTTTGCTTCAGGGAAATGTGCTAGGAAAATTGTAAAGGCATCTAAATTACAAGTACATATTAAAAATATTCGTAATTTCCTTCAATTATTTGAAACATAGATGTAATTTTAATGAGGCTCTACTATCTTATTGCCTTCACCAGATACACTATGTTTTAAAGGACCTACTGTCACAAATAGGCAGGTCTGATAATTATATAAATAATCAATATTTAACTGACAGCATCACTATAGGTGCCAGTCAAGATTGACTCAAAAAATAATTATTCTAAATAGACAACAATCCCATCTTCACAACACAGACATAAAAATTTACCTTTGCCTTGAAATTTTAAAAGGATTAGAAGGCCTGGGAAGAACTAATTTCATGATCAAGGCTACTCCTGAAAAATATTTCATCCATTAAAATTGAGGAGTCCAAACTTAACATTTTCACTAACTGTTGTTGTAGTTAGGATGACATAGAAAGTTCAAAAGAAAGTAGATTCTTGAAAGGAATAGTTACAAATAAGCTATAGATTTCAAGATTATGAACACTTGTAAATTTTAGAAAATGCAGATTCTAAAATCTTAAATCTTGGTTTGTTTTTTTTTTAAATTTTTAAAAATGTATGAAAAATTAAACTTTGGACAGAATGATGATTTTGATTTTGTTTTACAAAGTGCATGTGTAAAATGTTGACTCAAATGAAACACATCTACTTCATATTAATTTTTTTAAGGTTGGTTTTACTTGAAGATATTTGACCAGAAAATTTTGGCTACCCTTTACAATATTTTGCATTTTAAACAAAACCCTACACTGAAAATGCAAGTAATAAAATGTGCTCAGGAATCCTTGGTTAACTCAGTCATCCAGATTAATCTCTTCCAGCCACCAATTAAGGGTATCAATGCCTAACACAGGAATGAGCCACAGAAGTAAAGGTCATCAGCAAAGTCAGATTCTCACATTCCCACCACCCTCATGTACCCATTCCAGTGCAGGAAAGACCAAGAAAGCACTGTAAAATACCAAAATATTTTATCTTACTTGGAGAATTTATGAAGAAAACCTTCAAAAGTGATCTGTTCCAAGGAAAGTGTAATAATGTTGACTAGGGTCAATGTCAAAAGTGAGACACTGTTGCTGCACATGAGATAGTTGGGGAGAAAAAGTACCTACCACTTCAGGACTAGGCAAGCAGTTATTATAAAGTTTATCCTTGATTTTCCCAGAAGCCAATTAAAAGATTGGTTTTCTAGTTTTCTCTAAGATATTTAATCAAACTGGAGCTGGTAAGTCACTGTTTCATGATTTGACTCAACCTGGGAGATTTTCTTAGGAGAGGGTAATAGACTCCTGTAAATTCTTGTGGATTTACATGATGTCTTAGAATATTCATTCTTATGAAATCTGAAGCACCTGAAATGAAAAGAATGTGCAAGATTTAATTTTAAGGGAGAACTAGTGTTTCAAGGTGTTCTGGATTTCTGGGCCAAGAGGAAAGAAATTACTTAATAAAGCCTAATCAGAAAGAGACTTAGCACATAATTCCCTACTCTGATGGACAGGAACTTGTAGTCCCTAAGCCTAACTCAAGATTTAACATAGATTTCATACTGGGCTAATAAACATCAAAAGTAAGTCATTTTCACATTATTAATAATTTTCTAGGTGGGTTGCTCACCTTATTTTGGGATGGTCTTTCTGTTCTGTGTTACTAAGCACAACTCTGTGTGCCATAGTCTCTGACAGCTACTTAAACAAGCTAGCACATGCACAGAGGCTTGAAGATAACCCTCTATTAGAAGGCTTATGAGGATGTAAAGAAACATTTTACAATAAATTATCACCTGGTAAACTGCTTATCTACATAGGGGTCTTAAGAATAGTTTTAAAAGACTTTTGTTACTGATAAGGAAAAGTTAAGAAAATGCTAGAGAAAGATGCAATTAATATTCCAGCTGTTTGTCTTGATTTCCAAATACAGAACAATCAGTATAATTCAAAGTAGCTAAGAAACCTAGTCAGAATATTATGCTTTGCCAAAGGAACCTCATCTTTTGTCCACTTTACCAGGGGTAAAAATAATTTCTTTTTCCTAAGTGCTATGTTTCTTTTTGGTTTCCAGCCTTAAAAACCAATTAGAGCTGGCAGTGAGTAATTAAACCAACTAATGAGATGTTATTTTAAATTACAATCCTACTTTCTTTGAACTGTTTTTGCACTAAACCTTAACTACCATAACTGCATTATTCTGATCCCTTTATAGATTCACAAGCTTGTTTTCCTCTGGGTTGTTTTTAGTTAAATATCACCCTCAGCCATACTAAGAAATAATTACATCTTTTTAATTGTAGCTTTACAAAAGCAAAACCAACCCAGACCAAATAAAATGTAAGTTCAGATCCACTCCATAAAGTGAAAGTAATCCAATGTTACTACATCACTACAATACAGCTAGCTATAGTGTGCAGATCTTTGTCATGTAAGAAATTGTCTTGTTCAGTTAACTTTAGCAGTCAGGTGAGTTGAATTTCTTTTCTCTAAGTGCACTATTGAATATACTAGAAAGTCATTCAAATGGGTTGCTGACCTATTTCTGCATGTTTTTTTAGATGTTGGTAATAAAATGATAATGTCTGAAGAACATGCACCATAGGAGTGGAATATTATTGTTGCTTTGTGCTTTGCAATACTGTTTTCAAAGCATCTATGACATTTTATGTATTCTGTGTTGAACCAAGTAACAAAGAAGATTTATGAAAAATGAGAATGTGAACAATAAATCTCATATGCTTTCTAAGAAATTATATTTCAACTGTTTTATGGATGTATACTGTGAATAAACAGTTCCTTTAGCATCCAGATTTTCCTCCCTATCAATCCTGCATCCTGCAGTGATTTTTGCAAACAGGGCATTTATTAACATCATCTGCTCTCCCTCTATCAGTGTTTGTTAAGAAAAATTGTTGAGAGCATCCTACCCCATTCAGCAGCACAGCATTGTGAGCCACTCTTCTGCCATTACCACCACTGAGAATGGAGGGCCCTGAGCAAAGCATTTTCATAGACACTTTCATGCCTATGGCTATGCAGTTTGCCCTCTGGTCTCACCTTAACCCTCATCATGTCATGCTGCAGTCCCCTACTCTGAACTGGTAGGAGACAGCTGAACTCCATGCCACAGGAAATAGTGTATCTGAGCAGCATTCCCTCCTTTTCATTTTCCCTTTCATTCAGCAGAACCTCAGGAGCTCGTTCTCCCACTCTGGAGTACAACGAGCCCCTGTTCTTTCACGTAGAGCTGTTCTTTCACTGATTTGAAAGTAGTGGCCTCAGGGACCCCTGAAAGCTCGCACCGCATTTCCAGCTCCTACTGACAAGTCCAGCTCTCTTTTCTTTCTATCTTGCATCTTTCTCTGCACACTTCAAAGGCAGTCTGTCGATTTCTGCCAACACTGCCATAAAGGGCCACGAAGGATCAGGAATTAGAGATGAGAAGTCTCATGTCTGCTTGGCATGAACATCTATACCCCTGTTGCTGACCTCAAGAGACTCCAAAAGTGTCTTCCCTTCAGCCTCCCCGACTTTCTTTGCTGAACCTAATCCCTGTGCTGCCCACTGTGTCTGACTACCCACGCATCCAACAGCACTAGAGCAAGGGAGACTCCTCGCAGCGTCTTTCCCTGGCTTCTGCTGGCAGGGAGCTCAGCAAGCACAGCCTCCCTCTGTGTTTCCCTGGCCTTGCACAAAGAACAGAAACCCAGAGGGGTTTTTTCTCAAGGTGCCAGTCTGCCCTATGGGAATCTACTGAAAGATTTTCCACCAATGCAGAAACAGTTGTCTCTGGAGATAGCAAAGAGTAAAAAGAAGAAAAGAAAATACAGAGAGAAGAATTACCATTTTCCCTAGAGAAAGGGAAAACCAGCTTTTTGGGAAGGAACAGGAGGAATTCCTATATCTTGTGGCAGGATTTAACAATTCAAAAAAGGAACATTAAAGGCAGTAAGAATCAGATGAGAATTAATAGAAAGAGAAGCATGTTTGTGAAGTGGAGTCCTAAAGAAAACCTGATTTTTAATGAATTTTTAAATCTTTGCCTGTTTTGTGGTCCTGTGTGAAAACACAGAGTATGAACGTGTGTGCAAGAAACTCAGGGAGGGGGACAAATTCAGAGATAATTTGTCATTATTTACTGAAATCATCAGCCTTAAAATCCAGAAAGAGGTTAGGACACATCTATGCTGATAGGCACAGACAATCTGAAAGTCATTTTGCTAATCTGAACTGCACTATTTCACAAGATTCAAAGACACATTTCATCCAAGCTAATAGATACTACCTCTCTCCAGCTGTCCCGTGCAAATCTGCATTATTAATAAAGGTCTCGTGTTTTGCCCTGTGACTTCTATCTTTTTGAGTAGGACAGAAAGAAACTTTGGCTGATATATACAGAAATCCTAAGGTATTCAAGATTTATTTCAATTAGACCTTGAATTATATATCGTGCTTTTCCAAAAGTACCGGATTTCACAGATATTTGTGCAATATTAATGTAAAATCACTCAGAGCAGCAACATAAACCCTAAGAATTTTTACCTCTTTTTTTATCAGCCATCACCAAATTCAAATACCTACCAGTGTCTAGGTCTGACTGCTACAGACACTTGACACTAAGGTTTTCAGCCTTTTGTCTACCTCAGGTGGAATTTGGTTAACACAGGCTGAGCTTTAGGTATCTTTTCAAGCATCAGAAGCTGAATCCAAAATGTTTCAGAGGAAATGATTGAATATGCCCCTAGAATATAAATATGAAAGTGCAGCACTGCCTTCCCTTGGTTTTCCAAGCCCATCCTTGCTGTAACCTTTAATTATCTTTGAAGTCAGCTTCTTTCTGCCACTGTTCAAGCTTTCTGGACAAACATGCCATGTATAACAGGGTAAATGTTATCCTTCATCAAAACTAAAGGCTAGCTCAAATATAATTCTACAGTAAAAATATGAACACATTAGCCTATTCTCAAGTTATCTCAAGTTTTCCTCAAAAATATTAGCTTCAATTAAAAATAATATTTCATAAAAAATTAATTTGTCTAATTTTATTAGTCCCTAATATCTCCTCAAGAGAAATTAAGGCTAATTAATTCTGTGCAGAGTATCTGAAAACATTTCTCTGACTCATATCAAACTCAGTATTCATTATGTCTTTCTGCAATCTCAAAAATATTACTTGGTGCTCTCTGGTACTGAAATCTGCAGAAATTAATAGGAATTGCTGCTTAACCCTTGAATGTGCAAATCTACACATTACCCATCAATAAATATGAAAACCAAAAAACTTCATGATCAAACAAAAAACCGACAGAAAACTATAAGAATATCAATTAGTCCAGTATTTCCTAATCAAATACTCTTATTTTTGCATCATTAGATGTGCACTGAGGAAAAGACAGGAGGTAAAATGTGCTTCTAAAAGCAGCTTAAGGTTTTTGATCATGTCACAGTCTTATCTGGCTTTGATACAATCTTCGCTGTAATTTTTGTCTTGAGTTCTGGACTGCATCTCAACAACTGCTTTAAAGTAAAATTTACTCTGAAAAAATGAAACATTTTAGAGGTAAGAAGCTCCATCTACTGGATATTTAGATGTATATGCTAACTTTTCCTTTTTTTCAGTAATCTTATTTTTTCCATCCTAATTAATGTTCTCCCTCTAATGCAAATCTCTTTATTTTACATTATTAAAAATTAATAATTTACAATCATATTATTTACTCAACAGAAAAAAAAGTAAAGAACATCTGAGTTACTGCCTCACTTACTTTATTTTCTACTTGAATTTTATTTCTAGACAACTTTATTTCACACAAACAATTTATCAAAGTCCTCAAAGTCTTTTAGACAATAGAGTAAATTAAGGCTTAAATGTGTATTTGCAAGTCTTGATACACAACACTAACTTTTATATCATATCCAGCCAGAAAAAAAAAACAACATAAAGATCATTCATATAGATTTTGCACAACATGGCCCATTTTTCAATATTGTGAGGAGGAAAGAGTGTTGAATTTTCTCCTTTCATGCCTGTGTTTCAACCATTTTTATGAAAGAAACTTATTTTATTTAAATGAAGGCTGGTATCAATCTTTTCAGCTACAGTTGTGTTATGAACAGCAGATGCCAGAGGTCCACCATGAAGGTGCAGCACAAGCACCAGGGCCAAAAGATGACAGTTTTGACAGAGAATATGGGTAATACTGTTGCTTTCTGCTCTGACTCAGTTTTCTATTGCCTGTCCTGCAATAGCTCATGTACAAATATCCAGACCACTGCAGAATCTACTTATAGACATGCCCAACATCATTTGTCCAAAGAGAATCACCATTAGAAACATTTTTTAAGTTTAAAATTGAAGCTTGAAGGAAGGAAAATGTTTGCAAAGATTTACTCAACTATGATGAATGTGATTTATGTTTATCGAAGTTTAATTTGGCTCTACTTTGCATTTCAGGCAGTTCAGGCAGCTGATAAATTAACTAATGTTATTTGCACACTTTCCCTTCCTTTGCTTTACGTTTTCAGGTTTTTGGGTTTCTCTTTTGTATGATAAGAAGTGAAAATCATAGTCTTTGAAAATGTTAATGTGTTCCTGAGCTGTACATTATCCTACTGTTCACTGCCAAGATCAAGCAGCAGCATTGCCTTTCATCCTACACCTGGCACTCTTTTATGTGTTTGCAAAGTAATATTTGCAGGGCGTTTTAGAAATAGTCAGCATCTTTAATTAATTGTCTTCACACTACATTTTAATGGAGTACAGGTGTGTCTTTCTGGACTGGCCAACACAGAAACCTTAAATTTTAAAATCAGTCAAGTATTTCACACTGGGTCCAGCTATAAAACAACCTGAGGTTTTTCCACAGAGAAAATAAAATATCTTGCCCTTTAAAAAAACAAACAAACAAATAAAACCAAAGGGAGGGGAGAGAGGGAATTTCTCTTTCAGATTGATACAGTTTTTTCCACGGGGAAAATAAAATATCTTGCCCTTAAAAAAAAAAAATAAAACAAATAAAACCAAAGGGAGGGGAGAGAGGGAATTTCTCTTTCAGATTGATACAGTCCCATGGCAAAGGATTTGCAGAAATGAAAGGGTGGAAGTCCTTCATAGTTATCTTTCATGTTGACTGCACTTCATCAAACACTCTGGATGAGCCCAGAGAGAGATAAGGCATTGGCACACTCTTCTGGCTCTGTCAGGTGGCTGCATTGTATACACAGTGGTCTTAAAGTCAAGAAAGTATTATTGACTGGGGGGTTACACATTTGAGGCTTTATCCTCTACCTCTCTTTTTCCTTGCTCAAATTGACAAGAAAATATGCCATCCCCCTCCACATGCATGCACTATTACACAGCCCAAAAATCCCATTGGAATACAAGGCAATTTTTCTCCAAAAATGCTTAGAAGTGACTGCTACAATTTTTAGAGCTTTTGCTGGAAAGAAAGCCTGATTCCAAGCCATTAGCAGCTTTAAATAAGCCTTTTAAGAAAGATCTGGCATGTGTTGATAAACTTTATTGACTATGAATTGTCTCATATTTTTCTAAACCTCTATCCCTATAAGTACCAGAGAGAAGACATGCAGAACTTTCTTGCGTTCAAGTATTGCTATTAATTGCTCCATGCCATCCTTACTAAACTCTATGTGCATTTTGTCCAAGCCTACAAATGCACAAATAAGACTTTTGAACAACTCTTGCTGCTTCACAACTGTTATAAAATATCAGCCAATGCAGAACCTTCCCTTCTTAGAGTACCTTTTCTAAGCTCATCACAAGACAGCCACTCAAACACTCAGACACAGATCATAGGTCCATTTTATAATTAGAATCCTTTCTGAAACAGAAGCTAAGGTGTTTCCTAAATACAGAGGTAACTTCGAGCTATAGAGCAATAGAGCATGTAAGAGAAAAATCATGAAGGCTAGAATGCAAAACACAATAATAAGAAGGGGAAGACAAAGAAAATATTGGAAAAGGAGCAAAATGAGATAGAAGAAAAAGTAACAAGGAGACAATATGGAGGTTAAAAGACTGATATCTGAATAAAACCTTACTTCTTCTAAATAATATTTTTTTGCTTTCCTCTTCTCTGTAGATTGCTGGGAAAAAAATATCCAGAGGGAAAAAAAAATAAAAGTGAAAAAACTGGAAAGACCAGGAAAGACCCTTCAGTCACCAGCAGAGATGAGAAAAGAAACAGATAACAGGAAAAAGACTGAATTTGCCACTGCATGTAATGGAAAAACCTCAAACCGTTCTGGAGTTAGCTTACTAAAGTCTGAGCAGCTTCTGGTATGGTGATTTAATAAAATCTCTTTGAACTATACTTTGAACTGAATAGGAACTTCTCTCATATTCCATCTCCTTATGAAAATGTACATATCATGTTTGTACAGTATGTCAAGTTCTACACTAAATAACTGTCTTGTATTTTTGCTAAAAGAAAGTTATTATCTCTACATTTTTGCCAGTGTGCAGTTATTGATGACATATATACACTTTATAAAAAAATTCATGTTCATCCCAAAACAGCAACAACAGTAATTTTAAAGTATTAGTGGAATCAAATTCTATTGAGGTCATGTTGAAAGTCTGAAACACACAGGGCTGGACTTAAAATTTGAAACCCCTCTAAATGGGGGAATGAAAAATGTGTGGAATTTTAAAACATTCATTTTTTATTGCCCATATGATACATGTGATACATATTGATAATATTTGGTGTTTATCAAAAGGATCTTGAGAGTATCAGAAAACCCAAAGAGAGAAAGAGAAGAGAGGCCCTTCTTTTGAAGACATAAAAGCCGTCATTTACAAAATCTTGGTCATATATCACACAAACCAGCCCCCAAATCAAGTGTTACAAATCTAATTAATAGCTGATATAAGTTCAATGTTATACTATTGCCAAGATAATTAACATTTTTTCAGTAGCATTAGAACTCTCCCCTTAATATTTCTCTCTGCTAGCAAGCACAGATTATGTACAATTAAAATCTTTTGATGCAGACGTTGATTTTAATTATGTTTGTCAACTTCCAGTTGAGAAAATTGGTCACTTTTACCTTGGTGTGACATCCAATCCATTTTACATTAATTAGTTTTCAAAAGCTGGTTTATTTTACTTTTTGTGGCCCACTGCCTCTGGGACTGTGGTGTCTAAAGAGTTGCTGCAGTGCTTCTGTCAGTGTGGGGTCTCTCATGGGAATAGTAGTTCCTTATTTAAAGAGAGAAACACCTAAAACCATGCAACTTAATATTTCTTAAGATCAAACAAATGCATACCATTTACTGGATATTTTGAATTCTTCAAAAGCATGTTGTTGGTAATTTTTTTTTTATTTGTTAGTTGGACAGTTAGGTTTTGGGGGCTTTTGTTTTCCTGCCTGGATTGAAGAAAAAAGTTTATATTAAAATACTGACAATCGTCCCTACAGAAAAGCTATATATTGTGCTCAACTTTACACCAGATTCTGAATACACCTTTACTTGTGATGAAGTTGCACAAGCATTTATTGTGCCAGTAGTTCCACTGAAATCCATCCTATTGAGTTCACCCCTAAAGTTAATAAAAAGTTAATTATCTTGACTGGAGGTTCACTTGAGAGCCTGCAAAGATGTCACATGGGATGCTAAGTAATAGCAGAGTAATGCATTGGGCACTTTGATACTTTGTTTCAGCTGATTAAGAGATTTGGTTTGAATTCAAAAAGTTATCTTGATTTTGAGGTGGGAATTTAGAAAGAAAAATAAGTCTTCCTGACCAACACAATAAGCCTAACAACATTATTTCCCAGGTCAAAGTAACATCTATGCCTTCAGATTATTTATGAGAGTACTTATAAGTTAAGGCATGCATTCATGGGAATTGCATAATTAAAATGTATTTTAATTGAACACAAAAGATCGTGTGGACCTTGGGCGTTATGAATAAGAGTGGTTTATTTGGGTTTAGGCAAATCTGTTCCCAAATGATTTCTGCTAAGCTGAAAAAATCAAGTTATTTTATTGTGACTGTTCACAAATATTTCCTACTGTTTATTGGGTAACCCATCTCAGTTTAAATTTACACCTTAAATCATACTGGCAAAACTTTCTCAGGAAAGAATATCCAAACAAGCCAAACCTGTCAGACCTAAACCTCCATGCTATAGCTTCCATCTAGGAGATCTGGTGAATTAATCCTTGACTTCTCCTGGCATGTTTCAGTCTTTGGTGTTGAGACTACAGGGTGCTAATGGGCAGAATCATCTTTTTTCTGTGAACACAGTAAGGCACCAATTTCAGAAAGGGCTTCCAGGTGCTACTGTAAAACAGATTAGTGTTATTAATATGTAATTCTTGCAGTATAATCATCCATATAAGCAGTGAAGTGTCTTCATTTTCTCACCTACTTTCAACATGTCTCTGAATGAGAAATGATGTCACATAATGCTAAAGAACATGCTAATACTCATGATAATCAAAGAAGAAAATTTTAGAGGGATTAAATCACATTCATTTTTACAGAATGAGCATGATAAAAGATGCTGTTTCTACAGGAACACAGAGGTACTCTAATGCTGAAAATCCTCAAATCCTTATGAATCTCAAGTTAATTAAAATAAAACTTTCTTGATCATGCTAGCTAAACTAATAATAAAATTTATCAGTTACTCAGAGTTACAGTATGTGCTTTTACATTTCCACTGGAAAGCATAATGCTAATTCTGAGGCTTACCTACAATAAATCAGAGGAGTATTTTGAGGTTTGCTGTGTAAGAAATTTATTTTAAAATGGAAATATGTCTCTCCCCAATACTAATGCAGCTGATCTTATTCCAGACAATCCCTTTTAAATTTTCATATTTTCAGAATTTCACATTTTTACAACTAAGTTTAATTAACTATAAAAAAAATCCCAGGGCTATTTTTAAATTTTGCATATTAACCATACCCTAAATACATTATTTAATGATTCTACTGTCTGAAATTATTTCAGTCATGACTGTTTCATTGATGTGTTATTAGCACTGAAAAATAAAAAAAAAAGTCTTTTGGATTTTTAGTGATTACACAGTGATGCTGTTCTAAGGTCTAGGTACTGAAATATGACTTCAGCTTCAGATGCAACCAGAAAATGCTGTGGGTCTCCTTTAGTGTTGATGTCTACAGCAAGTATGTACATGACAAGATGCTTCTGATATACATGGCTTGTTTGTAGCTACACACAGCTTCTTCAGTCCAGGAAACAGTTTCCAGGACAGGTAACTGGTTTATTTATCTGTTTTAATTCCAATTAAGATTTTATTTAATTTTTTTAAATTTCCAGTAAAATTTTTTGATGAACCTTTGTTCCACTCCATGACATAACATGCTTGACAAGCTTAAGCAAAGGTTTCCAATAATTCATTCAAAATCATACCTGCTACTCTAACTAAACTGGTATTTTATAGACAGGGCAAAAAACAAAAGTATTTGAGAAATGGTTAAGCCTTCTGCACTTAGATAGTGTTATGCAAGTTGCTAGCCAGAGGATATATACTATTTATGGCATATATGGTATATATGGTATATATAATCAATAAAAGAAAACCTTTCTGGATACTCCTTGTCAGATTCACACATTATCTCCAGAATGACCTTCATTAATATCTACCATGTCAGAAGGGGAAAAATCTTTCAGGTTTTGTGCTGTTTATAGTATAATATGTCAGTCAGTGTCACGGACTGAAAGTGATAGAGTGGCTGTATTCATCATGCTGGTTTGACAAAATCACAGAATGCAAACAAATTTCTATTTTGTGACTTAACTATGATGAAATTTGTTTTCTTCACTGAGTTCATTGGACAGCTGATTACATATATTGCAGCAACAGATTGTTCCACATACATGTAAATTTGCTTTGACCACTAAATGAAGCAGGAGGTTTGACAGAGGACACTTCAGCCAGGAAGAGTGATGGGCTCTCATCAGTCACTATTGAGACGGCGGATTTTTCAAACCCAGCATGTTATAATAGTTTTTTAAGACATCATCTGGAAATGGTCTTATGTCAGCTAGCAAAGGCTCACAGACAATTCATCACAGGTTGGAGAGCAAGGCTGGCAAGGACCCAGGGGAGACACAATCAATGAGCCATAGCCCAAGACTACTGGGAAGGAGGAAGTGGATATTTAGAATAAACTGATTAGCAGCTTCTCCTGTGGCCTATGTATATTATATATTGGACTTAATGCTAACAATCCCCATCAAATTTATAGACTTTCCCTCTTTCATCACAGGTCTACAACCAAAAAGTTGAGACCTGCAGAGACCTTTTTGCAGAGTTGCAAATATCTGTATAGAAAAATAATCTTTTAACCTTTAATCCCTAAATCAATCTCCTTGGAAATGTTTGAACCTCAGTCACCTACCAACCACCTACAAGGGCTGGAAGGGTTCAGGGAGATGTCCACTCTGAATTTCGTATTATTGTATTTAAATTGCTTACCAGCTTATTGAAATAGGATTGTGTATGCCCATCTGGGCTGTGATTAGGGATGATTTCCAAAAAAAAGTAAAGGACTAAAATCAGCATCAGGGATGTAAACAATGCTGTGTGGCTAACAGAGAAAGGAAAGATCATCAGGCACCTTGAAGAAAAACCTCCTATCACAGAGAATTAGAGATATTTTCCAGTAATTCAAGACTTTTTTTTTTTTTAATTTAGATTTTTATTTTGAATAATCTACTTCATATAACTCTTCACAGCAAATATATGTACTTCATAGTTCCCTGTATGCTTCTTATCAGGTGAACCAGATTACCAAATATATTGATCACTGAATTTTCTTCAAATATCAACAGTCAAATAAAAATATTTTTAACTCTTATATTAGAATCCAGAAAAGTATATAAGCACACAACATATTTTCATGCAGTGATACTGTTTGAGCAGAAGGCTGCAGTAGAAGATCAGGTTGAAGTGCCCCTGGAGATACACAGGTTTTGTTTGTCGATTTTTTTTTTCTTATTTCATCTTTGCCAGTAAGATTAACATCTACCAGAAATATTTACAAAGAGCTTTGGTAGCACACAAACTCTTCTCACAGAATCCCATCATTAATTGCAGATAGGAGGATAATCTGCATCATAATGAAATTTTACCAAGATGCAGTATAAAGAAGAATATTCATTCAGACAGATGTATTCTGCCTGACTTGGTGTTTAAAAAATTAATCATGCATAATGTCTATATTAAAAAATATTTATACGCAAAATATGTGTAGAATAAAAGTATAGCATAACCTTAACTTGAAAATTCAGTTAATGATTAGCCATTATTAGAACAATTAGCTCAGAATAAAGAGCTGCAGAAGACAGCTTTTACTAAACAACTTTCCAAAAAGAGAAAAAAATTAGAAAAATATTTATAGTAGATGACATTTTTAGTAATTATCTGATGTTTGAGAAAATTAGCCTTTTCCTGAAATTACAACCAGGTCCTACTTATTTTGTTTCCCCGTTCATTTGATGTAATTCACACAGCTGCAGCAGACCAGAATAGTTGCACTTCACTTGTATTTGTGTGGAAGTGCAACTCCTACGACAAGAACAATTTAAAGCTCTTTCTTAAGAAGGATAATGAACTAATTGCAACATTACTGCTAATAAAACCAATTCTTTCTTCTTCAGTTTCACCTTTCATCAGATTATCTCAAAGACATTCCGAACCACTAACTGTGTGGGGCAGTCAATTTTGCGCACTTTATACAGGAAATTATGCAGCTGAGAGGGATTAACCAAGTCTTTAATGGGCACACAGTGGGTAAGTAGCAGAACAGTTGTACTAATTGCAGTATGTTGCTCTCTTCCCTGAAAATTTCCTCAGTGCCAGGTTCTGTACAGAAATAAAAGCTGGTTTAGGAAGTTCAGAAAGACACAATATGTCATGATGGAGTAGAGAGCCTCAGCTGGCTTTTAGTGAGCTGGAAGGTGTGCAGACACTTGTTACCACCTTCAAGCAGGTGAAGGTCAGGGCAACATCTGCGTAACAGATTAGGAGCTACTCTACTTTCTTACCTGAACCAGAGCTTCTGGCATCAGCTGAAGCATTTGCAGTATTGAATTAGCTTTTAAAAATGATAATTAGCGTGGATGTGGCCTCATTCTGAGTACTGTGTGCAGCTCTGGGTCCTCAGAATTTAAAAAGGCTGTTAAAGCACAACCAGAGGAAAACAGACTTGGTGAAAAGGTTGAAAAAAATGTCCTCTGAGGACTGTCAGAGCACTTTGTGCTGGTCTATTTGTAAAGAAGGAGGCTAAGTGGCAACTTCATTGTCCTCTACAGCTTCCTGAGAAGGTTAAGTCGAGAGGGAGGTGCTGACCTCTTCTCCCTGGTATCCATGTGGGAACGGTTCAAAATTGCAGAAGGGAAAGGTCAGATTTGACATTAAGAAACATTTCTTTACCAAGGGGATGGTCAACTAGCAGAAAAGGCTTCCTAGACTTTTAATCTGTTCTGAAGAGTTTGGGCAATTGGATTAGATGATCGCTGTAGGTTCCTTCCAACTCCACAGTTCTTTCTAGCCTAGCCTAGCCTAGCCTAATCTAGTCTAGACTATTCTAATCTTACACATTATTGAGATGTTTCACTTATCAGACATGTCATATAGAAAATATGCTTAAATATTTTACAGTACTTAGTTAAAAAATAATTAGTGCAGTATTTTCCCTGCAAGTATTTATTGTTCTTTAGAAAATAAAGAATTTTAAAAGGGAAGTTGCTTTACCGGAGGAAGCTAATTTCAATGTAGGCTTCTAATGCATGCTAAGCTGACTTTTTCACAGCCTCAAAATTTTCCTGGTCTAAGCTACAGACCTCTGAGCAGCTCACCTCACTCACAATGAAGAGATCCAAGAAAGAAATTGATGTTTTAAAATTTCTCTTTCTTAGGAAGTTAGTGTATATTATTTTTTGTTCTTACTTGGAACAAATACCAAACATAGTAAAGTATCATGAATCCTTTTAAATGGCAAAACAGTCCAACAACCTACGGCTGCATTTCTTGCTTGTTTGCTTCCTTATATCTCCCATATTTGCATTATTTGGGAAAAAAAAAAAAAAAAAAGAGCAAACAGACTAATAGAGATTATTAGGAATGCAGTGGAGCATAAACCAGCAGAAACTTCAGCTATAAACCCATCATGTGGTCTCACCAAGCATCCTGAGTGCAGGGCTGGCTCCCCCAGCACAGGAAGGATGTAGCTGGACTGGAGCAGAAACAGAGGAGAGCAACTGTACTGGTTTGTGTACAATTGCAAAGAGAAGAGCTCTAACTGGACAAAGGGCAGCCAAGGAGGCATATTACTTTTATTAACAAAATTCTAACTGACTTGAAAAAGTGAATATGAAATTATTCACAGGTATTTTCTGGACTAATAACTAGTGAGTATTAGATTACATAAAGGTACTTTGTCCACAAAAGAAATGTATATTTAAATTTTTAAGTCATCTTTACATGGTATTTCAAGTATTTCAGGGTTGATTAGATTAATTTTTGGAAGAAAACTGCACTGAGCAGCATTAAATACAAAGGCAACTTTTGTGGCTACAGATTACAAAAATTACAAAATACCTTGAGAGACAAACAGTGCAAAACTGCGTGAGTGTTTGGGAAACACTGTTCTACACAGCGCCTACTGCTGCACACTGTAAAGGCAACCAGTCAGGGACTTGGTCCAGTTCAGGCATTTTTAATCTTGTACTGTCATATACACAGAGAATTATTTATGGGCAAGTGATTAGGACAACAGTTTTAAGACCCAAGGTCTCCTGAGCATATTTGTTATCTGTATATCCAGATTTCATCTCAGACTGAGCAACCTAGTTATCCACTGTCTACGTCCTCCATCTATAAAATGAGTATTTTTTTCTGCATCATAAGTCTTCAAAATATAAAATACATTTATATTGTGAATTGCTATCATGATACAGAACCTTACAGGTCTCCAAAAATCCCAATTAACGAAGAAAAATATCTCATCTAAAGTATTCAAGTCTCCTTAATCCTGTAATTTTTAAACTTTGGACAGTAAGAACATCTAATTAAGCAATAGCACATACTTCATTTTACTTCTACATTTAGATTCCATCTTTCTGTCTGTCACTGGAGGAAATGGTAAAGCATTTCAAGATACTTCTTTAACAGGGACAAAAGAACAACAGAGAAAAAAGAAGTGTTTTCTCTGCCATTACTGCCTCAACCTCTTGTGTTTCCAATGCAATACTGTTAGGACTATCACACATGGGAAGAAGCAAAATTAACAGAACAGCTGCTTGCACTCACTCCAGCACGTAAGCTGTCATTTATTTCAGAATTCCAATAAGTCTAGCAGTAAAACAAATATGCTCTTGCTATGGATTTTTTCATCCTTCCTCTCCATCTGTTTGTTATGCTTTTGCTTCTGGCTTGCCTTTCTTTAATTAGGTTATGAGCTCCCTGAGAAACTTTCCTACAAAATCCAACCTAGGCCTCCTTAAGGGCCCATTTCCTACATGGAATACTGCTTCCTGTGTCCATAACTTCTGTTCCAAATGAGTGACAGAGTCAAAGCTAAACAAGCAGCAGCTACTGAAAACCATCAGCCCCTAAATGTTTGTTTCTTGACAATGAAGTGGGATTTCTGTCCAGAGTAAAGAAGGGTGGGAGGAACTCGGTAGACTTTGATGAAATACTTGAGCCCAGGGTGTCAAACAAAGGTGCAAAGACAACATTGACATTCAACAATGGACTGTTAAAATTCACAGATTTTAATACAGGTCTCAGCAGGTTCTGAGGTTCTTCTTAGGTTCTTCTTAGAGTGCAGTGAAAGATATGAAAAATAATTAAAGCTTGAAATACAAGATATTTTAGTTTTCATTTTGACAGTGTCTTTTGATTTCTTTCCCTCACTATTTCTGAGAAATTGCCAAGGGAAAAACAGTTTGGAGGTAAAGATGAAAACAACTGTCCTTTTAAGGCAAAGTAAGGTGAAATGAACTGGATTTGTGGTGAAAAAAAAATACAAGAAGAAAAATATACAAGAAAGTGCAGGAAACAAAACAAAAAGACAAGCAAAAATGACTTTTGTGTCTGTGATGCTCACTGCATCACAGTAACCTAGCTGGCAGCCACCTGCCTCTTCTCACTTCAGCAGCCGTAAGCAAAATTGTATCCATGTCAGGTTGACTGGATGGAGCCTGTAGCTGTTTTGCTGGTCACAGCTCACAGTAGTTTTGACTGAATGTATTAAATGCAATTAAACAGAAAAAAAATAAGCAAGAAAGAAGTAAAATATGAAAAGGTTGAAAAAAGGTGGTAAGACTGGAATTAGACAAGGGAGGTTACATGTTCAACTCATAGATGTGAGATTTAGCCAGCATCCTTTCAGCATATCAGCCAGGCCTTCCCTTGTGAGTTATCTAATAACTCTTCCTGGAATGGTATACAGAAGGTGTGATCCCTATTTGATCCCCCAGAGGGAGGTGGATGCGACAGCTAGGATTTGAAAGCTTATTTACCATTGTTTTTAAGAAGCTTTTTTACTGGTAGCAGTTTCAAATTAGGGACATTGAAATTGCTTGAGGATTTTTTTCTTTATTATTTAAGTCTATATCTGGGACATAAACCATGGCCTGTTGATTTCCATTTTCACACTTGTTTTGTTTATTATGATTGTGATTTTAGTTATTTTTGCTTGGATTCATCTATTTTCAACTGGTTTTTTTTCCTTTTTTTCAGTGTAACATATAAGAAACCCAGTTGGAGCTTTTTTTGTTTGGAGAGCTTGGAAAATAAGAAGATGCACAATATCACAAGGAGTAAAAAAGAAGGAACAAAAGAAAGAAGAAAGAAACAAAAAATTGATAGAAGAAGAGTAGGGACTAATAAATGCCTATTGCATAGTCATCTGACACTTCTAGAAAAATCTGAGTTTGAAACAATGAGCTACTGCTTCAGTGCAAAACCTCTCCCTTAATTCCTTTCAAGCACCAGCAGGCTGGAGGATGACATCTGTTAAGCTTTTTTTTCCTGGAGTCCCGTGAAACTACTGACCATTATCTCTGATGCCTTTGCCAGGAAAATTCTTAGAAGTTATAATAAGAACCAGAATTCAGTGTATGGATACTATACACTGAGAATCAGTCAACGTATTTTTTGTAAGACACATCAAAGACATCAAAAACCTGATGGAGTTCCTTGAAAAAGCCAGTGCATGAATAAGGGAAAGGCACTTGCTACAGTCTACTTGGACTTCCAAGTAGTTTTCAACAAGATTTACCATCAGTAATTCTTGGAGAAGCAAAATGGTCAAGGAATAACAAGATTTCACTGGGACTAAACTGGTTGAAAGATAAAAGTCATGGAAAAAACAATATAATTTTCCATGACACAGGAAAGGCATCGGTGGAATCACATGAGGTGCACTCACTATTAAGCTCCTAACTGATATGGAACAATCAGGGAAGTAGCAAAGGCTGTTAGCATATGACACCAATCACAATGGAGCAGGCAAATGCTGATTGCAAAGAATTGCAATAATGACATTTATAGTACTTTATGGACAAAAAAGGAGGTCAAAATTCACTATTGATACAGTGCAACACAATGGAGAAAAAAAAAAGCAAAACCGAGTCTCAATCTGATATGTGCAATGATGTGCTCAGAGTTTCTGGAATATCAAGGAAGAGAATGTTCTTGGAGCTGTACAGTCAAATGACAAGAAAACCTAAGTTCAATACAAGTGAAAATGCGTAATGTTACAAGCTATTAGAGCAAAAAAGAGGAAAATGGAGAGAAAATATCATTTTACTACTGTGCAGATCCATCATATGTCAAATCTTGAAAATTATGTCTGTTGTTAGTCCTCTCAGAGGACAAATGGTCAGCAACGGTGAGAAAAGCTATAAACAGTTCATATAAAGAAAAACTGGATACATGGGGCTTTTTGAGCCTGCAAGATACAGGACTGAGCGAGAAATTGTGTAGAAATACCAAATTATAAATAGAGAGGTTGAATATGAATGGAATGTTCACTGTGTTTCCAAACACAGGTATTAGGAGTCAGCACACACCACAGGCCCACAGTCCAGAACAAGGGGAAGTCAATATGTAGTTAAGATGTGGAACTCAATCCCAGATCATGTAGTAGAAGCTTACAGTATGGTTCAAAACTGGACTAGAAAAACTAACAGAAATAAAAAATCACATAGCACTCTTGACTACAGAGGTTAAACCTCTAAAAGCATCTGAGACCTCACTAGTATTTCAAACATTATTTAAATGAAATATATATATATATATATATATATATATATATATATATATATATATGAACCTTCTAATGGCCACTATTGAAAGCAGGATATGAAGAGATGGAGCTGGGCTCTGCCTCACTAGGGCTTCCTGCTTTCTTAACCCTTGCCTGCACTATCAACTAAATGTTGATAAAAGTGACTCCAGGAACAGTATTACACTGAGCAAGATTGTTTCAGAGAATTACACTGCAGTTTGCTCTCGTTACTGTAAGGATAATTTCATACAATTTGATGAGAACACGCCCTCTCTTATCTAGGTTGGTAAAGGCTACACAATGATGAATGAAAGGCAAGCAGAAGACATCAGCAGGTCCTGTGAAGCAATTTCAAAAGCATTTATCCAGCATGTTCAGCAACAATGGTTGTGCTGTCATTCCATTTGCTGGCTATAATATGATAATGATTAGTAATACATGGATGTCATTATTATTATTCCAAACAGTGTATCTATAAAAAATATCTCAAAGTGATTTCTCTAGATACATGTACAATTTTTTGTGACTTGGTTCAATTCTCAAAATGCTCTTGATCTATTCAGAACAGCATTCCACCTGCTTACTTTTTTTCCCTAATTGCCAAGTCGAGGTATTTAACACAAAGAAATTTCCTAATTTTCCCATTCACACTCCCCAGCTTAAAACTTTGCCTTCAAACTCACTCAGGGCTCCATCTGAGACATGGATTTTGAATCATAAACCCCAGAAGACAGAGAAGATCCATTGGTATCTGTAGTTGTAGCATTTCAATAGGGGTCTTTTTTGAAGTTCAGCTTATGCAATGACATCTCATAGATGGAAAACATTAGAGTTATTAGGCAAGTTTCTATAGAAAAGATTTTATATGAATACAAAAGGATTTATAATATCTTCGACTTACATGAACAATATTTCTCTTTATCACATTGTAAGTACTGATTCAATGCACAGGGTTGATTGTGTGAAGCTAACTATCTTTTATTGTCACTTGTGATAAAGTAACTGTCCTGAATGATCAACTTACTGAGCTGTAAGCATGTCACTGTAGCTATATTTATAAAGACTTATTCTTGAGAAAAAAAAATTGATACTGATTTTTTAGTGCTCTGCTATATGTATTTCTGGTTTGTTTATAAAGCAAGATCATTTCTTCTAGATTGGAAGATTGAAAAAATAAATTATTTAGAATATAATTTTTTACTACCAATCTATTCACTGTGCAGAGCTGTAACTGTTTTTTGTAAGTAATCACCAATACAGCAATTATTCAGGAGACAAATAGTCAATATTTTTAAAATGAAGGCACACAGAGTTATTAAGTGAATTTATCCTTACCCTAAAATGTCCACAAAAAGAAAATATGTTGAAAAATGCATAAATAAATTTCTAGAGCATATATATAGTATCTTTTAAAAATTTCTGAGAGATAAACATAATCTAAGAAAGAAATGAGTTCTGCTGTTCTACTATTAAAATAAATAATTTTGCCTTTTTATACTTGTAATTACATTACAGTACAAATAAAGTTTGTATAGAAAACATCAAGTCCACAGTGAACTTATATATAGAGAGCTACAAATCATTTTAATCTCTTAAGTGTCAGAAAATCCCTGAACATTATAAATAAAAACCGAAAATGCTTGTTTCTAGTCCATACCTATTCATTTTTAACTTGGACATCCAGAAGCAAGAGAACACGACTAACTGACTTTTGTGAAACTCAAGAAACATATGAGTGTGATTTTACTACTTTGAAAATACTGCAAAACTCAAGAATGGCTTATCCTAAATCTTAGGTTGTCAATGTCCAAATGACTCCATAAAGTAAAGCTCTCCTGCAGGTATATTCTACATACAGCATTCAGTTCTAGCAATTCTCTAGTAATTTTCATGGCTACATGCCCTTGAATATTAGGATGATTTTTTGGGTTTTAGTTAACTATATAAAACCAATAGAAAATATTGGACACTGAAATACGCATTGGATAGGGATGAGACATTTGTTTGCAGTACTGTTCCACCATTGCTATCCCTGGTCTCGTTTTGAAACTGCATTTGTGTTTTGCTGATACAGCATAAGAACTATGATAAACTAGAGTTCAGAAATTTAAATTATCCAGTAGGACCTATTAGCATAGAAAGTCTTGCTTTGTAAAAGTTTTCAAAGTACGGAAATCGATGAAAAACAAACCCCACTCCTCTACAAAGCAGTAAGAAAACTGAGGAGTCATTCTTTCACATGGAAGATGTGCAGACTGAAATTCTCAAATTTTAGTAACTCACCCTGAAAAAGAAGAGAGGTATTCAAAATGCAGATGAAACAACACTACTTGTAATTTTTATGAAGGAAACTGAGCGCCAATATCATGTTTACATACCTTCTAGATAAATTAAGGAAATACCAAGGTATTACAATGTGCAGAAGCCAAGATGGAGAGGGACAACTTTATCTCTTTGATGGATACACACAAAACACACAATGAAGGAAATGCTAAGTCTCAAAACTTTTCTCTCTTACAGGAAAGAAAAAGTAAGTTCTTATAGCTATCTTACTGAAGGGAAGACTGACCAAATTTGATGTTGCAACAGCCTCCAAGAAAAAGAAAAGCCCATAAATCTGCCTACAATCTTATCTGAGCTCAGAAAAAACCACTTCTACTGCTTCTTTGTTTTGTTAATACACAACCAATTGGACCAGTGAAAGCTTGTATTACAAGGAAAAATGACTCAGCTCACAATCCTAATAATAGTAATCACCAGATTTTCCAGGAAAACAAATGCAATGAAAAATTGATACATTCTTCCTCTGATCACTGAGCAAATTACAATAAATGGAAAATCATTTCAGATTAATAGTAATTTTACAGAAATAAAATGCTGTTCCAGATCTACACTTTTCCTCCCTATTCAATATTTCTCTCCTCTGAAAAGGAAAACAAACAAGGAAAAAAGACAGTAATATATAAAAGTTTAGCCATAATGAGTTCCACATTCTTATAAATTAAGTATTGTTCCGTAGAGGCTCGATTACAACAGAGCATTCTGCTTTGCTGGAGGCTGAAGATGTTCCAGATAGAAATATTTACACTTTGCTAGGTGAGTATAAGAGGTACTAGCTCTACAAGGCCTATGTGTGAGCAAAAATGTACAATCATGAACACACTCTAAGAATTTCCAAGCTATTAATTTTTTTTTTGGTGCCAATCCAGCATAGTTAAATCTTTCTAGTGATCCTGACTGTAAGACCATTATGCACAGAGGAATAGAGACCCACACAACAGCTTACATGAACAATCCTCATGGCTTCTGCTGTGCTGTACAAATCCTGTGTCTCTGGGATAAGCCTTTCAGAACTTGCTGCCTTGGTGTTCAGTGTAAAATGGACAGTCTTGATTATGTCCTGATGTTGAGAGCTGGGGGATTTTTTCTTTTTCTACCATTACAAACTAACAAAAGAAATTTGAAAGAATACTAGGGAGAAAGAGCTGTCTCTGAGAGACTGCTGTCCACAGGGCCCTTCATTCTGCCTTCTCCTGGCAGCTGATTTCATTTGGCCTAACAAGAAAAACCCTGTTATTTCGTCTCTGTGAGAGAGAATTTCCCGATCAAGCACAGAAATGATTGGAAGGGTCTTGCTGTTCTTCCCTTAGCTGCAGAAAACAACCAAGAAAGGGCCAGGTCTACAGGGAAGTTATTTCATCTGGAATCCATGAACTTTTACCAGCAGGAAATGAAGAAAGATGACTTTTCTTACCCTGAAGCTGAAGTGCTGTGCATTTGGAAGTAAAGAGTGCAACCACAAATAAAGTGACAACTGTTAGTACATTGAACTTTGCTGTACAGTCCAAACCTGGACAGCATTGTGTGCATCTGGTGTAGTGGACTCCTGCAAGCAAACAGGCACTGATAGATGTTCAGAAACTCTGGAAACTGTAAGTTTTCCCAATATTCTCAGGTAAATCCCAACTGATTCATATCTATCTTCTGAGCACTCTCTTTAGATTTCTTGTTTCCAATGTAAATATACCATCTATGTTAAGCAATGGATATAGGCAGAAGAATTTCACACACAAGGGAAAAAAACTTAACCAAAAACAAAACCAGCCCACAGACTTTTGTATATCTGCCACTATAGTAACAAGCAGGCTGTCTTTGAAAAGCAGCATTTGACAACATAACAAATTCATATATGAGTCATTCACTGTTACATCCTCCATTATAAAGAGGTTTTCAACACATTTAGGAGCCCATAAAAATCAAGAGAGCCTGAGAAACCTTCAGCTAATGCTAGTCACCTGCCTCAGTCATTATTTTATAAGACACAAATATCTCAGTAAGGCAAATTTCTCCATCTCTGATCAAACCTGCAGTTGGTGTTCCTGGTATTGCTGAGCAGATCTCAACACATTATTCTTACACTGACACATCCTTGTCTGTTTGAAAGGGGGGCACCTGGCAACACCTTTGTCCTACTTTGCTCTGCTTCATTTATTCTTCGATCTGAAATTCCTCTGGCCATGCTTATTAGTGCCAGTCAGTGTAGCCCCATTATTTCAAAGGAACTGCCAACTACACTACAAACAAAGCCTTTCCTGAGACAGAAACTTGCTTCTTCTAGTCAAGCTTGATTTTATTTCATTAATGTGCTTGTTCATGTTCTGTGTAGATATCTATCTGCAAACTTAGCTCTCAGAAAGAGCTATTTTTATCCCTAAAACATGGGCTCTCAAATCATACACTCACTCATCCAGACTTTGGCATCTCAATGGGTAAGGCAGAGATATAAGTTCACATAACTCATTTTTTATTGAATTTGGTTGAAGATATCTAGTGAGACAGCAGCATAGGTTCCTGCCTTTATCATTATACATCTCCAGAAGGGTGTGGGGTTTTTTTGTTTTGTTTGGCAAAGAAAAGAATGAAAAGAAGCAATAATTTTTATCTGTCATAACATTTCAGAAGCTTGTTTTTTTCTGTAGCCCTCATCCTATAGTTACCAACTTCTATTCTAAATAGGAAACCAGGATTCCAAGGAGAGCACTAGACTGCTTATCAGGAATTAGGTTTAAATGAAGCCTAAACACAAAGAAAAAATTATATATTTTTTTGTAAGTATTTAATCTAGGTCTCTGTGGCCTTTGGCAAGGACAAAACAGCTAGGAGATATCTTCTGCCCTTTAGCCACTTGGCATTAAGATGCAGATAAAATAAAAAAGAAAGGCCCAAGATGATGGGGGAAATTTTGCTTTAGAGATTGGTGAATAAGATTTAAGTCCTGAACATCTAAAATGTCAGGAAGCCTTATTTCTTATCATGGTGAAAAAAAAAAAAATACAAGAAAAACACTTTGAGTCAAATAGAACATTTTGTTTCATTTTGACCTATTGAGAAAATAATGTGATTGTGTAACCTGAGCTGATATTCCTCTCTTTGCTGGCTGATTCTTTCATCCAGCTACAGAATCACAGCTTGAGTTGACAAAGAGCAAGGGGAATTTTAAATCCTACTGAAACAGAATATTATCTGAAAAGATACAGCATATGATTTTTCATCTAGCAAGGATCCATTTTCATATTGAAATCAGTGGAATAGCTCTTATTTTAATAATGAACAATGGCCATGCTCTGGCCCAAGTAAGAACAAGTAAATTAAGCGTCAGAGAAAGATGCCTGGCCTCTCAGGAAAATTTCAGACGTAAGATTGCATATAAAAGTTCACCTCTTCTGTTAAAAATCAGTTCTATGTAAGGTTCATCTTTACATTAAGACAAAACATAATGAAATCTCAGGGATGCCCACATCTCATGGGTTCCAACCCCTGTCTTGCATTCATGGTCCTGTGACTAGCAACATTTAGCTGGTTCAGTTACCTATCTAGCTAAAAAGTCATGCAAAAGATAGAAAGACCAAGGAAGAAAGCAAAGCAAAGCCAAAACCTATTCCTGGCTGTTAGCTATTAATCAGGTCATTAGCATGTAAGGGTTAATAAAGGCAACAGAGATATTGACTCCATATTTTTGGAAAATAATTTTGTATCCCATTGTATCTTATTCTACTTTTTATTTTAAATCAATCAATTGGCCAGCTGATAAATGCTGTCCCTTTCTGACTGGAGTGATTGCAAGGAAAAATACCATCCATATAAAAAACCTTGATATATTCCAAAGAATTACATCTCTCAGTGTAATGCAAGTCACACTGGATTTTTCCTCCAAGCCTACTGGCAGCAGTGTATTGCTATTTGTTCCTAGACTTCAGACATGTTTTATTCTAATAGTGTTTTTAACCAGCTGTAGTTAGAAGAGCAGTTTACAAATAAAACTATTTCACAAAAGAATGAATCTCAGTAATGAAAGACCATATCTGTATAATCCATTTTTCATTTAAAGAAATGGAATGGATTCTGTAACACTTAGAAACTAGACATATGCAGGGGAATAGATACTGGAATCATTCATTAATTTTGAATAAACATTTGAATTACAGTATTGAACTGGCTGGAATTTTAATTGCAATTGATTGATTTTATTTCTGCAGATCACAAGCTTGTTGCATTTAATTCTACAAAGTTACGCATGGATGCACCAGTGTATTTTAACTTGCATTTTCTTTATTGTTTCCTTTCTACATAAGGGGAGGAAAAAGGAGAGAAAAGAGAAAAAGTAGAAAAAGGACAAAAAGGCTGCTTGATGATGAAAAATGCTGCAAATTGAGAATAAAGCAGGAATAGGAAAAAAGAGCAGACAGAATGTGGAATGGTGAAACAATGTGGAAATAATAAAAATAGCGATAAGAGTAATACCATACCTTGAAAGATAACAAAGAACAAAATCATAGGGGGAAAAAAAGAAGATAGATGAGCCTAAGGAAAAAACACTCCTGCTTCATGACAGATTTTTTTCCATTCAAACAGTCAGGTTTGTTCTGTAGTGATACAAGTGTGTGAAAGATTTCTCACTCTTCTTTCCCACCTCCCTCCAAAGCACAGTGAACTTTAAGCAAGGAAAGAGCTACTGACTTGCACATTATATCACTGGCCTTGCAGAAGGATTTTGATGCTCAAGTCCTTCCTCTTTCCAGTTAGAATGGGACAATATATGCAAATACTGTGCTAGGTTGTAGGACAAACCTCTGTACAAGTGCTTTCTTTTTTTCCCCCTTTGGAGCAGTAATTATTAAATAGGTTCACCTGAAGCTCAAATTCCAAAAAATCTGGGAATAAACCTCTTATAGAACTCCTGTGAGAGTTGTAGATGATAAGTTGTCCACTGATAATTCTCCTTACTGCCACCTTTCAGCCTTTCATCCTGCTTGTTACTCCTCTTTCTCTGAGAATCATTCCCTATACAAGCTTATTGGCAAGCTGCTAATAGCAATGTGCTTTTATGAAACTACAAGTTTGGATGAAAAAGCAAAATTACTAGGATATGTTTTGACTAACTTCTTCTGAGGCCAGGGCCATTATGACTGAAGGTCCCCTGAGGGCCACAGATACTGGAGACCTGGCTGCTCCTTGGGCACTCTTGTGATTTTCACAGAGATGGTTAGCAGTGACCAAAAATGTTAGGGTTTTTTGTTACCTTATTGCAAGGATTATAGAGAATTCCTTGTTGTGGAAGCAACTTTATTTTCAAAAGGGAGTTTCTTTGTGTATTGACAACTAATATTGCTGCCTTCTGAAATCTGGAAGCTTTTAGTTGTGATATAGATAGGATTTAAACACTGGGAGAAGGCTCAGCTGCCACTAAGTGAAATGTCTGCCTTTTTCATATAATTCTACCACTATTTTCAGAGACTGTGGCAACTCTTACAATGGAGAACCACCCCTTGAGATTATTTGGATTCTGAAAACAAGTTCTCTCATGAAATGTGCAAACACTTAATTCTCTGTTTGCAAAACAGAAGGACAAAAGGGACTAACTATCCTCTTGTCTTTCAGAAATAATAGGATACAAATATTTATACACACATACAGTCTCTGAAAAGCTCACCTGAATGCCACTGAAACATTAAGCATAACCAATTTTCTGCTTTCCTTATATCTGGAACAAATTTGTTTATTCCGTGCATAATTCCGAAGAGACCTTCACATGGTGATGCTCTCTGCATATCGTACACTAGCCTAGTGCTCTGCTCACCTTGGCAGAGCTCCTTGCTTTGCTGTGTCTAATGCTACCATGTATTAGAATTATGCAAATGAGTGCATAGTTAATGCTGAACATGAGCCATGGTACCTTTCTGAAACCCCAATTTAAGAGTATTGCTGTCTCACTGTAATTCAGCTTCTCTGAAAGCTGACCAGGTCTGTGGAAAGGTGTCAGGATTCTTTCAACACAATATTTTGCTTACACTGAAAATGTGTAGTTCCCTGGACTAAGAAAGGAAAGGACTGGGAGAAGAGATAGTCAGCATAAGTTCCAATGCTTTCCCTAGTGACACCTGAATATTCCTTAAAAAATATAAAAGAGAGTGGGTCATGAAAATTTTAGGTCTACCAGAAAAATTGTTCTGTTTCATAAAATTATCATGAAATGATCCAAATGAATTCTCCTAGTTAAAGTCCCTAAGCTTTTCTGACAAGGATGGACTGAAAGAAACATTCATCAGGTAATTTTGTAAAACTTAACTAATTCCAATATAAATATGAAAAATTAACACTATTTCACTTTCATTATATGACTCAGTTTTTTAAATGCTATGGAAGAATTTTTTCCTCACAGAGATAATAAATTTAAATATATTAATTTATATCATATTAATAGGTGTATATTTTTTTTAGTATAAAGTTATGCATGTATACGTACACAGATCTGTTTAAAAATCCCTATAAGCAAACATTTAAAGAAGAGAAGCAAGGGGAGAGGGAAGTGAGGGATATCAATATCATGGATTGTTTGTTTATATATTTTTTTAACTAATTTGTCTGCATTAAAAAAATGACCCAGTTTGGGCTATTCTGCATATAAACTCTTCAGGAAAAAGTGTAATACCTGTAGTGGACTATTAATGCCTGTTCCATTTTTATTTGTCACATAATTTTGTTTGATTTTATAACTAGACTAAAAAAGCTATAAATAATAAATTGAATATAAAATAACATTTTTTAAGACTACTCAGCATACTAATAACACTATCAGTGTAACAAAGCAAATATGACACGGTTAAAGAGGATTATTTTCTCTTCATCATGTTGCAAAATAGGCAAAGATTCATTCCTGGTCACTTAATGATTTTCTTTTCCCCTATGGTCTATTAGTATTGCAGGATTTCTGAGACAGAGGAAAAATTATGCATGTTAGTTCCACAGCACATCTCAGAGGAAAAGTTTTCTCATTACTTTGCTGAAATGATTTCTTGCCTATCAACCCATTCTTTGCTAGAGTATATAGTGTGCTACCAGCTCACTTTAGCTTTAATTGTACTCATGGGAGAGTACACATTAGTGTCACCAAGTTTAGTAAGGGACCTCTGATACCCTCTAGCTGCCTTTCCTTCTACCAGTGCTTCCTCTGCTTTTCACTCAGGCAGGATAAAATCAGTTTCATTGAGATTAGTATTTTGAACATAATGACAAATCAAAGTAGCCTAACAGGAAGATCCAAACATGCAACTAAGTTGTTTTAGTGCATGTGTTAGTCATAAGCTAAGTAGAAAGTGATAATGATGTTTTCTGAATTATCCCTCTTATACAGGTCTCTTCCCTGCCGGGCTAGCTTCAGTTTTGGCAAGAAACAAATATGGACTGAAGTATTATCTTACAGTAAACTGTTTCTTTATGAACTTCAGTACTTTAAGGAAGAGGAGCTATATGGATGAAAAAGCATTAATCTTCCAGCACTCAAAAGTGCACTGCCTTGGCACTATAATGAAAGCAGTAAACCTAAATTTAGTACCATGACTTCCTTGACAAGAAAAAAACCAGAACAAACCAACCAAAAACCCCAAAACAAAACAAAACAAAACAAAACAAAAACAAAAACAAAAACAAAAACAAAACCAAAAACCCAAAACCAAAACCAAAAACAAACCACCAAAACCCACAACCAACCAACCAAAAAAAAAAACCCACCAAAAAAAAACATGGAAAGAAAAACATCCTCAATGCCCACACCACTACTTATAACAGTTACAATATCCCTAATATATTCTTAGGTCATCAACAGTGCAAAAAGTCAGCTACAAAGACATACATTTTAAATCTTTATTTTCTCCAGGAGCAGAAAAAAAGAAACTTTTTCCTTAACTGCAAGAGGTATTTCTGAGCAGCGAGATATCCCCTTCCATCTTGCTTCTGAAGCTAGGTCTTAAACACCTGCAAAACTCTGTGATGCTTGATTAGCTCTCTTAGTAAAATAGTTCCAATTTCACACTTCTGAGAGATGTGAGGGTCAACATTTTTATTCTGTCAGAGATCTGAGCTCATCTCCTCATTCTTGATGATTTGGATTAAGGTCAATTTATAAAAAGCACAGACAGTGACCAGGAATAAAGCTCCTCTTAATGAAGCTGGAGCACTTACTGAAGCTACCCTGCCTTCTTTCAGAAATTATTTTTAAGCTACAGCTCCCACCCTAGCTCCCTGTTTGCATCACAGTCAGTCATGTGCCTGACTATTTACATTGCTGATCCAGACCCTGTCCTGCAGACTGAGGACCTCATTACTCTGGATTTGCCAGCTGATCACTGCACAGTGGTTAACCTTTGTTGCTGTTTGCAGATCTAATCTCAACCTGATGGCTCAGTTTTCTGTCTTGACCTAGATTATATCTTGTTCCTATGGTCCCTTCTGTCTTGCTCAGGGAGGGCAGGGTGGGCCCTTGCTGGTGCCACCCCTGCTGGTGCTGCTGATGGCACCATGATGGACCCCTGGGTCCCCTTCCCTTGGACCCCAAATAGTTCCCTTGGAGAACTATTTGCCCTTGCTCTTACTGACATGGACTATACTCTATTTCAGATTACACACATTTCATGCAAACACCACCACCACCCCCCCCCTCCAAAGCCACTTATGCATAAAGTGCGTTGAACCAAGTTTGTTTCAGAAAGCCTCAAGCAATAGAAACAATATTCTGATCTTATTTTTAGCCGTGCTTTAGCTCAATGCTGTGTTAGTTTCCTCTTTAAAATAGATTCTCTTTCATCCAAAGCTGACAAAAGTTCTACAGTTCTAAGTGTTTTTCTTAAAAGTCTTTGGAGACATTAGGTCTATTATTATACACATTGAGTAAGTATCCTTTCAGGTGAAACATATAAAAATGATAATAGTGGGAGAAGGCTTGAAGTCTTTAAAGGAAACACCAATTTTCTTTCATATGTATTTTTTTTTCCAGTGTGCATTTGAACTGCCCATACAACTACATAAATATTAATTTGAGGGGATAAAATATCTTCTGAAATTCCTCTCTTACATGGAAAAACAATTGAGAACTATTATTAAGCAATATTCTATACAAAATGATAAGTCCTTTCATAGTGTACATTCAAAATTCTGGAACTAGGAATTAAATTGATCATAAAACTGAAATAAAATAGTCTAGATTTCACTACTTTCTAGACAGAATGGTATCTCCCAACATCAACATTAGCATTAGCTGTTGCAAGTATTGAACAATTATCTATATTTAAAACAACAATTTCATTAATACCTTGACAATAGTTAGGAAACAACATAGTATTTCCCTTTCAGCTGTGTAACAATGAATTTCTCTCAGAAATATAGTTATTCTGTGGCTCAAGGCATCACTAACGTTTGAGACATCTGGACATTTCAACTGAATTTTAATTGCTTTCTAAACAGGAAATATTGAGATGTGGGTAACTATGAGATAGTCTTTAAGAAAGGAGATAGCTACAGCCTTGCTGAGACAAACAAATATTCCATGAGTTATTATAAGTGGTAGTTTGACATCTTTCTGATACCTGTGAAGCAATCATCTTGCTGCTTCATAGTCTTTACTGACAAGAAAGTCCCCAACTTTCTGCCTGTAAATTATGACAGAAGTATTTTCTGATCTTTTCCAAATAACATGCTTGCTTACTTCAGGCAGTCACGAGAAAGTGAAAACCTGTGAAAACTACAGTAAATGTCAATGCTTACTGTTACTGCACTATCCCAATAAATTTCTTTTTCTACTCACAAAAATCAAAAGGTGTGTACTCATAAAGGAATGTTTCAGCACTGACACAGTCACAGTCACAGTCACAATCTGCCTAGAATGTATAACTTGGCAGAACTGAAAATTGCAGAAGAAATACCTAGGTTTAATAGAAGACCATGACAGGCTGTGAACTATGAATCTTGGCAAATTTGGACAACAGTTCCCCGATGATGGGTTATATTTAGCTATCAATCAGTCTCTTGCAACATTTATTGAGTAAAATGATCTTTAGATAAAATGACTATATACATATACTATAAACTTTAGCATGAGGCTCTTCAGGCAGGTAGAATAATAGAGCTATTTTGCAATTATATATTGAAAAAAAAATTATAGCAGTTCAGGGTCAGTTTAAATCTTTTCTAGATGGAAATCTAGTGATTTTTATTTTCAAGGTAATGCATAAATGTTAACTATATTTATATGAGCTGAAGCATGCAGGGCTTGATTTGAAAAAAATGCCTGAGCTCTTTTCTGAAGGCCATGAACTTTATTCATGTAATTCGTTTTAGCTACCTAGGGGTGTCCTGGGGGAGTAGAGAGCTAAAATACATCTGTCTCCTTGCATTCCAAGCATGTTCATAAGTCAGAAGTACCAATCCAGAAACTAAGCACTCATCGCTCCTGACTTCTTAAAAAAGGGTTTTCATTTAAGTTCTCTGTTGACAGCCTCACATTATTTTTGTCTTTGAAATCCAAGGAATCCCTTTTGTCTTTGCAAAACTACATCATAAGTTGTGGAACTCATTATTTTCTCAACAATCCATGAGAAGTACCAGCAGTGTAGAAAGAATTCAGAGGCTTGACACTCCAAAACCTATCAGTAATTCACAAGACAGTTTCAAGGCTTGCAAGAAAGACCTGGATTCATACCAAGCCCCAGGGCCTAAGAGCATGCATTGAATTCTTTCAATAAACTTTACCAGTGTCCATGACACTTTACTACGTCCATGACAAATACAAACAATTTATATAAAGACTATTACATATTTCAGAATATTTTTGTTCCTCACAGAACATTTTCTTAGTAGCATAGCAAGTGCACAAGCAAAGAACTGAAATCATATAATGCTTTAAGTGGCAAAATTTCAAGTTCTTACATGCCACGTGTTCTCAGCACATACAATTGTAGAAAGCAATTTTTTAAATTTCTGGGGTTTTTTAATCAAAGGACAATATTTTTTTAGGTAAAATTTATACCTGAAGATTAATCAAACCTTATATTGGTAAAGACTACTCTGAACAGATTTGATGCAGTCAATGTCTTCCCTTTATTTGTAACACTCGTGAACTGAATAAGAAGCAGTATCTTACACAAAGAACCAGCAAATCACCTTAATCCTGAGAAATTCAAAGTGTTACCAATTGTATGTTGGATAGGTGAAAATTAAATTACTTGACTTGTTTAAAAGGGAGCAGTATTTTTAGAAAAATGTGCAGGTGCTACAGTCCAACTGAAAGACACCTACCAGAGTTCTTAAAATTTTAAGGGAAAAAAGAACACAAAAGGGAAAAATTGAGAAGTGATTTTGGTTTTGATCAGATTTTCTTCTTCAGTGAACAAAAGTCATAAATATTTTTAGTTAACCAAAATATTTTCTTTGCCTTGTAATGGAATACTTTGTTTGCTAACTTTCATAAACTTTTTTTTTCATTTTACATAAGTTTTTAAAGTAATTTGCTTGAAGCATATCAACTCTAAGCACACCTGTACTCCTGTATTTTAAAGTGAAACTTACAAAAAACAAAAAGAAAAAATCAACCTTTTTTTTTCTGAGACTTGAGGCTTGTTTTAAGTGTGTATTCTTGTAGTCCTTCATAACTTTCTTTTTTCCTGTATCTATGCAAAACACAGAGGACAGAATGGGGCAAGAACCTGTGGCTGAGGATCACTGAGTTTATGTAGTTAAAGCATTCTAGGAAATTCTGTCTGAATCAAACTGCTCCTTCCCTGCATAAGGGTATTTAATTTCCTCATTATATACCAAGGTTGTATTTTGGGACTTTTCACCTCTCCTCTGTCATGACATCTCTATTCCTCAATGGATGCAGCTTCCTGTCTTTACTGACCATGCATAAAAACTTTTTCTCATTGGTGGTACATTCAAGCCCACAGCCTGTCTTGTGAGTACACTCACAGTGAAGTATTCTGTCCTTGTGCCCATGACCATTACAATTTTCTCTGTTCTTCCAGGAAATGCAATGGACCTGGTAGTTTGGGTGAATCCTGCACAATACTGAATAGCCCATGGCCCCAGAATGTTGTTACAGGTCCATCAATCACACCTACGTTATTTTTCCTAGAACTATAATTGTTTTCCAGAGGAAAGTAATTACTAGTCTTGAAGAAACTGTGAACCAAAGAAATTGCCTCCAATCCAGAAGAAGTTGTATCACTTAAGCTGTATTAATAGCTTCCAGAAATGCAATTTGTACAATTCTAGTGTACAAATAGATAATTAGGGACCTAAGATAATAAGGGCTTAAGGATCAGCCTCAACATGCTTTATCATTACATTTTACTTTTAACCATGGAATCCCATTTTCTTCCACAATAACCTTCAAGGTGAATAGTATTAAAATACTTTATACAAATATCCCAAACAGCACAGTGAACAGGCCTTTTAGTGCTAAAGAAATGTATTGTTATTGACTCTTTGAAAATGTCTGAAGTGTTTAAAAGCCCACTGTAATGACAATTAGGATCATATCCATCACTGAATTATGGTGATCAGGATCTGACTAGCAGAAGCTTCTGTTTTAAAATAAATTATGATTTTTTTTCTTCAAGATGTTCTATGCTTTTCATTTACCAGTACTCATTTGTGCACTATACTAACTAAAGTTTAAGTGAAGAAAATGGTACAGTCTCTTACAATAGATGTAAATCATAAAAATCAGGGATTCAAGGAAAAATAGTATGTTCTGTGGTTCTAAAGCAGATGTGGGTTTTTTTCAACGACAAATTTTGGGGTTTTTGGGGGCAAACAAATCCACCACTTCTCTTAAGAAAATATGTTGCTGTAAAACTTCTTCCAGACTCAGAAAAATGTGTCTCTCATTGAGCCAGTGCTTTGATTTCTATAGCTATTTCTCTTGGTTATCATGTTTATAAAATGCTATTCTGTTATAATTTTTTTTTTCATTTTTCCCACACATCTATTGTCATACTCTTTCTTGCCCTTAGGCATTGCTCAGCCAAGCAACACATAATTCCATCCTCGTCCTTATTATATAATCTGCTGAAATTCCATTTAAATTCTTATCTCTCAACACCTGTCTGGTAAAAAAAAAGATCAACAACCAAGTAGTATATTCTATGTACAGTTATATCAAAGTCACATAAATAGACTTATTACCATATATTCATGTGCATGAAGACAAAAATAAAACCTTCCAATTTCTTGTCACACAGGTGAAACCTTCTTTACAAAGTGTCTACTGCAACCTTGAACTGCATTATTTCTGAAGCCACCTAGAGTCACTTACTTCTAACCCTTATCTATGTGGAAAATTTTCCCAGTTGGCTCTCGGTGTTATTTCCTTGCTCATTCACAACATACCTTCACAATATTCCTCTACTCTTATCAGTATCTCTATCACATGAAAAAATAATAGCTAAAAATATAGCTTATTTGCTCTTCCGGGTCATTACTGAAAATGTCAAGTAACAAAAGATCAACAGTTGTCACTGTAGTGTCCTCAAGAAGTCTGCACCTTGCTTGTTACACTGCAATGATTAGCATTTTGCTTGCTGTGCTTTATAAAAATTGTCACATTTCACTTAAACATATTTCTTTCCAATCTTCCTTCTGTAATGTAGGTCAGCACCTGTTCTTTTCAATACCTTGATTTAAACCTGAGGTTTATTTCCACAATACGCTAGATACTGCCGATCACCTTCATTTCAAAAGTTAGCATTTCTCAGGTTGGGATCCGAATGCCTCATTTCAGACTTGAGATCAAAATGTAAGAGAGCACTGGTTGGTTTTCCACTTGCAATATAGATTTTCATATTCCCATTTCACAATAAATTATTTCAAGATGACTATTTAGATGAAAGATGAACAACTGTAGATGGACTTCAAATTTCAGAGGAAATCTACTGAAATAAGCAAGAAGATAAAAACCAAATCTAAACTACATTGCATTGCCTGACTGACATGGAAATAAAAGGTTAACACTTTCTTTTTCTCTTGGTATCTTAAAAACAATTCTAACTGGCTATTTCAGGTGCATATTTGCTTCAACTGCCACATAACAATCATCAGTGACTGCTGTGGCAGAAAGAATGTTTTCAGAATTAAGTCTACAAAATACTCATTGCTTATAAGGAAAATCTTTCAACGACCTATATTGACAATCAAGAAAAAATCTATTGTGTGTAAATAGGATGGAGTGTCTATGGGCTGGTTTCTGTAGCAAGGTTTCTTACCTCATGTAACCTCTGGGGTACTCACAGAAGGAAGAGTTGCCAGGTTTTGCTTTCCAGTCATGGCATTCATTGCACAGCAATACTGTTACAGAGCTACAGAAATAAAACAAATGAAAACTGCCTCTAGCATTCTGAAGATGAGTTTCATAATAAAGCACTTTCAACATTTATAAAAGCATTAATTCTCTTTAAAATTTTGCATGTTTTATTTCCTTGATGATATTTGAAAATAAACTATAAGGTTTGAAAGTGACTGTCCCATAAGATTCATGTGTTTGTTTTGCACGGATTGCAGCACACCAGAGAATATTTAGAGGAATTTTTTAATGATCTTTGTCAGCCCTGATATAGCCAGCACTGCCTGAAGTCACTGCCATAAAACAAATAGAAGTTATCTTTCACAAACAAATAGCAGGTATGACAAAACTAGAGATATCTATGGGGAAGTCATAGAGTTTCTGTATAGAAATGCAAAGGGAGAAAAGTTAGCTCTTGCTACTCAGATTTCCCCATCTCATTGTGCAAAAGAAAAGATCATGTGTACTGTGATTTTTCAGTTACAGAAAGATTATGAAAAGATGGGAAAGAACAAGGATGTAGGTGACAACAAAATTTTAGTCATTAATAATATCCTTGCTCCCCATGCACAGTATTGTGATTGTTCAATACTCTGTGAAATCCTAAGTCTTCACAAAATAGAAGATTACTAATTTTAAAGTATCACATTCTCTTGCACTTCTTCTGTCTCATCTGAAATGCTTGAGCATAGTTGGCTTTACGACTAAAGCAAATTACAATTTGGGGTGTTTGGTTGCTTGTATGGGAATTTGTTTGTGTTTTTAGATTTTTTTTGTTGTTATTGTTTAATTAGTTGGTTTCCTTCAGTTTTGTTGGCTTGGGGTGGGTTTTTTGGTTGTGTTTATTTTTGTGTTAGTTTTTGAGTTTTTTTTTCACAGACATTGGGGTTTTTTTTAAAGTAATTTCCTGTTGTTCTAACAGGAAACTGAAAATGCTGTTTAGAATTTTAGAACTCCATTAAAAATTGGGCTAAGCTGATTTTTTACTCTAGTAGTCATTGCCTTGGCTTTTTGCCTGATCACAGATCACATTGCTCTTCCCTCTCTTGCATTGACCTCTTTTCATCTTCTGAAATGACAAAAAAAACCACCTGGCAACACAGACCAGTTCTCCAATCAGACAAATAAACTGAACATGTCATTTAAGATTCTGGCAGATGTCAGGCTGAAAGAGGAAGGCAGACTCATGTGGTTCCAAGGTAAGGCTGGAAGAGATGGCAGAAATGGCATTTTCACCTTCTTCAGGGAAGAACTGTTAAACCCTCTGAGCCACAACCCGTACATTTCAGCCATCCTACAGAATGAACTGCCAGCAGGCTGCCTTTCCTTCAGCAGCTACATTTGCAATCTTGTGCTACCACTGTACCTTTCACATAGAAACTGACCAAGAGCATGTTTGTAGGGATTTTTTTTATCCTTTGTCCTGTGTGATCTCTATTCAGCCACCTCTATTTAGATGGCTAAATGTCTACATGAATTGTCTTTGCTGATGTAATACCTGAGATTCTGCAATCCAGGGCTACAGCTATTCTATGTTCTGATTACAGAAATAAATTTAAAAAGAAGAAATAGAAAGTAATGTATGACAGCGATGAAATTTTTCAGTGGAGCCTTATCCAAAGTATAAATTTGCTGAAGGCACTACCAAAATAAAGGGATACCTTCTGTAAAGTTTTCCCATCTCAGAAAAAAAAATGCTATCTGACTGTGAATAAGCCTTTATTTTTTAGTATGCATGTCTCAGTCTCTGAGGTGAACTGCTTTGGTGCCAGCATGGTTCAGAGAAGAACACTCTAGCACAATGCACTGAGGGTTTTCCTGAACCACAGAAACCTCAGGGGAGTGGACAGATGCCATCAGCCTGCAGCTCCCATTGTGGCAGCTGACAAGACATGGGCAGGACCAGGAGCAATGATGGGGGGCCATGCCCCTCAAATACAAAAGATGCCCCTAGGGGATCAGTGGTGGCCAGGGCAGGATGTCACTGACAGGGCAGAGAGGTGTGCAAGAAGGGTGCTGAAGGTGTCAGGTTGACCAGGGAGCAGTGGTAACCACCTGGCAGATGCCATGGCCTCTCTAAGCTTGGCACCCATTACAACTGATGCAGTTTTGCGGACATCTCGATGCCAGCTGCAGGATGAGCCCTGCTCTCACACCGGGACCACCCAGCAGACATGAGCACTCCTGTGGGAGGTGTGCCCAGGTACAGGAACTCCTCTGGTTAGAGACAGAGTTCCAGGAGGAGTTGAGTAGGTTCAGGAGTACCAGGGAGTCCAAAAGAATGACAGACTACTGGAATCACATCCTACATTCCCTGGAACAAACCGATCAGGTTGACATGATGTGGAGGATTCCTGATCCTCTCTCTATGTTACAGAACATGGTGCCTTAATGGAGGAGGAGAATGGTGACATGTTCCTGCTTGGCTCAGCAGTTACATCACCATGACTCTCCTGCCCTTCCAGGTGTCCTTGCATAACAGGTACAAGGCTCTGCAAGTGGAACTAAACAATTACAACAATGGTAATGGCTTGGAAGTGTCACTGGGGTTAAGTCAGCCTTATAGCCTACATCAAAACCACTTTCTTACATCAAAAAGATGGGTCATTGTCATAGGAGACTCTTCTGAGGGGCACAGGAGGCCCAGTGTGCCAATTAGATCCACTTCTAAGGGAAGTCTTCTGCCTCTCTGAGGCCTGGGCTAAATGAGTGATGAGAAAAGTTCCTAACCTGGTATGACCTTCAGATGTTCCACTATCGATTTTTCCGGGAGTTGCAATAAGAACTCCAAGGAAAATCAAGAGAGATGTCAGGGCCTTGGAATAACCCATTAAGGGGTCAGGAAGTAGTACTCTCCTCTATCATTGCAGCTGCAGGAAATGATAAGGGAAGAAACAGGCAGACACAGCTAATATATACCTAGTTCCATCACTGGTGTCATTGGCAAAATTCAGAGGTTTTTCATCATGGGTCAGTGTACACAACACTAGCTCTATGTGCAACAGATGGGATGCACCTTTCTCAGAGGAGACAAAGTATCCTCACACACAAGTTAGAAGGAATCAAAAAAGGTGCTTTTATAATATATAAAATCGTTTTGAATGGGGAAACGGATAAGACCAGGCTCACTGGAGTTTAGTCATGGGGCGTCACGGCAGTGTTTGAGGGATGATGTTCTGGCAAGGTCTGAGAGCCTGCTGCAGTGTTCTGCTGAGTGCACTGGAGCACATATGAAATATCTCTACATTAATGCACACAGCATGAGGGATAAACAAGAGGAGCTCAAAGCTTTGGCCCTGTCACACAGCTGTTACATTATACATATAAGCACAACCTTTGGGACAATTGCTGTGTTAGGGTACTATGGTGGATGGATATAGGGCCTTCAAGGGGGATAGACGGTGGGAAATGCTGAAGGCTGATGCTGTGTGTGAGGGATTGTATGCTGCTTGCAGGTGGTGATGACACAGTTGACAGCATCTGGGTAAGAAGGAAGGAAAAAGCAAATAAAGTAAATGTTGTGAGGGAGTCAACTAACATCCACCCAGCCAGGATTATGACACTGATGAATTATTTTCAAGGAACTAAGAGATACCTCTATATCAGCTGCCCTTATCCTTCAGGGTAATTTTAATTTTCAGGACAATATACACTATTCCTTGAGACTCTCAAACAGGGAACACAAACAGGTACAGGAAATCTCTGAAGCATGTTGAAGGCAACCTCTTGGTGCAGGTACTAAAGGAGCCAGCTAGGAAATATGCCCTCCTAGGTTTGTTACTTGTAAGAGAGAGAGACTCGTAGGCAAAGAGGTCTGTCTTGGTCACAGTGACTGTGACAGCTGAGTTCCAACTCACTAGCAACAGAGGAAAAAGACTGACCCTATGCTTTTTTTGCTTCCAGTTCCAGGAGACAAATTCTCTGCTGCTCTATATCTAAAAGATGTACTAGAAGCCAAGCACCATATGCAGCAAAACCACTTACTATCCTTTCCAATCGCAAACTATAGCTAGTAATTACCTACATGTATTCCTTCCATACAGTGATTTGTATTAATAAGAGTGAAAAAGTTAAGGACTGGAAAAAAAAAAAGAAAAAGAAAAAGAAAAAAGCTCTCTGTTTACATAGAAGAGCTTCATTTAGATGTTTATGTGCCATCTCACTTGGAAGGAGCAGGTACAAAAAGCTCTCTGTTCTCAGCTCTAAATGTTAGGTTTGTAAAAAACCACCAAGCAGAAGAAAGCATTTGGTCTGACAAAGTAATACCGATATTCAAAGAGTTGAGGGTAGATAATGTGGGAGTGAGAGCATTGGTGCCACCTGAAGAATTAATAATCTACATAGAAAACTGTAATTTAAAGCATTTTATCCAAGAAAAAGGAGGGATATAACATCCCTCTAATGAAGGAATCTCTCCTGCACAGCTGAGAACATTACTGAGATGGACCATGTTAGAAAATAGGCTTGTAATCTAGATAGAAAAGGGAAGAGGAATTACTTGAAACTGATGACAGTATAAGTGCATTATGCTTCCTTTTCTTTCAAGTCCACTACTTTCATCACTATAAACTCTTTGTAAGTCTTTTGACTACTTTGGAGTGGGTAATTTTCTCCAGAACTGTAATGGTAAGTGGATATCTTTCCATACATCCAGAAAGGTAAATTTGCAACTGATAATGCAGAAGTTAGAGACAACTTTTTCTTTTTTCCTGTGGGCATCATTGCCTACGAAAACTATGTGCTTTATTGGAATACAGTTGGGAGAGCACATGGATAGGACAATTTAGAATAGCACAGAGAAAATTTCTTAAAATTTTTACCATCTCAAGTCTCCATCAGTTTTTACTTTCAGATTGTATACAATGTGATTCCTTCAGACAGTAAAAATTGCAAGCAAGTCTTTCTTCATATTCATCCCATAGATTCATTTTGTCTGCCCTCTAAAGCACCATGAACATTTTTTTCCACTCTCAGGCCTAATTAATTTTTTTAAATTCTCTTCTGCCCAGTCACATAGCCTCAGAAGGGCTGAACCATCTGTAAGGTAAGTGTCTTTCCTGGGAAATAACAGGATGTGTTTGAAGTTCCTTGTGCAAGCAGGAAATTAAACCTGGATCTCCTACTGCCTGGCCAGGTCTCTGACCAAAACACTGTTAAAAAAAAAAGGAAGGAAAATTTCCCTTGTCGTATTTGAAGGAAGACAAGCCAAGATGTGTTCTTTGGACTAAATTAAAATAGCAGACAACTCCTAGGCCATGTATCCTACACAGAAGATACATTCCCATGGTGTCCAGTGAGGCATGAGAGATGACATTGTGATAAATCCTCAGAACTTCTGTATTAACCAGCTAAAGACAGCAGAAAAATGATTACTTAGGGAATGTGCAGATACCAGCTGGCTGTCACTTCTCATGAAATCCATGCTGAGGCATCCATCTCTTTGTTAACACAATTCAGGTTTCCATCCTGGATATTGGTACCTAAGACTCAGATGTTCTGTAGCCCAGGGATCATTCACTTCTACAAACTTTCAGAAAAGAGAAGAGAGAGAAGAGAAGAGAAGAGAAGAGAAGAGAAGAGAAGAGAAGAGAAGAGAAGAGAAGAGAAGAGAAGAGAAGAGAAGAGAAGAGAAGAGAAGAGAAGAGAAGAGAGAAGAGACGAGAAGAGAAGAGAAGAGAAGTAAAGAGAAAAGAAAAGAAAAGAAAAGAAAAGAAAAGAAAAGAAAAGAAAAGAAAAGAAAAGAAAAGAAAACAAAAGAAAAGAAAAGAAAAGAAAAGAAAAGAAAAGAAAAGAAAAGAAAAGAAAAGAAAAGAAAAGAAAAGAAAAGAAAAGAAAAGAAAAGAATACCAGTACTTCACTATACAGATGTGCCATCATTTCAAGTGCCTTCAAAAATTATAGAAATGCTTGAATATGTTCAGGGAAGCGACACATAACTGCACATGAGACATAGATATTATTTATTTAGCAAAACAAGGGACTTTTATCAAAGGACTTATTTATGTTGCAGGTGAGCAAATTTGCAGGTGAACTCCCACAAAAATATTTTCATTTTTCTACTCCTGCTTTCAGGGGAACAGTTCGGTGTATGATCTTTGTAAAAACTGAACATATATTGATAGAATATACGATATAAATTTCATGCCATATTTTAACTCAGATACACCCTGAATTGTAATTTATTCGCAGTTAGTTTAATGAAACTAAGTATAATTAGGATGATTCTGTAACTACAAGTTTGCTATTATGGACACTGGCACTTATCTTTGTTTCTGTGAACAGCTTTGTATAAGAATTATTAATCTTAGTAGTAGATATATTATTAGTAAGATACTGAGGTACTGCACAATAAATCTGACAAAATGAGCTGTCAACACATAAGAAAAAGATGTCATTAGCCACAAACATAATACTTAATGGAAGACAGTATAATGATAGAAGTATAGTCAAATGCTGCATAATTAAGTAATATAATCACTAATTTTAGCAGATGGCTGCTTTAAATGGAAGCAAAGTATGCTGAGGAGAGGAAGAGAAACAGAAAAGAGGGAGAAGATTGGAAAGCATAGAAATGAAGACAAGTTAGCTTTGAAATGTTTCCCATTACCATAATACTGAAATTCCAGGCAAATTATGTTCTATAACTGCATAAAAAAAACCCACTAAAATAAATGTTTATTCTTGTTTCTGTATTAGCACTTTTCATATGTATTAGCTCCTTCTGGATGAGAATCTTTAAATGCCATGTCAATGTCTTAAGTAACTAATGTTTGGGAAAGTATCATTGACCTCTAACACCTAGAATAAGAATTATGTTGTTACATGCTAGTAACTGAACATTTTTAAGAAGTAAATTTTCTTCAAATTAGCATATATTGCTTTTGCTTCTCCTGTGGAAAGCTATACATTCTCTTCATTTTGTAAGGTTTTTTCTTTAATTTGCTAATGATATCATTGTATAATTGAATTGAAATTCAAGATATTTCTCCACAAATATTTTTGTCAATGATCATATCTTCCTTATAGCCCCAATTCCCAGTGGATAGTTAAAGTCCTAGTTTCTCATTTAGGTTATTAAAAACATGAATACTTATATTTTGTTTATCTGCTCAGCATTCTACAGTATCTTACTTCTAATTTCAAACAGACAGCATCTGATAAATCTCTGGGTTTCTTGTAGCAATGTCCAGTCCCACCTAACTGTGCTGTTAAGCCTGAATAAAAACCCCACTTTGTGAAATTCTCCATAGTTATTAATGGCAAGCATATTCATACTAACACACTAATTTGGGCTATTTTAAAACAAAAGAATTTGTAAGGGAGTTCTAAGGTCTCAGACAGTGTTCTGATAGCCTATTTTATACCAGAAACTTCAACTGTGTGTCAGGATGCAGGAAAAAGCCATTTCATTTGGTAAGATTATGTTTGCACTGTGGGCATATTTCTTGCTTTCACGGGGAAAAAAAAATATATCACTGGCTTCCCCATGAGCTATTTACCCCATATCCATGACTTAGGCAAGATCAGTAAAGTATTTTTTAAAGTACATTAGAATATACTTTACTCAATATTGGTGTTATTTTAAATATATGCTTATTGGATACACAGGCACTACAGAGAAATTTCTTTCCTATGATTGATAAATAAAATTTAGGAGAATTTTGATAGGAATTGGTTTTTATCTGAATATTCTTTTGTTCAACTAGAGTTCCAAAAAAGAAGGGCATGGTCCTCTAAGGGCTGCAGGTAGATTTCTGCTCCACCATGGACCTCCATGGGCTGGAGGGCTACCACTGCCTCACCGTGGTCTGCACCACAAGTTGTAGAAGCATCTCAGCTCCAGCACCTGAAACACCTCTCCCCCTTCCTTATTCACTAATCCTGGGGTCTGCAAGGTTTTTTCCCTCACATGTTCTCACTCTTCTTTTCTCTGGCTACAATTTTCTCTTGAGATGTAACACTTTTTTTCTTTTGCTTCTTAAATACCTTATCCCAGAGACACTATCACCATCCCTGACAGGCTCAAACTTGGCCAGCAATGGATCTGTCTTGGAGCCCATTGGTATTGTTTCCATTGGACACAGGAGAAGCTTCTGGTAACTTCTCACAGAATCCAACTCTGCAGCTCCCCTGCTCTAAAACCTTGCCAAGCAAACTCAATATACTTCTTTGTCATGTTTTTGGTTTTTTTTTTTTGTTACAGTGTCATGGCAGCCTCACATTTGCTATGCCACTATCAGAACAGGCATTTTGGAATGCATTATTTAGTTCATAACAAATTTACTATTACTAACACTTTACTAAACTTTACTAATTATTCAGTAACCTCATTGACCTAACGTAGGGAAAAAAAAAAAAGAGAAGCTGACCTTGCCAATAAAAAAAAAACCAAAAATATGTTAATGAACATATGTCCTATGCTTGTATGGAAAAAAAGTCAAGTACAAAAATAATCTCTATAGAACACGACTATTGTCAGACCGTGCATTTATTAAACTGACTCTTGGGAAAAAAAAATTACATAGCATAAGTAAAACTAGCAAAGGTATTTCCAAGTTCCTAACAGAGAGTACCTTGCTTGTATCTCTTGCTAAAACTTTTGGAGGATGGCATGATCACAGAAACTTAAGGCAAACCTCGGCAAATGTCATTTGAAGCTGAGCAAAATTAAGGGAAAGACTCCCATCAATAAGAGTCATATTTCAACATAGCCTAGAAATTCTCAGAAGAAGGTTAAGAAAGGAGGTTTCTTGAGAGCTCTCTGCATGCTCCAAAGTCATTGGAAAGTACCATTTTTAACTGAAAAATTGCATCTTAGAATCTGGCCTTTGCATCTCCACAATATTTACATAGTGAAAATATTTACACATCTTCACTAATATTTACATATCCCTTTGAACACTTCACATTCATTACCCTCAGCTGCTCTTGTCACTTCCACGCGGAACATTTCCATTTGAAAACTGGGAAGTGTGCTTACTGTGTCAGTGTCAAGTAAAGGAGCAAAATTAGAGAAAAAACTTACCCTTTCCTCTCCCCAGTATAAATGTTCCTTATTTTCACAACAGGGAATGCTTTCCAAATCCTTCTCAGGAGGTGACTGTCATTGTGGGTGGGCAGGATGGCTCACATACCTGCTACAGCTGGCCCCAGCACTACAGTTCCCTGTATCCCCATTCTCCAGCCAACCTTGCATGGACAACATGCTTGCTCTGGCCTGCAACTCCCTGAGGAGCTCCAGCTCCTCCCTGAAAATGTATGCTCCCTTCTCTGCCTGGATAAGAGTCTGTGGCACCCAGCAGGGTATCTCCAGCACTGGTGCCAGGGTTTGCTGGAATCAGTTTCCACTGGATTAGAGAGGCTCCCACGTGCAGTGTTCATGCCTTGAGAGGCTGACATGGAACAGAGGCTAGACCAAGCTAAGAGAATAAAGTAACTATTATTTAAAAGGCCTTTAAGGATACACCTTGGGCAGTACAAGAGCCTGTCCAGGGCTAAACCCAAGATGGACCCAAAATAGTCACAAAATGCACAACTGGTCACAAAATCCAAAATGCACAACTGGTCATGAGGTCTCAGACTTTTATAAGTTTTTGGTCCATTTGAATACTGGAGTTAATTGTCCAGTTATAGTTTCAGATTATGAAGTCCCATCCTCTGTTTGCTCTCTTCAGTCCCCCATTGTTTATACCTTTTGGCCGGAACCTGGTAACAGCTGTCCTTGGTCTCAAGGTGGAAAAGGATTGTTTTGTCTACCTACCCTGTGAAGAGAACCTACTAACACTTAATATGAAGCTCAGAGCTACACACCTAGGCAGCACAGAATCTGAAAAACATGAAAGCTAAAACTTAAGGCATCAGTGTCTGGCCCACAGCCTGGCACAATTTTAGTCACACCTATGACATCCATCACTTACAAATGCAACTTCTCACTGATGCAAAATCGGTGCCTGAAGCACAGAAATATAAATATGTGTTTCAACCTAGAGATAAAAGGTAAATAAATGCATCTGTTAAAGACAAGTAAATGCAGCTTCAATGAAGGGAACGAGTTAAAAACTAGATGAAGATATCTTGTGATTTCAACCTATGCAAGGCTGAATGAAAAATGCTATTAAATCTCTGTAACTAAGATGTGAGGGAAATCTTACACAGTGAATGTAAAATGCCTTTATGTAGTTTAAAGATGAATAAAATAATTTCTGTCATGGACAGTAAAATAAACATAAGATAATGAGATGATGACAGTACATGAACTGACTATCCATAAAGTAAAAATTAGTGATGGCTAAGAAGAAAGCAATAATGACTTGTTACATTCACATAAATCTACACTTAGCTCTCATTTGGTAGTGGAAGCAGCCAAGTAGAACTGGATATTAAACCTGTGTCAGACAGTTGAGGACAATCTGTTTGAGCTATTCAGTTGCAATCTGCTATAAGCGAATGCTGTGCTTACATAAATGACATTTAAACTAATTCTGGTTTTGTAGAAGATATTAGGGGAAGTCATCACATTTTCTTAGTGTCTTGATTGTTTGGACTAGTAAATATTACCTAGCTCTTGCAGGGGAAGAAGTTTTCCTCAGAAGAAAAGAATACCCAATATATACCAGATTTTCCAGAAAAGTGCTTCTAGCTGTAGTTGCAAGGGAAGGGCAACTTCCTTTGAAGACTCTCAGGTCTTGTCTGAGATCTATAGCTTCACTATCAAAAAAAAAAATCCATACTTTCTGTGGATGCCAGTAAGCACGTTTATAACCATATCACCCGATTGTACTTTAGCAATATTATAGGAAGGTAAGGGAAAAGAGTGAAGGCAAGCAATTCTGCCAGGTAAACCTCTTCTCTGATTAGGTAAACTTGAGTTCTACTAAAATGTCCCACACCTAATATTTCAATATCAACCCCAAAACCTTACCTGCCTAGTGCAGATTTCATGTGTTCATTCTGCCCCTCCATCTTTCTATCATTAAAAAGAACTATTAGCTCAGAACACTTGACAGAAAACATTTTGAAACACCCAGTCAAATTAAGTTCAAGGAGAAAATAAACTACCAACAGCATACATCAGAAATAAAAGATGCACTGCATTGCTGCATTCTAGACAATGAATTTGTATTAACTGAGTTCAAGATGAGGACATTCTGGTCTATGTGCTTATAAAATAAAATGCCTATGAAAGTAACTGCCTCTCTTTTGTGCCAAAGTCCATAACTCTAACCACAGTGAATTTTCTAAGAGAGAAAAAGGATGTATTGCATCTTTGACTTACATTAAGTTCTCCTGTGTAGGAAAACTAAATTATTTTAAAATATACATTGAAAGCTGGTTGGCCTCATTGCTTTGTGTTGACTTCCAGAACGCACTGAACATTTTCCCAATGCTGGGCATTTAATAAGGTGTAAGCCTACCGAGTGTGTTTTAATAGTAGGTAAATGGACCACATTAAATGAAATTTTAAGAGCTCAAGCTAATGAAACATTAAAAAGTGTCATATTTTAAATGCCATGGCTTTCTAAAACTGTAGGTTTTGATCTGCAGTTAGCACCTGGACTCCCAAACAACTTCTGTGCCCAGCGCCGGGGGTCCCGGCCGTGCCGGGGCCGTGCCGGGGCCGTGCCGGGGCCGTGCCGGGGCCGTGCCGGGGCCGTGCCGGGGCCGTGCCGGGGCCGTGCCGGGGCCGTGCCGGGGCCGTGCCGGGGCTGTCCCAGTGCCGGGGCCGTGCCGGGGCCGTGCCGGGGCCGTGCCGGGGCTGTCCCAGTGCTGTTCGTGCCGGGGCCGTGCCGGGGCCGTGCCGGGGCCGTGCCGGGGCCGTGCCGGGGCCGTGCCGGGGCTGCCCGGGCCGGCCCCAGGCGGTGCCGGCGGCTGCAGCGGCCCCAGCGCAGGGCACGGCCGAGCCCCTCAGCCCGGGGAAAGCCTGGGCAAGGGAGGGCAAAACGCTGCCCGGCAGGCAGGGCTGAGCCAGGGGAAGGAGCGAGAAACAGCCCTGCGAGCCCCGAGGGGACAGCGGGAGCAGGGCCGGGGCCGGGAGAGACCCGGCAGGGATGGCCCTGCGGCCGGGAGAGAGCCCGGCCGGGCGGGTGGACGTGGCCGGAGGGGAGCTGAGCCCATGGAGAGCCCACGCTGGAGCAAGCTTATCCCGAAGGACGAGGAAGGCCCCAGGCTGGAGCTCGGGAAGAGAGTGAGGAAGGAGCTAGCAGAGAAGGAGCTGCTGTGGAGTGACCGCAGCCCTTGCACTGCTCATCGGAGGACGTAGTCAGGAATGTTGGCATGACGTGGAGGTTGGGAAGAAGAGGGACGTAGGGACAGTGTCTCTTGTTTCTGTATTTGTCTTCCCCCGCAGATACTATCCAAATCTGGTTTTAATTGGCAATTAATTAAAATAAATTTCTTCAAATCAAGATTGTTTTGGCCATGGCAGTAACTGGGAAGAGATCTCCCCATCTCTATTTCAACAGACAAGTTTTTTCTTTATTTTCTCCTCATGTCCTGTTGAGAAAAAAGAGTGAGAGCAGCTGTATGGACATCTGGAAACTGGCTAAGGTTTGACCATGTGTTCAATTAAACAAGACCCTTAAAGCTTATAGTCTTCAAATGGATATTCATGTAAACTCACTTCCCATCAAAAGTACTAATCTGTTTTGAAATTCTTACATGATCTTCACATTTCAAATTTGTCAGTGAAGAGCCTTGGGGATCTAACCATAAGAACATCAAAAGAGTAAAAGTTTACTTGGGAGGATAATGGTTGAGGAAATACATTTAGAGTTGAGAAAATTCAAGATATCACTAAAGAACAAAATTGATTGATATGTGCACCATTTACAATATTTTGTTTGAAATTTTATTTTATTTTTTTCTATTGAATTTTGGGGAAAAAACATGTTGGAGTAGCTCAGGCAAGCCTGCATAAACAACTATAAAAATCTTTACTGAAAAAAATGACAGCAAATAACTTTGGTAGCGTTTGACATAAAAAAGTAAGCTAGGCTGAGGTACCTGTTCTATTCTGGACCAGCAGTACAAAGATGACCTTTTTGACACCCTTAGGAGAACATCAGACCCTTCATTTTATGTTTTTCCAGTAAACGTAGTTTGCCATGACCATTAACTTCTTGAATACACTGAGATATAAATTAATTTCTTTACCTTTTTATTTTTGAGCTTGATTTTCTTGAAAACCATGACTGTAATAAACACATATGTCTAACAAGAAAACTTCTCCCTTTTCTTCCAGCAATGATCTGTTACCTGAAATTCTGTAGAACTGAAATTATAAGAGTCCTCTGTTTAAATTAATCAGTAACATACAGTATCCTTAAAACCACCTATGTCTCTCTATTGAACTTAACTAGAGCTTCAAATACAATGCTAAGCTGTAGTGAACTATGTTGTTTCCATGTTTTGTTTTGTTTGGGTTTTTTTGTCCTTTTTTTACATAATTTGCTTGGAGTTTTTTCCCCTTCTATTAATTTTTTCCTAAACCTGTGCCCTTCTGAAATCCTTCCTTTTAGGTATTTTTTTGCTGTAGCTGTTGGACATGAGCAAATTTTTCCTACAGCTCACCCCTCTATTTTTTTGGGCTATAATACAAGGGCTGGCAGAATTTTAATATGCTTGGTATTGGGCAGAGGCATTTTTCTCACATTAGAAACAGGGTTTGATCTTTTCTCATGTCAGATTTGCTTCACAATAGTGCTACAGGAAAGAGGAGAAAGATACTTTAATTGGTGGAAGCAAAAAATCAGACCTCATTCATTTAAATAATCTTTTTTGGCTTTTTTTTTTGTCACTATTGCAGTAAAAAAATTGTACACAAGAAAGTCTTTCTTTGCACAGAAAATGAATTCCAGGTACTATGTCACAGTAAAAATAATAAATGAAATTATCCAGTGAACAACAAAGCTGGTATAGCATCCTTGCTAATCTCTCAAGTTAAGAGGAAATATTTTTTTCTCCCTACACACCGAAATATGAAATATGTGACCTTTAAAAGCAGTGACAGATGCTTTAAAAGGGGAAAATAGTGGGTGTAATGTGTAAAGTATGTTTTGCTGATAGAATTGCTTTTTACATTGTGCAATCTGTCACAATCACGTTAAGATGGTTGAAAGAAATCAGTGCAACATTTCTACTGGAAAATGCTGTTTTGTCAGCATTTGTCACCATGTACAAAGGAAAACAAAGGGAAAAAAGTCAAAATATTCTAACTGGCATAGGTATTTTTTTCAGTCTTGGGTCATTCTAATAATTAATTAGTTTTAATGTTGAATGCATTTGCAAAAATATATTTTGACATTGCTGAAATTAAGTACTTATTTTTTCCCTAAGAAATTACTTTTGAACTTTAGATCTGTATTAAATTAAACACAGTTTGGTTTAGATTTTTTATTTCTTTCATTTCACCATTTATACATAAGAAAAAACCCAGCAAGAGGTTTTTTCTTACCGCTGCCTGCTCTGGTTTTGCAGTGGGTCTGTCTAGAGCAATTTTCAAGAGTGATACATTTCATATCCTGCGCCTATAAGTTGTCAGATGGGACAGTGTCTCACAGAAGCCAGGTAACTGAAGAGGGGACAGAGATGTCTTAGAGTTCTCCACCAAGACCTAATCACTGGCTCTGTTTAGAACAGAGACAGGTGACATATAATGTGTTTTCATTCTGCACAATGATTGCAAATGACAGTAACAGGTATTTGCAACGAAGGAGGTTTAGTTTGTCTATTAACAGCATTCCTAGATGGGGAAGCATAAGAAGATGTCACCTATAAACAAGTCACCCAAGGTTTAGAACCTGGTAAGTTAAAAATCCAGTTAAATATGCCTGGCATTGCTTCAGCACGGGATTGTGAACTTCCAAAATACTGCATGTCTTACTAAAGAAAAATTATGTTTGAATGTGGAAAATCTTCTATTTTAATCTTTCCACTCTCTAGGGTATTTGAAGCCTGGCACTGCTACCATCATACCTATTGCTTGGTGCTGGAAGCAATAACAGCAGAAGTCAGACATATTTGCTGATTAGGTCAATACCTGAAGGAACTCTGTGCAAGTATCCACCTCAATGAATCATTTCATTACTTCTTTTACAGAGAGAGGTTTTTAATGTAATTTCTAGTCTGTAATTTAAAATTCATCTTCCTAAGGTGTTAGTTGCTTTAATCTGAACTAGAAGTTCTGCTCTTTTACACTTCCTTATGAATTCTTCACTCTCCCTTTCAAGAAACAAGTTGAAAAGATCTGTGAGCCTGTGTTAGTGCTTCTGAAGTTCAGTTGAAGTGAGTGTGCTGCTAGCTCAAATCACTACGTTTTTATGATCTCACTTTCACCTGATTTCATGAAAGGAGGAAAGCATGCTGTTTTCTGTCTCAGCTGGATGTGAAACTGGCTGTTATTCTTTCACTTGTTTAGGCAGTTTGCAAATGTGTAATCTACTGATAGATGTACATGCACTATTACATGTGTTTGTTTCACCTACTTTAAAGTTTTGCTGTCTTTCACTGTAGAAGGGAGTTGTAATCCCTCATTCTCATCAGTCTGGCTAGTTTCACAGGGGATATTCCAAGAGCTAAAAAGTCTATTTCAACTTTTATGGACTACTATATTACTTTTTAAAAAATATGAGTCAATTTCCATTTACAGTATGACCTTAAAATATTCTTATAATCTTTCATGTGTGTTAGACAAGTGTCTCTTTCTTAATGGTTTCTGAAGAAGTAATGCATCTTTTCCTGAAATTGTTTAATTGTTTCAATAAATCATAGAATCATAGCATGGCTTGGGTTAGAAGGGACCTTTAATATTGTCTGGTTCTAACACACCCGCCATGAACAAGGACACTTTCCACAAGAGCAGGTTGCTCAGAGCCCCATCCAACCTGGCCCTATATATATATATATATATATATATATATATATATATATATGTTTATAAATAGCCATTTATTCCAATAAATATACAGTGGAGACAAATGACTTGCAGGTTTAACATCTACAGCTATCTGATATAATGAGTACTTCTGAAATAATTTTTAAAGGAAAGCTTAAATGGCATGTTAAATCATACTTTAAAAATCAGTAATTACCTTGAAATCACTTAAATTCATAGGATCTACAGTGGTTTAAGATTCACATCACCGTGACATGAAAACTGCATTTATTCAAGAGTTTTTTTGTATCAGTGGTCAGTTGATCCTAGGTGACAAGCTCCCACCCAACTGCTCTCTCAAACCTTCTCAGCATGCTGGGGGAGAGGATGGGAAGAGCAAAAGCAGTAAAAGCTCATTGTCAAGATGAAAACAATTTAATGTTTCAAGGAAAAACAGAGATAAGCAAGTGGTGCTAGACCAGTCACTCACCAACCAAAGTGGTGAGCTCATCCACAAACAAAGGCTTCTTTGGGAAAAACACCTCAGTTGTATGATAGAGCATATATTTTTGGTTACTTTGGTCACCGTCCTGCTTGTATCCTGTCCCAAAGTCTTACCTGCCGTCAGACTCCTGGAGTGGGAAACACAGGCAATCTTTATGTTGTGCAAGCACAGTTCAGCAATTCCTAAATTACCAAGTGTGGGATTCACATTCTCTGAACCTGAGAGAAGCAGTGAGAGAAGCAGAGAAAAGAATGATCAAAACCATTCTTATCTCATTTGCTGCTCCTGTGTTGTGCCAAATTAGAATGCAATATGGAGATTGTTTACCCAAAGCGATGGTGTTTTTTTTCCTTGGCCCATCAGGGCCAAGCGCATGTCCAGACTGTCGGTCAGCTGACAGTCACGTGATTTTGTTCAGTCGAGTGCTTGTGCAGTTTCAGTTTAGATGTACTGTAATACAGTGTAATATAATATAGAATAATATAGCATAATAAAGTAATTCATTAACCTTCTGATATCATGGAGTCAGGTGCATCATTCTTCCCAGATAGGGGATCACCTGCATTTACAAAAAACAAGGGTGTTATCAACACTGTTTAGATCACATGTCTAAAGCCCAACACCATGTGGATGGCAGTGAAGAAAATAACTCAATCCCGGCCAGACTAAATAGAGAATGACTGATCTTCATTACATAGAAACACTGAAAATTTATGCTGTTAAAGCTGTCTCCTAACTCCAAAAAATACTATGCAAGATTTTTGAAGTTGCCATTTGGAGGCATAACACTATCTGTATCCTGCCCAAACAGTCTACTTCACACTGCTCTTAATTTTCTTGGTTTTTTTAGGGATACTACCATTATGAAAAGAAATCTGTACCACCTGGGTTAACATAAAGTGACTGAGAGCAATATTTGAATAAAATTTAATTTAAAAATAAATGGTCAAGTAGAACCAGAATTAGTTAGTTCTGGTTTAAATTTAGCCGGAAAGATGTACCAAGTAAGTGAGAAGTAATGCATTTTGCTAACATTATATTAGATTGGAAAAGACAGAGGAGTAAGCTATAATTTGCTTTAACAATAGACCCTTATTTTTAAAAATAGGAAAAAAAAAATGTTCCAAAACATAAATTTTAGAAAAAATACAATTTTGTGCAAGTTTTGGTATTAGCAGAATGCAGTTACTTGTCAATCACATAGCAATTTCTGATCCACGTTTAGAAATATACATGCTATAATGATGCATTATTATTTTAGCACATTATACATCCCTCAATGACTTTTATCTGCCCTTGCTTACATATACTTTTATCCTTATTTTTAATTTTCAGGATTTCTTGGATATGCTGTTTCCCTTTGCTAGTATAAGAATGGGCAAAAAAAACTTTTAATGCTCCAAAGCACCTGGTATCATAATTTTTCTTTTAAGGAAAAGAGATAATTGGAACCACTTTTAAAGACCCCAAGTTAGAGGAACACAACACACATCTTCAAAAAAAGATTTTCATAATGTAAATTTCTCTGTTACTTGAAAAAGGCATAGAATATTTGTAGAAGGAATTTAAAAAAAAAAACTTTTATCGGATGTTAAACTGACATACACATCTATGAGAGCAAGTACAGAAGGCCTTATTTGTGAAACTGTTTTTGTCCTTTGATAAGTGGTCCCTAGCATCATTACTTTTTTGATCATGCCTCAAGTGAAATGTTACACTCTGAAAACAAATGCCTTATTAATTGGCTTGGGATTATACCTGTGCCAACTGCTGTCTTGTTCTTGAAAATGACAGTTGTGTGACTTTTCTATTTTTTTATAAAAATAGTCTTTTAATTTATGACCTGCCACTTGCAATGTATTTGTAACAAACAATGAAATAATTCAAAGTGCTTTACAAAGCACAAGGCATGTTAGCTAGTGCTAGTTTTACACATTTAAAAGTTCAGATTTTATAAGAAGCAAAAGCAAAAAATGAGGGGAATTATAAAAGCTGCATTATCAAGTGTATGCACATCAGAGTGATAAATTTGTGTTTCATTCAGAGCAGTTATTTTTTCCTGACGTATTGTTGTTCCATTAGAAAAAAAATAAAGAAGAAAAGTTTTGGAACATCTTCATTTAACTTGTTCATCTTTCTTGCTAAAGGATGCAATACAAAACACAGATACATGGTTGTTTCTCTCCCAGCATGAAAATGGCTGTTCTAAGTCTCTGACAGCACAGATATAATAGTTAACAACCATTGCACATTGATCAGTTTTACCCCCTTACAAGTCCTAGCTATCGAGCTGCATGATCTCAGGGAAGTGAATGAAATTCTTGTGGTTTAGATGTAGGGTGTTTAATTATATTCTAATTTAATTCCATTAATTCAATTAAAATGAAACACCAAGTAGGTCCATATTTCTCAGCAAGAAGTTGTAACAGCATGAAACTGGAGCAAAAGTAATTTTGTGCATCACAGCAATTTTGCATAAGTTCTGACCCAGCACTGTGGGTATTTTTGCAGAAGTAGTCACGTCACTGAGTGTACCTGAGCTCTTAAGGCCCAGAGCTGTCAGAGTCCCCTGGAATCTCTGCTGAAAGACCCTCTGACCGCTGCTGCAGAGGCTACATTGAACACTGGACCTGGGCCTCTGATCTCAGCTTGAGCTGTGCTGTACCGCTACATCTGAGCCAGTGTCCTGGAGGTGGCTCAGACCTATGTTACTGAGGGCAGCCTGATCTCCAGCTCTGTCGTCTAGGTGGAAGAAATCTCCTTTTTCTCCTTGACCCTACACTGCATGTCTGTCAGCCCTGTCCTGTCCTGATTCATATTTTCTCATTGATCTTTTTAGATTAACCTCAGACCTGAGGCATGAGTTCATCCTGTCTGGGTATGCAAGCTGAGGGTTGATGGGTCCCCTCTCCAGCTTGGTCCAACTTGGATCCTGTGGGACTGTGCCTGGTTGGTGAAGGTACTGTCTGATCAGAAAGTAGGATCACGTTGGCTTTTGGCTTGTCCTTACTCATGGAGAGGCTCCTGTTGCTCCTAAGACAGAACTCTGACAATAGCTGGGATGCCTGAGCTGAAACAAAGTTTCTGGAGCACGTGGCAGTGGTGGCCAGATTCCCTGCTCCTAGACACTGGTGCGTTGTCTTGTGGCTGGTCAGTCACTGGCCATGACCACCTTCATCTATTAAATGGGGTCCCATGTTCCTGGGACAATCAAAACGACACACTGCAGAATGGGGACACATAAAAATCACATGCCTGGCCCTGTGCAGCAGCAAATCCCAGTCAGCTGCATGGTGGAGCTGTGGAATGGTGGGACCACCATCTCTTCATGGTCAGGGCTGCTCTCCTTGTTTGCTTCTTCCATGGATTGAGTTTTGTATGCCTGCTTTGAGCCCAATTTACAGTGCATGTGTAATCAATTACCTGAATCTGTAGGGAAGGTTGGATGTTTTACTAACTGCCTGATCTGCAGAGGATCTTTGGTATAAGTTGTGTAAAATGATCCAATCTGCAGAGGCTAGGTTAAAAGAATTTTTTTTATTATAAAAAATATAATTGAATTGAATATAATTTGTTGTGTTACTTTAGTACCAACAATCCCTAAGCAATCTGTTTGTCTCCATAGAGCTGGGTGACAGCAGTGTCCCAGACATAGGTCATGTTCCGGAACATAAATGTTGGAACTGATAATGCATGATAAAGGACTAATCTCAGTGCTCTAGTCTCTCAGGTTGTTAAACTAAAGTTGAGAGCTCGACTTGGTTTCAGGGTGGCAGCAATTGTCAAAACTACCTATTACTAGACAAAAAAAATAAAATCATATGCTACACGCTATTTTTCTGCCTTCATCAAGTCCTAATTTGAAGAGTTTGACTTGAAGTGTCCTTCTAAAACTCTTAGATATTAAAATGGATGAATATTTTTCTTGTTATGATGATATCTCAAGAATTCTGGGCGGCTTTTTCCCCACAGAATCACAGTTTAATGTGTCAATCAAGTGATAAACTAAGTACCCTATAAATCACTGAGCTGTCATTTTGTCGCATTTTCTGTGGAACACCTTGACTGTTTTTATCGTGAAGAACTTTTCTTTCATAGTTAGAATAAGGCAAAATACTTCTTGTGTAGGTTAATTGCTAAACTTGAAGTAAAAAAACTTTGATTTTTTTTTTTTCTTTAAAGTCATCATAAGTTATTTGTGTTATACTTTTTGAAGAATTAGGAGCTTCTAATACTGCTCAGAAGAGGATTGTTTTCTCATAGTAAGGAACAGTGAGCACTGTTGTGAAGAAGAAACCATCCCAACATTGTCAGTTGACAATCTCAATCTCTTAGTATTGGCTTAAAGGAAATAAGGGAGATAACAAAGCCATGATATTCACAGAAAATTCAGTCCCAGCAAATGTAGGTTTTGGGATTGTCTATCTTCAGGTTTCTGATAAACCCTGCTATTAGCAATTGGCTTCTATAAACAAATCTAGTCACATTATCTAAAAATTTATTTTCCATAAGACGCCAGTCCAAGTAAACTGTCAAAAGTTTACACTATAATCAACATATTTAAGCTGTTTTATATTTCTTAATTTTGTAATGAGTCAATGAGGTCTCTGAAGGGACTGATTCTGTGCCAACCACAAAGCAGCTTGCTTAAGGCACGATCCACTAAGTTAAATGTGCTATAGGGGGAGGTTAAGTAAGTGCACATCAGAACAGAGGCGCTTCTTCGTCAAGAGAAGCTTCTTGCAGATTTGTATCTGTAGGTTTCTTAGCTGCAGCTCCACATCTCAGTTCTGCACGAGCCAGAGAGCTTTCTGAACCTGAGCTAGAAAGAAATTCAACTCTCATAGCACTTTCAAGTCTGAATACTATACATCTAAGTTTGAAACTAACCAAGATCAAACAAAGAGAATATGGAGAAGAGGGCCTGCCTGCCCATACTGAATGTTGGTTACTTAAAGTGGGGTTTGATCCTATTCAGTTTGCACTAGTATCTGCAGAATTTGATCCATCCAGCCCCTTAGGTTGCATGCTGACAATCTTCTTAAAGATATAATTCTTTCTTTACTATTTGAGTCTCTTCCAAAGCCTACAGTACCTCAGTCTTCATAAGTGTCTCACCTCACTCACCTCATCTATTCACTGCATGTTACCTATCCTGCTGATTTGATTCCCCTTCTGAAAGGTCTTGTTTTGTATTACTGCCAGCAAGCTATAGAGCTTGAGTGACAAAAGGAATTTTTGACATGTTGACCTTTTTGCCTCTTCTGTTCCCTATGTTGCTGCTGTGCTCCAAGCTGCATTCCCTGCTTGCTTCAGAAATGCATTTATGCTTCCTCTTGATTCTATAACTATTCCAAATTACAAAATGCTTGTGCTCTTGTCTCTCATTTTGATGGCATTTCTCCTGTCTGCTACTGTTGTACTAAATGATCCTGGTATCAGTGCCCATTTCTGAATTTCTTTTTCATGCTTGTGTGTTGTCAAAAAATGAGTGCAGACTTACTACCATAGTATTGTTTCCTTATACTTCACCTCAGCCTGCCATTATTTTTTGGAAAAAACCCAACATTCTCCTTCAAGTGAGGTAAACTGCTGGTCTATTTGATTCAACTGTTTTTCACTACTTCTGCTTTGGAGGCTGCAATGCTCTCTTCCCAGAATATCTTTTTATGTCCCTTTCTCCCACCGTTCCTGAAGTTTCTTGGTTATCCATTTATGGCTCATTCTGTATCTGAATGTACTGGATTGAGCTATGTACTGGAAATCCAGAGGAACATGGTATTATGTTGTAAGTCTTTCAGAAATTTCCTTTGAAAAGCTCAAATATCCCCATTTATTAATGTATTCCTTTCCTTGTTGAGGCTGAAATTATAGATTTTATACCATCACTTCTTTCTCTTTCCATTTTCACATTATTTGAGTATTTAATTCAAGGTTTTAAGATATTTCCATTATAAAACTGCTCAAGCACCCTAAAAAGCATGATTAGTGACACTTGCATGAATTAACGCCCACAGCTACCACTAACCAGAAGGTGGTAACAATTTCTCAGTGTCCAGCAAAAAAAGAAGATGCGTGTCAGGGAGAAAGTTTTTGCCTCAGCAAGATGCCTCCCTTTTTGAAAATCTCTACAGTTTAAATGGATTTGAAGCATGTTTGGAATGTCATAAAATACAAGGTATTTCATATGAACTGCAGAGTGGCCCAACACTTACCTACTGAACTTTTTTAGAGACCTCTCTCTTACTAGGAAATTTTTCTTTTCTGTAACCATGTCTGTGACAATTACTGAGAAGTACCTGTCAGAAGTAATTGCATGGCTTCTGGCCTTAGTAGGTGAGATCAGCGTTTTCATGCCATGACCTCATTGCTTATCAGAATTTCTTGTTGACAGCGGCAGATTCTTCATGTTAAAGGCTACTCAGTGGTCAGTCTCTGATTGTTTCTTTCTTTGCCAGGTGGCCTGGCCACTTTGAGCTTATCAGATATTACCTTTCAGTTGGTCTTTAAAAGTGGTTTTCATGTTTGCCATGTCAAGGTTTTGATTAATAACTGGCTTCACTTTTGCAGTCTGATATAGACATTTCAGTGATGAGATTTTTAGAAAAATTATATTTTAAAAGTTTATAAAAGTTACAAAATAATTTAGTTTATATTAATAGTTTATATTACATACCATTACATGTTTTTACTTCTCTGTGTACCTGTCTTCCTTTAAGACAATTATGTTTTATCTTATAGTCATGTCTAAACTTCATGCTTGCATGCCAGATTTTTGTTTGGTGGGAATCTGGGTGCAGTTTAGCTATAGACAATATTTTCTTTCCATAAAGATGCAACCATTTAAATGACACCTCCACTGATCTGGACTGGATGGAATAGAATCTGCTATTAAATTTAGAAGTTTCATTTGTTAGCTGTGGACTTTACTTGTGCAAAACCTTCCCAAAATGATCACTCTTCATTTATGATTTTCCCTTCGGCATAGAAAATTTCACACTCAAAGCAGAAGGTTCATGTTCTAATTTTTACCTCTCATCGTTCAGTCAAGAAAATAAATATGCACATTTCAATTACACTGATGACACCTGATAGACTGTGACCTACTGCATCCATTTAAATTAACAAGACAGAAGACACTTTTTTTTTCTAATTATAAAGAAAAGTTTCAAGGCTTTCAAGTCTGCCTCATATTGCCAGATGAGACTGAGAATTCTGAAGAACTTCTCTTCCCCAGTGCTTCCTTTGTGGGAGCAGGGTACCCGTTTGCTGACCAAGTTAATTACAAATATTTGTTAACTGCTAATTTTTTTCTGAGAGAGATGGATCATTTTTTTCTCAGATGGATCTCCTGAGGCACTTCCACTGAGACCTAAAAACAAGATTCCTCCTTCCTCTGAGGGATACTACTATGCACTCATGTTAAAGAGAGAGAATGAGCTGAAGTTACTGTGCGCTGAAGTGTTCAATATTAACAGAATTAGCATCTAGATAGCATTTGCACCTTAGTGTCTATTTATAATGTGTTCATCAGCTTTATCAGCTTCAGGTTTATCAGCTGTAGGGCCAAAATTATTTTTGAAACCAATTGGATCAATGCTACTGCTCACATCTTTCATTCTATTTAAAAATATGCTGAGACAAATTGTTACAGGACAGGTAAGGTTGAAGTTGCATAATAGAGAACGTTACATTATGCAGTAAGGGATTTTATATAGGAAACATGCAAGGACAGGACCTTATCCCATTTTCTCAGTAACCAATCCCTTTGATGGTTTTCCTTCTTTTTCGTGGATATCTAAATTTTGTTTGAATTTAATGTAAGATTGCAGTAGATGGCTATGAGGTGAATTACTTGAAGTTATTTTGGGGGTTGTTCAGTTTTGTTTTTGGGTTTTTTTTCCCTCTCCTCAGACTTTGTTTCCTTCCCTTGCTTACAGTGTTGGTTTTTCTGCATTTGACTGCTTGACGTATCCTTTGGCTGCTTTATAAGGAAACAAGAAGAAGTGTTAGATCATGGCACTGACATTGTTGTGAATGACAGCTACTTGACTTCTTAGTGTTGTGTTATTTTAGTTTGTTCTGTCTGAATTATTATTTTAGCCCTTCTACTTGAGCAAGGTGATTCACTGGAATACCATTTCTATTAATTCATACTGTGGCAATAGAGACACTCAGAAAAAGACAGTTATGACAGTTGCATTAAGAAAATTTTACCTGTCTTCTTGTTTTTCATATATGCAGTATCAATTTTGTGGCTGCTAAGAAGTATACTCAACAGTCTTATGTTTTTGAATGCTTTTTCTTTGTGTCAGTTTCTGGAAAAGATAAAAGCAAGTAATTTCAGACTGTAAAAACAGAATCAGTAACATGGAGACAGCAGTCATACACAGATGCCTGTTGTTCAAGAACTAAGCACGAGATGCGCTTCTGGAAGGAGAATGTTTAATAGATTGAAAGCCACACATAGAATACTGGTTTACTGTTGTAAATTTATTATCAAGCACTTGTCTATTTTCTTACAATACATGAATTTAAAATCAATATGCAATTTTCATTTTTACTCTGTTACTTTATGTCAGTTATGAGGCTATTCTCACATTCTTGTTTCTTCATAAGAGCACCAAATGGCACTGCATAATTGGAACACTGTTTGTCTGAAATTTGTAAGTGCATGGGTTCCATACTCTTCTTAATTGAAGATTTCACAAAACATGCAAACAGCTTCTAAACTGAAAATCTGTAGTTTCATGGTCTTTTCTTTTTTCTTTTCTTTTCTTTTTTCTTTTCTTTTCTTTTCTTTTCTTTTTTTTCTTTTCTCTTCTTTTCTCTTTTTTCTTTTCTTTTCTATGAGAAAAAGACAAGTTTGTATAAAATATTTCAAAAACAGATTTTGTCATTATTCATTTTGTAATTTTATAAGTTCTTTTTCTTAATCTTGTGCTTAATTCAGCCAAAGTTACTGGCTTCCCAATTAAAGGCACACTTTGCAAAACATCCTTAAAATTTTTAAGGCATTAATTCTCTCTAATCTCATCATTTCAGATGACTTGGTGGAAAATCCCATACCTTTAGGAGGATTCCATACCTGTTGAAAGCCATGAGTTGTGCAGTGGAAATTTCTAGGCATAATATTTATTTGAAAGAAAGCTAAGACACTTTCATTGTTCTTGAAGTTTAAGAGTTCAGCAGGGCAGAATTATTTTCTTGAGAACAGAGATAGAAGAGATGTACTCTGTGACATTCAAGGGAGTTCTTTTCTCATTTTCCTTTCGAGACCAGAAACTATCAAGATTGGCAAGAAGACAGCTGACATGATAAGAAAAAGCTAGAGTAAATGAAAACCTCCAGAGACCAGAAAACTATTGGTGGGACAACCATATAAAGGGCAAAGAGGTGTGATGGTCAAGGATTCAAAAAAATTAATAACAAGGGTTCTGGAGGAAAGCACCAAGTAGGGTATGCCTGTCAGCACCCACTGATTTCAGAAGAAAAGCAGAAAATTAGTGGAGCTTCACAGTATGGTGAGAGAGGAAGATTAGGCAGATTCAAACCCCTGCTGGAAAAATCCCTGGGCAATTTTTGTTTCTCTTTAAATTTGTCAGTCCCAGGTTAATCTCAACACCTTCCTACAATATGGGAAGCAGCAAAATGGATAGTTTAGTACAGGATGAGTTTTGCTGAGCAAATAAGCAAAAGCACATAGGAAAAGAAGGACCTCAACTAAAGCATTTTGAAGCTAAAGTACTGTTTGAGGTTGAAAAGAAAAGGACTTTTTTAGCCTAAGCATGGGAAAGCCGATCCCTGACAGCTAAAAACAAGGACCAAATAAAGTGAATCTATGTCCTAAACCATGGGGACAGATGCAAAAAAAAAAAAAAAAAAGAAATTGAGTGGTGTAACTGCATGCTGTATTTGCACACAGTTTACCTGTGTGTCACATGCAATGTTTAATTAAAGGTGAAGGTTGAAAAATGAGAAGAAAAGCTGCCCCTTGGTTTGTCCAAAGGTGTCAGCCTGGGGTGGAGTGGAACTATCTGTGGACAGTCTGTCCCTTGGATTCACTAGGGGTGGGGATCACTTCTTGTAGAGTTCCGAGAGGAGGAGTAGAAAGCTGTTGTACTACCAGCAAGACTGGAGGAAAAGGCTGGTGTGCATCAATGGAAGGTAAGTTAAAAATTTGTTTTCAATGCCTTTTGTTGTAATCTGTGACATTCCAGAACTAAATTTCATATGTTTTATTGATCTGTTCTTGTTTGAAAGATGATAAACCTATCTGTAGGGATTTAATGCACCTTAGTAGCTTATATTTTAGAAAGCAAAGAGAGCAGTTTCTGTAAAAGGCAGACCTGAGATTCACAATGCTTCTCACTCAAGCTACAACTTTACTAACCTTTGTCCCACAGATGGGCTGAAGAACAGAGAGCTTTTGTAGCTCCCTGTCCTGGGTTGTCAGAGTCCAACACTTACTGACCAAGCTCTTTTAGATACTCCATGCATGGAGGCTGCAATGTTTAAAGTAGAATTTACATATTTGAAGGTATTTCACATACAGGATTTCTGATGTAGCAGAGCAATGTAAAATATATTGATAACACAATCCAAATGGCAAATTGCTAAGTATACACTTAGCAATACGGCAATTTTAATTTCCTGCTCAATCACAATGTGGCTTCCCTATCAGCCTCTATAAAATACTCCCCATCACAATACTGGGCATACTTGTCAGGAAGAAATGCATTGATTGAAGACAACTCAAGCCCATTGTCTTCTTTGACATATTTTTGCTTTTAGTCTAGTTTTTGTCTTCTGTGTCAGGATGAATCATGTATTCACCCTACCCCTCTATGATAGCTCAACTAATGCAGGAAAATATTTATACTCTTTAAAAGAACTCAAGGAGCTACCAGTTGATGCATTAAATTGTTGGTAGGTGTTTACCTAAAGCAAAGGCCTCCCTCTGGTCCCCCTTGTGTTGAGATGAAGTCAGCTTATTTGCAAAAACTGAGTTCAATCACATCCGGCTTTATTCCTTGAACTTCATGGATAGCAGGCCCTATCCCTTCCCCTCTGAGTTTAAAACCCTCCTAGAGTTTTATTATTCAGTCATTTGAGGTGACACATGAAATGAAACTGAAATAAGATATATTTGTGAGCTGTAAAGAAACAAAATGGTTTGGGCCAGCAGAAATTCTTAATTTTGAGAATTTTTGCAATGGTTCATTTTAATGCTGACCTTTTTCTGATTGCTTTTAATATACATTCTATGAAACTTAAAGTAAATGGTCACATAGAAATGTTTGTTTGCTTTACTTTAATATATGTCAGAACAAGTTACTTAGGTAATTGCCAGACATGTTCCACTGATGCTATATTTTGAGTGAGAAATGAAGTCACTTCTAAATAATTATTTTGGTTTTATGCAATCAGAAATTTGTTTTTAGCTGTCCTATCTTCTACACAGTTGGAAAAAAACCCCACTAGTCAGCTGCTCTGCAGTAACAGAGCAAAACGTGCTACTGTTACACTCGGGAAAAGGTCCTAGGCCGGTTACTTAATAAAAAAGAACCAACTGCTATTTCTTCCTTTTCAATAAATAAATGGTAATGATAATTCTAATTTGAAATTATTATGTTACCAAATATATATATATTTTTTTTTAAAGTCAACGACCTGATGTAATCAACTGACACAGGAGACTTCAATTGAAACTGGTGTTCTGGCATCTATCCTCAGCCTAATAAAGTAACTAAGGTCTTAAATCTTATGTTTTTATGCATTACTAAGTCATATTTTCCACTGTTAAAAGAGTTTGTATGATGGGGGAAAATAGGTCTTCACTGAATATGAAATGTAGGCATATCTTGCTTGCTTCAATTTGTAAAATGGCACATAAATAACATTAATGCTCTCACTGTGCCTATCTCATTTTCTGGGAACCAGTCCCATGATGCTTTCCCATAAAAGCATCCTTGTGGTGAAGCAGCTACAGACTGTAGAGAAAGTCATCAAATGACTTAAAAAGAGCCCAGATCTTGATGTAGATAGCACTGATCCTATTCTCTGTTTGGTAAGAAAAAGGGAGTTATAGAATATTTTACAGACAAGTAGTACTTTTCTGTGCTAGGAAGTGACTTCATCAAAATCAAATTTCCATCAACCTCATAAGCAATTAGAGAAAATGTCAAACTCCTGATAATATCTAGGGAGCTGGTTGCCATTAGAATGTATGATAAGTAGCATACATGTGAAATGGCAGTTGAATTAATATACTGGAAATCTTTCCTTGATTAATCTGTAGTATATACGTCACATTAATCAAGGAATCTTTCTACTAAGTTCGGTTTTATAGGTGTTTTACTGTCAGAAGATTTTATTAATGGGTATGTCCATCCTCAATTATCATGGATGTTCTCAAGGCCAAAGTGAAAAGATATTAGATTTTTTTTCTCCTTTATTGTGGGTTTTCTGACCTTCTGGCTATACTGAGAGGAACATCAAGGTAAACAAACTATTGAGAGTAAAGGACATGGTCTCGCTGAGAGAATGGTTTAAAATTTACTTGTGGTGTCAATTGGTTTTTAAGCAACCTCTTTATTACATTGAGCTGCTGTGTCATACATTAAATGACTAAATTACTTGCAAGATATGTAAAATTTTTCATCAAGTGCTTTTACTTTAAAACAGAAAAGAAATAATTTCTCTAGTAATTTGTATCATGTATTATCATAAAATATAGAATGGTTTGAGCTGGAAGAGTCCTTAATCATCTAATTGCAATTCCCATGCCATGGCAGCAGGAGTTTGGGGGTAGCCTTTCGCTAGAACAGCTTGCTCAGGGCCTCATCCAGTTTGGTTTAGAGCACTCCAGGGGATGGGACAACTGCTCTGGGCAACCTGTGACAGTGTCTCACAGTAAAGAACTTCTTTCTAATATCTGGATTAAACCTGCCCTCATTCAGTTTGAAGCCATTCCCCTTGTTACTACATGCTCTTGTAGATAGTCCCATTGCATCTTTCTTGTAGGCTCCCTTCAGGTACTGGAAGGCCACAATTAGGTCATGTCATCCCAAAGCCTTCTCTTTTCCAGCAGCCCAAATTTTCTCAGCCTTTTCTCAGGCCCTAATAAGAGAGGTATTCCATCTCTCTAACAATCTTGGTGGTCATCCTCTGGACTTGCTCCAACAGGTTGTCTTTCCTGTGCTGGGGACCTGGAACTGGGTGTAATATTTTTCTTGCTTTACAAAATATCACATTTCCAGCTATTTAGTATGCTCAATATGACTGTTTCACACTAAAAGGTGTATGTACTCTTATATTGCTCAGTCTGCATGAATACTTAACTGAGCAGTATTTTCAGTTTTAGTTTTCATTAGTGGGCATAGTGTTAATCACAGAAATGTAGAAAAATCTGTGCATTAAATATATGTCTCCTTTTGCCTATTCTACTTGTAAGAGTAATTTGCTGCTTAGTCTCTCAAAGATTGATTTCAGTTTAGCTGCTCAAATGCTAAATTAGTTTTAAATCTCCACTGTCTCTAATGGTTATAGTTTTTATTAGTATTTGAATGACAGATGTCAGTTAACAACTAGTCATAATGCTCACTAGAGAACTGCATATAAAAAACTAATTATTCAGATATGACAACTTGCACAGTCCAAGAAGACAATCTGTAAAGCATGTGCTTTATTTTCCTGAAGGATTTACTTTTCAGTACACTTGTCTAAAAATAATGATGGTTTATGACATTATGGTTTGAAGCCTTGGAAGTAGTTTCTAGTTTCTCAAAAACGATCAGAAGGATTGTGTCATTAAAAAAAAAAATTAAAACTCTGAGGAGTAATTTGTATAAAAGCCCCAACCCCTAGAAAACCCCCAAACCAAACAAAAAAACCACTGTATTTTCTGTTCTGCAGTGTTTCCACTGTAGTGAAGAGACTAAAGACAGAGGTGCAGCACAGATGTTTTTCTATATTTAAGCATTTTGAAAAGTCTTTTATTCTGTCAAATCTCATTTTGGAAAGGGCAAAATTCTTAAGAATAAAAGACTGTATCCCAGCACACACAAGATAATATTTAAGTATCTTTATCTTTTATACTCTTACTGGTGACGACTTAGAAGCAAGTTTGGTATGGGTAATAGCACTGCAGGTTTTTAGGTGGATACTAGAGAAGCTTAAAGCAAAAGAGCCTTAAGCATGCCTGCAGGGAGATTCATTTTTGCACAGAGAGTGAGTACCATCCACAGTGATATATTAAAGTGCTGTAATATCACATGGGACTAAACCAGAAATGGTTTCACTGAAGGCAGCAAGCAAAGTTGTAAGTGACATTTGAAGCAGGTCCTTATGTTTTGTCCCAGGATTTGGTTTGATGCATATATAAACATGCTTATTTTTAAACTTCTTTTGGAAGCTCACCAGGCAAACAAGCTTTTTTTGCTGATCATAAAAAGGTTACAGCCAGGCAGTGTAACCTCTCAAATATAAAGGATGTTTCAGGTGCATACAAGCAAGATCTCCTGTGTGCCCTCACCGTGCAATGCTGATCTATTGAACCAGACAAAGAAATAAGTTATTCACAAATGCTGCTGCCCAGAGGCAAGCAGGAGAAATGAAAGTGGGGGACCAGCTCTTCAAAGGTTACCTGCACTGATTGTCAGTTTTGTCCATTTCATACCTAGTTTCTCAGCACCACTTCAAAACAAGGCAGGTTAATATAATTCTGCCTTTCAATTTAAAAAGCATTGAGACACTACAGAAGCTTGTTTCAAGTGGAACTAAAATTATAATTGCCATAAGACAATGAACTAATGTTTCATCTTTCATGCATAATGCCTTTCAAAAGAAACGTAACAAATCTGTAGTTTGGATCCCCTCCATTCTATCCTCTTAATAAGTAGTTCCACGTACCATTGAAATGCTCTTACTTTGATCCCTTTCCTTGTGGATGAAAGGAACCTTAACCTCATATCACAGAGAATAAAGCTCCTGGATTTAAATATAGACATACATGTTTCTTAGGACATACTCTTTAGGAAATGTGCTTTCTCTTTTTATATTTACACTGACTGACTAATAGACAATGTTAAGGCATTCAAGACAGTTTTATGAGAACAAATTTATCAATAGTTAAATGTTATTTACCCAATTTATAGAGGTTTATCTATCTATTCAGCCACTGACTGCATTTTTCAACTATTTGATCAGACTGGTTTATTTGAAAATTGTAGCTCTTGATCCTGAATAGTAATAAAAAGACAATCCTCAAAACAAACCCTTCTCTAAGGTGTGATTATCTATGTGGCTTACACCAATTATTTCAAGCCATTAGTGTAGCCCATTTTCTTTGCATTAAAAAATAAAAAAATGTCTCATACCTGGGATATCCCTTAGAGAAATTCTTAAGTAAAACTAATTAATATTCTTTTAACATAAAAGTGAAATTCTTACAATGATATTTGACTCTTGAGCATGTTTATTCCAGTAACCACTTGTGCAGCATCACAGTTGTGTCCTCCTGGCTACTGTGAGGACAGGTGGTAGGTATGTATTTGAGTCAGTACTGGTATAGAGCACAGGGCTTATTCTCTCAGTCTCCTTCCAGCTGTTCCAGTCGTTCTCAGAAAGCATGGTATTTCTTGGTCCTGAAAACATAGGATTCACTGTATAGAGTGCCTGTAATAATGAAATTATTATTTAGAGGAGATCAAGACAGTGGTCCAGCACTGCTCCTTTCTACATAGAGCCCTCATTCTCATTTCCAAGAGTTTAATCAATTTGTATACATCGTCTCTCATTTTCCCTTATTCGTTATCATCCTCTTTAAAATATATAAAGATTAAAAAGCGAGTGTTACAGCTCATCATCAATTTACCAAGTCCTTGCACTTCAGTCATTATGAATATGTTTAGTTTCTGCTTTGTTTTATTTATTGTTTCCTTTTATTTATTTATTTGTCTTTGGTTAACTTATTTATTGATCTTACATATTTCTCTGAAGACTCTTTAAATATTCTTCAGTGTGTAGAAAGATATTTTGTATCATCAGTTTTCATCAGTTCTTCGACAGACCACATATTTCTCCTCATTAGTTTTTCATTGTATCTTGGTACAGGATCTTTGTATAGCCAGATTCCAGAGCTTTACTTCTGTTGTACAGCTGCAGTAAAATTTACTTATTGTATATTGCCCTTCACTACCTTATTATAGAATTTTCTTGCTTTGCAACCAGCTATAATGCAAAGTGTAGAAGTTTTGGAGATTGTATGCTATAATAATGCTAAAAATATTCTATTACAATAATTATTATTTGTTACAGAAATATGGCTGTGGCTCATACTCAGGTGTTCGATGCTACTCACGGAAATGCTAATAAAGTACATTTATTAATTTATTTTGTTAATATATACCTTTGGAGAATAACATTAGGGATTGATACAGCTGATGAATAGTCTACATGAGTTTATAGGAGGAGGCTTACTTGATCAATACTGACTTATGCTTTGTCAGAAAACACACATGACATAAGGAGAAATCATCCTTTCCAAGGCAGACATTTGTAGTTTTCTCAGGCAAGTATGATAGTTGCTAGCAAATGCCCACAATTAATTTGGGCAACCTGTCTGTTGAAGATGTCTATACCAAAACAATTTTGGGTTAGGTTTTTTAGGCCAGATTTCTTAAGACACAATATTATGTTCTTTGTTTAAATTGTTAACATTTAACAGTGAATAGCAAAATGCATCTATAAGCAGATATAGTGATTGACCGCATTTCAATGTCAGTGGGAGGTATTTAAACCTACTGTGTTTGTGCACTTCTGCTGGAGCTGATATTTTTGTTTTGTGTCCATTAAAAAGTAAATAGGGAAGAAAATCAGACCAAAACAAAAGTATTTTGTTCAAAAAGTTTGCATTTTTGCCATTATCAAGACACTACAGGTATGTATGAGTATTTGAGACCAGGTCTGAACCTGGTAGAATGCTTCATCAAACAGATCCCTGCTTATCAGAATATTGTTTTTCTGAGTGTTTAATACATATTACTTGAAAGAGCAAAAAACTCATAAATTACAGTAATCTGAGACAAACTTTGTATTTAAACAAATATATTTGGTACCCAACATGACATTTCCGCTTTCATTGTTCTTAAATGTTCAACGTTTCCTTGTTCAGCACACTTTCCAAACCTCAGATAGGAAATGAAACTTTTCATTATGATCATATTCTCAATAATTACTTTTTCCAGATGCCTTTTCCTTTCAACAAACCTGCCCCCTGACAGGAGTAGTTTTTTGTTTTGTGTCTTTCATATTGTCTCTTCTGTAAAAGAATATGGGCTGTAGTTTTTTTAATAGTAGACTTCTGCTGTTTTCTCAAATTCTGCTGTAGGACAGATCACTCCCTTTAGTAGAAGATTCAGGCAAGTTGAAACACATGAAATAGATATACCAAAAAGGCAGATTTTTCATTGAATACACCTGTTTTCAAGGCTGCTTGTGCACTATACCTTATCCTGATTTTCTTCTTTTTCTTTCCTGAAACATGCCGCAGTTTATTTTGTGGGTGAGATTAAATTATATAAACAATTTCTTTCATTCCCATCTATTTTCCCCCTCTTTTAAAATAACTCAATATCTAAGTTACTGTAATCACTTAAGAAATAGAAGTGATTTTCTGGAAAACTATGACAGGAATTAAAAGAATTGTTTTATTCATTGTGCAAATTCACAAAATGCTTATTCTACTAACAATGAAAGGCTGTAGAGACGAAACCACAATTTTAAATACATGTTAGAGTTTTCACAGGGGAGAAATTATTAATAAAATCTAATACACTAAAAGCTGAACTATATAATTATTTAAAATATTTTTCAACATCATGTATAGCAGGAGAGACTTAAATGTAACAACTTTTTTACTGTTAATATTTCAGATTCTTAATTTTTGTGTACAATTCTCAATTGCTTCTTCTGTAACATGTCCCTGGAACTCAGGAAACTCTGGAAGCTCGTGTTGGTAAGCTGTATGTACTTAAAGCACACTTTTCTGCTGAAGTTTTCATTGAGACACTAGATTCAGTTTTCTGACTTTTGCTGCCCCACACTGGGATTACAAGAAACTACTCCATAAAAATCTAACTGGAAGGGAAAAAGCCATCAGAGAAAAGCAAAGGGAAGGTATATGAAAGTAATGCATTTTTGTAAATTTTCTGTAATTTCTGTAGTTCTGTAGTTTTGTTTATCCTTAATTGCAGCATAGCCACAACAAGTTTTTGTGCTTTCTGTGAATTTGTGCTTTTCACTCTTTACCAGGAATTCTCTATTTTCTAGCTTCTCTTCTTTCTTTGTAATCTCCATTTTTTTCTATACAATGCACTTGCAATCACAATATGATCTCAGGTGCCGAACAGTTGTATCAGTTTGTCCGTTTTATGGGGCCACATTTGCAATTATGTTGTCGACAAAACTGTCCAAATCATGAAAATACTTTCACAGGACTTTATCCCTCAAAAAGAGATAAATCACTAAAAAAGTTATAAATAGATAAAGCAATGCCTCAGTCCATATGTGGAGGATCAGGCAAAAGTATGTAAACAGGTTTTGCCTCAAATGTTCTGCCTGTTGAGACAGGAAAGCATTAACAGAAGAGAGGGTCCTAGGGAGATGGGGCAGCCCTGTTCTGAGCCAACTTCCATTTCTGCTTTGAAGCTTGTGCTCAGTATACCTGCATCAACTCCCCCTCTGACTCACTTCCTGGAGGGCTCTAAAGGGCTGTCTGTGCATGAACAAACAATGTCATGTGAATGGTGTGAAAAACCTACTATACCTAATAGGCAAAAAACCTATTTTACTTAATAGGCATGCCCCAGGTAAACTAAAAGAGGAAGTGGATCAGTCCCTTTCTCTCTCCTTTCCTCCCCCCACACAAATCTGGACCATCCGTGCAGCTGGAGCAATGCATTATCTAAGGACTGGTGATCTTTCTTCTCTCTCTCTGTTCTGTCTTTATTTCTCTCCTCCCTTGCTTTGTCCTGGCAAAGTGCAGCTATCATATTCTTACCCTGTACTCTGTACTGAAGTTTGCTGTAAGGATTGGGAGCACGTTAAAGGGTGTTGTAAATGATAAGGACTTGTTAAGCCAACAGTTTTAAATCTAAATAGTGGGCTGATTGCCAGAGTCAAAGCCTAAGATTTCCCTGACACGAGGAGTGATGTATTTTTGTTCAGCTCAATCAGAATTTATAACACACTTTCTACCAAGCCTATCTTGACACCAAATTCGGCTCATGATCATGGTCTCAATTCTAAGCCCAGTTCTAAGTTCTGATGTGAACTGAATTGTAGCTCAGTCCTTAACTGATTATGAATATCATAATATTTCTTTACTGGATAAAAGGTTTAAATTTGGAACCAGAGCTCCAGAAGTCTTCTCTTTGGTCAAAGTGTTGTAGAGGCTGTAACAGCAGAGTGCTGAGCCACAGGGATCAATGTTTTCCTGAACAGTTCTCACAGGCTCTGCTCATTGTCATTGCTCTTAATTCATGGTTATGGCCCAAAACACCCTGCTTGTGTTCAATCTGAACAGTTGGTTTCATCTGATTAAATCACAGTTTGGGCTAATGATGAAAGCTAATTGACTGAAGCAAAATCCAGATAGGACTGACGGACTGGTGCTAATGGAATAAAGAATTAAACCCTTGAAAGTTAAGGGAAGGATAACATCTTTTCCTGTAAATAGATTCAAACTTCTGGTCAAGTTTGGATTTATCAGTTGAGATAGTGATTGTTACCAGGACAAACAGTGACCAAGATGCACACATATGCTTAACTAGAAGACTGCAAAATTCTTTCCACTTAGAATTTGGTAATGTTATTGATATGTTTACATTTGAAATATATATGTCCTTTATGAAGAGTTAAATCAAAGACAGATGAAAAGTAGTATAGATGTTTCCTTATTATGTAGATGTTTCACCCTGAATACTCTCAGATCTCTGTGATCCTTTTGCCAAGCAGTAAAACAGGAAAGGTAAGTACTTGCTTATTTGTGAGATTGCCTTTTATGGCATCTTAATTTTAGTATTAAAGTGTTGATTAAAATTAGAGGAAGAATTTATCTGGTTGTGTGTTTCAACACATGCAGGTAACCAAGGGCAACCACGAAACCACAGCCAAAATGCAAAGAATGGATTTATTTCATGATCTTGCTGGCAACACCAGGCAGCAGAGACACACGGGGACACGGGCTCTGCTAGGCTCAGCTCATCCTATAGAAACTGGCAGGGGTGCTGGTGGAGGTGGGGGGCATTGCTGCCTGCCTCACTCTAACAAAAGAGTGTGTGTGTGTGTGTCTTTGAGTGTGCTGTCTCTCCACAAGAATTCAACTTCTCAAAGCAGGCAGAGGAGGAACAACATTAGATATAAAAATGGAGTTTTCCCACACTGGAATTTTTTAACGTTCTCAGCTGCAAGGTCAATTGAATGAAACTATTCCCTCCTCTTCACAAAATCTCCGAGTTTTATCCCTTTCTTCCCAACACTGCTTTTCCATACATCTTTAAGTAAGCTTTCTCTTCTTGATCTGTTCTGGTTTTGGCTAGGGTAGAGTTAATTTTCTTTACACTATGGGACTGAGTCAGATTTGTGATTAGGAGATACTACTGTTGATGCTACAGTGATGTTTTCGTTGTTAATGAGTACTGTTTGCACAAATTCAAGGCCTGTTCTGCTTCTCACACAATCAACACACAAAGAGTTGGGAGGGGACACAGCTGGGACAGCTGATATCGAGTGACCAAAAGGGTATTCCAGACCTTAAGATGTTGATTCAACAATAAAAGCTGTGGAGAGAAGGCAGAATTTGGGAACATTTGAATTGATGGTTTCTGCCTTCCAAATGAACTATTACATGTGATGGAGCCCTATTTTCCTGGAAATGGCTGAATACCTGTCTGCCCAGGGGAAGCAGTGAATTAATTCCTAGTTTTGCTTTTTTCCGTGCACAGTTTTTACTTTCCCTCTCAAACTGTCTTTATCTCAACCCACAAGTTCACTATGTTTTACCCTTTAGATTTTTTCCCCCACACCACCAGGGACAAAAATGCAAATAGCTGGGTGGTGCTTAGTTGCCATCTGAGTATAACACCACCATCTTTGGTTTAGAAATTGTCTGACTATATAGCTTTTATGAATATATTTATTGGAAATATTTAAGACAGATTTTTTTTATCCACGGCCATTGTAGAAAAAGCAATGATTTCAGTTGTTAACTTAGGTTTTGCCAGACACCTTAATAATCATGCTTCTAATGTCTAGATCAATGAAATAAAATACATGCTTCATTGCACTACTTAAGTAATGTATTCAGTTTTATCTGAGTCAAAAACCTTTCTTCTTCTTCTGTTCATCTCCCTGGTTTACATGATTCAATGACAAGTAATGAAAAGACATATTTTTACCAAGCTGCAGCCTCACTGACACCATATAACTAACACTGCTCTTTACAACAGTGCACCCAGGAGCAAAAGTGAAGGTAATTCCATGATGCAGACCTTTCACACACTGATGATTTTACATGGGACTAAAGAATAAAAATTGCTTGTCATTAGCACAGAACAAAAACGTGTCAACAAAGGACTGTTCTTCTCTCAAAATCAGTTGATTTCTCACACCATAAAAAAAAAAAAGTCATAAAGGAAGGAAAAAAATAATACTTTTCAAAAAGAAAACTTATTCTATAGTGCAGGGGTTTATATCTGCACTAAAAGGCTGTTTCCAACAAGATCTCAGTCTGAGCTCTGGAAAAGTACATGTTTAATTCTATGTACCAAACAATTGAACTGACAGATGTAATGTTTCCTGTTTTGATATTCTCAGTAATATAAAATCAAAGATCAACAGTGAAATGTTGGTTTTTTGTTTGTTTTTTTTTTAATACAGACTTTGTCTTCAAAACTGGGCTAGCATAAACTTTGATCTTATTGGTATCTCTCTACTGTGTAAACACTTAGCATTAAAATAATGCAAAATTAGAAACATCTCAAAATCACTGTTTGTAGTGTTTTATCAGTGCTTTTCCAGTAGCTATGATTGAAATAATAGAACTTTTTTTTTTAATTCTATTTTGCTATGCTAATATTAAACTGAGAATTCTAAAACTAATTTTGAAATAAGGAAAGATGTTGATTAAAGCCTTGCTTATAAAATCGTACTTAGCACCTTTGGATTTGCTCTGTCATCAGTTCTGTTCAGGAATACTTTTTCTTGGTAGATGCAGGTGTCTGAACATTATTATTGAATATTTTGGGCTTTCCACTCCCTATGTTGGGCTTCATGTTCATTCACAGACTTGGTGGTCAGTTTCTAGGTTGTTTAGGTTATGAACTGGCAGGTCCTTGGAGGAGAATGCACTTGCTCTTCTCAGACATTCCTGGAGACAGCTACCTCTGCAGCACATCCTCCATGGAGTCTGCCTGAAGTCTAATGACTTGGCTGCCAAGAAGCACTCAAAGATTTTGCTGCTTCTTTTGCTTTCTGTCATTGTCCTCCTGCTTCAAAAATATCAGAACAAGTGCTTCTCCGGCATTCATTTTCATTTGTTTCTGTGACAAATGCAACACTCCACTTTCTGAGATGGTCTTCTATGTATATTTTAAAATCAGAGTTTTAAAAGAAATGTCTTTATTATCAGGGATGCATCTCTATGTGAGTGAACTTGCGCAGTCATAAGCAATATTTTTGTCTTCTAACAAATTTCTTTGGTTTTCCTTTTAGTTTGGTCTTTTTTTGTTCTCTGGAGAAATGATTGGATGCAGTACGAATGACTTTATCAGATAAGTTCACTCTTGAGTCTGACAAATTATGTGAATTTATTTAAACTAACATTGCATGTAGAAAGCCTATGTATTCACTTTTCATGCATTTGAAAATAATTTAATTTCTCTCTACTAACTGAACAGGGGAGGGAGCAAAAGTACTGTTCTGATTTTCTTCATCATTAATTCACAATGACCTAATGCACAGGGAAAATCAACTCAGGGTTGCTGTTTAGGCCCTCTGTGAAAAAACAAGTTGCTCTTCTTATTCTTCCCACTCTACAGCTCCATTTCTCACCCCAGTGCCTATTTCTGCTTAGAATTTAAGCATCATCCTTCCCAGAAAGCTAAGATTGTTTTTCAGTTTAAAGAACTTATTAGGATACAAATCTCCTTTTCGGAATCAGAAGAACAAACTTACCAAATTGGCTGTAACAGGCCAGTGGTACAAATCTTTGTCCTCATAGCTCACAGTAATGTTTTGAATGCTCAGCCTTTTCAGTGAAGCTCAAACTCATACAGAATGAAAAAAAAATCTACACTTCCCAGTCACTTGCACAAAGTTTTATATTTGGTATTAGGAGTATAACAGTCTAGTCAGGGAAGAGCTTTTACTTGATTACTGCTCTGAATAAAATTGTTTAGCTATTGATGAACTCAACTGGGTTATAAAACAGAAAAAGACAGGCTAATTGTGTCTGTCACCTACTGCACATGAAAGAGAGGATATGTTCACAGGAATTTTTGCCTCCTCACAAACTGGAATTGCAATTCTTAATTTTTTTCCAAATAAATGAAATGGAGAACAAAGCTTAGGGCTTTTACTGTCTGTTGCAATGACTTAAGCATGCCAATGTGCATGTATTTTACATAAATATAAGCAACATGGTCTTGAAAGGGGAAAAGAATATGTTACATTGCTGCATCTGAACATGAATAAAGTGCAGTAAATAATTAAAAATTCAGGAAATAGATAACAAGATAAACACAAGTGAAACGGAAAGAATATTTTGCTGAGTATAAAAATAGGAATGATTGGCAAAACTATAAACAAGATAAGCAGCATTGGAAGCCTGTCTGGGAGAGGGCTAGGTAAGCAGCACAAAAACATTGTGCATGAGAATGAAGATAGCAGAAGACAAGCCTGTTTCAGTTCAAACTTCTTTTGCTGAAAAGCTCTCAAGTTTGATCACCTCGACTTCTGCAGTTGAGGCCACCCAAGACAGCATCTGTCATTGCTAACTATACAGCGTCAGCTCTGTGGTCTTTGTATCCTCACAGCTAATTTATATTCTAGGTGTCAAAGACACAGTTTTGTACAGAAAGTGTTGACAGTGTATAAGAAACAAAAATTAGGATGAAATGTGTTGATAATAAATTTATATAGTAATTTTGTATTGCAAATGTAAAACTGATAGGATTTATCAGTCTTCTAAAAGCTTACATCGCATGGATCTGTAACTTCCTTACTGTTAAACACATATATACACCAAAAAAAAAGTTGTTGCAGAAGTTTTTAAAATAACATGAGATGTCAGTAAGCTAAATCTTTTAAATCTTGTGGCATTTTATTCTTAAAGATTTCTAGCAAGACAGTTGGAGAATAGATGACACTAGTCACTAAATGAAAGTTAACTCAAGAAGTTTATAACCTGGGAACATGCTAACATCTTTTGTTTCTGTGAATTATGTTGGGCACTTAAATGCGTCTTCTGACCTGACAAAATACTGAAGATCATAATTTTGCAGTGTGTTTGTACTGTCTCAAAAAACATGCTGAAATGTTCCACAGTAAGACAATTTCCAGACATCAAGCTATCACTATCATTGCAGTTTTTGACTATATATAGTTGGCTAATACTAACAAGTAAAGACAACACAAAGTTTACAATCTGCAATGTTTCCACAAACTTCCTTGGATGACAGAGATAAAAACTCAGCTATGAGGATATTATTAGGGGGGTTGTGCCTCTCTTTACAGCAGGAAATCTCTGGGAGAAGCTGCCTCTATTCTGCCCAGTGTGTAAAATAGAAGTCTTTTTCCTCTCTTCTTTCCGTTACTTTTTCCTCACTTCTTTTTCTTTTTCTTCTAAAATAGAAACCTTTTTCCTCATTTCTTTGTGTTACTTTTAAACTGCTTGTAAAATGTTATAGGTTTAAAACTCCAGAGATAAGCCATGAGGTGAGGGTCATTGGCATAGGAGATGGTGGCAGTGCTGGTGCAGAAAATGACAGAGCAAGAGTGCTGGTGCAGGGCTCTTTCTGTATCTCAATAAGGAAAGCCTAATGACAAATGACTTAATAATTTAACTGCTTTAATAAGAAAGAATGCGAAGAGAAATACAGATAGAAAGTGTTTCATCTCCTCAGATGCTGGGCATCCCACATTGATGCAGAACCATTTGGTGCCTAAATGGATTTTTACCACAGTTGTTTGAAGAGCAGGTGTTGTCCATGGAGAGAAACTGATCCTTTTAGTCATCTGAGCTATCCTGAGAACAAGATCACAAGAAAACAGTTCTGTTTCTAAAGGGTGCTCTCATAGGACTTCTTGCTTCACAGTGAGATAAAGAGAATGTCAGGCAGGCAGTATAATTGCAGGTTCCAAGTGGGATGTGCCTTCAGGCTCCTTCTGTAAAATGAGCTGGCCAACTCTGTCCTGCAGAAAAGGATTGTGCACCATCACAGAGTCCAAAGCCATGCTGCACAGGGAGCACAGCACAGGCCTGACCCTGCTCAGGTTAACTTTGTGTGGAAAACTGACTCCTAAAAGTGCCAGTGTTTTTCAGTTAGAATCAATGTGCTGCTAGAGTAGAATAATACAAAGAATTGATTTTCATAAAGGCTGAAATTTATTAAAGGAGCAAATTAGGAATAAAATAAATGTGTATCTTTAATCCATTTAAATAAAAATACTTAAATGCATGTGTTTTCTCTATAAAGCTGAAATAGATTTGGACTGAAAACATATTTAAAGATCATGGCCTTGGAGGGAGCAGTTCTATACATGAACAGTAGAAGGACTCAATGTACTTAAGTTTTCACTATTTGTAATAGTTGATATCAAGCTGTCTAAAGGGTCTAGTCCTGTAACTGTATTAACAGTATGCATAGCACTGGCTTCAGCACAAAACACAAAAGATGATTAAACTGAGAAACAAGGAAAGAAGGAAACTAATTCAAGAATACTAGTGCTTTTGTTTTCCCTTTGTATTTTTTTTAAGTCTTCAGTCTCCAGTAAAAACAGTGTGACAGTGAATTAATTGGCTTCACTGTGTGCGTGTAATGCAGACATCTAAGTCTCATGAAGAAAAGATTTTTCAGTCCATATTTTCTTCAGTTTTATCCATTGGGTGACACAGGGAATTTTTCCTGCTTAATATCCTCTGAATGTTAAAAATCTTTGCCAGAGGTATTCAAAAGTGTACCTAGCATTATGTTTCCAATGGATGAGAGTTTTCTGATTGTACTTCAAGCTGAGTGATGCAAGCCAGCTCTTAAAGGAAAGCTGTGTCAGTTACAGCTAGGCTGTGCTGGAGCTGAAAATCCCGGTGGGGAGGATAAAATGATGAAGCAGCTTTTGGAGTGAAGCTGACTTGTGCCTGGCTAGTGTGGAGGTGGACAGAATGGTCTTGGGGTTATTTGTGAGTCCTTCTGTGATTTTGAAGTTTCTGAAGTATGCTAGCCTTTCTGCCAGCTTGTTTCCATAGTCTTTCCCTACGTCTTTGCTTTTTATTCCCTGCTCCTGACCATGCAATCCTACCTCTTCATTGTACTAGTCTGGAGCTTTCTGGATCTCAATTTCCTGTCCACTTTGTGCTAAAATATCTTGAGCACATTACTTTGCCAGATCATCTCGCAATCCTTTCTTCCCCTCTGCATCCTCTGCTGGTGAGTCTTTCCAGTTTGTTATTTACCAAACACCTTAAGTGTTTAGAGTGGATAACTCACTTAATTGGCAATAGCCCTCTTTTTCCTTTTGCGGATCACTTAACTTTCTCTCATCTTAATGAATTGAATTTCCTTACAGGTGGCTTTGATAAGGGCATGGGCATAAGCACAAAGTGGTGGAATTACACCATGAGGTATGAGGAATGGAGATTGAGCAGAAGTGTAGCACACCACTCCCAGGAGCAACAGATCCTCCTGTTTGCTTCACTAGATTTGATGGAACTATGTTCCTCAAAGAGACAAGAGTAACTCCTGCTGATGAATGTCTTGAAAACGTTTTTTCAGGGAACAGAGGTGGACAGTGCAGAATAAGATTCACCAATTAAGTACATTTTGAATGCTGGAACTGACCAAGTTGAGGGCATCTCCTACAATGTTCTCTAAATGCTGTTGGAGGACATTTCAAGGTAAATGCAGGTCATGTTTTGTGTAGGGAAACAAACTGAAGTGTAACCTCCATGATTGTATGCACCCTGTCCTTTAAGTAATATGAGCAGGTTTGTTGGTGGCCTGCACAGAGACATATTTCTTACAAGTACTAATGTTTTTGAGAAAAATGTCAGTGTAAATGCTGTTACTTAGGTGTTTAAATTGTTGTCTTGGTTTTGAAAGCTTATGATATCCCAATTTATCTGGTTTTAGCCTCCCTTCAAATACCGCTGTAGAAAATAATTTTTCATAATCTCTTCATATTTTTTGTCAGTACTGGCTCTGGAACTTCTTGTGGCATAGAAGTTATCATCTCTTGTTCTATAACACCAGCAATGACTGAAGCTGTCTCTTTGTCTCCAGAGCCTGACAGATTGATCCATTTAAATTGACACATATATCAGCACGTTTTTCACCCTTACTCTATTAATCTATGCTTCACTTGTCTCAACATCTTGCGAGTTATACTGCTTTCCCAGAATGTCTCAATCAGCTCTGCTGAAATTGTGAACAGACACTGCCATTGATCTTGGGAACTAATACAGTGTGGTGTATTGTCAGACCTTGACAAACAAATTCTTTCCAGATGCCAAAGGGCCCGTAGTGTTTAATGGGACCCCTCACTGTGTTGTCCCACAGTCCTTGGCCATAACTCTCTCATGTCTCCAACTGTGCATATTTTTCTATGCATCAACTAATGCTCAGGGTGTTTGTAGGTGGTTGAATGTCACTGGTGATGTATTGGTTTATGTATAGCTTGCAAGGTCTTACAGCCCTTCTTAGCAGTCAGGAGTTTTATAAATACGAAATGCTTTCAGTGGCTGCAGATTTCAGTTTGCATATACATAAGGGTCAGATATTCCCAATGGATCTGTAAATGTAGCCATTTTATTGTAGATATTTTAATTAAAGAAAAGGGTAGGTGGGGAAAAATCTTAGAAAGCTAGATTTTTAAGATTTACAAAATACAGAAATAAGCAAATATTTTGCAATTATGTGGTACTTGGTAGATGTAAGAAGAAAATTTTTACTACTTCTCCAATAAAAATTTCATGTAAGTTTCAAAGAATAAATAATCATGTCATTAAAATATTTACATTGCTATTATAAAAAAAAAATATATTTTTTCTTTCTGATTAAGACTTATTCTAAAAGGACTAATGTAAAAGAAATAATAACAATATAAAAGAGACATTACCAAAATCTGAAGTAAAACACACAGGAAAATTAGGCAAGTTAAAAAATAGATGTGAAAAAAATGAATTATTTCATGTCTGTTTACCCATGTACTAGAGTCAGAATATATATTTGAAGTGCATTAAAATCTGAAAATGTTTAACAGCTTCAGCATACGTGGAAACGAAGACATTCATCCCCGCATCTTTTTTGCAGGACAAAATAAGGCATTGTCTTATTTACATTCCCTTAGTAATTACGTCTTCATTATTTAGTGGTTGTAAAGTGTTCTGATTCTGGGCTGTATAGAACTTCTCTAAGGCCTGCAACAATTATCAGAATGCTTAGTAGGATTTGCCAGTGTCAATGTGGATCGACTATCATCACAGAAAAATTGTAAGAACTTATATTGAAAAGTAGTATTTATAGAAATGCGCCCTGACCATGTATATTTGGTTGAGCATCTTGGTAAATAATATTTCTTCACATACATCTGTGAATAAATATATCTCATTACATCTGACCGTCAAATCAGAGATCTGTTTTCATTTTGAACACCCATCCTACTGTAAAACAGGTATAAAATGGGCACATATATAGAGGGTCATATTCTGAAATATATTTGAACGGCTTGAATTTTTTTTGTTAGCCTTGTTAGCAATGAAAAACTATTTGGCATCTTGGTTACCTGGTAGGGTTGGTGGTCTCTCAGTTTAGCAGACACCATAACTCAAAATGTTGGTGAAAAAGGATTGTCCAACAGGAGGAGCAGCTGCTCTGCCGTGCTTGTTGCATTTCAGCAGTGAGCTATTTGAATATTGCTTAAAGGCTCACAGAGTTGCAAAAACTGGTTCTGACCATCCAAATATCATGAAAGAATAATGCTATGACCCGTTGTCATGGTTTGACACTGGCCAAATGCCAGGCACCCATGAAAGCCACTCACCCTCCCCTGCCGCAGCTGGGCAGAGGAGAGGGGTTCATGGGCTGAGAGAACCAGGAGAAAACACTCCAAGGACAAAAAAAATAGGCTTGGCTTAGAGGTACAAAGTGAATTTATTAGAGACAAAAATAGAGGATGATAATGAGAAGTAAAATAAGCCCTTGACTTTCTTCCTGCAGCCCTCCCCTCCTTCCCACCAACAGTGCAGGGAGACAGGGCAGGGGGTTTGGTCAGGAAAACCGGGGGTTTTCTTCTGCTGCACAGGGAGAGGAGTCCTTCCCCTGTGAGACCATGGGGTCCCTCCCATTGAAGACAGCTCTCCATGAACTTCTCCAGCATGGCTCCAATCTCATGAGCAGCTGTCCTGCTCCTGCCAAAACTGCTGCAACATGGGTCTCTCTCTTTCCAAGCGGTGCAGTCCTCCAAGGCCAGGCTGCTCCAGCCTGGAAGCAGGGCCCGTCTCTCCACTGGGTCTCCCACTGGATCACAGCCTCCTCCAGGCATCCCTCCACTACAGCATGGGAACCTCCCCGACGGGCTGTGGGTGGATCTCTGCATCCCCTGTGGATCCCCATGGGCTGTGGGTGGATCTCTGCATCCCCCAGGGATCCCCATGGGCTGTGGGTAGATCTCTGCATCCTCTCTGGATCCCCATGGGCTGTGGGTGGATCTCTGCATCCCCCGTGGATCCCCACGGGCTGTGGGTGGATCTCTGCATCCCCCATGGATCCCCATGGGCTGTGGGTGGATCTCTGCATCCCCGTGGATCCCCATGGGCTGTGGGTGGATCTCTGCATCCTCTCTGGATCCCCATGGGCTGTGGGTGGATCTCTGCATCCCCCCTGGATCCCCATGGGCTGTGGGTGGATCTCTGCATCCCCCGTGGATCCCCATGGGCTGCAGGGGCTCAGCTGTTCCACCACGGTCTCACCACAGCCTGCAGAGGAACCTCAGCTCCAGTGCCTGGGGCACCTCCTGCCCCTCCTTCTGCACTGACCCTGGGGTGTCTGTGTGGTTTCCCTCACATGATCTCATCCTCTGACCAGAAAAATATGTGTCCCCCTTTGTTTTGATTTTCTCCTTAAATTTGTTATCACAGAGGTGTTACCAAACTCTCTAATTGCCCCAGCTTTGGCCAGCAGCATGTCCATCTTCAGAGCTATCAGGGATTGGCTCTGCCAGACATGGTAGAAGCTTCCAGCAACTTCTCACAAAAGCCATCTGCCCCACTACCAAAGTGGCTCCCCCACTACCATGCAAAACCAACACACCTATACAATAGGAAACAGGTGGAGAGATTCTTCTGCTCAGCAGTGTTTTAAAACAAACTGGAAAGATAATCTATTCTGTGGGTTTGTTTCAAAATTAAAAAAAAAAAAAAAAAAAAAAGAGAAACTTGCAGAGATATTGTGCTGTGTAATTACTTTGGTGTTCCTGCATGTGCATGCAGTACCTGTATTATATCCCTTCCTTCACATTACTTCTTTCTCTGAACCAGATTTTTATTACCCATGCAGTGTTCCCATTGCTACTTTGTTACTCTGATTCCCTTGTGACTTTTAGAACAAATTTTTTCTTTCCTCTCTGACAGGAGGCTGCCCTGTTTCACTTTCTGCCAGCGAAAGTATCTTGCACTGTCACAGTCTAACTGTGCATGACATTCTCAAGGTTTGAATCTGTCACTTGAATCTCAGTAGAATATGCTGCTAATTTTAAAACTTGCTGCTTTTTCTTTAGGCAAAGAAATGTTCAAGTAGCTCTTTTTAAAGGTAGATTGTCACTGCACACAGTGGTAGATGTAATATTAGTAATTATCCTTTAGGAATTAGTCCAGTAAAACAGGAAAAAAATCTCTACTTCTGTCTGCCCTCCCTGGAGGCTTTAAATATGCAAAAAACTGTCTTCATGTTCCTTTTCTGAAGATTTAGTGACTAAGTTTAATTAATCTTTGAATATGGAAATGAAATGAACTCTGAGCCCTCTCAATTCAAACTTCTGTGCCTGGTAGTAGCATACTAGCAGGAAATCAGACACTATTCTGTTTAGGCAATTGTCAAGCATGCAAACTCATCTGTGAAAGAAAGTTTATTTCTCAAGAATGGGAGGCTTAGAAAAATTATAATTCATATAATTGCTCCCTATATATTTTAATTCTCTTGGGCTAATTTCCATGGAATTTGATGGAAGAATAGCGGTACCAATTAATTGAGCTCCTCTAGGTCCTTTAGCAGATGGAAGGAAAAGGAAAGAAATCAGTACCTCCAGTGGAAGTCTAACATGTAACAGCAACACAGCTGGCTAAAACCCAACATCACAGAAATGTTGTCAGATATTGGTGTGGAATGCAGGAATTGGCTGCTGCTTGCCTGGACTAGATGGGCATTGTGAGTGACAGAGCAGCCATTGAGAGCAGTTCATCAGGGTCTGGAAGTCACAGGGTAACTCAAAGAAGAACCTGGAAGTGTTACACATATATAAATATTAAGCCAGATCTCCCCAGGCTTTATTTATTTCTGCTCTCAGTAGAACAGCAATATATGATACAAATTTGTAGACAAGCTACTTGATTCCAAAAAACAATTTTGTTTGGGCTTTTTTCTTTCTCGTTCCTTTGTCTGTTTAGTTTTTTTGTTTTGTTTTTCTTGTTTTGGGTTTTGGGGGTTTTTTTTTGTGTGTATGATTTGGTTGGTTGGTTGGTTGGTTGAGGGTTGGTTTTAGTTTATTTGGTTTTTTTTGGTTTTTTGGGTTTTTTTGTAAAAACGTATGTGTTTGTTTTGGGTTTTTTTTAACAGAGAAACTTTTGGCCACAATTAACAGAAAGTGTGACAAGGCATTTATGAACTGACACCTAAAGAACTGGTTGGAAATGAGTCTGCTCTGTATATCTTCTTCTCCTGGAATAAGTTTTTGAAATTCAGTTAGGTTAAAGGTAAATCTATTTTTTGACAGTGCAGTAAGTTATTGAACAACAAATTTCTCTCACCAGAAAAATTAATATTTCTTATGTTCATGCTGAACAGAAAGATATTTAAAACTTTTACTATATTTTCATTTCCTGTTTTTCAGGAGATGAGGAAGAAATTGCGTTGTGCCAGAAGACCGAAGACTTGTTTTCCTGATTCTCTTTAGATTTGCCATATGTTTTTAGCCAATTTCCTTAATCACTCTGGACAGCAGCTAAGTCTGTATTTATCCATACTCCATGCCTGACTGACAGTCTCATGTTACTGTAGTGTGAATTGGAATCTTGTTCACTAAATCACGATTCTGCCACACTTACTTACAGTTTCTGTGCTAGTAGCTAGACTGAAATGAAGCATGACTTCTCTTAATCAAAAAGAATTCTAGATCTAAATAATTTATTATCATGATTGATTAAGTGCGAGTAACAATGAGGACTTTCCATGCATGTGTTTTCAAATAGTGTTTTTGAGGGAAACAGATAAGTGTTCCTGCTATTGTAGGAATTAGACATAGTTCTGTTAGCCTGGGTTGCATTAAAGGTGCAGAAATTTGGCAGAAGATAAAGCTCCTTTCATTCCAGCTGCTCCTCAGAAATCAGAGGTGCTTGTTGCATCTGGACTTAGTTTCTGATTTCACCTCATTTGCATTCTTAGGGATGTGAAAGTTAACATCTTTTTGGGGCTTAATGAGTATCGTGGTGATTTTGGTGAAAATTTATAGTTGATACAAATGTAAAATAAACACTTTGTCCTCTCCCACCCACCAACGTGACCTTAAAGGCAGTCTGACCTTCACCAGAGGGTCTTTGTACTCATCTCCTTGAAGAACCAAATTCAGAGCAAGGCTGCTTGTGCATGGCAAAGGAGGAGAGAGTCTGATGGCATCATTGGGTTGTAAGGCCTCTGCTTCACCCCAGACACCCTTCAGGTGTCAGCCTTGCTCCAGCAGGTGCAAGATCAGCCAGGAGCCCAGCTCAAATTTTGTTCAACCAGCCTCAAAAATTCTCCACCAACCGACTGCAACTGTGTAGTAAGTCTGACAGTTTATCACAGCTATAAACACTTTGCTGATATTTTCCTGTGGAAACTGATAAGCATCATTAAGAAGTTAATTTCTTTTAGAAGGGGGAGGAAGAAAATAGATTTATTTCTCCTAACTGACATGAAGCACTAGCTTAATGCAATTAGGCCTAGAGCTAATATAAGCTTTTGATTGGTTTCTTTATTTGCTAGCACAGAATCAATAGAACCACAGGATGGATCAGGCTAGAAGGGACCACACTGGGTCGTCTGGTCCAACCTCCCTGCTCAAGCACCGTCATCCTAGAGCACATCGCACAGGACTGTGTCCAGATATTCTTGAATATCTCCAGTGAGGGACACTCCAAAACTTCCCTTGGTAATCTGCTACAATGCATGGACATAACAGAGAGTTGTAGAATATAGGTTACATGTAAAATATTTTTAAAGTAGTCTATTCTCTAGTTAATGTTGCTGCATATAATATTTTTACTGTGATTTGCTCTAAATTAATTTAAATGCTTGGGTGCCTGATGTATTGCTGGATAGCTAACTTACTATGACCTTATAAAAAAAGTCATTAAGCATTGCAGTGAATTATGTCTGAGTAACCTGTCAAATCCTAAATTATTTATGCTTTCTATCAGATTCTGAAAAATACGTTGCTAATTCTGATATCTGCATGAATAGAAACCTAGATCAGATGAGTAGGAGGGCTGGGCAGAAGCATAGTTTGGGATGCTTGTTTCTTCAATTCAGTGAAAGGGGCAAGACAGTGAGCCAGAAAGATTGGGGTGTATCTCCTGAAAAGCCAAAGAAGGGGATATTCTTTAACAGTTGTTTTCAGAGTAATAAGAAAATGTCCCAAGCACTGCAGCACGTAATCTAGGTGAGATAATATGAGTGAATAGGAAAAAAGCACACTATGCTAATACAGCCAAGCTCTTTGCCACAGAAAAAATAGAAATTTATCTGTTCTTATTAATGCACAGCTTAAATAAAATAACAACTCATGTACTGCCATACTAGTACAGCTCTACATCCCGCTGATTTTGTGTGAAAAGAAGCCAAATACTAACTATGCAGTTTTTCAATAGACTATGGAACATGTATTCCAAAATGACTACTCAGAAGACTTGAAGTTTCTCTTACAGAAAATAGTTGGCAGTAGTATTAATGTTGTTTAAAAAATTAAAACCAGTAGCTCTGTAATGAGTAAAAAGTAATTTCACCTTTTAAAATCAGATTAAAACCCTGAACTATACTAGATAAGCAATGAGGATTTGTAAAATAGAACTAATCTTCTCTAACTAATTCTGAGAAATATATTGCATAAAACACTTTGAGGTAATTTCTTATACTCTGCCTCTAATCACAGGGACATGATAATATTTCATGTTTCACCCTAGACTACTATCATTTGCTGATTATCAGAAAAAAATGCTCTAATTTAGAGAAGTACTTAAGTATGTTCCTAAGCTTCTGGTACTTAGTATAAAATTAGGAATTTCAACATTTGAGCCATCAAACATGCCATGTGATAATTGGACAACATGCTCAGAATCATTGCTTTGTAGATACTTTATTTTATTTAAATAAGGTGGAGTAAACATTTGGCATTAAAATCTTTGTGATGGTTTTGTATGGGAGGCATTTATGGAAGTGATGCAAAGCTTTTGACACACTTCTGTGAAAAACACATGTTAAAGAGAAACTCGGGAACTCTCTTTTTCTTTTCTGTTTGGCAAAGAGGTTACAGGGGGCTGCCCAGCCCCTGGGTGCCCGCCGTCAGCTGCCAGGCAGGGGGAGGGAGGCTGTGGGGCTGAGGCTGGGCAGGGGGAAGGAATCTCTGCCAAGATTCTACCACCGTGGAGGTTCACCTGCAACCCCTGGGCAGGGGGAAGGAGAAGCCACCTTTCCCCCCTTCCGCCTGGCGTGCTGCTGGGTTGTGGTGTTTGCGGTGCGATGTCATGGTTTGCCTCAGATTCCCCGGGTTCCTCCCTGACAATTCCCTGCTAGGTGTGTCTCTCCTCTCCACACCCTGACCCCTGCTGAACGCTGTCTGTCAATCCTGGCTTTCCAGAAGGGCATCGAGTGATTGGCAGGATTCAAAAGATGCCCCTGGGGGGACATTGGACCATCTGAGTGTTCTTTGTACCTTAAGATGTACCGGGTTGGTGGGATCCCTACCCTTCCCTCCCCCTCTCCCCTGGGTAAAAGGGCGAGCAAATAACGAGGTTGGGAGCTCTGTTGGAGCTGTTGCTGGATTCAGAGGCCTGTGGGCCAGGAATGAAGCTCTGGATTGAAACCCTCCATCACAACAGACTCCTTTCCTTCACCACTGTTATTTATATAGAGAGTTAATTTATGCTATTTATATATATATTTGTATATAAAATATTGTAAAAATCCAACTCATGTCTTTGACCATCCTGGCTGGGAGCAGAGTCCTATTTCTATTCAATTAGTTCCTGGACAGTTAGAGATAATATCAAGTCCCTCAGCTTAAGAATGAAGCCTTCAGGGACCATGAACGTGCCTGAGCCTTTCACGAGGACCTGCACCTGGAGCAGGTTGCATCTACCAGCTCCAATACTGGCACCACTTGGTTACATGTGAAAGAAGGCTGTTCCAGAGAAGTTCAGACAGCCATCCAGACTCCTGGACTGGCTTTTGTATCCGTGTGGTCCCAGTTCTACATGTGAGAGAAGGCTATTCCAGAGAAGCTCAGACAGCCATCCAGACCACCTGGACTGGCTTTGTATCTACATGGTCCCAGTTCTACATGTGAAGGGACACAAAAGGACATTCTGTCATTTCTGCCCCAGGCAGAATACATGAGATATAAGCTGGCTGGGTGAGACAGTCGAGGTGAATCACCTGGGAAATGCGGGCACTCTGTCAGTCGGATCCAGGTTCACCCAGCGCCAAATTCCGGAATTGACGCTGCCTTGGCTGTGGTGGGTTTTTCAAAATTATATTTTGTTATTGATCTAATAAATCTTTGTTAAATTTTTTTGTAATTTGGCTGCATCTATAACAACCACTGCCTTAAAGCTTCTCTGCCAGAGGTAAATCTGAGGACCACCAGAGCTCCTGCATGCCTGGACTTGCCTCCAAGCGCCCAGCTGCAGCATCCAGCTAGCCAAGGTGTCTCTGGGGTGAAAACACCACAGTGCTGCTATTTGATCAAGCAGCAAGGGCCAGACAAGCTCAGGCACATCCTGTCTGGCTATATTGGTAATTATTCCAATACTGCTGCTAAGTTCTGGTTTGGCTGTTGAGATCCTCACCACTGTTCCTCCTAGCTGCAGTTCCTGCTGTAATCTACTGAGCCTGGATGGGGACAGGTGACCATCTGTAGGCTCCAGGTGAGATATTAACTCTTTTAAGGCTTCAGTTTTCTCTCAAGTGAGAGAAAAGAACAAACTGTAAGCATGTAAAGAAGCAATGTGAAGACACTGAAGTTAGTGAAAAAAGAGTCAGGTCTCAGATGGGAGGGATGAGGAGATGCTTTAATCTTGAGGCTGAAATCCTCTTGTAAAATTTTAGAGAAACACTCTTTTTTTCCTATAATGCATGAAGGTATGGGGAGATAAAAGTGTTTAAATTGTAGCAGTTGAGCAAGGGCTTCTATGCTAAATTAAGCAGATGTTAAAGTAGCTGTGATTTTATGAGAAGTTTGAACAGGGAAGGAGAGAAGAGTGATGAATAACTTGTACCCCTAGGAAGAAGATGATTTCAGAGATAGATGATGAGAACTCTTGCCTTTGAACAGCTCATCTTTAAAACAATACCCCCATAAGCTGACCTGGCTCATAACCATGGCTGTGGGAAAAGCTTGTAGAAAATGGGAAGAACTTCATGATTGCAGATTTCTCTGGGAGGCTGCTATTCTTGAGAGACCCATGAGAAACAGTTTTCTTGTGAAGAAGTCTCTATAACATTAACAAGAGGGACACTTCTCTCCCTAACTGAACTGAATGAAGACTGTTTTAGAGGTGGTAAACTGACTAAAATTTTGTTTCTTTACATTGTCAGTAGGAAAGAAAAGGTTGCAAGGAGAGGAGAAGTGTCCTGAAGGTTTTGTTCTGATTCTTATTACTGTTTCTTTTAGTTACTGTTAAAATTTTTTCTGTATACCCTTTTAAAGTTTTGAGCCTGCTTTGCCTTTCTCCTAATCGTGCCTCACACGAAATGAGTAAGTACATTCTAGTGAGTGCACTAGTAATTGGCCAGCACTAAAACCACCACACTCATTAGTACATTAGCCAGAAAATCTCAAATTAGCCAACCAAAACCATTACAATCTTTAAACAAGGCAAGCTTTTTGGAAAGATAGGACCCTTCAAGATTCAATGAAACATTAATTGCTGCATCTGTACTAATGTCTGTAAGTAGTTTTGGCTGTAAGAATCTTTTCTTTGTAAAACTTTTGTTACAGAAATGTTTTATGTATTCATAGTGACAGAAAATAAATTTCTCTTGTTATTTATTTTCTGTTGCCCTTAGAATAGTCCAAAACCACTTGATTGGTCCTTTTTGTAATAATTTGGACTTTTTGTCTGTATCATATGCAGTATACATGTAACTTGAATTTATTTCTGATGATATCAAGATGACTGTCATTAGTGTAAGTGACTTAATCTCCTCCTTTTCTGTGTGAAGCTCAGATAAAAATGGTGCAGGCCAGCAGTTACTGGGCAGGAATATACAATTAACTTGGGGAGTAAGAGCACTGGAGGAAAGATGAGGGAATGGAAAATATTATATATGGTTGATAGATGAATGAAGCAATTTAGTTCTGTGAGAGAGTGGTTCAGAGGTAGTTGGAAGACTAAAAAATAAGAGAATGTGTGGATAAATATTTCATTTACTTACATGGAAGAGTAGAAAGGTGTAATACCTTTACTGTGGTGGTAAAGGAGCAAGAGAGAGGCAAGCCTCTCTCTTCAATGAATGTGTGTTACATTCATTGAAAGTGACATTTTAAAATGCAGCTTGATGAATTGCAAACCGAAGATGATTATTACATGAGTTAGGAAAATATATTAAAAGAACTTGGTAGATTTTGAAGCCAACTGCATACTATTGAACTAGTCACAATAAAGGTAGCATAGTGATTGTTGGCAGAGAGTAGTTTATTTAAAAAAAATAAAAAAAAAAAAAAAATGAGAGATCAGTGGGTCCCCACAGTATGTGCTTTACTTTTCAAGCTTACCATGCCGAAAATCTCACCTACCAATAGAAATAGTTTAAATTAATTTGTAATGTGTATGTAGCAAATTGCAAGCTCTGAGGGACCAGGAACTTTGATTTAAATGATAGATGTAAAAATCTGATGCTCATCAACCACTTTTATGGTAGAACTAATCCCTTGCTCTTGGCAGTCTTTAATATCTTTTGTCTAAGCTGTGTGTAACAAGCAGTGAAGTGAGGACTTACATGAAGAGGACTTCGACAAAGTCATTAGTAATATGTGACTTGTTCGTTAGCTCGGTAATATTTCTAGAGGAAAAAAATAAGAGGCATTTGGAAGGATGTATTCCCTGAAATATATTTTATTTTTATTTCCAGTAAAAACAATTTTTGGAAGATTTGTAGGAGATGTATGAGAAACTGATTGTTTAAAAAGCAAAAGAGGTATTTGTATGGATAGTCTAAAAATATTAATGAAATACTGAATGTATTTTAAATTTTCCTCCTTCTTTCATTTAAAATTTTATATTTTGAAGGGACTCACTATTCCTTCCTCCCTCCCTCATTTCCTTCCTTTCAGTTTTGGAACTTTAAGAATTGCTTGGATCATGCATTTTCTTTTTCCTCCATACCTTTGCTCCAGGATGTGACGCTTATGGAAACACACCAATTACCATGAAACACTTGACAAAGTCACTAGAATTGACAGCACTGATGCTAGGTAGCATATTGGAAATGACAGTAATTGACATAGTACTGGAGGGTTTCTGCACATTACAATAAAATGTTACATTGGAAGATAGTGTCAAGTGCTTCCACAACAACATTTGTGCTTTTTTCATTTTTATTGTGTTTGAATAGCCTCTCCGGTGTCTGTGAGTACTGCATTCTGATAGAAAATATGTGTAGTGACTGAAATTGGAAAGGAAACTCTTAACAGAGCAGTGCCACTTCTTTAACCACAGGCATAAAAAAGTCTGAATACACAACTTGATAAGATTTCATGTTCTGTCTTTTCTATGAGCTGAGGGATCAAAGCTGTCATAATACTTAGAATAATTAACTGAAATAAGTTGTGACTATTTAAAGAAAAGAACATATGCATTGCTACTGAATATTAATGTTACTATGGATAACTGGTCAAGAAAGGAAAGAAATTCAACTGTTTGCCAACAATGTCATTACTGAAAAATACTTTTTATTTTTCACCAATTTACTGGTGCAATTCCATGCTGAGGCTGATGGTACATCAGAGAAACACTACACAGTTTTTTCAATAACTTTTGATGCAGAGCGGTCTGCAAAAATTTTCAGGATTGAAAATATTCCTCCAGGGCAAAAGACTTGGAATCATTGACTTTGAATGAAGATAATCTGCAAAAGACTGACTGCATCATTTGTACTCAGCTGTGCTATTGATTTCGAACAGACCATGCTTGCTTTTTCTACTACGTAAGTTAACAGTGTTTGACTGACCTTGCTCAAGCATACTAGTGTTGTGAGAACATTTCTTTCCTGTCTTTCTCTTCTGTTTCTTTTTTTTCTGAATGAACAGTGATTTTATGGTTCCATGACTTTTACTTAAAATCAAAGGTGAATTAGTACCATGTCTTTCCAACTAGTTACATTAATGTTTGTCAAGGTAATAATCAGGGTCATGTAATAGATTCGTCTCCCTCCCCCCCAGTTTAAGGTCTATAATCATAGAATTATAGAACAGTTTGGGTTGACATAGACTTTTAAGGTCATTCAGTCCAACCCCCCCTTGCAATGAGAAGGGACATCTTCAACTCAGCCAGGGTGCTAAATCTTATCCAATCTGACTCTGAGTGTTTCTAGGGATGGAACATCTACCACCACTCTGGGCACCTCTTCCACTGTTTCACCACCCTCATCACAAAAATTTTCATCTTTATATTTAGTCTGAATCTACTGTCTTTTAGACTAAGCCCATTACACCTTATCCAATCTTCCCAAAGGCTAATATTTGCTTGACAAAGAAGTAGTGAGAGTTTTGCTTTCTGTAACATGAAGTTGTTATTTTAAGCAGAGGATGTTGTCATGGGCAATGGAGCAGAAAAATGGGCTGCTTCTCTTCATTTTTCCCTTCCTCCTCACTTTTAATTAAAAAATCAGAAAAAAAGGAATTGTAGCAATTGCATTTAGTACTCATTTACCTCTGTTAAGCAGGGTACTTTGATGCACCTACCTAATGGGCACTACAATTTTGCAAAGTCAATAACTCTTGAAATGTAAAGTCATTTGAGTTAACACGTATAAACATAAATGTGATGCTTTAACAACAGTGCATAAAACACTAATGGATCACACACTGTATCAAGCATTGCAGTGCCAATATAATCCATTGCCATAAAGGCAAATTATTGCTGCAGAGGCACAGAAGTTCCACTGTTTCAGGTTGTACTTTATACCTGACGTGTTAAAACAACAGTGGCAATGTATCAGATCAAGAGAAGTACAAAATGTCAAGGCAAAACTGAGATTCAGAAAGGGAGGAAAAAGCACTATTTTTGAAATTTAACAATGGCAGCGAGTACAATGCAGAGTTAAAAGAAATGTCAAGCAAGACTGTGAAGCTGCAGTTTGGAAAGAAATCTGAAGCATAAGAGCCTATGGTGTTAATTTGTAAAAAGGTCTTCATCATAGCCTGTTTAACTGTTCACAGCCTGAAAAATGTGTATGTCTGTACACTGAAACTCATCATACTTTGTCTTTTCTCATGTAAACTTCTTAAAAGTCTGAGAAAAATAGGCTGAGTTTTTTTGTTTGTGAGAAGAAATTTGCTTGACAGAATAATAAAAATATGCTTGTAAGAGCTTCGGGTCATTCTCATTTAGTAATGACATTTTTTTTTAAATTTAGGTATTTTTAATTTTTTTCTTATTTAAATAAATCCTGGAAATTAATTTGACTAAGTTAATGACTCTCTTTTTAAACAAAGGAATGGGCATACAGTATGCTTGGAGGTAGTACTGCAGGATGCATGCATGGGAATTGTGAGTTTGTGAAAAATCTGTTTGGAATTATTTTGCAAAAGTTGGCAGGATATGTGAAGTAGTTCTTCCACACTGATAAGAAAGTTTAAAGCCTTGAATGGTATACTCCATGGTTTTAGGCACTGGACTTTGGGGAAGGTATGAATAAAGGGAGATCAAAGAGAATAATCAATATTCTTGAAAATATGGCGTCATTAAAAAATATCAAATAAAATGGGACTAGATAGAGAAGCCTGGGCACGGAGGATGACAGAGGAAAAGAGGGCTGCATTAAGAATTGGTTGCTTAGTTTAGTTTTTGGAGGCATCTAAGACTTCCAGCAGCAGGCAGCAAAATAACATAAAAGAAGTCATCCATACCCATGTACAGGGACTAGTGAAATTAACACCATCAAGGAAGGCTCACATTAGAGATAAGCAAACTGAATTTTCTAATGGCAATGACACAGATATACTGACAATTAACACTGTGGAGGTTTTAGAACATCCATCACCATCAACTGTTTTCTTTGAGACAGGCCAATATTCATTGGAAATAATGCTGATCAGAAGATGGTCCTTTGTGAGAGGGGAGAAAGGATAAGACATGGTTAGAATTTGACAGCTGTGAATGTAAGAATAATGTTACAGGGAGGAAAAAAGGCTTTGTGACTGCTTATAGTGTGTATTTCCTAGACTGCTGACAGCTGAGAAGAAAACAATCAAATAAAACTGTGTATTTGGGGACCTTTTTCTAGTGGCATTTTTCAAAACAAATTATGAAAACATTGAAAACCATGATTTCTAAAAGCCATGCCAGTGGTCTGTATTTAGGTTCTCCAGGCTTCCTTGATAAAAAAAGATTATGGCTGGATGAGTTTTCATAAAAGGTGAGGCATATAATTATCTTTATGTCATGGGTCAAAGAAGTCTATCTATCCCTTCTTTTCAATAGATTTTTGTTTAATTGCAGCACACACACACGGGTTTTTAATCCATTAATATGGCATTGTTTTGTTGTTGTTTTTTGGTTGGTTTGGGTTTTTCTGGGCTTGGTTGTATGTTTTATTTTTGTTTGTTTGCTTGTTTGGTTAGGTTTTTTTTTCCATTTTTAAGGCAAAATCAACATATGCAACAGGTGCATAGGAAGCTTTATTAAACCTAATGTTGTTACATGAATTTATATGGAGGGCTATTTCATATATCAGCTTATCCACAAAATTCTGTAGATTTGAAACTATTTTTTTAGTTTTTTTTATGAATATAAAATATATAAATAACAATTTTATTAATTAAACTTAGTATAATATTTTGAAGAATGGTATTGTGGCTTTTGTTTCTGTTCTTCATTAAAGAAAACATAACCAGGATGAGTAAAGATAGGGAGCATAGCTCTTTCAAAAGGATTGATCTGAGTTGTTTGGGACTTTTTGTAAACAAGACAGTTGAAATATGTGGTTGCTAGGACTTAAGATGTGAAAGTGGCAAATCTAATTGCAATCTGATTTTAAAAAATGTCAGTGAAGGAAAATGGCACTACTATTTACATAATTTACTGCTTTTAGGGTTCTTTTTATCATTTTTATACCTTATTATGGAGAACAGGAATAAGATGATGTTCTTTGAAATTAAATTCCATTTATGTTTTTCATGCAACATTTTTATAAGTTATCTGAATCATTCGAGCTCCTGATTTTACCCTCCTGTGATCCATTCCACGTAAGGCTTCTTACCACTTTGTCACACATTACTGACAAAAGAGACCCATAAATATCTGTGATATTTTTTAATGTTTGCAGATAAACTGTTGGTTAAATTTATGTTTGTTTGCTGTAGGTATGACAATACTTTCACTGACCTCACTAAGCATATATTAAATGGAGATTTTATTCAACCTATGAACACCAATTTTGATGTGGATGCCTATGCCCTTCATAAGACTGTAAAAAAAATCTTAGTGAGCTGCTAAAAACTTTTTTTCTTACCTAATACCTGGAAATAGCTTCTCCCTTCGATTTAGGGAGAAGAAGGCAGTGAGCTTAATATGCACTTCTTTCTTCTGACAAAGAGCAGCCTAGACGTAGTCAAGCAGAGCTATTGCAAGAGATTTAACTCACAAGAGAAAAAAAAAATTATAAAATTTCCTCCTCCTTCCCAAGGCTCATTCAAATACCTCTACTCCTAATTTCCTAGCCTCAGTTTCCCTTTGTTTCACCATGCATTGCAGTCATTCTTTCCCAGTGCCTTCAGCCCGATGACAGGCTGGGTCACGCGTGTCATACTGTCTGCCACTCCCAGATATCTTGTTTTGCTCTTCCAGTCCTTGCTGCTGCTTAATTTGCCTCTGCTCTGGCATGGTCTGTAGCCCTGCCCAGTGTCCTGGCCATTCCAAAAGCCACCTGCAGGCCTGGTGCTGGTCACCTGTGGGCTACATCTCCTTTGTTGTGGAATGCCTTCTTCCACAAGTGTGTCTCCAGCCATGTCCTCAGATATGTTCTCTTTCATGCATTCTGTTCTCCCTTCCACATCTCCTGTACCTTCCCCCACCCCCGAATGCTGCTCTCTTTTAAACATGCCTGTACAGAGGGGCAATGTGCCACAGGTTTAGCTGGCATTGGGCTGCTCACAGCAGTGCCAGAGCCAGCTGGAATGGGCTGTGACTCCCTGTTGATATGTGCTTCCAGTCATGCCCAGCACATTCCCTCAAACAAAACATATTTAAGATGTCTTTGAACATACATCCATTATAAACCTTACTTTTCACATTGTCATCATCATCATATTAATACACATGCATTCTAAATCCTGTTCTTCTTTCAAGGAAGAAGATCAGGGATCTCTCACTGCAACCCTGTGCACATCTACTCGGATACAGCGGCAGCGTGTTCACCAACCTCACCCTGGGAACCAAGTTAAGGCACTCACACCACCCATCAACACAGAGTCATTAAACATTTTAAACATTGCCCCTGCAAAAGGTGCAATTGAAAGCGATAATAAGGTACTTCTTCCCCTCTCTGTCAGGGCCCTGGGGTGCTAATGGACCTTATAGCCCTGACCAGCCCTGCCTGAGGCCTCCCAGCCACATGCCCTGCCTATGGGCCAGAGTCCCATTTAAGCCCAGCTGGAGGGTGGGTCTGTTTCCATCTCAGCCATAGCCATACTTATTGTCAGACAGAGATGCTGCTCGTTGTGACCTGACCTGTGTACTGGCTTCCCCAGTTGGCTTCAGACCTGTCACGTTACCTGGACTTGTTGAGTGTTCATTGAGCTGTGAGTGATCCCAGTAATCCTCATCAGACCTAGTCCTGAATGTGCTCCTCAGACTGACTTCTGACCACATTGTTGTGAAATTGAGTGGCCATCTAGGCTCTTGATTGAACCTGGCTGCCACCTCTGTTTCTGCACTGCCTGCCTTGTCCAGGTAGCCCTGCTGGCTGCATTGTCACCCTCAGCTCCTGGCTTCTGAATGTCTTGTATCATTCCATAGGTATTGCTCCGTCTGACTGCCTGTGCTGTGGCTTTTTGAAAAAAGTTCTAGCTGCATTTTCTTGCTCAGTAAAAAGCCAGAATGCCCAATTGTCTCCTGGGCCCATCTGGCTAAAAATAGCTTTCCTTTATTTATGCTCCCATCCCAAGTCAGGCTATCTCATCAGCCTTATCGGTGTGCCTCTCTTCTCGAGTTCCTTTGTGTTTGTGACTCATGCCTTAAATTGCTTATTAAAGTACATCTCTTCTGAGCAGCCATTATATTATTTAATAGTTCTGCTCCCTATTACCACAATTCCAATCTTTGAGCCATTTTCATCTGTATGAACCAAAACCCAGAAGTCAGTACAGATGTGGTCGGGCAACTGATGCTCCTGAGCATATTTAAAGAATATTTTCAGTGTCACTGCTTCTACAAATCAGAGTATTTAGGCCTTTTGCAGGTGTCAGCTCCCCATCTGGAGGGATTCCAATCAGTATCTTGTCATCTTGGTTTTGTTTTACAGGTTCTGTTCATAGGAAAACTTCATTTATTTTCAGAATTCAGTTCATTGCCTGTTGAGGTTTCAGTAACCTAGGGAGTCTAGTCTTCCTCATGTTGTCGATCTGTTGGGCACTGATTGATACGATGACCTGGTCTGGAACTACAGCCAACACTGTCCCTGTCCATCTTGTCCCAAGGCCTGTGTTTCTTGAGTGCTTGAGTTCTTGAGTTTCTTGATACTCTTAATTTGGAGTATTTAATAATGAATCTACCACTGAAGAAACTACCAATTACCTGGTGTTTTATTTAGTACTTTGGTGTTGATCCTCAGATCAGTACATCCAGTATGGCATAAGGGTTCTATAGATGCCTGCTGCTGTAAAGTTTGGTAGATGATGCCATTTCAGCTCCAGACCAGACACTCTCAGGTGTGTTATCATAGGCCATACAGCTAATCTTGCCCTGTTCTCCCTCCACTCTGGCAGGTATATATCTCCTTGATCAAAAGGATGCCTTCACAGGTTATCTGTGACATGAGAGGAGTGTTAATGACTGTGCCCAGGTAGGAGAGATTTTAGATCCTGACATTCTGAAATCACCACCTCCAGGGTCTCTCACTGTACTGTAAATGCACTGCAGCTGCCCAAGCAGCTTCAGTCTACTATCACCTTATTTCTCATTACTTCCATGGGTATATTTAATCCTTGCAGAATTGAATGATCTGTTGTTTTTTTCTTCCAGCCTGTGTTGGTCACTCTGTGCAATATTCCTTTTTTAAGCACGTGCCTCTTCCTCCACAAACATATCAATTGCAAATGTGCCAACAGTGCACCTCATGGCCTCTTCCCAGGACAGACCTCTGTGGCACTCCACTTCTTGCTGATCTCTGGGTGCAGTCCGAGCCATTAACCACTATCCTCTGAACCTGATTGTCCCAACTACATTTTTATCAATCATGTTGTCCACATATTCAGGTTATAATATTCCTTCTTGTGTCCACTGTCCTGAAAACACCTGCTACATTTAGCTACAGACCCACACTTTCCTTGTTCAGCCTTTGAACACTGGTGTAGCAGTAGAAGCTCTTCTTGTTGCTCCTGATGTCCTCAATTTCTTCTTTTTTAGTGAGGGATAAAATTTTGTGTGAAAATTTGGTTCAATGAATGACATTTTGTCCGAGACATAGAAATGGATTAAATGAAGGGATATGTTATAGTTAGAGTCATTGAGAAAAGCTATTCAACAATAACAGTATGATTGTTCCTATAACTGCATTCTTAATGAGAAATACATCTGTTGTCATCATTTAAGTGCTTTAAGCAATAAATTTTCTTCTCCTAAAACTTTATAGGAGCAATTATGCTTTTTTAATGAACTCATTAGTATTACATGGGTGAGAGAAAGCAGGTTGTGTGCTGCATTTCACATCATTAGATAGCTGTTGTGACTATATTCCTTTTTATTCAAAACTTTTCTGGAGAAAAAAGTGATTGAGAAAAGGTTTTTTTTTGTAGACTTTTTGATATCACCTTCTAACACTGAATGATAGCTTATGAGCAACACATGAATACACTGAAAATTTAGGTTATGACAAATAAGACTTCTTGACAAAATCTGACATTTCAACTTATTTTTCATTTGTGTATATTTCTTTTGATGTTTTTTGGTTGATATTACCTTTTCCTCACTCTACTTTCTTAACGTCTTTTTCCTCCTCGCCCATCCCATCTTGTCTGAGCTTGGGGTGAGAAGCCTCAGGATGTGATTTCTTGTCATTTTTAAAGAAAAAAAATGTGCATTTTTTTTATCTCTTCTCCCACTCCTTTGCTTTTTTTGCCTTTTGCATCCACTGCTCTCCAATCTGTTGCTATATTACTTTATTTTTAATTCATATACAAACTGGTAGCATTTTACTCATCCTAAGAATTGCCTAACTGGGCAGTATTTGAAGCATTTACATGTCATGTAATTATAGAAAATGAAGTGCTTAATGAGTGAAAGCTTTGTGTTCCATCCTTTAACAAACATTTAAGACTTCCTAAGTATACTTTTTAGGTAGTATACTTGTGTATTCGCTATGTTAGGGGAGGATTTTTTTTAAACAAATATTATTTTGGCTTTGGAAACAGGAGTGAAAAATTCAGTTCTTACTAAAAATTTCCTAGAATTTTGGGCACTAATTTATCAGCTTATAAGGTATCCTTCAAAGTAATCTGTTTTTCTGATGAAGTTACTAAAATACTTTAGCCATTAATGGCAGTATCAATAAATATTTTCTGTATGTCTTCTGATAGGAGTCTTTAGTGTAAAAGCTTTTTATTTTGCCTTCATTTCTATTTATTTTCTCTAAGATTTTGGGACTATTGCAGAAAATTAAGGGAAATCTCTCATTACAGGATTTTTTTTTTATAGGACACAATCCACTGCATTTAAAATTACTTTGAGCAACTGCAAAATCAGATGCTTCCTCTTCATTCTAGATCTTGAAAAGTAAAACAAACTCTTGCTTCTACGTTTAAATTAATCTGGAGATACAGAGGAAATGAATCTTCTTTCAGTATTAATTTATTAATGCAAATAACAGAAGAAAACAAAGCTGCAAGGCAAAGTAATGCTTTTGATAAATTTTTTTCCCTGTTTTCTCTGTTGTGTTCAGTTGACAATGCTTTCTTTTGTTCAGCATCGTCTGCTCCTGGAGTCTTGCTTGTATTTATTTCAGTATAGCTGCATTTTTGCCTTTAGAATGTTATAAAAGTTATGATCCTTGATTTTAAAAAATAAATCAATATTTAATAAAAAAAAAATAGAATCATGGCATCTGCTAGAAGTAAAAAGAAAAATTAATTCTGTCTCTCAAACTCAAGTTGTTGACCCAAGGTTTTCTTTCCCTGTCAATAGAAGAGAACTTTGAGGATCTTTCTGTAGGGGTAGGATGTTGCAAGGAGACTGAAGAAGTTTAACTAAAATTTCTGAGCTTATGTATGAAAGATTTTCCTAAGTAAAAAAATATGTTTTCTGTTACCATATTGTTGTACTCCCACTTTAACATTAGTTTATGCTTGCATTGGGGCAAAAAAGGAATTTATGCCATGTGTAGTTGATCATTTCGTATATCTTTCTCAGTAGTCATCTTGTGTAATTAGCAAGTGGTCCCACCACTGTTTTTGTTCTACAGACCCCAAACCTCCCATTCTCACCCATTAGTTACAAAGAGTTGCACAAGAAGCTGTTTTGATGTTTCATTTCCAGAAGCTATTCATATTACCCTAAATTAATGCTCAAATCAGAACAGGTTTAGTCTGTCATCTTCCTGCATTCAGCTGTTACATCAGGTAATAATCAGCTCATCCCAGAATTTTTCTTAATCAGTTAACAGCATATTTACACAGGTCTTGTGCTGTGATTCTTTATCCCTACCCTTCTGCACATTGAATGGCATCATAGTTTCCAGCCAATGAGGAATAAACCTTATGCTGCATAAGCTTTGATATTTCATTGTGCTTACCCTGCACATGTTATTGATGATGGACTGTATACTCAGATCCTGCTGAGATCCTGCAGATCAATTCTCAGTAATTGTTAAATGACTGAAAACAGTTTGATGGCAGTAACCCTGTTATGCTTAACCTCAGCTACCCACCTACATTTTTGTGAATGTTGTCAGTGTTATGCATTCAGATCAAGTTTATTCTGATCTTTCATATTACCCAATCTGCATGCATTTATTTTCCACAACATCTATTTGACTGAAAAAGATGGGATTGCATATGTCCTGTGATGACTAAACTGGACTCATCTTCCTGCCTGTCCCTCTAAAATAAATTGAATGCAAGTAAACTCTTTTCCAGATATCTCCCCTTTGACCTGCAAAACTTATCAGCTACATGTGCTTTACAGCTGAGACAGCTGGTCTATTCTTCTGGCTTTTGAGTTGACTCACCACCCTAAATGGCAGCTTTATCTTTGGCAAACTACTGTTTGATAACTGTCTGCAAACTACTGATTATGTAAACATATGGTTAGCCATAGAGAAAATAGGAGACCTCCTTGCCCCTGAAGCATCCCTGAAGCAAGAGATTTTGTGTGTTTTACTGATATTCATGTTAGTTTTTAAGGGTTTATTGCAGCGCTTCAGTCTGTTAATTTACAGAAGCTTTTTTCTTTTTTTCCCAATTTAAGTGAACAGTTGTCTAATGAAAGCTATAAATTCTCCATGGATGATTAGTGAAATGGCAGAAAACCCCATGAAGATACCTAGGTTACAGTGCCTATGGCAAAAAACTCTTGTGTGTGTGTCCACCACAGGGTTAGGCGATGAATGAGAGTGTGAGTTGTCAGCTGTGATATAATTTTCAGAGACAGGATTCAGTTTTTTCCTTTCTTATATGATTTTCATTTCTATTTTTTTTTTTTCTTCTAGAAATTTTAGGCGTGAGTTTCTAAGCAGAGGAGATTACCTCCTGGGTACTGCCTCTCAAGTAAACTGTGTCCTTTGGGCTTTCTTAAATGCTCAGATTGAGTGGTTAAGATGCCACAGAATGTTACTTTTATACATGAAAGATCCTGAAAATAGATCAAGTAAGGTGTTGAGTTAGCCACCAAGTGTCATGCAGAAAAGATTGAGGAAAAACAATGAATTTGGTTCCAGGTCAAGCCTGCACTTGAAAGCTGAAGAATCTGTATGTGATTTAAGTCACATAAGTCTACACCCACAATAAGGAGTCCTGAAAACTGCCATCTCTGATATTATATTCTGTTGAATGTTCTTAATATATTGAGACTGCTATGATTTTGTGCAAAATGTCTTCACTTGAGCCCTAATTTCTAATTTGATCCCTGCTCAGAATTTCTCCCATGCCAGAACAAAACAAGCAGCCCAGTGAAGCTTAATAACTGGATATTAATCTATAGAATATTTTCTGTGCTTGCACAAAATAATTTTCAAACAGTGACCCAAGATGTAGGATTTCAGAGCTGCAAACAGTAGTGCAGCTGAAGTGAATTACTAAGCTGAAGTAATTATTAAATCAACAAGAAGAACCCTTTGTCTATCTATGCTCACTTTTTATACACTTGGGGAAACCACAGGCTATCACACTCATACTCTGGTTTAATATGTCTTGTATGCAGGTTGAAACAAGTTCATCAGTGGAAATCAGAGAAACTTCATTTTTTTCATATAATCATTACCCAGTTGTTGAGCATGCTTCTGTGAAAGGCAAGGTAGTGTTTCAAATTCTCATCAAATAGGGAAAATGCCAGCCTTTCATGATCTGTGTCCAGTGCATTACAAGGCTTGATGGTCGCATAGAGCTCATCATTTTTTCTGGAATTACAGCTAGGAGGATGAATGGAGAAAACTTCCTGATTCCAAAGGGTATGTTTCATTAAATACTGTGTCTAAATCTAAATGTTGAATCTGAGGGCCTGTAGTGCTAGGGTCTAAATATTATTCAAGAATAGTAAGAGGAGAACATAAATATCTGGTTTCTGCAAGTTATCTTCTGAAACTTCTTTTTTGTAATAAACTTCAAAACAATTTGTTTTTTCCACCTGCTTTTTCTACATGTTGCCACTTTAGCTGCCTTCATCTGCCATCTTGTGGTATGTTGGCCTAATCTCAAGTGTATAGAAATGCACATACATTATTTATTATATTTTACAAAATTTTCCTACCTCACATTTGTAATTGCCAGAGTGATACAATCAGATTTTACTTTTGTGAGCTAATGAATACAATAAATGAATTTTCATACACTGTTTTCTTTTTAATATGGGAAAAAGTAAAGAAAGACTGAAAAATCAGCCAATTGCAAAATAATTCTTGTTGAACATATTTCTGTTTATTAGAAATCACATATGTTCAAATGACTTTTTGACTTTATGTTTACTTGTCTCAATAAATCAACATTTTTCAATTAAATAAAAAAAAATAATAATGTTTCTTGAAGTTTTTAAAAACAGTTACTAGTAAAACTAGTAGAAAGGCATTATGTACACATGTTAAGCTTAAAAATACATCCTTCTCTCTCCCTGAATTGTTTACAAAATCCAGGTACATTTATAGTTGATAATTTAGTCAAAACATCATTGCAGTGACTTTGGTATGTTGATTTGTTTATTAATATCCATCAAACCTATTCTCCTGTTTTTTATTACCAGAAGCTTAATAGGAAAGGGCAGGACAACTTGTACTGGAAAACTGTTGGTACTCCATTGGTATTTAGCCTCTGATAAATTTAGATACTTGCTTATGTGAAGTATTTCTATTAAACAAACAGGCATATTAAAGAACTTTTGTCTTCATTTTGCCAAAGAATAACACAAGAGTATTTAAAATAGAAAGCAGAGGGCAAGATGTAAAAACCCTTTTGAAAATAAACAAAGTTGAGTGCCTTGATCCTGCAGTTGGTTTCAGGTTGAATTCTGTTAATCAAATTAAAATTATATGATGTTTAAAACTTCTGCTTCTTTGGATTTATCTAAACTCTTCACTAGCTCCACTTATAAGATCTAACTTTATAGTGAAGAGTTGCAACATTCCTTCCTGGATCTGTCATGTGTATTGATATGCAGGACACATAAAAAACATGGAAAAAGTACTTGTGAAAATCTAATTACAAGGTTTTTATTAATATTGTTAGGCTAACCTTTTATATATACTTAAAAGCATATAATTGTGACGTCTTTCTTATATTTTAACAGTTTGGAAAGCTAAAGAAAAACTAATATTTATTAGCCAGTTTGGTTAAATATAAAACATGATTGCAAGCAATTTCACAAATATTATCACTGACATTAAAAAATATATCTATATAGCTGTGAATATCCAGGGAAATTTATTTTTTCAACCTATTCTGGACTGTTAACTCTCCTACTTTCTTGACAATGAGATATACACCACAAGATTATCTATTATTGGTTGGTCCCTGAAAAGCAGTTTGGCTCTAAATCTAAGCATGCTCTTTTCCCAAATGCAGTCAAGCCAGCATTGTACAGCAACCTAAGCTAGAAAATCTCCATGCTTTAGAAATACATTATAAAGCATGCAAAATCTAAATTATTAACTCTCCATAAGTAGATGGGTGGTTTATTTCCAAAAGGAAGAAAAAAAGGAATATTGTTCCCAACTTTGAATGAAGTTGGCAGTCCATTTCTGAGTGTTAGACAAAGGTCAATTCAGATACTACTAACAGTTAGATTTAATATTGTGGTACCATGGCACAGGCCATGAATTCCAGATTTTGCCAGGATTAATGCTCAGTTCAGTTTGACACCCAGGAGCTCAGCCTTTTTAAACAATTGCCTTTTTGTAAATATCAGTAAAAATCAGAATTACTGAACTTTGAAAATAGGGACAAGGTTTATTTTCCAAGTACAAAACAGATCCATAAGACTTATTTTGATGCTCACATGTCACCATCCATGAGCTTTTCCTCCAGTGACTACCTCCATTCTCTTATGAATGAGCGAAGATTTCTTGTCTGGGTTCTATGCTCTGTGGAACAGGATTGATTTATCCATATGACCAGTTAAACATGATTTGCTGCCAATTTCTATATTTATGGTCTTGTTACCCCTTTGTTACAGTGAAAAGATAAAGCTATCCCATGTAGTAGTCAGGCCCAGATGTAAGAAGCTTTTCATATGCAAGAGGATGAAAATTGTCATAGTAACTGTAGTGATATTCAGGTGTCAATGATTAAAAGTTAAAAAAAAATCATCCAAACAGGTGGTTATGGCTCTATGATTCATTCACTCTTTTGTCTTAAATAATGTGCCTAGAGAAAGAAACCATTTTTGTATGGAATAGACAAGGTATTTCTACTTGTAGACCTTATGCATAAGTTAGCAGAAGCTTACATGGGTCCCAAAAAAGATGCTAATGTAGAAGTGTACTGTACTTTTTTATTATTATTTTTAAAGGGTAAATTAATATGAAACACCTCTGTAAGGCATATATTTGGCCAATTTATTATATTTCCCAATTAGAACAGCTTAACTTATTTTTTAATACATTTTCAGAATTCAGATTTGGTGATCCTGCTTTTACTGTTGCAAGTGATTCGCAGTAATAAGTTATCACTAACTGAACATTGTCAAAGAAGATTTAGTATTGTGTTGTTCACTGATTTGGGCATAAGGACATAAAGGAAATGGGGTTTAGTCATAATGATAACTCAGTTCCAGTGATATCAAATTTTTCCTTCATGTGATTAAGAAAGAGCATTGAATCTGTTAGATGAACTGTAAAATTACAAGGATTTGTAGAGATATATTTAGGGGTTTTTTCTGTGTCTCCTTCTATTCTTACAAAAATTCAAACAGCAACCACTGATATAGAGTGTTTTTGTGGAAAAATCTTTTAATTGACAGAGCTTTTTTTAAAATTTGCTTAAATTAGTCATAATCTCTCAAATGCAGTCGTAGGTCAGATTTTTTTCTTCAACATACCTCAAATACTTTAAATCCTTGAGATAATGGAATAATTTACTACTTCTATGGTTTGCACAGGGAAACAAGGGCAAATAGACATTCTAGGAAAATTATATCACAAGAAAATGAAAGTCTGTAAGTCTTTCAGTTTTGGTTTACTAAAGACACAAATGTATTTGAGGAGTTACAGCCCAGTGTTAAAATGTTTCAAAGCATGTTCTAAGAAGGGAAAACAGATTACAACCCTTCTGGTATGACATCTAGTAGAGCAAGGGAAAAACACCAAGGGAAAGTCTGTAAGCAATCTGCATCAAAATGCCCAAACCATACTAGTTCTACAATCAAGTTAATCTAAAAGAAAAAATTATAAGATGTGGCGAGTGTTGAGGCTTCAACTACATTTTTTTAGACCTATTATGGTATGGAATGTCAGTATTTTACTAACGTAAGTAAAGACTGCTGCACTGGATTGAATCTGAAGTAGAAGCTAAAACAGACGAGGCTAAAGTGTCATATATTTGGCAATTAAAAAAAAAAAAAACAACACCACAAGAAAAACTGTTCAAGCATTTTTTTCTTTGTTTTCATTTTGTTGAAGGATCCATTTGAACTCTGACTTCAAATGTTAAAGAACTTCTGGAAGTTATCTGATAAACAATACTTGCAGCAAAGTTTCTATTAAATAAGTTCAAATATTTAGTTCACAAAAAAAAAAAAAGAAAAAGTTTAAAAAGTTTGCAATATATTCTATTTCACTTTTATGTCCTTTACTGACTCTTAGTCATTTGGTACCTTAACCCAACATGAGTTATCTGTTGAAGTTCCTTTAGGACCTTGAAATTTTTGCCATTAGATTGAATTTATTTTATTTCCTGCTCAAAAATGTTAAATGAAAAGTGGGACAATTGAAAAAGTTGAGACCCTAGGGAATTATTATAGTTCAGGTATCAGCATCTGTCTAGGATGGAGAAGTATTTTATAGCCAAGAGAATTTGTGCAACTGCCAAGTTAGAATAAAATATATTTACTGGCTATAATACTGAAGCAAAGCAAGTACACATATGTTGATTTTTTTTTTATGTTGGGCTTTTCAGAGGAAGCCATAGATTCCTTTAGTGGCTGTTTTTCTTCTTGTATTAAAACACTATCCCTTTTTTTTTTTTTAAGGAAGATGCTATAAAAAATGTTTGTGTTGTGATACTATATTTCTGCATCATCTGTATCAACAGTATTGCTGCATGATGGCTTAATTAGGTCAGTCAAAACAATATTATTGAGGTTCTGAAAGATCTTGTGGAGTGATTTCTGACTCCCTGTTGGCTCTCTAAACTTGTGGAAAGATTGGAGCTTCCTTATGAATCTCCTGACAATAAGTAGCAATCATGTCACTGGCAGCTTTCCAAGGCAACATGGGGAACTTATGGACTTGTCACACTTCCAGGGTGTTGGAAGGTGCCAACCCAACTGTGATTCACTACTGATTGCTTTTGCTGTCACAGAATCCTTTAAGGTTTCAAGCCTTTGGGGAAATCTCACAGAGGATGCTTGGCAAGATGTAAAGTGTCAGCTCAAGCGTCATGTAACAGGGTAGATAATTTGGTAAAAGCCAAGCTGTTCAGGTCTTTTAATGGTTTAATCTGAACCACTACTGTTCACCTTTTTTTTTTTTTAATTAAAGTAATTAAGAGGGTGGTTGTAATGAAACACCTTTCGTAGGTTGTTTTCTGCTTATGAAACAATATGAGGGTTCTAAATACTGATTATTCCCCACCCCCTTTTTCCTCTAAGAAATTGCTCATATTAATTGAGCTAGCTATCTGCAAATCTGGGACTCTGCTGGGGCTAGCATAATTAAAGAAAAATCTTTGGGTAAAACAGCAGGATCTGGAAGGAGTTTTATTGGTTTATAAAAGTTTTGTGCTTAGAAGAAATGACTTCTTACCTCTTCTTCGTGTATCGGAACATGTTTAAACACACTGACAAAGATGTTGGTCCATAGTGTAGTTGTATATGGTTACTTAAATTACTTTGGATAGATAGTTACATAGCTGAAAACATCATTTACTGCTTTAGGAATATTTTTGGAGTTATAACAAAGCACTTTCTATTAATCAATTCCAGTGAACTATTTTCATTTTGTTGTAGCCATTAGGGAATATAGGTAGTTATTGAGGAATACTTTTTTGCATGCAAGGACGTAACAAAGCAAACTCCATCCTTCTAAATATTTTGATAAATAATTGGTTAATCAGAAGAGAGCTGAAGTAATTTCACATATTTTAACCTATTTAGTATTTTAAAAAGACAGAAAAATTTTTGCTGTTCTGTACTGACTGCTCAGTTTCTACATTAAGGAGTTATTAGATAATGAAGAAGCCTTGGGAGACAAACCTTACAGAAGGTCTGATATTGGTTTCAATCTGTCTTCCTAAATGTCACATGCTTGTATTTAAAACCCCCAAATATGTACTTTTGGCACAAGAGACAGGTGATTTAGCACGACAAGCTACAATAATATTTTAAATAATTTAAATAAATATCTAAAGGGAAAGATGAATGTGTCTGGGCATAAATGTGGCACCTCTATTTTGTAGGTTCTAATAAAAATATATATATAAATACTGCATTCTGGAATTGACACCTTTTTTTGTTCCCCACTGAGTAAATATTCCCACATAGACATTGATTTGATAATCATATGTTCATGACAAAGTGACTGGGACACTGTTGGAAAGCCTCCTACACTTCAAGGCATATGACCACAGCTGATAAAATTTTAGGCTTGGCCTGAAAAAAATCTAACAGTATTTGTTACACAAAATATCTCAAAGATGTTCTGGTGCAAAGCAGGAAAGGAAGCAACCTGAGAAAACAGGTTAGTTGTCTGAATGACTGATTATTATCTCTGCCTTAAGGGACAAGACTAATACCCTGAACAGAAACCTGTTTAGCTGGGAAAGTCAAGTAACTATTCTTTGAATTTGGCATTCTTACTCCTTTTGGAAGGAATAAGCCACTGTGTATTCTTCAGGTCAAATGTGAATTTTTTTAAGCCATTCTGTACAGAAATAGGAAAGCTTGGAAAATACAGGCTGTCTGCCAGCAGAAGAAGATTGTGAACAAGTTAGCAAGAAGAAAATGCATCTTAGTTACAGTATTGTCAAATAAATGCAAGAATGAATATATTATCCCTCAAAGTGGACAGGTGACACTGTCATATTTTCTGAAAAATCCCTTCGCCAGGATTTCTTCTCCTGGGAAGCTGAGAAGCCTCAGAAAAGAATGAAAACAATAATTATCTGTTTGCTTCTCCTGTGTTTGCTGCTTTGGAATGTGGTCTGGAGATTGTTTACCAACTGGTCATTGTTTGATTGGTTTCGTGGGAATTGTTTTTACTTAATGACCAATCACCATCAGCTGTGTCGTACTCTGAAGAGTCAGTCACGAGATTTTAATTATCATTCTTGTTAAGCCTTCTGATGTATCCTTTCTCTATTTTTTAGTACAGTTTTAGTATGGCATTCTGTAATATAATAGTAACATAAAATAATAAATTAGCTTTCTGAGAACACGGAGTCAGATTCACTCATCTCTCACTTCGTCCTGGGGACCCCTGCAAATACCATAAACAGGAGAATATTGTGTAGTGTTTTCTGTGGTGACTTTTTTGGTATGAATCTATACAGAAAGTCACAATTGGTCGGTCCAAAAGAAGCTGAAGTAAATGTCAATGATCATGAGTTATAAAATAAATATTACTTTTCATCAAGGTGTTAAATTTACAGCAGCATCATTTGGCCTTTAATCTCTTTCTTTAGTGCTGTACATTGGCTAACAGGTCTTCCCATAAAAATCCTCCGCTTTGGTCTTAAAAATATAATGTTGTGTTGAAAATATTAGTATTTTTTCAAAGTAGAGAGAAAATGGTCATAACTGACGGCATGCATGGTATGCATTTTGTGTTTCTATGTTTTACTACTAATCTGATCATGATCAGCAATTTCAAGCTTTTATTTAAATTGTGAAAATATCATATGGATATGCATTTAGATCTGCTTTTGTGCTAAAACTTAAGTTAGTGTTCACAGGGATATCTGAGATGAAATGAAACTAATTTTGTTTTACTGATATCAGTCCTAAACTGTGAAGTAATTACTTGGCTCATTAGCAACAGACAAAGGTCTATCTGAGTATTCTATCAAACTTTGAGATCAACCTTTTACATTTCTCTTCTGGTTTTGGCTAGAATGGAGTTAGCCTTCTCAATAGCAGCTGGCATGGAGCTATGTTTTGGATCAACTTCATTCTAAATTAATTCAAATAACAATTGTCACATTTACATCATGTTTATTTTTAGAGGTTCATCTTATAGACCTAATGGTCATCTTTTGCCAGGAATAAGATCAGCTTTGGTCAAGATATTTTGAGTTTTTAATATGCTTTTACTTACATTTTTACATTATATTAATTTAAACTTGTTAATAAATGGAGTCATCTGGCTTTTGGAAAGTTTTATTACTGCAGTTTTACACTATTTCCAATAATACTAATTTTTAGTGGAAATAATATTTGTCATTTTTATAGCATTTTCCATCTCAAAGGAGTTAACCTGTTTCACATACTTTATATTATAAATGGCATGCCTTTTCCACTAATGAAATTCAGTCAGACAATATAGCATTAGTAGACAGGTTTTTTTACCCCTTTTCAGTTTCTATGCTGCCAACCACACTTTTAACACTGAAATTTGTTTTTCTGCAGACACATATGTCTCAGTGTAGCATGGCACTAATATTAACAGAAATATGTGACAGTTGTGCTAATCAGTGGGATATTGATTGACACAGAAGAATCTTAGACCACAAAGCATACCAAGAATAATATAAATATTTTGTTCATTTTTCTGAAAAACAGCAACAACAACAACAACAACATTTTGAAATAAGCTAGAAGTAGTGGGATTTTTTTCCCTTTTAATTTTTTTTTTTTTGGCAGTTAGGAGGTTGGGGAATGCTTGGAAGGGATAGATACAGGAATGACTGTTGAAAACAGAAGAATCCTCTAGACAAGTGAAAAGATGAATAGAAAGGATATTAAAGGGACCAGTAAAACTAATTAAGAAATTTTTTGCATTTATAGAGAAACTAGAAAGGAAGTGATCTGTTTTAACCTTTTGTTTGTTGGGTTTTTATTTTTTAAAGTAGTTGTAGGGATTGAAGGGAAAAATACAAATTTTAAGTGTTTCTGGACTTTCTTCTTCACCCATTTTTTGCATTGTCTCCATTAAGACTTTTTTTTTCTTTTTTTTCAAATTTTTATCTCCATTTAGAATTATTTCCATTGCTTTCCTTTCCCTCTTGGCCAATATTTTTTGAAAGTAAACAGCTGAATTTGACTGTACTTGTTTATGTGCACCAAATAAAGATTTCTGAATTGTGACTGATATGTGCATGGTGGCTATGTCCTACTCTTGCTCCAACCTGTAATGAACATGGCCTTGCAGATATAGAACCAGAAACTAAAAGCTTTGCCCCTGAGCAGCTAGAGTTGCAGAAAACCCAAAATATCCCTGATGTGTGAGCTTTAAGTGTTTATTTTAGCATGTCCAGCTTTGGAGCAAAGCCAAAGACCAATTGTCAGGAAATGTTTTAGGATAAGTATTCTGTGATTTTGCAACAGAAGATACATTGCACTAGAGCTAACTTCTTCCCTTCTCAGGTAATACTTTATTTAACTTTTGCTTAGGTGAAATCCAATTATGATCTCATTGCTTTTCAATAATGAAAAATCATTTAAATATTTAATTTAAATGAATGATTAGTAATTTTCACGGACTGGGGAGATGATTTGAAACATGGGTAATTTAAGCTATCAAGTTTTATTTGCCTATTGAGTACCCTTGTAGGGAATACAGTTGATATTTTGATGTGTGTCTCTATTTTCATATCCAGCTTATTTTCTTTTTCTTGAATATTTTCTGCTGTAGTCGAAGAAACCAGCAGGAAGCAAAGGCTTCACAAAACTCTCTCTCTTTGCATGATATGCATTTTTTTAAAGAAATAAATCCTAGTCGTCTTGACAATGACTATGACAAAACATAGTAGAATGTCAGTCCTTACTAGGAGCATTAGCAGTTCAAAAGATGTTAGCTACTCTTCCTCAAACCTTTGAATTATAAACTTACATCATCATTCTTTATTCTTTTCTCTTCTCAGACTATTTCTAGAAAAGGAGAGATTAATGTATCATTATGGTTGTTAGACTATATTATGAAAGATGTATATTTCACATCTATAGCTTGTTATGGGATACCTAAGCTAAATCGGTGATCTTTGCCAACAGGTGCCACTCAAATATTCTTGTGTACATAAGTATTCAGAGTTGTAGCTAAAAATACGAGTGGAAGCTATCAAGTAAATGAAAACATTCTAATGAGTTCAGCTCTTATTAAACTCACCCATAGAATGTTGCTTAATATTGTCATGAACTTAGGGCTAAGTTCTTATTTGTGTGCTCACATGAACTTTGAAGGTGGTTGCTAATGCCACCCTTATCATGTTTATGGGTCTTTTTAATACTAACTGGTCAAGAGATTATCTCAAATTTGCAAAGTATCACTTAGTTCTTTTAGTGTCAAATGTAATGTTATTGGAAACATGGACAGCTCTCATATGAAATTACAAAGTTGGCATTTCTCTCTTTGGGGAGAAAACATTGCAGATTCCTAGGCATAATTTAAAATCTGTATCATTAAATGTTACTTTTGTTATTGTATTGAGATGCTGCAATGTGTCCAGAGAAGAGCAAAAAGGATGTGAAGGGTCTGGAAGACAAGTCCTATGAGGAGTGGCTGGAGGAGCTGGGGGTGTTTAGCCTGGAGAAAAAGAGGATCAGACCTTATCACTCTCTACAACTGCCTGAAAGGAGGCTGTAGCCAGGTGGGGGATGCCTCTTCTCCAGGTGGCCAGTGACAGGGCAGGAGGACACAGTCTTAAGCTGCACCAGGGAAGGCTCAGGTGGGACATTAGGAAGAAATTCGTCGCAGAAAGGGTGATTGGGCATTGAAATGGCTGCCAGGGAGGTGGTGCAGTCACTGTCCCTGGAGGTGTTTAAGAAAGGACTGGATATGGCACTCAGTGCCATGGTTTGGTTGATAAGGTGGTGTTAGGTCATAGGTTGGACTTGATGATCTCAAAGATGTTTTCCAACCTAGTTAGTTCTGTGTGGTTCTATGATCATTTATCATGCTGCAGATGCATAACAAAATTTCCAACAGTGTATGTGTACAGAGTTTTTTCAAGAGTTACAAACAAGACAGTGTATGATATATTTTTAGAAAGCTGTGGAAGCTTTTTTTGTTGCCAAAGACGGTAATTTAGTCACTGCATAAGGGACTTTGGGGAGACTGGGGGAAGAGAAATTTGCACGATTTTCAAATATGTGTGTGATAAACACTCACAGGACAATGCATTTGAATTTTAATATAATATGAAATCTTTATTTGGGCTTAGTTCACACATGAATATAAGACTTTAATATTTTCAAATTTGTTTATGTATATTATCATTTTGCTTTTAATGTCTCCATTTCATAAACAGATGTACATCATACATAACCTTTTGCCAATAAAACTTCTGGGACCTGTTTCTAATTGCTGAAGACTGCAGGAGAGATCTTCCTTTTCTTTGCCCTCCACAAATAGCTGGAAAAAAAATATATCATGTAGTATTTCCCAATCCACCTAAAACTTTCCTTCTCACTGTAATGTTTTTAGGTGAGATTATTAATGTATGTATGATAATAGGTCAAATACATCCCTCTTTATGGTCGTGGTATCATAATTTATTACTTAATTACAAAGTAAAAACCATTATACCTTTAGAAAACTGTTGAAGACTTTTTTCTGGTTTTAGTTGGTTGGGGTTTTTTTAACTCTTCCAGAAGGCATGAGTTATTCACATCACTCTAGCCAGTGATTGTGGATGAAAGAGGCCCAGTTTGTGAGGGAAAATAGCTGCAGAGTGTGAAGGACATAGTGACCTCAGTACCAAATGCCCTTGTCAAATCTCCTTTGAACAGTGTGTACTGGATTGATTGCCCATTTCAAAAAGGATGCCCATATGGCAGAAGAATGAGATAGCTGTTGCTGTTCTATGGAAGAGCATCAAGAACTAAGCATGTGCCTTGACTCCTTTTTCCCCTATTGCCAATTAATTTTAGCTTCCTCTCATTAGAGTAGCTTTCATGAAATACTGAGACAGGCTTGTGGCACTTATTGTTATGAATTGTATTAAACTTAGCAGGACTGTCCATATTTAAAAGGTCTGATGAATGATTCATTCCTAGAATTCAACTAAGAAAAACCCCAAAAATATATTAGAAATGAAAGTGATTTTCCCCTCAGATTCCCCTAGTGAAAATGGGATGACAGAGTTGGCCAGCAGCAGCACAAAATGCCAGTCTAGGAGGAATTTTGAAAGAGCCTTCTGGTAACCAGTGTCACAATATAATCTGACTGAATCACATTTATAGATCAAGATGTTATGTAAAATGTAAACTTGTCTGCATCCTTGAAGCAGACCAGGTGGACCTGAGCCTTTTTCATTTATATTTTGTTTTTTCTAGATTTAGGCAGAGTTCATCAAATGTATATGGCCTGTTTTTTAAACACCTGTGCTATCCCATTGCTGCACTGAGGCTACACATCAGGGAGAGCAAAGCAAACCTGTGCCATCCAGAGGTAGTTTTTAGCTTCAATGTTCCTGGGAGCTCCTTGGGAGGGGTTCCTTGGGAGGTTCCCATGTTTCCAGAACGACATGTCATACAAAAACTAATGAAACAAAAAGCAGAGAAGAGATATATGTGGCAATTTTTAAAAGTATATTCGTTAACAATCTTAGTACTTCAGTAAAATATATGATGCTCTGAACAGATACCATATTTCTCAAACAAAATTTTAAGGTAGGTTTCCCTGTAAGTTGTTCTCTGTCTTATCACCAAGGTGCTGGGTACAAACCCAAGCTGGTTTTGGCTGGGATGGACTATTTTCTTAGCATGGGGCTAGATTTTCAATTTGTGCTGAAACAGTGTTGGTAACACAAGGCTGTTTTTGTAACTGCTGAGCAGTGCCTGCACAGTGTCAGGGCCTTTTGTGCTACTCTCCCTACCCCTCCAACAAGGAGATTGTTGGTGCACAAATAATTGGTAGAGGACAGGGCCAGGACAGCTAACCCCACCTGACCAAAGGGGTTTTCCAGAACATATGACATCTTGCTCAGCATATAAAGCCAGGAACATCTGGAGTTATGGCATTTTTCTTCCCAAGTCGTTGATACCTGGGGTGGGGCTCTGTGTTCCTGGGGATGGCTGAACACATCCCACACGCCTGCCCATGGCAAGTGGTGAATGAATGCATTGTTGTGCTTTGCTTGTGTGTGTGGCTTTTGCTTTCCTCATAAAACTGTGCTTATCTGAGCCCCTGGATTTCCTCACTTTTACTCTTCTGGTTCTTTCTTGAAGAGGGGGAGTGAGCGGGCATGTGGTGCTTAGTTGCCAGCTGGAGATAAACCATGATGAGAACAAGCCTTTGTCCAGACTTTATTCCAAAAGTATTAGTGCTTGTATTCAACACTTCTAGCATGACTGAGCTCTTACTGCCACTTTTGCAGTTAAAAACCACCTCAGGTGTTGTGATTGGTGTACTTGTTTTGTGTCTCCTATAGAGCAATTATCATTCAAGTCCGTCTTATTAAATTAAACTACTACTGTGAATATCCTCATTGTTTTGCTTGTTTGATTTTTGGGGTTTTTTCCCTTAGCTTCTGTGTTCCCATTATTATTTCAAATCCATAACTTTAAGAAAATAAGTAGACAAGGAGAATTAAATCAGTGGAGTAAACAAAAATAATGAAATTAGATATTTTTGGAATGAGATGTGCAGGATTTTTAATATTTTTCTGTAGTTTCCAAGAGACTTAACATGCTGCAACATTGCTACTACTTGGCAATTTAATTGTCTTCATTGGACCATACAGGTAATTTGTAACTAGGTGTGACCATTAAGCACTCAGCATGAATTAAGGAGACAGTATTTGGAATCAGGATGATGTCTTAGTCTAATAGGTTTAGTTCTGATAGCCTGGCCGGCTTTCTGCACATTTAATTTCCTGTGTGCTGCCTGTCAAAGTGACAGGACTAATTTCATTACTTTCTTCATCTTCCACATGTCAGACAGAAAGACAGTTTTAGTTGTGGGGAGAAATGGCCAAATATGTCCTTCCTTTTTCCTGTCCTTTACTTTTGAGATCACCTTGTGCCCTTTAAGAGCATTAAGTGCCAAATAGGGGGGCACAGGCTGGCCTAAGGATGTGGATGGGTTTCTGCAGTGTGTGGGCCATGCTCCTATCATGCATGTGAGGAAGCTGTTTATACATTTATCTGGGTTGGCTGATCCAGACAGCAAGCAGAGCACAAAGCTGAGACTGGATTCTGAACTCAAACAGTGCTCTGTGGTAGTCAGTAGTTGTGAAAAGGCTACATAGAACCTATCGAGACTTGGCTTAAAATCTAACTGTGTCAACAACATTAGGAAAATTAAAGATTTTATCTTTATTTTTTAAATATTTATAGGATGAAGGGAGCATACATATAAAACAGGCACAGATTCATTTTGGTGAACTGAGGCATTCAGTCATTGAAGAGATATGTGTAGTGCCAGACTGGGAACTCTGGTGGGTGAATTGCTTTCTGCAGGTATTCTCTTGGCTGATTTTAAACCTTTAAGCAGATCACTTGGATGCCTAAATTAACTCAAACTCTTCAGGACAAATTCAAGTTTTTATTTTAAAAAAAAATTCATTTTTGCTAGGGAAAAAGACAGCTGACAGCAAGGCAGAGATAAACAAGGTAAACAATGTTTAATGTCTTTGCTATTATTAGTTATACAATATTTTAAAAAAATATGAAAGACAAAAGTTAGATAGATGATAAATGAACAAATTAGTTTTGGATTTACCAGGGAGCTCTGCACAAAGTTATAACAACTGAGGACAAACTACCAATCTTTAATGGAATCTATAAAGAAACATATGTATGCAAACAATATTATTTCTCAAAAGTTTTTTTAATTTTTTTTTAAAATATTTTAGAAATGGAAATTAGGAAAAAAACTTCATCTTTTTTATTTTTTAGGAAAAAATAACCAGACTACCAGGTTGGTTTTTTTTTTTTCTTGGTTAGTTGGTTTTGGGGTTTTTTTGGGGGTTTTTTAAGTTTTTTGTTTGGTTTGGTATGATTTGGTTTTTTGCATGGGAGCCATTTAGATGCAGAAATAGAAGCATGGCCCTCTTATGAAAGTTATTTTTCAGAAAAAAAAACAGCTTATTTTGAATTTCAGATTTTATAGGAATAAAAGCATGACATTGACATGATTTCACACTAGTACTAGTAGTAGTGTATTATTAGATTTGTAACATCAATTTTATTACATTCAGGGTTGGGTTTTCTTAATCTACTGCCTTTATTTATAGTGTAAGTTTAATTTAACTTTTGAAGAGTATTAATTTGTTTTGAAAGTCCGCAAAACATCCTTAGGTCCTTTCAGAACTGTTTCTTCATTTCACAAGTATTACCACAAAATTCACTTTTGAAGGTCAGAATACTTTCAATAGTTTTACAGGCCAGATGGTAATGCCTTTGCATTTGTGCTTCAGACTTTCACACTGTGCCTCATTCCCATTGAAATTAGAAGGAATGGGACATCTTGGCATGAGTTCATAGTCTGCTAGGAGGGCACGTTAGAGGACAGGGACTATCCTCTCTTTGCATTGGTAATGTTCCTACTTGTTTTGTTGCCTGCACCAACATACTGTGTTTCCCTTAGAAAGAGCAGATTCCAAGCAATGGTTTCTTCCTGTTTCAAATAGAGGAATAAGAGGAGCATGGAGAGGGTTTGGGATGAATTCTTAGTTTCGTGTCGCACTCAAATCATAGTTTCAGAGATATTTTATCTTTTGGAATTTAAGCTCATGCCTTATTTGGACTAAGTCCACAAAATTAAACTACATCCTAACTTTTGAGAATTTTTCATATTCTTGTTCTTGTGGTAGAGTTTCTGTTTCCAAGCTGTGTTAAAATGGAAAAAAAATGGTATCCTTTTAGTGTAATTTATTTACTTATCTCTTTCACAGATTTTAGCTGCATTTGCTATGAGGCATAGCTGTAATACCAATGGTAATTTTAATTTTATCCAGTTTCAGTTATTGAAGTTTAACAAAGCCAGGAATGCAAAATTTACTATGGGAAAAGTATCTCAGAAACACACAGATGAAGATTTTTTTTTGCTGTTGGAATGCAATTCATACCTGAATTTCATTAGCTAACATTTCCAGCCTCCTTTGATGGCATTTTTGGTATATATTTTGAACAGGCATTCAATTTTTGGTTTTTATTACAGATAAGAATTCCAAGAATCTACAAGATGAAATATCTGTTTTACAAAGACATGTTTTGCCATTTGCACTCCATATTTTGTAGGGCCTTTTTTTCAAGCTCTTAAAAAGTCAGTCGAATTCTTCCACTTTTCAGCTGCTGAGGCTCTTCATAAATCAATAAATGCACCTGGTGTTTCTTGGAAATTAGCATTATTCCTGGTATGATTCAAACTCCGCACTGATCTTCATTGTTCCCAGATGATTTCACCTGGCTGCAAGTTCCAGGTGCTGCCTTAGCTGAGACCACCCTGCAATTCCCTGTAATTCTCACCATGCTTAGTGACTCAGAGAAAGAGACTTTGTGCAGCTGAGAAAAGTGAAACTAGATGATATCTTTGACTGTCACCCTCACTATTTGTGCCTAAATACACACTGACTGAAAAAAAAGACAAACACTCCTCAGTAAGTTCTTTCCATTGTGCAGGAACTTTTTAGAGATTCCTGACTTTGTGTTGCTTCAAAGAAACATCAGAGAATGAATAAGAATGCAGATTCCCATGCTTTCCTGGACAGGAAATCAAGGCTGAACTTGGTGTGCTTTAAGGAAAAGCCTGAAACAAATCCAAGCCAAACTACTCTAATGTGGTTTCCTATTTGACATTCAATGTCACTTTAGAAACCTCTGAATTCCACTTTACCTCAAATTGTGCTTATTCATGTTACAGTATCCATTTTCTCATTCTAACATTCATTTACTTGTGTATTTTGTTCTTTGTCTTTTTCTGTTTACTTAATATTTAGAAAGTAATGGTAGGGCTCCTTTTGGTTAATATGGTTTCTGTCAGCATCTTGTTGTAAAAATTCTAACTGCAGATTGACAAGCTGTGATACAGAATTGCTGATGTTAGTGGAGTCTACTTATGCTGATATTTGTTATTATCTGTGCTGAGGTGGGCTTATAGAATTTATGCATGCTAAATTAAGTTCAAGGAGTCTGAAAATACTGTACAAGTTACGAAAAAATATTTTCAGATATTCTTGCCATATTTTAACATTTCAAAAAAGCTTTATTTGTTGTAAAATTGTGTGACCATTTCCTCAAGACATATTTTAAAGGAACCTTGCGTTCCCACTAAGACTTAGAAACATCCACTTAGAAGGGGATCAATAAATGTGTTTTGCTATTTATGTTAGGTTATCCAATGTCCAAAAATCCCAAGAGAGTTAACTTTTTGGGCCATGTATCCTGTGTTAAGCCTATACCTTTTTGTCCGTAAATCCAAAATTGCTGTCTGGCACGGTGAAAGGTTTTATTTAGCATTCCCTAGTGAATAGAATAGAACATAACCTCTGTTGGATTAATCTATAGCCATTTCTACTTTTATTCTAATTGTCCTCAAAAGTGTGGTTTTATCTCCAGATAAAATTTAGCTATAACAGGTTGCATATTCAGGGACTAGGAAGCTGGTTTTTATACTTTGAGTCTGATGCCAATGTAATAACAGGCAACATGCTAAAGGTTCACTGTCTGATTAGCTATCTGTCTAGGGCAACAATATGCATATAAAACTTATGAAATTACTGATGCCTTTAATGTAAGGTGCTTAAAAATATATCAAGTATGTTAGCATTTCTCTAAATGCTTCATTCTGTTCAGTCTGTGAGTAATGAATTTACATTTCAAAACTACAAAATATTCTACCAAGCAGAAGTTTTACTTTCCCAGTGAGCACTAAGTTAAAGGTCAAAATTTATTGATAGGTGTGAAGGCCTGTTTTTTACGTCAATCAGTTTGCTATTAGGAGTGCTCGTTATGCTGGCAGTAATGGTTTATGTACAAGCCTGTGTGTGCCTGTGTGGGCAAATACATCCATTGCAAACTTTCCTATTTTAGTTTTGTTCTTCCACAGCTGTTCCTACATATATTTCTGCTTCGGTAATGAAAGAGAAGTCTCTGCCAAGTCAGCCTGGATCTGCAACTGTAAATTAGGCCCCTAAGGATTCACAGAATCACCACTTTAATTTTCAGATTTTCTATGGAAAGATACGTAACAGCATTTCTAGATCGTGTCCCAGTGCTTTGTGCACACACACAGCGATCAACTGGAGATAGCCATCCCATGAAATATAAAATCACTTCATCTTGTCTGACTTCCAAAGAGTTTAAATCCTCAACTGAGAGAGAAATTATGAGCAAGAAATGTTTGTGGTTATGTTTGGGATCATGCTGGTTAGCCACCTGCTAACCAATCTATCCCTCTTTAGTTTAAATGTTTTCTCCTCCAATAAGTATGTGTTCAGCCTCAGGGCCCATCAAAGCCCCATAGTTAGGTTTGCTGGGTTTGCAATGTGCTGCACTCCACTGCAGAAAGAGAAATTTCTACAGTGTTCTCTCTCTGCCCTTGTGGTAACTGGCTGGCTATGTAGAAGCCATCTAGAGACTAGCAACTACTCATAATTATTTTATAATAACATTTTAGTCATGCTATTTTCTTTGTTAAATGTGAACATTAAAAAAAAAACAAACAAAACATTATGACATGATTTTTTCTCTTTTTCATGTCAGACATGAAATATTCTTTGTACAGAACTAGAGGTTAATTTAACTAGCCTTAGAAGTTTGATACTTTTCTGAAGCCATGGGGTTTAGCATATCTTTTTAGCATAGCCTTCAGATGAAAACTATAACATCAATTCTGTCAGCATAAAATACTTAAAACCTTCCTATGAGGTATGCAATTATCTGTGCAAAATATCCCAAATTTGCAAGCTATTGTAATGTTATGGTACAATAGTTGGCGTTTTTGTCTCACATAACCTTATTTCTTTAATCTTGGAGTAATAGTTCTCTTTCTGAGATATGTCAACCTTTTTTTCTCTTCAATCTTAGGTGAGGAGCTCATTTATAGAAATACTTAGATTTTCTTTCATCACAGCAAGGGTATAGTGAATGCTTAATAAATATTTAAAAGCTCCATCTGCCAGAGTAAACTAGCACAGCCAAAGCTTCCATGTCCTCTGGAGGTGTTTAGCCCAACATATTTAACAGCAAGTCACTGTTCTAGGAAGTCATATCCTGGTTTATATGGGAATAAATGGAGCTTTTCAAGGCAATAAGTTATGAATTACATGCTGCTCAGGCAATCAGGTCTTCACAATGAACAGTTTTTCTTGGTAGTATGAATAAAGTAGAAAAGATGAAACTTTTTTTTTTTCTGAGTCTGTTGGAGTGTAAAATATTGCCTGTGTAGTCAGTATAATAGATTGTAGTGAGGGGTTAATTCCATTCAGGAATGAAATCTGAGGTTTCTAGAGAGTGGTAACCATGTGAGGTTAATAGCTTGGCACAAGAGCTTCTTGAGAAATCTTTTTTTATGGCATAGCTAGCTCTGACAAATGATGACTATATTTGTCACTTTGCATTCTTGTTCAAGTGGTATCTTTTATTCTTCATTTTGTTCCTTAGGGGGATTGCTGAAGTGTGTGACTGTATTTGGAAGGATTAAACTATCAAAGGGTAAAGTTATCATTCATATGAATGTCATTCTTCATAGAGTATATAAAATGTGAAATATATCAGGTGGTCCAGACTGGAAAGAATCCACAGAGATGCTTTTTCCAGCAGCAAAGAATGATTGTTTTGCTTTCTAGAATGCCAATGAGTGCAACAACAGTTGCTGCTCTAATAGATCTTCTTCAAAACTAATTTAAAAACAGGGGAATGAAGGGAGAAACTTTTTCTTTGTGGATTTTAAGTGTCATAATAAAATGTGCAAGTCCAGATTTACAGTTTTGCATCTCACATTTGGCTTTCATCTAGAAATAATTAAGCTAAATTGTCAATACTGTTGTACTAAAACTCTAGTTCAATATTCAGCTGCACTAAATCTGAACAACAGGCTGACCTAGAGAAAGAAAAAAAAAATCTTGCCCCCAGATCTTTAGTTTAAGATTTGATGACATGGAACTTTTTTTAACTTGCATTTACTGCAGTTTTTGAGATGTCCTGAGTTGAATTAAAAACTTATTGATTGTGTGATTGTCCACCTTTTGACATAATACATTCAATCAGGTGTTGTTTTTCTTTTTTTTTCTGTCTGTCCTATCAATTTGAGCAGAAGTGATAAATTAAGAGATTGTTCCCACTTTCTTCCAATTAATGACCTGAAGAAAGAAATATGTGAATAATTTGAGATGGGCTAAAAACACTAATTTCTCTCTGGATTTGCGTGACTGAAAGCATGGAGTGAAATCTGGGTAAGAATACAATACATTCTGCAAAATCATTTCATGTAAAACATAGGCAGGATAAGCTAGATTTTTGTGTAGAAATAACCAACTGTTTACAAGAGTCACATTGAATCCCATAAGTTACATGAGAAGACTTTTAAAGCAAATTCCAGAACCTGTTACTGTACCTGATGAAACTAGTTTGGCAATGCTCTGAAAAATACACAGGAATCACTAAAAAATTTGTTTCCAAGATATCTTGAATTGACCATACTTTTTTAAGTCGATCTTTTTTTTAAGACCCTTGCGTTTATCTTTGCTTTGTAAATCAGGTCTCTGAGAGAGCAAGTAGACCAGGAAATCAATTCATTAGCAAAGATAGCAGGGGAGAGTGAGTGCTTTTTTTCATGTATTACCCATACTTGCAGCAGTTCATCCTTGTGGTATGGCTCCTTTACAACATACAAAGGTAGACTAGAAATCTTCCACTTTCTAATATTTTTCCTGACATTTGGTCATTTGAAACATTTATGGTACATTAAAAAAAAATCTGCTTCTGTCTTAACATAGAGCAAAAAATCAAATTAGATTGGATTTCAAAGATATATCCAATAAACTAGAAGAGAATGACATCATAAACTACAGGCACTGGGGATCCAGTACAAGGTCCACAATTCCTAAAACCTGCAGTGATGAAGAATGAACATATTTTTTTTTTTACAGACTGTATGCAAACCGGTTCAGAACAATTCAATCTTAATATGTGTCTTTAAAAGGCATCTGGAAAGTTTCTGCTAATGCCAGAAGAATTCAAGAGCTGAATTCAAGAGGAAAGCACAGTTTTACTTCATATGTCACAAAGAATTATTTTGAATCATCTGTGGGCTTCTCATTGTCCACAATTGTCCACAGGCAAGCACACAAGTGCAAACACCAACACCACAACTGCAAAAGCCACTTTGCACACAATGCACCTGGAATTAGCTAAAAAATCTGTGGCTGATGGTTTTGGTTTTGCTGAAGTGATTGAACAGATACAGTCATAGCCTGATTAATTTATATCTATATAAACCTATTTATCATAGGAATTTGATTTCTTTTCTCATGGCAACAGCAGTAAAAGTCTATGCTAGTGATTTCAGTAAGGTCAAAGAATCAAAGGTATGATTTCTGTTCCACAGGAAGGTGTATGGGTAAAGTATTGGGTAAATTTGCTGGGTTTTTATTATTGATATTGATTGTGTTTAGAGGCTGAAGTAGAAGTGGTATTTTTATACTTTCCTGAAACAAAATATATTTGGATCAGCAACATGAATGTTTCTGATTCAATATAGCAGTAAAATATTTTCATGTCTGTGAGGACTGTCACACAGATATGGCTGCCTTTCATTAGAGTGATGACAACTCACTTTTAGATTAGGATAGCCAGCTCAGCTCCTTAGCTGTGATATTATTAACTTCATAGCTGCAGCTAGAAACCCACAAGCTGACTATACTCAGTTCTTCACTGCCATCTCTATTCAGCAAATATCTAGCTTTTGCTCAAATCTGTATGCAGAAGCAACCTCTTTTGGTTAGATATTTTAAATTTTTCCTTACAGATCAAAAGACATGTACTTCTGGCTTGATATAACATTTTAAAATTACTAGGATTACACTGGTTTTAAAATGAATTGTACTGAGTGTTGTTTAAACTTTGTACAGTTTAAAATGAATTGTGTTTTTTCTCTGACATGTAAAATTTTTGCACTTCTTTGTATTTCAGAACATCAAGAATTCAGTGCATGTGTCATGTGATACTATCTGTTAACAGTGTTAGTCACAACATACATGAATTAAGGAATCCTTTTTAGCACTTGGATGATCCAGCTAACTTCATATTTTTAATATGCCTTTTAAAGTTTACATCAAGGGATCTTACATCTAAGGAATTTATTAATGTTACATGCAAAAGTGAAAGCTTGTCTCACTCTTTAAATAACCAAGCGTGAAAACAAAGTTTTAGACATTAGATTTGTGGTTTGGATGTCATTTTCTATACACAGCTTTTAAAATTTCACTGCAGCCCTGCTCCGGATCAAAATGCATGCCAGTAGCTCATCTTCCTGAACAGCTACTGGAAATTCCAAGGAAAACCACTGAGGAAAGAGTTAATGTGAGGATTGCATGTGTCTGACAAAAAATAGTTTATCAAGGGGATTCCTGAGCTATACCTTTCATGTGAGCTATTACTCTCAATATTAATATTTGATCTGTTTTCTGACTTTACCTAATCCCTTGCTGATAGTTTTTATCTTGATAGGTTTCACAAGAAATATGGGAAAGGATATCAACGCACTTTATAATCTCTTTTCACTGTAAAAACTGTAAATTTATTCCAGTTTTGCTTTCTATATTTAAATAAATTATTTGTTTAGAAATTGCCTTTCTTTTATATCTCACAACACTTTAATTGTTTTATTTTTCTTGGTGAACTATCTTATAAAAATCTTTCAGAAGACCAAGCATGCTATATCAACTTGATAACCCAGATGAAAACGTTTGTTGCAACACTGAAAGAAACACACTGTGAAGAGCCACATCCCTACATTACTTTCCCTAATATGACAGAACCCTGTTAGTTACTTAGAATACTAATTGCTATAACTTCTGTCAGATAGGTTAGTGTGGAAATTAGGTTTTCACACCTGTGTGTGCCAGTTTCACCTCTGAAACTGTGCTTAAATACCAACGTGGCATTTGCCATCTTTCTTTCCGCTGACACCAAGTTTTCTTTACCCATGGGAATTGATATTTAACCAAGGGTTATGAACATGGACATCAAATTGCTGCAGAAGTGTCTGATCGCATTGATTGACTGTTGTTCAAAGTATTGCTTTGCTTTGTGTTATGTTTTGGGTTTAATTTTTAAATCTCTGAGCCTTTTCTCTGACAATGGATTCCCATGCAGGCTTGGTCTGAGAACTGCTTTCCTGTCAGTAGGAATACATGCAGTCAGTTTAGCCTTTCTGAAAAAGCTTTAATGTCACTGTTTGGTCCTTTTGCCACTTGATTATGTGCTCTCCTGGCTTCCTGTTCCGTAGGCTGCATTAAGGGACACATTATCAAAGGCATAAAAACTTGTAGGTAGCTCCTCTTGTGATATTAATTTAAACTGATAAAGATTATGTTGTTGATTATTTTAATTTCCTACATTTCCTTGAGCACATTTCTGATATATTGTATCTTCTCCCACATTTTTGTTTGCTTGTTTGTTTTTTCCTGGGGAATAGAAAAAGGGGTCGAAGTGAAATGCAACAGTAAAGAGGAAGCATGAGTCAATGTCAGTGCCTAGGTCTTATGTCTCTTTAAATGATCTTCACATTATCTGCAGGAATTTTACATACTCAAGTACTCCTTTTTTTATTTATTTCTAAGTTACATTTTCTGTGTAGTTTCTCTTTTTAAGTGCTAGGCGCTGACTGAATGCTTTGTGAACTTTGTTATTTCACAAAGCAAGCAACTCAGTCTCTGTGCAGGTCCTGATGACGCCTTTCATCTCTGTCTTCTTAATAACTACATTCCCAGTTGTGTCTGTGTCTCTTCTTATTGGCTGATCCCCTTGTCTTTGGAGGAGTATGCCTGAAGCAAGAGGCCGTGGGATGTATCTATATTCTGATACCACAACCTTTTTTACCTTTTCAGAGCTCATGTCAACCTCAGTCAGGCTAGAATTAAGCTTAGAGTCAATGCTGAGTATTTCAAAATTCATATCCACAATATTTAGTGTCTAGGACATATTGTACCTTTTGTCTTCAAAGGTCACGCAGTTCACTCTGGTGTATCTGACCAGAAAAAGGTGAATGAACTTTGCAGAAAGGACAGAGAGATATTTTACTGACAAAGTTGGAAAATATTTTCGTTTCTAAAGGTGTAAATACAGATTTAATGTCCTCAGATATAGCTGCTAGATATAGCTATGCTTGAGCTGTTGGACTGCGATAAACTCAAAATAAAAAGGGTTTATTGAACAATATCAGTTGGTCACAGCTGGTCTGGGCTAGAATGTGCATAAGTTGAAACACTTGATAAAGGGATAAACAGGGTCAGAAAACTGCAGTAACGTTGCAATATTTGATCATATGCTCTTAGCTGTATCACTAGAAACTTTCTATAGCCCTGAACCAGCAGATTTGCAACTGCTGTGTTTATGGTTGCTTTTAAAAATAAGTTTAATTGACAATGGGTTCCACAATTTAACCACAATATGAGAAAGATAATTTTATCAGTGAACCAGTTGTCATCTTTTCATGCAGTTATTTCTTTGTTTTTGAAACACAGAATGCAAGCATTTGCTTGAAATAATTTTTCCATTTTTTATTTGCTCTGTATTTACCAAGTAGCCTTTTTCATCCTTTTCTGTAGCACAACCAAATTTCTTTTTTTTTTCTCAGATTCTTGACTGTTTCTATCACCTTTCACTGAATATTTTATTGAGTCTTGATTCCTTTTGAAGAGCTCTATATACAGTTTATGATTAAAAGTCTCAAGAATCTACTGCAAGGTAAATAAGGGAAAGATATTATCATCTGATAGGGAAACCACAACAAAAACGAGGAAAGAAATACATGATTAGAGAAACAGGCACAAAAATATCTAACTCTGTGTGATATGCACCAGATATCCCTTTCTTTTGTGGGATTAAATTTAGATGCCTTGCTTAGTCACAAGCTCCTCTGTTGGGAGCTGCCTTTTTCCAGTGACTACATAAATTCATACACAGGGAACCTCACATTTTTAAATTAAAGGCCTAAAATCAGATGACCTGAATCTCTTTCCAGAGAGACTAGCAAAAGTTTTTTCAGTTACTCAAATCAGTAGTTGAATACCTTTAAAATTCTAGCTTTCATTTTCTAAGGATTAAATAGGACACCTGAAGCCAATTAGTAAATTGAATCCAGGTTGTCTTTGTTCAAAACTAGCACTGCAATAGTTATTCTACTTCTCTATCCTATAAAATATGTAAATTTGAGCATTCCAATTCTGGCTTTCATTTTTGCTGTAGTGTCTAATTATGTAGAGGGAAATAAAAACAATTGTGACTTTTCAGGAAAAAGTGCTTTTAGTCACACAGTTACAGATGATGCTCACAGTTCCTTTGTACTAATGCCCTATTCATTGAAAAGACTTTAAAATTATCACAAGAAATTACAATTTAGTAAATAATGATACCCACAGAGGATTGAAAATAAACCAAATCCATTTTTATTTCTCTTTAATATTCATAAAAATTTAGTTCGCTTGTCTCCTCAAATCTATTTTTGGGCCTAAGTAAAGTGCCTTCCTCCCCTAAGCTAATAAATTCCTTACAGTCTTTTTTCATCCTGATGTGCCATTGCATTGACATGTTGGAATTAGTTCAGAGATCACAACTGCCAAAGCCCTCTGATCACACAGAGCTGGCCCTCCCACTACTGTTGCTGTTCAGAGCATCCACGGCTACAGCTGCTCAAAATGAGATCAGCCAGCTTATTCTCTGGGCTCTTTTCAGGATTGCTCCTGTGCCTGCTCTGCTTCCACCTGCTCTGCCCTGAGCAAAGTGCTTCTATTGCACAAATACTCAAGGACCAAGAGGAATTCCAGCTGAGGTGCCCTGGCTCTTGCCTTCAGCCCAGCTCCAGTGGGCAGTTCAGCACACACTTAGCAGCATCATTTGACTGCCAGGGTCTGAGTTTCCTTCTCATTGGAGAGCTGGGCACAAGGGGAAATCTGTTCCACTACTGATTTATTGCTCTATATTTATCAAAAAGACACTGCTTAGTGTCCATTATACTTCTCCTTTTTCCTGTCTAACATTATTAGAACATTTTTTCACAGACTGTAACTTAATAATAGCACACTTATAAATAAATGATTAATTGATGTCCTAAGCCTGTCTTGAACTTAAGCTGTATTTATTTATGGAGTGGTTTTTCTTACTGATGGTAATAAGTAAAAAAATTAGACGCTTGCTGAATGTGTTGATGAATAATTATATGAAACCTACTATCTATATTTAATAAAGTAGTTAGTTATTGAAGAATGTATTATGTAAAAATATACCCTTACTATAAAACCAGACATTATATAGAATTTTTTTTTTTAAATTTCTGTTATTATTATTTTGTGGTGTGATATATATTTCATACATTCAAGATGCTTCTTTTTTTTACAAACAGATTCTTCTAAATTTCACCTTTTACAACGACCTCAAAAGAAACAAACAGCATAGCAGAATTTGGAGTTAAATTGTATCAAATATATTACAGCATGTAGGTCTATTTGAAACATCTATAGTGCTCATGGTGCAGCTTCTTCTTGAGCAGTTACTCCCATCCCTGGATGCAGCTTATTATCATCCAATACTGATACTGAGCCCACAACTGTTGTTCATTTATTTTATGCTTGTGCTAGTTAATTTGTTTGTTTTGATAAAAATTTAGTGCTATGGGCTATGAACAATAGCAGGGGCCCAGTAGTGTTGTTGTGCAATTTACGAAAACTGTCTAATTCCAAAGTCACAGGAACTTCACATTCCTGGATCTCTATTTCTACCTTTCTGTCTTTCAAATATTTCTAGTCACAAATCATCTAATTAATTCATAGGATTCAGTGGGATGCCACCCACTGGAACAGGGTGCTCAAAGCCCAATCCAAACTGTCTTGAACAGTACCAGGGATGAGGCACCCACAGCTTCTCTGTGGAACATGTTTCAATGCCCCACTACCCTCTGAGTGAAGAATTTTTTCCTAAGGTCTAATCTAAATCTCTTCTCTCCTAGTTTGATTTCAATTCACATTTCAGTAACTATTTTTTACATATTTTGACTCATTCTCTCTATTTTCATTTCTCAAAAAAAAAAAAGAAAAAAGAAAATTGAAGACTGCATCAAGTACAGACTGAATCAAGTACAGACCCTTCAGTTGTTTCCACAATCCAGTAACAGAACATTTCTATCCATGACATGCATGTCACAGCAATTTTCCTGTTTTATCTTTTTTTGCTGGATCTTTGAAGGTGCACCAAAGCTTAGAGTGAGTACTCTGCATTTAACTCATTTGTGAGGACACGAGCAATGATGATTACCTTGTTAGCTTAGTCCTTGATTTCTTTGTACACACTTTACCTCAGAGAAATACCAAACCAGCTGGCATGCTTCTGTGTTAGTCAGAGAGAAGCTTGTTTGGCATAATTTATTTCAAAGGATAAAGAAATATCCTACATTTATTATTAGGATCAAGTTGTCAGAGTGAGACTAAGAGATGGCCTTTTAGTACTCTTAAGACTTCAAGAGATGTTATTTTAACAGGTTCATCTGAATGAATAAATGGGGAATAAAATCAAAGATTTTAGGGATAAATTGGATAACTAATAAAATATGTATGACAGATCTATATTATACAAATGACTGGAACTTTTCAGCAACACTTAATAACACACCTTTGTATAATGTCTTCTAATGTATGTCACCTGTTAAGAGAAAACAAGCCCTCCAAAAGGAAAATCACAGATTCTTGTCTCTGATGTAGGTAAGAACTTCAGAAGTGCATTTGAATTTACATGATGCTATATTCACTTTTGGTTTCCATTATTAGGATTTTGATATAGATTTTTTGCTACACTTCATATTTAAATAACGTCACAATTTGATTAGAAAATTTCACTTCATTTCTCTGGTGCAGTGCCTTCAAGGAAGTTAAGGCATTGTAAGCTTACCAAAGTATGAAACTTTTAGAAAAGCATCAGAATCACAGAAGATAAAGCATATATCAAAACCCACTTCCATATTCCAGAACTGGTTCTGCTGGTTTTGTTGCTATTTGACTGGTTGTGTGGGTTTTGGTGTTTTCTTTTGTGAGTGGTGACAAAGTAAGAGAAGAAGAATTTGTGAAACTAGAGAATGAAAGCTGAAAATTGTTCAGGGGGTGAATTTCTCACCTGATAGATTGCCTGCCTACTAATATTTGCAGCTGTCAATTTCTGCTAGCATCTGTTGAAGATTGTGTTACAAGGGGGAAGGCTGCACCCGTAGCATGGGAATCCAATATTCCTATGCAGGAGTTTCTGCTACAAACCTACATCTTCCTTTGATGAAATGGAGGGAGGGTTTAAATGCTCCATCCCATGTGAGGGAAGTGGCACCTCTATTTCCTCTATTTTTTGCAACAAACAAATTAGAAGAAATTGAAGGGGATGAAAGGACTGTGCTGGGAGATAATTTATTTTTAATGAGGAAGAGAAAGGAAGAGAAAAACACTGAAGAGATGGAATGAAGGAAACTTTTTAGCAGTGAAATAGGGACACCTTCACTTTGACTCAAAAGGGCATCCATAAGAATATAATTATGTAAATGTCAAGAAGGCTAGAAGTGCTTTTAATGTTGTACATTAAGATATATATTAATAATATGATGGAATTGGGAGCAGAAAAGCCTATACTGAATAGAATGAAAAACGTTCTGACAGGAAGATACATTAGGCTGTAGAATAGTTTTCCATAGGGAAGCCATCACTTAAGGGCTTTTTCTTCCATCAGTGTGTTCCCCAATTCTATGAAGATTCATATTCAGCTCTTTGTGTCCAAATGGAAAATTAAACAAGAGAGATAATTTCAGCAAGTCCCGAAGTCCCTCAGTAATTTTAAGGAAATTCAGTTACATCCTCTTATCAAAATATCCCTTGCTGGGGTTAAGTATAGACACCACTATATATATTTTATTGAGTTATGTTTAAAAAATAATTTATTTAATTGAAAAGTGAATATCTTTCCCTGAGTTTAGATGTGAGGGTTTTTTTTGTGATAGGCCTGTCATATTTTGTCCTTCTTGCAAGATTTTGGGAGTATTGGCTGTATCTGGACTACAGAATTCAGGCACACAAAATGTTTTAAGTTCTAAATACTGTCTAAAGTGCCCATTTCCTGGACTTTTAAAGTCCAGGGTTCAAAGGAAAAGCTGCTCATTTCATTGAGGATGCAGAGCTGCATTTTCAGGTTCAAAATATCAGTGATCTGTGTGAGGCAGAAAACAAACTGAGCCTGAAGTCTGAGATCAAGTCTGAGCTCTAGTCCTGGAGACAGGGTGTCTGTTTCTGTTATTATGATTAAAACATTGGCCTTTGAAGTAATGGGGCATATCCAGAGGTATGGGAACCTCGGGGAAATGTAGGTCTTTGCCAGAAATTTAAAAGTTTCGAACATCAACTCAGCCTACAGTTTTTTGTTCTGTTTGTGGGAAGTTTTTTTGTTTGTTTGTTTGTTTTTGGGTTTGGGTTTGTTTTTTTCTGCCCTACCTTTTGCAAATGAACCATTTTTAACCATTGTTTCAGTTTTAAAGTTAGGCAAGTAAGATATTTTCTCCTTATTGGTTTTTTTTGGTTCTTTCATGTCACTTTCCTTAGGACTGTGGTTTGAGTTTGGAGCAAGACAGCTTTTAAGATGTATTATGCTTTATACTGCAACTGTGAGAGAAAGGATTTTCTACTGCGCTGCCCTTAGTCTAGAAAATCAGGATTTAATTTACTTCTCTGTCATAAGTTATCTATATGGGATAAGGCATCTTAAGATACAAAAAGATTTTTCAGTATTTTGCACAGTTGAGAAAGACCTTCCTAAGCACAAAGTGGAATATAACACAATAACTTTTTGGATATTCATCCCATTTTCTATGAAATCTTGAGTCATTTACTCAAATCTCTATGTGTATAATGATATTTAAAGACTATTTTAACCTAGTTATGTGGTACTGTGAAGCAATTGTTTGTGTTACATAGCAACGAAAATACTAAAAAAAAAAAAAAAAAGAAATTATATTTTCTCTTTAATTAGACAATTGCAAAATTGCACGTTTTGCCGGAGAATTTGTGTTTCATACTGTTAGTGAATTTTGAGGGTTGGTAACCACATAACTTTTTTTACCCCAACAGAGAGATGGTTGGTGCCATCCATTTTATTGTATTGATGCCACGTATTTTATTATTTTTGTTCAGCTTGTTGTGAAAAAATATAGGTCTCCCCTTTTAGATTATTTTAAATACATTAGGTTTTCTGCTAAAATGATGCTTCTAGAAAAATTATTGTGGTTATTAGTGTCTAAACTATTGATTAAATAGCACAAAAAATTCCCACATTAAAACATTGTGTGTGTGTATATATATATTTATGTCTCCTTTAATTGCCTGTTCTAGCTTATTTTGTTTTGGTAATGCAGAAGGTGCTCTACACATTCCTATGTGTTCATATACAGTCTTCACTGCATACTACATAGTACGACTTAAATGAAGTGATAAATATTAAGTCAAATAAATGAGTGTAAATTCTCCGAGTAACTGAATTGTATTGAACTGCAGGCGTTGGGAAAGTTTTAGCAGAACTTAGTCTCATCAATAAGTCTGCAATCCTTTGCTAAGAAGCTTTGCCTCTGAAACTCTCTTGGGCTTTACTAAATGAATTTAAAGCAATACAGATACCTTGCAAATCCCATAACAGAACTCACAAGTAAGCCAAATAAGCTGGAAAAATCTGTTAGTAGGGAAAGGCAATTCTTGTTGAATTAATGAAAACTGAAAATACTTGAATTCTCTGGTTGCTTTTAGCCTGACTTGATCAAAATCTCTGAACAAGTAACTCAACAAAGACAAGAGAAAGTGGGCTGGCCAGCTCTAAGACGTTGGCCAGCTACAATAAATTAAGCTATAGATTTACTAGGTAAAAAAAAAAAAAAAAAAAAAAAAAAAAAAAAAAAAAAAAAAAAAAAAAAGGTGATAACAGTGAAATCAAGTATTCCAAGCTGGAAGCAAATAGTGTGTCAAAACCCAAGTATAATAAAAAACCAAAACCCAAGTATAATTAAAAAAACCCAGTTTAAGATGCACATATGTCTGTGATTCTTTAACTGAAAACTAGTTCACCACTTTCCTTATTGCAACTGCATATAACTTATGAAAGAAAAATATGAACTAATCTTCAAAAATTCAGTAGTCTGAAATATGAGGTTGGGACCCAGAATCCAAAGCCATATTTAATAGTATAAAAGAGCAGAATAAAAATGTCTCATTGTTAAGTTCTGGGCACCAAAGACACTCAAAAATATTGAGACTGTCCCTCTTTTTGTGTTGCATCCAGGAAATAAATAGGGTTTTTTTTAATAAATGGTATTTTATGGTTGAAAAAGATAACCAATTGCATGAGTTTCTGTTTATTTCTTTTATTTACAGTGAATTCTCTGTCCATCTCTTGACTGGATCTAATTGTCCACCTCGATATATACCATGGTTTCCCGAACCACATATTGTAAAGAGCTTGCAAATGGAATTTAGAATTTAAAAGAAGCGTTAAGAATAGAAACAAATAGGCAGATTAAGAAAGGACAGCAGACACTGTGTTTGATGAGCCATTAGTATAAGAAGCCAGCTATATGTATTATAGCAAAGTAATTAATACACATATATATTCTCCCACTTGTTTTTTGTACATCTTATAGTACAGAGTAAGAACCTGGCTTAATGAAGATGTATTTGAAAGGATTAATTTACTTAAATGTAAATATTATAAATTTTAATATCTATTCTATGAATATTTCTGAGAGATTTTCACCCGGCCCACTTTGGTTTGGTCTGGTTGTTTGTGATGTTTTTGCCGTGCTTAATGAATGAATGTTGGCTACATGTAACAGAGTTAATTTTTACAGAATAGGAGTTCCTCTCTCAAATGGGACTCATAAATAAATGAAACTGAAAAGTTTATACTCATTGGTCATTTTAACCTTGTCCCTTTTTTAAATTTTTTTTTTAAACTGAAGTCGTTGCTGAATTCTAATCAAAGATGAACTTATAAAAGACCAAAGAATATACAGTTATGTTACCAAAACTAACTCCTATTTCTGTATGCTTCAAATGTTCTCCCTTAATACCTCCTTTACCTCAATAATGTTTCACAACATGACAAACTTGAAAGAATGATCAGCATTTCTGTGGTCTTAAGTAGTATTTATTGCATAAAATCTAATACCTTCCCCAAAAAAATGTTAAAATTTAAGTCATGTGAGCAGTAGCATTCGTGAAAAGTAATGCTTCTTGCTCTCATAAAACAGATTATAGAACAAGAAGATAAAGTATTTGTGATTGCTATTAGTCTGGTGTTACTTTGGAAGGTAAGATTTTGTTTAAAAGCACAACTATATCTAGATTTAAAATGGGTTCTTTAAGAAAATTAGTACTGTTGCCAACACTGTACTAAGTTTCTATGTTTATGTAGTTATTTAAAGAGTTTTGACCTTCACAGATTAGATTATTAGTAATTTCTTGTTTTGTTTCTCTTGTAAATGAAAATGTATGACTGTTTAATTTACAAAGTGTCTAGAATCATTATCCCCATATTTATCTCTTTATTAATATAATTTTCATACTTGTTGCATTTTAAATGAGTTTCCATGTTAAATACTTTGTTTCCTATGTTCAATTATTTCCAATCCCCTGAAAATTTTGTCTTTTTGCCATTGATCCTGCCCCAAAATTTTTCAATGGGTGTACTATTGTACCATGTACTTGACTACTAGGTTTTTGGGGCAGTTCCTCAAAACTTATATTATAATAGTTTTTTTTTTTTTCCTGTTTGTCTACTCTCTTAAATTTATTTAGAAAAAAGATTGTGATATTCTTATTTTGCAGATGACAATGGATTTGCTCTGTCCTCTGTGTTGTAGAAAAACCCCATAGATAGACTCATAGTCTTCTTTATTTGTTTTTTTTTCAGAAGAAATTATTATCATTAATATTTCAGTATGATTCTGAACTATATAAAATTAATGGAAATTATTTTTGGAGTTCTAAATTATAAGAACCTTATGAACTTGGCATTTTATTAAATATAATATCTGTTAATCACTGTTCTCCTGTCCTGTTATTAGTAACAACCTCAGAGCAATATAAAAACAATTTGTTCTGTAAAATACTTGGCATTTACATTTGAACTCATCCGGAGACCAAAATAATTATAATTTAAAAATATTTCAACAGCACTTTTTGCAGATAGCACTGTATGTGTCCTTCAATTAGACAGTCTTCAGTGTAAAGAACAAGCAAAATCCTAGGCAAGGCATTTATTTATACATATTTTCTATAATTGTAATGAACAAAAATATTGTGTGATATAAACATAGGTTAACTTTAATATGAATTAGCAGTACTCTGAAAGGTAGGTTGATAGGAAGAGCTGACAAGAATGAAAGTAAGATACAAGGTCTGGAGAGATGTAATTTCCTAGCAAATAATTATCCCCAAGCTGTGTAAACATGCTTAAACAAATACTTTGTAAAAATCAAACCAACAAACAAACTAGCAGATTTACCATTTCAGCACAAGTGTCAATAACTGAAGTCCATATGTTTACACAGGCCAGATTCACAGGAGGATAACTCTGTTTGCCTTATAAGGCCTTGCTCTTATCAGCACCAACTGCAGTCAACATACATCTTTACCTGCTTGACTCCTTTATGAACACAAAGATATCAAAGGAATATGTAAAATAAAGGTTTAGACTTGCTTACAATCCCACTGCATAGTAATGTCTTCTTCTCTGGAGGCTAACTCTGATATTGTGATTCTGAGAAGGAAAAATATTCCCTCTGGTCCATCGCTTACAATATTGGTTATACAGCAATACATATGGAAGATTGCATTTTAATTCTTCATTGCAAAGTTTGCTTTTAACATAGAATTAATGTTATAACATATATTATGAACTGATTGCTGCTTAACAGACAAGAAAAAATACACTACTAAGGGACGGTTTTCAGACTGACTCCCAGCACTAAATGGTAATTAAGTATTGCAAAGAGTTTAAGAATTATCATCACTTTATCCAGAAGAGCCAATTAACCTAAAATTGGTTAGGTCTGGGATCAGGTATAGAAATTTGGGCCTGAATTACATTAGACTACAGGCAATAAACCTGTTGTTTAATCACTGTATTTGCAGTTTTTCAACAGATAATGAACCTTTTTGTTGGGATGAAGTTCCTAACATCCCTGATTGTAGTGTTCAGCATTTGCTGTCTACTGGAGAAATATCTCACTAAAATGATATCCCACAAGAAGTATCTCTCTCTTAAGAAGTATCTCTCTCCTGTGATGTTTGGTTTACCTCAAAAGAGTCCAGCACCCTTTTGTGAGTGTGTGTGTGTGTGTGTGTGTGTGTGTGTGTGTGTAAATATGTTTGACATATTATCCAAGCTAGAAAGGTATTATACATTGATAGTGAATCACATTAAAGCTTATTTTCAGTTTTTCTATTATTTTCCTTCTTTCATATTTCCTGGCCTTAGTTTTAGATAATATTTTTTGTCCAGTACACACTGATTTCTGCTAAAACAAAAAGAATCAAATACAGAAAGTGGGAGTAATTTTGAGTTTCAACTCTCTGCATGTTTGGAAGGTACTATAGACATAATTGGGGCACAAATCATCAAACTGTGTTCTGTTGCCTAGCACTGTGTTCTGTTGCTTAGCACTGCAGCTGCTTTCTTATTTCTATCTCAGTGAAATACTGACTCTCATCTTGCTGTTATGCTGCAGATAGTTCCAAAATTCTTGTGAAATCCAGCATTCTTCAATTTCATTAGTCACTGGTAGTAGACTAAGTTGACTGGCTTTGGTTGTCAATTAGAGGCTCTTGGTTTTTTGTGATTATATGACCATGAGAGCCTGGGATATAATTATTAAATCACCTCAGTCTCACCTGTGATGATTGCTGGTGCCAAATTGCTCAGCTCCTAAGTGCTTGTTTGCATTGGCAACACTTTTTGACCCTTTCTTGTTTTCAGGAGAGTGATTTCACTTTTCTTTTTTCTCCACCCTTAGATAAACATGATAACCAGGAGAACAAAACCTGCATGGAAAGTAAAATTATGAGCATGTATCAGATACGATCAAAGCAATGTCTGGACATGTTCTCATCACATTACTTTATAAATAAAAAAAAAACCCTCATATGTGTTTCGTCCTAAAGACAATTAGAGTCTGGTTGTGTAATTTAGATGATCTGTGGAAATAGTCAGTCAAAGATAATGTTTATCTTTAAATAGTCCTGGTTGTGATGCATTGGGAAGAACATGTGGGGTAGGATCTTTTAGAGAAGTACATACAAAAGTTTCTGCTAGAGGGCAAAATAATAGATCCTCTGTCCCTGAAGCTTACAAAGTGTGACTCCCTTTGGTGAATCTCTTATCAGCATATGTATCACACTGCAGTAAGAAAACTTTCTAAGTGTATGGAATGTAATTCATTCAACATAAATTTGAAACAGTGTTTTTCAGATAAATAATTTAGTCATCTACAATATAAATGATAAATTTATTTCAGCAAGAAAACAAAAAGCTTTATTCTAACTGTTTGTAAAGTGTTAAATAATTTCAGTTGCTGTCAGTCATATAACTGTAAATTTAAAAAAAAACCATATATTTTCAATCAATATGAAGCATCATTTGATCTTAAACACATTTTGGGGTGAAAGTCATTTAGATAACTATAGTGTTCCTGATCACCTGACTGAAAGGTTTTCCACTCTGAGATGTTGAGATGGTGGAAAAATTGCCCACCTTTAATGGAAGACATGTCTAAAAAGGATTGGCATCAAGAGTTGCATATTTGAGTGTGAATCTTACAGGTTGCTTAGTTTACACAACCAGTATCTTAGAAGAAACAAATGCTTTTACATGTCTCTGCACATGTGCACATTGCAGACTTACCTTTGTAAGAATGTGTGAGTTAAAGTTCAATGTCTTTTCTGCTGTATGCAAAGTTAAGAATAATGTCCACATTAAAACAAAAAAAAAAAAAAAAAGAAAAGAAACCCAAACATAGCAAATAATTTTTATAAGTAGAAATATATGCAATTTACTCAAGTCAGGGGAAGCATAAAAAACTTCAGCTCACCCAGATGGACTATCAAATTAAAAATTCTTGATGTTTTCCAGGTAGAATGGTTAGGATCTGTTGGCTGATAGTCTTGTACTTTTACCTAAAAGAAAAAAGATGATGTCATGACAGAGATAAGTAATTTATTTGTTCATTTGGTTTTCTCTTTAAAAAGCATTCCTCAAGAATATTTTTAAATCACATTTTTCCCTTCTATCTTCATGGAACAGTATTTCAAATTGTATCCTTATTTTTTTAATCTTTAATTATCCTTACTTTCTGGGTTTAAATTTGCTCTGTTATCTGATTGCTGGGCTTGGGGGTTTTTTCTTCAGTCAAGAAAGTTTTAGTAAAACTCTTCATACAAATCCTTCTTTGTATGAATCACACCAGGCTAAACTTGGACCCAACTGAAATCAATACACTTAAACTTTCCTAATTTTAATATAGAATAAAAGTTCAGGGTAAGAGAAATATTTTGTTTCCCTCCATGATTTCAGAACTAGTGAGCCACATACTGTTTAGAAGACATAATGTGTTTCTAACTAGATAGAGGAATGGACAGATAAAATATGCTACTAAAGAGAAATTCTTTCCATGACTGAGATTTTTGGCAGATAGGTTAGGAAAAAGCATCTAGAACAACTTCCAGTTGCTACTTGCAGCTTGGTTTGGTAGTACATGCTCTTCTCCTATGGATGCTCAGTTTAGCAAATACTGAATATGGATTCTGCTGGGATTTAGTAATGCATTAGAAAGTTTTGGCTTTCATCAATGTGGGTTACAGTAGTAAAATAAAACCATTATAGAATTATTTACTAAAAAAGTGTATTTTTGAAAGAAATATGGAATATGTGATTTTTTTTTTTTTTTTGCTGGAATATCAGCAAAAATATTGCTGCTTGTTATTCCAATGCTTATTGGTTTTGTAACATAAATTTAAGATTGTTCCATGTACTTTCTTAGACAACTATGTAAAAGGGAATTTTATGTCTCAAGTTAAGAACACCTTCCAGTCCCTTCATTTTGACAAGCAAGGTATTCTAAAATAAATTGATAAAGTACTTGAATCATTCAGATCATTCTCAACTAAATTTAAAGTTCAAGTGATTAATCAATAATGTAGTAATAGAATTTTAGATGTAAGTTAGACTGATATGGATTTTGTAGCATTAGTGTCATTTTTTGTTAGAGCGAGCATTCACCTTAACCTGTGCATTAAAGCATTTTTCTTTTTAATGCATGTATATCCCAGTAAGTCTTGTTACTTATGGAATCTTATCCGTGGGAAGACAAATGCTCTAAAGCAAGGAATGATTCGTGAGGGTTAGTTAATCTCCACAGCATGATTTATAATCCCATCTTGAGTAGTCAGATACAATATTCCTATGTCCTGAGCAAGGAAGAAATGCAGTGATATTTTACTGTTAGCTCTCTTCATTTCTGTAGCTGGAACAGAGTCTTCCTACAACCTTATTTACATTTTCCTTTGTATGAATTGAAGTACAAAGCAGTGGAACTCTTACAGTGGAATAGATTTTCAACAGCAGAAACAAGGTCCCTTAACAAAACTTGCTGAATGGTTTACACTCTCACAATTATTTTGCAAGTCATATTGTTCTCTTTGTAACTAGATTATTTTTTAATGATTCTGAAATTGAATTAGTCAAGACTAAACAGTAGTTAGTTACTTTTCTGTTTCAGTGGAGGTCCCTGTGGTGGGTTGATCTGGGCTGACCAGACTCCCACTCAGCTGCTCTCCTCAACTGGACAAGGAGACTCATGCATTGAAGTACAGAGACATCCCTTACCATTTACTGTCATGGGCAAAACTCACTCAATCGGGGGGAAAAAATTAATTTGCTAGCAATTAAAATAGAGTAGGACTGTGAGACTGCTGTAGTCAATTGCTCTCCCCAGGTTCTGTTACACTGGATTTCTGACTTAGCAGAGTGACACAATGTATACTGAAAACACAACACTTGCCAGTCACTCATGTCAAAATACCGCAATAGTAACACACAGTTCCAACACAATGCTAATGTATTTCCCATTGCCAGTCTTGTGACACATTCACCCTCCCAACAGTGGGTGTCCCCACATGCCAGGAGGGAATATGGGCTCGAGACAGTTGCTTTCTTCCAAATTGTTTTGCTGATTGTCTGGGTTTTGTCCTTTGCATTGGCTAAAGTAGTGTTCATACTGGTCTGATTAGCTGAGGGAGGAGCTGCCATCTCCGGCCAATCCATGCACTGTGGAGAACTGTTATCTAAAACAAAGGCTGCTCTCTGTTCCCATTGTGCTGAGAAAGTCATCTTCCTTGCCTCATTCTCTGAGCTTCCTGGACACATCCCCTTTGCTTTGCCATGTCTGAGGGGCTCAGCTGTGCCCTCCAGTGAGGCCAGCGAACCCAGCTGGGACCATCTGCTCATTAAATGTTCATTCTCCTCAGTACATCATGTACCATGGAACAGTATGAGTAGGTAATGACTTTGATAGGGAAAATGTGTGCTAACATCTTTACAAACAATTCCAAGGGTGAAGGGATGGGTGTTCACATCTTTGAATGGGGCCTTAGTGCCTCTATGAACTCCAAGCAGCAGGTTTGTCACAGAGCCCAGGCACCTTGGCTCCTGAAACAGACAAGGGGGTCTGCACAAGCCTGAACTTCTGGACTTTGGGGTAAAACAGGAGGTTCAAGGAGGCATGTGGTAGGTGGTTTGGGAAGGCTGTACCTTCCAGTACCTCAGCCCATGGGGAATGGAGGAGGGCAACATGCAGCTGGGAGTTTGGGATAAAAAGAGGATGTGCCATGTGAAACTGAAAGAGAGATGTGTGTGTGGGTGTGTGCCCCTGTGGACTCTCTCCCTTTATTCAAATAATGTTGCAGGACTCCTCTGTCTCCTTTATGGACATTGGCTTTTCATGGTGTGATCTTCTGCACACTTTCTTCACTTTAACCTTATTACTATAGGTTATTTGCAGTTAGAGAGTCAGCAAATTGTATTCAGTTTCCTTCAGATAACTGAGCATTTAAATGTGCCACTCACTAGGTTGGACTTTACTCTGCATGTTCACATCCCCAGCTTGTGCAAGGCACTTGGTATTTTTAAACCACATTGTGCAGTGCAGGGATCTGTGTGAAAGATACCAAAAGAAACTTCTCCTTAAGGAAGAACCCACTCAGCTGTCTGGCAGAAGCTGATTTGATAGCTATGTAAATATGACTTGTTGATCTGTGTTTTGCTTCTTGTGCCTAATGCTCTTATCCATTTATTTTCATCTCAAGCAGTCAGTCTGTCTACACCATAATTGAGATGCTGCCAAATAGAGAATGTTGTTTGTCTGATGTTGTAACTTTATACTGAAGTAGAAATGTTGAATACAAACTGTATTCGTAATTAACACCAAGTATAATTAAGAGTCTTTAGGGAGAATAGCTCCTTTCCAGTGTGCTCAACACTTTCCCTAACAAGGCAACAGGTGGGCAGAGCACTTCTGAGCACATTAGCAGTAAACTGTGACTCCTGCTTTATTTTAAACAGGTGCATCATTGCAGAAAGGTGAAATAGCTTTCAGCTGTCTCTCATACACCTGTGTATGGTAGCTTTGCTCAGGCAGAGAAGCTAGGTCTGTTCTTACTCAAGCCTGCCCAGGAGCTGAAGAACAAGCTCATGTGGACTTGGTTCTGTCACTGTGCTAAATGTAGTTAAAGCTAAACGTAGTTAAAGCCATCACAGAAGGCATGTACCAGAATTATACAAATTCTAATGTTTTCTGTGACTCAAATGCTCTTTGGACCAGCTATGGTACAGACACAATGTACTGTCCCCAAACTCTGCTGTGCTTTAAAGGATGAGTAATTCAAGTCAGTGCTCGTTCAAGCACCATTTTCCATTGCTTGGCAAGTACGTGTTTGTTATGAGGCTTTTATTATTAGATATCTTAGCTAAGATAATGCAATTTCTGTTTATGGATTCAGTTGATTGTGGATTAACTTTATGGGGAAAGGTATCAGGCAGAGGGTGCTGTATTTGTATTTCCACTTTACGAAGAAAAAAATCTGGGATGTTTCTGTACCAACTGTACCAGTATATGTTGTTCACCTTCCATAACCATCATTTACTCCAGGCATCTGTGGAAATAAAATGCCAAACCAAATATTTAGTCATAGGTAATTAAAACAATTCTCATATTCTTTATTTTTTTCTGATATGTCATGTTTATATAATTGTATAAATTTATTGTTCAACTGTGTTATGGAAAGCTCATGAGATAATGAGGTAATGCATGTGGGTGAAAAGCTTGTCTAAGCAGCCTTCATTAGTTTACAAATATCATTTTATTTCTTTGTATGGATGACTTATATTGCAGTTGTAGAAAACAGATTCTTTTACCCAATAAACTTGAAATAATGAGACCTTCAAGTATACGACTTTTAACAAAAGACAAAACAAGGGAAAAAGTAAAACCCTCTCAGACTTGCATAATTGTGATACCTCGCATGAGTGAAGGGTATGCTGTTGTCATCTACAAGGTATTGATGAGATAGGACCATACAAAGCTTTTTTTTTTTTCTTGATTTTTTTCTCCATTTTTGTTATGTTTTAAATTGACTGCAAAAATAAGGTAGCTTACATAAATAGGGAAATTTAGGTTGGATGTTAGGAAAAAGTTTTTTATGGAAATAGTGATAAAGTACTGCAATTGGCTTCCTGGGGAGATGGTGTGGATGTGTTTAAAAAAAGATTGGATGTGGCACACACTGCCATGGTTTAGGTGTGTGGGTGATGTGGTCCCCTAAATTTAAAAGTCATAGGGTAAGGTTTACTTTGAAGATTAACTTATATTAATATAACCCATATATGATAGGTAAATTGCTTTGGAGGCTTTTTTATTAAATAGTTCGTTTTATTTTTTGAAATGAAGCTACCTTTGGCCTCCCTTTAATAAATAACTGCAATGAAGTGAATATCTGACAATAATAAATTACATCAGTAAAAAGAGCTGCTATTAGTCTCTGACTCACAAAAGCCAAATTAATTCCCTCAGCCTAAGCCTGATCCTTATACTGAGCAGTGTAATCAGAATTATTTTGATAGCTTGAGCTTCCACTATGAATCGTTGCCTAAGTGAAATTCTAGTCACTAATCACTGAACCATTCACTGTGCAGGTTGCATATGGCTTTGTTAGCAATTACATTTATTTTAAATTGAGAGAATTACTTGGAAACACTGTTCACTGAAGATTTAAACAGACCAGAGCAATTAAGTATTAGTTGCCAAAGGCCTTCTGTTACAATTATCGGATGGTACTTTCACTATAAATGTTCATGTACCTGATCCTGATCACTGGAGATTCCTGACTGAGTCTAATAAACATTCACAATTTCTCACTAATACCAGTATGAGCACTTAAAAAGAAAACAAACAAAACCAAAACAACAACAACAAAAAAAAAAAAACAAACAAAAAAAAAACAAAAAAAAAAAAAACAACAACAAAACCCCCCAAAAAACTAACCAAAAAACCCAAAAAAAATGAAAGAGGAAGAAAAGTCTTAAGTTCAGAAAGCTGATGAAGAGTGTTCAGGAATGGTTTCTTCCAGGCACTCCAATAGTAGAAACCCCATGTGATCTCTTTCTATTTCCATCCGATGGAGTCCCTAAGCAAGGTCAAGTGGCTGTAGTGTCTGCCATTATTAACTGTGACTCCCTCAGTATAAGGAAACTGTAGCTACTGTAAGTTATTGGTTCTCCAAATTTTCCAAAACAGTCCTAATATATTTATTACAGACATATAATGGACTCAGAGATCCCTTGAGTCTCTTACTGTGCCCCCATTGAAATGGCTTCTTTTCAAAACCATGAAAAAAAGAGAAGGCAGGCTGAACTCAGTGGAGGGGAAAGGATGTGGTGGCACAGCAGAAGCTGTCGAGACCACTGCCTTCCCAAGAGAGTCTCCTCTAGGAAAGAGATAGCTCAATGAGCACTAACTGCTCGCGCTACCAATGGTGATTGCAGGTCGATGGAAAAAGCAGGTGGGAGGGGTTCTTCTTTTGGAGTTCCAGGGGTGGTTTGTCAGCCAACACATTGAAGGGGTCCAGGGACAGAAGAAAAAGAAACACAAGAGGATCCAGAGTTTTAAATCTGACAAGGGAGGTGGAGCACCAGGTCTGAGGGCCAAGGGGTAGAGGGAACGAGGGTGGTGCGAAGGCAGGGATACAGGGGAGAAACCAACTGGGATCCCGGGGAGAGCAGTAAGGAATGGGGACCAATGGGGAGAGCAGGAGAGAGGAACATTCTAGAACTGGGGAGGAGAACAGGTGTGATGTAACCTGGGTCATAAATATATGATTGCAAGGAACTGTGGGAGAGCACCTTTTCTCCTCACTCTGACCTAAAGGGGTATTACCTCCCAAGGCGTCCCTGCCTTCACATCTCCCTCTATGTCCCGGGATGCAACAAAAGGAGATAACGATGGAATATTTAAGCAATTCGTTTGACCAATAACAGCCAATACAACTTCCACAGTAACAACTGTTAAACTCACCATTTAAATATTTTAGTCAAAAATTATTCATTCACAGCCTATGTATGCTGGTTTAGACTGGGCTGGAGTTAATTTTCTTGACAGTGGCTGGTACGATGCTGTGTCTTGGATTTGTGCTGAACACCAGCTTGGTAATACAAAGGTGTTTTTGTTATCCTGATCAGGGCTTGCACAGAGACAAGGCCTTTTCTTCTTTTCACAGCGCCACTCTGGTGAGAAAGTTCAGAGTGCTTGAGAGCTTGGGAGGAGACGCAGCCAGGACAGGTGACCCAAACTTACCAAAGGGATACTCCAGACTGTATGAAATCATGGGCAGTATATAATGTGGGGGAAGAAACAGGAGAGGAGGGGACATTTAAATTGATGGCATTTGTCTTCTTAAGTCACTGTTACACGTGAGGAGGCCCTGCTCTCTTTGGAATGGCTGAACACCTGCCTGCCCATGGCAAGTGGTGAATGAATGCCTTGTTATCTTTGCTTGCATGTGCAGCTTTTGCTTACCCTATTAAACTGTCTTTATTTTAAATCATGCTTTTTCTACCTTTCAGTCTTCCAGTTCTCTCCCTAATCCCACTGGTGGAGTGAGTAAGTGACTGTGTGGGGCTTGGCTGCTGGCTGGGGATGAACCACGACAATACGTCAGTAGGGACATTGGGCTGTTATGGTTTTACTTCCAGTAATTCTTTAAGTGGAATAAAGCCACAGACTAGATGTGAGGTGAGGTGTCATCTTTGACTAAAAAGAATTAGGAGCTAGCACTATTGTATTTGTAGACTATACCAGATTCACTGTAGCAAATTTAAATTACTAATTTCCATTCTAACAAATATTGAAGCAGTTTAAGTTATATTTAACAATTGCTCTGTAATTATAGAGTGGAAAATATGGCTATAATTGCATTTTATAAATGTTATTAGCTATAAATCCTGAAATCTAAATATATGCAGCCAGCACATTGCTTTTATTTCCAGCTATAGGATGAAGAAAAGCTTGAGAAATGTACTTCTAGGGGAAATAATATATATTAGAAAGCCATCCATTTAGAAATTTTTGGCCAAAAGTACATTAGTAATGCATTGGATAGCATTCAGGGAGATTCTAAATTCAGTAATTGAAACACAAATTATGCATGCTTATTATTTATGAAATTTTAAGTATTGCTTAAATACGTCAGAAAATGTAAATGGCATTTAAAACAATTAATTATTCAGAATGGTGAAAATGGAAAAGCTAGCAAAGCACTTTACCATCCCTGAAGTGAAACTAAATAAATTGAGAAGACTCTAATTTCTTATGCTCTTTAGGCTTAATGTAGCAGCCTAAGTTCTTTGGGTGAACAACTAGGTGTAATTCTGAAGTATGCAAAGTACGCCATGACGTCTTTTCTTGTTTATGATGAAGAATTCTTAGAATGTATTTGAATTGGATCACCAAGGCATTTTACTCTTTTGTCTTCTCTTAGAGGAAGAGACTTTATTTTAACTAATAGTGTTATAAAATGGGGAAGGTGGAAGATGTGGGTGGGGAGCAGGGCTTGAAAGGAAATATCACTTGTTTTGAAGCAAATTCATCATTATCTCTTTTCCTCTTCCCCTTCTTCCACTCCTGAAATACAGATACTAAAGAGGTTGTGAAATTAGAAGAACACTTGACACCTTTTGATAACACTACCTTTAAATAGCCATTAATACCAACATAGTGAGGAGGGAGATTCAGGCCCAATATGTTAACATCTCTAGGAATATACCAACATTGCTGTTATTTAAAGTGATTTTCTTAAGATTTCAGGACTAATAGTCCTAAATAGCTTTAGAGTTCTTTTGCCTCAAATCTATACTATTGTATTTTTTTTTTTTTTCCTTCGGGGCAAGTAAAATATCTATAGAGTTCAGGAAAGTCAGGGAAATGATCTTAGTAAGTCATCAGAGGATTTAATGTAATATCTCATAGACAGTGACATGAGGATAGTCCAAGAGTTAATCAGATTTATAAATGGGGAAATTAGGAGGATAATGAACTGATAAATCAGTAATAAACCTATTCTAAAGAGTAAGACATTTTTGGCTCTCTTCATTAAGATTTGTATCTCCTAAAGGAAAAGAGATTCCTTAATGCTAAGCCTTCTAGAAGTCACTGTGACCTATTTCTGAGAATAAAATAAAAAAGATAAACTTTCTTTTTAAATTCATAGGTAGGACAGAGAAGTCACAAAGGGAATATAAACTTATTTTCTGCAGATAGCTCTCATGCTGTTTTAAAAAAAGGTAAATGGGCTAGGACTCCCATTGATTCAAATATCAAATCCCACTATAATGGGCATTCTTGAAGTTTCCGTGATCCAGTAAAGGATAAATTCTAAAGAAAAACATTAATCCTGTAGATGGATACATCACATTATCAACTTGTATGCTAATGTGAGCTCATTGCCTAATTTTTCTGAGCCCAAAATATATATTAATATTTCTAGCCTATTACTTTCCTCATGGAAACTCTCAAAGATGTATTGAAACATTATTAAAAAGCATTAGCAAAATTTTGCAAGTTTTCTGTATGGGGAGAATGTGCTTTGACATAATATAATTCAGAATATGGTCTGGATCCCTCTGCAGGAAGTAAAAAGTTCCTGAAGACTTATGCAGGCAGGATTCATTTGAAAATATTAGCCCTCATATTTGCAAGTCTAACTTAAGGACTTTCTTCCTTCTTAATTTCTAATATATGTGTGATAATCAGTTTTATTTGTTGAGTAATTCTGCCAATAATAATGGAACTGTGGATGTAATGATCCAGGAAATCACCTGTGGTGCTGTCTTCTTTATCTTCCTGCAATCACCTACTGATCTAAGTGCTCAAGGTACTGGTAACTTTAAGCTGACTGGGAAAAAAAAATGTATAGAAAAAATTTATGTAACCACCTCAGACAATTTTTCTTCAAAAGAAGAAAAAACTAAGTGTCGGATTTCCATTGAGTTCGGAAGCTGGCCTGTTGTCTGTATTCAAAACATAAAATGAAATTAGAATTTACAGTATAACACAGTATGTAATGAATTTAAATTAATTATGAAATTTTAATAGACTGGTTAACTAATTTTTCAGGTTTGCATTCAGACCAGTTAGAAGCCTGAGTTTTAGCCTGCTGATTGAAACCAAAATTAGCAGCATGTAACTGGGATTCAATATCAAAATCCAATCAGAAAATCTACTGAAATCTAAAAAAAAATATAGTTTTCTAAAATAGTATTATATAATAAGTACATTTTTTGGTGAAATTAAAAAAACAAAATGTAATTGTTCTCAATGTCAAAGAGATATTTTGCAGCTAAACAAAATGCTTGCAAGACAGGCTTTATTTTGACCCTGGACTGATGTCATTATTTTGGGTCTGGAGTTAAAGAGCCAAACATTTTCTCTGGGACTATAGAATAACACTGATATTTGAATGTCTTTTGTGATCCAGTTTTTAATAAGAGTTTATTTTAAATAATAAAAAAGAACATGACTTGATAATTCATCACTTCTTGATTATTTTTTCCACTACCATTATTTTGTATTTACTAGTTTACTTTTTTCTAACAGTGAAAATAAATACTCTACTTAGTTCTGAAAATTTTATGCTGTACTGTTCTCTGCACTTTACAATAAAATGGTTATTTTATCTAATAAAATATTCTCTTTTCTTTGTAATACTGCCCTCTGTTCCCCTTTGCCTATAAGTTTATTTTCCCTCACCTAGGATTCCTCAAGTGAAGAAATTGTGTAACTCCTACTTTACTGTAAATATACCTCCACCATTGCAGAAAAGTTGCTTATCCCTTATCAAAGACTTAATGGAGGTTTATGAGATATGCAACTAAATGATGGAGACAAAATCACTGATAAATACATTTCATAAACACAGATCTTTCATGGAAGTTAGTTTGAATAGTGATGATGTTTCTTAAAAAGTTGTCTGGAGCTATTTCAAAAATTCCATTTGTTTGCTCACCCTCCATTGCCCTTTAACAACTGAGTAGTAGAGCCCAAGTGGTCCATCCCACAGGCACCTTTCAGCAGAGCAGAAGTGCAGTGAGAATCATGCTGGAGAAACACAGTGGTGTGGCTGAAGATGCACACTCAACCTCATAAATTTCCAGAGGTAGTGGTGGAGGGAGTGATTTGGTGTCTACTTTCCTTTTAGTTCTGCTCCTCCTCTTTTTCCATAAACCCGGCACTATTTGATGAGTGGGTTTAAAAGTCAGTTAAGTAGGAAAGCATGAAGCAGTCCAACAGAGAGGAAAAGGAGCTGTGCAAGAGTATTTTCTGGTCACACACCTAGTTCCACTCTCCAAACTGTGCATGCACCATGCAGAATTGATGACCTGTGTGATAAAACAGAAAGCTCCTTCTGATTCAGCTTACAGAGTTTCCAACCTGTATAATTACCTGAGAAAATTATATAAATTGCATATGACTTTATATGCAGGAAGTCAATATTATTGGTGTTGGAAGAGTAGCAGGAGGATTAATTCATAGTGTCATTACTGAAAGATGAGAGGGGTCTGGTAAAAAACCTTGAGGCATCAGATAACATCATTATTTCCATGTGAATACATTATAATAGTCCATATCTGGCTGGTTTTTAGCACAGTCTGCAATATAAGAGTGCATTTTGTTATCTCTATTCCATGAGATATCTGAGGCAAATGTAGGGTTTTTTTTCACTTTTTCCTTGCTAAGAAGTTAAAAAACCCCACCCTATCTAACTTTTGTGGAGATTTGGGTTCAGACCTGTTGAAAAAGCCCAAGTCTTCTTTGTTGTGAAACATATAAGCAGAGTTTCAGGAAGCTGGGGAAAGGACTTGCTGTATTCTTCTCTTGCCAGGAATGCATGGATGTGGCTGCATATTCAGCCAGTCTCACCTACTCTTCCTTTCATTTTCAAAAGCAACATTCAGGCCAGAAGCTAACAGAAGACCTCACAGGTTGTGCAGGATGCCCGTCAGAACAACATAGCGCAGTGTGACCAACGTATGACACTTGTGGTTTTCTGTCTTTCTGCTGGGAGCACATGAGCTGCATGTGAAAATATTTGTACAGAGTGGAAATAGAAATACTGAGGTGGGTTTTATTTGAGAAAAGAGATGGAAGAAAAAAATGGTAACAAAGGCTTGTCCTCAACTGCAGGTGACATTGTGAATGTCAAAAGCTGTGGGTCTTATTTCCTCAGCTAATAAAGGGATAATATTCATTTTCTTAATAACACTGTTGATGTTTACTTTGTTGATTAAATAAAGCTTCTACACAGTCTCTAACAGAAGCTGTTCCTGAAATGAGTACAGTTAGAGTTATGGATGCAGGGGAAGCATAGGGGTGTGGGAACTCTACTTCTGAGCAGTACTAGACCTTAGTTTTGGTATTGCTCATATTTTTTTGTGTAACTACAAATGTACTCCAAGACTACGATAAAATTCCTGACCCTAGTTCTAGTGAAGGTCATTCACTGCTGAAATGTGTGAACATCAACACTTCCCTCATTCCCTCGAGTTTGAGCCACATCAGAAGATTTTGAAAGGAGCTTTTCACTTTGGGGTTCTTGCAAAATTAAATCCACAGGATTAAATCCATGGAGTGAACTGTTACATCTATGGGTTTCTTTCAAATTAGAGTTTTTGGCAAAGAGGCTGCAGTGCCAGCTCATATTTTTGTTTTATCATCTAAGATATTAACTGGAATTTATCAGAGTTTTTCCACTATCTGAACAGACAGGGTCATCTGATCTGCAAATAATTAGAAAGCAGGTGTTGCTTTTTCTCCAGTTCTCTTAAGATCATAAAATAGTTGTACTACGGGAAGGATGTGAATCTTTTTACCATGCATTGAATAAATTAAGGATTTTAAACCTAAAGAACTTTGTTGCTTATCCCAAATAGAATTTTTTTTTTCTCACAGACCTTAGTAAGAATCTCATGATATTTTTTTTTAATTGAATAAATCCTTAAGGGGTCTAGTATATATCTCATCATCTGCCAAATACCTCACTTTTTCAGCCAGGGAATTCACAGTGATTCTCTATTCCTAAAGTTATTACACCTGGGGCTGGAAATGCTGTTGGGAACATGGAAAGGCCCAGCTCATAAAAATGCATGCCAAGCTTATACATAGAGTTTGTTAGGCTGAAGTTCATCAAGGTCTCTACAGTGCAAGAATTCAGTACTCTAAAAGCAAGAGATCTGAACCAGAGGGAGAGAAAAATGCTAAATACTCCTACTTCTCCAGAGTGGCAACTATCATTGAAAATGCCTGCTTGCCTCAAAGGTTAAGCTGAAATCACCTAGCTTAAGTTTTTATCCAGGACAAGATTTACCAAAATTGAAATACTACTGGCTCCAAAAAAGTTCTATACCATATTGGCAACACAGAAATATTTATTAAGAAGAGAATTGTGCCCCTAGGTTTGCACATTTCCATTTCATACAGTTAATGCACTTCCTCAAGAAACATTTTATTGTGATGACAAACTGAAAATAACTGAAAGGAAAATTTGAGAAATATAATGAAAATGATCCTTACTCAGAGGAAATAAAATACATGTACTGTATAATCTCATTGCATTTGTTGTTTCAAATTATGTAAATACTCTATTGTCTGACTTCAGATATATTTATGTGTTTAAATTACTCATTTTTCACTGTTCACCTTAGGGGAATCAGAAGTTGCAATTGAGGAAGAAGGAAGCAAAATACACACACACAAATATAAAAAATTCTTAGTTTGAATCTAAAGTAAAGACTCGGGAAATACAAACATCCCAGTCATATAAATTGCTAAAACATCCTGATCAGCTTTTTTGATAGCTCTTCAAAATGTGTACTCTTTTCCAATAGAAACCTGTTGTTTTTAAAAATAATATGAATATTCACTAGATTTTTTTGATCCTTAACTGTGAAAATAGTGTGTGATATTGCTTGTGAACTTCTTTGGAACAAGATGAAAATATTTTTTTCATGAAGTTATTATTAAAAATATTATTTTTAATGCCAGGGAAGTTAGTTTTTAAGATACAAAAAACTTAATGATTGCAGAGAGAAATAGGTTATTTTACTATGAGTATGTACATTTATTAAAAAAAAACCAAAACAAAACCAAAACAAAAGTAACAAAATTCCAAACCCACAACTACCTCAAATATATGTTAATAAAATATCTAGGTTAAGAACCATGATCAGAAGGCAGGAACAGGAACAATAATTAATCTTAAATATCCTAGCCTGTGCTTTATGATTTGGGGAGCCCTACTAGCATGCACACATGTTTTCAGACAGCAGAGAGTTTTTTTCTTTTTTTCTGGAATTAGCAATATAAAACTTTTCAGTAAATGGTAATTGATTTCATTGACTGGGAGTGTGAAGAGTGGCACATTTCCAGGCCCTGACAGGCCTTGGTTGCTCACATGTTTATCTAAATACTCCACAGCAAAATATGAGTTATTGTAAACCAATTTCATCTCCTCTTGAAGACAATGCACATTAGTTGCCCAGAAGGATAAATGGAAGAGTTGGTTCCATTCTTCTTGTGTGCCAGATTGGGGTGGTACAAGTAGCTGAAGTGAGAAGTGGAAAATAGGCATCAGTCTTTTTTTTTTTTTTTTTGACAGGCAGGAGCTCAGGCCCAGTACAAAGCACTCTGAAGAAAACATTAACCTCAGGATCCTGGCAGACCATTCAAGTTAATTCTGAACTATGTAGTGTTGTTTCCGGCAAAGAGCTGATAAGAAAAGCTTCTTGAGTGCTGCATCATAATTTGCCATGGATGTATTTCTAACACCCCAGCATTAACTGTTACATTATTTTGAGAAAATGACACCAGCAGCTTCAGCATTCTACATCTGTGTATTTCAAGTTTCATAACATACATACCCAACTTCAAATATCTTTTTAATTATATTTTTTTCCTTTTATTTTTAAAGCCAATGAGCTTAAGAACACCAAAACACCAGTATTTTTGAAACACAGTAGAAAACACTGTTGGAAATAAAGTTAATATTTAAAATGCTGTCTAGAAAGGATTTGGAATACCTTCTGATTTTTTGAATTTGAGGCCAGCATTTTCATTCACAATTGGGATAGCTGCAACTACATAATAGTCCTTATCTCTTACACTGGAGAGATGGACTTAGTGTGGGAAATCACATGCTTCCTAACTGAAAGATGGTGATTTTCCTTTCAAAAGTTACTAGAGTTTCTTATTTTGGGAGGCCTGGAAATAAAATAGTAGGGGCAGAAAATAAAGAGAAATATGTATGATTGAGTGAATATAAGGATGTGAGGGTAAATTCTTATGTAAACAAATCTTGAAATTAATCTTACTTTTGTCCTCATCACTACATCTCCAGTTTTTGCTGACAAGAAACAAAATAGTGATCTAAATTATCACATATTGGAGATATTTTAAGTATCCTCGTTTGTTATTTAGAAATATTCAATATAGAATTTTTTCCAAGGACAGTACCTAAGAGAGCTGTTCTTATGGAGCTGCCTTGGGAGAGTTTTATCAAAACTTGACTACATAAGAAAGCACATCCCAGGAAGCTGAGTTGGTTCATTCAATAAACCCACCCATAGAACCCATATGAAGAAGACTAAAAAAAATTCTTTAACTGACTTCATCCTCTCCCATGTAGTGTAATGGAAATTAAATAAACAAATTCTTTACAGACAAAGTAAACAAAATGTGAAACAGTTCAACAAAATGTAAAAATTGAAAGTTATTGCTTCGTTGTAGAAAGAGACTTCTTTGTATTCAGTACAACAAACATAATAAAGACAATAGTTTAAAATCACCTAATATCAGTGTTAACAGAATAGTTACTAGAAGTACTTTTTATCATAGAATCGTTAAGCTTGGAAAAGTCCTCCAAGATCATCAAGTCTGGCCTTTGAATAGTCCTAATCCCACTAAAGCATAGGACTAAATACCAGGACCAGTCATTTTTTGAACACTTCCATGGAGAGTGACTCAACTGGCAAACCTGCTCAAATGCTTAACCACTCCTTCAGTGAAGAAATTTTTCTCATATTCAACCTTTCTTCTCATTCCTTTTGTATTATAACAAAAATATAGGGTTTTTTTCCCCTAATAATTTCTATGGCAAGTATCTCTCTAGTCAGCTGTGAGTAGATAAACATTTGCATTTATTTATAAGTCTGTCTTTCACATCTAGCTATAAATATTTTATTGGTGTGCTATCTGATTGCATTACTTTATTAAAAATTACGGAACCTCAATGTAATTTTTGTGCAAGAAGATCTGCATAGGACAATGCAGCAGAATGTTTGAGGGAATTTTTTCTTCTGATTTTCTTAGGTTAGGATGCAATTTAATGTGTTCTTTCTGTATGGCATTCATGGAAAAGTACTTTGTTCCCCAACGGTGTTTAAGACTATATATATATTAACCTTTTGATATATGCTGTAATATGTTTGGGAAGGATAAAACAGTCTTTGCATTATTCAAAGCATATGAAATTACTTGTATTAGAATTATGTATCATGAAGAAGGGAACAAAACTTAGAGGATAGAGGGAAATTTGATGATTCTTGGGGCAATGTGTTGGTGCAGGATTTAATTCTGCTGAATCCACATAATTTTACTTGCAAAGTGGGAGAGTCAGTAGTCTCCCTAAATTCTGCTTAAATCAGTAATGTAATCCTGACTCAACAAGTGAAACTGTTTAAAAGCAAATAAACCAGATTGTTTCACTGTTTTTAAAATGCAAATTTCACTGTGATTAAGTGCATGTTACCTGAGAAGAAAGCAAGGAGAAATTATTTTTAGAATGGGAAAGTATAAACTGAAGTTCACTCAAACTTTATTTCAAAGCAAAATATTTGGAGCCCATGTTCATAGGACATTCCAGCATAGCATCCCAGGGCAAATCTTTCCAGAACTACATCTGTGAGATGTGTTTCAGGGTGTGCTGCTTTTAAAGTGATCCTGGAATTTGTAGTTGGATCTGACACAGAAACTTACTTCTGTTGCTAGTTTACATTGGTCTCTGTCTCACATAAAGGAGGAGAAGCAGCAGTGGAAGCGTGGAGACAGTGCTTGGGATATGGCTTTGGAAGTGTTTGGGGGTCTAAATCGAGTGTTTCCTCTGCATGTCTACAATACTGTATAAATTTTTTTATAGAATTAAAGTAATACCTCAGGCAGGCCTAGAATTTTTTTTTTTAAAACAAGATTTCAACATCAGATTTTTATATCTGAAAGTGTAAACTGGTGCCAAAACATCCACATTCACTGTGATCTGCTAGAAGTTAACTCATTCACATATCTGTTCAAGCGGCTTTTTAATTAAAGACCTCATTTATGCCACAGGCTACATAGTACAGTTTGATGTTATTCTCTTACAGAAAGCTGTTTCATGTTAGTCTAACCTCCAATTAACCTAAATATTTCAGCTTGCAGTGTGCATTCATGGAGTATATTTCCTATTTCTCTTTGTCCACAGACACAACATGATAAAGAGGAAATCAGAGGAGGAGCAACTTCAACAACATTAAAACTAGTGCCACTTGCCCTGACTCATCATATTTGACAGTCATCGGTATTCCTATACCAGTGTGGGGTGGATTCCAATTCATACTGCTAGACTTTATCTTAAACTATCTCAGTCATGCCTCAAAGGCTTAATCTACAGATATCTAATGAAGTTTGGGGGTTTTTTTCCTCAATTTAAGGGGAGGAGAAATTCTCATATGTAGGTATAGAGAACTTGGTAACATTTTACCAAGCAAACTCCAACAGAACCCTTATGTACAAATGCAAGAAGTCATCTACAGTCGGGGATGTTACAAGGAAGTTTCTGCAGAGTTTGGAGCTGGGTCATGTGCATCGCATTTATTGCTGAGTTTTCAACCATAGAGTCCAAAGCTCTTACAAGCTAAAAAAGATTTGTTATTTCCACTTTGCAGTGAAGATAGTATAATATCAGGCATGTAAAAATTGGAGTAAGTGACAGTCGTGGAGATTTGTAAGACTTTTAGCTAGTTAAAGTAATTACAGTTTCATAGATGTTAACCAGGACACAAGGATAAATTCCTCCATTTAACAACCAAATAACATTCAGAGAAGAAGAAAAGAGAGGCCTGAATAATTAATTATGCATGCAAACTTTGTTTCAGCAAAAGTAGCTTGTCAGGTAGTGCTAATGTGAGGGATGCTTGACCTAGAGATATTCTAATCTTTCAGTAAAATTGAAAACAATTTTCATGTGTCTTTTGCCCCTCCCCCCCTTTCTTTTTCAACTCATAAGTTCTTCATCTGAAACAACTGGGAAGAAAGAAAGACACAATTTTGTACATGAAACATAACCATGGGCTGTATTCTCAGTCTTACCATTCAGCAAGTCAGAGAGGTTAGTTTTTCAGCCAACTGAAACATTGATTTTCATTTAAATCTTAATCTCAGCAGTGTTTTGCTATGTCATTGGCATTTGTGTTCTACATCAGGGGATTAATGGCCACAGAATAGAAAAGGCAGTTAAGATATATTTTGTGTCAGAAAATGTTAAATAATGCAAAGCACCAGATTAGAATACAGATATTTTTGATAATTGATATATTGCCTTCACCATCTTGCTAAGTGATAATTCTTCTGATGAAGTATTCATCAGCACACAGAGCTGTAGTGTACATGCAGTACTGACTTCTCTTAGTAGTTAAACATAATGAATTTCTCCTTGCTTCTTCTCCCTGTAATTTAAAGTTCTGGATAAGAAATGAAAAGTATTCTTTTTAGCTTAAATTTCATTTTAAAAAAACTAGAGGAATTTTTTTTTGTCAGTTTGGAGAAAAAATGGTTCAAATATCTTTGTCAATTACTACATGGGAAGCAATTAGTAATAATGAAGACTGTTTTTCTGTATACTAGGAAGACTGACTTGACAGTGTTTTTGTATAACGGATGCTAATATCTGCCTTTCCTTGTCTTCTTTTCTAAAGAAGGTATCTAGGGAGAGGTGGACAAAGTGAAAAGTGGAAAAGTGAGGCAAAAAGGCAACATACTTAAAAGTAAGAAAAAAGTTTCCCAGAATACAGCACCAGAAAAATACAGACCATTTGCATTGTTCGTTTTTTGAATAAATGTTACTTTTTATAGAACAGCATGCAGCTGTGAATGTCATTAGTTTTAAACTTAAGGAATTATTGAGCACAATCTTAATGCAACAAAAGCATCCAGTGAGTAATATCTCTTGTATAGACTGTACAATGCTTTTAAAATCTGTTTAAAAAACCAAAACAAACAAACAAAAATTTAGATTGATGCACAGTGAAGATATCCTTTTCTAACTGGGTCCATGCACAGCTAGCAGGTATAGAAATGTAGCCTTTATAAAAAATTTAAAGTAAACATCCAAAGTCCAAACTGTAAAACAGATGAAATACAGACTTTAAGGAATCTGGGGAGTCTGATATGTTTTCTGTCCTTCTTCATACAATAATTCCTTCAAAATAATTACAGTCTTTTCATTTCTACCTTTGTAGTTCTTCCTTTACAAGCCAATACAAGAATGTACAACACACAATTGTCTTGTATAAATTCACCTAATCTCTACCTGAATAGAGATTTGCACCTCCATGGAAAGTAACTAATTTTGTTGTAGTCCCAAAGACTGAATTGCAGAATTTGACAAAATATGTAGTAAGGTTTATAAAGAAAAAATACTACTATAAAAACTACACTCCACTTCCCAAAAAACCAAGCCAAGCCACCCAACCAACAAAACAAACAAACAAAACCCAAATAAAACCATTCAAAATCGTGTACTGAGAAAATTTATTAGATAAAATACTAAGAAAGATGGACATATGTCATCTGGTGACATATGCATTGTACCACTGGTTCGTATAAGAATACATATCAATTCCAAAATATAGTATTGAAAGTGTTAGGAGGTTGAGTGAGTATGTTTATCATACATGTCAATATTTTTAACATTTTGAAATAGATAATTTATCATTTTAGGTCCATTTCCACAAGCTACAGGTATAAGCTGCAAATTTCTGATGGTAGTAATAAAAAGAAACCTTACCCCATGGAAAGAATTCTCTTTGTGTGCTACCTGGGAATTAATTTCAAGTCACACTTGGAGTATTTGGCATTCATATGTTCATTAATACTGCTCTCTATGCTCATATATATATAGTTCTGTATGACTGTGTCTGAGGTATCTAACTCCAGGTATCTGCAAGAGCTCAAAACAGTTGGAAAATGGGCAAGAATTTGGTAGAGAATAAAAGTCTCATTGTCAGAAATAGATCAATATGCAGCATATTTCTCTGCTCCGGCTGAACATATGGGAGCTTATGAGTGGGATTTTTATCCACTTGCTATTAAAAGAACAAACAAAACAGACCGTAAAAGATAATAGCCTGTGCCCCATTGCTGCCACATCTCTTTTGATTAATGTACTTAATGCAAGCTGCCCAGTTCCAACATGTGCCACTTCCATAGTTGCCTGATTTTTTTTACTGTCTTAGTCTAAGATGTCTCAAGAAATCTTTCAGCCTGACTAGCTTGGGATGAAATTTTATTGGTTTTATCTCTTTCTAGCAAAGACAGTGAAAGAATTGTGCTGTTTAAAAAGCTGAAAAATGTTGGCTACACTGTTAATCACAATGAGCAAGGAATTCACTGTTAGAAGGTCTGTAATCTAAGTTTTTCACTTCTCTGGGTATTAGTGAGACTTTGATTTGATGTATTTTTGTTTAAAATTTCTTCGTGTTCCAAAAAAGTGGGCAGAAACTCTTGTGGAATCTGGAAATAAGGCAAGATCATAAATTGAGTTAGCATCTTCAGACATAGCTACTTTTCCTTGTTCCACAGGTTAGAAATGCAGAAAATTGGTCACTTCTTTCTCCTGTGTCCTCCTTTTAGACTTGAACCACCGTCCACCTGTGTTTTATTATTTTTTTTAGAATTTTGAATCTTTATGGCCTTGATCTTTATCATCTTTATTAAGATTTCAAATCTAGTGGGTATTTGGTTTAATTAAAATATTGCAACAGAGCTGTATGGTCTTATTATAGATGCTATGAGTTGAAGACTAATTAACTTAATACCTAAAGATCTAATGATGTGATATTATTTTCATTTGCACTTCTTTTGATAATCTTTATTGCTTGGGATCACTACATTTGGAAATTCACTGCAGAGTTTAAAAGGGTAACAGGCTTTTTCATTTAAATTAAACCAAGAAACCCCCACTTAGATCAGCAGGGCTTGATACTGTTTGGTTCTAACCCTCCTCATAATTTTATTCAGCTGTTGACACTGTGGAAGAAAACCAAAATCCAGCAATAGAGCCAGATCCTCACATGGCAAATCTCTTCAAACAGTACCGATTGAATGTCTGCTTCAAAGGTTATGAATGTTATCAGATTTGTAAAATTATATTTCCAGCTGTTTGGGGCTTAGTATTTCCAGTAAGGTAAATCTTACAAGAATTAGTAATTTCTAATCCTTAGTAGGTAAAAAGAATCTTATGAGTTGTGTTTATTGATTATCTAATTGGAGCTACTAGCAGTAAGATTATTGGTTTCAAAGAAAAGATAAACAAATGGCTATGCATTTCTGCAGAGATGCAGTGATTACCTCTAGCAGTGTTTACAGAGGGTGGGATGATAATGTGTGGTGGCTGATGCCATCTACCTTCTGCAGTCTAACTGGGTGCAACTGAGGCCAGAAGCTTGACGCAGCAGTGCCAGCTACTGTGACGGTGGCTGTCACTTGTTTGCAATGCAAAGTTTCCTAGCTTTTCTAGCCTGGAGATGACTTTCCCACTGAGCTAAACAGTCTGCAAACTGTCTTAAAGTTTATCCTTACCGTGAGAAATTTTGAAAGCCAGACACAGACAAAGACAAGAAATTAAAAAAAGATTATTTGTATGATCATCTGAAGCCAGCTACCACTTGTTTAGCCATTGCTAAGATCTTTATAAGCTTTACATCAAGAAAAGTTTTCATGGAGAGGTTTGAAGAAGGATTGGGAATTGCCTTTATGGAAAGATCTTATGAGGGTCAGAGCACATATAAAGGTAGAAAATCACATATTAGAAAAATGTAGTGAACAGATAATGAGGGCTAAAATTGTTGGCTGATCGGAAATTGTTATGAGGAAATATCTAAGCACTTAGTTCTCAGGGGAACCAGCATTTTTTAATACAAGGCTGTTATTCATCTGCCCTATACTTTTAAGATCATCATCAACCTCTGGGAATAATGTGGGGTGTTAGATTATTCTTTCTCACCCTCTTTCTGTTTGACACTTACTCTTGATAATCTGCCAGTAAAGCTTCTTGGGCAATATTCCTTTGGGACCCTGAAAAAGATTAATCTCTGATATGAATAAAATCTGCAATATTTCATATATTGTGGGGTGGTGGTTGGCACTTGTCTGTTTGTTCTTTTCCTTTAAAGAGGAGAGTCTGGGTCAGCTGAAATCTTGGTGGGAGGCAGAGGTTGCTCAGTTCTGTGGGAATAGCTGAGTTTAGCTGGGCAGAAACTGTGTTTCAGCCTGAGTGTGTTGGTAAGAGGTGGGAAGAGTCAATATGATGAAAATTATCAACTAACTCTGCAACTTGATTAGCACCACAGATTCATAGAATAGTTTAGGTTGGAAGGGACCTTTAAAGGTCATCTAGTCCAACTTCCTGTGCACTGAGCAGGAACATCATCAAGTAGAACAAGTGTGACTCTACCTTTTTTTAATGTACAGCCACACCTCTCATCCTATTGCAGCAGACACAACAAAAAATATATCTCATCATTCTCACAGGCCTTCTTTAAGTACTAAAAGGCTGCAAAAATATTCTCCTATGAGCCTTTTCTTCCCCAGGCTGAAGAACCCAAATCCTCTCAACCTGTCTGCATAGGAATGTTTCTCCAGCCCACTCACTATCTTTGTGGCCCTTCTCTGGACTTGCTGAAACAGGTCCACCTCCTTGGGGACCCTGGAGCTGGAAGAGATACTCCAGGTGAGGAGTATCACTGGTGAGGTCCTCCAGGTGAGGACCATCACTGGTCTGCACTTGGACACCAAGCCATTGACCATAACTCACTGAGAAAGATCAACCATTCCATTACTTATCCACAGAATAGTCCATAAATCAAATCCATATATCTCCAATTTAGAGAGAAGGCTTTTGTGAGGAACAAAGGCCTTACAGAAGTCCAGACAGATGAAATCAGTAGTTGTTCTGGACTCAAAGATCCCAAGGGTCTTTTCTAATCTAAATGATTCCACGATTCCCTTGTTACCTGATGCAGACATCCATCATAGAAGGCCACTAGGTTGGTCAGGCAGGACTTGCCCTTGGTGTAACTGTGCTGGCTCTCTCAAATCACCTCCCCATCCTCCACATGCCTTAGAGTAGCTTCTAGGAGGTTCTGTTCCATGATCTTCATAGGCACAGAGAAGAGGCTGATAGGTTGGTAGTTCCTGGGGTCCTCCTTTCTAACTTTTTTTAAAATTGATGGAATATTTTCCTTTTTACAGTCATTGGGACTTCATCTAACTGCTGTGGCCTTTCAAATATCACCAAGAGTGCTCTGGCAACTGCATCAGCCAATTTCCTTAAAGTTCTGCAATGTCTCACATTGGGTTCCATAGGCTGATGTATATTGAGGTTTCTGAGGTGGCTTTGAATCCAATGTGTCCTTACTGCCAGAGGGTCTTTGCTCCCTCAATCTCTATCTAGAAGTCCATCCACCTGAGAGGTATGGGCAAAAAGATTTCCAGTGAAGACTGAGGCAAAAAAGTTGTTGAGTACCTCAGCCGCCTTCTCCTCTGTTGTTATGAGTTTGAGACGCGTTCAATGGGGAAGTATACTGTCTGCTACCTTCCTTTTCTGTCTGATATACCTGTGGGAACCAGTATTATCATTCTCTACATCCCTTGCTAAGCTCAGCTTCAGCTGCACTTCAGCCTTCCTGATCCCATCTGTACACAACTGGGCAGCATCCCTGCATTATTCTTGGGATACAAGTTCCTCCTTCAGCTGTCTGTGCATTTCCCTATTGCCCTTTAGTTTGACTAGAAGGTCACAATCATTCTAGATTAGATTAGAAGGCCATACTAATCTTTTGTCTTCCTTTCTTGATTTCTTTCATGTGAAGATCAAGAGCTCTTTCACCTTATAGACAGGATCCTTAAAGGTTTGCCAGCTCTTTTCTTCTCCCCTTCACCTGAGGGCAGTTTCCCTGATGGTCTTATTGACTAACTCCTTAAATAGCTGGAATTTTGTTTACTTAAAACTCATGTTCCTGACGTTACTTTTCACCTCACCCATATCCCTCAAGACTGTGAACTCCACCAATGCATGACAACGGCAGCACAAGCAGTGTTGACCTAGTCTTGGTGTCACCCATGGGCTCACTTGTGTTGGTGACCATGACACCCCATATAATATCCTAACATCCCCTCTGGTATGGTTGTCTATTCCCTGCTTAGGAAAATACCCTACCTGCATTCCAGAAGTCTCTTAGATTGCCTAGAAAGACTCAGAGATTGTAAACAAGAACAGATTTTAAGAGGGCAGGGAGAGAACATCACAAGAAAGAAGCAAAAACTGGACAGTTAGCCAAAAGCAAGTGCATTGTGTTCTGCTGTAGTGTCGTAAATGCTTTTGTTACTGTGTGTTTCAGTGACTTATCCAATGTGGCACACCAGTGTTTGTAACAAGGTTAGGAGCCAGTTGAAAACAGCAGAGATCAAAGGCAGCATGTCCATGTAGTGCAATGAACTCTACAGTTTTGATCCAAAGCAATACTAATGTGGTCTCAGTGCCACGTGTTGCTGCTAGGCTGGATGAGCTTTAGCTGGCTGGCTAGTAAACAGCTCACTCAGGTGTCTCTGCATGTACTTCTTCAAAGCTTGGGGCATGCAAGTAAACCAAAATAGTTTATTTGTTTGTCTTTCTTATTCTGGATTGTAAATTAATTCCTTGGCAAGTACCGTAACCCTAGAATTTCCACATATTTGAACTGCAACCTGTTTCTGCCTCTAGATCCTTTTTAGCCAAATTTTCTTTCATAGCCATCTGTTTTTAAAAGCTTGAAGAATTGCATGGTCCTGTGCCAAGAGCTAACACAGTACTTTTTAATGAATCAGAACACAGTATTATATAGGTATGCAGTAGAATACAAAAATTATTTTTCTTAAAATTCATTCAAGCGAGAATGTAATTAGAGGGTCATAAGAATCCTATAAAGAGGAATACTCTAATATAACCTTAACTGTTCCTAATTATGTGCCACATTATTAAGCCTGACCTACTAAGCCTGCCTCCTGAATACAGCTTGTTAAAAATGTCTAAGTGACACTAGAGACACTGTGAGGCAGAATGTATTCCTGCCTATATATGCTCCATTTCCCACCAACAAAGTCCCTTTCTAGCCCCAGTTGTTACTGCTAGCAGTAGAAGCTGGTTATCCTGAGTATTAAGAGAATATGTTGTAGTGTTTTCCTAGGCTTGTCAGGAAAGTATTTAAGGATGTTCTCAGAAAGTGGAATTTCCCTGTGTTTGTGTTTCAGAGTAACTTTAGTGTAAGTAACCAGATTAACTTTGGACTTTGCATATCATGCCACAAGTTGTGAGGTGATGAGATCTGGGAGGAGCAATGGCATTTCTCTTTGAAAGACACTAAGCTATCTTCTCCACCCTATTCAAGATATCAGCCTGACATCACAGCACTTGTTTCTCAGTGATGCATTTATAAGTTCATTGGAGCAGAAAAGGGTGGGAGGGAGAGCAATATACTCAGGCGGTGACAGCCTTTTCAAATATGTGATTGCAAGGGGGGAGAAAAGGCAGAGCTTTCATGTCTGAAATGTGAAGTCTGTTGAGCAAGATACTTTGAAAAGACTTCAAAATGAGCCCTGAATAAGTTTTGCTGCAAATGAGTAACAGTTTAAGATTTCTCTCTTGATGCTGGTGTGAAAGGCTCATGACTGTACATATGTAAGGAGGCTTTGAACATTCCCTACCTACAAAGCAAAAGATTCAAACATCCTACCCCTTTCTATCTTCTTTCAAATCCTATGTTTTCCTTCTAGGGGTCTTTTTGCGCTGTGAGGTAGCAATCCTTCACCGAAAATTTCCTAATGCTTCAGTCTCTGAAGCTCTGTACAGTGTTTCACAGATGAGGGACAGGCTACTCAAACAGAGCTGTAGCCCTTAACTGTAAGTAGAGGTAGATTTTATGCATTTTTGTTGGTTTTTACCCCCTTACTTATCATATATGGTCTTTTTTTTTCCCCACTATCTCAACTTTTTAAAACCTTTGACAGTCTTCTGTGATCTCTTCCCATTTCTACCCCTTCTCTGTTTTTCTACAATAATAAAATAGAACAGTCTGCTGCTGGTTTTTCAGACCAGAAAGAAATTGGTATGATACTCATTATGAATGTAAAAAAAGTCTTGTGCAAAAAACTCATTGGTGTATCCCACAATTCTGGGAGCCTAATGCATTTCCCTTTCCTTTACTATTTGAAAGTATTCTGACAGCAATTATCAAATTATATTCTTCTCTTTCCTCTTGACTCTGCATGTTTTTCTCTCAATCTTAAGATTTTAATACTGCTACTGCTGCGCAGGGCCTTTTAAGAGTAAACAAATACTTTTTAAGGAGATGTTGCTATTCTTGGCAGGATGGGGAGGAACAGAACTCTGATGATCTCTCTTTTCATGTCCTACTTCCTTGCATTTGAATTACACTATCCATTACAGAAATCTGTAGTCTTTTCCATAAAAGCTTTAAACCCTAATTTCTGCAGCTGAATACTTTTAATTTACTTTTGTTTTTTCTTTCTTGCCCTTTTTTTGAAAAGGGTGAGTCTCCCATTGTTAGAGAATACCTTTTAATTGTGTTGCATACTAGGAACTAAAATCATTAATCCCCTAGGAATCTTATTCTCATACATTTGTAGTGCATGTCTCGTGATCTTTAAATAGAGCAGTTTTCTCATTACTACAAATGACAACGGTGTTAGCATGATAATATAATTGCTGTGGATTCAAGAAACATGAATTGATTTAATGGTCAGGAGTTGGTTTCTTTTGGGTTTTTTCCCTTGAACTCTTTTGCTGTCATGTATTTTAATTTTTGCTCTGTATTCGGTGGGATATTTTATTGGTGAAAGTCCTCACCCAAATACAATGCAATGCAATTTTTGCAAATAAACATTTAAGTCAGAAAAAAGAAATGGCTGAGAAACATTAAAATTTTCCCAAATTTTCCCAAATTTTCCTAATTTTTGTCTTTCCCTCTTTTTCAGTGAGTTCTGTTCTGCTGCTTTGACCACATTTTGATACATCTAAGAGTGCCATGGGGTAAACTGGGAGGAAGCATATTGCAGAATGGATGTGCACTGCTTGCTCTGGAACAATTGCAGGAGTAGTTATGAGTGGGTTAGCATTTATAAGGAAATGTGAATTAGCAGCTCACACCCTGAGGGTACATCTACACTGTGCAGCACAGCACAGCCCAAGGAGCCCCCAGCTAGCTCAGAGCAGGCTGCAGCCCCAGCACAGGAACGCCGACAGCAAAATGGATGTGCTGGCAGGGCAGTCCTCAGCAGTACTAATGAACACCAGTGACTCACACTACTATTCCTCTTAAGACTTTTTTTTTATTGTCTTTGCCTTTTTTGGGGTTTTTTTTTGGTTTGTTTTGGTTTACATTACAGGCAGGACACCTGTAGGCCTCATCTAGACAAGTAATTTCACTAATGCTTGTATATGTATGTTTAATACATGCATATAATTAATGTGTATATGTATATTTAAATGCAGTATGATATAGATCAAGTGATGCAGACTTTATTCCCTGCAAAAGCTCATCTTGAAAGCAAAGTAATTAAAGCATTAAAAAAGAGAGAAGCCCCCTCCCCTTTATTAATGTACATGTGACTGCTAACAGGCACAACTTTGTTTCGCACACTGCTTTCTGCTGCAACATATAATGTCTCTGTGATTTGTTCTCTGCAAGACTCCAGGAGCCACTAGTGATACATTAGCAGTTGTTTACTGCTGTTATGCATTGATTTATATTTTGGTGGTTTGGACCCTTTTCAGTATCCATGAGTGATGACTCTGCTCTGGAGCACATACATCAAGGTCTCTGAAGCTCATGCTAACTGCTCACCATTTGTGGCTCCAGCTGCACTCTGTGCACTCTGCATCAGCCTGCTGAGTTTAGCAGAGGTGTTCACCATCCCCTGCCTCCTAGCATTCTTGTAGAGGAGGGGGTGAAACTTTAGTATGCTTAGGGAAAAGGAAGAATTACCTGAATGAGGCTCATCTTAGGGAAATATGAAGGGGAGAAAGGTCCAAGAAAGATTTTTATGTAAATGCAATGTGCACCAAATAAGAGTTTCTACACAGGAGGCCAAAAAGGAAAGCATCTAAAAATAGTGATGCTTAAATACCTATTCATACACATTTGGGGATGTTTTCACATAATTTTAGTTAGTGCCTGTAGTAGGTTTATCTTCGCTGGCTGCCAGATGCTCATCCAGCTGCTCTGTTTTCCTCCGCCCACCCCCAACAGTACTGAGGGGGAAATAAGGTGGAAAAGCCTGTGGGTCAAGATAAATACAGTGAGATCTCTTACCACTCACCATCAGGGGGAGAAAGACTTGACACAAGGAAAAGTATTTTAATTTACTGACATGTAAAATGGAATTCAATATTGAGAAACTATGAAAAATATGAAAACACCTTTCCTCAGCTGTCTCCTTGGGAAGTATGTTCTGGCTTTCTCCTGAAAAACTAACATGAGATGAAAGTATGTTCAGGCATTCATGTGCTAATAAGTAAAGACTGATAAGTTTTTTTCCCTTGCTTTAAAATAAAATTCCCTTAGATTTCTCAAGGAAAGGAGCTACTGATGGGGAGGCAGAAGAGAAGCTGAGGTGAGACACAGAAAATGCAGAAAATCACAGCTCTTTTTCACAGGTTTTTCCTGCCACAGACTGACATTCCTGTTTGTTTGCAAAAGACGTGCATGACACAACTGCTGGCAGGCCACTTAGTGTCTGAATTTGGAATTTTGCCATGTACTAATCTCATTTCTGGTGCTGCATTTGGATGCAGCTTTCCAGCATGCATTGCTGACTAGCAGTTAAAAGGAATAGTGATGCACCATGGCACATGACCACTTTCATGTTCTGCTCAAAGTGAAAAAGGCTGCTTGGAAGCACTGATGTTAATTGCCTGCTTTCAAGGCAAGTGGAGTGGTTTTTTGTGCTCCCCTGTATCTGCCTGGTGTGGGTACATAGATTCAGTCATCTCTAGGATTTTGCACAAAGGTAGATGATCACATCCCTGATAGATTCCTTAGATGTTCTCCTCAAACTCTTGCCCATTGTTACACTTCTTTAACTAAGTATTCTGGGTGAAAAGCTGATGCCTCCATAATCAATTGATGAATACCTTACCTGTTCCAGAGGGCTGGAATTGTAGCTACCAGTTTGTGCTAGTGTTGATGGATGCAGCCTCACTTTCTCTAAATAAGACCTTAAGAAAAGGAGATTGTGTGGGGGTAGAGAGGTGATGAGGTGGGCTAAAAACAGGATTATCAAAAGACCTTGTTACAGAAGATTGTGAAAGGCTCAGGCTGAGATTTTTAGAAATCAATAATTCCACAATAATTATGCTGTCTCTTTTTCCATTCACTCTTTCTGTCCTTCTTATTTTCATCATGACAACTGTGTTGCTCAAAAATATTTCAGTAAAAAGAAAAGATGTCAGTAAGTAAAAACAAATGTAAAGGTCTAAAATCCCTAGCTAAAATATTGAGGAGTAAAATGATGCCTTACAGAGAAATACTAATTTTTTTCTGTACAGCTAGTTTTAACTTATGAGAGTGACTTCAATTTTAATTTTCTGAAATGGCAGAAATTCAATGCAGTCTGCCAAATAATTTCAAAATGAAAGTATTAATCAGAGATTCTTATGAATCATTCTTCCTTCATGGGTGCTGAAATTATCACAGACCTTATTCTGTCCAATGTTGTATTATCTGCCATTATATTTTCCTCACTTCATCCTCTTTTGGCTAAGCTTTGCATACAACTCCATAAAGCCTCGCTGCTCAAAAGAATTTTTTTCCAGATAGTTTCTGGTGTATAATCAATCTACTGCCTCTTGCTATTGGCTACTCAGTACTTCTGGCAAAGTTAGTGTTGAAAAAATGCTGAAAAATTCTGCCGTTCCTTCAATCTCATAATTTTATCATGATGTGTAAACCAAAAAAACAAGTTTTGTCCAACTATTTCCTTTGGGGACACTGTAACATGCAAATGAGAAAAAATAAGCTCTGCACAGGCAGTCAGAACATTCAAAAAGCCATACACAATGGAGGGTGGAAAGTTTTTTGTTTTCCTTTTAGATTATCAATTTTGTCCCAGCTAGAGTCATAGCATACAGTTTCATTCAGATTTGGAACCAGCCTCCTCACATTTTTCTCCATTTGCTTGCATTTCACTTATGCTCCTAAAGGTTTTTCTGCTCTTTTGTGTTCTCCACACTGAGGTAATTCACGTGATAGATTTATATATTCCTGTTGATAGTAAACAAAGTGTTTTCAAATATGTATATATACATACATTACATATATACATTTCTTTTTATTGCTTTATCCTTTTGAGTGCAAAGTCACAGATTTTCAGTATTGATAGGCCAATTTATTCTTACCCATTGTTTCAAAAATTATCATAATGCAAATTCTTGTTTCGTTGTCATGATGGGTTACTGGATCTTGATTATGAAATAAAAGGTTTGTTATAAGACTAATGTTCAAATAACATTAGTGGGACTTTGTCATCTTAGTATTATGTTATATCATTTTGTGCAGAACCAGATGGGAAGGGAAATGAGAAAACTCCCTTGGTACAAATACCATCTGATGAGAAGGAATAAAACCACCTGCTGTGCTATGTAAAGGCAGAGAGTTAAGGCTTCTTAAGATAGATAAAGTTTTTTACTCTTTTTGTCTTCTTTCTGGCCCATGCAGACCTACTATTTCTTTCTTTCCACTTTATTGGAATTGTTAATTGCAATAGCCCATAGTCCAAAATGCATAGTTTATCCAGTGGTGAAATCTCACCTCATTTTGAGTAATTAACAGTTCTTGCACCTCTTTTATACCCTCCTTCCTTCCCTATACATAGTCATTATCATGGTTTGTCAATTATCTTCCAAACTGTATTAAAAAAAGATAACTCTCTAACATTAGCAATTGCTCAGAAGTTGCTAATAGCTCTCCTGAGAGCACTTGTCTCACCCCATATCTGCCACCTTATCAAAAGGTCACATTAATTATAGGACCCTTGCTGGGAATAAATCAATGTGTCAATCAGAGACCCACAATTGTGCTGCGGTGGGAAAGAAAAAATCCAGAACAAGGTTATAGTTAGGGCCTTTTTTAAATACTATATTTGTGAGTTAACCCAAGAACAAAGAATAATGGGAGGATATTGTGGATCAAGGTTTATGGATGTTTTTAAATGCATACTTTTATTTGTGCCTCATTATCAACTGTTCATTATTAAATTAAAAAATAATTAAAATACACTTTTCTTACTTGTAAGATGTCCAAAAACATTGCCTTCAGTTAAAAAGGGAACTTGGAAAAGAAAACATTGAATTTCAAAGTTGTTCTTTTTCTCTGAAAAACATTTCTGTATTTCTGTCTTTAGTCATTAATCTGAATATTTTAATGCTGGATCATAAAACAATCACAGCTGCAATAACAAAGACTTCCTCATTTAGTCTTTCTAGGTTCATTCACAGTCTGCAAGGATGTTTAAGGTACTCAGTATATGTAGGAGTGTTTGTTTAGTTGTTTTGTGAAGCAGAGAATTTCTAACTGAAATGCAGTAGATTAGAAACTGCATGAATAAATAGGAAAGTAAAAATGTTTCATTTATCCAGTGTCTAACTAAGTTTTCCTTCTGATCTGGTTTTACTATATTGAGCTGGTTTCCAGTGGTAATAAGCTGCATATAAACTCATTCACAGACTGCTGTTAAATCCCAGGATTTAGATCATATTCTCATACATTGTTATTACCACTCGTGTAATTCTTCAAGATCTTAATTGTGAACTAACTGCTCAAGCAAGTTAACATAAAATTGAATTTGTGCCCATCAACTTGAGGCTATAGAAATGTCTAATAAATGTGATTTATAAACTTCTCATTTTGCTGGCCATGAAATAAAAAATAATTTATGTGTGCATATGCTAATATAGGAAACAGTCCAATAACTTTCTAAATACAGTTGGATTGGTTGTTACATCTATTTAACATGGTGTCTAAATCAATGCTTTAGATAAAGACAACTGCAAGTCTGATTCTGGTTATGCTGAGAGGCAAAAGTGGAAAACTTCCAGTTCTAAATTACCCAGCTGAAGAGCTCATGTAAGAGGAAAATTGAACAAAAGATATAGTTCAAATGTAGGAAATAGATCCTTCCTTCCTTCCTTCCTTCCTTCCTTCCTTCCTTCCTTCCTTCCTTCCTTCCTTCCTTCCTTCCTTCCTTCCTTCCTTCCTTCCTTCCTTCCTTCCTTCCTTCCTTCCTTCCTTCCTTCCTTCCTTCCTTCCTTCCTTCCTTCCTTCCTTCCTTCCGCCACTTCCGCCACTTCCGCCACTTCCGCCACTTCCGCCACTTCCTTGAAACAAAATTTTAGTTCCAGACCAAGTCAGTTATTTCCATCTCCTTCTTATTTCTTAAGGCAAAATGTTTTCCTTGCAAAGAAAACAAGTACCTGAAATGTTATTAGTAATACATTACACCTCTGTTTCAGGCTTATAAAAATACACGCTGTTTGACAGTAGGTTACACTTAATAGGAATTTGAGTGCTGATTAAAAAAGGAGATTTTTTTTTTCTATCTGCCAAGACTTGCAACGCTACCATATTATCCTGATGCAGAAATGAGAAGGACATTCATAGAATAAAGGAAGGTAGAACAGGCTGTGTTGAGTCATCTGTTATGACAAGAGAGCCAAGGTGGAAGTTGAAGACTAGGTTTTAAGCGCAGGGTGTTTTGGCCTTGGGTCTAAATCCAGTGGACAGTGCCCTTTCTTGTCAGTTTGCTGCTGCAATCTGTGAAGAACACTGCGTCATCCACAAGTCATCCCATAAGACAGCAGCAAACGTTGTTTTACTCACTCAGTGCTTTATTTTCATTGAAGCTGTGGTGGGAGCTGGAACAAAAAAATTAAAATCTTCCCTGCTACTTTTGTTTCATGTTGAAAAATTGGTGTCAGTGTAACAGTGGACATAAGGTAACTACCATTACAGAATGAAATGTCCTTGCTAATCTTTCTGAAGTCGATTGGTTTACGACCTGAAGTAATAATGTAACAATAATGAATGTGTATTTTCAAAAGTGCTTGAAGCAAACAAAAGTCCTAAATTCCTCCATGCTATGCTACACAGCTTTATAAATAATTTCTCCCTATATGTGCCAAGGAGAAATCAATTTTCATTGTAAAAACCCAGCAATGGTTGGCATCTCTAAATCTCATAGCAGTCTCTGAGTCAGTTAATTCTATTTTTTCTATGTAACCTGGAATGCTCAAGCCCATTTAATAACTGTATATTTTTATGTGAAACTTATTGAGGATGAGAGTGCTAGGATGCTTCACATAGACTTGCTGCAAATTTGTCTGTGCTTAGAACCCTTTGGACTTTTTTATCAATTTTGGTGTAAAAGTATTTAGAATACAATAATAAAATGCTGTATCTATATGTGCCGAAATAACTTATCATGTAGAAAAAAATAGGTACTAGAAATGAAATGAAGTTTTGGAAAAAAAACAAACCAGTTTTGATCAAAATCCAATTGGTCCATTATTGATGTTATTTTTGTATCAAATTTTCCCTTTTAGTACTGAACATGGGAAGAACTCTTAGCTTAATTTTGTAGTTTATGTGAGGCTCTGTTGCAATCAAAGGTAAATCTCTTGTACAAGTTATGTGTCCCAGATGCTGATTTAATCATAATTATACCTCTAAACCTAGAAATAAAACCTAATCTCAATTTCTCATTTATTAGTTACATACTAGTTCATTGACCAGTATGCTATGAGGGAAGGGAAGGGAAGGGAAGGGAAGGGAAGGGAAGGGAAGGGAAGGGAAGGGAAGGGAAGGGAAGGGAAGGGAAGGGAAGGGAAGGGAAGGGAAGGGAAGGGAAGGGAAGGGAAGGGAAGGGAAGGGAAGGGAAGGGAAGGGAAGGGAAGGGAAGGGAAGGGAAGGGAAGGGAAGGGAAGGGAAGGGAAGGGAAGGGAAGGGAAGGGAAGGGAAGGGAAGGGAAGGGAAGGGAAGGGAAGGGAAGGGAAGGGAAGGGAAGGGAAGGGAAGGGAAGGGAAGGGAAGGGAAGGGAAGGGAAGGGAAGGGAAGGGAAGGGAAGGGAAGGGAAGGGAAGGGAAGGTTAATCACTTGCAATACTGGACCTGCTTTATTTATTTATTTACTTCTTTTTAAATATTGGGAGTGATTTGCATTGGAAAATATTTTAAAACCAGCATGCTTAATAAACTCCCACCCAGTTCTGATCACAGGTGGACATTTTCACTAGCACCTACTCATTTCCTGCATTCACTTTTTTTTTTTTTCATTATTACATTTAACATAAATCAAGAGAGCAATAACTAACCAGAATGCAAAAACTGGACACTGCAGTTCCAAATTATTATATCACTGGTCTCATCCTCCTTTCCTCTGCAGAAGTGCCTGCAAGAAAGTGTGATGTAGCTGGTTCTGCTAATTAGCAGTATGCCATTACAGTTTCCAAAATATGTGTTTTAATATTTATAACTCAGATTGCAGGGCATATCCAGTGCTGTATGAAGGAAGAAGTAATTCCCATGAATAATTTCTACAAGAATTAATGATTTCTAATATCAGAGTTCACATCAAATGCACATGTGCCTTGATTTCACTTAGGCAAGAGTACTGTGTTTGCTGTGAGGTTTAAAGAAAAGTGTGCTCAGGGGTGTGTCCTGCTGTAGATGGCCACTGGATTAGTCAGGTGTGATTCACCTTTGGTGCATCCATGTTGGCTGTTGATAGATTGCACTGCATCTGCTGTTATCTGTATTTAGACTTTCCCCAAAAAAGTCTTCTTGCTCAGAAGTAGTCAATAACATCATGAGATTTCTGCATAAACTACATCACTGTAAAGTACTTGGAAACTGGATACTGGATGCATTGAGAATATTACTCGTAGGCAAAATTTCATGTGAAGTGCTGCAAAGCATGCTCCTATGGAAGGCATAATAAATTGCTAAGGCTCATAGGTTATCACAGAAAATAAGTATTTCCCAGACATACTTGATTGAGTCAGCATGCACAGAGGATGCACTATTAATTCAGTGTCAGCCTTGCTGTTTCTGTTAGGCAAATCTGAGGTAGAAATATGTCTACTTTGTTCAGATCTGAAAAAATTTAATAATTTGTTGATTTTTATGCAATGATCATATGCAGTGATAATAAGCTGAATAGTGATTGAAAATCTTTGAATGAACAAAGTAGTGTTCATTCTGAGGCCAGGAGGTGATTTTTTTATTAAATCAGCAGTTAAAAATTTGATCATGAACAAGAAGGTCAGATGTCCTTTGACATGCTGGAATATTATGCTAGATAAGCCATCAGAACTATTCTGATCTCATTTTCTTTCTCTATTTCTTTAATTCCTATTATCATAGTAAGATAGGCATGAAAGGAAGATATTCAATTTAACCACATTGCAATTTGAAAACCATAGTCTCATAAAGTACAAAATATTCTGATTGCCATTCCCCAAGGACCTCTAGCACCTCTTTTAATCTGAGTACAGCACACAATAAACTTCTGCTTCTTAATAGCATTGTTTACATGTTTAAAAAGAAATATAGGTTTATGTGTTTTCTTGAACATGAGATTTTCATTCAGCTTTCTATTGGTAAAAAGTAATCTCGGCCTTCTCAGGCAGTACTTCAGCATGGTTTGTAAAGGATGAAGGATTGTGTTTAATTGAAGCCCAAGTAGTAGTCTCCTATTGTACCTCTGACTGATTCCAGAAATAAAGCGAAAGCCATTCTGCTGAGGGATGGACAAAATTGCAAAAGCTGCTGCTACATTTCCTAAAGAATGTATTCACTTGCTAAAGCTCTGAACAAATTGTTCTGGTATGCAAATGGCTGCTAATCTGCTTGAAATGCTTTAGCAAAATGCTGTTAACCCTTATTATCAGAGGCATTATAATCACACATCAAGTGAGAATTGGGCCACATTGTAACACTTTTATATTATTGCTCAATTACAAGTTCAGTAGAAAGATCACCACCCCCAACACATTTTTCAAGCAATATTTTCCTTATCTACTTGTCATTGTGATGATGGAGGAAACATTAGTATATTTTTCAGTGTAAATATCATTCTGTGCTGTTTAAGTATGTTAAGGTACCACGATGAAAAGTCATTCTACACAAAATCTTATAGATTATTTTCAAGCAGCATTTAAAATCTTTTTTCATTTGTGTTCTTCTGGATACATTTATTTACATTTTAATTTTTTAATGGTAATTGTTCATAAAATAGAAATTTTTGGCAAGAGTACATTAATAGCCATGCTTTTCCCTGCCCTGCAATTAAAGAACAAAGGACAGCCAAAAAAAATATCTTTTATTAATAATTTTTCCCTTTTGCAGATTTGTTTGATTGACTGGCTTTACTCATTAACTGGAAAACTCATTTCCATATGAACAGTACATTCCTTTCTTAGGAAATTATAATAATTTTTAAAGAATACCTCATTAGCTACATTGATTTTTTTTTGACAATAACTAATCTTGAATCAACTACAAATAGAAAAATAGATTAATGTTTTGAAAGATGCATTAATTTCACCCATCTCCCCTTGATGGTAATATTCTTTCAAATGCAAATCTTTAAATGTTTCAGGTAGTCAAGGGTAAGATGTCTGTGTAGATTGTTTGACAATACTACAGGTTTTAGGAAAGACTTTCTGATTTACATTGATGGTTCCCTTCCCTAGTTTCTTGTTTTCCCAGTTGGAGCTGTCACCTGGCTAAAGGAGTGAGACCCAAAAGGTACAGAACCCTACACTCCCTGCTTTTGGCTATTCATAAAATGCTGACTTTTCCTCTTTGTCTGGATTAGGTTCATGCTGAAGATGCTGCTGGTCAGTGGGAAAAATGTTTTAAATCTTATATCTAGACTTAGCAGATTTGGACTTTTTGAACTAGTTATAATTTTCCATGTTGTTGACAATAACTTTTCAGTTAAATAATGCAGAAAGGAAATTGAAGCCTTAACAGTTTTAGACATTTCTAAGGCTGTTTTCCTTAAAATTATATTTTTGAAGAAAACTTTCTTTATATATATTTAGGTCATTCATCCAAATAAAGACACAAACAGAACTTTTTTTTCAGAATTCTTGCAGGAAGTACGAGCTCTTAATTTTTATGCCAGACTGTTTTGTGAGGTAAAAGACAGGAACCATTAAAGCAGTTTCATGTTCTGCTAAGTTATTTCTAATGCAAGTAAAATGAAAAAAAGAGACTATCATAAAATAGAAGTGCCTATCAAAGCTTCATGAGAATATTTGACAGGCAATTTAGCTGTCTAGCAGTAGAGTATTTACTGCAGGCAGAGAGAACATGTGTCTTTAAAATTTTTTTGGATTCCTCTTCTGTGAAGCTATGCACTATAATTAAATGTAACTTTGTTATCCTATTGTAATATATTGTAGTGAATGAGATATAGAGAGAACTCAAAAACTTCCTCTATCTAGTATTTAAAAATATTTCAGTGTTCTTGAAATAAAGTTGGCTTGAATCAGTAGTTTTAACATAGATATATTAATCATATTTAATAACATCAGAACTGAAATTACTCTGCACCTTTTATAACAAAGGACTGGGGATTTTTAAATCAAGTTTTTACAAAGCTGGAAAATGTTGTCATAATCTTTCAGTTTTATATCTCTCTATCTTCCATGTTCTGTCCAGAAGCCATCTTGAAAGGCTGCTGTTACTGTACTCTTGGCCCAGCCCTGAAAGAAGTAATTTACTGTGAAGATGTATATTCTTGCCAGTTTGTAATTCTTGACCATTGGACATCCATCTTTTGCAGAGAAATTTTCATTACTAAAATATCAGAACTATCAGAAGAAACCATTCTGCTAATATTTTCTTGCTGTGTCCCCATGTTAAAACATTGATTTCTAAAGTAAACAATCAAGCAATTCATTTATTAATAGTTAAATAGATGTTTAGGTAATTTAACCTAAGAATCCCTGAATATCCACAAAATATTTCATATATGTCTTAAAATTGCATTCCTGTGTCATTACAGAAAAATGGCTGGTTTTATGGATTAACAGGTTATTTCTATTGAATATCTTTTTAAAGATATTTTTCCTGTAATACAAAACTTTTAAAGGTCTGCATCACTCTAGGGATCTAAGGCTCAAAGAGCATTCCTGTTCATTGGGAAATACACTAAATTCCTTCAAATGTTCTTAAAAACATCCTTGAAATTCCTCCTTTCCTGGCTGATGACTGTCCTCAGTTCTGGATTGGTCAGTGAATCCAGAATTGTGGGTGAAATCAGCAGAGAGGTCAGCAGTGATGCGAGGCTGATTATGTCTTTGCTACACAAGAAAGTAGAGATGTGGAAACTCTTCTACTCTTGGACAAGAAATTAGGATTCTGGTAGGAGGTTGTAGCTACAGGAAGGAAAAATGCAGCCTGAATCTGGAAGATATGAAGCAAGTGATAGCTGCCTTCAGGACCTTACAAGAAGCAATACATATATTTACTGCAGTGTGCATTTATAGGGGTCAGTCTACCTTTAAAAACAGACAGACCTAGGACACAGCTGCTGCATGGTGCTGAATTGAATGAATTAGTCCAAGTTTTAGTCAGTCTTGCAGTGGCTTCCTATGCACACACTCATATACATGAGCACTATGTAGCAGAGCTCACAATTAACAGTTGGTTACAGTTTATTGTATTTATCATTAAATACATCACAACTTCATATTTTATTTACAAATGTGTTTCGTATAATATAAGTAGTGACTGCTACAATGTTATACATACATTTAATAAACAAAGCAGGGATACACAACTGTGCTGCATAAAAACTACATATTAAATAAAAGGAAATCTTTAAAATGTAGTTCATGTCAGGGTCAAAAGAATGTTTAATTCTCCTGGTTCTGGAAATGATTTTTCATCCAAGATGGGTAATTCAAAAATAATTAAATCCCTTTTAGATTGCCTGCAGGCAATTTTATTATTTAACTTTATTATTTTTGCAACTGCATGGATTCTAAGTCAGCGTGATAGATCTGTAATTGTTTTCATTTCTTTATCTGCTATGTTTAGTTTTTTGCCTCTCCTCTCTCTACAGCAGTCATTGTCTTAATTTTGTTTTTTGCTCCAAGCATGCTGTTGGTACACAACAAACAATAAACACTAATTACAGTCATCAGCCACATTCTACAATCCTTAGGGCTTGATGTAAAACCTGCCAGAGCTGAGGGGTATCCCTCACATAGAGCAGGATAGTTAAAGCTCCACAGTTGGAGTTAGGATGCTGAGATTCTCACCATAGTCCTGAGGCAGACCTACTACATGAATTTGTGCAGATCTCTTTATGTGTTGCAGGCAAAATGTAGAACATGCACAGCTCTGCTTACTGATATGGGAACCTCTCTCAGGCAAATGCCTCTAATTCAGACTAAGTTAGTCAAGTCAAAGCACAGCTGTGAGAAAGGTGTTTGGTGACAATGTTCCTTAGTAGGATACTATTGTGACCTTGTGGAGAAATAGCTGCAAGAAATAGTGGCTGTTCCTTCATCTACTGGTGCTGAGTCAGAGAGGATTTGTGATGGCAAAACCTGATGCAATTAGCAATCAATAATGCTTGCAGTCATATCAGCTTGTTACATGCTCAGTTCTAAACAGTTCAGAACTGGTCACAATGGTAGTTCCTCCTAATGAATTTAGGCAGGCTATATCATTCTATATTAGTAATAAAGAATGAAGAATTAGTAATAAAGAATAAAGAACTATATCATTCTCTATTAGTAATAAAAATAAATAGTTTTACTCTATGAAAGTTTTAATGCTTTCTTCATATGTAGTTTTCACTTGTTTTGGAATTTTAAATATTTAAAATTTTGCTTTTATTTTTCTGTGTTTTTAACCAGCTTTTAACCAGAAACACATTATATTAGAAATGTTTTATTAGCTATGTACCTTTATTCTAGGGACATTTTGTTCCATGCATGCTAGATTGATACCTCTTCTCTTGAGAAAGAGAAGAGGTATCTCCTCCTTATGATGCTTTTCCTCAGCTGTCCTCCTATAAAAAATCTACATCAGGTTTTACAAATTTTGAGTTCAAATTTAACAGTGTTGTTCCTCAGCTAAAGATAAGAAAAGAATATGCAACAATCTGGTACGAGCCTCTTTCTGACTCACATTTATAGCCTATTTTTCCTATTTCTTTCTGGTTTTAGGAAAAAAAAATCATTCTAAAAGACAGGAAGTTGGTATCATCTGGAAGTCGGTATTGTAAACCAGACTGTTTCTAAATAACTTTTCACCCAATGCAAGTGGGTAACTTTGTTCCTCAAAAATATTCTTTATGATCATGGTATAGTGCATCTTGAATTAAGCAGGCCAGCATGCTAACAGAAAACCTACACTATATGTTGAAGTATACATCTAACTTAATTATTGGTGTAGAATGATACTACACCTTGCCTCGTGTTAGCATTTGGCAATACAGATTTCTTTTGGTGCTCTTCTTTAGGTAAAGTCTTGCTCCAAACACTGTGTTGACTCAATGCTTGAAACGGCAAAGGACAGAAAGCAGCATTATTGCTGCATTTAGAAGAGGCACAATGTGATTTTTAAAAGAACTCATATGTATGTAACAATTTGACAGGAAACACGACACTGCTGTGAAAATGCAAGGAAGTGTGTAGAGAGCTTTCTTTAATATGGAAGCTTTATTTCCATTGTTAGCATCTCTCTCAGAATACCCTAACTGAAATACATTTCTCATCTTAATACAGAAATCATAGGTAAAACCAGTTTATGGTTCCTGTATCTATCATGTTGGGATCAGTATTGGCTCAGGAAATACCAACTCAGAACTTTTTTGTCCTCCAGGTCCCAGAAAGTTTTCTGGACTGCTGGAAGCTTTCTGGGGAAGTGCCCCCACATGCTTTCTGCATTGCCTGGATCCAGTGCTTCCAGCTGTCAGCTCTGGAGCTGATGGAGTAGCCCTGCATTTGAGCAGCTGCAGTATTGGGTAAGTTGACTTACAGACTGAAAGGACACCCAGGCTTCTGGCAGAACTGCCAGGTGGCCTCCCAGGAGGTGGGCACAAGATTTCAGCTCTGCAACTCAGGAACTGTTCGTTTCACCAGAGCAACAACTCTTCAGTTGCTGCAATCACTTTGTTTTTAATGAAGGTTTGGCTCCTGTCAACAGCCAGCATAGAAGCCCTGAGGTCACAGCTGGACACTTTACTAGGTAGCACTCATCTGAAACTGAAATCAGCCTGTGATTTGAAATAGTGCAATTATGCTTCGGTTTGGGGCAATGTAGCAAAATGTATATATTTAATCTAGAAACATCTGTTTCTACTGCCTTGTCTCAAAAAACTTTAAAACTGCCTTTGTTAAAGTAGGGCTAGAAAAAAAATCAAACCTGGAGAAATTATATGTTTTGCATGGAAGAGTAGCCAATATGCTAGTTTGTTTAGATATCTGTTTGGCAAGTTTCTCTATTGAGATTCAGGGAAGTGTACTAACCAGGTTGATTATGGAGCCAAATGTAGTTCCCAGAAACATTTCAAATGAGGAAAAATAGTTATTTTTTCAATATTCCTGCATGTTCTTAATGCCATTTCTGTAGTAGGCATGTAACACAATGCTAAAATGTGGCAGAAGCAACTTGAAGCATAATCTGTTCAGTTTCTTCTTACGTCTGATTTACTAAATTGGGCTGCATACAGTTGGGATCATCCAAGTAGGTAGTTGAATCAAAAAAACACACCTAAATAAAAAAGAGCTGTAATTCTTAAACATAAGATTACATGGTGTAATTGTAATGGTGTACACAAAATATCACAAAAAGAGGCTGCATCAGTATTGTGAGGAAACGAGAAGAAAACAAATATTACTTTGTCAGCTATAGGAAAAAATATTTTCTTTGAAATATTTTCTCACTTCCTCTCCAAATTTTTATAAAACTATTACAAAATACATTTTTCTTTGGAAACATAATTCTATTTCCTGCCCCTAGGTCTTGTTTTTGATAGGTTTTGCCAACAAAGTTTTCTATAAACTGCTCATAAGTTTGTGTGTGAGAAAATTTTACAATTAAATGCACCAAAGGAGGGATTGTTTTAATTTTCAAGAGTTCTGAGTTTAGATGGATTATTTACCAATTGTAAGACCAAATATATTAAAGTTTTACTGTGGCAAACCAGTTTTAACAGTTAAATACTTGTTCCTTTGAAAAACAAATAATTTGTTGGCATTAAAAAAGAGCAGCACTTCAAAGAGAATTTCCAAGCAACACAATTCAACAGGAAAATTAGTAGTTTTAATTTCAAGAAAGAGTGGAAAATTAGCATGTGTAGATGATTGTAGGTTTAGTCAGGCATTAATAGTGTCTAATGCTGCTAGTTATTATTTTGCTCTAGAATCATAGAATCGTTTGGGATTCAGAAGGGTTCTTTGAAGACCATCAAGTCCCAATCCCTGCCATGGTCAGGGACATCTTTCACTAAACCAGATTGCTCAAAGCCCATTCCAACCTGGCCTGGAACATTTCCAGGAATGAGGCATCCACAACTTCCCTGGGCAACAACCCAGGATCCTCACAGTATAGAACATTTAATATCTACTCTGGATTTATCCCCTTTCAATTTAAAGCCATTTCTCTTGTCCTATCAATGCATGCCCCCGGAAAAACCTTCCGTCCTGCCTTCCTGAAAGTCCCCTTCAGGTACTGGAAGGAAGCTATAAGTCCTCCCCAAATTCTTCTCTTCTCTAGGCTAAGCAATGCTGACTTTCTCAGCCTGTCTTCATAGAATAGATGCTTCAGCCCACTGACCATCTTTGCAGCCCTCCTCTGGACTTGCTCCAACAGGTCCATGTATTTCTTATATTGGAGGTCCCAGATCTGGATGCAGTTCTTCAGGTGGGGTCTCACCAGAGCAGGGGTGCAGAATCCCCTCCCTTGCCCTGCTGGCCACGCTGCTTTGGATGCAGCCCAGGATGCAGTTGGCTTTCTGGGCTGAAAATGTACATTGCTGAGTCATGTCAAGCTTCTCATCCACCAGCGTTCCCGAGACATTGTCCTGAAGGCTGTTCTCAATCCTTTTATCGCCTAACCTGTATTTATGCTCAGTATTGCCCCAAAATGACTGCAGGAGCTTGTGCTTGATGTCCTTGAACCTCATGGGCCCACCTTTCCAACCTGTCCAGGTCCCTCTGGATGGCACCCCTTCCCTGCAGCGTGTTGATGGCCCCACAGAGCTCGGTGTCGCCAGTGAACTTGCTGAGGGTGCCCTCGATCCCACTGTCCATGTCACCAACAGGATGTTGAACAGCAGGGGTCTGCACAACTGACCTCCAAGGAATGCCACTCGCCACTGGGCTCCACTTGGACATGAGCTGTTGACCTCAGTTCTCCAGAGATGGTCTGGATGAACTCACCCAGACAACATCTTATTCACTAAGCAATCCACCCATTGATATCTCCTCTCTTCAGTGTGGAGACAAGGATGCCATTTGGGGTGGTGTCAAATGATTTGTCCTAGTCAGCATAGAGGACACCAGCGGCTCTTCTCTTGTTCACCAATGTTGTAAGCCTCTTGTAGAAGCCCTCTACATTCATCAGGCAGGATTTGCCTTTAGTGAAGCCATGTTGGCTGTCACAGATCACCTCCTTATTTTCCATGTATCTAGGTAGTTTCCAGAAGGATCTGCTCCAGGATCTCGCCGGTCCAAGGTCATACCCTACTGAAATATAGGGCTTAGCATATAGCCCATAGGTCAGATTATATCCCCATATCAAGGGAATGTTTGCTAGCAGAATGGAGATACATGCAGTAGCAGAAAATGAAAGATTAAGTCATCTTTGGAAAGTTTGGAACTTTTTTTGGATAACACCTTTTATATATTTTCACTCATAGGATGGCTGGGCTACCAGGAAATGCAAAAGTAGTCCTATGACACATTTTGTTCCCCTTATTTCATCTAGCACACAGATATTTCACTTATTAAAATAGAAATAATAACCAGTCTCTAGTGCTCACAAATTCCTCTTGTAAAGTGCATAAGGGTGTTACATAAAAACCAGAATATTTGTTTGAAAGGCCTAGAAAAAGTGGATTGGTGTGAAAGGGAAGCAGAATGCACTATTCTGGGGAGTTCTTGTTTTTAATATTGTGCTTGAAAAATACTTATCCATACATGCTAAAATTAATCAAAAGAGTGGTTGAAGTTTGATAAAACTTTCACACCTCTTCAAAATCCTTTTTCTTTTGTCTGTCTTCCTTTGACAGGTTGTTACTGGTTGCTAAATTGAAAGAGGAATACATTACAAAGTGTTTCTTTGTAGACTATCATGCAGAAAATTTTTTTCACTTCTAGTCAATATCCATTCTTCAGTTTTCAGAAACACTGCTCATATAATTTCATATGATCCATATTTATTAATATTAATAATATTATATTTCATATAATACAGAAGGAAATAAAGATATAAATTACATGCCTATGATTAGCTTTTAACCTGGGGAAATACATGAAATAAGGGTATTGATTCTCTCCAGCATTCCTCCCTAAATTTCATTGAGTTCAAGGAGGCTTCTTGATATACCTGAATAGTGAAATTGTAAAAAAAATTGAATGAAAATTGAGAAAATCCAAAATATTATATATTTTGTTATATCTTTTTAGAGAGAAGAGCAGATAGAAGCAAGTTTGCTCCACAAATTCACAACATTATTTTACAGGAATGAAAATATAAATATATGGTTTGCTTCCGAGGATAGCTGTAGGGAGGCACTTGAGCATTACACTATATACCCAAGAGAAGACTATATAAGTAAGGAGAAGGAAGAAACTCTCTGATAATGTCCTTGACGCAGCCTACTGATAGAATATAAAATATTAGTTTCCGGAAGCCTGTAATTTATGCAACTCCTAACAAAATTAAACTCATTTTGTCACATCTATCCTCCCCCCCAATCCCCTATCCTTTTTTTTTTAAGTCCAAAGGCAACAGTCCCTTCTTTCAGTTAAAGTTTTGGGCAGTTACTGTCAAGATAGGTTTGCACTGGGCGGATATGACAAATTCATTTGTTTAATTGAAGCATAAGAACTTAAGCTACTTTAGAGTCCAGCTGATGCAGTTCTGTTGGAAGACTTAAATTTGATTAAATTCATAGAGCATTGGGTTAGTTCCACAACTTTCACTGCTTTTTTAATGTTTGGGTTTTTTTGGGTTTTTTTTAATTTAATATGGATAGGCTTTCAAACAGAAAAGAAACAGAAAGAAATTTCCTGTTCATAGGTCTCCTGGCCATGGCTAAATGTAAGACTGTTCTTGTATTGTGCAATATCCCTTCTTACATTCTACTCTTATATTGTCCCGTACAAAAAGGATAAGAAATTTAAGTTTTTCCTATTGGATGTTTTTTTTTTTTATGTGACTTTATTCACAGTCAAGGGGACAGTTTCACTTCTATGTATGAAATGTTTTCTTCCTGAGGTCACACCAAGCCTCTTCCCCAATAAGGCTGTCAATTGTTCTATACAAATTAATTCCAGAGAACTTCTCATTAACTCTGAAATGTGTTGGGTTATCCAGTTCTGCCTGGGTTATGCCTTCAAAATAAGGGTGCTTTCTTGACAATGTTTGTTATAACGAGCTCTGACTGTTGGAGCTCAAAAGCAGTCAGGATCCCTCATGCACTGTGCTGTTCCCTCTGAGGATATTTTGTAAAGCTGGACACTCTGGTCACCTAAGAGAACACAAGCTTCCAATGCGATAAAAATGCTTCTCTGAACAAAAATATAAAGAATGTAACCCACCTCCCCCCTCCGCCCAAATATACAGTTTCCCTTCATGTCAGATTAGTACTTTTTATCAAACTAGAAAGAAAAATATAATCAGAGGTCTATGATGGTTATTGATTCTAGTGGGACAGAACCCAGGAATACAAAATTCGGAAGTAACTTTGAAGATTTCGGTTCAGATTTTGAGAAGATAATGTGAGGACATGAGTGCTTGTTATTGAATCTGTTTTGACTAGAAGACGCAGTTTTGTCCTCATCCTCATTCCATCCATCCAACCTGCATTTTTCTGGCAGGTGAAAAAACTCCCAGAACTGGACCTCTGCTTACTCTGGAGACCTCCAGTCTGTGCAGAGACTAAATGACACTGCACTTTCTTCCTTCTGCAGCAGCAACACCACAATATCATGAAATGAACTCCCTGGAACTCTCTTCAAATGGCAGGCAAATCTGAATATTTGATTATTCATTTATGCAATATGCATGTCCAGATTTGGGGTATTCTGAGTGATAGCTTTAATTAAAAGTCTACAGGGTTTGTATTTTGTCTACCATACCTCCTTATTGTATGAAATTTAACTGTCTTGACTAAATGAGGCATACTTGAACATTTTCCTTTGTGAGTGACAGAAGCACTTTGTCCCAAAGCTGTGTTTTCCTAATGCTTATTACTTTTTCTTTCAGTATAGGTTACCATCATTTCCATTTCATTGGGAATTGAATTATAGTTGTATCCACAGTTCCATATAATACTGATAACTTCAAATATTAATCCAGAATAAAGTTTTTTTAGTGTTTTATAGATATTGGAGGTTTTCCCTTCAAAATGGTATTGTTTTTTCATTAGAAATACTTCTGAAAACTTATAAAGATGGGATTGTTTTACTGTGGGTCGCTTACTTTTATTCTGAATTACCTCTGCCTACCTACACTTCCTATTATTTTGTTAACCTGTTGAAGTGACTCTGAAAGATTTTTTTTTCTTTTTCTCTCCCCTTAATAAAAGTATATTTTCTAGAATCAACTTCTCAAACATATTAGTTGTACTTTTATGATATAGCTTTCCACTTTGAGAACACTTCAGTGGCTCTGCAGTATCAAAGAGCATCCAATTAAATTAAGTTGGCATCAAGAAATATGTTGTGCTCCTGCAAAAGGAAACACTCACAACTTATGGAGAAATCTTAATGTCAATGATCACTTTGCTTACGTATTTATCCTAATTATAAAACATTTTCTTATTTTTAAGTGAATCTTACATAATACTCAAAAGTTTATTTTACACATCAAATTGAAAGCTTCTCGTCAATGTAAATTTCAAACTCTAATATGCAAAAACATAAAAGAAATATACTTATGGAGTTGGAAAATGTTTCAAGATAGATATATTTAATTACATCTTGGTTCCTTTAAATATTTGACTTTATTATATGTATTGTCATATTCTTTTTCTTGTTTGAAACTTCTAATGTTTGTTCTTTATTGCTCTCTTGGTTTCTGCACTAATTTACAAGGAGACTAAAGTTTAAAACATTAGTGTAGGAAGAGTTTAGAGTGATGTGCTGAACAAAGCCATAATAATTGCAGGGGAAGATAAATTTGTATAGAGAATGATTGTAAAAAATGAACAAAAATACCTAGTGGTGTAAATATTATTTAAGAAAAATATTGAATTATAAAGTATAAAGCAACTGTTTTTTCACTTGCTTAACTAAAAAGTTTTAATTTTAAAAGTAAAAATATTAAAAAATGTAGATAGAAACCACAGTTTTGTAAATGATGTTCCATGTCTCTAGAATTATGCTCTATTCATTAGAATCTGTATTAAGAGAATGCCTTTCTTAATTTTGCTGTGTTTTGCAATTTTTGTATTATATTTTTTAAATCCCACAAGAAAGCTCTGATTCTAAAGTTCAAAAGATCATAATCTTCTGAACCATTTCTTCTATTAATATGAAAGCCTGGATAATTGCATAGCTCAAAGCAGTAAGCCTTGAAAAAAGCAGTGACTCAGCAGAGATCAGGCTGAATGTGTTCTAGCAAACCAAATACAAGAGGGTCTCTGTCAGGAAAAACAGCTGGCAGAGCATGGCTCCAACATTACACCACTTCCTACACTTCAAAAAGGAATGGCTGGATCTAGAACTCCTGCCAGGCATTTGTCCTTCTGCGTCCTTCAGAATTGTTTTGGAAAATGCAAAATTTGTATTGGCCAAACTATGAAAGCTATACTAACAACTTAGCTGTGAAATAAACTGAGTTTCACATCCTGGAAGTGGTCTGTGGAAGTATTCATTTTACAAATTGTACATAGCTGAATGTATTTAAGAAAAATTGTCATATCTTACAGTTGTCTATATCCTATTATAAAAAGAAATAATTATTTTCTATTTCTCATGCTTGTTTATTTGTGATTAAAATTTATTTTTAATGAAGCCATACCTGATTTTGCATATACAGAAAAATAATTCCACTCTACATTTTCCCAGTTACTTGTTAATTGACTGTTTATTCAGACATAATAATACAGGAATTCTTACTTAGTTTCATATACCATAGGCATGTTTTAATCTTGTTTTCATACATTGCTATCCAGGAATATTTATATGGGCTGTGTTTACAAGCTGTATGCTGGTATACAGCTACTCTTTATTTAATATTAAAACAATTTCATTAAAGTCAGGCTTCTTGCTACTCCAAAATAGAAAAACATGTGCATAGGTTAGGTGTGTTGTCTTCCTGTTTGCTTTTGTTCAAATCTGGCTGTGGAAAAAAAAAAAGAAAAAAGTAGGTTGACCTCATATATTCCACACTGCTCTTAATAAAACTATTAAATTATGAAAATAGATCCCTGTACTGATCTCTGGTACTTTACTCAGTGTTGTACTTCACATCAAAGTCAAAATCACAAATATAATAGAATTCAAACTCCTTTCTTATGAAATGTGAAGCAGCTATGTTGAAAAAGAGCTGAATTAAAAGCTTGCTCATGATATATTCACCTTCTTCCCTGCAAGGATGGTCTAAAATCCTTCAACTGCTGATAAGACATTCATTTCAACAACAGGTAGACAGATTCTGTGAATTTCCACTTATCAAGTGCTATGAGAATCAAATTGTCCTTTTTTTTAAACTGTCGCAAGTAGCTCAGATGCTTTTAATTTTTTTTTGTTTTTAAAGGTGACAATTTAACAAATATTTTTAAATACATTTTTAAAATAATTAATATTTTCCCCCAAAACTTAGGCTATGAGCCACCTGTATATTCATGTGGTTAGCATTGTGTTCTTTACATTTCCTATGTAATATGAAAATACAAATGTTGCTGGTTTCATGAATTATTTGTTGCTTTATTTCAAAGTTTCTTTTCTAAGTATAAAAAATCTTACTCAATGTAGACCATGCAAAACCCATATTTATTATTTTAACTTTGTTTTCCAAGCATTTTCTATATTTTACATTTTAGTAAATATATCCTTTTTATATATGTATTTTATGAATACTACCTCTACTACATGGGTCTCTATACTTTTTTATAAACATTGTATTTGCATTATCAATAATAATTTTTAAGTGTTTTCTGAGCTTCAATCCCTTTTGAATCAGATATATTAGTAGGCTTGTCAATATTGAAACTTTCAGTTTCTGCTCACCAAGCATTACTTATAGGTGCATTTCATATTCTAAGATACTTAATTCACTTTTATCAAGTCAAGAAAAATGTCTTTGAGAAAATCAAGCTGAAATTATATCATTGTTCCCCTATTATAAGATTTTTCCACTATTTTTTAAAGAATATGTTTGCCCTCTTCTACATCTTGCTATGACATGAACATTCTAATGACCTAAGGCTATAGTTTCCCATATGTATATAAAAAAAAAAAGAGTTAAAACTCAAAATTCTTACTTATAAAAATTACTATATATACAGCTATCAGACATTCAAGCAGATGTATTAATAAAGTGGAAAAAAATGGAATACACAAGGTGGTTTTATTCAAATAGAGAAACTCCTTTATTGTGTTTTATTATGGCATTATTCATGTTAATTAGGTGTGGTTTTCATTTTCATTTTATTTACTTATTTATTTCACTTCAGTCATTTTCCAGCTTTCAGTCTGGCAGATTTCCAGGTTTTCAATTTAGTAATTTTTTTTTTCTCCAAATTACTCACAAATCATAATAATCAGATATTCTACTGGGATTTGTACCTACTTTTTAAAAGGTAGATTTCTAAGCTGAATATAATGCAGCAGAATACCATCTGGTGACCCCACCTGAAAGCTCAGCATTGGTGGATCTTTGTATTATCTTTCCTTCCAAGCTGTCTGTATTACTGGAGCTGGAATTTAAGGACATGATATGGATGTTTGTAATAGTTCAACATGACTTCTTTGGAAAATATAATGAAGCAGACAGGACTTTTGGTACATGGAAGGCAAAAAACCCCTTAAGATATCACCTTTTAACCAATGAAATACTTTCAACTTTAGAGAAGGAAATTATGAAGAACTATTACAACTTGAGGAATTTTGTTTTTAACTTCAGGGGAACAACTCTTAGCATATTCAACATGTAGTATTCTGCATATTTTTTATATGGGCTGATTGAATACAATGAGCTGTATATGCTTAGATAGAGCAGTAAGATATTTTTGCAATTTGAAAGCCAGTGAGGTCAAAAGTTTATTTTGTAATTTCTCTATTCACGTCTAACTGAATTTCTGAATGTGAGACATTTTACAGTTTGCATATGTTATATGCCAGGGGGAAAAAAAAAATCAGCTGTGTAGGCAGAAAGCCAAAGAACAGCCTTTTATAAATATGTGTGTTTCTGTGAGTAAACAGCAATGTAAAACAAAATTTGGTGTATTATGTTTTAAAGACACAAGATTTTGCATGAGAGGAAAATATCAACAGAACATGAAAGAAGGTTGATGGGGAGCACTCAAGACACAGTTAATTACCTGGGAAGTGATATTTAGCACCATGGTTTTCTGTGGCCTGTTATTTTGTTTAAACAGCACCGCAGACTCCCCCCCTCCATTCAAGTGGAGTTTGTGCTGCCTGTTGCAAACATGAATGATAATTAACCCGATGTGATTCTGAAAGTAGATAGAAGGAAAACAAGAAAGTTAGACTTCTGAGCCAGAGTAAAATGCACTCTTTTTGAAGGTGGTTGTATATTCTGTCAGAAAAATATATGGAGAAGGGGAGGGGAGGGTAACAATTCTTAGTATAATTGCATATGCAATTCAGAATGCCATAATGCTATCTTTCTAATTAGCGCTCCTGATAATACTCCCTATATGCACAAGAGTTTCTGAAGTCCATGGAAAGACATTGAGAGCCATGCAGCACAGAAAAGAACCTTCTCCAAAGGGAGCCAGGTAAGAAAGATAAGTGATTTAAAATAAATTAGAAGAGTTCAGGAGCAGTCTTGAATTTGTTAATATCGGTGTAATCTTAATCCAGCCCAAGGGCCTCTGTCCTGCAATATCAAGGAAGTGGAGCTCAGTTTCTTATGTCAGAGAGGGAGTTGGAGTGAGTAAATGTTTGTGTGAGTTGGAAGGTGCTGATGATACAAGGGAATGGTGCCATTTTGGTCTGAACCATCCTTCATGAGCTCTACTTGGCCAAGCTAATGATCAGTGGTTCAATGACATCTGCTTATTTGAGTGCAATCTAAGTAGCAAACTGTGGTTTCTAGTTAAAGAACTATTTTTCTCTTTATATATTTTAAAATGTAGCTCTTCAGCACTCCTTGATGTCATTTCCCAGAAAAGGAAATGCTTCTCTCCTGAAGCATTTTTCCTTACCAAATGAAGTCCTGCCCTGAACTGTGGAAGTTAGAATTTTGAGGGTGAATGAATTTAAATAATGTTCTTATTATCTTTTGTCCTAAATTACATGATATCACATATGATTTTGAAATAACTAAAAGTGTTTGAAAGCCTATCTCCGTCAAATAATTCTCTGCAATTTTGGTAGTATTAATTCTGTGGAAAGGGCAGTCACTAGGAGAATGATGAGGTACCATGGAAATCCAAGCTGTTCTCCAAATTATGATACAGTTTTATTAAAATAGGAAAATTGCCAGAAGCAAAGTGGGAATCATATTAAAATTGCTTTGAAATGCACTTTGCTCTCACATAGGTGTTATCAGGCATTAGTTCAAGGCTCATGTCATTAGCTTGGATTTTTAGAGCTACAAGTCAAAGGTCTTAATATATGTTTCATAATTTTTCAAATATTATTTAGCCTCTTTTATAATAGAGAAAATTATTCTCCCTTTTTCTGTAGAGAATTAATCTCTGGGGGTATTTTTTTGGTAATGCCATACCTATCTTATTGTTTTTAGTAAAGGTGTATTTAATTATTACCCACAGATATGGTTGCTAGGTACAAAACTTCAGGAGACCTCATATCTTCTATATATATATATGTGACAACAACTTGATCCTGCTGAAAATTGTGTTCAGCATTGTAAAAACATAAATATGCAAGAAAGGAACAATCAGAAGCTTTCTCCTCAAGTGGGAGAGCTTTTGAGAAAAAGTTAAATGATGGCTTTCATTTTCCCTATATTCTCTGCCAGTCATTCCACCACAACCCCCCCCACACACATACACTTGAAATGACACCTTATCTATAAATAATGGGTTGCTGTTGTGATATCTCCTAATGCTGTCCTCACAGATGCAAAACTGTGCCAAGATTTAAATATTCTCACTTCCTGGAAGTGATTAACATAAGTCAACTGATTTACTTCCATCTGTCAGGTGGCAAAAGATTAACCAGCAGAGCTAAAGCAAGTAATTTGTGATGGTTCACAGTCATGAGAGACAAACAAGTCTCTTAATTGGAAATTGACAGCTCTGGCACTCATTCGAGCTAAGCTTTTGCTTGCATTGCCTCTTGAGTCACTTCGTTCAATCTATAGCTAGTCATTAAAGCACCATGAAATTCTCTCTGCAGGTACATAAAGCCAGATTTTTGCCTGTGGCAGACTTAATTAGGTAACAGCTGGATATTCAATCTTCACATAAAAAGAGGAAAATGCAAGTGATGCAAATGGTTCTCAAAGCATCATGAAAGGAAAGGTTTGCATGAGCACTGAATGATCTTGTCATGATGGTATTATCATATAAATGGTTAAAAAAAAAAAAAAAGATGTTGCAGAGGGGCGAAAGTCGTTTATGTCAGACATCGACTCAAACAATGACTGAACTATAACAACACATGTAAACTGATTACACTATATGGGTAAATGGCTTCTTTTCAAAAATAAACATCTGCAGGCCCGAAGTGTTAGGATGTGATTCTGAATTCAAATGAGCTAAATATTTTTGTAATGTAATTTTATTCTAGGAAATATTTATTTATGGAGATTTTTCTCTGCAAACAGAACTGCAAAGAACAAAATTACCACTTGCAAATGATCCACTGCGCATATGTGATGCACATCCTACAATTTTTACTGTAATCCTTTTAGAAAACTATGTGGATATGTAATTAGCATACATTCCTTGAAGTGGAAAAAGAAGAAAGGTGTAGAAAATGTCTGGTTTTATTGTACTTATTAGTTCTTACGCAATAATTGATTAGGGTTGTTTTCTGCTCTGGTGGCTTTAAATAAATACTACTTGTGGCTTATATAGGGTTTTCCACACTATGGGAAATTGGTCTTGCAATTATGTATCACATACCATTCCATTAAATGATCAAATTCTGTTTCTGAAGTTATAGGGTTGTTGTTTATTTTTACTTCCTACAGGAAGCTTTTGAAAAATCCTGTGTTTCCACTGACTTCAAGTTTCCTTTTCACTGTCAGCCTAAACAGAAGCCTGAAATAGCTTTGCACTTACAGTTCATCTACTTTGCTATTATTCAGCTGCACCTGGAATGTTGCAGTGAATTTTGATAATCTTGATATCAGTATTTTCTTTTACAAATTGCAGGAAGACACAAAGATGCAGAGAGTTTTTTATGAAGTTATAAAAAGATGAGTTGCTTCACTTACTTTATTACTTAAACGTACCACTAAAGGTGGGAAAGCAACCTCTAAAATCTTGACAGCACTGAGACTTGTCAGTTTAGGCATGATTCATGCTGAAGCAGTGTTGTGTACATGGATCACTTGTAGATTCCCATAAGGATTCATCCTTCAAAAATTACAGTCACAGTAGGGTAAAAAATAATGACACCTTTAAAAAGTTCCAAATATTTAAAAAGCAAGAAATGTGTGTTCTTTGTGTTACAATAGCTGAGTCCTTGACATAACCACAATGAAATTAATAAAGCTGCAGTAACAATAAAGCTGTTGTAATCTCTGTCAGTCATAAGGATACATTTTTCAAAGCCATGTCATCAGCTTCTCTACCATCTTTACTTTGGTTTTATATGCTGTAATCTTTTATTGCACTCCATTCAGTGCCATAAAGGGGAAATTTTTTCATGCTTCTGAGGCTTCCTTATTCAGGATTTTCACAGCAACTGTTCTACTTCCATGAGAACAATGGGAAAGTGGTGAAAACATATACAGGTGAAAGTGAAGTAAGGTACATGAAGGGTGTGTAGGTGCTGCAGCTAGACATTAGTAAACTAAGTACACAGGTGTTGTAAGGGTACTGATATTTAAGTTAATGAGACAAAAAAAAAAAACAAACCCCAAACCAAAAACACAAAACAAAACAAAACAAAAACCACAAAAAAAAAAAAAAAGAAAAAAAAAAAGAAAAAAACCAGAACCCAAATCCTGATAATAAGAAGAAAGCAATGAAATACTAATGGAAAATTCTGTTATTCTGTTTTCAGGTGCACAGCTTGGAAGAACCAACATTATGACCTCCTCAGAAAGCCATTGTCTCTGAGAGATACAGAACAGAAGGAAGAAAATTTCTCAATTTTTGTTGACTGGAAATGCACAGCCTAGGGTTTTATTTTCTCCTTCCTAACAACTGATCTATTTTATATTCACAACTGCAAGGAATGAAATAATGAAATCTATGCCCACTTAATACTCTCTTTTTTTATGACATACATTTCAGTTAAGTTTTAGTGTTTGGCTAGCTAATATTTCAAATATTTCAAAACTCTTTTATCTCTTTCAAAGAATTTTCAAAAATATGTTTTTCATGGAGACATAAAAAAAAAGGAAAAATTATGAAGTAAAGATATTGGCCTCCTGAGCAATCTGAATGAGCTGTTAGATATCACAATCAGCTTGTACCATTCTGGAAGAACTGAAGACCAGGTGTTATCCTGAAGTGATGCTAGACATTTGAATTCAGGAAACTGAATTTCACATAGCCTTGTTTCCTTCTTGTTTTTTTAAAAAGAAAAAAATATATATTTCTTCTGGCAAATGTAGTTCTCTCCAGTTTAAGGTGGATATTTTAATTTACTTTAGGATGTCTGAAAAGACACGAATGCTAGTGTTCAGGCAACTGAATCCCACTAATGTTACCTCAAAAGAGAATCCCACCTTTAGCAAGTGATGAAAACGCTCTTAAATTAATTGAGATGTCTGGGATTTTGCTGGTGCTTTTCTTTAGGAATAAAGGCTCCTACAGGTTTCCACAACGTGTAACATTTAAAAGGTACATCTGTTTTTCAGGCTCTTGTCTCAAATTGCATGGTATCTGAGGCCACAGAAGGAGGAGCAAGAAAGTGTATGTAAGATGGTGATGGAACTTGGATGTTGGCTCTTGCCTTGAAATATGAGTGACATCTAATGTATTTTTATAGGAGATTTTATTACCAGTGGAAATTGTTTTTAATTTTCATGAGCAACAGGCCTTTCAGAATAATAAATCCACAAAATGACTTAGTTTTGCAAGGACTATAAAGAGTGTCATTACTAAAATAGTTGTTGAAAAATCTTATGCATGACCTTCTTTATTAAAGCAAAATTTGTTCTCTTCCTTTTGTTAATAAGGCCATAGTTCATTTTTATTAAAGCACAGCATATACCACATGAGTGCTGCTCTGTGGACAGAGAGGCTTGGGAAAGGAAGACAAACAACTTCAGAAGAAAGACTACATTTTCCTGCTCTGATTTCAGGAGTGTCTAACATATTTGACATACCTTTAATGGAATCTTTTTCATTGTACTGGTAAAAACTTTAGAATACATTAGGTACATTGAACTCTTGGGTCAAATTCCTTAAGTATTCACCAAACAGATTTGCTAAAAAATATTTAATGTAATGTGGAACAGCAGATGGCTGATGGAAACTATTGCTCAGATATTTATTTTAGTTTAGAAGAACATCCAGATATTTTGCCTTATTTTTTTTTATGAATAATTTCAGGTTATATTTTTTATTTATTGCTTTTTTCAGTACGTGCTGCATTCACACATGAAGTTCTGGAAAAATAAATTGTGAAAAAAGAAGCCCTATTGTGCCTGTAATTGTTTCTTTACCTGTAGCCTCCTCAATAAGCCTAAAATGAGAGTAGTACCTGTCTTGCAGATTCCTTCCCAATGTGTGAGTTTTTTTCATTAAACAGAATAACATGAATATAACATGAGACAGTCATGTTTCTCATTATGTTAGTTGGGATTGCTATAGTTTCAACATTGTGTCGAGCTTTATCCATGTTAAATGAAGGCTGGAAACCATTCAGCTCCCCAGCTCCCTAGTGATTCAACCATCTCATTTAATATATGTTTTTTGGATTTTTTTCCTCCTGATTTTTAAAGATTTCTAAATTACAGGGTGAATTACATTGCTGCTCACGAGTAAATGGCTTTTTATATGTTCAGGGTCAAATGTTATATGCATTTTCTCTTCATAAATACAGCAATCAAAATAAATCAGTGATTGATTCGGGTTAGCAAAAGAACATTGGTATATAAAGGTTTTATTACTACAATATTATAATATTTTTATGCTCATTATTTTTATTTGTGTATGATGAAACCTTGCTTTACTGCCGTTCTTTAAGAAAAAAAAAGGAAACTTTAAAAATAGTAAGTAGAAACTAGTTGTATTCATGAAGTTAAAGGAACTGAACTTTCTGTTTTAACATTCACTGAAAATTCAGGTCCCTGTTGGTATTTTGAGATTGTGTTTTCATATTCAAATCTTATGCTCAGGATGATAGCACTGAAATAGGGACAAAAAAATGTGAGTAAAATGACTTCAGACTACTAGGAAAGAAAAATAAAATGGATGTCAATAGATGCAAGCAAGAACAAAACCTTTAAATTGCTTGGAACCTCCTGATCTGATATTCTTACACAACACTGTGTTTGATACCTGAAATGATCCCCAGACACCAAAAATGACTGCCAGACCCTTGTCCATCTCCTAGGGTGTGGCCAGGGAATACTGCTTAGCAGGTCCTTAGGAATATGAATTTGCAATTTATTTGTTCTTCAAGGCTGATAAGGATGAGATTTGTCACAGGTTCTCAGCATCATTGCTTGACATTAGGATTCTCAGGGAAATTAAAAGACACCATTGACATTGTTTAGAGCCCTTTTGCACAAGATTTCATGGACATTATGACAGTGTGATCTAGGTCACAGGTTTCTGTTGGGTTGAATGGTACACATTTATTGGTTACAGGTTGTGGCCTGTTTATTAGGAATTAAGTGTAGTTTAGTACACAGATATAATATAAATGAGAGCAGAGAAGTAAAAAATTAAATGCAGTATGACTAATACAAGACTTTGAATACACTTCAGAAAGGAGATTTGGGGTTCATAATACAAGTAATTCACATTTTGATAAAAGCTGAGAATATCTTTACTATTGGTAAGTGAAAAAAGGTGCAATTTTCAACAAAAGATGCAGTTCTTAACCTTTTCATGAAAGCAATTTTTTTCTGGGTCCTTTATGGATGTAGAACTTGTAATATTATTTCTTTCCTTGCCTTCTCTGAAACCTCTGGGCTGGAACCGTGCTTTGTTGTTGTGTACCTGGGCTTTTTTGGTCAGAAATGCAGCTGCCTTGTTCTTGAATTTCAGTTGATAAACTCAGTGTCTACTATTTCTCTATGAAATGGTGCTTAAATGATCATTCAAATAACTTGTTTGTATGTGAAAGCTCACCAGTTTTTCAAGAAGCATCCAGGAATTTCCATGTAGCTGTGAGTTTATTAGATATCATGAAGTAAACATTCTGGAATTTATAGATCTACTCCCAGTGAAAGAATAGAATGACTTTTATTAATATTAGGGTGCTTGGAGCAGGATAAAGGAAGAAGAGGAACAGAAGGAATAAAAGATACCTTTAGTTATTTCCAAATAACTTGTAGCAATCTCAAGTGAAGTTTCATCCGTAAATAAAGGCAATATTTTTTCACTTGTACCCTAATTTCTTTAATGGCATGGTATTTTTAAGTAGTCTATTCAGCTATCAAATGATAATTTAAGTGGAATAGGTAGTAAACCTGGACGGTAGGACATATTCTTAATAGCTATGATTTATTTTTACAACTAAATAATACAAAGGGAGCAGGTGTAACCATGAAACCATGACTTACTCAGAATGAAAGAGATTAATGAATAATATTAGAGTAATATACATGCAATATTAATATGTATCTATATTTAATTTACATACCATATGCTTAATGTATGTATATCACACTAAGTTTTTTATTATGACACTTCAAAACTATGAAATACTCAAAAGTAAAAAACTAAATTAAGTCAAAAGTAAAAATACTAAATTAAAAACAGAGCCAAACTCCTTAACTTAAATAATTTTTTGATAGAAAGACAAAAGAAAATTAAAATATTTCTTGCCTTCTTTTTCCAGTGGTTTTATAAGCAGTGATTTTTTAATAGTGATTAATTATTTTAATCTTTTTCAAAAAGGATGATTCATTAAGCAGAAGATTAGTAGAAGATAAAAAATTATTGTTTGTTTGTTTTCTTCTTGAAAGCTAGCATAATTATTACCCCTCCTTCGAAGTCCCTACACTTGTCTGTAAACTTCTTAAAAGACATTATTGTTTTGGGAGTGTTCTTACTGTCTTTGTTGGGTGCTGAAATTCTGTTTCATTCTCACTGTCTATCTTCACCCTCTAGGAATTTCTTGACGCGTGAGAAGGGAGCATTTTCCATAAAACTTGCCATCACACCTCTGAGCACCAGTTCCTGGACAATTACAGGATCCAAATACAGAAATTAACTTTGTTACCTAGGTGCATGTATAAAGAGCAGAAAAAGTGAGTCCTAAAGAAAGTTTACTATTCAGGGAGACTTGATCAGGGGTCTCTGATTTGATCTGTGTATTGAGGTTGTGGAACCATGTAAATGGGCATTAAAGACTTTTTTAGCTGTGTGGTATTTGGAGGTCTAGTAGAAATTTCACTGGGGTGCTGCTGCTGGACCAATAAGTCATTTAAGTCACTTGTTCTTGGCTTATTCTCCTTCTTCTTTGTCCCTCACCACTTCCCCCCCACCCCCCCGAGCAATTTGAACCTTTTTCCTTTTTTTTTTCCTTTACTAGTGTAACTTACTGGCTCATCAGAGGCCTTTTGGAGCTTGCCTCTGGTCCACACCTTTTGCTGGGATGCTTGAGGAATACCTGCCAACTAATTTAATTCTAATTACCCATCTTAAAAGCCATTGCTGGCATTTATTACAGAGTTACAATTACTACTTGTTTTCTAGAAAATGTCAGTTTCTTTTTCTGAATATTCTCCTGCTTTGCATTTTCTTCTTTGACATTGTGCCTTTTCCACCTTTTAAGGTATAACCCCACGAAGGACAATGTGTATACCTGAATATAGGTATGTATTTCAAGGATTTCAAACATATACCAAGATTACTTCATTCTGATTATTATACATAGTGGCTTGGATGACTTGGAAAACAATCTCTTTAGAGACCTTTCTGTGTCCTCTATTTTCTGCTTCCCATCTGAAAGGCATTAAACACACATTTTTTTAATTATTGAATTATTTTATTATTATTATTTATTAAAATATTATTATATTATTTATAAGTAGGTTTTTTTTTTTTAGAATTACAAGGCCAGTCTCATACAAGACTAGTCTTACAATTCTACAAAAATAATTTTGATACAATGTAGTCTCCTTGGAAAGAATCTGTGGTTTTTTTTATTTAATACCTCTCTTCTTTCCATCAATTTGGGATTTTTCCCCCCTCTTTTTGCGGTAAGTGTTTTAGGATTTTGACCCATTGCAACAATCTCAGAAGAAATGCAAACCAGTCAGCTGTGAATGTTTACCCTGATTTGATCTACAGCTCTTGCTCTGCTTAATCTTCTGTTGTGTGTGGACCATAGGCTTCAGTATTAATGATGTACTGCTTGTATGTTTTGCTGTGTAACAATTTGCGGTAGGAAATTATTCTCCCATCTATTAATAATGCAACTTTAGGAGGAAAATATTTTCTGTTATACATTAATATTTCAAGTTTCATTCAAATATGTATCAACTTTCACAAAATATGATCAGTTTGCAGGAATGGACCTCAAACATATTTATTTCACCATAGAGCATGCTATGTGCTGAGGCAAAGTAGAAACCTATTGGATAGTTTTTTCTATGGAAAAGCTGTGATTGTTCTAAAGGATGGCAAATAATTTGATAAACATACAGCAAATCATATCTAGTGGCTCTCTCCACTTTCATAAATGTGAGTTTTTTAATGGTTGCTACATTTTTGAAGTATTTCAGTAATCCTTCATAATCAAAGATATTTTTTATAGTACAAGTCAGTTTTTGTTAGACTAAAACACCAATAAATTGTTGTGTGAATTCATTTTTTATGTTTTACATTATATAGGAATATTCAGTGTCATTCTTAACTGTTTTTATTGTCTCTTGTCAGTTTAACTAGGGCCTTTAATCTTATTTAAATATCTAGTTTGTACTGCCTCCATTTCTGATCCGTAATAAAATTAATAGATATGTCCCAATATTGCTCCTGAGTAAGGTAAAGCATTGATATTTTTGAACACCATAAGCCAATATTTTTTTTTCTCCATGGAAGAGATGGTGATTGATGACATTGCCAGGTATGCTTAGAACAATTTCTCTATTATGGAACAAAAATATTTCATCTCTGCTTAACTGTTTCATTTTCTAATTAGGATGCTAACATCAGTGTGTCCCTTGTGCGTTTTTTTTCTCTTTGAACTATTCAATCTAGGTCATACTTTCTGCACCTTTCTGCATGGCACAGTAAAATTAGACAGGGCTACAATTAGATAAAGGCTAAAATACCTAGAAATAATTTTAATAGTTATTGAGCTTGAACCCATGAATAGCCCACAAGGATTTACATTTGTATTCAGGCTCAGTTCTACAGCGCATTAACTCATTTGTAGCCCTTAGTACTTTATGGCAATATTTCTATCCTGAGCTTGCTAACACTACATTAGATAATGTTTATATATATGAGTGACTGTGAGCTGTTGGAATGGGGTTTTTCCACTTATTTACAACCAAAGACAACAAAAAGGATGGAAAAAAGAAAAAAACTGTGCGCAGATTATTTGAAAGGTCACAGCTTTGAAACAAAACTTAAGTAATCTCTCATTTGAGTTTCCCTTTGTTTCCCTATCATTAAAATATTATTTATTTCAGATTTTAGAGCCTCCATAAGCCAGCTTTGATACTGCTTAAACTATACCAGGTAAAACTAAGAAGCAAATTTTGCTGCAGGAAAATATCCCTTTGCAAATATCCCACAGACAAAAAAGTGAGTTAACAAAGAAATCCAGTCATTACATTGAACAATTACTATATTTAGGGCAGATTTATACAGCAGTACTTATGTGCTTAATTCCCAATGATTTCAGTGAAGAGGTGGGGGGACGACAGCACTATGCACCAAGTCCTTTATGACAGCTGTCTCCGTAGAGAGAACTGTGCACTTTGCTATTTTAAACATCCAGGGCCAGCACCCATCAGGAAAGGCAGAATGAATATGTTGCCTTTCTTTAAGAAGAGTCAGAGGGAGGACATTATAAAATACATTCAAAACTCATTAAGAAAAATAAGAGAATAATTTCACCAAGAGCTTTATGAGAAAAGGTGATAAGTTAAAACTGCAGTGAGAAAACTTGCATTTAGGTGCAAGGAATATGACAGTTTCCTTACAGTAATAACTGAAAGGTTTTGTTCAAATAAAGATTTTAAGATTAAGCCACTGGGCTTCTGACTGACAGAGTGATATTCGGTACAGTTGAGGCTGCCTTAAAATGGGCTTCTGCTCTAGATTACTCTTGAAGTTTCTTGTAGCTATGGTAATTTATCATCTGTTGAAATATAAAAACAAAAACACCACCACAAAGAACTTAGAAAACCTGAATGATAGTAAGGGTTGCCTTTTGTAACATCACAGAGAGTTTTAAGCTGGAAGGAACATCTGGAGATCGTGTATTGTAATCTTCCTTTGAAAGCAGGACCTTAGATTAGGTTATTCAGGGCTCTGTCAAGCCAGCCCTTTGATATTTCCAACAGGGAAGATTGCATCACCTCTCTGGGCTACTCATTTCTGTATTTAACTGTTCTCATGGTGAAGATATTTTTTTCTTATATGCAAATAGAATTTTCCCTGAATCAACTTGTGCTCATTGCCTCTTTTTCTATCGTTGTCCACCCTTGTGGAAGAGGAGTTTTTATGGTCTCTATAAATACTTCTCATGTTTTGTAAGTGGATTGATAGATAAGACTGCTGATGTTGCTAGCAATATGAATTTGTATTGAATTGGTATTGAATACCAAAGATTTGATAGGTATATGACTTTCCTCTGATAATTCTTTCTTGTTTTGCCTTAATCTCAAAACAAAACCCAGAAACACACAAAACCATGAGCACCTTGGGCATCTGTTTTCCAGTTTCTCAGTATGATCAGTCTTAAATCAAGGCTTCCTCCTCAATAGAACGCCTCTGACAACTTATATCCTTTTAAGCACTTCCTAGGATGCTGCTATTAGTGATGAGAGAGAGGTATGATACTCAGCAGGCAGGACTCCCAGCCAGCTTTCACAGGAGTGTGGCAGAGAAAAAGCTTCTAAGAGATTCAACTAGTTTTAATAATTAAGTAGCAGTTTTCAAATATAGTGTTTTTATATTAGAAGAATAGTGCTGTACTTTGATACTTATGTTTTTTATGCTCCATATTTGCTTTTATGAATAGAAGAAAACAAGAAAGCAGAGAAAAAATTCCTTATCCCTGATTACTCTTCACAGATCAAATGCAGTACACCCTGCCTGTAAGATTTTTTTACAGCATGAATGTAGTTCTAAACTGATTTTATAATAATGTAATCATAATTTCAATTGAATTACTTGAATCTTATGCCATTATCAGAGATACTTATGTAAGAAATTGTTTGGAGGAGTATTCACTTGTGTCACGGTCTTATAAGAATTTAAAAAACATAATAGGCAGTATTTTTCACATTACTTAAAACATCCAAAGCTAGTTGGTTGTTTCTGGTATTTTTTGCTCTAATATATCTCTTATGTAGTTAAGAACTGAATATCTCTCATCTCTACTGTTATTACATGATCCTGGTATGCAACCTGATTCCACAAAATGAATATGTTCAAAAATAGTTTCTAGTCTTCAGTACTGAGGACACAGTGAATGCAAGTGACTGGAAATAAGCTTCCATAAATGGTTGTAATTGTTTTCAACTTCTTGAAGGTACACTAAACTGTAATTAGGCCTTAGGGATGAACTAAAATCCATTCCATAGTCAAACTTATCTCCATTGGGCTTTAATCTAGCTGAACTACCACAACCCCTGACATTTCAAATGCATTGAATATTTTATCATTCCATTCCTATGGATCTGTTTTGTGGAGACATAATCCAAAATAACAGATCCAGAAATAGAAGAGTTTTGTTTTATTTTAAAGTTGACTTGCTGTGTCACACCTCATTTGTCATGCCATTCTGCATCTCGTAAACAAACAAATACAATGATATGCTCCATAAAATAGGAGTTATGTCTCCAAGATTTTATCCAGGTTGTTTCCATTTCTGGAAATACACGTACATGTCTTTTATATGCAGATGATGGATTTTTGTTAATAATTTCTTAAAAAGGTAATGGCAGTGAATGGCAGTTAATATTAGTGACATTCATTCTGTCTTTTGCAGAAATACATAGTAATTTGCCAGTCTAAAACTCGGATTTTTTTTTTTTTTTTTTTTGTTTGATTGTTTGGGGTTTTTTTGGTGGCTGAAACACAGACACTTTTAAACCTACCATGATTTTTAGAAGGTGGACACTCTGTATTTCTAAAAGGCCAGATACTTCTGTCACAAACACTTTACTCATACTTGCCACTTATTTACCATAATCTTGGCCACTTACATAGGATACAAAGCTTTGGCAAGAGAACCATCATTCAGCACACTGGTCACTTGAGAAAAATTGTATCTTTGCAAGCAAACAGATGATCTACAACAGAAATGCTTCTGTTCATGCAGTCTGCTTTCAGTTGCATCATAAATTAGCATAATATCATGGTTTGAGAAATGCTGTCAGCTGCTTGGTCTCTATGCTGACAGTATGCAGAATTGGAGTCTGTGAAGGAAAGAACTTATTGCTTTGTAAAAGAAAGAAGTGCTTTCTTAGTCACCAGAGAAGACAAAACAAGTAAACAGGCTGAACCTAATGCAGAGTTCATTGACATCAACAAATTTCTTTCCCTTGACTTCTGAAACTTCTGAACAAAGTTGCAAGGGAAAAGGGTGATAAATGTACTGGCATAAGTGCTAATCCAATTTAAATAATATAGATTATATTATTGTCTGACATTCAAGCCATAATTGCATAAATCTGCTCCATGTATTTGCTGTCAATTTCATGGATGTTTCATTCACTAAGAAAACAAACAAACACACAATGTTCTGTTTGCTTTAGTATGCGAGAGATTTGAGTGCTTAAGAAGTTTATTTATATTCCTTGTTGCCTGTAAAGATGCCATTTGTGTGCAAACTCAGTGCGACATATGATGAAGCCAACTTTGGTACTCAGGTGATAAGAAAATATCATTCCTAAATCTGTTTCATTAGGTAATAAAAAAAAAAAGAAAAAAAAAAAGAAAAGAAGAAGGAAAAAAAAAAAAAAGAAAAAAAAAGAAAAGAAGAAGATACCTAAAGATTCCCAGAGGCAAAATAATATATGGGTTTAGCAAAACCATAGGGAAGATAATTCCAATCAGACAGTTTTAATGAGATAAGCCAGATAGATAGGTTCAAAACCAGTTTTGGCTTTAGGAAATTAAAAAGAAAAAAGCAGAAAATTAGGAAGGTGTTAGATATATATACTTTAAAGCTCTTATCATGATAAAGAGAAAAACTAGAAATAAATATAAGATTAGGAAGGTTAAGGAAAAGCAGAGTTGTCTATTGTCTTCACCTTTATTTTAGCAGATTATTTGACTCAAACTTTTTTTTATTTAAGCTGCCTTTTTAGTTAAAAGGAAGCTACAGCTAATCTAGAAAACAGAGTTTTTGATCAGTCCAGGTTACTAATGTAATCAGTGTGCTTTAGATTAATCTCTTTCCTTTTCTGAGATCTGCAAATGACAATTATGCCCTGTGATGAAAATTTTTAAGGGGCAGGTGGAAAAGGAGGGAGAGAGATACTGTCTTCTTTTCCTCTGACTCAAACAGAAATGCAGGCAAATAATAAATACAATTTTTGTGATGTCTGAGAATTTTCTATTGACAAGGGCTGTTTGCTATGGTTGAGATATTGTGATCTTCATTATGCATCTTGAGGTGTACAACAGGTTGAAGATCCTATTTGACATCCAAGTATCCCTTATTCAAGGCAAATCATAAGGGTGTAAAAGCAGAACCTTTGAAATGGCAACTTGCTAGACATTGACCACAAAACCAAAAACATGGAAGACAAAACAAAAAGGCATATAACATAAAAGTTCAGAAGAAATCTCCTTGCTCCCAAAACTCAGGTTTGCTCCCCAGCATTTTTGACTGTGGAGGTGCAGTACAACAGTCTGGCTGAAGTTAAACTTCAAAAATCTTACAAAGAAACAAATAAACAAACAAACAAATCTAAAAGGTGTGCAAGACCTGAGATCTCAAATTTCTGCAACTTCAGCTAACTCCATCATCCCTCCCTTGGGTATCAGGGTCATCCAAAGGCAGCAAGGCATCTGTATTTAATCCTCCTCAACCAGGTGCAGGAATTTAGGGACTTGAACTAGGTGGGCTGTGTGCAGGAGGCAGTTTTTCAATGTCTGAATGCCATAGAAAATGTAAGCATTTTCACTGAAGTGTAGGAAATGTAGTGTCCACTGAACATGGTGGACTTCCTAAAACAAGTATGAGTTTTGCAGTAAATAGTCCTTTCTCCAATATCTAAGGGAACATGAATGTGGAATCCTTCAGTTCTGCAGTATAGGTTTGTAGAGTTTTGTTGTTTTCCAATATGGAACGTGACTGGCACTTTGGTTTCCCCTTTGCTTTTTACAAGGAAGGGGTTTCTGCTATCTTTTTCTGACTTATGGAAGTATGCATACCTTGAGAGACCCTCTATCTCCTTCCTGGGTTGTTGGGGGTTTTGTGTCTTTTTACAGGGTGTTGCCTAGGGAAATCTCCAACTTCTCAGAAATTGTCTTGGTAGATCTTGTAACAGAGCACAGACTTCCTAAATACACTATTTAAGTGGTTTGGCAGCATTTTTTTTTCATTTCTGGTCAAAAAGTTATACTGTAGAATGCTCTTCACAGCATGACAATGGATAATTTATTTCAGAATTTCATTTATAAATTCAAAAATTTCAGCACGAATTTATCTTCTACACTTGTAGTTCAGGAGCCTTTGAGTTTAACAGTGCAAATTAAAAGTGAAAATGGACTTCTACCCCATTTTCCCCACTCTAAGTTCACACAAAGAAGAAATTTGTATAAAAGGGGTGTATGAATATGGATTTATAAAGTGAACTTTAATAAACTTTTCTCCAAATTACCTGTGAAATATTAAAAAAAAATTTAAAAAATGAAATGAAATAATAATTTAGCTGAAACTAAAGATTTATTCTAAACACAGGATTATCCTCTTTTTTTAATGATTGTATTAAACTTCTGGGGGGACGAAAGGAAGTTTGATAAGACATAATCATCTTATCAGTATGACTGATGTGTATGTAAAATTATCTGGACAAAATTCAGGACCTAAGCATGGATATCATTGCAAGGTAAATCTACAACTACTTTGCTGAAAGAAGACCTCCAGTAGTTGCTCATATTACTTTCTCTCTTCAGGTCTTGGGTTAATCTCCATGGGAACAGAAGCGAGTCTTGAGGATGTTAAACTACAGTGATTACAACTCCATCTTTAGCAGCAGCTGCAATGGACCTGTGTCCTTTGGACAGGCAAACAGTGTTACACTGCTGATCAGGAGAAGCAAGTGTCAGAGACCCTCCCCAGCAGAAATGTTTACACATGGTTTGTTTCTATCCCTACCGCCTCTGCTACACCAAGCCTTGGTCTGCAAGTTGCGAACGTGCAGAACAGCTTTTGACAAATTGAACTTTGCTGAAAAATTGATGGAAGAAGCTAAGATTGCTCAGCTAGTTAGATTATTTTTATGATAAAGGCTCCTCTTATTGCTTTTAAGAATGTCCCTCATCCCTAATCTGCCACAGGGCTAGTGCAGCTCATAAAAAATTTCTCAGATGTCTATTAAACCCTGTGAAATAACTTATACTATTAGAAGTGGCCAAAGCCTGTCTTGCTGGCCGTTTTTTTTCTACTGTTTTGATATATGTTGCTGTCATTTCATATCCTCATGAAGTCTCTTGCCTTATGTTCAAATTGCAAATCGTCTGGGACCTGGATCTCCCTTTTCCTGTAGGTACATGACAGTGTCTGATACAAAAGGGTCTGTGAAACCTGTCAGCAGTACTGAAGATGTACCTCAAATGCAGGTATATGGAAAAGAAGGATTGAAATAGAGCATTTATGTATAGCATAACCTTCTCAAGTATTTTCAGAAGAACTAAATATAAGCCATTTATGTCATTAAACAGAGATTAGAGTTGTTACATATTTATGTTTAACTAGGAAAATCACTCTAATTGACTCAATCTTAGCTCAGAGCCTGAACAAAATATATATAAAAATTACAGAACTTCTCTTATGTTTAAGAAAGCATAAGAAAAATGATAAATTGAGACTAGCTGCTGCTTTAGTCTCAGAAATTTGAAAAATATAAGGATACTGGGGTGAGGATTTGATTGAATAATGATCTCTGTAGACTTAGGAATCCACACCACCTTTGGTGGAAAAGAAAAAAAAGGTACAATTCCTGTGTAAAAAGAGAGTTGTTGTCAAATCACTTGTCAAATTTTTATTTAATTATGGGAACAGAAGATTCGGTTTATTAAAAAGCTTATCTAAGCTCTTGTTTACATGTATAGGGCAACTGAATTTTATAGACTTGAATTATGACTAATAATATTAAAAATAGGATATTTTAGAGACCATTAGGGGTCTAATTTCTGCACCCATTTTGCATGAATAGGGCTTGACCCTTCCATATGTAGTAGACATTTCCACTAATTATGAGAAAAAAATAATACTGCTTTGCCATTCCAAAAATCAAAATTATCTATTTAGATGTGTACAAAACCATCTGGTGAAAAACTTGGCATTAAATAGTTCAGTCCCATTGCTAACAATGTTGTAAACTTGCTAAAATCTGTCAATATTGTGGAATTACAGAATTCATAGGGTTGGAAGGGACCGCTGGAGACCATATAGTTCAACCCCCCTGCCACGACAGGGTCACCTGGGGCAGGTTATATAGGAGCACATCCAGGTGGGTTATGAATGTCTCCAGAGAAGGAGACTCCATTGCCATCTTGGGCAGCCTGTTCCAGTGCTCTGACACCCTCAATGTAAGGAAGATTTTCCTCACATTGAGGTGGAACTTCTTGTGTTTTAGTTTACAGCCATTGTTCCTCATCCCGCCTCTGAGCACCACTGGAAAGGGTCTGGCACCATCCTCTTGACAAATGTTTTTGAGAAACTTATACATTTTGAGGAGATCATCTCTTAGTCTTCTCCAGACTAAACAGGCCCAGCTCTTGCCATGTCTCCTCCAAAGATAGGTGCTCCAGAATACACATGTGTCATTAATATACAAGCTAAAGACCTGAGCAGTTTCACAGAATGGTTGAGGATGGAGCAATCCTTTGGAGATTATGTAGTTCAATCCCTCTGATGAAGCAGGTTCAGCAGTTTGCCCAGGATCATGCCCAGGCAGGTTTTCAAATGCCTCCAGAGAAGGGTTCTCAAAAACCTCCCTGGACAGCCTCTTCCAGTACTTGGTCACACAAAGTAAAGAAGCTTTCCTCATATTTAGATGGAACTTGCTGTCTTTCATTTTGTGCCTGTTGTCCCCTTTCCTGTTGCTGGGCATCACTGAGCAGAGCCTGGCTCCATCCTCTTTCCCCCTGCCCTTAAGATATTTGTATACATTAGTAAGAGCCCCTCTCATTCTTCTCTACTCCAGGCTAAACCACCCCCTCATAGAGAGATGCTCCAATCTCTAATCATCTTCAGAGCCCTTCACTGGACCCTCTCCAGGAGCTCCATGTCTCTCCAGGAGCCCAAAACTGGACACAGCAGTCCAGATTTGTCCTCACCAGGGCTGAGTCAAAGGGCAGGATCACCTCCCTTGTCCTGCTGGCAATGCTCCTCCTGATGCACCCCAGGATACCACTGAGCTTCTTGGCCACAAGGACACACTGCTGGGGCAAGGACAGCTTCTTGTCCATCAGAATCCCCAGGTCCTTCTCCACAGAGCTGCTTTCCAGCAGGCCAAAGTTACCTCTCCTGAAGTTCAGGGTTAAATCCGTGTCTGAGTCCTGTAAAGGAAAGAATTGCTTAAGAGTTAAGTATGCAAGTATGAAATGAACAAGACATCAATTTATAAGTGGAATCAGGAGAAAAGGGAATAATTTTTGAAGAGTGCTTTATTACATCACCTGACATCTACCACTTCTGGTAAAGGATAAAAGGATAAAAACACTGGGAAGAAAAGTTGAATATGACAGTCTGGTGTTAAAGGGTATATGGAGAGTAGTGGCAGTGGATGCAGAGAGAAAAAAAAACCCAATAAACCAAACTTTGTTTTAGAAAAATACAGCCAGCATTTTTACAGATCTGTTTCTAACTTCTTGCTCAAAAATCTGACACTAGTGTGAGAATCACTTTTTGCAAAATCATACTGAGGCTTGAAATATCTGAAAAGGAATGGCAAAATTAATTCGGGAGGGAAAAGGTAATTTCAGCAAAATTTTAGGAAGGTGGAATTAGAAGCCTTTGGAGAGATAACAATGCTTAAATGATATAGTCTTTATGATGTAAATTTCCTGATGTGAACGCATATTTTGTCACTTGGGAATATTTTTAGGGTATAGAAATATTATTTCTGCACAGGTTATCTGAAGGGAACAAACTTCCTGCTGTAGTTTTTTTGTTTGCAGTTGCTAACCTGATTGGGGATATAGAAAAGAATGTAAGGCAGAAAATTTTGAGATAAGTCTCAGAGTATGCTGTCATTGAAAATAGCATTGCTGGGAAGTTCAATATAACTTTCTAAAATGACAGTGTTACACAAATCTAGTTTGTTTCAAAATACTGTTTTTCACCAGTTCCAGGTTTGCCCTTGTGTACTTTCTTGTCTGCCCATACTCTGGAAACATTCTTGCAGCATGAAAACACCATGAGTTCTTAACATCCTTTCCAAAATGATTAACCAAAATAATACCTTTCATTAATATGATAAACTATATTTTAATTTAAAAATGGTATTTCCCTGCTGAAAGGATCACTAACTGTGTTCAAACACTGTATGTGCTCATTTATCATTTTGTAATGCAGTTATCAACTTGTGTACATAGGCAAACATTGTTTTGTTATCTGTTTTTCTGGAGGATTTCTTGGTTCTGACAATACTCTTTGTATTTTCCTTCCTTTCCTCCAAGTTATGTACTTTTGGGAAGATGATCAATGCTCTGTATTAGAGTCACTAGGAAAGTTCCCTGCTTGAAGACTTCCTTGGGAAAGTTCAGTGTTTGAAGATGTTCTGTTGTTCAAAATCAAGCCCAACAGATAAAATATTCACAAAATAGAAACAGTAATAAAAGATTCAATTAAGATGAGTCAAAAGGTCAGTGTTAGTAAGTTAATTTTTTGCAGGGTTGCTGCACATTTTGTTGATGAGAAGATATCTAATAATCCTATTGAATAAAATAATTAACATAAAGTATTTTATTCAACTAAATGTTTGACCTGAAGTCAAAATCAGTGGAGTTAAAAAAATAAAAGAAATATTTCCTTTAGATCTTGAAACACTGGAAAAAAAAGTGATGTTTCCACCAAAGAATTTATTCTTTATAGCACTGTCTGTTTTGATGAAATGATAATTTTGATCATCCTTTAGTTATGCCTTGTTGTAAGCTTTTTTGGTAAATAAGCCATGTAAACAGATGTTGCTAGCAGCCACAGTGTTTTGCACAGAAGTTTGTGAATTCTGCTTCCAGATCTTCTGGGAATTTCTGGGAGCCTCAGGGCATGTGCTGGTGGTGCTGGTGTGTGCTGGTGCAGCTGCTACAGAGCTCCTAGAGGCTTTTGCTTCTATTAGCAAAGATCCTGTTTCTGGTAGTGTCCATCAGATATTGTGGTCAAAGGACACTTTACCCTTCTATCTTCAGCTGAGTCCTGAAGAATCAGTGATAATCCCCGTTCAGTGAGTGCTAAGGAGACACCTGCACTGCCTGCCAGCCCGGATATCAGCTCCCAGCAGCACCCAACAAATGCATTTGTTTGTGCAGAAGCATGCACAGGGAGGGGGCAGAAGCCGTTCTCTCCTCATAGAAGTGGTGAAGGACCACAGCACAGCACCATCCTGGGCCCAGAGAAGGTCTGGAGAGGGAATGTAGCTCTCAGGGCCTGTGTGGGCAGAGGGAAAGCACATGAAGACAGAGGGAATGTGATAGAATCATAGAATTGTTTGGGTTGGAAAAGACCTCTAAGATCATTGAGTGCAGCTGTCAACCTAACACTGCCTGGTCAGTCCCCCACCAAAACAGGCGGAGAGAAGAGGAGGGAATTGCATTCTGGTTAAAAAAATGGCTCAGAAGCCTAGAGTGCTTCTATGGAACAGAAGAACCATTTGTGGATCAGGATAAAAATATGAAAAGTTAAATAGCTCTAGGAGGTCCTGGGATCTCAGACACTGGAGCTCATTGAAGACTCAAGATTCTCTGACATCAGCTAGAGGGGAAATGAAATGAGGTGTGAAAAGTTCAGATTTCTGAAGGGTTACAAGGATAACTTCATGATACAGACACTGGTTGGCACAACCAAGGGTGACACAGATGGATCTACTCTTCACTGGAAAGAGGGGCTGGGATGTGACAATTAATGGTAGCCTGGGCCATAGCTGCCACGGAACCGTGGATCTGAGATGTTGTGTGACAAGTTTGTGCAATCTCTAGTCCTTAACACACTCAAGATCAGACTTTTTAAAGCCCTGAGATATTGGTCTGATCTGAGGTCCATTTAAACTTAAATTGTCCTTTGAACTCTTCAGTTACTATCCATCATCAGCTGAATGGCCTTTTTGAAGAGGAAAGATGGAAGCTGGAAGTTGTATACAGACAAGGATTTCAGAAGTCTCTGCTTGAGAAATATTTCCTTTTCTGGGCCATGAGATTTAGTTTAGCTACTTCCAAAATTAATATATTGTAGTATTTACTTCCTTGATTTCTACTACTAACCTTATTCTCCATTGAAGACAATAGAGGATATGAGAACAGAGAACTTTTTATGATATTAAAAACATAACTTTTCATCTGCTACCTGCAAAGGCCAGGTATCTGAAACTCTTATTCAACACTACACTAAATCTACCTATAAACCTCAATGTTCTGAATTAAAAAATCTGACGTGACATGGTCTGTATGCTGATTCCATATGAAAAGGCCTATCTGTTTTAAGAATTATTAAAAATATTTGTGGGTGGCTTTCTCATAAACAGGCTCCTTTTGGCACTGTCAGTTTTCTTGCAGTACCAGGACAGCATCATAAGCTCTTTATTTCAGCTTCAAATGGCACAAATGCTATGAAGCCAGCAGAAATAATTTTACAGAAAATTTAGCAGCAGTAATAATAGCACCATAACCTGATTATACAGGAGTAAAGAAGGATAGCAAATTTTTTTTTTCCTTTTTGGTAGATACAAGGTTCTACAGAATACTACAGATTTCTGAAACTGTAGATTTCTGACATAGCAGTAATGTATGATGGAATCATGTAAAGAATAATCAGAGTTAACCTTATGAAGTAATCATTTACTCTATGTATATTTGCACATGAATATGAAGAATGAAATGTCTGAAAGTAAGAAGTCATTTGTACCTTTTTGTAGCAGAAACTCCTGTCTGTTTCATTATGTTCACCTAGGAATTAAATTTGTCAGCCTTGAATCCAAATTACTATGATTTATTGTTTCTCTTTTAGAAGTCTTTTAGAAAAATCTTCCCTTAGTTTTAGATGTAAAACTACTAGTAATACAATGAAGACATCTACAGCTTAAGGCCTTTTGCTTTGATTCGCTCAATTGGGAATTTTAAAATTTATCTTCATGTAAGATATTGAGCTGGAAATTTCTTTTTGCCATATTTTAGGTCTTGACCATCATCAGTTTCTATGGAGAATTTTATTTCCAAATCATCTTTTGCTTGCAGCCATTAGTAATCTAGTGGAAAGCAATGCTGAAACTAATTTTTTTTTTCCACATAAAGATTCAACTAATAATTTTTATTTGTGTTGAATCTCACCTCATATGCATATACCAGCAGATTGTCACCTCTGTCTTTCACACAATCTAGGCAGATGAGAATTTGTTCTTCTTTGACATTCCTAAGATTGCTGTTAAAGCTGAGAAAGGGAGCTTGGAAATTTGAGAATCTATTGCTTTTTGAAATGGAATGGAAAACTTGTGATATCTAAAATATTGAAGCAGTATACCACAAAAAGTGTAGGGAAGACTACAAAGACTTTTTTCTCAAAATTGATTCCATTATTCTAGGGTTTGAATTTTGTGAGTTGGAGGCTGCTTTCACCAAGCTCAATGTTTCTAGCTGATTCCAAATTTTAGTACCAAAGTTATGGTGTGCCTTTCAGTAGTTGTCTCTCATAATGATTTCTTTCCACTTAAATGCTACAACTATAACCCTGAATCATCCATTCCATGATAGGGGAAAAATAAGGTTAATCATAAGACAGCAAGAGATGCAGCAAGTAGCAACCAGCTGCCCCGTGGTTCATAAGTGCAGCTTCCTATCTCTGACAGCTTCAGATGGAAGCTCTGGTGAAGGAAAAAAAAGAAGACAGAACATCCATACAAAAGTGCAATGACACTTTGTACATTCAATCTCTCCCTGCAGAGATGGAGGGATTTTTTTGCAGCTATCATAGGACAACTCAAAAAATTCAGTTGTTCAGGAGTAACAGGAATAATCCCCCCAAAATATTGGGGAATTATATAATCCCCCAAAAATATTGGAATGGGAAAGGAGCAAAAAAATTTATGTTTCAAAGTGCCAAGCTGAAAGAATTTGATGTCACCTTGAGGTAACATATTGTAGCATGCCAGGATCTTTAAGGGAAGAGATTAAAGCATGTAATTTAAGTGAGAAACAGAATGGCAGCAATTCCTTGGCTAAGCACCTTCTGTTTTACTTGAAAACCACAAAGAAAAGTTCATGCTTGCTAACCAAGCCAGGGCTACTTTTATGCCTCTTTTTCATCATTAGACAGGCTACCAAAAAAAACCCCAAAGGCTAGGGGTTGGATTCAAGTGTATGAGGAACAAAATCCTTTCATTTTCTTTTTTTTTTTGAGGTAGTTTAAAATGTATTTTGGATTTGGGTAACTGTTTAATCTGCTGATTTACTCTATTATACCAGACTTAGACTCCGATTCCTACATCCAGTGTTATACTGCGTTTATTCTCTAGTGTAAACCATATCCTGGTTTTTTCCCAGTGTTTTGCCAGAGTTATTCTACCATCAACTGGCATGAGTTGTAGGCAAGCCCAGATATAAAACTAGCTCAGAGCAGAAGAAAACCTTGGAGATGAATGCCAAAAAAGCAGGACTGTAAGAGATCACTTTGTTTTTATTTTGATTTGCAACTTTTGTATATATATGTGCCTATGTTTATATATTAAAATGTATATGTATACTTGTGTATGTATGCACACACATATATATGCATTTCTCAGAACCTTTCCCTTTTAACACTTTTCCTTTTAGCCACATTAAATTGAATATAAAGCCCTCTTTGTGGAAAAGGGCCACTTTTCAATAGAGCATAGAGGGGTTTTTAACGTGAACAAAAACCATGTATTTTTCCCCAAGATTCTTTGCTGAGAAATTAAATTAAGTTGAAGTCTTACTAAAGTAGATAAAAATTAACATATTTTCTTGTGAGGTTGCACGTGTGATAATTTTAAATGTTTCTGAATTCTTAGATATAACAAATTAATGCACCTAACACCTTAAGACAAATTTAATATGAACTTTCAGTGACACAAAACTAAATGGTCACTCGTATCAGCTCAAGGAAGTGAATTTTTACTGCATTTATCAATAATATTAAAGCATCAGATGAAAGCAGAAGAAGCTGTGTGTATTTTTTACCTCTGTCACATATTCGGAAATCCACGCTTATGCAGTAATTATTTACACTGGATTTGTGGAAGTGTTTAAAAATTGCAAAAGGGTTAAGTAACAGAGCTATTGGCAAAACACATTCTTATGTATGTGTAATATTTGGTATAAATTATTCATGTAAAGGATAATCTTTGTTTTCTGAGTAACTTCAAATGTATATTATAATGACCTTGTATGTTTGATTAAAGCGAGCAACTGAATGATAAACTATAGAAAAATAATGTAATTGTAGAACAATCCATTAAATTTCACCCATTTTACTGACTATGCCAATGCTAATTTTTTTGACAATAGAAGTAGAACACAATTTATTACCTGCTGCAGATAAAAATACGGAGGCTAAGGTAAGTTTCCTGACAATACTGTCAAACAGAAAAAATAGATCCTCTCTAAGAAATGTTAGAGAAGCTAGTGAGTTAGTGAGTTGTAAATCAGATGTTAGTTGATATACTTAGTGATCATTGCAAAACAAAACAAAACAAAAAAGACAGTAGCATTTATCTTTATTTAGTAAGTAAACAAAAAGAACAAACAAGCTATTTAGCATATGCATAAAATATTGTCCTGAGACATCTGGATTTAGCTTGGATATATAATTGAATAAAGGTTTTGAATATAAGTAAAGATCATCTTTTATTGTTCTTTAGATTGAATGAGATATGACCAAATTATTCACTAAAACAACTTACACGACACTTCAATTATCTTTTTTTCTATAAGAACACTATATTTTAATTAAATTCTCTGTCAGTTGAAGTAGCAAGGATATGGTGAACAAATGCCATCATCTGAGTAATTTATTTCAGACACTTAATTTTGAGTGGTTCCAAGGTGTTTCTCTTTTGAAAAGTAGTGTCTATACCTGGCTTACTGAATATGAAGTCTCTATTAAAAAAAAAAAAGTAATGTAGTATCTGACTGAGGGACTGAGGGAGAGGTTTCAATACAATATTTTTGTTTGATTATGAAACAATGTGAAATACATTGTGTTTTGAACAGCATTTACCTTAAAACATTGATGCTTCTTCTTTAAGTGATTAATCTCAAGTGAGATGTGATTATCAACAAGACGGTAATCCAAATGTCCCCAAAATTAGGCAATTAAAGAAAACACATTTGACATTGAATATAAGATAGGTCAAAAAAGAACTTCTGGTAAGTTTCTTTGTTTTGTTGGGAGGATTCTTTAGATGCAGCAACACTGGTTATTGCAAAAGCAGGTCATGTAGGCCAAGTTCAATAATTTGCCATAGGGCTGCATTTAACATAATCTTACCCATCTTGCTCTTGATAAAAAAGAGAATATTTTATTAATTGGTGCACATAACTCCTCAATTAGAAAACACCAATTTTTCCCTCCTGTAAGACAGAAAGAAAAAAATAATATTTTGGAAATTCAATCCACTTCATCTCAGTTCTTTCAAGAACTGACATCATTTCACAGAAAAGTTTCACTTAAACTTTTGAAGGCTTCTTGACAGTCCAACAATCCAATTGCATCAAAGTGTCATAAAATTTACATTTGATCTGTATCCCAAAGCTGCCTGCACAAAGGTCCCAAATTGAGAAAACTTTCTGATGCACTGCCATCAGCAGGTAGGTGCAGAGGTGTAGTGCTGCAATGCCATTGGAAGAGGTACAGAACGACAGAGAGGTTGATGCTAAGATTTTTGAGTGAGCTTCTATTTGGTTTCAGTTTTTTTGTAACCTAGAAGCTTAGTGAATATGAAACCAATGGGTCTGGCCATGTACTGCAATTACCAAGTTCTGTTCATGTTTCTGGCAGAAACCTGCTCTGCTGAGAGACCACTAAGCCTTGCTGTGTCCTTTGTCTTTGCTCGTCTTTTTACGCTGTAGACTTTGGTTATTTGTACATCTCCTAAGGAAATAGAATCTTAATCTTCAAAGGGCTTCTTATAAACTAAAGAGCATACAGTGACTGAGCATAAAAATAGGAATTATATTTTATTAATTTAATTATTAAGTCAATCAATTAATTTATTAATTATATTTTATTAATATTAGTATTAATCTTGCAGAGCAGTCCTAAGAATTCACTCATTTAAGTGTACAGTTGTCTACTTCACACTGAAGTGAGAAGAAAAATATGTTTAACCTGGAGTATTACTTGCATGGCTAAGTATAAATTTAGACAGCTGGCACAAAATCCTTCCTCCTGATCATGGTAACTAACATTACACGTGATTTGGTAAGTTAAACACTTTTTGCCCTTGTAGTATTCAGGAAAAGCGAATATCATAGTTAATTTTAAGAATACACTAAAACTGTAAATTTCTGTGCTATTTTTAGCCAGCAAAGAGCAAAACGAGCAAAGAAAAAAAAACAAACAACCCCCCTCCACAGTGTTCTAAGTTGTTTGTTAACAGTTTTATACAGAAAACTTTTCCCTTCTTGCAAAATGCTTGAGAAAATCCATTAATTTTTAGGAAATAAAAAAGTACTCACATTTGCATCTGCTGCTAAGGCATGCATTTGCTAATTTAGGAGAAATCCCTAAGTTTATTCAGTTTTGTCAAAAATCTTGCCAGTTTTTATTTAACCATTGAGTGTGGAGAAGAGAATAAAGAAACAATGACATAGAATAATTTTAATCACCAGAATGTTCTCTCTCCAGCTTGAATTTACCAAAAGTGCCTTTTCTGTTCCAAGACTCCAATTTTAATTTACAAATTTACTTCAACAATAGCACAGTATGGTTTGAAATCTTCTTTCAGTGAGCCTATCTATTATATCCGTGAAACTGCATGAGCATGGTTTTAAGAGAGTTTGGGTTAGATTTAACCTAGAAACTCACAATAAATCTGCTTCCCAGGATGCTCTCATTCTCTCACCCCTGAATGACTGGTCTTTCAACTTCCTACATCAAGGAACCTTTTGGAGCATAGCTACTCCATAAGTTTTTATTTAAGTATTTTTAGTGATAAGTACATTTTCTTATAGTCTCATACATCAGATACAGTTGAAATTGTGACTGAAATTTTGCATACTTAGTGCTCTCTTTAAAAAATATTCAGTTACATAGAGGTTTTGTAAAATAAAGTTTGCTGTCTTAGACACCTATCTGCTGCTCTAGATCTTGTTCTTATGAGTGTCAGAAGTGTGAAGGAGGCCCTTATAAATGTGTGTTTCACCAAGGTTGCTCTTATTATTACTGTATTTCATAATCAATGAATCAAACTGCTGGTGGAAGAAAAGTAACCATCTTATGTTATATGTTTTTTTGGGGTTTTTTCCTTCTGCAAAACAAACACATCAGTGATTTTTTTACATTTTCACTATTTTCTCATTATAAGAAGTGAAACTACTATACATCTTCTGTTCATAAACTATTGTGTAATCTTGAGCAAGAACAATAAGGAAACTAATTTGAGGGTCATGGTGAAAAATTGATAATATTCAGCCCTTGTATTCTAAGTATACCAAGTATATTCTAAGTATTCTAAGTGTATTGTTTTAAACAGAGCAGGTTAAACACCAATTTGTAAATATCTGTCCCACTGGATTTAAAACTTAACTTTAACAAGGTTAAGATGAAGGTGTTTTCCAAAACATTGCATACTAGATATATACAACTCAACTTAATGAGGTGCTTTGCCTTTATTTGCAGTTGAAAGCATACAAAATATGGAAAAGAAGGTGGTTTGATGTATAATTTTCTTTCAATAACTGCCAGAGAATTATTCATAATCATAGATGAAGCAGTTATGAAGAGTTAGGTTTTTTTTCCTTATGTTTAGTTGACTTTTGGAGTGCAGCTTAAAGCATTTGTGTTCAGACAGGCTCCCAGCTGAATTTTTGATGCCTGTGCTAGTTAATACAGCCAACAATTCAAAGCAATGGTTTCTGAATTACTTTATTCGGGGAACAAGAGAAGGGGGAATGTGTTTTGTTTAATTGCATGTTTTGAATTCATAAGACATAACATGCTCTTTCATGAGGAATGTCAAACAGAAGTAGTTATTTCCTTAATTGTGCTCCAAGGCCCTACATTTGTTCTCTTGGACAGCTTTCTAGAAAACTTCTGCCTTCTGGCTCCTGGAGTTCCCAGTGTTCAGAGAGAATACAAGCATTGCTATATCCTTTGCTACCTCAGAGACTGTTGGTTTTGTCTTCTCTAAAGCTGTGTGAGACTGGCATTCACAGTATACATAAAGATCATAGTAAAGACTTTAAAATAATACAGTTTAACCTTTATTTGTTTAATTTATGGGGTTTGTTTATTTTTTTTTTTTCAATTTGGTTGCCAGACCTGAAAATCTCTTTTTTTTCCCCATGGAAATGAAAGAAAGCCCCACGTCTACTCCTAAATCTAGATTTTATTTTAGAAACTAAAACCACAGGAAATGTTGTATTCATAAATGCATTCACTGCCTGTGGCTGCATTTGACAACACTGAGGGATTTTTGGCCCCAGATTATCAGGCGTCTGGAATCCCATCTCATACATCCCTTACACAGTGAGTGAGGATTGCGGGTGTGTACCCAGTTTCTGAGCAACAGAGTTAGCTCTGAATAGTATGCAAGGCATTGCTTACCTGGAGATAACACTCAAGGCAGGCTAAAATGCATAGCACTATGGTTTGAATCCTTGCAAGGAATATAAATGACCTTTGTTTGCTAAAACATGTGAAAATGAAAGGTGTGATATTCTTTAAGAACTGTTTACTCAGATAATCCCACATTTGAGTCCTCTGGACCACCACCAAGTATATTGTATTTCAAGAGCAGCTTCAGGTTCTTAGACATATCTGGGCACACCTCACCTTGGTGAGGCACTTTTGCCCTCAGCAGTGCATCCCTCCTTATCTTGGAGCTGGGGGTGGAAAGGAGCACCATTGCTGGTCTGCACTGGATGGAGGATCACATACTTTTTGCTACTACTCCTGCTTTTTCAGGGGGCAAAGAGAAGCTTGTGGAGAAGAGGGGAACCTGAATGAGAAGCTGTGAGATGTGTGACTGCCTCTGATTGCATCCTGCTTTCTGCCCTCCTAAGTGTCTGTATTCAGAAACCTGAACAGGGAAGTTTTTCTGGTTTTGGAGATGTGAGATGGGTTTTGTTTCATATGCTCTTCTCTGCCATCCTCAACTGGTTTCTGTCACGTACTGCCAGTCTAAACTTGAGAGATGATAGTAGGAATTGATTAGTGTAATTAAGTACAACTTCTAAAGTACTCTAAAAACATCCCCTGACAAGTCATCTCTTTACTATTCTCTTTTGTTAAAAACAGAGATACCCCTTGTTACCTAGATTGCATGCAAATTTTAAGCTATGTTTTTAAACTGCTATTGACCTAGCCAGCTTTGCACTCTCCGTCACTGTGACTTGTTTTGTACCCCACAGGGTTAAGCTCACTGCCTTACTGACAGCAGCACAATGAAATGCACATAATCCTTTTTCAACCATCAGTTGACATTTAGTCAACAACTAAGTGTTAAATGAAGCTTTTAATGACAAATGTATTTCTAGCTCATAATGACAAGAAAAGGCACAATATTCATAACTTAGCCTATTAAAAATCTACACCGTGCAGCTTTGTGTGCATGAAATTTTAAGTGGTACATTTCAGAGTATCAGAATTACTTACACAAAATGATATGGATATGAGTTGACAGATGTGTCCATGAATGTTTAGGAATTCACGGTAAGTGACTGAATCTTACTGTTTAATGACTTAAGGCCTTACTCTGGTGGAATATGCACATCATGTGTGCATAATTCAAACACAGATATGGTAGGACATCACTGTCTATGTTACATAAGTACTATTTCAACAGGATTTCTTCTTACTATCTGAAAACATCATAAGAATCTGAGGATTCATGTTCATTGGAGAAAAGGGAGGTTTCAGTGTCTGTGTGGAACTTTTCCAATGGCTAAAGTTATAATTGTTTATCAGTACTCTATTTAGAAATATTTCAAAACTTTTCCTTTGAGCCTGACATTACACAGTCTTTCCCTCTTTTATTTGGAAACATCACTCAAATTAGTCAACCTTCTGTGACAGAGTGTCTAGTGACATTTTTCAAAGGTTATTTCAGAACACAGATATTTCTCTCATTTCATAGAAACTAACCTCATCTGCAGAAAGTCAGTGAAGATTTATCTGTGCAGTCTGGATTCCCAAAGGTGTCGGAAGTCTTTGACTCAGTTCATGCCAATGGCATCTACTAGAGATAATGAAAGAATCTGTGGGAAGAGATTGAGCATCATGATGATGATGATGCATACACCACTGTCACAATTTCATGACAAATTTTTGGTTTATATTTGTTTGTTCAAACGATAATGCTTATTGTATTCTTTTCCTGTAACTCAGTTATTGCTTGAAACTGATCACTAATTAAGTTTGTGAAGACGAGAGAAATATATTTTCATGGAAAAATTTAAGAAAAAAATAAAGTCCTTACTTAAGTGCCAAGATCTAAACACAGAACTGATTAAATTCTTTTAATACCAGTGACTCAAGCCTTATTTTTGGTATCTTATTTCCTGGCACTGCTCTGTAGACATCTGATCCTTAATTGCATATTCCCAAAATGATAATTTGAAATATCTTCATGGTGCTGAAAAACCCATCAAGTACAGCTTGATAGAAAGCATCTCAGAGATGCTGTTTTAGTACAGCTGTGAGCAGCTCAGTGGGCAAGGGATAGGAAAGGTTTTGTTTTGGATGTTTTTAAAATTATTATTCTGTTGGGAATCTGCTTTCACACCTTAAATTCTGCTGGCAGAGTACAGCCCTAAGCAGATGTATCAGGTACAAGAATATGCCTTGAAAGGATAAATTTTTCTATGTTAATGGTTTTGCACTCGTGGATATATCTTCTGCAGCTCTGAAAGACCAGGAGCATGGACTTGTCACTCCAGAAACAAATTAGTATTTTTCTCTGGCTGCTGAATGCCTCCTGTTGTAGAATTGGAGCAAGCTAGAAGTTAATGAGTAGTGCATACAGGCTCTCCCATCCAAATCTAAGCAGAAAGAGCTAATGAGAAGGTCATAAACCAGTCTCTATCACTCATTCTTTCACCCTGGTAGAACATCAGAGGCTGCAAAATATAAACATTTTAGTATGCAGGCATCCAGAGCAGGGAACATATTTTCACATTCTTTTCTTAGGTTATTTAATCATCACAATCAAGTTCAGAACTAGAAAGAGGAAGAAGAGAGTAATGGTTGAAAACTAAATAACCATTCCTACAGTTTTTATGCACATTGTTTGAATCATCAGCTCTAGACATTTAAACTGAGACACATTAAACTGCTTAATGTGCAGAATGATAACTAAACATCTGACCACCTGGTTGATTAGCATTTAGAAAGAAATTGTACAGTTGAGAAATAGAAACCAATTACAGAACTTAAGAAAGAATACGAAAGTCACATATCTTATAAATATGAAACTGAGGAACTTAATAAGAATCATTTTTGCCAGCTGTTTCCAGGTTTACTGAATCAAAGTAAATGAGTTTTAAAAACGATTTAGCAGATGGAAGGAAAATGTTCACATTTCCTAAAGTGTTAATGAAATTTAGTTATAGCAAAATTGGAAGAAACAAAAAATAGAAACAATGGTTATGTGAAACCAGCAGCTGTCACAGTAAAATTCTGAAATGTAAAAACAAAACAAAAACCCAAATAACAACAGGTTTCTTTTTCTCATTTCTTAATGGTAGAATGGCAAAAGGAAAAGAAAAAAAGTGAAAATTTTGTTCTGTCTTTTTTGAACCTTGCTAATGACTGCCATTTTTTATTAGTCGGTGGTTATAACACAGCACAACTAGCTCATAAATACACTGCTACTGAGACTGGTAACGATTCAAATGATAGTCATAAATCCATTCAAATTGATACTTAGGGCACTGATAAAGAAGGCCAACAGCCCGAAACATTTTAAGTGTTCATTTCAAAAGTTTTGGCACAAAGACCTTTATTTCCCTACAGGGATCATCATGCAGTTCTTAGAAGTTTTATGTATTTACCTGTATGAATCAGATAATGAGGCAAAGAGAAAGAGCATCACTGAAGAACAGTTGCAGAATGTGAGGACTAGTAGAGCTACTTATTAACAGGCTAAAGATTATTCTCATTTATATTTCCACAGAAATAAATATCCTAAAGATAAAATTGTGGTTTACTGGGCTAGGCAGGAAAAAAGTGGAATAATGAAAGGCATCTGTATTGGCACAATAAACAGTTTCCACTTTGTGTTGCCTACCAGAAAAAAAAAAATAGCTGCATGATCAAATTCATCTGAAATGAAGCCCATACTTCCTACAGGATAATAGCAGTTCTCACAAGCTGTATTAATTTTTGGTGGTTTGTTTTGTTTTGTTTTTTTAATAGTAATGAAGAAATACAGACCTTTGATAATTTTATCATTTTGCCTTGTTTGTTTTGCTTGATCAGCTATCAGTGCTATGATCCCCGATGTCTGGGAAGAATGATGTGCAGAACTCCGTGATATCAGAAGGCTAATTAATTAATTTATTATACTATATTACTCTATAACTATATTACAAAGAATACACTAACAAGAACTATCACTAACTAACTAGAAAACCTATGACTCTCCACCAGAGAGTCCACACAGCTTGGACCTGTTAGGCTAATTAACAGAAACAATCTCCACCAGAATCCAATTACCAAATTCCTTCAGATAAACAGTCTTCCAACACATTCCACAAGTGCAAAACAACAGGAGCAGCAAGCAGAGATAAGAATTGTTTTCCCTTCTTCTCTGAGGTTTTCTCGCTGTCTTTCCCAGAGGAAATTCTTGGGAAATTGTGCCTTGTTTTTCTCTGTGAAGAGAATTGTGGCTACAATCAGCAGATGTGCAACACATAAATTTCTCATTTCTGTTTTCTGATCACCTGCTTTATGGGTCCTTTGCCTTCCTTTCTGATTTTCTACTTCAAAACTATTGACTCATTATGCTATGAGTCCTTTTGACTACCCATGCACATACTTCCTATGATGTCACCAAATATAGGCAGCTAAGAGCAATTACTGTCCCCCAAGAAGACTCACCATTAGTAATTTTTTTAAAATTTCTATTTATTTGTTTAATTTATTTAGCATTCACTAATGCTAAGAAAAAGTAATAATAGCTTAGCATATTAATATAAAATGGCACTTCATTCATCTGAATATTATATGGTTTTCCCATAAGTTTATGGAGTTTGAAGAATTTCCCAGATAGGAATATCAACTACAATATCCCTTCACCAGAACAGGATCTAAAGCATTAATCAAAAATGTTATTTTTTGTGTACATGTTTGTAGCCGTACTGAAAGTAGCAGTACTGAAAGATTCAACTATTTTAGGACAATTTGCAATTTCTACTCAGCCAGATATTCACACAAGTTTTGAAAAAGAAGGTATTTTATGACAGGGGTTGAAACAACTTTAGCAGAATCACTGATTCATGTTGCCCAGAGAGAGTTTACCTTTATTATCAATTCAGATTTGAATGAAATAACCTATGCTTCTATTGCTATTGACCTTATTAATTCTGCCTTACTGTCAAAGTGTCCAAAATGGTAAGATAATGAATGGTGCAATATCTTGTCCAGACTTCCTACTGTTCTACAATTATATTTGGAACACTTTTCTTTCAGCAGACTTGGAGAAATTGTTGGATTTTCTTCAGCCTTAATTTAGAATTATGTAAAAAATTTTGGTGTGTACAACCCTTTGACATCCCTATACTGACCTTCTCTTAACTTCCCATCCCTGCTTTCTTGAATAACATTTCTTTTAAAACATTAATAGCTTCTCTTAAGCTATGTTAGAATAAGATTAAAATAAGTGTTAAGTAGTTCTGAGCAAATTAATAATAAATTAGGGAGCTCCTGAGTCTTGCACTACACACTGGTACTGTGAAGCTAGAGTGTAAACATTAGCTTTCAAGACCATTTCTTTGGTGATAAAGGCTTCAGAGTATTTTATCCATTCCAATCTATGTAGCAGGCACAGGCCCTGCGAGCCTGCCTTGGCGTTCAGAAACAGGATGCTGAGTCAGGATGACTGAACAAAAGGAGCCCCTCTCTCCCGCTCTCGGACCCTGGCTTATCTCTCTGTAAAGCTATAGGTCACTTTCCTTTAACCCTTACTATTGGACAATTCTCAATCCTCCCTAACCCTATATAAACCCCTGTTTCTGCCCGGCTCGTCGGAGCCGCTGTCCCTGAGACCCTTCGAGACACTCCGTGGAAGAGCTACGAAGAAGACCAATAAAGACATCGTCTTGGAACCTCATACAGCGCTCTCCTCTCTTTCCCGGTCTTGCGAGTGCCTGCTGGGTGCCCCAGCCAAGCCTAAAGAGCCCCTAGCTAGCCTAAAGAGCTGAAATCACTCATGAGCTGATAATCACTGAGCTGTATATCACTAAAGGCTAGCTAAGGCATAGGCTGGGTGCACTGCCAGAGCTTGGGCTGATTAGCCCCCCTCAGAGCTGAGCTATCCGGCTTTAATGCAGCTCCTGGGTACACCCCGTAGCCCAGCCAGCGGCATTAAATCTAGATCCAGGAAAGTTAATGAAATCAGTTCATTCTGATGCATTTAGTGCCATATAATGACAGGTATGTACTGTGAGCATAATGCATGAGGCTCTGGGGCAAGATTACTGCATTTACGACTCTCATGAAGCAATTTCATGGAGAGTACTTGTCAGTCAGCCAGGAAAGTTCTCCTTCAGAGAAGGCTTCAGAACTGGACACTGCCTGTGGGAAAGAGTTGAGCAATATGTTGATTACAGCATTTTGCAGCTATTTATGTGCTTCAGTTTAATCAAACCCAAAAACTATTATGTAAAGATTTAGGTCAGGGCAGAGTGGAACAAGCGCGCTTATAAATGTGCATAAGGTACTTTGTAACAAAAATCTGTAATACATTTCTGTACCAGGAGATGATGAATAAAGTGTACAGGGATATGTGGTGGGTAGGATGGGAAATATTGTACCTACTGCTGAAGGTCCAGTTTTAATGCAGCTGTGAGTAAGTAGTTGTGTAGCCACTATTGTATTATTTTACCAATGACTGTGTTTCCCACAAAAAGCCAAAATCGAAAAAAAAGTCCTGAGAGGCTATTATTTCTGGCCAGACACAAATTACTTGTTTTTTTTTCTTCTTCCACTCTTTTAGGTTATTTGCAACAACATAATTTTTTTTGCTCTCATAATCCTGATGGCCACCCATATTTCAAGGATTTTAAGGAGAGGGCTTGGAAAGTTGTGCTTTTTCTGCCTTTCAAGTTGAATGACCTCAAAAATGAAGTCAATGGAGGCATGTATTGCAGATTAGTACTGCCTCTGTTGATGCATAATTAAGTACCTTAAAAGTCCTGTGCTTAGGCTTATAAATGTGCATGGATTTGTACAATTCCTCTAAAAAATTCCACAAATTTTTCTGCACTCTGTTACAGGGAGCCAACACAGCTGGGGGAAGTGAATGCATTTTAGGTAGTGCCTCTTAGCAGAAGATTGAGATAAGTTAAAACTAGCTTCCAAGTTCCTCAAAGGGAGAGGAGAGGGAGAGGGAGAGGGAGAGGGAGAGTCCATTTTCTAGATACATGAAGTCATGACATATTCTGAATTGAGTACGCTACCAAAGATGACGTTAAGAACAATGATGTGAATGAGAAATGAAATATTTCCAAGATTAAAACTAGTCTAAACCAGAATGTCTTTTGAAATTAAAACAAGTGAAGAAAAAAAAGCCTCATGCAAAATATGCTCCTTCCCTTCCAAAGAAAATCAAATTTATGCTGTGGCTTTCTCTCCTGGTCTTCAGAAATATGTCACTATTAGGTCTAGAGTTGATCAGGAATCATTTGGTCATTATAAAATAATCTTTGACTCTGTTCATGTAGATGCTGTCAGAGAAATACAGGAAGCGTCTTTGCTTTTTCTGATGTGTTCAGTTTGTAGAAATTGTCTTTTACACAATTTTCAGAAGACTATTTGACTCACTTGAAGTGCAATATCATCATCTTATTCAGTGTGCATGGATATTCTTTGACCATGTTAAAAATTTATTGTATACAACTAAAGAAAAGAAAATTAATAAAATATGCTCAGTACTCATATTCTCAGTTGCAATTAAGTTCCAGGAAGCTTAGGTGCAACCTCTTTCAGCTTCCATTCTTGCAAAACTTATTACAAAAAAAGATCCTGGTGACTATTATAATATTTTTCCAGGTTTTATTTTTTTAGTATAATGATTAAATGATTGCAAAAACTACTGTCATGTGAGTTTTCAATAGACTTAACCTGTAGATTAAACTAGTACTTCACTGCCAAGTCGGTGTATCTGGTGTCTTTTCCTTTCTTTTCCTGAAGGAGCTATGGAGATGTCATTTATGCAATGAGTACTTAATATTAATTCCATTCCTGCTCCAGGTTGGATATCTGTATGGAATAGATTAACTTGGATTTAGCTTGCTTTGTGCAAAAGGAGACCCAAGAAGAGCCAGCATAGCTAACTTGTTTTTTCTTTTGTACATTTGTATTTGAATTGCACTATGAATTATCTTTATTCAGAAAAAAATGAAAGGTAAAAGTTGAAAACTCTAGATGAACTTTGGAAATAAAAGAGAATAATGCATAGATTTTGATGCATTTATTGGAATTTTTTGGTGCTTATAGTTTATTCCATTCACACTGTTTCCATCTGCAGCACCAGCTTGCTTTTCTTCCCTTAGGACTGCAGGGTGTTTTAATAATAGGTCTTCAAGACCCCCATAGCAACAAGAAGTCTGATAAAATAAAGAGAAAAAAGAGCTGAAGTGATCCCTAGAGAAGGAAAACATATTTTCCACTTTTCATTTCCATTCCACGACAGAATGATGGGCTGAACTAATAAAAGCCCATTGGCATTCCAACAAACCCAAACAGAGTTTGCCTGTTGGGTAGTAATTATACGTGCCAAGTATTCACATACATAATTAAGTACTGTTCTGTTTCTTTAAATAAACACAATTGCACTGAAGCCAAAATAGTCAGATGGTTTCTTCATTATTTGAACCAGAGAATAAAAAAGTTTTCCAGTAAAATTTTATTTCCCTGCCTGCTCGCATTGGTAGGCTTAGTTGACTTACAGAAATTAATTCAGTTGGCATGAGAAATTCTCAGATATTATTAATTTCTGAAACACATTGTTATCATTTGGCCAGAGGAGCAAAACATGTCAGTCTCGACTAACAGCCAATAATCTAATCCTAACCAACTCTCTGATTTTGGTTCTAATCACTTTAAGTTTTGCTTGCCTTTCAGCACATGCATGTTAAATTGATGGACATGCTGTTGTGGATCAATAAGGAATGTCCTGCCTGTCTGCCAGCTGCACCAGTATTTTCAAACACTTTTCCTTTCCTGAGCAATGCTGCTTTGCCAGACAGCCCTGTGTTGCTGTTTCAGGTTGCCTGCACGGTGCATTTTCCATGACAACGTGTGAGATGCATGGAGGAACCTGCTTGCCTCTAGCTGATGGATCCTGGTGGTGAGCTACACAGCAACAGCCATTGTGCAGCAGCTTCATCTCCTCAGACAGGGAGGGGAGACAGAGGTTGCTCTGTAAAACACCCTGACACATGTGTGAGCAAGTTTCCTAATTCCACAAAGTTAGCCAAAGAACATTATGTATTTGTGTCATTAATACTGTTGTTTCAGGAGGGAGATACAAGGTCACTGTGTTGACAGAGTGAGGACAAGAGGCTTGTGGCTGAAAGCACACTGGGAAGAGTAAGGGTGTCTCAGGCCCTGTTAATAATTAGCTGTGTTAGAATAGCATCTCTGACTCCTGATCGTACAGGTTCAATGCTATCTCATATGCTATTTGCATACATATGATTACCCTCTTTTCATCTTTCTTTTGGCTTATTACCTCAAATATTTATCAGTGCAGGTAAAACACACTGAAAAGCAGGATAGGTGAGAGAAATTTTCAATTTTCCCCCTTTTCCCCCCATGTCATTAATTCTGTATTCTAATAATTACTTTTTTTTTTTTTTTTTTTTTTTTTTGTGCAAAAGGCAAACATGGGTTTACCAGCACATGCAGGAAGTGCTTTCTGGGGCAGCGTTAGGAAAACACTGCTGGGTTTGGAAAATGTCTGCTTAGGACATGAGCAGTTCAAAGCAGTACCTTGGATACTACATGGGTGATGATTTATTTTCACACACACATTTATGGCCTTGGACATATATACATAAGGCTAATTTTACTTTAGTTAAATCTGAAACTTCAACTAATCTGAAATTAGTTAAATCTGAAAGGACAATACCTTAACTGAGACATGTTATCGCCATAACCTGAAGAACTCCTCCATGGTGGATAAGGAGAAGAGAGATATCAGGTCTCTAAAAGTTTAATGCAGAAAGATTTTCTGTTTCTGCACCTCTGCAGTGCTATGACTTCACTCATGTTAATGAGATGGGACTGGCTTGGAATTTAAAGAGCCATTCAGATGAACCCAAGGCAGCATAAGAAAATCCCATTAGTGATACAGAGGAAAAATAATTTGATATCAGTGTTTCTGAGTGAATCCAGAGAGCTATATGCTAGCTTTTGAAGAAATCCTATAATTAATAACTATTCAAAAGCAGCTCCAGGCCATGTTTTTAGCTAAGGATTTATCATCAGACAAACTTTTTAATAAGCCATAACTGTAACTCAGTGTACTTTAAGAAGTTTTAATATGAGTATATTTCAGAAAAGGTGTTATTTGTGAGCTGTTTCATGATGATATTGTGATTTCAGAATTATTTTAAAGTTTTAGTTAATCACTTGGTATTGGTCACCAAGACAATATAGTACTGTGTCTTCTCTTCCATTAAACAGGAAAGGGTAAAACTAAAAATTCAGGATATTCAATCAGAAAGCTGTGTGTCTTTGTGCAGGTCTATTGTTCTTACCCTCAAGCACTTTGGTTTCTGTTCTGAAAATATTTTCAGGGAAGCTGCATTCCTGTAAATACATTTTTGTTAATAGAAACAACATTGAAATGTACTTTTGAAAATAAAAAGTGTCTTGTTCATTTTTTTTTTAATTGATTTTAAAAAGTGGTTAATTACACTGTTCACCCTTCTCATAAAATTCTCTAGTGGCCTCTAAATCCACAACATTCTTGAAAATTTATAATTAATGTTAACCCAAAAGTAATAAATATACTTCTTCCTTCTGTTTTCTTCTTTAAAGACACAGCCTTTTTAAAGTCCATTTTGATTAGGGGACAGTCAGTACGTACTCTTTTAGAGAGCAAAATTTGATTCAGATTTACTGTTTATCTTTTTTTCACTGTTGAAAATATACTAGAGATAACATGGAAAAAGGGGAAGTGGGTTGATGTCATTTAAGCATTCTTAATCTTTGTGGGGGGGGTGGGGATTAGGAGTTGAGGGAAATTAAACTTGTAAAATTTTAAAAATTCAAACAAACTTATCTGTCAGCATTGCATGACAATCACATAAAACACGATTTGCCTGAGTAACTATAAAGTCTTATAAGTACCTCAGTTTCCTGTTTTACATCAATTATATTACTAGGCATTTTCTTCCCATAGATTCTTGTAGGATCAACTTTTTCATTTTTAATTATTGGGTTTTTTTAAATGCCAGGAACAATTGCAGCCAACAACTCTGACAAGAACACTGCTAATTTCATAGAACACACTAATTTCATAAAGAAATTAGTGACAGAGAATTTCTGTTGCATGGACCAACTTCAAGAATCAGAGATAGTTCATTATTATAATTTATTGGGATCTTATGCTTGAAAGGGGACATAAAACTGAAGTTCAGAAACACTAAGGTGCCTCTATGAAAGGAAAGTGTTAATGTTAGACCTTGGACAAATTCCAAGACGTTTGATTACTTTTCACCTATGCAGAAATTGTGGGAAATTTTATTAGATATATTATACAAATTGTTAGGGTTCAACTGTTATGCTGCTCCTTGCAGAACTTAAACACAGTTATTTGTAGAGTTTTGGAAAACAAAGGATTAAGAAGCAACATTTTTCAGAAGAGGTGAAATTTGTTATTATGAATACTCATGTTTCGGTTATAAATTAGTGGGCAAAGCTAATACTTCAACATTAAGAATTGCAAAAGTTATTACATTTGGGATTGATTCCATGTGAAACCTTTAAGAATTTCCACTGCTAGACCAGAGACATAGTCTCTAGACTAGAGACTAGCAACTAGGCATAGGTAAAACCAACAGCCATTACAAGACAGCAAATAACAGTATTGTGACTTTTTTTCTTTATTAATGAGGGACATATGTATTATTTTCATGTGTCTTCAGTTTTTATTCTAAAGCAGAAATATTAATTATTCTCTCTAATTGAAATCTTATTTTGCAGGTCTAGAGATGCCAAGAGAAATCAAATAAAATTATCTAAACTAATGGATGATTATCTATCAGCCACATTATCAGTGACTATGTAGTGTCACTGCATAGTGCAATTATGTGCAATTATATAGTGCAATTATGCATTATTATTATTTTAAAAACACATAGTCCTGTCAAGGTGGGTTCAGAAGAGGGCCACAAAGTTGGCTAGAGGGATGGAGCACTTCTGTGAGGAAAAGCTGAGAGAATTGGGGTTGTTCAGTCTGTAGGAGTCTCTGAGGAGATGCTTTTGCAGCCCTTCAGTACTCAAAGGGGGATTTTAGGAAAGATGAGGACAAACTTTTTATCAGAGTGTGTTGCAACAGGATGAGAGGTAATGGTTTTAAACTTAAAGAGGACTCAATTTAGATTCAATACAAGGAAATTTGGAGGGTTTTTTTTACAATGGCAATCATGATGAAATGCTATGACAGGTTACACAGAGCTGTCGTGGACGTCCCATCTCTGGAAGTATTCAAGGTCAAGTTGGGTGGGACTCTGAGCAACCTGCCCTTGTTGAAGATGTCCCTGGTCTTTGCAGAGGATTTGGGCTTGATGACCTTTAAAGCTCCCTTCCAACCCAAGCCATTCTATGATTGTGGGATTCAATGCATGAAGTGCTCAGACTTGAGGGAGCCCTGCACCTTCCTAGACTTACACAAATTTAATGAGCAATTTCATAGGAATTCTTGGTCTTAATTTCTTTCTGTACACAAAGCTGCATGTGAATACTGAAGTGGAAAAAATGAAATAGAATAAATTAAGAAATAAATGACCCATTCAGTTCCTTGAACAGAACTAACTAACTAATATAATAGCATGAAGCTGTTAGTTAAAAGACTTTGCTGCTTCTTTGCTTTGTGACATTTAATTGCTCATGAAAGATGGACTTCTCTGTTTCAGTTTTCTCACTGCCACAATCAGCCTAGTGAAATTTGCTTTCTTCTCAAATATGCTATGAAATTTAAAAACGGTGACATACATTGTAAAAAAGCCTCGGTACAACTGCAGAGTGCAATTTTAAAATTGTTTTGGTTTATAATTTCGCACCTATATTTCTACTGTTTTATCATTACTCTGATTACTCTTTCAGTGCATTTGAGAATATATGAAGATGCTAACAATCTGTGAGCTGTTATGACACGTCTTGTGGCTTCATTCTAAAGACCATCCTACTCTTACTTGGCTCTGTAGTGCGTCATGGGGCAAACACCTCATGCTGGCTGAGCTGGAGCATTTAAACTGATATCCAGGAGGAGCATACACAACCAGACAGCTGTTGCTAAAATATCTATCTGCTGTTGCAGTTGGCGCTTCTTCTGCTCTCGCTGCTCCCAATCTGTGGCCCCCAAGGTCTGAGCAACACTGGGTTTGCCTAAGCCAGGAAAATGGAGCCAATTTTTGTAATGAGAAAATTGAAGTGCTATTGCAGAGGATTAGTCCCCTCCTGCTGCTTGCTGCAGAATGATGGGACCTTGGTGAAGGAAAGATTGGTACAACAACACAGTGTCAGTAAAAGCAGCAGCTTATGACTGCAAACAAAAACAATATTTTGGTATTTTGGCTAAGTGACACTGGAATACTTTCAATATCTAATTAGATTACAGTTCAAATGCACCCATATTGAATGTGTGATGATATTAATCCGACATTAGAAAATATAAGCAATAGTCACCAGATGTTGCACTTTGAGAGATTAAACTTTTTTTTCTCCTTCCTAATAAAATGTCCTGCTGTCTTTGTGATTTTGCTGGCTGAAATGTGACATGCTCCAATAACTCATTATGTAAGAGCAGGGACCATAATCTGCAGTTCCACTGTCTCAAGAGAGATGTATGTCCGTCAGGCTAAAGAATCACATTATTCTTGTTCTAGTTTTGTCACTCTTTCCCTCCCAATGTCTAAATAATCCAGAGAATGTGGATCAGCTTCAGTAGCAAAAGTTAAATTACTTTGTGTGATTTTTTCCCAAGCAGCAGAGATTAAAATTGATTTAGGAACTTTCTTGAAAGGACAGAGACTGAGATTTAGATTCTCTTTCAAGGAAATGGAAAACATGACTTCTAGGTCTTCATATCTTGGTGGAGTATTATATCATGCTTCATTTTGTTTTAATTAAGTTTTGAAATGAAAAAGGGGTCTTCCTAACTTTTACAGCAGAAAACCTAGTTTAATTTTATGTGAGGATGCAAAATATTTACAGTGCAAGTAGGAGGCACTCCTCAGCAACCCTGGTAATTCGCTTGAGATAAGGAAGAAATAGGATTCATTTCTTTAAGGTCACATCTCTGTGTAAGGTGTTTCCTGTCTCCTGCTTTATCCAGCTTCTTTTTCTAACACTGGGATGCTGTGCATCCCCACTCTGAAGTCACTAATTTTTTGTGCTTCTCTGACAGAACCTCTGCATTTCACTGGAATCTCTGGAGCTCGATGTGGTCCAAAAACTTTTATCAGTGAGGTGACTGAGTTTTAAGGCATAGATACATCTTCCCCATTGAAAGTTGTGCTAGTTTTCTCTGAGGTAGAATTAACCATGTGATGGGGCCCTGTTCTCCTGGAGATGGCTGAACAGCCGCCTGCCCATGGCAGGCAGTGAAATGATTTCTTGTTTTGCTTTACTTGTGGGTGTGGCATTTCTTTTCCCTATTAAGCTGTCTTTATCTCAACCCACAAGTTTTCTGTCATCTGCCTTTCTGATTTTCTCCCTGATCCTGCTGGTGTGGGAGTGAGTAAGCAGCTGTGTGGAGCTTGGCTGCTGGCTGGGGTTAAACCCCGACGGAGCACAGCAGCTGTAATCTCTGTCTTTGGCTGGTGGTTTTAGCAGCGCCCTTGGAGCTCCTGTTTCCTTTTGTGACAATAACAGCAGCCTTCAGCCTTACAGAACCCTGCAGTCAGCAACCTGAAATAGAGTGGGGTTGAGCCTGGGCCTCACTTCTGTACGAGCTCTCAGGAAGTTTGTAGCTCAACTGGAATGCAGCCTCTTGTGTCACAGCAGTTTTCTGTTTTCTGGCCATTGATTCCCTGTGCAAACTGTTCACAACTCCTGAAGAGGAGTAGGGAGGTGCATCAAAATGTTGAATATGCTGCGGGGTAACAGTATTGCAGTCAAGTGTGCAGAAACACTCTCATGCCTTTGAGGCTTTGTCCAGATTTACCTGTACCTGCACCGTGCACATGTGATTTTTGGCACTATGCTATGTGTGGGAAGCACAAGCTGCTGTAGCAGGGTTTATTTAATGCGTCAATCCTTCGTAGCTGCCTTTATCCTTATTCCCTTTCCACCCTGTTTAAGCTTTAACAGTAACACCCTGGCTTCTCACAATGTTACTCAATCTGTCAAAATTCTATTTTCCCCTGTGTTTGATATAGTTAAAAGCAGAAACAAAGAAAATCAGCTAGGCATAGATGAGGAGTTAGTACAAAAGAAGAGCTATGCTAAATCCTATGTAAACATTGTCTAGGTACTGGTGACAAAAAGGGGTCCATTTCATATTACCAAGGTCTGTATACCCTTTTCAAGGTTAAAAAATAATTAAAAACTCTAGCAAGTATGCACTCAGACAGAGAATGGCTTCCATGTCTGTCACATGGGTGGAAAGTGCTCCCATATTTGAAAGGATGTTAAAGTACAATTTGAAAGAAAATCTAAATATAATTATATAATACATAATTTGAAATATCAACTGCTGAGCGCTGATTCCTTATCAGCAGAAAATTATCAAAGCCCATTTTTTTACAGGCATTAACTTACAGTTTTATCTTTCAACTACATTTTCAGCAGTAAAGTCATTTGTATTTTAAGTCACCTCTGGAATGATACTAAGAGAGATGTCTAAGGTGTGTACAATATTTCCAAAATGTACAAAGCAATGAAATCCAACTCGGCTTCCTGTATTTTACACACTTGGGGATTTGAGTGTCCACTGTATGTTTGTGTACATGATGAAACACTTTTAACTTGGGGTTGAGTAGGTGAAAAAAATTTCTCACAGTAGAGATTCTTTCAACATGAAAAATAAGTCAGACAAGTGCCCACATTTGATATATCTACAAATGTTATTCAGACTCTATAAAAGCTGTGATTGGGAAAAAGAAAACAACAAATGAACAGAAAGAAAAAATGAAAAGGTCTCTGCTAGTGTATGAAGATAGAAATATTTTGCTTTTTCTTACTCCACACATTTGTAACTTTATATTCACTTAACAAAGGGACAGAGACTTTACATCATTCTGCCTGCTTACTCAAAGCACGTGTTGTGCCTCCCCTTTAACCTTTTCCTTCAGAAAGAACATTAGTAGTCTGTCATTTTCCATTTTAAGTAGGTACTATAGTGATTTGTCATGTTTTAATGTATTTATTACATCCTTTGTATTTTTTCTTCCTTTTCCACAGTGGAGATCTTGACCCAATTAAAGACAGGGGACCAAACTTTGCCCTGCTATTTTGTAATATTTTGAAAAATTTGAATGGTCTCACTTCAATTCAGCACCTATCAATGTTGGCATGAGCACTGTTGGCATGTTCATGATTTTTTTAAACTGTGAACAAAAAAAAGGGCTAAACATTTGTATTCTAAAGTAAAATAAAAACACACCCAAATTATTTCCATCCTTCAAAATGTATTTCTTTGCTTATAAGCAGATTTCAAAATCTTTACATTCTTTGAGCACGCTTGCTTCTGATGGGCATAAACTGAGATTATATCCTCAGAAGGTAGCATTGCATCTAACATTTTATAGAAGGCACTTTTATTGTATTTAGCATTTTGGAATTATCACATATGACACAACTTTTGGACTATGTGCAGAAGCCTAAAAAAGATTTGACTTAATGTGAAAATTTTCAGATTTGCGATATCTGTTTTGGGGGATGGAGGTGGGGTGGGGTGTGCAAAGCATTCCATCTGCTCAAATTATGTAATACTTTTTCTTTAACACAAATATTATTACTTTTACACTATGAACTGATCAGATTTGCCTTCTTTAGCTGTCCTTTCATTTTTTTCTCTTTTACTGTCAAAAGCAGAAGCATTAACATCTGCAAAGCAGAGATTAGAATCATACATCATATTGATTTTTTTTTTTTTTGAATGCTGGTATTTCTTCAAAAATCTCTCCCTTGTGATTCATTGCATGGAAAAACTGAGAAGTCTGCAGGCAGCAAACAACCTTGAAGCACTCTCACTGCTGTTCAGAAGTAATTAATGATAATGTCTCTACTCTCACCCTACATGCCCACAGATACATATTTGTGCCCTCATATTATGGAGACATGGAGTACTTGCTCTAGAGAGATAATCATCCAGAAGGACATGAAGAATGTCAGTTTGGGTCTGCTTCTTAAAACAGTACAGTGCTGAACATTTTGTGGTTGCTTTATTATTATGATGGAGATTTATATTGCCATGGGTTCAGTCCCAAACTAGAAAGAAAGGAATCTCTTGTGTTGCATTAAGACAGTGGTTACATAACTATCTTTTTCAGAAATTAGAAGCCTTAAAGTGTCATTAAATTGAAGAATAAGAGTCACATTTAATTCGGATTTGATAAAAATTATGTGATTTATTTTCAAAGGGCTTGAGGACAAGAACTTTGATGAATTTTTTCATAGTTATTGAATGATGCAATGAATGCTAACAATGAATGAGGCAATCAGCCTACTCAGCTATTGGCCAACTCCAAAATGAGTATGGCCATATTAAACACCATTGATTTGATAATAACATTTTTTGGATGGATTGAAAGTGGAAACACGCCAAACAAAAGGCTATAATAGGGATGTTAGGATGAGCGGCCATAAGGAGGGCTGGGAAGGGGGAGAGACTAGGATCTCTACCAGCACTGATTAAAACAGAAAGGTTTCTGGATCATGGGGGAAAGAGCAGACATGGCTGTCTCCTCTAAGTACTTGTTTTTATCCTGCAGAACTATTAGACACAACCTCTGCTTCATCTCTAAGTGTATGAAAGCAACATTCCTTTGGAAGTATTGGATATTACGTTTTTGGCAAAAAAAAGAACCTGTGTGCCAAACAAATCCATTTAATTGGGGATTTGAAGCTGTTACTCCCTAAAGTAAGGTGAGAGGCCAGCACCTGTTTTCTTCTAAAGTACCTGGTGAGGCAAATGGTGGTGAAATGAACAGGGTGCAATTGCTCCTCACTAGACATCTTCCTATCACCAGCTACCTATTTCAGCTTTGAAAGAATTTCATAGCTTATAATACTTGCACAAACTCCCTTGGTCATATGCTATAAGAACTTATTAAAATACCTTAAGGAAAAAAAAATAGCTTTCACCAGTGGAACTTAACTGCCTGTCCAGTTTTTATGTGCAGTATCTCCCAAGTGTAAACTAACCTTCCCCTCTATGTAGGGAGGAAGCATTGCAAAGGACTTGGTGGAAATCTTTGGAAAGATAAAGTGAAATGGAAGTGCAAAGCCTCATTATCAAGAAAAAGTGGATTAGGCACTCAATGAGGTAGTTGTGTGTTTTTGGTGATGATCCAGACCATGTCAATTCACAAGAGGATATCACTTTGTATACTTTACTAATTTAGAATGAAGGACAGATAGAATTGTCTAATGGATATTTGGAGCTGAAGGTCAAGTAATATATTACTGTCAAGGCATGTTCCTTGAGATTTGCAATGAAGTTAGATGTATGGCCCTGATTCTCTTTTAATATACCTGTTTCTATAATGACTATCTGCATTAATTTGCTTTATGAATGGAAGAAATATACTCCAAGTGGTTTTGATGTGCTAATACTTAATCCTGCTAAGAGACCTTCATCCTTGGTCTATATTAAACGTGTGAGGGTTTTGCTCAGTGATGCCAAGAAATTCTTGGATGTAAAACAGGCAAGGTCTGATGCAGAGGAAGGTGAAAGTGTACTTATCAGTAGATGATGCTATAAAAAGCATACTTTTGTTGCCAGGTCTCTAATTAAATTACTTTTTATTGCCTTTTTTTGGGATTTATTTCTCTTCTTTAAAGCTTTATCTTGCCCCATAAGCAAGATTTAAGATGTAAGGGTAGCTGTCCTTCAACTGTTCTCCAGCCAAACATTTCCTACAATCACCAGCCTATTAAAGTTTGGAAAAATAAAATGGTGCTTAAATAGAACACAGAGCTGCCATGAAATAAAATGAATGGCAAAATAGATTAGGATTTTCAAATTAACAGTTTATAGAAGCTTAAATCTCCTCAAAAATCAGATTTTGGGACAGATACAGACTCTTGATAACTAAAGTATTACTTACATGCATGTGCCCAAGTGACACAAAAGACTGGTTCAAAACCTGCCTCACAGCTTAGTCTTCAGGGCATCCATACACATCAATACTTTAATCTTTTAAATTCCCTAGGTATTTATAATTCTTGTGGAGTGCATGTCCAGGTCGCTTGATCTGAGAACCAGAGTGTCTGACACAGCAGCTTGTATGTAATATACTTGTTATGTCTCTCTCCCAGCTGCAATATCTGTAAAGCTCAATCTGTTTTGTGTTCACACCCCATTTTATACAACCCATCAACAACCAGATTAACAGAGGACATAGCTGCCATTATCACTTTCATTTAAAAGCATGGGGTGATTTCAATCATACTTTTTATCAAAACCAGCTAAATATATCCAGCATTTTTCAACTGGGCAAGAAATTTTCATTCAAAAGCATTTATCAGTTTATGAGGGATGTACCCTGCATCCAACCTGCTGGGGCCTGCTGCATGAGCTAAGTCAAAGGCATACTCCGTGAAAATATGGAAAACTAACAATATTAATTGATTGATCTGGAGAGGAATAAGTCAGAGAACACTTCCCAAAAACAGGAGGGAGATTTTTCTTGTTAAAATGTTGAAATATTTTACACAGGACTGATGTAGAGCAGCTGAAAATGTCTGATGGTGATGCATCTTTGAAGAAAATATCGCCAGCATTATTGGAGTATGGTTTTAAATACTGCATAACATAATAAGGAAAGCATTTTAAATTCTGTCAAAGAAGTGAGTAATAGCTAAGAAGCAAGAGGAGAATACTGAAACTTAGCATGTTTTCTATTGGTTTAACAGAAAAGTTCATTTTACTTCATTTGCTTCAGCAGAATCCTGCACACCACTGACTGTGACTACTACCATGGTTCTACTATGACTGATGGCACCTGTTCTAAAGGTGTAGGTCATCAGATGAGGGACACATATCTGTTTGGATCTGCTCTAATCACTGAGTGCCATGTGGGAGGTTGGCAACATGGACACCACTGTCAGTCCTGTGTAGTGTCAAGCCAAGAAGAAATTCAGAAATATATCACATACGTGGAAAGAATATTACTGGGGACAAAAGCAATGACAGAAAAATATTTGTCAGCTCAGGTTGACCAGTCACAGGCTAAGGAAAATGTTTTGGATCAGAAGAAGAAACATGTACCATGTGAATATGGATATTTCAAGATGATAAGTTCCATCTTTTTTGCTGTTTTCTATGAACCAGTGGACAGATTTAGGGCTTGAAGTGAACACTAAAAATCTGGTTTCTACACAGTGTTAGCATACTTTCTAGTGATCAGAAAGAGAGGTGTTTGCAACTTATCACAGGTGTGTTGTTGAGTTATTTACTAAGATATTCCCATGTTACCTTAATTGCTGCACTGTGCAAGCTTTTGGGTGTCATTAAACCATAAGACTCTTGAAGTAAAAATCAGTACAGGAAATACTAATGCCTTAATTTAATTAGAAAAAAAAATTACTTAATTTGGATCATTAGAGTCACAAGCAGTATTTTGTGCCATGAAAGCAAGAGCTACATGTGGACTAATTAATACTTTTGGGGATAGTCAGACTCATTTTAGAAGATTGAGCATTATCGTAAAGAAGTAAAATGCCTCTAAAAATTAAATGAATTTCTACTTTTGGAATAAAATACACAGAGACCCAGTGAGCATGACACTTCACAATAAAATACCATAATACAGCAAAGAATAGTCAAGTACCATGACACCTGGCTTATTAGCTTTAAAACATAAATTAATCTGTTGGAAAATTAGGAATGTATTATGGGACATATGAGGGATTGCAAAAACCCAGAAGTTCCAAATACAAATCTAAAACCATTCAGTCTGGTGTGTTTCTTGCCTCACTAAATCAGGGAAAATGAGTTTTATGAACAATCCACCAGATGGGAAAATGTTCAAATACCACAAAATGTTGATCAGATTTATTTGAAAAGCAAGCTGTAACCATATGCATATGTGAGGAAGCAAAATGGATTTTCAAATATGCAGTCGCTTCTGTCAAGTTGCAGCTGTATGAATTTAAGGCTATATTGCTGTTTCGACTGTAGACTTTCTTGATTTCACTTACCTATTTGCCAGCTAGTATGATTAATATTGATTCAGTATTACAAGCAATTAAATTGGAAAACATAAACAATCTTTTTGCTGGCTTTTCACCAGACAGTACCACATATCTGATTTTTTTTTTTACAAGAGTGGTCTCTGAGACATTTTAATATTGCAGCATCCAAAATATTTGTGCACAAACAGATCACACAGGTACCATGGCATTTTTACAACTCTGGGATTTGCCATTTATAAATCTGCTCAGATTACAATAATTTATATTTATTCTCCTGCAGTGACATCAGTTAATCTACTGGAGTCAGAAGAGGATATATAAATAGTTATGTCTACTTGATAATGAGTACCATTTCTATTTTAATTTTTTAGAATATTTTATTTGTTCATTAGACTGGAAATCTAAACTAGAGATAAAAGGGATTTAAATATATGGTTCACTTCTGTGGAAGACAACAAAGCGATTCCTTAAATGTTTGCTTCACCGTACTTTTTATATATCAAGTTATGAGATGCAATGCAATTTTTATTTTTAAAATTTTTTATTAATTTTTTAAAATTTTGTAACCTTTTTAATTGTAAATTTTCTGAAGCCAATGTTAATACTAGATTAGATAATTAAGCATTCCTTTTCATAATGTATTTCTAAATGGCAGAAGTTTGGATTTTTCAAAAAATCAAGTGATTTTAAAATATGTCCAATTAGTACTAAAATTACCAGCAACTAAGGAAAACCTGGATATCAAAAATAATTTCTGGTTAGGCAAGGGGAGCCATTTGAATTCTCTTACAGCTTTGTCTGCTCTCTTTGACTGAGAGAAGGAAGATTTTTATCTTGTGCTGTGAATGCAGAGTATAAAGTCATTCTCCTGAACTGTTAGAATATTAGGTTTCCAAAGGACTTATCAAGTTGATGTTATTTTGTTGACAGTCATTGCCAATGTTTTGGGTTTTTTAATTTTTACCTTTTGGGACATTTATTGCAGTTCTGGTAGTTTCCTGCACCCCTGACTTTGTTGAATCACAGTTGTAATGCTGCACTATGTTGAACTGGGTTTTTAAACAACAGCAGGCTCTATCTAGTGGCTTGGAAATGGCACAGTTCCTTCTAGTATGGGTCACCCATGTTGGATCTGCCCTGGTTCTGTCCCAGATTGCAATGCTGACCTCCTGCAGGATCTTCACTCCTCCAGCAGCAGGCTCAGTCCTCAGGCTGGGGCTGTTGGCAGCTCCGTCGCACTGCGGGCGATGGGTGGTGCCCAAGCATGGCTCATTTTGAGTTCTCCTCCACCATCTGTCTCTAGATATTCAATATATAGCCTGACAACTAAATTCCTCTTCTGGCCTTCTAGTAGGGAAGTGGTTTTGATTAGTGATTTGAAACCAACAGAGAGGAAAAAGAAACATTAAAAAGACCAAATAGCATTGTCTGGTTTAATTTTTTTCTCCCTTCCTCTCTTTCTCTTTCTCTTTCTCTTTCTCTTTCTCTTTCTCTTTCTCTTTCTCTTTCTCTTTCTCTTTCTCTTTCTCTTTCTCCTTTCTCTTTCTTTCCTACTACTAATTTTTCCATTTTTTAATATCTTATTTTTATTTCATTTACTTCTATAATTCTCTTTAGATGTAAGTTCACTGGAAACTAACCGCTGTTAAATAGTGTGCACCATCTAGCAGAGGGTGACATTTCAATTAGCTGGAATATTTTGGAGCTGTCAAAATAAATTTTAAATACCACCAGGCTACGTGGAAGAGATCCTTGTGTCTTATCCACTGGGCTTTGAACTCAAATTTTAAAATGGTGACCAGAGGTAGCATTATACCTTTTTAAGATGAAAAATGCAGAGAGTTTAATCAATCCAAGAGCCAAAAGAACAAGCCAAAGTAAAAGGTATCAAGTATGTAAAAGGTATCTCTATGATGGAAAAAAAAAGTTCAGATATTCTAGCAAAATGTAGGATATGATAAATTTTACTTTGTCTTAGAAAAGATCAGGTGTGAATCAGAGATTTTGAAATGAATGGCTGTACTATGTGCCATGATATCATTAAGCTAAATTTCTTATTTTCAGTTAAAAGACCTAATAATTCAAATTTATCCCTCCCATGGTTGAGAAATCTCGTTGTTCTTTCTCCTTCTAAAATCCCCACCTTTACACAAGAGGTTTGCTGGGAGAGGTTTTCCACCTCTCTTCCAGTTACAGAAGAGGGTTGTTCCAGTTCACAATCCCCTCTCAATAGACCAGTGTTCCACACCAGAATGCAGAAACACAGACTTGAAATCTAAAATGAGACGATTTCTCCATCTTTCTTGACCAGTGCTGGCAGTCTTGCCAAACAGCTATACAGAAAGAGTGCTGTAAATTTTTACCAAAGTAAAAATTCTGCACATTTTCAGTAATTCAAAGCACTCTCTATGCAGCCCTTGCTGCAATTACCATTCTATTGATGAATGCACTTTTAAGAAGAATTTACTTTAAAGGACAATAAAAAACTCTGTTGTAAAACTAGAAGAGGTTCAAAGTGATAGACTTCCTTGTGTAGTCCCATTTGGTTTCAGATGTATACTGCTGAGTTAACACAGAGAACCTGAGGTTCTTGGTAAAGCTATGCTTTATTTCGTGACAGTTTCTCCCTGAATGTTCGTAACCAAGATGTGTTGCTGCACTGTTTTGCTCAGATTCTTCTGAGAGTTGACTCTTAAAAGTAGAATTCACTTCAGAACAGGCAAATCATGGGTGCATTAACATACACTTTGAATTTTCAGAGCAAAGATAGATAATTTACTCTGACTAACTCTTAAAATTTTATTATATGCTTATAAGAATTATATTATATGCTCTTAATATAATAATATAACTCTTAGTAATATAGTAATATTACTCTTAGAATTATATTATATGCTTATAAGAATTATATTACATGCTCTTAATATAATAATATAACTCTTAGCAATATAGAAATATTACTCTTAGAATTATATTATATGCTTAGGATTAACATACAGAATCACAGAATCTTTAAGATTGGACAAGACCTCCAAGATCATTGAGTCCAACATTTGACAAATACCATCATGCCAACTAAACCACAGCTCTAAGTGCCATGTCCCTTGAACACTTCCAGGGATATTCATGTATGTTCTATGAATTTCAAAACTCCTAAATAATATTTGCAAGAGGTAGTATTATTTTAGAATTAATTCAAAGTTAGAATATGTCAATCAGAATGAAATAGTTGAAAAGTCTACCTTGAAATTTCAGATTCTGAGGGGGGAAAAGGCCTTTCCTTCTCCACAATTTTTAAGGTCTTTTCTTTAAAATGGTTTTTAAATATCTCAGAATATCAACTATATTCTCTCTCAGAAAAAAAAAAAAAGGAAGAAAAAGAAAAAAAATGTTGTTTACCTCAGAGACATAAATCAGATGCATCTTTTTCTGTGGATTTCATTAAATGTTTCATTGTCATGATATGTACTCTAATTTATCCAACAAAACCAAGTTGTTAGTTTTATATCCATGGATACATTGGAGAGGGATGCTAGTGAAGACTTTAGAGGCAAATTATTACATAATGGGAATATCAGCAGTGGAAGCAAGGGTTTGTTTTAAATTATAGTGGGCAGGACAAATTTAGATATATCTCTGATATATCTAAATATATCTGACAAATTTAGATACATCTCTGATATATCTCTAGATATATCTGATATATCTGCATTCCCTGCCAGATTAAAACCAGATTTCCGTACTTTTACATTGTTACTTGGCTTCTTGAGTTCATACGAGAACCTCTTCAATTTTAAGGAGGTCACAAATACTAAGATAATTGTAAAACATGAGCCCCTGAGTATGACATCAGTGTCTCCTTTCCAGTTTCCCCATTTTGATTCTATTTTACACTAGGCACTTGGGGCATAGCGCAGAAAGCCAATTTGTTACAGCATATGCGAAACAGAAGAAGGGAAATGTGTGAGAAGCCAGAACTCCAGATTATACTCTGACTGCTTCTTCTGTCACCATTAAATAAAGAAGAGTGACGTACTGTCATTCTCCAGGTAGAAATGAATACAGCCTGTGACATGGGCTTATTGCTATTAAAGTGTATGTGGAACCTTGATGGGATTTTTTGGATGGACACAGGCTGATGATGCTCTGGTCATATTGCCAGAAGCCAGAGATATTGAGACTTCTTTTTCTTTTTTTCTTCTTTTTTTCTTTTTTCTTTTTTTTAATTTAATTTTTTCTTGTAAAGTCAATCCCCTTGGGATTACTCTTCCATCTGGTCGTACGTCTACCTCATTCCCTGGCTCTGCACTAAGGCAGCTGTTGGCAACTCTAACGTGACAAAAAACCCCTTAAGTCATCAAAGTCCCAAACTTGCCTTCTGGAACACCTAAAAAAGCAGAGATTAGTGGCAACACCAACTTCTGTTTTCCAAAGAGGAAAGTAGGTTGACAACAAAGCTCATTCATATCTGCCTTTAAAGGTTTGGCTATTCTTTGCCTTATTAAGTAATCAACATTTCAGCCTCTGAAGTCCCAAGCTGAAAGACTGATTAGATATTAACCTGACTGCACAGTTTGCTCTAATTTAGATTTATGACTATGTCAGTTTAAGGAATGAATCTCTCATATCAGACAGAGAAGTATTCATTTCGTTGTTCCTATGGAATACAATGTTTCATTCACTGGCAAAATTCCCAGACCTTCAATATGATGGGAATAAATTATGTACGTTTACGTGGCACATTTGTGAATTCTTAATTAGGGAATCGTAACCGAGCTCTGAAAGGATGCATTTTATGCAGGGTAAAAAAGAATAAATTCATTAGCACCTATAAATGCAACATTTAGCAGGATTGATAGATTTGTGCTTACTTTTAATTTTCTTTCATTGTGTTAGAAAGTCCTTTAACCTTTGAGCATTGATTAGGAGCAAAGAGTGAATAAATTCTGGTTGCTTTAGAAACAAATTTTTCATTTTGAGAATATTAGTCCAGCTTATCTAAACGTGTTAAAGCAACCAAAACCACAAACAAACAAAAAATACAACAGCAACAAATAAAAAACCACTGTAAAATAACACTCTTCCAGTCAAAGCTAGGGCTAAATTTTTTTGCTCTCTTAGGATTCCTGCTATCCTACACAAACAATTAATTTACTGAACTCTTCTTATAGCTCTCATGAGTGTTATTTCTGATGTTTCAGAAAGAGAATAAAAATATTTTACCATATTCTGCCATAAAATGCTACAGAGAACCACTTAATTATCTTTAAATTTCTATTACATTTAACAGCATCAAAAAAAATAGTTCTTCCTTGTTTCAGAATCTGAACTTAAGTATGGGAATCTGAACTTAAGCATGGGAGAATTTAAACACCTATTGACTATTGCAATTTTAATGCATCTCAGGTTGGGCATATTTTGGCAGTAGATGTTTGTGGATTCATGTCTATATATGCTCTTATAATATAAAGAGGATATAGAAGAATATAAAAAGAAGAAACATAAAAGAAGAATTGAAGTTGTTTATTATCAGAATATTGCCCACAAAATGAATTTCCTTAGTCACTTAGTCCTTCGTATATTAGAAAAATGGGAGAAAAAGGCTGCTACCTTTTAAAGGGCCTTATCACTGTCACCTTCTTGCTCCTTTTCAGGGGCAGCCCCAGCTGGAACATGACTAACCTTAGCACTTGAGCACCTCAAGCAAAATCTGGGTTGAGAGTTGCCATAGGGGTCCATGAATGGATGAGATGTCTGCGGTGTCTTTACCTGTGAGTAAAAAATACGTAAGTGGAATGTTGTGGACAGTGCACCAAGCTGCACCAAGCCTGCACCTCGCTATAACAGGTACTGCCATTTGGTTGTGCAGCTGCTGTGTGCCACCCTTAGGAGAGAGTCACAAGGCAAGACAGGGATGAGGTGACAAAATTTCTGGTGGAGATCGATCCCTTGATGCCCAAGGCAAGAGCCAAACCTGGAATAGACACCCTTCAGCCCAGACACAAGCATCCAGCCTTAGGTTGCTTTAGAAGGCTCGTCCCAACCCCTCCCCATCAAAACTCCAGCCTGTCCACCTCAGTCCTGGCCAAAAAGCTTGGCTAAGCCACAGCCCAGGGTACCCACTTTCTCCAGAGATAAATTATTACTCAGAAAATAACCTGAGTGTCAGTCCTGGCTGGCCTGAGAAAATTTTTCCCAGACCCCTATGACAAAAGCTCTAAAATTTCCTTTCTCTTAGCCTTAATTCAAATATAACTCACAGTAAAGGAACACATCTCTTCACCACTAGAAATCCTCAGCACAGAGAATTTTTATACTCCTTCATTTCCTTTGAGAATCTGTTTACAGCTCTGTTCCAGTTTTGCCCTGGGCTTTCTTGTCTCTCAAATCTAATTCTAGTCAAATCCATGTACAGAGGACAACTTAGGTGTTAAAACCTGGAAAAAACAGGTAAAGTGGTCACTACCTCTTAGAGGACTTTATAGTTGTTATCTTCCCCCTTTCCATCCTCATTCCAGGTAACAGCATGTTTTCTCTTTTTCTGCAAGACTGAGATTATTCAGTGAAAATCCACTGCAGGGTTCTCTGCAGGCCACAAGTAAACCACAAATAAACAGTTTGTCTAAGTTTTTGTAGAAGAATAGATGTACATGGAAATATGCTACTGTTGCGCTGCACTCTATTGCAAATGTAGGTCATGGTATGTCTTTATTAAGATGGAACAAAAAGAAAGTGTTTTGAAAATGTAAATGGTGGTGATGAAGCCCACTGTCCCCAAAGTAAAAGAAAGCTTTGTTGCTTGATATTTCAAAGTACAAATGTACTGGACTGTTACTTAGCTGGGAAACTGAAAAGTCTGATGTGTAGAGAAAACATTTACAGCTGTGCATGCAAAAATTTTCTTTGCCTTTTAAATTTCAGTTTATACTTTAGCATACCAGCTATTATTCTAATATTAATAGAGTAAATGTGACTGACCAGCAAAGTACAGGGAGATAAATATGTGCAATTCAATTTTACTCATGCAATTTACAGGGAAATAAAAGTACACAAAAAATTATTGAGGTGTTTTAAGGACAGACAAATGAAGAATTACTAGGAAAAAATGTATTTGAATCTTCACAAAATGGTGATTTAGACTGATGTATCTTAAGCGTTTGTGTATTAGTAAGGAGTAAATATCAAATGAAAGCATGGATTTGCGTTAGGAATCACAAGAGAGCATAATTAAGTGCCAGAACAGAAGTGATCCAAGTGAAGAATAAAGTGAAGGAATAGAAGTAAAATTAGACTAAACATTCAAAGAAAAAACTACAAAGCACAGTGTTTTGAAAGATACAGTGACACTTGTTCAAAATGAAACTTTGGAATAAGAGGAAAGTTTGGAAGTTGAATTGTAGGGAACTCTCTTCTGTTGTAGAGGATTGGGCTAGACTGTGATTAGTTTTCAAAATGAAACTTTGGAATAAGAGGAAAGTTTGGAAGTTGAATTGTAGGGAACTCTCTTCTGTTGTAGAGGATTGGGCTAGACTGTGATTATTTTTCTCCAAGAGTTTTTGAACAAAAAATTCTTTTAGGAAATCAAAAGCAAAATTAAAACCAGGAATTAAAGAGAAATGATAAAAAAGAATGAAAAGGACAAAGCAATATTCATTTGTGAACCCCTATGTGTTCAACAAAGTGTCATGTAGCCGAAAATGCACAGAAAAAAAAATCTTTCAGCTATACTGAGGAAGTAGAAAATGCACACTATTAAAACAGAAGGTTAGTTTATTAGAGCAGTGGATAGTGGACAGGATGAATTCATGCTGGACTTGCTATTAGCTCTGCACTGAGATGTTTCAGTTTGCACAGAGCTTAGTTCATGCAATGCCACAACCTCTGCCAGAGCTGGTCTCATTTGGAAAGTACAGTCTATTCCACCCCCCCACTTCCAAACTATCCATGTAATAATTAATCTGTATCATAAAAATCCACCTTCTCAAGCCTGGTTACATTTGCACAAACACATGGCTACGGGAACAACTTTTAGACTTGCTAGCAACTACTTATTGTTGTATCCTTTTCTTCCCCATCCCAAATAATTTATTTATAAATATGATAAAGTTCTTTCTTATGTTTTGAATTCCAGCAGAAGGGCACAAGAGTGAACACTACAAGGCAAATATTTAGATGGGAGTTTGCAAAGACAGCCATGCTAAGAAGTTACATCACTGAAAATACCACAGTGGTGTATCAGAACACATCAGAATGGCTTTTATTAACTTAATGACTTGTACAGTGAGTGCCAGGAAACAAAACAAAACAATATTCATAATATGACTGCCTCCGTTTTTTTCTGCTTTTTAAGAGTATGGTAAATACTTGAAGTAAGAATGAAGAACTTGATAAAACATTTTCCTTTTGTAAATTTTGGCTCATGTGTGCCAAACTCTCAGACACATTAATTTATCTTTGTTTTGGGTCGCAGAGCTGACCTGTGGCTGCTGCTTCTACAAACAGAAGCAGGGCAGAGCTGGGAACCGCAAATAAATGTCACAAGTGACCTTCTGTTGAGGGCCCTGAGCACAACCTGCACTCATGGATGATGAGTTAGGTCTCACAGCTTATAAATCTCTGTTCACTGTGCATGCATGAGCCTAGTGGTGCAGATGTTTTGTGTGATTCTCTAGGTAAGAACCGTCCCAATTTTGAGGAGTTGCTTGTGTTTGTTTGGGTTCTTTCAAGCTGTGAACTAGGTCACAGATCTTGTGGGACCGATGTGTAAGGTAACAATGGTCAGAAACAAAGATATGATGGAGACAGTGAAAAATGGTCTAATGCTTTAGAAACCTAAAAAACACATGCAGAATCAATTTACCTCAGTAATTCTGACATCAAGCTGTGTGAAAACAACTGGGCTAAGTGATCTGCTGATTCTCTTGAATGCTAAGATATTGTGATTAATTTCTAGATCATGTTCAATTATTCGTCATTGATGTGAACTCCAATTTGAAAAGTGATTAATCATTGAGAAACAAAGTCCTACTGACTTTGAATTAAACTTGAAAAATAATTTAGGTGCTCTTGAAAAATTGACAAAAGTTATGTAATGGTTTAACATCAGGTATTCATTATTGTTTTTCTTTAAGGTTGTTGCTCATATTGATGCTTTAATGTTTGTGAGTTTTACTATGCCTTGCAACTTTGTTCCTATTGTAAAATGTCAATAGCACAATTTTTAAAGATGTAAAAATAAACATGTCAAATTTTAAGAATCCTGAACTTTTATGAAGTATAAATTAAATTTGAAAATTACTAGAAAGATGTTGCTCAGTTTTTCTGTACTACATTATCCTCTTTGCTACCTAAGGAGTAAAGCTTATGTAAAATGTGTTCTACTGCTGTTACTGCATATGTTTCTATATTAAATCTATCACCCAGGCTGGTATGGATTAATCAGTACAAAGTGTCAATCTCAGTGTTAAATAATAGTATCATAGAATGGTTTGGGTTCAAAGGGACTTTAAAGATCATCTCATTGCAATCTCCCTGGCACAGGCAGGGTCATCTTCCGTGACCAGGTTTGACCAGATTGCCCAAAGCCATCTCCGAAATGACCTTGAGCGCTTCCAGGGATGAGTCAGCAACAACTTGTCTGGGCAGTCTGATCCTGTGCCCTACCCACCCTCACGGTAAAACATTCTTCTGAATATCTGAACTAAACTTATTCTCAGTTTAAAGTTTTTACCTCTTGTCCTGTCACTGCATGCCTTTGTAAAATGTCCCTGTCTTTCTCGTTGGCTTTCTTCCAGGTATGGGGAGGCTGCTACCTCTCTGGACTCCTCCCTTCTCCTGGTTGAACAACTCCAGCTCTCTCAGCCTGTCTACACAGGAGAGGTGCTGAGGCTCCTGAAGATCTGCTAATCTTCATGGCCCTCCTCTGGACTCACTCCGCACGATCCTATAGATTGTGGAGCCTGTTGCAGATGCAGTCATCTTTAACCACTTTAAAAGTGGTGCTTACTCTTTCATGTCTAGTACTTCATCAAATTATATGAAAGCACATTCTTTGTTCTTCTACTTCGTTCAATGATATGAAAGGACATTCTGCATTCTTCTACTTCATTCTTGTTTTGCATCATAAAAAGACCAAGTTTTCTTTCCCTTGAACCCTGCAAAATTATATCATCTACCTCAAGGAGGCCTGAATAACTAAGTGCATGGAAAAACCTTATATAAATTAAGAGAAGGTAGCATAACTGAATAAAAATTGCTTTCTTATGTATAGAATAAAAATTAAGTGACATTTTATTTATAAATGTTTTGAGCTTGCTATCAATGCGATGGCAAAAGGAATTCCTACCTAAAAGTTTCAAAAGTTTTTTCTACAACACTTTTAGGTTCCCTTATTTTAATCATAAAAATTAAAATTTGGAAGTTCATCGCTGATCTATTTAGTGCATGATTTTAATCATAATTTTTTGTATTTTTTGCAGCAGAAAATTTGCCAGGTAGAAATGCAAGACCTCACAGGATGGCATACCACAAGTGTCTTCAAAGATAAGTGATAAAACTTGACATATTTTAGCATTTGTAGTATGTCAGGACTCAGAACTGTGTATCGCTGCAGCAGTCATTAGGAATGGGCAGGCTCATTTCATTGATTGCATGGTGAGAAGGCTGTTCAGGTTCAGATGGAGCAGAAAGGTTAGTGGAATACCTGTTACATGCTTCAGCGGTCTGTGGAAAATCTCCAGTCATGCTCTTATCACAGCTGCTGAATTTAATGTTTAAAAGGTGCTAAAACTGAGTACATCTTTCTACTTTTCAAGGCTGTTGAAGCAACTGAATATATACAAAATGGTAATTTAGATAATAATAATCTCTTTGCTTTTGTAAGGAAATTATTGTCATGTAGAATCAGCCAGGGAAGAATTCTCTGCCCTACCCAAAACTTAATGGTCACAGTATTTTTCTTTAGTTTTAATGTATGAAGCTCTGTCAAAAAATACTTCTGTGAATATTCTGGGCTGCGGTAGACAAGTCAGATTCCATAAGTGGGTGTCATAAAATGACAAATTCATGCATGAAAATAAGTCACCAGCTGTGAAACTGTGAACAGGAATGCCCAGTCATTTTCACTTAAATATTCACACTGTAGTCTAAAATTATCCTTTGCCCATATAATAGCATTATTATTTTCACTGGATCTCAGGAAATAGATTGTCATTTTCCATTATTAATTTTACTCATTTTAGCCCTATGCAGCTCTTTTGCTCTCCAGCTTCTGGTTCCAACAAGAAAATCTTTTAGAATGCTTCTTTTGGTTTATCAGAAATTAAATATGAAAAAAAAAAATTAACCAAAAAGTGATAAATAACTATCTTGTTTTATTTTGGCTAACATTGAAATTGTTTTGTAGACTATAGTTGCTGCCTGCTAGAGGTCATTTTCTGCTGACTGCCCTCAGTCTGACTTGGGACAAGTCATACCTTTAAACTGAGAACTGGGCAAGAAATAGGCATTCTGATTTGCTAGCAGTTAACATATCTCAGAAAAGGAATTATTTAAAAATAATTTTCGATTGTATGAAAACAAAATGCACTAAACATCTATACCATTTGTCTCTTAAAGTTGAAATGGTTTGATGAAATATGAAACAGTTTGGTTGTCACATTTTAATTAAAAGATACATCAATAGAGTGACTAGCTAAACAAGAAAACAAGATTTTTGTGGTATATTGAATTGATCAAATTCAGTTTTGAGATTCATTTCTTTTTTATTGACTTATCAACATGAACAAAACATTGCATGCAAACAAATTTATAAAATCAGTAGTTGTTTTAAAGGACTATACATGGTGGATTTGCCTGCATGTATTAGGTATTTTTACCCAGGTCTATTTCTGGCTGTAACTTTCATCCCCACAGGGATGAATTTTCAAAATCCCTTAAATTTTCAACTGGAATATGTGTTCTAAAGTGGATTGGCATATAGAGGATAGAGGATAGAGTTTAAGTGCAATATAAATCACAAAAGTATTTCACTAGTCCCATTGCACCTCTGAAAAGAAACAAATCCATTTTGTGGATTGTGAAGTGGTTTTTGTTGGTTGAAATGCTAGTGGTAAGTAGGTGATCACAGTAGGATTCTCCTAGTTTTAAGGTCACCTCAAAGTGTTATGTATAATCACAAAAGATAGAAAAATCCATAGAGCTTCTGCATGATTAATCTCAGTCAATGAAAGAGCATTTATCTTTACCATCCTACCAATAAAGTGCAAGTTTCTAGCTTCCCAAAAAGATTTGAGACCTCCTCTGGAATCAATGGGGCCAAACACCAAGGGAGGCTTGGAGCTGATATACAACACCTTTAGGATCTATTAATATCAATGAAACTAGGACAAATAACAAAGAAACTAGTGACCTCCCTGGCCTTCTTAAAAGATTTGCATCTTTTCTCACCTGAGTGGGAATTAAAGACTGGCTATCCAAAGTCTTCTTGTCTTGTTTACCCTCTCACTGCTTTCAATGATATCCAGCCTTAGTGATGTGCTAAGAAGTGTAACTAAAACTTAACATCAATCTTCCTGTTTATACCCATACATCTTAGAATTTCACAGAGTCACACAGAATTCTGTGATGCAAACAAAACTCTGTTGCCTGATCTAAGAAAGGAAAAGTAAATGCTTGGTTGCAATGTTTGCTTCTGTGTAATATTAGTCATTAATAATATGCTAAACGTTCTTTAACTTCTAATCACATTGAGAAGAACATATTTTTTTGAACCTCAGAAAACTTTTAATTTCGAAGGATCATTTTTAACACTGACATGTAAGAGAAAATATGATGGGAATATTAGTTACTGGTTTTTGTGCAGCATTGAGGCATGATGAGCTATCATGAAGCCTTTGGAATGGGTTTTAGCATGTGTTATTGATGACAAATCAATAAAAACCAAAAAAATTTAGTTGACTAAGCAACTGACATTTTACAAGGGTTCAAACATAGATTTGTTACAACCATCATTAGTCTTCTATGACACTAAAATGTTAGAGTTTGAGAGCAAAGCAGAACAAAACAAGACTTCATAGCACACTTCATAAGACATAAATCAAAATTTCAAAGAGAAACATGGGGAGTTTTGTGATTATACAGCTCTAGAGAATGTGAGATCTGGAGAAATAATGTGAACATGGAACCAACAGGGAAAAAATATGAGATGCAAATCAATTCAGGAAAATTTTCAGTAATGCAAGAAAATAGGCCTTTAGTTTTGATGATTTGGCTCTTGGACCAGGTAAGATGAAAAGGAAGCTGAAGCCATCAAATGGACACTATTCCATAATATGCTAAGAAGTACTTTAAGTGAGATGGATGGTGCTTTCTAGAAAAAAAATCTTTACCAAGGAATGAAAATTTAGTTGAATCATTCTAAGCAGCTTAATGTAACAGATATACTACTAAATGAGAGGGATACCATCAGAGTAGTCTGGTTTGTTGGACATTTGCCTGAGAAGGGAGGAATCTTGATTCCTCTTCTTGACTTAATTTAATTAGGAAAGCAGTGATTAAATGTCAAAGAACTCTAGCTCTTTCAGCTTCCATAAAATTATTAATTTGATCCCAAAGTTTGACTTCACTCAGCTGTAATTGTTTGGTTGTTTGTTTTTTTTTCTTTTTTTGTTTTTGGCAAACATTTTGCAAATTATCTTAGCAGAAAATTTTATTTCTTCACAAACCTCTTAATTTCTTTTTTAAATATATGCTAATGATGATTAAAGTACAAAGTTGGCCTGGCAAAAATAAGAACAGTCTCAGAGTAAAATTTCAAACTTTGCCTTATAACTGTGGATTTAATAGCTAAAGGAATATTGTCTATACTAAAAAATGAGTTTAGAAAACTAACAGAAAATGCTTGGAACACATATCAAATAAAAATCAAACATAGGCAGTCTGAGACAATGATGGTAAGGTAATACTTACCACTGCAAAGTCAATCTGCCATGATGGTGGTTTATTAGTCATGGTGGTTTTTTTGCTAGCCAAATCTTACCTGAAAAAAATTAACTTAATTTGCAGTTACTCAGATTTGTGCAGGTTTTCAGAAAGCTGTGTTTGAATAGTCAAAATACTTAGTAAGAATAGAGGGAAACTGACTTAGCAATTTGAACTGAATTTCTGTTCACAAGCAATGTCTGACATATAATCAGGAGAAAAAGTCTTGAAAAAAACCCCAAGATAAATCTATAGAAAATTAAACAAAAAACTCCTCAAAATTTTTCTTGCTTATTCTTAAGGAACAGAAATAATATCATAAAAGTAATGTAGACTTATCAATGAACTATGATTTTACTTTTAAATTTCTGCTTGGAATTCCACAATGCCATCAAGCACAAAACCATAAAGGAGTAAAAAATGTGAATTCTGTAGTCCTAATTTCCTAAACTATGCAGAGAAATTTTGCATACTCAAAAACAAGTGAATACATATATCTGTTCTTCTTTGTGGCAGCAAAATAACCCAGGCTATAAAAATGATAAGTTACATTCTGGCTTTCTGTCTTTTCTGTCAATCTCTTAGGTTTCTTCATAAGTACTCAGCATAAAAGTGATCAAAATTATCTTTGTTTGCTGAGAGCAATTAATGTAAATTTGATAATTAATGTCTGTAATAATTTGAATTTATTTGTTTGTTTGTTGATAATACTAAAGCTGGAAAAAAAGATTTTAAAAATCCCCACAGGAACCCACCTTATTTTTCTATAAAAGAGGATAAGAAATAATTTTTTTATTCCAAAATATCAAGTCATTAAAGGTGTGTTTGTTTATTTTTTTCAATTGGACACTGGGCATGGATATTCAATCATATCTTCCTCCTATATAAGGACAAACTGTATATCACACACCCACACACATACATTTCCAAATTTCAAAGAATGGAGAAGTAATAATATTGTAAATGTCTAAATGGTGAAATTCCTATTTATGTAGAAAATGCACACTTACAGCCCATCAACAATATTTTAAAGGATTATTAACATTAGATAACAACATGAAGCAGACTGGCATGCAAAGGTATTTTTGAAAGTTTCTGCTTTGGTTAGGTGTATTGAACAGCACACCTGATATCTAACTTGCTGTGTTAGATCATGGAATAACAGAATGGTTTGGGTTCAATGGGACCTTAAAGATCATCCTCTGCCATGGGCAGGAGCACCTTCCACTAGACCAGCTTTCTCAAAGCCCACCCAGACTGGCCTGAGGAAGCCACATCTTCTCTGACCAGCCTATTCCAGTGTTCATCACACTCATACAATAAATTTCTTCCTAATATCTAATCTAAGTATATTCTTTTTCAGTTTAAACTATTATCCCTTGCCCATTATCCTCGTAAAAAGTCCCCCTTCAGATTTCTTGCACATTTCCCTTTAGATAGGGAGGCTACTGTAAATTCCCCTGGACTCTTCCCTTCTCCCTGCTGAACAAGCCCAAGTCTCTCAATCTGTCTTCACAGGAGAGGTGCTCCAGCCCTCTGATCATCTTCATGGCCCCTCTCAGGAGGACTTGCTCCAACATATCTTTTTTTTGCTGAGAACCCCAGAGCTGGATGCTGCACTGCAGGTGGGGTCTCACCAGAGTGGAGCAGAAGGGCAGAATCCTCTCCCTCCCCCTGCTGCCCACGTGCTTTGGATGCAGCCCTTCAGCAAGTTCATGTTGCTGCCTCATGCAGAGCTTCTCATCGATCAACACCCCTACTATATTAATTAGTAATAATACAACAGTTAATATCTTTCACATTTCAAAGTTCACATGTCAGGAATGCATATGTTTAAATGAAGTTGACTTTAACAAAGTACCTGCTCTCCTAGAGCTTTTCTGCATATATGAGGATGGCACTTTATCAGTGAATAGAATGGTATCACTGCAGATATCACAGTCAATTCAGCAAGTATTTTCCTGGCTAAAGCTTTTGACATGCATAACATATGTGTTATGCAAAGACACTTAGACCTTTGAACTACTAACAGGGGTTGCAAAGTAATCTTGGGAAAAAAAAAATGTAGAAAGTAACTCTCTGTCTTTCTGGGGAGTATTTGCACTGTTAACTTATATTTACCACTAAATCAGCTTCTGTAATGCTTGTTCCAATGACTCAATGTATCATTTGGACAGAGCTCCCAGTAGCATGCTAAATATATCCAGCTCTTGAATAGGACTTTCTTCTAAAATTTACTGTTCACCAAGCGGGGCTGTAACATATTGCCAGAAGTGAGAACAGCATGTGTTACTGGAAGGTTAACTAGTCTTCAACTTCAGCCTCTGAACTATGGATGATATTGGCAAAGTGTGTTAAGGTCAAATCCCTCTCCTAAAACCATATTTGAAAACGTTTGTAGTGACACAGGTCTTTAAGGAACAGCTATACATCTGTGCGCTTAGAGCTAGGCAACATGTTAGCAAGACAAGAATTGAAGTGGCAAGATAAGTGCTGCAGCATAAATAGCTATTAAAACAAGGATAGAAAGTCTTTTCTGTTCAATGTGTTTATTATAAATCTGGTGTGACATTGATATCTTTCTTTTGAATGAGTTTGACTAAATCTTTCAAGTGTGTGAGAGTTTTTTTTTAATTTAGGAAGAAATGAGGGGTACTATTCTTGTTAATCCCCCTTTCTGTTTCTACATGAGGCAGAATAATTTGTAAATAGAATCATTACAGCATGTTTTGGAAGGCAGAACTACTGAATATTAATCTCACAAAAGTCTGGGAAAATATGTCAAGGCAGAACTACCCCAATCAGTGATCATTTCAAGTGTGTATATCTCTTCCCTTACATGCAGGGTTGGGCACTTATGGCTTCTAGTAGTGGCAATGTTTTGGGTTTTTTTTTCCCTTTGGGTTGTGTTTTTTGGGTTTTTTTGGTTGAATTTTACATCTCTGTCTACCCATAAGGTAAATTAAATTGGCTTTTATTTTTCTTCTTGAAAAAGAAAAAAAGAGAATTTGATCAATCATTCCTGATCCAACACTACCTAAAATAAAATTTCCTCATACTTTACAAAGAAGAAAATTAAGCAAATACTCTTTAAGATACATGTTCCATTAATACGTAAAAAAAAAATAGGAAAAAGAAACAACAGTAATATATGAAGTAGTATGTACTGTGTCACTTGAGGATTTTTGTTATTGTCAAAATTCTGAACTTATTACAATTCCTTCAATGAAAATTTTAGCATACATTGTGCATCCTACAAAAGAAATATTGATCAGTGTGTTTCTACTCACTAGATCATAAACAAGTACCTCAAAATAGCTCCTTTTTATCAGACACTGTAAGATTCTAGCTCTCATTTGTGAAGTACTGTATAAAAGTGTATCACAGAAGAGCAAAATGCTGCAACATCTGTGGAAAAGCTAAAAGTTACGGGGCAATGTCCTTCTAATCACTCTTGAGAGAATAAAAAGCATGTTGCTCTCCTTTCTTTGCGTAGAATAACTCTGTAGCTCAGTAAAACACTAAACACATATATGTGTCCAACAGCTGACCATAAAACATGGCTTTGTGTTAGAGAGACCCAGCCCTCTCAGATGTTCTAAGTGATTCTGATCCTTTGAATAAAAGTTTAGTGGTTTTCAGCCGTATTTTACAAAAACAAGTATTAGCATTGATTTGTCATTATGTTACTGAAGTTCCCATTGAGCAAGTGAGTGATAGTTTTATTTGCTTCCAGTACAGAGCCTGATAGTAATCATGCTAGAGGACACTCTTCATCCAGAAGAATAGATGCTGGCTTATCAATTTTGTTCTTTAAATCTGGAAAATGTTTGGCCTCTCCATATTCCAAGCTGACTGAAAAGTACATGGTGGGTACTTTTGCCAGCCCTGTGCAATCACCTTCAGGGTAATTAGACTTCTGTGGGTTAGTCTGTTCTACATCAGCTGAGAGGTCATTGCAGAATTCAACTGATATAATAAAGTTGGAAGAAAAAGTAATTTCCAGATCCAAAATTCAATCTGCCTCTATTGTTTGGCATGTATATGATATTTCATATTTCAAAATATTTGTAAAGCACAGAGAAGTAGAATGCTTAGTAGGTTAGACTGGCAAATGTGGAGAAACAATGTAACAACAGCAATTCTCATTAGGGAGCAGGTCAGAGGCTTTTGCAAAATGTTGGTAAGATGCCCTGAACAATTACAAAGTTTTGTATCTAATAAAATAGAATTGCAGACAGAATCTCGTAGGAAGTGTGTCTATACCCTATTCTACAAAATGCAACTTTTGACAACTGCATTGTGTCTTTACATAATGTTGATTTAGCTGTTGGTCTTTGACTTCTACTTTTATTTTGACCATGTGGAAATCAGAAACATTTATTTAAAAATAGCCAGGACACATCACAACTTTCTGACATGCAATCGTGAATTTGCAACTAATGTATTCATTGGGAAACCACCATTTCCTTATCTTCTTCTGTCAACCTTGCAGTATCCCAGCCATCATAAAGTTTTGGTTTTGTGAGCTTTCCCTAGAATTTAAGTGCTTGGCAGGTTCTTATTCTGCAAAGCACTCCATCATTCTTTCACCAACTTCCAGAAGTTTAGAATTTTATTTGGAAGTCTCCTTTTCAAGTAGCAGTTAGTTCCTGCCTATTCTGTATTATAAAAGCCAACATTATCAGAGCCTAAGGTGGTGTGATTGCAGGAAGAAGCTGTTTAATACTGAAGTCTGAAAGCAAAGATGTCTTTAGATCTTATAGTGCCTCATATGTGACCACAGATAAGGTATTTTTTAGCAGGGATTTGCATTAATAAAAATTAAAGCTTTAGGATTTCACTTCAAAGGGAAATGTCAATGAAAGCATATCCTCTCTTAGTTGCTTTGGTAGCAGAATATTAACATTGCTAATGTAAAAGTTTATACAGCTAGAGGCTGGAGTCTCTGTCTCTCAGTAGAGAAAAAATAATTCTTAGACCACATAAGAAGTGTGCAGCATTTAAAATACAAAGAAAGAAATGAGGAGTATCTTTTTCTCAGGAGCAGTAAGCACACAAAGTACATTTATTTTCAAATTGATATATCTATTATTTAAAAAGTTTAATTTTTAATATATTAATTCCAGACAGGCATTGACATAGAATTAAATATATTAGTCATTATCTGCTAGCTTTTTCAAGCTTTACTGGTGCTAAGTATTATTTTGTCGTATTTTTTTGACATATTCAGTCATTGATTTCAGAAAAACAACTCTACAGCATAAGTCACTGCTTAAAGGACAGAAAAATCTGTGTGAAGCATAACCTATCAAATACAATTACACAGTAAAATGGATTATTTCATTGATACTAGTCCATAGGAACATCCAATTTGCAAATGTTTAGTGAAGAGATTATTGAATGCAGAAAGTCCCTTTTAGTTGAAAGGAGGAAAAATGGATTGTCAGGTTTTTTTTAATAAATCATAAGGAGAAGATATGTGTATTGTTGTACAATGTTGTTGTGTGTATGTTCTTACTGTCCCAAATAATGGAGAGATTTCAGTTCCTTTATTGCAAGAAATAAAAGTAAATAAAACTATCATTCACTTACTAAGTGGAAGCTCGGTAACATTAATTGTCAGCCAGGCGTTGCTCAAACATTCAAAGCATTCATTAGTCTTCTGAAATCTTGAAAATTGTTATTAAAAAGTCTGATGTTTTTAAGAGTATCTTCTGGAGATTTTGTGTACATGTTAATCAGGATACGTTATTCTTTTCCAGCATCAGATAGTTTCTGTGCCTGGGTGGATTTGCCTGTGATTAAGGGTTACATGAAGAATATATAACACTAAATGAGATGGAAACTGCAAGCTGGCGGGCTAACCCACTGGTCTGTAGAAAGCACCATTTTCCAAAAGCTGTTATACGTGAGGCTTTCTTGCCTTTTCTAAGTGGTTTTAAAGAATTATTTCTACAGTTATATTTAAATGAACCAGAAGATGCTGCTGCCTGATTGCATCACTTTCTTTAACAAGGTCTAATGGCAAAAATGAACAGGGAAGCCTAAGTAGGATTTTTATAACAATTCAGTTGCTTGTGCCCAAAACTAGGATATAAAAAAGGCTTTGCCCACCAACCATTGAGAAAGAATGCTTGATTTCATATATTTCATTTTTATCATGAAATTTTCTGAGGTTTCTATGGTCATCCTCCAGAACAGTGTTTCATTGAGTAGCCAAAGTATTACCTCATTCCTAAAATATGTCAGTATTTATATATTCCTGCAAGCAAGTGCAGAAAGAAGACAATGGCACATTTGTGATTTCCCTTCCCCTCTTCTGTACAGTGATTTAATCACTCACTCAGCTATTAGGAAAATCTGACTCAGTTCCTTTTCTCCCCTGAGAGGATTTGGTCTAGTAATTACAGAAGTGCAATATACGTGTCGGAATGAAAAGAGTGACTGGCAGCCAAGACTTTCCATTTCTAGGAAAGCTTCCTAAGCAGCATGACAGAGATTCAGAGCCCCTTTTGGCACTAGATTTTAGCCTTTTTTTAAAAAAAAAATGTAATCATTTGACACCACTTCAGCAGGAGAGATCCTGACTTCTGTGTAAATTGTTTACTTTTTCAAACTATTATAAGGTTAATAAAGGTTCTCTGACTTATAAATGATGAATAAAATTTCATTCAGTTTTCATTTCATTTCATGGAATATAAGTGAGGGATTTGAATCTTACTTCTTTGTGTTTATTATTGGATACTTAGTCTATTAACTAGGTATAATGTACATAGACATTAATATGATGGCATAACAGCAGTTCCTCAACAAACCCACTCTTAGGAGCATGCTCTATCCTTAAGCCCTGATCCATGGAGACTGTAGCTTAGGTTTTCCATGTACCTCTCTTTTAGTGGCACCAAGTTGAAGCAACAAATATATAGAGAAATACTACAGAGTTTGAATGTGCTGGTTCCACAGGCAAAATACAGTAAATGTCTTGTATCCAATTGTGGTTGTGGAATGAGTTTATTGATCTGACAGCTTGCATTCTGCTTAATTCCTATTCTTTTTAGAGTTATATGGAGAGAGGATTTGATGCTGTAAATTTGAACTACTGTGCTGTTGTTCTGATGGAGAAATTATGATTGAAAAATTCTGAGATGCAATTTTCTCAATTACATATGAAGGTATTGTTACTTTCATGCCAATATTTCAGGCTAATACACAAAGACTGAAGTAAAACTCATTTAAAAAAAAGAAGTCAGCAAATGCTTTGTTTTTTTGCTACCTCATTAAAGGACAACGTGATTTATCAAAAGTGAATTTTCTAATCCCAGTTAGAATTTCTTTACAGTCCCTTTCCTCCTGTCTTGAATGCTTTTCATGCTCTCAATTCATGTTTCTTGACCAGCACCTTTCTATCGCAAATTTTTAAAGAATTCTTTTATGCAAATTTTGTTATTCAGAAAGAAATATAATTTAAAGAATACAAGGTCTTTTAAAATGTGTCATTCCATGCCACTTTGCTTAAAGTAATGCACCATAGGACCAGGATATATTGATAAAATCTTACTGAAAATCAGCCAGAACCTTTGTCTCTCTTTTGACATAATTTCTGATGTCTACAAATGGATCTTTTATGTCTTCGTTATACTTCAAACAGTTGAGGTGACAATTTTCAGATTACAGATAAATTACAAATATCTTTGCCAATTCAGCACACATGAATGGATGCATGATAACATTTTTGTTCCTCAGCTTCATGATATTATTTTTAACTAATGAGCAATAAGAGAATGTGAATATAAATTCAAAGCACTTTAAAAATTACTGATATTTTCATGAATACAAGCAGCTGTTGAAATGTTCCTAATTAAAAATATCACTTATCAAGAGTAGCATATTGAAGCCAAGTGGTTTGCACGCAAGCACATTTACAAGACTGCCATGTTCTCTTTTTTCTCTTCACTCTTGAGATAGGTTTACTTTTTCTTGACACGCATAATACTGGATTTGAAATTGTTTAAACTGAAATGAATACTCAATGCTCCAATAAAATACATCTTTATTCAGAAAATTCAGAAGAGCAAAGAAGCTGTAGAATTAAAATTTTGCCTTACTGAATTAGATATATTGTCTGTCACAGTAGCTATGTCATGTCTTTCATGCGAGATACTGGATTAAATAAATTACTTAGTACATCAAATAAATCATCTGGTAAAACACACTGTATTAATATTAAATCAAATATGTTTTAGAATTCTGCAGCTTACAGGTAGTTAGAAATATATTCTTTTCTCTTATTAAAATTCAAATCACTAAACATGCAAGGCATGCACCGTTGGGTAAAAGGGGAAAATATTCCTTTGACAGCTTTCTTTATCTTTTTTATATTAGACTTCTTTATCAACTCTGGTACTGAAAGAGTAGAATGATAGTAAATTCAGGACTAATAAGCCTTCTTATACTTTTTAATTGTGAATGAAAATTCTTTGCTAATGAGGAATGTTATGAGACAAACATTTATATGATGCCTATGGTGTGGATCATTGCCATGCTTGTTTATTACAGTTCTTAATGAAAGGCAGCTTCCTATTACATATGCGTGGAAGTCTGCTTTTTACTGTCATGGCAATTTTTTTATTTTAAGCTGCATAATATCTGCTTAACATTTATGATTCTACTCAGACACAATGTCCAAATTTTAGCAGTCACAGTCTTTTGCTGTGGTGTGTTTTCATCTTTCTTTTTCTTTTATTTGCTTATTAATTTACAAATCGAGTTTTGTTGCTTTTTTCCTGTTCTGTTTAACCTTTGAAGAATCTATTGTTTTTCTTGGATATTGATCTTGAAATAAAACACATATTATGTATATGGAACTCACTGAGCTAATATAGAGCTATTTAGCAGTAGATCGTGTTGGGAATTCCAGTCCAAAGAGGATAGAGTCCACAGTGCTTTCTCCATTCATATTAAAGGAGTGAGACATCTGCTGTGTTATACGGTACACTTGATATGACTCAGTTTGGTATTCAAGAAGAGCAGTTGCATATCCAGATATGCTCTTTGTTGTTTCTGATTATAATTTTTAAATATGTCATAGTTCAGAAAAAAATAGTTTAGCCTCAGTTATTTATTTATTTGTCCTTTGCCACCACATGTTGAAACCCTAACTGTTGTGGTGTTGGCTCAGAACCATGTGGCTAAAGGGAAATTATATGTACATAACAAAACAATATTTAAATATGCAATACTTAAATATAATTTATTTATAAATACTTAAATATAATACTTAAAAATGTCTACCACATTTATCAACTCCGTCTTCCTAAAAAAAGACATAAAAGTACATTAAGTATATTAACATTAATTCTTTTAAACTTGGTAACTTTTTCCAGGGAATATCCTTTGATGGAAATCAAAATTTTATACTTCAGGCTGTGGAAAATTCTGTGAAATTGTAATTTTTTTCTACAGTTATAGGAATTTTTTATTTATAGTGGGTTAGCTTACTTATGACATTTCTCAGTTGGCTTAATCTTTTCTTTCTACATGAATTAGTGTCAAAAGGAGAACCTCTATTGATGCTGAAGGCAGTGAGAATTCAGTGTGACTTCCACCCATTTGGTGTTAGAAGAGCTCAGAAAAGACTCACTGGCAAGCTGAGAGAGGTAGGCAGAAAAATGAGCAGCCCCACAACTGATTTTAATGTGGTGTATCAAGGAAGATCATTTAACCAGGAGCTGTAATCATCTCAAATTGTGAGGAAGGAGAAGAGCCCCTATTAAAGGGCAGTGCACACAAAGTATGGCAGCACAAACTAGTAGTTCCCGATGTTGGCAGAGTAAGAACAGCAGGTGCCAGAAAGAAGCACGGCCTTCAACAGCATTGTCACCATCTGTATGTGCAAGACTGCTGCTGCCCAAATTATGGAGGAAGATTTGGCTTATGGGGGACAGTTTCAGATTATTTAATACCAGCGTACGGCAGCGCAGGTAACTGAAAACTTTTCAAGGTCAGTTCAGCATTAGCCGGGATGCCTTTATCAGCTGTCTTCAACATCTGCACTGCTTTGTCTTTCAGATTAAAGCCTTCAACTGTTTCCCTTTGGAACAAGAGGCACCTACTCTTATAGAGCATTAACAAGTAGTTACAACACACTGATCTGTAAAGCACTAGTGTTTGTTTGTTCCTTTCTAGGCTGTGTCTCACAAAGCACCCAAGCAACATATTCAAGCCCCAAAATACAAACCCTTTCATGTCAGACAGCAGAACCGACCCCCTAACATACAGCAAGCAGGCTGTACTTGAACAATGCAAGGCAGTCTGACAGATATCACCGCAAGACAACCTCACAAAAACAGGATCGATGCTCTGCTCACAAGCATAGACTAAAGTTAAATGAAGAATTGCAAAAGTAAAAGTATATATTTTAAAATAACCTTGAACATTTTCTTCGCTTGTGGGCAATTTTATTTGCTTGTTTGTTTACAGTTGGTTGGTTCATTTTAGATTAAAATATTTTACAAGTTCTGAGAATGACATAAAAAACAAAAGATGTATCATTTTATTACCTCTTCTGTAAAATGTAAAAGCATACTTCACCATGAGAAACTGTTCAGATGAATTATTCTTATAGAGATATACTGCTAATAGCATATAAGGATATTTCTTCTGTGTCTTAAATAAATTCAAGTGTCAGCAAGTGGGTTTTTTATTCCCTTCCTCAGCCACTGACACAGAGAAAAATCAGTATTGCTTGAATTTATTTTCATTTGGATAGGAGAGAGCATGGAAAGAAAGGCTTGATCTCTTAAGACCAACAAATTCAAAAACAATATTGTCTTTGTGGAATAATACAACACCATGAAGAGTAATGATTAGTTTGAAAATAGGATTTGACAAAAAACTTCATGTTAATCAGACTGTAGGTTGGGTTGGTGCAAACATGCAGTCTGTGTTGGCTCAGTGCTAGGTGGGTCCAGAATCACAGAGCCAGTTACGGTGAGGAAAAAACCTCTGAGGTCATCGAGTCTGAGCAGTGACCAGATCCCACCATGTCACCTGGACCATGCCACTCAGGGCCACATTCAGTCTTTCCTTAAATACATCCAGAGTCAGTGACTCCATCACCTCCATGGGCAGTCCAGTCCAATGTCCAGTCATCCTTTTTGTGAAGAAATTCCTCCTAATGTCCAACTTCTACCTCCCTCAGCATGGCATAAGACTATCTTCTCTTGTCACTATTGGCAGGGAGTCCTTAGAAACTGAGACAAGACCATTGTAATAGCTGTTTTATTAGCTTCAAATGTAACCAATGCCAGACATAATTAACATATTTCCCATATTTATTAAGGGTGCCTCCCTAAAATTTTATTTCAATGCTTTCATATTTTAAAACAGTTGTGGTTATGTCTAATGGATAGCATTCATACTATTTAATAAAAAATTGGAAAATATTCAATCAAAAAGGCATCTGCTTTTAAATTTCCCTGTCCTAGACCACTAACAAACTCAGTAAACATTTTCTGTCCAAAACTTGGAACATTTCTCTACAGTTTTGTTTCTTAAGTGCAGTTTTCAGAAAGCAGTGGCATACAAAAATATTCACACAGGGCCACATAATTTAGGCTGGAAAAGACTTTTAAGAACATCAAGCCCAACCATTAGCCTAATGCTGCCAAGTCTACCACTAAATCATGTCCTTGACTAAGTGCCACATCTACGTGTCTATTAAATACCTCTGGGACTGGTAACCAAACCACTCCCCTGGGAAGCCTATTCCAACATCTGACCACCCTTTCCATGAAGAAATTTTTTCTCAATATCCAATCTAAACCTGTCCTGGGATAACTTGAGGACATTTCCTTTTTTTTTATCACTTTCTACTTGGGAGAAGCCAACCAGCCCCCCACCCTCCACCACCTACAACCCCCTTTCAGGCAGAGAGTGATATGGTCTCCCCTCCGTAGTCTTTTCTTCAGGCTAAACACCCCCAGCTCCCTCAGCTAATCAGACTTGTGCTGCAGACCCTTCCCCAGGTCTGTTGCTGTTCTCTGGATGCCCACCAGTACCTCACTAGTGCCAAGTACAGGGAAACAATCCCTGCCCTGGTCCTGCTGGGAGCACTGTTGGTGATACAGGCCAGGATGCCACTGGCCCTCCTGGCCACCTGAGCACACGCTGGCTCATGTTCAAACAGCTGTCAAACAACACCCACAGATCCTTCTCCTCTGACCACTTTCCAGCTACTCTGTCCTTAGCCTGTTGGGCTCCATGGGGTGGTTGTGACCCGAATGGAGGTCCCTCACCAGGTACTTCACTTTGTTCAACATCATGCAGCTGGGCTTGGCCCATAGATCTGTCCTGCCCATATCCCTCTGCAGAGCCTTCATACCCTCCAGCAGATCAATGCTCCTGCCCAATGTGGTGTCAACTGCAAACTCACTGAGGGTGTTCTTCATCTCCTTGCTAAGTTAATTTGTAAAGATATTGCGCACAACTGGCCCCAGCACTGAGCCCTGGGGAAGCCCACTGGCCACCAGCTGGATTTCAGTCTGTTCACCACCCCTCTCTGGGCTTTGTCATCCAGACAACGTTTTATCCAGCTAAGTGTAAAACCTTTGTTAAGTGTAAGGTGTAAAACCCATTGAAGCCTTTAGCACTCAGTTTCTCTGGGCAAAAATATTGTCAAAAGCTTTACTAAAGTCCAGGTCAACAATATCCACCAGCTGGATGCAAGCAGGACATGCCTTTCATAAATCCACCCTGGCTGGGCCTGAATTCCTATTTGTCCTGTGCATGCTGTGTCGTAGCACTCCAGGTGATCTGCTCCACGACATTAACCTGAGCCAAGGTCAGAATAAAAGACCTGTAGTTTCCCAAAACTTCCCTCAAGCCCTTCTTCTAGATGGGAATAATATTTTCCAGCTTTCAGTCAACTGGGACTTCTTCAGTTAGAAGTGCTGATAAATTATGGAAACCAGTTCACTGAGCACTTTTGCCAGTTCTCTAAGTACCCATGTGGGTATTCCATCTGGTCTCATAGAACTGCATGTGTCTAACTGGTGAAGTAGTTTGCTGACGATTTTTCCTTGGATTGTGGGACTTTTGTTCCACACTTTTCCTTCTTCTCTAGGATGACTGGCAGCTCAGGGAGCTGGGTACCCTGACAGCAACTTACTCTTGAAGTCTGAATCAAAGTAATTAAGTACCTCAGCCTTTTCCTCATCCTTAGTCACTGTGTTTTCCTCTGTATCAAACAAAAGATGAAGATTCATCATGGTGATAGCTGTCCTTCCAAAGGACAAAACTCATCTTTTCCAGCCAAAGCTCTCTATTCAGACAAGCAAGTCTTCTTCCCCACTGGCTTGTTTTGCTGCACAGGGGGATGGACTGTTTATGTATCAAATGCAGTTAATTTTAGAAAATTATTCGATTTTTTGAGCGCAAAGTAAGTAGTCACCAGTGCTTGTTTTCTAAAGAGCTGTCATAGTTACCATCACAACATAAAGCCTAAAATAGATGCAAGAAGCACTAAGTGCTAAGAACTTATTTAGCCTTACACACTTCTCAGTTTTCCACAAAGATATGATGAAGAGAAATATTCTTTTTTCCGCACTTTCTGCGCAAAGAGGACTTTAATAGATTACACAATATTTCAAAATTGTTGAAACCAAAAATAATGCAAAGATTCTTCAGAATTATAGCCTAGCATCCAATCTATAGAAACTCATCTGGTAGCTGGATGAAAGAAGATGTTTCAGGAATTTATTATCCTCACTTTAAATTAAACACAAGAGAAATTAGACCCTTAACCTTTGATGTTCAAGTTGTATATACACCCTGAAGTGCTAAAAGTCAAAGGAGGTAAATAATATTTTCACAATCACAGTTTATACATTTGACTCTCTGAAAAATAAACAAAAAAAAATTAAATTGTAGGTCAAAATTTCAAAGGAATCCAAAACAATAATTCTCATTCTTATTTTGTGTGTGGATTTTCTGGGTTTCTTTTGCACGTTTTTTAAATTTATCTAGCCAAATTGCAATACTAGCTTTTGGGTGGTTAGGCATTTGTGAGGTGAATACCATCCTAAGTAACATACCCTTTCCAAAGATAAATTTGAGAACCACTTCATTAGGTTTTTAAAAACCTAACTAGTTCAGAAAGTTCCAGTTCTGAAAAACTGCTCATATGAAGAAAGTATTCCAGAGTTATGAATTTGACATTTGAAATAAAACAATTTAGTATGTCAAAGAGAGATATGGATCAGATTTTCAATGGTTACATTGTAGCTGCTTCACTTTCAGTAGCATTATAGAAATTAATATCTACTGGGCAATTAATCTATAATTTTTCCAACAAATATTCTCTTTCAGTCATGGGTAATAGGTGCTGTAATTCTATGGTACTAATACAAAATATGCTGAAAAGTATTTTTTGCATCATGGATATTATTTTATTAATGACTTCAAATAAAAATTCTTAAATCTGTCAGACCATGACACTCCAGTGTGATGGAATTAGTATGTGAGTAAAATAATTTACAGGCATTTTTGGTCTGAAGGATTTAGCATTACAGAATGATTTTATCTGTTATCTTCATATTGTATTCAAAGACCTAAATGAAACATCTTTGATGTTGAAATATACTCTAGGATTGTGGCACTCAGTATTTTTATTTAATCAATCCCAGCAGACATCTCTTACTATACCAGATCAAACAAATGGAGCTTTTGATTTAGTTTGAATCTAGTGAGGCTGAATAAACTACATTTATTCCACCTTACTCTATGGTTGATAATGTGCAAATGGGCAGCCAGACGGCATAATTTTTGCAAAATTTTTAAGACACATCCTGCAGCATAAAAAAAAGAGTTCATAAAGTTTCCTATCCTCTGGCATGTATGACAATTTATTCAAGTAAAAATTGGCACAGAAGCTACTGTTTTTCTACATAACTATTGATTTTTAAAATGCATAAATGTCAAATCTCAGAATAAGAAATAGCACCTTTTATGTATAAATGCAATTAATCCTGTGTCTTTTTTTTCTTTATTCTTTCTAATTATTTTGTAACTGAAGGTTCTGGAGAAGGCATTACAAAAATCAAACACGTTAAGATGCAAAAATTTACAAATGCACTTTGTTTACTTCAGACAAAATAAATTAATTATAAATAGCATATATTCTAAATGACAGTTTTAATCAAAAAAATTGAAGCTTCCACAGTAAACCAGTAAGGTATCTGAATGATTGAAATGCTTCTTAAGGAAAGACAGTAATCAGCTGCCAGCAAACACTTGTCTATATGGATGAAATTCTAATTTTGGCTGTAACTAGCTGCATAGGGGGATCTCTGGGATGGGAAGATTTTCCACCCAGGCTGATAATTGAGGCAGACACTGAAACACCCATGTACTGCCTAGCAGTGGGTTTTGACAGGGACTTTTTGAAATTTCCACCAGGAGACATTCTCCAAAAATTAGTCAAATTATTTTTCTGCAGAATTCTGGCCAAAGGCAGCTGGCAGTTCAATCAGCCGCTCCAGGCATTAAGGACTAATTATTCTGCACATGTGCAAAGACTACCTAAGTTAAACATCCAATAAGAATTATACGTACCCATTGTACCCAGAAGCACAGGCCAGGTCCCAGGACATTTTCAGACATCTGCAATTTCTGCAGAGTTCATGGTGATATTGTAAAATGGCAGACAAGAAGTGAAGTGAAAATACTCATTTTCCTTGACTTTTCCTTCCTGAACGTTGATCTTCAGCTGGTGGCCTGTTCCATAGCTGGTCTCACATCAGCCAAAGCCCCACTGTCAGATAATGGTACGAATATCAACACCTGTAGTTAGCAGAGACGTATCTCTACCTCTGCTTCAGCATCAGCTGAGCAGCAGGCTCTAGCAACCAGAACCAAGGAACAGGGACAAAATGAGATATTTTATAAGCCAGAGCCTTCAATAGGCTCCTGAAAACCCTCTCTCACTCTTGTCCTGGTTTAAGGCAAATTTGAGGGGAAACTCATAAAGGGTCCCTCCAGAAAGCAGGCTCAAGTCCCTCCCCCTACTGGTCGGGGAAAAGATTTCCTTGGAGAAAAGTGGAAAAAAGCTGTTTATTTAACAAGCTAAGTATTCACAAACATAAAAAATTAATAATATTAAATAGAATATATTAAATAAATTGTATCAAATATTATTTTGATCTATTACCAAAATTCTATCAATTATATAATTTATAAAATATATATTGAATAATTAATCATATAATTAGTGATATTATATAATTATTTCTATAATTAAAATATACAATAAAATTATAAATATTATATGAAATATTATATTATATTAAATGAATAATATTAAGCAATAAAACCTCTTGCTGTTCTGAAGAGATGGCAAATTCACTCCTTGTCGTGGACTGCAGCTCGACTCTCTCAGTCTCTTATCAGTCCCTCCAGTGCTGGGACCCAGTGGGCCACAGGCATGAGCTCCCTGTGTTTTTGTGGTTTTTCAGTCCAGAGCAGGTTTGAACAGTTCCAAGGAAAAGAAAAACCACAGTCCAGGGAACTTCTCTGCCTCAGCTAGCTAGAAATGAACTGAAAGCAAAGGAGAGCCCTCTCCCACATGTCTGTGCTGAAGACAACACAGCCCAGAAGGAATGTGGAGGAGTGAACGATGCTCCTGAAGACAAGCTGTGTGCTTCTTTTTTACCCCTGCTTCACTCTCAGAACCAGTCTTAAAGGTGCAAAACTTATTTCTGGGCTAAGCAGACAAATGGGGATGCAATTCAGCATCATAAAGTCACCCCAGGACAACTATGAGCCACCCTGAAGGATTGCATCTGCAGGGGAAGCAGTGAGGCGAGCACACTGAATCTCTCATGTAGTCTCTGTCAATAAAGTCTTGTATGTGTGCTGAATTTCTAGATGGCAAGTGTGGAGTAGCTCATAATGATCATGTGTCAATAGAGTGCAGACAGACACCTGCTTTTCTGTCCACATTTGAAGGCAAGTGGACAACAGTCTGTGCCACTGTGCATGAACTCATGTTTCCTGCGCCTTATCAGGGCCTGTGCCTGCAAACAAAATTATGTTTTATGTTATTTGACACAAATATGTCAACCTTCAGCTCCTCCTGTACACAAACACTAAGTACACTTCTAAGGTGGTATTCAGCTCCTCAGTAGCACACTTAGCTCCTAAATGTAGAAAACAAAGCACCCATAACAGGCACTGGGTATTTAGTCAATAGTATTGGGGGGCTTGGAAAGATATTCAGCTCATCTCAAAGGTATTTTTCAAGCCATAGCTACAAACTTAAAAAAAAAAAAAAAATCACCATTTATTTAGGTGGTTTTCTTCTCAAGATTCCCTAGAAAAAAGATAGATATTTGACCAATAACAAAAGAGGACAATTCTGTATTGCTTCCTTTACAAACCAGGTTTTTTTATTTTTTTCAAGTAGAGAAAAACTACTATAAAAATAATTTACCTTTGTTCTCAGTGGCTGCTGGAATGGGATACATTTTATTTTTCCCAGCAGAGAAAGGGAAAAGAAAATGTTAAGAACTCCTCATGGTCATTTTCCATTTAAACTGCATGCTTTACATTTAAAAAAAAAAATATTTTCTGTCATAGAAAGGTCAGCACAATTCAGGAGCTATGAACTATAAAGTTCCAGATACATGGGAAGGCTAAAAATATTTTAAGTTTTGCTTGAATTATTGTTAATTGCTCTTTAGTTTTTTAATCAATTTGGTACAGGTCTGATACGTCAAGTCTCCATGAAAATTTCTTCATGAGCCAGCATTGTGCAAAATGAGAAAGTGGCTTGGTCATGTTTATAGAAACTGGAAATCCAGCAGGATGTCCAAGGTTTCTTGGAAGTATTCATCCAAACAGAACCACAGTCTCAGTGTGCGAAAACATAGAACATTTTCTAACTATAACAAATCTGGTTGGATCAAATTTTAAGACGATTTAAATTAAACTAGACTAGGTCTTTATTTACCATTGTTAATGAACAATGAAGGGACAGCTCCTTGCACCCCAATGATGACTTGTTCAAAATGTAATTACCAAAACGATTTGGTAGCATTAACTGGGAAAACAGAAGATACAAGATTTTTTTTTTTTTTGCCTGTGGATACAGAGACTTATTTTCAGATCTGTCTAACTTCAGCATTATGTACAATTCACATATCTATGTTTCTCTCATACTGCTGAGCTTCAAGATTTTCAGGTAATTCTTTTCCAGTTCAGTTACAATTCCTCTTCTATTCCAGACACAGAAGGTCAAACTACTGAGAAATTTTATGTAATGCATGAAAGGGGAGCAGTGCATAGCACCTAGCAGAGAATGTAATCTCCAGAGACAACCTCGGCTCATGCCGTGTCATGATTCATGTTTCCCACCACATGCCCTGTTCTGCAGTCTGACCTATGAATTCCTCTTGTCACATGATCCAACCTGCAGCATTGCTTGCACTGGTCTGGAGTGTTAAATGGATTGATTCACTATGCTGTTATCTTCAACTTAGCCTAAATTAAATTTTCTATACTGTCTTGAAGCATAAAGGCTACAAAAATTATCTGGAGCCATGATAATATTTTGTCTTTTCACTGTAGTTGATAGATCTCTCAAATGCTCAGAACTTTGATCTACCAGAACGCAAAACTGCAATACAATCTTTGAATGTGGTTTTCACTTATCTGCACCTGGTATTGCCAAACACCAAATTCCTTATCTGGTAAAAACAGAAGCAATTTAAAAGACTAGCAATTATTATACTGTTAATATTTTTATTTCTTATTTGATGTTCACACTCTTTCCCGAGTAGTCTGATTTACTTTCAAGCGCAATAAAATGAGGACATCAAAAGCAGACAAGTTTCTTCATGAACCAGGTAATGCCTATACCTAATTCCTCCTATTATAGGATGCAATTTAACATTTAACTTTCCACTTAAAGAACAGTGCAAACTTTAATTTTCCAACTTCTCATGTTTGCACACTCTTTCATCTCTCTTGGCTCCTTCTTGAGCATTCTCTGCTTGTAAAAGAGCTCAGTTTTGAATACCAAACTTATTTAGACATGTCTTGCAGTGAGATGTAGATGTAACAAAAATATGTTGCTTTCAGTTGATTGCCATCACATCTATTTCCAAAGATTCATGTCAGTGTAGATATCCATGACAGCATCCTCAATGACCTATTTGCTACATCAGAGATCCCACTGTGGATGTTCATTAGATTGAGTCTCTTGAATCCCACAGTATCAGACTTGTGAGAGGCATCTGCATATATTTCAGGACTGGTTTTGTCCTCTGAGGCCAAATATGTATCCTACAAGGAGAAAATCTTTCTTTTACTCCATCAAGACAAAACAGACCTTGTGGCCTAAGCAGTCTAGTGATTTTGTTGTTGTTTTATGTCTCACGTTGCTTCCCTTACACTACGAAACTGGTCACTGGGAATGTACAAAAAATATGCAGAAAAGAAAGCAGTTATCCATGCTCTTTTAAAGTCTCTGTATGGCCAAAATGTCACCTTTGGCACAGCTCAAATATATAAAGTAATAAATGCCATGAACATTTTCTTGCTTCACTGCTCCTCCTGCTTCACAGGATCCTCTTGGCTCAGGCAGATTTCTCTAGGAGCCCAGAGCCCTAGGGCTCCATGCAGGGATGATGTGCTGGGATGGTTTCTTCTTAGCCTCTGCAAACAGCTTCCTCCTATTTTTCTGCAGCAGTCCCCCCTTAACCTTTAGCAAAACCCCTCAGTTTACCAGAAAACTTCTGTTTGGTTTTATCTCAGGAATCATCACTTGTAGGAGTGGAACCGATAACCAGATGATGTCTACACATCAAACGACTCCCAGTAGGAATTTTCTTCCTTGATCCACACAGAAAATGCACAGACTTTTTCTGGCACTAAAATCTGGCTTAAGATATCCCTGCCATTTTGGGTGATTCATCTTTGCTCTCATCACTTTTATATTTTATTCAACCTCACTATATTGCACGCCTTATGAAAATTGAACTAGTAGCAGCATGGTTAAGTTTTATGGTAAAACTACACTTTTTGGAAAAACTAAGACAATGCAGTGGGGTAGGATATTTCAAATTTTATTTCAACTTCCTGTAGTTTGAGAAAATCAGGTGGAACTAAGAATTTCTTTGAGGTCTTGTTTGGTAAAGTCTAAGCAGTTATCAATAATTTTTAATTGTCTGTGCTAACCCAAACACATCAGTATAACACCTGCACTAGTATCCATTGCTTTTCTATTCCACACTGAAAAAATATCTTTTCAGGAGAAGAGGAAACAAATCATTAAGCATTATTAAAAATATAAAGAAATCCTAATATTTAACAGAAATAATGTAGCAGTCTCCCACTGTCCAGCTGATGTTTCCTGACTGCTCAAAGCTATCTGACCAAGGAATGCTACTTTTGTTTGTGTCTCCTAGACATATTTGATAACATAAGTGCTAAAATAATTTTGAATTAATAAAGTTTTTATGCCAGTCTGTTCATGTAAAGGAGAATTAACATTAAATTTCAAAAATAATGATTTTGATATCAATACATCATGGGTGAATTTATTTTCCTATTTCTAAGAACAGAATTTCAGGTCTGTTCTCCATATGCCAGTCATTGTGTAACTAATTTCCTGTCAAACACAAGCATTACTCAATTATAGTAACAGTAGTTTAAAGTATAAGGCAGGACTAGCAAAATTTTGAATGGTCATATATTTTTGACTTTTTAATTTGGTCATTAGTTAAGATCATTGTGTATTCTCTGCACAGATATTCTATTGTTATTCTTTACTTTTAAATGTGATAGTATTTCTTTGCTAAGACTTGAAGTATTTTTGTTTAAAGGAAACCAGTGAGGTAACTCGAGTTGAACCAAATTATATTATCTTCTTTTTCCTTTACACTGATCTAAATCAGCTCAGAATGATCCCTTTGGTTACATATGCCCAAGCTGTAATGTAAAGATTTTATTCTGACCAGGAAAGAGTTCTGCCTCTTCAATGTAACAAGCGTAGAGATCAAATCAGACCTTTAAATATGCATCAACAATTTTCACTTGATGGAACTCTGGATCATGCCTGTAGATTTACAGCATCAACTGTTATCAGATGCAAGGGATCTGTTCTGGACAAAAGTTGATCTATCATATGCAAATATGTATTTACTGAACTACTTTTATTGATACACTGGACAATTATTTTTCAAAACATGTCTTTTTAAGAAGGTATTTATTAGAAAGCCTCCATAATTGCAAGGCATATCTTTACTAGTCCAGCATATACTAGAATGCCCATAACTATATGTTGACTGAGATTTTTAAAACTTAGTTAAGTAAAAGAAAGAAACCCAATCTGATTTTTTTTTCCCACCGCAGCAGCAATAATATTTTCAGTGATACTTTTAAAAATAATTATCAAGTATGTTAAAACAAAAAAATACTTACACCACAACTTGAGAAGAAATGCACAGATTTATTAACAGTGTTTACATATTGATGCCTATGAAATTTAATTTGAATATGAAATATTAATCTGACTTTGACCCTCTTGATTTCTTGGAGATCAATTTTTGAGCCTGTAATTTCATTCTCTAGGCTTCTTCTCTTCACTTCTGTGTAAATTTTGTGTTATGAACCGTCACATTTAGGTGGATGTTAATTATGACAATCAATTTGTAGACACTGGTAGCAAAATTTTTAGAACCTTATACAATGAACTGCTGAACATTTTACCTAAGTTGAGGAAATTATTCAATTGCAAGAGCAATAATTAGCTCCTGACTGAAAAGACAAGGCTATACCAATGAGAAAGTTTTGCATTCATGACAAGGTTTTTCATATCATCCCTGGGGAAGCTCATTGTACTGCATCTGAGTGCAGTACTGGGTTGATTCAATATTAGCACATACATTCTTACTACAAAATAGACCAAAAAAATTTGAAATCACTTCTAGACCAGCCAGACACTGAGAGTTTTTCTATATTTTGTAGTACTATGGAGCAACCTTAAGGCTAGAAGTTTCTTGGTTCTTATTTCTTTCTTTCTTTTCCTCTCTTACACAACCTAACAATTTAATAAATTTTGGAGCATTGAGTTTCTGACTAAATTGAACGAATCTAAAGCAAAAGTAGATATTTTTCTTTTTAAAAGATGTTTCATAAAGCCCTATGTATTCAGCATAGCTTTGAAAATCCCACTGCAAGAAAAAGGTGCTCCTTTGGCAACACAATGTGTGCTGTCCTGGTAATTTCCAATACTGGCCACTGAGGCTGGGTCTGCATGGCCTTTGTTGGGTATTTGTCTGTTATTCAGGAACCACAGAATGACAGAATGGGTAAGGTTGGAGGGGAACTAGAGGTCACCCAGTTCAGCCTTTCTGCTTGAGCAGGGTCTCCTAGAGCACGTTAATCAGGGTTGTGTCCAGATGGCTTTTGAGCACCTCCAGAGAATGAGACTCCACGATCTCTCTGGGCACCATGTTCTAGTTCTGACACCCATAAAGAAAAGTTCAAGTGGAACTCCCTGTGTTCCAGTTTGTGCCTGTTGCCTCATGTCCTGTTGCTTGGAATCACTGAGAAGAGCCTGAATCCGTCCTCTTGACACCCTCCTTTCAGATACTTATAGACACTGAAGAGGTTCCCTCTCAGTTTTCCCTTCTCAAGGCTGAACAGGCCAAGTTCTGTCAGCTTCCCCTTGCAAGAGAACTGCTCCAGTTCTCAAATCATTTTCACAGGCCTTTGCTGGACCCTCTCCAGGAGCTCCCTGTGTCTCTTGTACTGAGGAGCCCAGAACTGGACACAGCTGTCCAGATGTGCCTCATGAGGGCTGAGCAGAGGGGCTGGATCACCTCCCTCCACCTGCTGGCAACAATGCTCTTCTAATGTGCCCCAGGATACCTTTGGCCTTCCTGGCCACAAGGACACACTGCTGGCTCATGGACAGCTCATTGTCCACCAGGAACCCCAGGTCCTTCTCCACAGAGCTGCTTTCCAGCAGGTCAGTCCCCAGCCTGTCTTAGTTCTTGGGGTTATTCCTCCCCAGGGCAGGACCCTCTGTTTGCCTTTGTTGAGTTACAGACAGTTCTTTGCCCATCTCTTTGATCTGTCCCTCTGAGGGGCTGCACAGCCCTCTGGGGTCTCAGCCACTCCTCCCAGCTTTGTGCCATCAGGGAACTTGCTGAGGAAGAATCTGCTCCTTCATCCAAGTCATTGATGAATACGTTCAACAACACTTTGCCCAGTACTGAACCTTAGGTAACACCACTAGTCACAAGCTTCCAACAAACACTTGCACTGATCACAACTCTCTGAGCTTTGCATTCAGCCAGTTCCCAAACCACTTCACCATCCACTTGCCCAGCCTACACTTCTAGAGCCTGCGTATGAGAATATCATGGGAGACAGTATCACGTATGAGAATACCAGGATTTAAGTGATTTCACTATTCCTGAAATAAAATCTGTTACAAATACTGTTGGGAGCTTAATCATTGCTGGACAAAGCAAAGTGCGACTTCATAAAATGCTGTGTGCCGAATCTCTAGTACAAAGTAGTGTAGATCTGACAGAAGAGGGCATGGTTACAAGGAATACAGTGGCTCAGCAACTGTGTATTAAACTTTTTTAAACGTTGCTTACATTCTTCCTAGAATTAACATTGCAGATTATGTTATCAAGCCGTTCTGAGAACATATATTTCTGAGCATTGTATTGAGATTAGCTGAAGTAAAACCTTCCCCAGAGAGTTTACTATACAGCCCCACAGATGTGCAACAAACAAAATAGAGACAGAATCAAGAGGGTCAAGATTGCATGAGAATTACACTTGTTTGCATCCCTTCAATCAGGAGTATCAGCAGTGCTCTAGCTACAGCCTGATTATGGTGCCCATATAACAAATTTTCTGGTTACCACCTCTTTATCAAAACCGATGTACAATGGTAAATTGTGGTTGTGCAAATAGAAGGATAAAATATTTCTTGCAAAATTCAAATAATCAGCTGTCTTGCAGTCTCCTGGAGAAGTCTGTGTCATTTCTCTATTTTTAATTCTGAAGTCTGATTTTTATCAGTCCCTACTCAGTAAAGGACTTTTTCATACTCAGTTCCCCTTTGAATTAAGCTAAATAAAAGTCTTCTTTCAGCTTGTATGGGCTAAACCACTTTATATGTAATCTAGGTAGCCTAGGTGTCAGGAGCAGCCAAGATGCGGCTCACAGATTCCTGCATGAAACTTTCAAAGCCATTGGTCGGTACTCAGAGACATGAGCAAACCAAACATTTCTGTTATAACTGTTACTTAAGCAGATCATATCCTTGCTACAGATTTCATAGAGAAAACTTTCAAGTTAAATCAGCAGGACTTGAGCAGATGCTGATTGTCAAATATACACCTAACCATTTTGCTAGTCTAGGGTGTGGAAATGAGGACACAGAGCTCATCTGTGTCAGAATAATCTCCACAGCTCAGAACAACTGCTGAGGAAAGCAGCTGCTACAGGTATCATTTGTCATTTTCTTCCAGTACTATTATTATATTACAACAAGTCTTCAAATTGAAAATCATTAAAAATCCACCCTAAAACTCCACTGACATGCATTATATATATTAAGGGGGTGTTCTTTAGGGTCTATAAATGCTAAATTTCATTCAGCAAGAACTACCATTACATTTCTGTCTTGGCTGGGGCCTCTGGAGCTGCTAGAAGTGACTCTACACTATTTAACAACACACTAGTAAAAATTTTGTGCACATAAGCATATTTTAGAAGTTTTCTTTAGATGTAACAACACCCAAATGCTGCCCAAATTAAATTGAAAACACATAATACAGAATCCGCACAGAACATATTTGCCCAGCTAGCTAAATTCAAATCCATGCCTGTGAATGCAGAAATAATCATCATCTTTAGAATAGAGGCTTTACGCTGTTTTCATACTCTCCAGACATTCTGAATTAGGTTGCCAAGACCTCATCTTCTTTTGCTATTCTGCGTCTTGTCACATGAGGGATCGTAAACACAGTAATGTTACTGAAAACACCATCAATGTGATAAAGCACACCAAAACAAGTATTTCAAATTACATTTCTGCAGATAAGTGCAGGTCCCTTTTCACAAAAGTCTAATACTTACTGGCTCACTGACTTCTAGGAAGCCGATAGTTTGGACTTTCCTCGGATATTTTCTGTTTTCTTTAGATAGGTTGCTTCTAAATCACCGCTCACATAGCCATGGTTTTAAGAGTCTACAGAGACATTATTAAGTCTTTCTATTCCATATAGTACTCTGTGGGGTTTGTTACCTCTTATTCAGAGTTTGTTGATTGCTGGGGTGGAAGAGTCAAAAGTCTTGACTGCTGATGGACGGCATAGCAGCCTATATATACACAAAAAGCAGAAGTCACACTGGAACTTCTGCTCTCCCCACTATAGCCATGATCATTGTTATAAAAATAAAATAAACACTCTGCTGTGCAAGACACTGGAAGTTGATCATAATGTATACAACAACTTGCAACTACTTCCAATAGGTAGGTAGTTATTTTTGTGTAAAACCTTTTGAAACACTGTAATTTCCCAGGTTCTTCTATGTTGAAAATATTTACTATTAATGAGTTATAATAGTAAAAATTTTAAGTTTTCTTTGGAGAACCCAGGACTATGTACCTACTTAATTTGAATGACAGTTATGCTAATTTTTAATACTGCAGTAAAAATGTGCTAGTTTGCAGGCTGCTACATAATGTTTCGCCCAAAAAATGATCCTTGATGCTAGAATTTAGAAATACTGAAAAATATTTTAAAACATACTTGGTTATGCTTTAGTGTAATATTTCTTGAAAACTAATAAAAGTTGAAATTGCAAAATTACATTCTTAAACAGAAAAAAACATCGCTACCTCATGTATTTAATCCACCAAGGTTTTTTTAATTTTATATCTTAAAATGCTACAAATCATAGGATTATCAGACATCAATAAAAACCATATTATTAATACATACAGTGACTAAAAGTACTTTATGTGCATGAATTATAGACTTTCTATCCTACAGCCGAACAGTTACCTAGTGATAATGTAACATTTACACATCTCTTTAAAAAATATTGCTATCCATCACTCTAGGCTGCAGTTGTTTCACCTCAAACATTGGTTTGCAGTTTTAGTGTATTTGATAGGGATGAGAAAAGTGATATTACTTCACTAAAGGCTTTTGTCTTCACACATGTAACTAAAATTTTGTTCATACTGTTCCTTCTGATTGTGCCTTGTTTTCTATGACATTTCCTGCAGCCATAGCAAATAAAACTTCTCCCATGCTTGTTCACTCAAAATGTTGTTGCAAACATTTTTTTTTCTTGATATTTTACTCTGGGCATGTTAAGACTTCTACTGGACCCATTCACTGATATGTCTTCTATAATCAGTTAAGCTTCAACTTTATTTTTCCTAGCTCAGTGTCTTTTTTGCCCACATCTCAGTCCCCTTTCAGCCATAGAAAGGAATCCTTGTTCCAGCATGCCTATATTTCAACCATTAAAATTCTTTCCTTTTATCATGCATGCCACCCTCCACTTTGAAGGGGCTGCCCTATCTATGCATTTTTTGTATAATTGTCTTTCAAATTTTTTCTCATAACTCTTCTAAAATCACACAAAGAAATGCAGAGTTTGCAATATTTCAAGCTGCTCTATGTGCAGGGATCAGGCTGTATTATGGTGAATAATTGTTCTCTATTTTTTCTTTCTATTTCCCCATCTATCTTTATTCATATTTTCTTCTCTTAAACCAGTCTTTCAGCTTTGAACTTTTTATATGCGCTGACTAGCACAAAATCCACAACCGGAATTCACATACATTATCTAAACACGATGTAATAATGATAAATAATGATTTATTGCTCATCCATGGGAACACTATAAGGAAGATCTTGAGTGGAACATAGGCATGGGGAGGGATGTGCCACAATGAAAGGCATTAGGGTCCAGTTGTGTTTTGTTAGTGGGGAAGGCTCAAGTACGAAGGGATGCATCCTGCACATCAGTGTCGGCCTGACATTGGAAGCTGTGCTACTGCATAGTATTTGGATCCTTCTGGCAAAGTGGAATGAGAACATCTTCAGAAAGTAGTCTGCTTACCAGCTGAGGGAGATGGGCACATTTCCATAACTCCTCCCTCAATTTATGCTTGGATTCACATCTCAAATATCAGTGTAGAAAATGTACAGCATGGAAAGTAAAGAGAAAATAGGTGTTGGTGCTAAGCCCTACAGCTACAATCTGAGAAATCTGGTTACACAGCTCATGTCATCTCAAATGCTGGATCTGACTGGGATAGAAGTATTTTTGTTCATAAGAGCCCACCTGATGCTATATTTTAGAATTCTGACTACAAATGTTGATAACCTGCCAATGTTTTACCTGTTTCTAAACAGCAATTTAACAGCACCAAGGCTTTTCCCCACTCTTCCCCAGTGGGTAGACTGGGAATGCATGAGAATTTTGATGCAGGTAAAGCCATCAGAAATGATCTGAACTGTATAAAAAGGTATTCCATACCATATATTGTCATGCTGAACAGTAAAATCTCAAGGAATGGGGAAGGAAAGTGAGATATTTGTGGTTATGTTGTTGGTCTTCCCAACTAGGAGATAGCTGGACATCTGTCTGCCAATGGGAAGTAGTGAATGAATTCCTTTTTACCTTTTTCTTGCATGTGCAGCTTTGCCTTTTATCTCAACCCACCAGTTTTTCTTGCTTTTACCCTTCTGGTCTTCTCTCCTATCCTGCCACCTGTGAGTGAGTGACTGGGTGGAGACCTCACTGCTGGCCAGAGTCAGCCCAACATAGGTGTAGAGAACCCTGCTGTGGAATGGGCAACAGATAATTTGGGAGCTTGTGTAGTGGGATCAGAGTGGAGGCCAAAAGGGGGCAATGGCTGTGAACATTTGCAACAGACTGCCACTTGAGAACAGAGGGTCAAAGCCTCCTATAAATACCCTTACAATAGCACATCCTGGATCTCATGAGGGACTTTACCTGACATTTGCTGAAAGGAAAACTTGGAGAGGATAGGATTTCTGGAGTCTGTCAGGATCAATTTTTGATGCAGGTTTTGGATGGCCAAACTAGAGATAAGTGCTCTGCTGCATCTACTGTTCATGCAAATAAAAGTGGTCATGGATTTTAAGATTGATGACATTCTTTGCTGCTGCGAAAATGTGATTGTACAATTTTAAATTCTGAGGTGAACAGAAGTAAATAAGCAGCAGAAAAAAGACCCTTCTGGGCAGAAGACTCAGGAACTGGCCAGCAGCTTCCCCTGAGTGGTCTTGTCCTCCCAGGAATTTTACTCTTAAGGAGAGTCTCCTCAAAGCAATGCAGTGATCTACCCTTATATGCAGGAACTTCTAGAAACACAAACTGAAAAGAGTTTGGAGTTTTGTCAAAGTTAAGTGAGTAAAGTGCACCCTAGAAGGACCCTTATTGGAGATGAGTGAAAGTATAGCCAGCTATCAGCTGGAATAATGTTACACTGGCACAAGATAACATGCAGGAGAAGAAAAAAGATGCAGACAGTGATAAATTTAATCACTAAGTAGGAAGACCTAAAGGATGATAAACATACTTTTGCTAGTTACTATGAGAAATCTATGAATTCACCTATACTGGAAGTTAGCATGCTATATTGTAAATAATTATTAATTGAATTTCAATTAAATTAAAAAAAATATTATTTTGAAAAAATAATGGATCCTCAGTAATCTGAGAAAGGTGCCAAAAACTTGTGAGCTAACATGAAGAATGATATAAACCATGCAGGGACAAAAGGTTGCAGTCACACTTCAGAAGATTAATAATATAAAGTATCTGACCTATATGAAATGCCAAAAAACCACATTTAAATAATGGAAATTAAAGGAATCAAATAGTTTGCCAGGCTACTTAGTAACACTCTTTGGCCATATGCTGTATTATTAGCATAAAAGTTTTATTGTTCTTAGCATAAAAGGTTTATTTTTCTTGTCATAAATAAATTTTTCTTATTATAAATAAAGGAAATATTAAAATTTTTATCAGTTATTCTAGAGTTACACTAACTTAGTCCAGGATCTGAATGACAAAATGACCATAAATTTTAAGAATGAGTCTATTATATAAAATTAATGACAGATGTTAAACTGCATCGGGAATTAGGCTTGAATCCATTTATATTTGCAAATTTTACCTGTGTGGTGAACAAGATTGGTTGAAAGTAAACAGCTTGAAATGAGGAGAGGAGAGGAGAGGAGAGGAGAGGAGAGGAGAGGAGAGGAGAGGAGAGGAGAGGAGAGGAGAGGAGAGGAGAGGAGAGGAGAGGAGAGGAGAGGAGAGGAGAGGAGAGGAGAGGAGAGGAGAGGAGAGGAGAGGAGAGGAGAGGAGAGGAGAGGAGAGGAGAGGAGAGGAGAGGAGAGGAGAGGAGAGGAGAGGAGAGGAGAGGAGAGGAGAGGAATGAGGATTTTGGTGGTATTCTAAAGATATCTGGTGATATTTGTAGCACCATTACTGAAATGAAGAATAGAGAGATAATTTATCAGGACAGGAATGCCAGGACAGGAATGCTCATGTGATACACAAATGCAATGTTTAGGACTTCGAAGAATTCAGAGTATATAATGTGGGGCATAAAGAAGCAGCCTATGGTTTGAATAGCATATAGGGAAAAAAAAGGAAAAAAAAAAGCTTGGAAAGAAGGCTTTGTACTGTTCATGGTTATTGTTGCTTTTTTCCAATGAAAAAGTGTTTTAGGGTGGGCCCTCTGTTTATATAAGAAATATCAATTTATATAATAAATATCTATTAAACTTTTGTCAAAGAACAAATATGAGAAATGGAAAAAAAGACAAGTATGAAAGGGAAAAAAAGATAAGTATGAAAAAGGAAAAAAAGCAGAGGCAGCTGTAGGATTCATCATCTTGACAAAACTAACATGCTTTTCTTCATCTTTCATGCTTAGCGTGTAGATTTAAGCATGACTCAAGTGTCATATTCATCTTATAATTATGGCATGAAAAAGCCAAAGGTACTTTTGGTACCATTGAATATTTAAGCAATAAAAAGGGTTTGCAATAATCTTTGAATATGCTATAAACTCTGTGGAAGAATGAGACTTTAAAAGGATATATGGCACTAAGCACCCACTAAATGGTGTCAATCATAAGTATGTGAAGCTCACTGTACACTCATTTTGCTGCTTTAGTAAAGCAGGTATATGTTCACTTATAAGTTCAGTTATATTTTTCCCCACATGTGAGAAAAGTGTCAGAAGAAGTGCTGAACATTAGTGTAATTTAGATAATAACTTCTGTTTAAATGATCAGTGTTAACAGCTGATACAAAAATAATTCACCAACATTCTGAAGCTCTCTGTAAAAGTAATATCTAAATTAATATGAAGAATTAAAAGAAAACCAAACAAACCACAGACTATATAATTTCCTGCAAAATGCAAATTGAAGGAAAAGCACATTCATCTCCCACTGTGGTACTGAGCTCTCAAGCCAGCTAGGCAATTACATACCTTCAAATTAACCCAAAGACAAATATAATCTGGCCGAAGTGTAAGCCTGCTCTCTAAACTAATCAGCAAATGAAAAAAATATAATGAGACTAAGCTATAATGTCTTTCCTGAATTACTCATTGCAGTCCTTCATTCCTCAAACATATGGCCTGCTCCTTCTAAAATTTATGAGTATGCCGAATTTATTTCAGTAAAAAATTCCTTTGTCCCTAAATGTATGCTGACTTCCTGGCAGAGAAGTTATTAGTTCACAATTGGAACTGCATGGGAAAAATGTCATTCAGACATTTTTCTAGCATAGTGCAGTTAAGCTCTAACTGATCTTACAAGTGGGAGGAGAAAGCTTGTGTTTTTTCATTCCTTTTAAAATTGCTTTTTTTTACTTTGCAAAAGCAGCTGCCATGACTAAGAAGAAGAAAAAATTTAACCATATATTAAAAAAAAAATGTTTTGCTTACTCTGTACAAATTCAGATAATGACCCTTGCTGAACACTTTATGGGAAAACCAAGGGCCTTATTTGTATGTCCTTGAATAAAATGAGGAAGACTGTTGTCTTTTAAAAACTGAGAGTTTGTTGAGGAGAAAGAGAAAGAAAGTTTCACTTTATTTCTTCCATGGAATATGGAGTATTGGGAGGCAGGGGGGTGGGCAGGATGGGGGGCATATTATCTCTATTTCTCTTTTTTATTTTCCCTTCTTTGATGTTCAGGGTCATCACTACTGTGCACTGCCCACTATTCACAGCAACTCACATGTTATAATCTAGTTTGTGATTATACATTTGATGCACCTACTTTTCAGCCTGAATGTCACTACTGCCATTTCTTTGCATGTAAAGGATTTAGACCATAGATCTATTGTATAATATTATTTTATACAAAATTCTTCTATGGCTTTATTGGAGCATCTAGCTAAACAGCAACTACAGCAAGGTAACTGACCAAGGAGTTTGGCCACAAAATATGTAAGTAAATTTTCAGGAGCCACAGGTGACTAAGACCCAGATTAAGGCCTACCTCAACTGAAAATTTCAACTGAAAAAAAAAAAAAAAGAAAATTTGAATAAGCATAATTACAAAGCTTTTTCTTATCCTTTAAATGTATATATTTTTGCACCATGCACATATTATTTCTGTATAGATGAAGCAGGAATTAACTTTCTAATTTCAAGCATTACTCCAGTTCTAAGATTGCAGAAACATTCTATGTAATCTTGCTTTATTTGTGTGAAAAGGAAAACCCCATTATCTTCCCATATTTAAACTATTTTTCCTGTATCTAAACTGTTATTTTATTAATGTATAAGTTATTTATATAGCTATGGAATTATTAGCCTTAGAGCTACATGAGCTTCGTGTTTAAAGTAGTGCTATACAGGTTTTATAGTATTTTTCTCCAAATAGTATCTTTTGAGTATTTAGGGATTATTCAAAGAATTATAAAGAGTGTAAAATTTAGATATTGTCCATTGTACTTGTATCCTAAGGAGAGTGGATAACCTGTGATGGGTTAGTTTTAGCAAGAATGCTGAGTGCCTCCATAAAGAAGGTGAAGATAGTGTGTGCAGTCTCTAAATCATAAATTATGCAGTCAAAAGCCCTGCAAATTATTGCTAGGCTGTTGATTTTAGACCAGGTATGATGCAACGTCCATTAGCACATTCTGAGCATCCAGTAAGCTAGCTAGAGGCTGGAAAATACTGATTTAGGTAGCATAATGGATAAAGCAGCAGGTATTCTTTAAAAAATCTTAGTCCAGAGACTTGGTGAATAGCTGGGGCAAGGTTGTCCCCTGGCATTCCTCATTAGTTACAGGAGGCCACCTGAGATGCCAGGCCAGCAGGGGCAGATGCAGCAGGAGCATGGCAGGAGTGCACTTGTTGAGAGCAGGCAGCAACAGAATCGAGGAGCTGAACCTGGAAATGCAGGCTCTGAGCTGAGTTATGGAAACCCAGACTGAGGGTTAAATTATTGGTGTTAAACAATTGGATGATGCAATGTTGATAACATTTGTTTGAAATTTATGTGTGCCTGGGCTGTATTTGTGGTCTGAAGAGCCATCCAAGGCTCTGGGGGACGCTGATGCTGTGGATATTCTGTGGGTTGTTAGGGTAATTAGCCTAAGCATCACAGAGATAAATGCATTTGATCAAGTGATTGCTGTTTTAATCTTTGTAGTTCTGAATGAAAATATGATGTGGTGGTGGAAGATTATTAATTCCTGCCTAAATTATGATGCAGAACCTATTGTATTGTCAGGTAAATTACATTAATTTCTTAACTTCTTTTTATGAACTACGGGCTAAAAAATATTTGAAGGTAGATTTAAGGAAAAGTCTGTGAGCAACAAACAGCTACAACTGTAAAGCTACTACTACATATCAATATAGAAATAATTTTTGAATTTGTTCTTTTTAATGGATTGCAAGGCTCTACCTGAGCAATCCTTTTATGACCATCACTTTTTTTATTATTGAATTATTTTCTTGTGCTTATGCTTATCTTCCCATCTCTAAACTCTAGTTTCTTGCAACTCTTTTAAAGTTTTATTAATTTTGACCGGTTCTGACCACTAAGCTTCCATTGGCTTGTTAAGGAGCCTGGTCGATTGAGTTCTTCAGAAAGCAGTCCTGAAGGGCAAAAGAATTCAGCCAGGCTGGATCTTCTTCAATAAGAAAATATTAAAGACACACATGCCAGAAAAAGAGCTGGTGGAAAAGCAGACTTGCTGGGCTTAAAAAAGAGCTTTGTTTTGAATTCAATAAAAAATTGAAGGTTTTTTTATGACTTTTGAAGGAAGGCGTGGCTCATTCAGAAGGATTATTCAGAAGAATCTTGTGAGGTTATGTAGAGAGAAAATTAGAAGCGTGAAAGCTAACTAGAAACCTAATCTGGCTACTGATATAACAAAAAGTTTTCCTACAAATATGTCTGCAACCAAAGGAGAGCCATGCAGAATCTTCATCCTTTATTGGACAGAGAAGGAAACATTGACAAAGAGTGGGGAAAAGACTGAGGCACTTAGGGCCTTGTCTCAGTCTTTAACAGTCAGACAAATTTTTCTCAGATTATCCAGCCCCTGAGCTAGAAGACAGAGACAAGGAGTAAAATGAAGCCTCTATAATCCAACCAGAAAAGGTCAGCAACCTGATGCACCATGTAGACATGCACAAATTTACGGGGATGAATGGGATCCATCCAAGGAAGGTGACAGAAGTGATCCCTGAGCCACTTACCAGAATTTACTTGCAGCCCTGGCTAACTGGAAAGATCCCAGTTGACAGGGTTGACAGATGTGATGCCCATCTAAAAGTCTGTCAGCCTGACCTTGAAGGTTATGAAGCTGTTCATCTTGAGCCTCATCATCGTCAGCTGAACATGAGCCAGTGTGTGCCCAGGTGGCCAAGACCAGCGGGATCTTGGCACGGACCAAAAATAGTGTGGCCAGCAGGACAAGGGCAGTTATCATCCTCCTGGTTATGTCACTTGTGAGGCCAAACTCAAATCCTGTGCTGGGGCCTGGGTCTCTCACTACCAGAGGGACATTGAGGTGCTGGAATGTGCCCAGAGAAGGGCAATAGAGTTGGTGAAGGGTCTGGAGCACAAGTCTGATGAGGAGTGGCTGAGGATCTGGGAGTGTTTAGCCTGAAGAAAAGGAGGCTGAGGGGACACTTTAATGCTCTCTGCAACTGCATAAATGGGGTTTGTAGCCAGGTGGGGGTTGGCCTTTTCTCCCATATAGCAGATGAAAGAATAAGAAGAAACAGCCTCATGCTGATCCAGGAGAAGTTTCTTCATGGAAAGGATGGTCATAGATTGGAACATGCTGCCCAGGGAAGTGGTGGAGTCACCAACCCTGGAGGTATTAAAAGAAGTGGACATGGCATGTAGGGACACAGTTTAATGGAAGATTTGGCAGTGCTGGGTTAATGATTAAGCTCAATGATCTTAGAGGTATTTCTCAAACTAAATTTTTCAGTTCTATTCTATTCTATTCTATTCTATTCTATTCTATTCTATTCTACCTTCTAGAGGGTAGTGATTTTTTTTTTTTTTTTTGACAAGCCAGTATGGAAAAAATAAAGGGTTGAAGAAAAAATAAAAGTATTGATACTCAGTAGTTATAGTGCTTGAATGGAAATGAAAGAAAATTACTTAGGCGGCTACAGGACTTTTAAAATGACCTTGGCTATTCAATTAAAATAAATCTAAAAGGAAATAATTATTTTAGGAAGTGAATCAAATGAAAAAACCTTGAAATGTTTGACATAACTATTAACAAAATAACATTAGAGTGACCTTAAACCTTTCTTAGAGAAGATGAACTGTTTCACAGTCATCTGTTAGAATTTCCATAAAGCCTTCAACATGATGATGAATAAAAAATTATTTTTAAACAAGGAAAGGGATAGGCAAATCTTATAAAGTAGAGAGAAAAATAAGATTGCAACATGTTTTACTGAACATAAGCATCAACTCAGAGTGATATTGTAAACAGAGAATCTCAAAAAGGCGAATAATAGAAAAGAGATAAAATTCAGCTGTATAAAAGAGACCTAATGTACTTAAAAAGTAGGGAACAATGATTCTATTAAAAGATAGTAATTCTCAATTAATATATATATTAATATATATTAGTTCCTTATAGGACGGTTATACAAAAATGCAATGAACATGTAAGATATGATTCAAGAAAATCTAAGTGTAGTTGTTCCTATAGAACAAGAAATATTTCTGTTTCAGAAACCACTAAGCTGATTTAGTATATAATGTGTGTGATTCTTGTCCCATGTGCATTTCTACAGGTTATACTTTAAAAATCCATGTGGGACAGACAGATATATATGGGCTAATCTCAGGATCCCACAAACAGAGAGGACACCCTACCCAGCAGGTTTTCAAGGAGCAGGCTTTGTTATAACACTGCATGAATAGAATGGCTCTGACTGTTCTTAATTAAAAGAGCTTCTTTTTGTATTTCATGCTTATAATTTCATCTTATTTACCAGTATACAATGCTGGGCAAGAGATCAATTGGGTAAAAAAAAGGCTTTGAACTAAACAAGGATCAAAATATAAGACAAATTCTAACAAAAAGATCTGTGATGGTTTTCAGCAAAATAGCAATAGCAAGATCAAGAGCCTAAGTACTTTTTAAATTACTTGATTAAGTTTATGAAAGGGATTATGACATGGTTGTCTGTGATGGCAGGTGCTGCATCCAGGCAGTTCATCATAGGAACAAAGGAAACAGGATTAGGAAGAAATTATTACAATAATCTTGTCTGCAATTCTCAGATATGTGTCCTACGGTTAGGAGGTGTGGAGCAATGACAGTCTTCTCAGTCTAGCAGCAAGAAGAAACTAGCTCTGTTATTATCCATAACTCTGCTGATTGGATTTGATGATTTGTTTGGATTTTGTGTGGCTTTAAGGACAGGGTTGACAAAACAATTATTCAGAGAGTATTTAAGGAAAATATCAATAGATTACCAAATACAGAATGCTAGGGGTCAATATAACTGCAGCAGAAATTGTACAGTGCTGATGATGTTTGCCTACTGGTACAAAAAAAGGACAGTGTGAGAGAAATTAAAATCTGAGAAAGTAACTCCTCAGAGGTCTCATGTACCCTTAGGTTTAAAACTGAATTTTTGCTGACTTGAAGGAGAAGTAGTCTCTGTTATCCCATGCTGTCAGAATGTTATGTTTGAGTACTGCTACTGTTGATGTATACCCTTTGCTCTAGTGTTTAAAAGATGCTTCTGGGCTGCAGAATATCAGTCAGTAGTATTCTTTAGAAATGTCAATAGCTGGCATATTAGCACTTCAAATCTATACCCCTTATAAATGGGGACTACTTGACATTCATTCTGTACCACACAGCAATACTTAAATGGTGACACTATAGAGGAGAGTGGAGAGAGAACAAATATAAACTTAGAATTTTAGAAACGGCACAAGGACTTCTGGAGTTGATACTTTTCAAAAGGAATGGGAAAACAATGTATGAACAAAGTTTTGGACCCACTGAAATCTGGGGGGTGGGGAGGGGCTTTCCTACTGGATTCAGAGGAATGTGGGTTTCAGAATAAACACAGATTACTAAGAAAGTGCTTGATTTAGACTGTGTACTTAAGGAATATGGATTTTGCTGCAGCCTTAGTATTTAAAGTAGGAATGTGTCATAACATTTAAGGATAACATTTTTTCTTAACTAGTTAGAGTAAATTCTTTGGATTAAAGATCTGCTACTGTGTTTGTACTCAGAAACATCAGATTCCATCTTCTATTAGTTGTATTAGTGTTATTGTATGTTTTAAACTCTCAGAATGTTAATGATACCAGTAATTATAGACTTGTTACCTATAATTAGTATCACATGGGTATTAGTCAAGGCAGTGAGGGTCCAACCTAACAATAACACTGTTAGTAATATTAATAAAAGCACTGTTTATTATTGCCTCAAACCAAGTAAATTGCTAAAAACAGAATATTCCCTGGCCTCTGTCCATCACAGCAATGTAACTTTTTGGCAAGGTAATATCTAACATGTACTCCACATCCTCTGTCTATAACAAGGTCACAAAATTAGACATTCTTAAAGAAAAACCCATCAAAATATCAATAAACTTTGGAGTGAAAAACCAAACCTAACCAAACCAAACCACCAAAAAGCTGCTTCACAATTCTCATAACAAAAATTTCTACAGTAGTGGGATTGTGAGAGGAGCTTTACAAACGTAAAACTTCTGCTACTACTGTCACCACTGAATAAACAAGGGCATGCCCACAGTGCAGTCAAAGATTAAATCTGTATGGAAATAACAAAACTACATTTATGCTAGTGAGATAATATATTGATTAATTTGCCCATGCTGGAAGTTCTGCCGGATTTGGAAGACCTTAGTTCATCAAGTAGCGCCTCAAGTAAGATATATTTTCCAAGTAGTGCAACGTCACTCTCAGGAGCTGTGCCCTCTGGCTCACCTCATGAAGTGACTGTGCCTTCTGCCACTAAGTCTCGCCTATAAGGAAAGAGGAGACAGTTCTGGGTGACTGTGATGCCATCTCAAACTCCAGTCTCTCTGGTTCTGTTCAGTGTGGCTGCATGTACTCGATATCATCATGGTTTAGCTGCACCATTTTCATACACTTTATGCAATGGCTTTTTGCTCCATCCTAAGCTGAGATAAAGAGGTATTTTGATTGGTATCCAAGCTACCTGAAGGCAATTTTCACAATGTCTGCACAAACTAGAGGCCAGACTGCGACAAGCTGAAAACCAATTATTAGATTATTTTAGCACAGTGGATTTACACAAGAATTTTAAACCAATGGACTTAAAGCAATCTCACTGCTTAAATTAACCTTTCATGTCAACTTCTATCTTACTCTGATTTCTTCAGCAGCTTTTATAATCAGTTATGATTTGCCTATATTACATATTTTCACCTCTTTGACATCCTTGCAAGATATTCAAATGAACTGCATTACAATGAACCATGCAGGAAAATCCATGTGTCTTCAGTTCTGCCATTTTTGTTCACATCTATAATCAGCTAACATAGTTAAAGAGACTAGCCCAAGAATGAAGTGTTGCTTAACACAATGGTTGCTCTGATGGTGCCTAAGGGATGAAGCCAAAGCTAACACAGTGATTCCACAGCATGGGCATGACCAGAGTTCATTTGGTTCATTTGACTGACTCTCCATTTGATTCGAGCAAACAGACTTGGCTGTAGGACAAGCTGTAATGGGTGGATTCATCAATGATTTCACTGGTGCATTGACGAAAATAAAGAGCTTACCCTTGGTATTTTGTTAAAGGATTTGGATACAGGCATCATTGCTAAAACATCATTACAAATTTGGCAGACCCTCCTCATGACATTGTTTATAGTTCCTGTTCTCAAATGTTACCCTTTAGTCTACAAGGACAAAGCAGTAATGTGAAGATACTGAATGTATTTTAAAGTTTTTTCTAAGCTCTGCTCATCAGCTTGTGCATACAGCTCATGCAAAATATGAAATGAAGACTGACAGAAGGACACAAGGAGCAGCAAATACAGGGAGAGACTCAGACAGTCTAAGGAAAAAAAACCCAGAATGTTAACAGAATGGAACTTGGTAGGTCATGAAAGTAGATCAAGAATAATTATCTATGAAATGCTGCAAGGAACACAGCAGACTCATGAGGACAGAATTTCATGTCACTGAGATGAAATTTTGAGGATTAATTCCGGTGACTGTTAGTGGAATTATGTACTAATTTTCTCACAACATGAATATGAACTACTGTAGATCATTTCAAAGCAAAAGTTCAGCTAAATATTGCTAGTACCTTGAAGAAGAGAGGGATGTTAATTCAGAAACTGAGCATCCTTCTAATAAGGCATGACTGATTTTTAAACTTAATAAGAGATTATATTTTAAAAATTTAGTTTAGGGTTAATGAGTCAGACAAATTTAAATATGCCTGTTTAAAAGGGCCCAATTCACTAAATTAACATTAAGTACAAATCACATACTCATAATTTTTTTTTAGTGGTGTGATTTATTCTTCTAGGTTTCACTAATATAAGTGTATTTGTGGATTGTAGGTTCTCAGGGATATTACATCTGTCTGGCATGGTGTGTTGTTTTAAACTACCTGCTGTCTTAGCTTTGCTGGAGGGCTGAAACCTCAAATTATCAAAGCTTCTTTACTTTCCTGAGTGTTGTTTCTGACATTTGCAGCAATCTTCAAGTGGAAGGGATTACAGGGTCGTCTTGAATTTCTTCTGTAGCATTGAAGTTTTCTTGGATTCTGGATAAAGGTACTGGCTGCCACCAGTTCCAGGAGTGCTATCTGATTTTGTAGCTTTTTGAACTATTCCCCTGGTGACTAGGCAGAAATTCAGCCAGCCAGCATATCAAAATCAGAAAAAAGGTATCTTCTCTCATAGGGAGTCGTGGTATGTCTGGTATACAGCTAAGTAGCGTAAGGAAATGTTCATGTGATGAGGTTTCTGTGCTGGGTTCAGACCAGGAAGTAAGCAGGGGCTTAATGAGAATCTACAGACATCACAAACATGAATATATGATATCTGTATTCTCAGCTGAGAAAAGCAGAGGTTGAGCCTGCTATCAAACACATCCTAAATATAATTTTGGAAATTCTACCAATCAAATACTGTCAAGGGCATCATCTGGTTTAAAATAACTAGAAACACCTTTGAATCCTGCCTAAGGTGGGATACATTGTTCTGCTTTCTCAATCATACAATCATAAAAACATTTATATTGGAAAAGGCTGCTAAGGCAATCAAGCCAACCACTAATCCATTACTGCCAAGTCTGATACTAAGCCATGTCCTTAAGGGCCATATTTACATCTTTTAGATACCTTCAAAGATGGTGACTCAACCACTTCTACAGGCAGCTTGTTCCAATGCTTGACCAGCCTTCAAACACTGAATAAAAGCTTTTCCATTGTTGAGAAGTATATTTCTTCCAGTATTTCTCTGAACTTTTCACAAATAATTGTCCTAGGTAAAGAAAGCACAAACAACTCATCTCCAAGTAAAATAGGCTTCTCCCGCTTTTTAACCATCTCCATTGCATATATCAACATTAGCTACAGTCAATAACCAGCCCATGTCCTTGGATTTTTCCAAAAAGTGTTAGGAGGAAGAGAGGAGCTGCTATGGAATGACCTCAAGCTTCCCTTCTCCATCCCTCTGTTCCAGTTCTCTCAGGAAAATAAGTAGGGGAACCAGGGATGGAAGAGTGAAGTTGGGCCTGTGAAGAAAAAGGTTATGGGGGGGGAAGGTGTTTTAGTTTTAGTCATTCTTTTCTCATCATGCTACTTTATTTTACTTGGCAATATGTCAAATTAATTTTCCTTGTGTTAAATCTGTTTTGCCCATGACAGTACTTGATAAGTGTCTGTGTCTTTTTTATGACCCATGAGCTTTTCCATATCGTTTTCTCCCTTTGTCTTGTTGAGGAGTGGGAGTGAGAGAGTGGCTGAAGAGATAACTGGCAGCGAGCCAAGATCAACCCATCATAAGGAATTATTTTATCTGGCCTCATTGCATCATGTAAGATTCAAGTTACTGTAACATTTTTTATTTGTAAAGGTTTTGTTTTCTTTTTTCCACAGGAGCCCCTTTATTTTTCCTCCTTACCTTCCTCTCTGATCAATACTGCTTAAACTGACGCATTAGTCACAGTTGAAACGTGTGATTTAACATGCATTTACACTAAAGTCATGGAGTAAGTTACAGGTTTTCTATGCAAAAGGTGGCACTGCACTGATTATTGTGTGCTGTCAGGTTGGAACACGGTCTTCCTCAGTCAGATTTAGTCTACCTTTGTGAATGGATACTTCATACAAAGTCACAGAATCATAGATCAGTTAGGACTGGAAGGGAGCTCTGGGCATAACCTAGTCCAACCTCCATGCCAAGGCAGGGTGACCTTGAGCAGCTGACACAGGAATGTGTCCAGGTTGGTTTTGTGTATCTCCAGAAAGGGAGACTCCATGACCTCAATGAGCAGCCTGTTCCAGTGCTCTGGACTCAATATAAGTGACTTCTTCCTCATGTTGAGGTGGAATTTCTTGTGTTTTACTTTGTGGCCATTGTTCCTCATCCTGTCACTGGGCACCACTAAAGCGTCTGATACCATACTCTTGACAAATGCCTTTGAGGCATTTCTATTAATTGATGAGATCCCCTCTCATTCTTCTCTTCTCTTCTCTTCTCTTCTCTTCTCTTCTCTTCTCTTCTCTTCTCTTCTCTTCTCTTCTCTTCTCTTCTCTTCTCTTCTCTTCTCTTCTCTTCTCTTCTCTTCTCTTCTCTTCTCTTCTCTTCTCTTCTCTTCTCTTCTCTTCTCTTCTCTTCTCTTCTCTTCTCTTCTCTTCTCTTCTCTTCTCTTCTCTTCTCTTCTCTTCTCTTCTCTTCTCTTCTCTTCTCTTCTCTTCTCTTCTCTTCTCTTCTCTTCTCTTCTCTTCTCTTCTCTTCTCTTCTCCAGATTTAACAGCCTCAGCTCCTGCAGTCTGTCCTCATAAGAGAAATACTCCAGACCCCAACAGAGTTGTTTGCTTAATTTGTTGTGATCAGCTAGCTGTGACCTTACAAATAGACAGCTGGGCTTTTCTTGGCCAAAGATGGCAAAAATCTGAGGACCTTGAATATTTTACCTCTCTTCAAGGATACCAGACAACTTTCAAACAATACTTTAAAGGTATCAGAATTGATTTTGTGGTGTCATTTTAGGTGACCTAAAAAGTGAATCTGTAAGCTATGCTAAAACTAAACTTAATTGACCTTAGACATCTTACTGCCTTTCCTGAGAGGCAAGTTCTGTGATCCAGTAACTAATTTGCTACTGAGCTGAAAGGAACTTTACCGTGCAGGTACTTAAGCACTCTATAAGGACAGGGTAATAAACCGTGCTGCTGGAATTAATTGAAGGTGGGCATCTGGATATGCGCACATTTGTGAAAAAGGTTTCTGATTTTATCTGTCAGGAATTACCCAGCTCATCTCAGAGCAGAATAACAATTTCCTCTTGGCTGGTGAATAAATACCCTATAAAATGACTAATGGACTATTTAATTGTCATATCGAAAAGAGCATGGTTGTGACTAATGTGAAAAATAAACCAACTTTGGAAACCTCATACAGTACTTACCAGCCTTAAAGTAATGAAGCATGATGATGAGATCTATACTTGATCCTAACTACTCTGTCATTCATGTCAAAGTTTTCCTCTCAAGAAATTAAATGCTCTTGCAAGAATGTTCAGAACATGAATGAGCTTGACTCTCACATTATAAATTACCAAATTTGCCCTGAATCATTAAGTTATTTGTTTGAGTCTTGGATACTGTCTTGTCCTAATGTGTCATCAGTGAGGGAAATATAGTTGCGGAATGACATTTAATTCCAACATTACAAAGACTTAAGTAAACAACAATTCTTTCTTTGTGTTTCAATGGGGCATAAAATTGAAGTGTTCTAATGTTTTTAGCTTTCTTTTCTTGTACATGTATCTGTTAAAATCAGCCTCAGCTAATTGAAAAATACACAGCATAGCTGTCAGTCCAAATTCAGCCTACTGATTCAAGACTGTTCAACACACAACTGCAAGCACCTTGCAGAAGTCTGTGTGAGAGTGTAGAATCAGGCTACAGGGCAAAAGAAACTGAAAATTATTGCCGTCTACTCTGTCTGGCATTCTTCAAGAGTGTGAATTATGAAGCAACTTTCAGGGACTACACTGAAATTAACACTTATTGATGTTTTTATTAACAGACTTAATAGTACGACCAAATTCTTTTAGGTTATAATTTAACAAAACTTTAAAAGGTATGTTTAAATTACATCCAGGATAATTTATCTTTGAGTAAGTTGTTAACATTTCGTTGAGTTCTCATTGCTTTTTACTTTATCTGCTAAATTCAGAAACAGGACCTGCAGTACAGGGAAGACATAGGATGCTGAAATCCATGTTTTCAGTTCTTTGTGAACAAAAGTTTATGTGCAGGATTTTAGACCTCTTCCAGAGACTGAAATTCCCATGGCAGAAGAATTTGAACTTGATAAACTTGATAAGGCCCTTTCCTAACAAAAACATTCTATGATTCTATGAATTCAAATGAAACACTTGAAAAAAAAGAAAAAAAAATCAAGCAGAAAGATATTTGGTCAGTGAACATTATGTTTACGTGTTTAAACCCACAAACATCTTACAGTACATTTTTACTTATTGGAAAACACCAAATCAAAGCAATTTTTAATTAAACATCTTAGTGAACTATTTTTGAACACATTTAAATTGCTTAAGCTCTTGTGACTAGCTGCTGAGTTCTCTAATAATCAGCAAATGGAAAAATAGGCAGACATTGCTCCCAATAAAATTGTTGTTGTCCATTTTATCAGGTATTGTATTCTTAATACAACTCCCAACATACTCTTCAGGTATCAAAGTAGTTAAGCAATTTGGATGCTATCTCACCACCCTTAAGGAATGTGGGTGAAGTTCACAGCTATGGCAAATGACAGGCACATATCTGTTGTGTGCAATAATAGCAGTTTGATAGTCCTGATGACATTAATCTGTCACTTTTCAAAGGCATGAAGCTGACTGAATATATATTTCAAAATAGCAGCAACTAGAAATAAGTTTTATTTTAAACAAATTTCAAACATTTTCAGGTTTCTTTTGCTCTGCATTGCCATCAATGTCACTGTTGCCTCCAGAATATCCATCACTCCCTTTTATGAAGTGCCATATGAGTAATACTTCAGAATATTTTGCTCATGGTTTGTAGTGTCTCAAGAAAAAACTAAATTACAAAGGAGAACAAATCATGATTTTTGTGGAAGGGCTCCAGTAACTCCAATTCAGTTTAGGTAATGATATATCCTTTCTTGCTTTCTGGTTTGGTACTTTAGGCTTCTGACATTGGCTCCAATGTCAGAATTTTATTTATTTTCTGCCTACCTCTTCTATGATATAAAGAAGCCTTCATTCAAATAGCTGACAAACACTTTTCAACTTCTCTCCCTCCCACCTCCACCTGCCTGCAGCCATCATGCCCATCAGATTTACAGGTCAAACCTTTAAACTTTCATGTGACATTTTTCCAGTACTGACAGCCTTGTGTCATACTCACAGAATATTAGCATCCAGGCACAGCGCAGACCCAATGTAAACACCATACAAGAGTTTCTTTCCTGTCACTGCTAGCAAAATGCATGATTTGACAGAGGGGATCATAAGTTGCATTCAGACAATATGACCACATATCTCCCTTCAAACCACAAAAAACAGGTCACGCTTCAGAGGTTTTGTATCAAGGAGATGAGAAGAGGGGAGATCCCAAAATATTTGGGGATGACACATTTAGAGATTCTATGCTTAGTAAGGTAGGGGACATATCTGGTTTAACAGTCATAGGAAAATCTCTGCAATAGGAATCTCTCCTATCTTTTCTTTCTGCCAGATGAATTTCCTCAAGGCTTCCAAATGCATTACAGTTGTACAGAAAGCTTGACCAATGCATTCATCTTCATTGATCAAGCTGATTTTAGGGGTGTCCTTCAGGTGCTTCTAACAGTGATTTGAAACAAGTGCCACTTCCTGGCTGTCCTGTGTTTTTTATGGCTCCTAGTGAAGACCAATAATATGAATTTCATTTTAATTCTTCTGTAAGGGATCTTATTTATGGAGCAATTTCTTGTGCAGTGTCTTGTCTCTATGAAATGATTGCCAACTCAGGCAGCAGTTAAAGTTTACTGCTTAGGCCTTCCTTCAAGGTACCTTATGGATATTACTTTCTAAAAGTAATTTAGACTTCAAAGTGCAAAGAACATATTAACTCCTTGCAAGCTGCCCATCCCTTACTGGAATGTTGATGGATTTTATGAACTGATTTAACTTAATTCAACAAGTCAACAGCTTTTCCATTCTCTTTCATTTTCAAATGTGGCTAACAATTAACTCTGATCATTAAAACAGTGTCAAGTGCTATTTAGTGTTACTATTTTTCTGACTTAAACTATGATGCATTGTTTGGCTAGCATGTTATTCTTTATGAGTATTTGAGCGATGACCAGCTTTTTATTGAGTGTTTCCATCTCTCAAGTAAGATATCAGTAAATGAAGAAGAAAACTATCACAGAAACTTAATTTTTGAAATTTCGGGAGAAATCCAAATAAATCATCGTGTGCTATTTATGGATAATGGATATTTCAGTAAAGAAAAGCAAGAACAATAATGGATATTTCAGTAAAGAAAAGTAAGATATATAATAATGGATTCAGTAAAGAAAAGCAAGAACTATGCAAAAACATAGTATTTCGATCAATCTATTTTTGTATTTTGTGATAGTAGTTTGGTTTCTGACTTTTTTTTTTCCCCAACAAAGCTACAAGTCACTTGTATGTTAGTGTAAAAAGTTGATGGGCCTTTCTTGTGCTTTATCCCCAGCCAGCCATCAAGACCTAGTTGCTCCTTCAGTCTGCCAAAAGTGGGATCAGGGAGAGAATCAGAGGGGTAGAAGGTAGACAACACGTGGGTTGAGGTAAAGACAGTGTAATATGGAAAAGCAAAACCAGGCATTCATTCACCACTTCCCACGGGCAGGCATTCAGCCGTCTCCAGAAGAGCAGGGCCCCATCATGTATAGCAGTGGCTTGGGAAGACAAACACTATCACTCCAAACATCCCCCCTTCCTTCTTCTTCCTTCCACTTTTCTGAGCATGATGACATATGGTCTGGAATATCCCTTTGATCCTCTGTCCTGGCTGTGTCTCCTCCCAGACTTCCAAGCACTGCACAACTTCCTCTCCAGAATGACACTACAAAAAGCAGAAAAGGCTTTGGCTGTTTGTAAGCCCTGCTCAACAACCTCAACCAATTCTCTATATTATCAACCCCGTGTTTAACAAAAATACAAAACACAGCCCTGTACCAGCCACTGTGAAGAAAATTAACTCTGCCCCATAATCAGCACAGCCCTATAGTGTTTCTATCTGTTTTGCCTTTACCAACCTTTTTCTGAAACTCAAAAATTAGAATTTGAAATAAAATTGATAGCATTTTTTCAGGTATTCAAACTAGTGGAGGATTGTATTTCTCTCATTATCCTTGTATTTCCTGATACCTTGTAAAAGTGAACTGTTATGGTTGATGGCTTAGACATTGTCCTGAAGGAATTTTGCCCATCATGGCAAAACTGCATAGAGAAGTTGTGACACCTTCTGCCCACCCATCCCTCAATATGTCTCCTGACTGGAACTTTGGACAATGAGTTAAGCAGTTTAAGACATCTTGAGACAAGATAAAGGTGATGCCATCACCCAGTTATCTTGGGTCTAGGGAAAAGTAAACAAGGCTGAGGGAGAAGAGTATATCCACAAGAAAGCCAAACCCAGGAGCTGTCCTGAAAGTCACGCCTGGCTGGGTTTGGGGTGGGGACCCAACCCTGTAGATTCATCTGCTGAGGCTGGGTTTGCACACACTCTCCCACAAACTTAGTGAGAAAGAGAGTCTTGGGCGTGTGGCATAACCTCTGGTCAGAGGCAGAAAACACCCATCCTCCATTGCACAAACCAGCTCAGCTTTGAACCCCCAGTCCTGGGAAGGCCACATACATGGGACATCCATGTGAGGGGCACCAGAGGAGGTGTCATAATCTATCAAAGATCCCTCAAATTGCTCCCCAGGCTCATTCCTGAGGCCTTGTACCAGAGCACTGTATGTGATGCAAAGTGATGCAACAGACCCAGAGTCTGTTGCAAGAGACAGTGCCAAATTTGTACCCCCACTCCTCCAGGGGAAGTACCTGGGCATTCCCACCTGGCTTGAATGTATATTAATCCAACAGACTCTCTGTTTTTGAGGGACCCTCACCACAAAGAAGACTGGAAGAAGAGGATCAATGCCTTCAGGATTCACAGAGTATTGATATTTTTTACTTGGTCTCTCTGTCACTCTCTTTCTCTCTCTCCCTTTTTTCCTATTTCTTTCTACCTCTCTCTGCCTCAAATTTACTCTTAAATAAAATCCATACTTTGATTTTGGTCTTGTTTGCATCTTAATTGGGGCAGAGGCATCTCTAATAATTTTAATAACAAGGTCATAACATACCTTTAAGTGTGATTTGAAAAAAAACTTAAGGGTAATGGACACCGATCCTGAGGTTTCATGAATCTTGAGTAGTGGCTTATGAGTTGTCTTGTATCTGTTTTAGACCTGCAGGTAAATTACTTTCATTTTAAATCCCCTCTGTGTTGCCAGTGTGGTGTAAAGGAAGATGTGTAAACAGCTTCTTGAAAAACTAACATGCTGGAGGGAAACTTCTGATCAACTGTATAAAGGACTTTTCAAAAAAATGAAGGCGTCTCAAAGCCAGCAGGATTTTTTTAAAGTCAAAAATAGTTCTAAAAACACAGTGTTAAATTCAGTCCCCAGACAAACTCAAATAAATCTGTAATCGTCTGTTAATTTCTTTCCTTTTATTGTTAGAAATAAAAGACAAAAAACAAACAAACAAACAAAACAACAAAACAGCAACCAAACAAAAAAAAAAAAATCACCTGGTTTGTTTTCTTATAATGTAAATTAATCAATCAATTAAATAAAGAAGATGAATAAAGGAATTTAGATACATTATATTCAGTACCTAGTATCAACAAAATGCACTTAGGAAATATCTAACACTTTCCTTGATGACTCTCTTGCCATGGAATAGATCAGTCACTTTTACATTCCTTATTGTTAGTGTTCTGGGTAAAAACCAAGATTATAGATAATTTTAATTATTATTTCTATTGTCAAGTTGCTTATTTTGGAGATGATACTATTCTACAATTTTGTGGCTTTTTTCCCTGCTGCAGCCTGAAAAATGAGGTTTTTGTAGTTTTTACTGTGCATGCAAACAAGTGGTTTACATAATTTTACATACATTTTCTATGCTTGTAAAGATTACATAAGAGTGCAGAAATAAATTCCTAAAAATTGCTTTTTTATATTTAAAAAACCAAAAACACACTTAAACAAACACCCCACCCCCCAAAAAAACCCCAAAACCCACAAAACTAAAACCAACCAAACAAGAAAAAACCCAACAACAACAACAACAAATAAAATCTAAACAGACTAGGAAGGGCACTGATTATTGCAAGTACTCCAGGCTCAGCAGGGCAAAGCTAAGACATTGTAATGGAGTTTTCTGCAGAACATCAAAATGCTAGTATATTCTGATCCAAGCTCTCATTTTCACTGAAAAAGGACCAGATTTTGACACCTTCATCTTGGAAAGAACATTACTCTGCACAAAGGTATTGAAAATTTCCAAAACCAAAATACTGTTAAATGTGAATTCCAAAATTAGGGAAAAATGTTTATTTCCCTACAGGTTATAATGTTTAAAACACCAGCCACAGAGATAAGCATACACAAACTTTGTGTCACTTGGGCATTTAATTTAGCAAGGCTTTAAATCAAGTAATGAATAGACCCATAAAAATTCTTTTTTGTTGAGAACCTAACACACAATTTCTGTTAGGGAACCTTCTGAGTACCTTGGGCAGGCTTTATAATAGTAGATATGAAATCACAGTGTAGCATTTTTCTTCACCAAAAGAATCTGAAATGTAATTTTCTGAAAGAAATTTAGTGGAAGTTTTGCCATTTGCCGTGTTCTTCTGCAAGTTAAGTTTTACTTTAAAAGAAGACCTATGGTCTTCAATAGATCATTGAATTCAGTTGTCAGGTTATCCAGAAACACATATTTGCCTGAAAACATACTCAAAATGCTACTCCTGAAATTGCCTGTTTAACTATTGAATATTGAATTAACCCAAAGAATGACTTTGTCTAAGATTCTAGGATATGAGAGGCTTTTTAATTAAAGAATAATTATTGATTAAGAAAAAATAAATTAGGTAATGATTTAATTCACAGGAATGCAATTTCTGATCTACATTACTAATTTCCATGACACTGTGTGTGTGCTCTTTTCTTCTCTTGTGTAGGCTTGACTAATTTTTCTGGCTATTGAGTGCCATAGCAAATATTTCCTTTGAAACAGTTGGGGTTTTTTTCATATCATTGTCACTGGCCAGCAAAGCATCAATTTTAATCTCATTTGTCATAACAATCAAACAAATATTGAACAAATATCAAGCAGTGTTTCAGTCATGCTCTATGCCTCTAGCCTTCCAACTTCAGTCTCATTCCTTTGTCTGTTTTTATCTTTACCTAGTTCTTTTTAAATCAGGTATCTGGGAACATTCTGGCCAACTGTATTGCAATTGACACCCTGAAGGTATAAGTTGAGTTTATCTCCTCTGCAATAAATGCTTAAAACTAGACACCACTATAAACCTTCCCATAACGCATTTTCATGTTGTTTTTCTCAACTATTTGTGCCTTGTCTATTCCTCACTAACTCTTTGAAAATCCATATAATAGAACGGCTTTTGTTTTTTCCCTGTTGTGTGAATTATTGCATTAGAAAATAAGGTAATAAGGTTAAAACACTTTCTTTCCAAAATACAGTAGAATGTACTTTCATTTCTCGCTGAGTGAATGCTTTATTTATGCATACAAAAATTTCTTCCTATGTGAAATGATATAATATATTGCACATACAGTAATTTTTGCATTTCTGAACCCTACCTGGTAGACCAAAATAATACACAGATATTTCACATATGGCCTGAAATATGAATAGTGAACACTATTAACTTCATTTTAATTCAAAAGGAGAAAAGTTGCATTTTTTTTAATAAAACTGTCTTGTAATCTATATTTAAGGAAAATCTTCCTTTACTGATGTTTAAAATAAAATTAACTCTGTTTTTTACTAGATTCTGTTCCTAATTTAAATTATTATTTTAATTTTTTTTTAACTTACTTCTTTCCTTAACATTTAGTCTGAACTGTGTAAAACACACTCCAATTTATAGTTAGGTAAATGAAAGACACTGTATTGACCAGCTGTAACATATTTCAATTCACAGTGAATACACAGACCCTTATGTCTGTGAGTATCACATCTTCAAGTGGCTAGTCCTAATCCTACTTAGCAAATTATTGTCATAAAAATAATTGACTGTTTTTCTGTTTAGTACATGCTTTAACATGAAGCCTAGAATATATTTCAGAGTGCACAGACTAAGGATCTAAAACCATGGGAGTGAAACTTTACGTGGTTTACTAAAAGCCCTGAGTTATCTCTGGTGAGTTCCTTCTCAACAAAGGAAAATTGTCACCCGTTCAGTAGAAGCCTCCCTAAATGCCTAGCAGTGCACTCCCTCCACTTCCATCGCCTGCCTCTGTACCAGGCACTCAGTCTGCAGCAGAGCATGAGCATAGCTCAGCATTTTTTCCCCTTCCAGATTGCAACTGCTGTTCTGAATGTACAAACCCACTTTCCCCACAAGCCTCAGCTGCTTGATGAAGTCAATATAAACAAAGAAGTATCATGTTCATGGCTTTATCTCTTTGGTGCTTGTCACACAGCTCATTTACACTCACAACTCACCTTTGCTAGGGAAAGCTGCTGGGGGGATGTCACAGGTTTCATGTCCTCTCTTTTATCTTGCTCCTTTCTTTGTCCCTTCAGTTTGATAGGCAATAGCCTTGTGTCTGTGGGCTGGAGTTACATGTAGTAACTCCAAGCTATCTTTCTCTGTGCATCTCCAAGTCACATCGTCTGCCCAGATTCAGCGGATCCTTATTATCCTAGGCATTCTCTCTGTATTAAATTCACATCTAAAGGGTTTTACAGCCTCTCAGTGGCAAGAGGATTTTTTCTTGTAAGTAGTTTTATATACCAGTTGCATTATGTAAACGTACAGAAACATAACTTAGAAGTCTAAATTGTGCTTGAGATTTGGTTTCCCTCCACAGACAAAATTTATTATGACTAAGAAGTTAATGGATTTCTCCTGTATGCAGAGGTGATTTACTCTAATACATAGAAGGACCGACCTGCAGTGTAGAGACAATATGTAATTCCCAAGTAGAAACTGTGAAACTCTTCAATAAATACCACTTTCGTACCACTGTCAAACAGGTAGCAGTTCTCAGATGAGAAGTCTTAGGAGACTGACATGGCAGCAGAGAGATAATTTTCATTTGTCCATGGATATTTCTTTTTTACAAGCAGGAATGAAGGCTTATATCATTACTACACTAAGAGGCTCCATCCACCAGCTGAGCATCTTGGAAGTTAAAATGAATAAATAAAGAAGCTGGCAATATGAAAGGATGAAGCAAAGAAGAAAGAAAGGCTGCTTAACCTTTAAAGTTAGCCTCAGGGCTTTTCTTTTTTGTTTGTTTGTTTTAAAGGATCAGTTTTTTGTATTTCTAACATCTCCACCATTATGAATTACAGAAGGTGTGGGTACAGATAATATTTGCTCCAATTGTCAGTTTGAGACAGTTTTATACATGTTCAAAATTCAGCAAAACACTATGAAGGCAATCTTCACAAGTTCATCCAAGGTAAATATTCACTTGGTCTTTCCTCCTCTAAAATACTTTCAAATTTCTCTTAAAATTTTAAATATGATTTGAAGAAATGTGAGTTGAGTTCTAAAAATCCCTTCAAATAGGAGCTCCTTTGAGCTTTTTTCTAAGGTGGAGCAGTAAAAAAAAAAAGAAAGAAGGGGAAAGAAATCATACCTTTCGCTTGTGCACTAATTTATAAGGCTGATACACCAGGTATAGAAGAGATACTTCTCAAACAGGAATAAATAATGGCAATAAAAACAATTACTACATGTTCAGATTCTGAAATTCCACATAAGATTTTTTGAGAAAGTGCAAGGTTGTAATATACTTTACAATTCCATTTTACAAATGTGAAGAGAATAAAAATGAAAGCTCTTGACAGTCTGGAGAAAAATATTACCTTCTGATTACTGGATGCAGCACTTCTCCTTCAAGGTTTTTCATTTCAGTGTATTTATACAATAAATTTGGGTCATTTCAAGTCGCAGCTAGGAAAATTTTCCAGTGAGAAGCACAGGTTTGGATAAAGGAACTAAACATAAAAAGTTATATCACAAAGGTAATTTAACACTGGTGTAGTGGAAAACTTATGTTGAAATTTTTCCCCAGGTAGAGAGTCATAAATGCCAGAACTGTCAGATAAATTACTAGAAAATCTAGCAAGCAAATGCCTAGATAAAATAATCTGACCAAAATAAACCATTCTAGCAGTATCTTTATGTAAAATTAATAGTAGATGAACTGAAAATCATAATAATGAAGATCAGGTCTCTCTATCACAATGTCAGCATTTCAATATTCCTCTACTAGCACTGTAATTAGAAAATTCGCAGCATGACTAGCTTTCTGTATTTTCTCTCACACCTCCTCTCTGTACCATAGTTTCCCTTCAACTTTTCTTCTAAAAATATGGAACTTACAAACAAATAGACACAAGATATACGCTTAGATCATAAAGACCAGAAAACATTGTAAAAATATTATAAAAATTAGATACTCCTAAATGATGAAAATGGAATCACCCTCTTTGCATAACCTTTTATAGTTCACTGTTATACTACAAATGAGAACATGGAAAGATTAATTTATTATAACTTGGTTTTTTTTTTTCCTGAAGCAGTACAATGAACATTTTTCTCTTCACCTTGATTGTATTCAGCATTAATTAAAATGTTTTGCGTAGTTTCTTTTAGTAGTGACATTTAGAAAACTGGACAAAAGGCACTGTGTCTGATAGTGAATAATGTCTTTGCAACCATCAAGGTGAGACAAAAGCAATATCAACTATAAATCACTATAATGAAATAAATTAACATGGAGAGATAATGTGTTGAATCAACTGCTACTTCCCAGCCTAGGAGCTTATTCTGAGCCTGAAGCGGGCTCAGTCTTTGCAGCTATGCTGCAATCTGTTTTAATGTTGATAGAAACGCAGAATATGAGTTTTAATCTGATCATACAGTCTTTCTTCTCTTAGGATCAAACTCAAACCTTTCTCTGACATTACTGCCCACTATGCCATTGGAAATTATATGTGAAATAATTCAATTTTTAAAATGAATTGCAGCTCCTCCCAGAAGCAGAAGCGGTGTATTAGTGCCAGAATAGTGCCGAACAAAAGCACAAATAGGAAACAACCCATTACGTGGCTGTCCTATAAACACCTTGCTTGTCTGTTTTCTCATTCTTGTGGAAATAGAGATGACTCTGAATTCAGTTACAAACTTGACAGCATGTTAGGCTGCAGTGTGGGATTTTTTCTGAACTGAGGTACAACAGATGTATTGTTCTGCACAAACCCAGATTTAATTTCTTTTTCCTTTCAAAATGCAAGCTCTTAAAATGCTCATTAAAGGAAAGAACCAGAATCTAAAGATAACATGAGTGTGTTTCTGTAAGCCTAGTAAAGTGAGAAATGCTATTTTCCTTTTCTGCTGTTTGTGTTTCAAGCATGCCTGGGGTTTGAGAATAAAGAAAATTATATATAACAAAATATAAATTGTTTAATCATCTCCAATTCCAAATCAGAATATGGAGTCTAGAGCCAACCTTTGCTTTTATTTGTTCCATAACAAAAAAATCCAAAAAACAACCCTCTAGGTGTAATAAAATGTGTTTGTACCCATTAACTTTACGATACTACTTGTGCCTAACAAGCACGAGAAAAAATTCAGTTTTAGAGACTCATAGATATTCACATCAAAAGACATTTCTCTGCATTTTTACATCACAGGTTTCTGCTCCAGAATAAAAAGGTGAAATATTTATTAGAGATTATAAAAAGAGATTATAACAAATTGATTCTACTCCACTTTGCAAGGAAACTTCCAAATGCTGTAATTCTTTGTGAGGGAGAATTAATCACGCTGTATCGCTCGTTCCCAGGAGCCAGAGTTTCTCGTAATCTCTGGAAACTCAGATGGCTGAGACACTGCTAGGCAAGAGGGAAAGCAGAAAACTGAGGCTTCAAGCTCCCAGGCCAATGCACTTTGGGCACTGGAACAGGCTCCCAGGAAGTGTTCACAGCGCCAAGGCTGACAGAGTTCAAGAGGCGCTTGTGCTATACCTGCAGGTGCATGTTGTCACTCTTAGAGATGGTGCTAAGCTGGGCAGGACTCGGACTTGATGATCCAGATGGGTCCCTTCCAACTCAGCTAATTCTGGGGTTCTGTAGCTATAAATATAATAAACTCTGGCTTTAATTCTACCTCATAAAAATCTGCTAAGATAGCTGAGAGATTTAATAGTTTGATTTCAAATTGTGCAACACACCAGGATTTGGCTTTGTGTTGTTTAAATATGCGTGAAATATCAAAGGAAACAAAGTCATTAAGAGTTTTCTAGCATTTTAGCACCAGAAATATTGCTTTAAGTCCTTAATGTAGCAATATAATGCTCTTCTTTTGTCTTGAAGAGGAAGGAGAGAGTTTGGGAAGCAGCTAGCTTTCTTATGGCAAGCATAGAGGCAAGAGTGGGGATTATCTCTGCTTCTGGATGCCACCTCTGTTGCAGGTGGGATGGCAGTGCCCTTGCCTTCCTGCACCAAAGATCTTGGATCAAAATTTTACTTGCAGTTTACTTGGAGTTCTGGAGAGAAGGTCAGCGAGCAACCCACATGAGAGAAAGGGACTAACCTGACATTCTGCAGGACTGCTATCCTCAGATTACTGTTCCACATTTGTAACTGGTGTCATTGCCATAATAATCCCACAGAATTGCAAATCAGAAGCAAATCCCACATTGCGTGAATAAGAAAAAAGATCAGTTCACGAAGTTATTTCCTGTATAATGTGGTCCACCACCCCAAAGTGTCATAGATTTTTCATGCAGAATTTTTTATAAAGCAAATTATGTTGTTAAGATGTTTTACTGAGCTCTTGTGGCAAATGATTTCTGCTTGAAATGATTTTACCTGAGATCTAGCTTTGCAAAAAAGTTTGGAAAGGCCAGTAAGCAGAACATCACTCTCAGAAGTATGTCAAAGGCAGGTGTTTAAATTAATGTACAATTCATTTTACTGCATATCTAATTTCTTACAAATCATGAAAAATTTCCTTCTCTATGTAGGCATTTATACAGACTATTAGATCTAGTTCTAAATCATTAACCCCTCCAAGCTGCAGTTATTCATAATGTATAATGTAACTTCCTTCTACATTTCCCTTTCTTGGTGGGTTCATAAATGTTCGTTTTACTTTTTAAAAACTCAGTAAAATAAACCAGAAGTTATTAATACACAAAAAACCTGAGTTCATTCATTTGTACAGGCATGGAAACTTGTCACTTAGTGTTTCTGCAATGGTATTTTTCAGAGCACTTTCAATGAAAGCTGGAAGAAATAAGGAAACTCTCAATTGCCTCCTGTGAGTAAACCAGTGCCCTTCTGCAGAGCATAAGTCAATCTGCAGTCAACTCAGGAATTTTCCTATGGATGTATTTACTCTATTATAGAGAAACTCCAATTGCATTTTACCTGAAAGGTAAAAGTAAAAAGGTAATCTGTGCTGTTGCCACCAGCTGTGAAGCCTTATGCGGCACAGGGTAGAAGAAAACGTATCCTGCATATATTTTGTGCATGTGTATTTACATGTAGTCAGTATTTGTCATATGACCAGCCCCATTCATCTAATTCTCTTTAATTTTCTAAGTGTAGAAGAACCTCATTCTTTTGGCTTCTTTAAGGAAGGCGATCACTGAAGCGCATCTACAACCTCTCCCTCCACGAAATGCAGCCAGTATGCTCTCCTGTTGCAAACCAATCCATCAGCCTTCAACAAAAATCTCCTGCATCTTCCCTCACGAGAGAGGCATTCATTCCCACATTTGAGAAACTCATAAGGGCAGAAGCTTTGCAGTCAGCATGACTGCAGCCTTAAGCACAACGCCCAGGATAAGGCACATTGCAACACTATAGGGAAAACCCTGTCACTTATTTGTTTCAGATCTTTGCGATAAAGAGCAAGTTGGAGTATGATCTTCCAGCTCAGCTCTGCACTGTTTTTCTTGTTTATTTCACAAATTCCTGTACCGAGAGAGGAGAAAAAAAAGAAACTTTTTCAGAAATCCTGCTGTGATTCTGGATTGTGTCAGGCACATAAACCTGCCATTCATGACAGAGAAACCCCAGATGCACAGCTTCAGCTGCGTGCCATTTTTCTGAGCTGTGCATATTTCTCTGAGCTGTGAGCATGTACAGGGACACAACGATGGCCACATCGGGTATGGGATGCCCTCGCAGGTGTCAGGGCAAATATCTCTGCAGGTTAGTGCCATAGCAGATTGTGATTGCAATGTATGCAAGAAAATGTTTCTCTCTGTTATACCTCAGCAATAAACAATTCACAAAACTGGAGTGCTGTAAGAAACTTGCCTGTGGAGCTCCTGACTTTGTGTTGCTATTACTAACATTTTGCACCCTATAATTTTTATGGCATCTTTCTATCAAGGAGAAAGGTGAGGAGCTCTTGAGCTGCATTTTACAGACGAGAAGTAGTAAGTTGTAGTAATTTTCTCCTTTCTCCAAAATGGAGTGGCCTGAGAAAGTAAAACTGAAAGATTAATTTTGTTCAAAGGCCAAAAATGATCTCATTATTACATCAAACCTCAAAAAAATGAGAAACCTTGGGGTCAGTGCTATAGCTACAGCCTACATTTTTAAAATTAATTTGAATTTAATGTTTTTTAGGGTACTGCCTGAAACACAAACTTTCCCAGGAATTCCTTGTTTTCTTTCTCAGTAACATATTCATAAACCTAGGTTTTTTGTCTCATTTTATAAGTTTTCATGCACTCTTTTCAGATCTGTTTAAGGTAGTCCCTATTTTCATTATTTCCTTCTGCCTCTTTCATCTGTATTGGTTGAAATTTCAGAACAGAGCCTTAAAAGCACCCTGAAATCTTTTCATAATAAAGAGATTTTTTTTTAAGTACGTAATAGGCTTCACCAGCCAGGGACTGTCCCAGTGCCCCAGCCAGGAGCAGGACATCCAGGGTCACAGAGGCAGACCCTGGCCCAGGCATCAGGTCCCTCCCTGGGGACAGGTCCAGCCAGGCTGGGACATCTCCCTGCAGGTGGGTGTTAGACTGGTGTTAGGAGCGTGGCTTACAGAGACAGCCCCACATCTCACACAGGGAGGGAATCTTCCTAGGTGGGATGAGGAACGGTTAGTACATAAGGAGCACTCAGCATTCAAGCCAGAGGTGGCTGTGGGATCCCTTTTTTGGGATATTACCAAACTGCAAGTTAGGCTTAACTATAAATAGCGTGAAATGGCACCCTCAGGCTGCAGTTCCTCACTGTAGGTTGAGGAAAATTAGGTCTGCATGCCCCACTGCCCACCTTCAGCAGCAGCATTCAGGAACCGCAGCTTTCACTCACTCTTTCAGCAAGAAAGCCTTTTGTGAGCAGGGAGAGAGCTAGTTGCCTGCTCTCTCTTCAAGTTATGTTGCTCATTTAACCGTAGGACAAGGTCTCAGTCTATGAAAGGCCACTGGGTTTTTTGGAATTGCAGGAATACTATAGCCATGCTTGAGTGAAGCGCCATGCCTAAAGAAAATGGAAAGCAGTACAACATTCCCTCTACAACAAAGCAGTATATTCATACACCTTTCAGGACAAAAGAATAACTATTGTAGGGACTCGGTGACATGTGCATTCTCTGAGTGTTCCAAGGGTGAAAGACTGTGGCCTCTTGCTATCTGTATAAAGCAAGAAAAGACTTCTGCCCCTCTGGGTGATTCTGGCTTTTCGTCTGGCTTTTGTTACTTAACTGAGCTATATTTGAATGCCTTAGGAAAAGCACAACTTTTTTTGTGGTTAAGGGCTTTTTTAGGGCCGAGAGTTAATGCAATCCTTTTAAAGCACGCTAAATTGTTCACTGAAGTAGGACTGTAGAATCTCAAATATTGTTTTTATTTATTTTCTCTGTGATGTTGGAAATTTCTCTTAACAATGGATGGATTGAAAATAAAACAAGTTGGGTAGACAACAGATAGGTTTTACTGCAGTGTAGTAAAAACGTTCATGGAAACTGTATGAAACTTTGAATTTAATTTTGAGTACAGGGATATACACAAAAATAACAGCATTGCAGGATCTGTTATTCAGATTATCAGGCCTATTTAACAACAGTGAAGATTGCCAAAGTCACAAAATCCAAATATTGTCCGAACAAACCTGGAACCCATCAGCTGAATAAAACCACAAAGGGAGTTGTGTCTCAAGGTAAATAACGTCTATATCTTAAATAAGTTGTAATTGGATAATTAAATAATTTGAAAAACATTGCAAAGGCTAAGGTTATGTTATTTAATTTTGACTACTGAATCCAAAGTCTCCCTGCAGTATCAAATAATGTCATATTCTAATTAAATTCCCTCCCTGAACTAATAGAAATCCTTAAAAATTATGACAATAAAAGCAGCTAATTAGAACTAGCAAATATAATTCAAGAATTTAATAAAATAATAAAGATGCCTCTGGTTAATATTAACAATGGCATCTTTGTGTGATCCTTAAGCTAAAACGTCCTGCTCAAAATACATAAATAGAAAAGGTTCCATTATCAGCTTTCTTGAGGAGAATATTGAAATAATTGACTCCATGCAGATGATGGCTGCATTATAATCCTGAGTTTGAAACCATTTAGAGAGTCAGATGAATGGTTATCATTCTGTCCTAGCTTGACTTTATTCAAATGCTCACTCAATGGACAATCAAAGAAGCAGACACTGACATTTTGTGTGTGGAGAAGGGTGTGAGGCTCCTGGTGACCGAGGCAAAATAATAAACATAAAAGACCATTGAAAGTGTATTTGAGTCTGATAAATTCACTACTTCGCAGTAAGGAATGGTTCTATCATTTTCTGCCTTCTTCTTTTCAAAATTAGACTCTTACATTCTCTGTGTGGAGGAGGCAATCCTCACAAAACAGCTATGATACAAACATAACCCCATATTGCTCAGCTGAATCTCTACATGGAGTCTTCAAAAGTAGACAGTGCACACTCATACACAACGCCCATGGCAAGGCGTGAAACCCAGAGACAGAATATATTAATATATTTTTTGCTGACAAATAAATGAAAAACCTCCTAGTATCAGTGGATAGGACTGATAAAGAATTGTCAAATCCAAGTATGTGACATATTTCTTCCTCTCAGCTGAATCAATTATTCTAGACTCAAAAGAGCCAAGCACAGTCTCTCCTTTTGCTCCTCACCTATTTCAAGGACAGGTTAAGACTGTGTAGTCAAATCTGTCTCAAAATGTGTTTTTCATTAAAAGCAAATTCAATTGTTACTACCACAAGTATGAAAACTTGGTTGTCCTGATATGAGGTAGATGGAGAAACAAAAGGGAATAAAAGTGAGTCAAGGACAATTTTGAAGAAATAGATCTGTCTTAAGCCATCATAACATCTGCTGCTTCTGGCTGATACTAAATTTTCTTCTTCCCTCTAAAATTCGATTATTCTACTTTTTTTCCTCTATGCTCCCTTGTTTCTGTCTGTGTGTAAAAGTAAGTCTGGCCTTATATACATACAAACCAGAAAGGAGGACCTTAAGCTATCAGCTCACTTGGTCCAATCTACTGCTTGGAAACTTTAAACAGAGAAGCTCATAACCCTCTTCCCTCCCTCCTGGATGTTTAATCTGATGTGACAACTCCCCTGCCAGAATGGACTTGAAGGGGGTTCTGCCTGTGTTTGCAATCTGTGACCCAGGCAGTCCAGCTAAAACTTGTGTCTGTGTGCTTGAGTAAATATTTCATCCAAACTACATGTTGATCTGTACCATATCTTGGTTGATTACCTTGAAAGCAGGAAAGGGTTTTTGCTAATATCTTTTGGTAGACTGAATCGCTTTGATGAACTCACAAATACAATATTTTTGGTCTGTGTATAACATAGAGTCAATGAGCATTATTTAGCACATTGTGTGTTGTGCCTTTAGTTAACCTGGACTCATCCCTCAGTTTCAGTCTGTACTATATCAGAATATTTCAGTGCTACAGGATAAAATAAAACCAGTTTTGAGCAGGAAGTGCCTCTGTTTATTGAATCCATTGATGAAGTTTTCCATTCAAATGTTAAATAACTCTAGCCATGCATTTAAAATATGATAACATCGGAATGAAACAGGTCACTGAAACATAAAATATTTATAGGAATAGACCAACTCAAACAATGAAAAAAAATTAAAATAATTATTTGTGATATTTTAGGGGTGTTTGTTTTAGCTGAAGGAAGGGGGGCGCAGGTGACCCTGGTTTAGTTCTGTTTTTAGTTTGAAGGGCCAAAAAATAAAAATATTAAAAAAATAATTACAGGCCAATGTCGGAAAGTTTTGATGGACGAAGCTTAGAATGTTACTGGAAGCTAAGATTGTTTTAAAATGGAAAATTATTTTCTCAACTGGTTATATTTTTTTTCACGTTATGCACCATCAGAATAGAATGTTAGTTGTGAATACAACTTTTCTGTTCACCATGTATGTTTAAAACTGCCACTTTCTACTGTGCTATTTCTAAATCTATGTGATAAGATTATGAATCTAGCAAGCAATTCTTATCCTCTACCACATGAAACATAACCTTAGGTGGAAAGTGAATTATGTTCACTGTGCAATTATGAGAAACAAAACACAGTTTTAAAAAATGCACATAACTCCACATGCACAACAGGAATACATGCGTTTTGAGCAAGAAGTAATTTTCCACAGAAGTCTTATTCTCTACAAGATAATAAATAATTTTAAGTGACTATATAAAGCAATTTTTCACAAACAATATAATTCCAAGGTAAAGGATCATGGAGAGATTCTATGATGATAACATTTTTCAGAGCTGACAAGACAAACTTTTTGTACAATGATAAAAATATGATTGTTCCAGAGCAGTGTCTGGATTTAATAATTTAACATTTTAAAGGTGAATTTCTTAAAGGAATATGTATTTTTTTTACAATTAATAAAATTATTTAACAGTTTACCTACATCAGTTTGAAGTAACATTATCAAAAAAATCCTGTCCTGGAAGCCAAATTCTGAAACATACGTTCTTCCTTTTTCAGAGATAATTTATTGCAATTTATGTGAGTTGAGTAAGAACACAAGATAGTCAAAAGCCTAATAAATTATTTTATTACTAATTTCATAATGAAAATCAGACTGATAGAATACTATATTTTTTTTAACAGACTGAATTCAGATAAGAAATAAACAAAAACAATAAACAATTTTTTGCTTAATGAGAACCATGAAAAACTATAAACAGGAATAAAAATTAAAAATCAACAAGTATTAGTATTGCTTAAGACTCCAGAAGCCAGAAATAGCCAATGGAGGTCATGGATTTATGCCCATTTGGAGGACGTGGTGTTCTGCTGAAAGGTTTTCTAATTCAGTTGCTCCTACAAGTTATCCCTGAAATAACAAAATTTTGCAAAACACTACAATTCAAAACTGCTGATTTGCCTTGCTTGCTGCTATAATTTGTCTTTTCAGTTTAGAAGAAATCCTTTAGAAGTGTTCATGTGAAAATGATGAGTTCTACAAATATTTTTTCTCAGCTCAGAATTTGTTTCCTGTTTCCCTCAACAAAACCAGCTGCTGGAATTTGAATATAACTGAACAAATAAAGACAACAATACTGATCTACTTAAGGTCAGAAAACACTGTCCTCTCTAATTTCATTGTAGGAAAGGTTGGTTGTGTGAATGTGCCTGTTTAGTTAACAGGTACTAATTTGAATGTGATTAGTAACACCTAAAATGTCATTATGCATTTTTTATATTTCCATCCCATCTGCTCGCCCTATTTATCTCTCTTTTTTAAAATTTACATTCTTTTAATATTTCTTTTTCTTTTCTTCCCAGGATAATTCAAATAATGATACATTTTTTGTTGTAATAAAATTCTTAGTAGGGAGAACATTTTAAAGCAAAGTTAGTTTTAATCTACTGAATTTATAAACACTATCATAATCTATCTAGCTGGGTCAGCTGGTCATAAAAGGAGGTCAGGTTGGTCAAAAAGGAATTAATTTTTCTAAATCCATGACAGCTGGACCTGATCCCCTGGTTGTCCTGAACTTGCCACATGATCATACTAAAGATGATCTGTTAATAACCTTTCCAGGCACTGAGGTCAAGATTTCAGGCCTGTAGTCTTCAGACCCCACTTCCAACCCTTCCTGGAGGAGGGCATCACATTGGCCAACCTCTGGTCTTCTTGGTCCTCCATGGTTAGCCAGGACTGATGATGAAGGATGGAGAGAGGCCTGATGAGCTCTTTCATCAGCTCCAGGAGATGAACCACATCATGAGATGGACCACATCCAATCCTGCAGATTTGTGAGTGTCTAAGGGGCTCAGCAGTTCACAGCTATTTCCTCCTGGATTTCAGGAGTTCAATTCTGCTCCCTGTCCCTGTCTACCAGCTCAGGGGCTGGAGGAAAACTGGGCTTTCTGTTGAAGAGTAAGGTAAAGAAGACATTAAGCACATCAGCCTTTTCCTCATCCTTGGTGACAAGGTTCCCCCCCATCATCCAATAAAGGATGGAGATCTTGCTTGACCCTCCTTTTGGTTTTGATGTATTTTTAAAGCCACTTATGATTATCTTTCACAGCAGTGGCCAGACTGAGTTCTAGCTGAATTTTAAACGTTTCTCTTTTCCTTTCTACACGACCTAAAGAGACCCTTGTAGACTTCTGGAGCTGTCTGTCACTTTTTCCTAAGGTCATAAACTCTCTTTTTTTTCCCCCGAGTTTCAACAAAAGCACCTTGTTCAGCCAGGTCAGTTTTCTTCCCTGTAGGCTCATCTTTTGGCAGACAGGGGCAGCCTGTTCCTGTACCTTTAAGATTCCCCTCTTAATGTGTATCCAGGGTTGCTAGATCCTTCTGTTATTTGGAATTATTTGGAAAAGGCTTTCTGAATCAGTGCTGTGAACAGGCCAAAGTTCCCCTCCAGAAGTCCAAGGCAGAGGTTTTGTTGACCCTCTTCCTTATTTCACCAAGGACTGAGAACTCAATCATTTTGTGGCTGCTATGCCCTCCAACTGCCCCATCTCCCACCAGCCCTTCTCTGTTTCCAACCAGCAGGTCCAGCAGGGCACAGCCCCTGGCAGGGTCACTCACCAGCTGTGTCAGGAAGCTCCCCACACTCCGGGAACTGCCTGGAACTGCCTCATCTCAAGTGTGTTGAGTTCCAGTTGACATCCTGCAAGTTAAGTTCTCCCACAAGAGCAAGGGCTGGCAATCATGAAACTGCAGCCAGGCACGCCTGGAATGCTTCATCTTCCTCTTCATCCTTGGGTGGTCTGTGACAGACGGCCACCAGGATGCTGCCTTGATGGCCTTCCCTCTGATTCTTATCCATCACAACCCAACATCATTTTCACAATCCTTGAGATCCCTCAAACCACTCTCCACTGTGCAGAGCCACCCCATTGCATCTTCTTCCTTCTCTGTGCCTTCTGATGAGTTGTGACCATCCTGCAGCACTGCAGTCACACAAGTCATCCCACCATGTTTCTGGGATGGCTACTGTGTCACAGCTTGCCTTCTGTCCCATGGCTTCCAGCTCCTCTTGTGTGTTATCCATGCTGTGCGCATTGGTATAGATGCTCCTCAGCTGGGCTGCCAATTTCACCCCCAACACTGAAGTGCCACCCATTTCTAGTGAGCCTGGTCTTGCCTCCTTCCTCCTTCAAACCTAGTTTAAAGCCTTCTCAATCAGCCATGACAACTTATGGAATAGAATCCTTTCCCCCTTTTAGACAGGTGAACCCCACCCATTTGTACAGCAGGCCTGGTGCTATACAAACCACCTCATGATTAAAAAAAAGGCCAAAATTCCATTGAATACACCAGTCTTTAGGCCACATATTCCTCAGGTGGGTTCTTCTGTTTCTTTCATCATTCTTCCCTGCTTCTGAAGGGATTAAGGAAACACACCACCTGTGCTTCTGTCCCTTCAAAAAGTTGTCACAGTGCCCTGAAGTTCTTTTTTATTGTCCTAGGACTTCTCGACACTGTCACTGCTGACATGGGCGACCAGAAATGGGTAATAATCAGAGTGCTAAATCAGTCCAGGGAGTCTCCTACTAATATCTCTTACTTCCTTGGGGGATGGATCTGGTTGGCATACAGAGCCCTCAGTTCCCCTCAGAAGGCAGTCACCTACAATTTAAAAGCTTTTGCCTTATTTCTTACTAACTTTTTAACTGGACTTAGAAGTGAAAATTTTCTCATGCTTCAGTGTTCCTTCTCCTAAACCTACAGAATAATATTATGGGTTAATAATGAAACAGTAAACTAATTTACAGATAAACATTATATATATTTTTTGTATTTTTGTTGCAGTTTATAACAAAGTGTAAAGAAAGGTTAGGGGTAGTACAGGTCTGTATATGTTAGTTTCTCGTGGCTACTGAGATAGAAGGAAGAAAATTGCCATAGAAGCGATGTGTGCAATCCTAGGGTGAGACAGCACAAATCTGTCTATGCTTTTGTAATGGCTTTAATCTGTGATGTAGTTCAGGAGCACAGGTAATCAGAGTTTACCTGTTTGATACAAACAATCAGGTGAGTTTACACAATATTTATTAAGGGAGCTCTGATTTTATGGTTTTACTCTCTGAATGAGTACAAATATTCTAAATATATTAACACCCTTTTCTCTCAGGGTGCTGCAGTGTAAATTTTCATCACATAATATAGTCATTGCTGCAAAAAGTTCATTAGGGAAATAGAGAAATAAAAGATGTTTTTTCTCCTTTAGCATACCTAGTGAGATCCGGCCTTGATTTTTTACTCTTATTATAGAATCGATCAACTGACAATAGCAATTATCAACACCCAACCCACTACAGATTTAAGAAATGGTTCAGAGTCCAGTGTATGTGATCTGCAATTCTAGCAACCTGATAGAAGTAAAATGCACAATTTGAAATAGGTATGACTTTTAAAACCAGAACAGCTGTAACTAAGGTCTTACTCCTAGAAATGAGCCCTGATCATTGATTATTTTGTGTGCCTGAAGAGTGGAGCTGTTGGGCCAATATCACAAAAATCATTTGGCCCCTTATTTTCAGTAGGAGGGCATGAGGGAAGACAGGCTCACAGCTGAACTCTGCCTCCAAGCCAGACAGCCCAGTCAATGTGTCCTGCACACACCCACGGGCCACCAGGTCGACTGTGCAGGGTTTTATATTCAGCAAAGACACTCAGCCTTAAAATGTGAGAACCTTTCTAGCTCCAATTGCAACACAATCCTCCCTATTTCTTTGAGCTGCAATAAAATTCTGCAGGTTTGACGGGTTGAAAATGCAGTTCTGTTCTGTTATGTTCTTGTGACATTACTAATTATCAGAGTTCACAATTTAGGGCTAGAAATATAAATAATTGTGGATAAAAAAATCTGCATTATACTGGATGTAATCTATAGTTTTCAATGCCCAAATCTTGTTTTCCAGAGCTAAACATTCTTATTTGAAATTTCTGCTCTCTATCCTCCTGATATTACTTCTGTCTTTCTTTTTTTTTTTTTTAAATAAATTATAGTAGGGATGGAGAGACTGTCTCTTCTCTTGGATCTCTGGTGATTTGTTTATATTCATAAATCAGTCAAAAAAAATCAGGGAAACTGTCTGGCTACATACAGCTTCCTTTTCACCTCAGAAACACAGGAGTTGAATATCTACTGAACATCTGTGACCTAATGGGTCCAAGAATAATAATTTACATACAAACACATTAATTGGCCTGTGACAACTGACAATAAGATGTTCTCCAAAACACACACATTTCTTCTGTTATTCCCCAAAGCATATTTGTATTTTTATGGTAAATATTGTGATCTTCTTTAGCCAAAGTGCAAATTAGGCATAATATAGAAACTGTCAGAAAGAGGTATGAAAATTACTCTAGATTATCATATTTGTTTCCTATATATGTTTTCTCAGTCGGTGTTGAGAAAACTACAAAAAAGAAAATACTTCTAGAATTTTTGTATGTAGCATTATTTATAGCTGTATTATAAACATAAACTATATGCCTTTTAATTATACTTATATTGTGTAAGTACTAATTTCCTGGCCCAATGCTACTGGAACATTTAAGATTTGCTATAATTAATGTCATTATTGAGAACAGAGCAATGAACTGACTTTCTTAATGGAACTCTTTGGAATTAAAACCTTACAGCTGTTTTTCTTGTCTTTAAAGGAAGAAGCTTAAATTTTTCTATTTCTTAAACTGTCTATCAATAAAAATTTAACACATTATTTTTCATGAATAAATTTTTCTTGTGCATTTGTTTCTTTACAATTCTTTCCTTTGGTTGAGGGGACTACTTAGGTATGGTTATGGGAATTGCAAAGTTACAGTGCCATGGTGTTATTACAGGCTTTGTGTGCCTCACTTTCTGCTTGAGAGGATTTCAAGATAACATTTACACAAAGTAAAATTGCAAAGACATCAGAAACCAGAGAGGAATGAATGCAGAGCTGAAGACCCTAATATCCCAGAGAGCAATGGACTGCCTTGGTATAAGGGAAAAAGAGATTGCATTGTCAAAGACATCACGAAGGGAATATCAAATGTGTTTTCCTGTCTTGGCAAGTGCTCATCAGGTGATTAAATTGTCTGAGTTGAATGAGTTTACAAAAATGTGCAGATAACCTTCAGGTTTAGGCAGGTTTTCTGTAGTTCCCAAAGAAAATGCAATATTCTAAATGCTCTATTTGTTTTCTACCCTGTAATTTCTGCTCTGGACATCTTAGGCTGAATGGTCTCTTGTCAGTGCCAGACAGACAAAAAATAACTTTGTGTGTTTCATAGGAAACACCAACTGAAGCCTGAGCAAAAAGCTTTGTGGAAACAGAAGGTGAAGTGAGTATCACTGATATGACATAACATTTTAGATCTTATGCTGCAACTGACAGAAATATGTTCTCAGAAAGAAAATCAGAGTCTGTTGTCTTCCTCTTCTTCCTTTAGTAAGTGTATTATTTAAGTCAGTTCAAAGATATTAAGCTTTCAGCCCTCACAGTTTTTTCTAGAAGCATCACGATGTTCTACACTTATCTTAAATTCCCAAGCACTGCAGTGTAGAATATTCTTAACCTTTTTTCACTTTATTTTTTCTTTAATTCTTAATGAAAGCTTTTAGGCTTCATATCCACAGAGCAAAGTTCAGCCTCTATGTAGACTGACAATAATAAACCACCAGGGAATACGAGAAGAAAGAAAAAAAAAAGAAGAAAATAAAAACTATATTATTATATTACCATCAAATGATAAAAGATGCTAAAATTATTATTGAGGTGAGTGTCAATAATGGTGTTTGAATATCAGAGGCTGACTCCTTGAAATTTCACCTTCATTTTATGTATATAATGTTCTGGATTTTAGAGACAAGCATGTATCCTGCATACATCCTGTTATCATTTCATAATGCCCCTGCAATGGAAGTGGTCAGCTTTTCACATGCTGTGCCTAATCATATGAGTTCATAAGAATTCTGCTCCACATCGTATTTCTGTTTGAGCACAGAAATTGCATTTGCATATTGATTGCAAGCAGTAGTAGTGTTGATCCTAATAAATCTATTGTTTTTGTTTCTGGCTGCATCCGTTTGTTCTTCAGGCAGGGATATTTTCCCCACAACTTTGTTTTATTTACAGATTTTGTGATGAGCCTCTTTTTTTGCCTTTGTTATTACAGGAAATCATTATAATAAACAACACCCTTTATGGTATCACAAAAACTAAAATTGAAGCTTTGAAAGAAAAATTATCATTTTTTTTTTAAATAGAAATTATGCTGAAATTTTAATGCCAATTATTTCTACTTAACCATCTCAGACTGACTTTTCTGTTCTTTTGGTTTGGGTTTCTTTGATATTGTTTTTGTTTTCTTTCTTTCTTTAGTCTAAGAAAAAAAGTATTAAAAAGTTTTTTTAGTCCTGCAGGCAGAAATGACCACTGTGGGTCAGCTGTTGCCAGAAATTTTAGTCAGATTGCTATTTAAGCCACTTTCTAAGACTTTTCATGGTTAAAATAGAAATTCTGTTTTACATGATCACTAACACTCTCTATTCCTGAAGTCTTTTAGCAGTGAGAACTTTGCTACGTAGAGTTTTGTACAAGACCTTTTCTTTTTTTCGTTCATGTGATCTACTTCTAAAGAAAAACAATCTTCTTCCTATCCTCCTTGTTGACATTTCATTACAAAATAAACTGTCAACTGTTGAGGAACAAGCTCAGTTGTTTTAAAATTAAAACTCAAGAGTTTTAAAAATTAAATATGAAAAATGATAACTTTTGCCTTTTGATGATAACTTTCTGTGAGTCCTGGAATTGTTAAGCACTGAAGTAGCAATCCAAGGAGAATAAAAGCAACCATCAGCTATCTGTACCCACTTTCTTTGATATAGTTCATCATGTACATCACAGTGAAAGACTCAGTTCTTTGACCAACACTGTGAAGGATAAAGGTACTTTTTTTTTTCTTTTCCCCAGTACTGCTCGCAGAATGTCAGGTCCATCTAAGTCAGAGAACAGAAATTCAGATTCTTTTCTTGACTCTTAATATTTTCAGTCTAGATAATCATAGATTAAAAATCTGCTACGGGGTTGAATTTTAATGATTATAGAATTTTAATGACTATAGGAGGCACATTTAGCAACATACCTTTTGGAATTATAAAAACACTAAGCAGGAATTCCAAAAATAACAGTGAAAGGATTTCTAATGAAACTGTGTGATCTATTTCATAAGTTATACATTGACTCTCTTTAATCTTATATCCACTGGAATTTACATAGGAATACTAAAGAGAGTTCCTTTAAAATTGGGACAAGATGTCTCATATTAACTGCATTTTGCCATCACATTTTTTGATGCTAATTAATATCAAAATTTCATATATAAGTTCGAATAAAGGAATAGTTAATTCTAAGTATTATTATTTTTATTATTCCAAAATTTGCCAAGGGATCTTATTTTTCTTATGATTTAAGGCATGTTCTATCTTTCCTTTTTTTTTTCCTCAGTGGTAAAAAGGAAAAGGACATATGTGGTATAGGAGGATATTGACTGATTTTTTTTTTTTTTGCTGGCACATCATAAGTGGTAGGTGTAACATGGCAGAGAAGCACCATTGCTAAAATTTCAATTTCCATATTTCAGTATTATGGATATGAACACTTGAGTTTCATCAGGTGTGCCTAACCTTTTAGAAAATCTACAGCTACTATTTTAAATTAAAAAAAAAAAAAGATGTTGGGGCTGATTATGATGTTTATGTTCTCTACAGCCAAACATCCTTTCTGATTTATAGCTGAATTGTATCGAAAATATAATATTATAATTGTTGGTTCTGACACAGGATTTCAAGCTATAATCACCAGAAAGCACCATTATTTGTTTCTCTATCAATCAGAACAGTTTCCTTTTAATGGTGCCTACTGAGTACATTGACTTTGAGAAGCATCTAAAGGGAACCTCAGGTATTCTCTTCTCTACTGTTAACATTGCGGAATAGCTTCAAAATCAAAGTTTGTACTGCATCCATCTTCATTATCCTTTTATGTTAGCATTGTTTCACAACTAGCTGCTCCCAGTCTGCTCTGATATGCTTGAAGAAAAATGGGTCAATTATTTCATGTGCATTTTTGTTTACTTTAAGAAGTATCTGATAAGCCAAGGATAATCATGCTTATTTTTTATTTCTGACTGCAAGGTGATCTTCATCTGCAGTGTACAAACAGAAATGAACAAAGACAATCCTTAACTTGTATACAACCATAAAAATGGCAGGTGCTAAGAAGGTGCACTAAAAGGTGTGGAAAGAGGCGAGTTGTTTTTAAAATATGTATGTAGGTAAGGAGACATCAACATCAATAATCAATATATCTACAGTTCAGCATAAAAAGGGATGTCAAAGCCATTCTTACAAAGACTGTCAAGGACCCTACTGAAATGATGGATTTTTTATTAAAAATAGGTTGGTAGAAAGAAATAGTCTTAAAGTCACAGAAAACATGGCTTCACTAAGGCTTAAAATTGCCCTGAAAGACAAGGTACAGCACGTGATTAATAATATTGAATTCACTGACTCAAAGAGCTGTTTCATAAAATCATGGAATACCCGGTGGGAAGGCGGCCTCAAGGATCGTCTGCTCCAAACTTTCTTGTCAAAAGAATGGTCTAGGCTAGATAACCTTTCCATCTGGAAGGGAATCCCTCATAATAGAATCAATCCTCCATTTCCCTGGAGGGATTATTCCCATGGCTGATGGCTCTCACCATTAAAAATTGTCCTCTTGTGTCTAATCAGAATTTCCCCAGGTGTACCTCAAACCCATTACCCCTCATCCATTCCATGTGAGTCCTTGTAAAAATGGAGTCTCCATCTTCTTTGTACTCTCCCTTTAAATAGTGGGACATAGTGATTAGAGCTACCCTAAGGCTTCTTTTCTAAAGCCTGAACAAACCCAGTTCTCTCAGCCTTTTCTCACATGTCAGACTTCCAGTCCTTTGGTCATCTTTGAGGTCCTTCTCTGGACCCTTTCCCACCTGCCCACTTCTCTTTTTGCACAGTGGGGACCAAAAGTGAAAACATTATTCCAGGTGTGGCCTGACAAGAATAGAGTTGGATAATGACTTCTCTGTCTCTGCTGGTGATGCCCTTGTTGATGCAGCCCAGCATCTCGTTGGAATGCTTTGATGCAGCAGAACACTCTTCGCTCCTACTGAGCTTGTTGGCCATGTCAGGCCACTTTCCAAAGAGCTGCTCCCCTTGTCAGTGACTAATTTGCCTTGTCTAACAGCAGGCCAATATTTTCCTTCTGTTTCTGATTGTTGTTTACATACCTGAAGGATACTTGTAGGTTTTGAAGTCACTTGAACCCCAAGGTCTTTACACTCCTCATTGATTTTGCTCAGGTTATGGCTTGGGTTGTCAGTTGTGCCCTAACAGTGTTCTCTTTTCAGTTTAGATTATCATGCAGTACAGATGTGTCACCTCAAATGGGTTTAGGTGATGGATGCACATCTTAATGGAATGTTGAGCCATTGTCACTTCAGCATTTCGTGGCTCAAGTCAGCCACTTATAAAACAGGAGAAATGAGAACAGAATTATGAAATATGTGTAAGAACAGGCTGTCAATATTGCTATTTTCTATAAGGTTCTGTTTCCAGTAACACTGTCCTCATCTCCGTTCCTTTTAGTTTTTTGCTCACTGTATCCCATTTAACATACACTTTGGAAGACCAGGATGACACAGCATGGCATAATATTTATTGGAAAATGACTTTACCACTTCCATTTCTCAGTATCTGCTACCATACTCTTTATAACTTGAGAAAGCAAATACATTAAATTTATGGTATAATGAACACATGCAACAGTTCTTTTCATTGCTTGTATACACTGAATGCAAGCTGTAAGCCACTGATAAAGGGTTTTTTGCTAACACTCTGGATTCCTTCTTTATTTGCACTACTTGAACTGCTTAGTAGACTTTTAACCAACTAGCAGACAGAGAGAAGACCAACCAAGTCACACAATGTCTCTGCATAGAAAGAGTTTGCTGATTCACAGGCTCAATTGATTTTATCGCAGTCAGGTGCAAGAACAGCTGAAATACTTTTATTGCAAAATGTGTCCATCTTGCATAATTTTATATTGAATTTTTTTTCTAGATATGGCATTTTTTTGTATTTACAATTGGATTGCTGACAGTTTATGGTGTTCACAGAACTTTAAAGAGAGGAAAAAACACTCCAAAGCTCTCCACCCCTTTTAATCCTTATTTATCTGACTATTTAAAGCAATTGTGATAAAAATAAGAAAATAATAATTAAGAAAACAATTAAGAAAATAAATGAAACACACTGTCTCATGTTTTCCCTGTATGTATGTACTTTTAGGCTTTTAAGAATCAAAGTAAGAACCTACTGATTGAGTTTAGCAAGTCTGCCATTTGCTCAGGTAATTTTCCTGACAGGACTTATCACCTGCATCCCTCATCATCTAGAAATAGAAGTGTTTGATTTGTCTATTATACCAAACTTCAATCCATCAAGAATGCAATTTCATTTCTAACAGGAATTAATACTGGGTAATCCTGAAGGCTTCTTCTCTCTTGGTGAATACCCTTTTCTGTAAATCAATAGTGTATGAATTAATAACCTAAAATAATTATTTGAGTAGAGCTAGGGGTGAAGTCTAACCTAACTCTCAAATGTATAATATTGGGTTACATGTGGAAATAGGCAAACAGTCTTTGTCTTTCCGAAACGACAAACATAAACCAATAAGAAAACTTTTATTGTAGTTGAAACCCAAATGAGCATGTTGTCTATTTTAGTATAAATTTTAGCATAGAAAACAAGCAGGTACCAAGCTGTCTGTCAAAAGTATGTCTGGTCATCCCTCTTCACTAAAACAGAGACAAAAAATAATGCTTTACACTGGTGCAGCAGAATGGAAAAGGGTTCTGTGTCCCAGAGTAGGCTGGGGCTGGCTGGTCTGGGGGGCTGGAGACATGTCCAGCCTAAGTGAGCATGGTGCAGGCTCATGGCCACAGCCTGCCAGGCTCATATAATCTTACATATATATATATATATATATATATATATATATATATATATATATATATATATATATATATATATATATATATATATGTTATATACCACAAACATAAGATGGGAAAGGTCCTTAGTCCTGCAGTGCTCTGAAAATGGAAGGTACTCATTGCCTAGTAATGAAGAAGAGAAGACAGGAGCATTTATCTCTTAAAAGTGTTTTATTTATGGGGCAAGTGGAAAGCACAAGTTAAAACTGCCTCTCAACTTGGCTGTAAAGAGCACATCAGAGCTTACTAGCTGAGATGTCTGCTGAGCAGCCAGCAGCAATGGTGGCTTTTAATGAAACTGTAAAGCAATTCAAGTTACTGGCATCTGAAAATAAGTGACATTTCCACATAAAAGTGTTGCCTAAGACAACATACAGGAATGAATAATGGCAATAATAAATCTGCTTGTGAGGAGTAGAGGCAAAGGCAGAGGCAGTTATTTCTGGCAAAGTAAGCAGCACTTAATTTTCTTTCTGATACAAAACATCTTCCATTCATATATATGACCAACCCTCTATTCTTAGTTATACATTATTGAAAATTATTGATTCAGGGAAGTATTTTTTAAATAGAAGGAAGTGTCTTGATATGAGACAGAAATGCTTGTGAAGTGTTTGGAATTTGCTAGTATCAAAACAACTGATTTTTCTGCTTAGAATTTATTTTGAATCAGCCTATCATAAATGCATACTGCTGTAAAATTTATGCCAAGCTCCATTTTTTTAGTGTTTGTTCAGTCACAACCTATGCAAATGTCATCTTAGAAAAATAGAAAATAAAAATATAAGAGGTATTTTTTCTTTCTTTTTTCCTTTTCAGAGCACCAGGCTAGGTTGCTCCTAACTTCTACCTCTTTCATCAAACTATCTTTGTTAGTATGTTCTTCATCATGTGAATTCATTGCGTCCTGTGAAAAGGGAACAGGCAATTATTTTCCTAAATGCATTCCTAAAGCTGAGGAAGAGGTTAGGATTGTCTACAAGTCAAAATAAGAAACCAATATTTCATATAGAGAAAGGTGTTTAATTTTTGGATTGCAATCTTTTGTGTTTACTGGGAAAAGTTAACAAATATTTTCAAAAATATATGAAGATTGGAAAACATCTATCAGAAATATGTAACCATAGGTAATGCTGTTTGGTGACACAAAGGAGTTAGGTGATGTTTTAGTCCCTCCCATTCCATCATCTATGATTTTAAGAACCTAGAATTGAGCTTCAAGGGTTTTCTAAAGTACTGTGTAACTTTCTCCATTATTTTTGATATATATTGCTTTCTCCAAATACTGAAAAAATCTATTTTAATCATCCAAAACACGGAAGCTTGCAGGGAATTAACTGCAGCATTTTAAACTACTCTGGTAGAATGGTGTGCGTTGTCTAAATAAAGTCTTTCCCGAGGGTAGGCTTCCCAGCACTTTGCCCAATTTTGTTTTAATGACTAATGTTAATGAGACTAGAAAAGGGAAATAGTAAACTTGACAGGAAAGATTCATTGCCCAAAATACAGAATGAATGACAAGACCATACAGGAAAAAATATTCTTGTATATTACCATTAAGCAAGCAATTGAAAAACTTTGGGTGGGTTTTCACCACAACACGGGGACAAAGTACTTCCAAATTTCCTTTCCTGAGAGTAATGTTTATAGTTAAATAGTTGGGGCTTTCTAAAGGTTGGTTTTTTTCTTTACATTGTCATGAAAATTCATCTTATATGCATAATAAGATTCAGAATCTATGATTTGCAAGCTTTACTTTTTTAGCAAATAAAAAAAAAAAACAAAACAAACCAAAGTACAGTATCTATCAAAAGAGAGACTCAGGAGTATGAGGATATGAGGATCAAATAATCTAAATTTGATAACACTTTTATTAAAGGAAGGGTTTTTAACTGTGCCTATAAAATGGCAATACATGAAATAAAATGGCATCATTTGAGAAAATTAAATCTTGTAAGCCTAGTTTTGTGTGTATTTTTGTTTGAATGAAAAGATGAGGCGACATTTTCCAAGAGGAACTTAATAATTTAATGCTAATAAGTCACACTTCTGAGTCCTTATGTTTGTAATTGAAGCCAATAGTTTAATGGCCATATGTTGGCTTACACATCAAAACTAGTTGTCGCACAGTGTAGTGGTGGTGCTGAGATATAGCAGAAAACTGAAATAAAAATTGATGCTAAGCAGCCAACATTTCCCTAGATAGAGACCAAATGGCAGGGTGATGCAGAGGTAATTATAATAAATGAGCCCTACTCACACAAAGTTTCTTTGATCAGGGAATGCAAGTCATGTCCCTCCTTCTATTTTTGCAATTATTGAAGTTGAGCTATAGAAAGAAAAATTAGCAAGCTGGAATGAAAATATAATGTAAAGCCTACATACAGACTTCTGACATCCTACTCCAGCTTCTCAAGTCCCATTTACTTATTCAGCAGTCCTAAAAATGTCTGAAAACAATTAATACCTCTTAGGCTTTTGACATCAAATAACCTCCAACATCAGCATTTCTGCTCCTACACATGTCCTGGGTTGCCTTGATCTTGCCAGAATTATATAGCTTCCACCTCTTTTATTTCTAGGCAATAACAAGCCCAGACCTTGAAGTATTTGATTTAGAACTTTCAAAAACCTCTGAAAACACCTGATATACATTTCAGTGCACTTGTCCCAAGTATCTGTGCAAGGCAATTAGAGATGGAATTTTCACACAAATTTTTCATGGAGCTGAGGAGCAAGACTATGTTTGAATGGATATTCCTGGTACAACTATATGCCTGCTTTCCAGCTTCTGTACTGCCTTTCTGCAAAAGCAGAGTCCAGGTAGTTGCTACAGTTGTTGAGATCCTATTTCTTATGTATTGTTTCCTCACCATAAATGTACCCAGTCACCTGAGAGAAGGCATAAGGAAATATAGGAAATGTGAATGTTTCCTATGACTTTTGTTACCACTTCTATATCCTCTGAATACCTTTCAATCAATACATTTCATTATTATTGTAATAAACAACACGAAAACCTATTTGACTAGAGTAAAACACTCCAATGAGAAAAAAAAAAAGCAATGATTTTGAAATTATCATTTGATCTTGTTTGTTTGTATAGAAATCTATGGCTGTAAATTGCCAAAAAAAACCCCTCCAAACTAAACCCCAAAAAACTCTACTGAGGCAACTTCTTCAGGACTGTGCTTAATGCATTTTCAGTATATTAAATAGTGTAGTGCAGGCTCCTGTTCTTGTAGTCACTTGATGCTCTGTTCCCCCTGTCTGTCTGAAATCTTCTGGTTTTGAAGCAGGTATTTCATACAGACAAGGCTTTGTTCCAGGGAAATAGCCTCTCTCAATTTAACTATTTGCCTCTTAGCTTCCTCTGCCCACCCCATCTTTGCCCTTTAATGAGAGAGAACAAGGAGAGAACAAGGAAAAGCAGAGCTACCAGAAATGTTCTGCCTTCAATGACAAATTCAGGTTTTGTATAAAAACACTTCAGATTTGTGTGAAAGAACTCAGGATCTCATTTTTATCCAGATGAGCTCCTATGTATAGTTTATATTCTGGCTGCATTTTCTATTGGTCAAGTGCATGAGTACTGAATTATGGAAAATCCTGACACAATTATTTGTCATGAGAATTTGGTCTTGCAATTGATATTGAGGTTACTGTTATGTTTAATGTTACATCATCTATTTTTTGTTGTTAACAGGACCAACTGCATAACAGAGTTGTTTAAGAATCATTTGACAGCATAACTGAAACTATTTTGTCTCTTCTTAACAAGGTGTTTCCACATAGGGTCATCAAAAGTCTGAATTATTTCTTGTCTGGTGGACTAAAATTATGTCTGCTTTCTCAAAACTGTTTCACACCACCTAATGTGATGGATGGGTGAAAGAAGAAATTTGATAGCGTTCTGAGCAAAGAATAATGCTTTATTCAAGTCTTTAGAGACTCATTTATATGAATCTAATTGTTTTGTTATAGCCTTGTCCTTATGCTCTCCTGTGTGAGTACTTCAAAACATAATCTCATTGTCTGGAAACCCAAAATCAATATAAAAGGAAGCGAAGCAGCTAAGATGTGAAAGGAAGAATTTTTCAAGTTAGAAATTAGCAAGGAATCTTTCCATTTGCCCTATTAGGACAAAATGATTTTTATGTAAAATGTATTTACCAACTCTTTAGTCTATTAATATCCATTTAATAATAAATAAAAGTCATATTCATTTCATTAGTTCAGTAGGACTTTTTAATCTCTCCTACCTGAGGGTTTTTTAATAATGTAACATTTAGAATGATATGCGGATTATCCACACAAATGTCTTTAAGTTATTCATATTTCAAAATTTGACTTATCTTCTCAAAGAGACAAAAGACGAGTCTGCTATCTTCTTGACCAAAGTGCTGCCAGTATTAGGGAATTCAATAAAAGAAATCTCACAGTGGACTGTTAGCATGTAATCTGTTCCTAAAGGACACGATGAAAGCTGTTATTTTCGCCTGTAAAGAAGATTTAAATTTCATGTGTTGGGATGCTGGAGTGCCTGCCTCAGATTTAGTAAACCTGCACTTCTACTCTTGCTGTGACAGAGATTTATGAACTTTGCACTGAAGAAACAGGTAAAAGGAGTCTGAACATAAAGCATCATTTCCTCAGTTGATTAAGTGAATGCAGCTACAGGAGACGTTGCAGGCAGGATGATGTGCTTTGTACAGGGTGGTACACAGGCAGCTGGAAATGCCATACTGATCTGTTTATTAATTTTATCTTTCCCAGACTCCAGGGCCCTCATTCCACACAGGATTCCTGTCCCTGAAATCTATCAGGTAGGGGCATGCACACATTGCTTTTCTCACAAAACATACCTAATCCTTCTGCATTATGCATCTGCTCAATAGCTGAGCTTCCAAAGAACGGCCTTTGAGGTGGATAAGGGAGCTGTTTTTTCTCTGTCTGATTAATTTGGTCATTAATCCATCTAAGAATGAATTGCTGTGATACCCACAGAGCTCCCCAACTCTTCAGCAGGAGGTGGACACACTACCACTTTGTCTGTGTCTCTACTGTCTACCAGACCACAAAAGAAAGGGAGGGCTAAATCACGTGTTCTTTATCCTGCAGTCCATGTGTCAACACTGCTGGTTCTGGGGAGCCTGCAGCTGAGGTGAGACATTCATGCTGTGTTCTAAGGACAGTCGTATTCAGCAAGTCCTGACACAGAACAATTACTGTGTTTGGCATCTCAGTGTCTGTGGCAGAGCTGCTTGCTCAGTTTTTGGATGCACAGCACTATTGTCATCCTGAAAGATGCTTCTGGATGTACCTTGATACTGTTGGTGGTCAAGAGGGGAAATCCTTGGGGAATTTGGTTTTGTGGCTCTTCTCACATGACTCCTCACCTCAGGAATGGGAGATAATAACTCTGCCCTGCCCTGTGGGTAAACATGATGCTCCAGCTCCACGCTAACAGAGGCATTCAGACTATGTAAACCTAGTAACATAAAACATTAAACTTAACATAAAACTTAAACATAAACTTGAGATAAAACCCAAAATATTTTAAGTTTTAAGCTCCACTCTCCCTTTACTGCAAATCTAAATACACAAACCAGAGAGAACACCTAATACTTTTAAGCACTGTGGTCTCTTTCAATGGCAAGTCCTTTGCCTTTTAATTTTTCTTTATATAATAAATCTAAGAAATTATTTTTTTTTTCTCTTCAGTCTACTGCATATACTTTTGTTTTCATACCAAAAGAGAAGGGATGTAGTATAATTCAGATTGGCTTGTCTCTATCCCTGTTTTTTTTTTATTTTTTTTAACTGTATAATTTCTTGCTTATGGTAATGAAAATCCTAAATCTATATCTTTAACTTGTATTGAAATTTCCTAATACATCTAATTATTGATTTTGCTCTACCACATACATTTTTTATGACAACCTTCTGACACAGTGGCTGAGTAACTTATTATAAATGAGGAACGAACAATTTAATACTCCAAAAAGGCTTCTTTATTGTCCAAGGGAGACAACAGGTTTTTTTTAAGCACAAGAAAGAGGGGAGAGTTGCTTCCTTCTATAGGTTTATAGCTATATCAGCCTTAACTTATTATCAGCAACACTTTACAGCTGGAAAGTTTAAGTATGTGCCTCAAACTTCATGGTAGGAGACTAGTTTAAACACATTCTTTCAACTGCAGTTTCTAAAAGTATTAATTTATAGTTGTTAGGAATGCCTAATTTGTATTACATTTAAGGCTTTTTTCATCACCCTAGGAGTGTTGAAGACAATTAAATATGACTCTATTTCTGCATACTTGAATGTATTTTTATTGTGTTAGTGAGGCTATAAAGTGGTCTAGTGTAAACTCAGATTGATTTTACACTCAACAAAAAGTTGAGTGAAATTTAGTTCCATTGATTTTAATGGAACTAAATTTCACTCAACCTTTAGGACTGGAAGAGTCCATAATAATCAACTAGTCAGAACTACAGCATAATACAAGACAGAATCCCTTCAAGTGTTTCCTGCATAAAGTCTATAATTTCTGCTTGAGCTATTACATATCTTTCAGGAACATACAATTTTCATTTAAAGTTCTCAGTGATGACGAACCAAGTACTTCCCTAGGTAAATAGTCCAAATAGTTGATTAGAGTCACTGATAAAAATATGCACCTAGTCTAATATCAATCATCCAGCTTCCATCTTCAAATATTGGATCTCGTTATGCTTCATTTGTTAAATTAAAGGGCTATTTGCAATCAGAAATCTTCTCATTGTGAGTAATTGTAGGCTGTAATCAAGTCACCTCTTACCCTTTCCCTGGATATATCAGAAACTCTGCAAACCACCTTTTTCAAACATCAGGTTGTTCAAATAGTGGGGTTTTTTTACTGAGGTTTTGCTGTTTGTCTGTAGCTCTTTAAAACTGTGGACACAAATAAGTATGATCTTTAATATCAGACTATGAGTGGGGGGATGGGGGGGGCAGGAGAGTACAGTCTCTCTCTATATATAGTCTATATATAGTCTATATGTATTACATTAATGTTTTACATTAATCCCACTGCCAGGAGTTAAACTGAAGGTGGTTGCTCAGACATAATGAACAAACAACAGTAAATATATCATGTATGGAGCAAACATCTGCAAACTAGTCAAGAGTGTTTATGCCCATAAAATTGAAAATGGTTATATACAGCTTGGCATATTTTACATGTGACTAATTATTTCCAAAGCTAAATCTAGAATCAAAGAGGACTTAGGTGTTATAAAGTTTGGTTGGGAAACATGATATGCTGTCAGCACAGTGTGCATAAATCAAAGAGTGAACAGGAGACCCCAGGTGTTCAGCCATTTGTCTCTTTTCTGATATGGGGGGCAAGAAACTTAGCCATAGCTGAGTTATATAAAATGCAGGTTAAAAAACCATGTAGCTGGGATGCTGTGTTGTGCTGTATATACAGAATGTAGTGTTCTGTGCTCCCTCTTTGCATATAAGGCTAGTATCTAATATGCACTTTCTGCATCACTTAAACCAGCTTTGTTTTACAGGTAATTGTGGTACAAGGTTTGGCATATGTGCCAAACATGGTAGGCTCTGCTGGTTTGGCACAGGTAGTCAAAAAGAGAAATTTCTGAGACACTATATCCTGGAGTAGCCATTAAGGCAGGAAAGGAGCTCTGTGACACACGTGCAGTCAAAACCCTCTAAAGAGCCATAAAATGTGTCCTATATGTTTGTCATCTGTGACCTTAGTGAAAATTCTAGTCCTCATTTTCATCAAATATTTCCTGCTCTATACATACTTGTGCTTTCACAGCATTCCTTATTACGATAGCATTGTGCTGCACCAGCAGCTCATCTTCAGTCAAATATGTATGTCTTTTTTCCAAAGGCCTTTTCATTCTTTCTGCTTTCCAAAATATAGGCTGGCCTAGCTGGTGAATGTCATTTTCATTCTTAGTTTTCAAACATGATTTTAGATTTACCTGTTATCAGATCAGCTGAGGCTGCATTACCAAGTATGACATATTCTCTTTAAGCTTTGTAAGACTGATTTTTTCTTAGCAGTATTTACTAGAAATCTGAAAAGAAATTAATGGCATTGATGACATCATTTATCCAAATACTAATATATTATGGTACAACATTTTTTCCTCTTCTAAGAGTACCTATTCTTCTTTTCAACCTTGTAACTATCAATTCCTGTCATCACTCCTTTTTTTGTTACAAAGTATTTTAAACGTTCTGCTAGTTCTTTACTCAGTGGTACAATTGTATCCACAGTGTCAGATATAATATAAAACAGTATTGTTATTCTCATGACTGCACTGTGCAGCGAGCTCATTCTGTAGTTGGCCACATTAACTTCCATTTTAGTGGTCTTCATATGGAAACATCAACTCTGTTAGTCTGAGTCACCCTTTTAAAGAGATAAAGATCATATACTTCTCATTTATCTGCAGAATCATAGCCAGGTGAATCTATGGGAACCTTTTGTGAGGGCCTGTTCTGAGAGAAACATAGGGATGTGAGTAGAATTTACATTACAAAACAGAGAAAATTAAAAATTAAAAAAAAAAAAGGAAAAAGCAAACTAAAAAATATCAACTATTTATGAAGTAGGTAGTTTTCCTTTGTCTGAGGTTCTTCAGACTGGAATTAAACTCATATATTGAAAATTCCTGCCAGTTTTTGAATACATAATAATGAAATGACCTGAAATGTAACCATAGGTAGAACTTCCATATGCTCAGTAAGTGCTCACACCTACAAGAGTCCCGAATACCACGAAGTTCTTTGTAATGATGTAGAAAATATTAAATCTCATGTTAGATCCTGTTCCTGACACAGTTAGCTCTCTCCAAAACATTAATCTCAAGTGGAATTAATAAGTTCTTTCACAGTTGTTCAAACAGGATCTACTTATTCATGCTCTAGCTTAGCTGTATGATCTCCATCTCCTCTTCCATCCAGCCTGTTATACTTTTCAGAGCATGAGTGACTTTAATGTTTCTTTCAGCACTGTGCAGGAAAAAAAAAAGAAACATTAAGCCTAGATTTGTATGTGTGTGTGCTAGTGCTGAGGCAGGAAAGACTTGAATAGAATTCTGGAAAGCTGGCACTGCTCTAAGATCAGGGCTAACATTAGGAATTACCATGTTTTTTCTAAAACAGCCTATTCTATTTGCAAGGATATATGATCTGGGTTTTGAAAACATAATGTTACCAAGTATCAACTGTTTACAGTGCATTTTGAAGGCATATTAGGTTTATATGAACTACCACACATAGTTTGCATATATACAAGATAACATATTAAGTATGTACAAAAATATATTTAGTTATTATACATAAATGTAACTACTTTACATATGTGTAGTTAAGAGATTTAAATTTATGTCATGTGAACATTTCAGAAAGAAATATAAGAAGATCAGTTGTTAAGTTTTTTCTCTGCAATTCTGTATTGACTTAATGATGTTAGAAGAGAACGTTCCGTAATATAGACTGAACATTTAAATTATAACCTCAATTCCTGAGTGAAAGAAATAAAAGTCTGTATATAGAAGTTTTGTGTCCGTGTTTTCTGTGTCAGAGAGCGCAGATTTATTCGGGTTTAGAAGGGATTTTGTGAGGCAATCAGTTTGTCTCCTGCTCAATGCTGCATCAACATTGATTTTGGTCCAGATTGCTCAGGGTTTTATCCTGTTTGGACTTGTAAACCTTCAAGAATAGAGACTGCACAGTCAATCTGGGCAGCCTGTTCTACTGCTGGATTTTGTGTATATGGTGACTTTTTTTTCTTTTACCTGTCAGAACCTGTGTATATTTCCAAACACATATTTGTACTTAATTGATTGTTCTGGAAACATGGCAGCCCGAGTACTGTTACTGCATGTTTGAAAAGCTCCTTGTGTTTTTCTGTATCCAGATATAACAGACTACATTTCAATTCAAGAAAACCTAACATGTCACACTAACAAAACCTTGTGTGGAATCTTGTGTGGGGTGGTTTTTTTTTGTTTGATTTTTTTGTATGTGTTTGTTGGTTAGTTGGTTTTGGTTTTTTTTCTGTTCTTGTTGTTTTGGTTTTTTTTCATTTTTTGATTTTTCCCCGAAAGCGTATTCTGTGGGAAAATGAACACTCTAGAATGTTTTCTCCGGAAAAGACAAAATAAGAGTCTGTGAAGAGTCTGGGGTTTTGCCAATACTAATTTTCAGCTTGTATTTTCACTACTGGTTTGACATCCTTGAGATAAAATGAGGGTTTTGCCATGACTATTTTCCAAATATTTCACATATAAACATGGCTTCCTAGGAGGCAGTAAACATATGACATAGCTAGGGAGATAGAGTAGATTTCTTTCAGCAGGTGTTTGAAGAAGAAGAAATATTTGTATGGGTGTGATGTGCCAAAAAATGTTGCTAGAAAAAAGACATGACATAGGATAGTATAATGAAAAAAAAGATCTTATATCTTGAGCATGACTGCTAGATTATCATGTGTCATTCAAGATAATGTTAATAACATCATCACATTCAGCTGCACCATTCCCTTAATGTCACACATACCCCAACTAGGAAAGATGTTTGTGTGTAGAAAGGAAATGAAAATAAAAGTGCAGTACAGCTAGCCAGTTCAACATGAAATTTCAGGCTCACTAACATCTTGGGCATTATTCCCATACTCACAACACAGCACATGCAAATAATTGGTAAAAGCATGACAGACTTTTATACAGACCACTTTCAATAGTTTTGAATGAATTTTTAAAATAACTTCATTTCACATAACTATAGCAGTAGCACCGATACAGGAATGACTAAGGAGGTGCTTTAAAATGAAAGTCAATCTTGTAGTCATCCACTAACAGGGATTGTTGCCAACATATTCACTTTTCTATTTGTTCTGTCGTATTTGATTATACTCAGATTCCCGTAAGTCCTTCAGTTGAATTACAAATTATGTCCTTATTTGGAAAGAAATATGCCCACAAATGCATTGTGTACCTTCTTTTGTGCAGCGTGTGGTGTTAGTGACTGCAGAGGGAGAGCAAACTACTTTGGGCATTTTTCCTGCCAAATAAATGATTGTATGTGATCATTTCAAAACAGTTACCATTGGCAAACAATGAAATCCATTTTAGTTTGTCATAAAGGAATAGAAATCGAATTCCTTTTGGGAGAGAAAAAGAGAGAGTGTATGTATGTGTGTATAATGTATATTATGTATGCTACATAGAGTATTCAAATATTTCCAGTCCATAGTACAATATATTTTTACAAAATGATAAATATTCACAGCATGTGATATATTAGATTACTTATTTTAATCCTTAATACTTTGGAACCCAGGCAAGGGTTGAAAACAAATGCTTTTTTTTGCACATGGTCTATTTTAAAATTTGCACTGAAAGACAAAAGTAATTCCTTTTTTTTTTTTTTTTAATTTCAAGTATGCTTTTATTTTTGAAGATAGGTAAAAGCAATAGTCAGCTGATGTAAATTTCATTGCGACTACAGGATATCTGTTGATTTTCGTGCCACTAGATAGTTTCTTAAAAGAACTTTGAGATGGGAAAAATCTGGTTGACCTCATGTAATAGGAAACTTGGTCATAAGTAGTACATAGCAGTGCATACATAAGTAGTACATAAGTAGTACATAGCTACCATGACTGGGAGGTTTGTATAGTGGGACTGGAAAAACATTGCAAAAATATGTCACATTCATGCTGAGTATCTCACATGCACATCACTGACATTGCTGAGATACTGTCATTAGAAAGCCAAGTAATTGATTTGTTCTGATTTGTACTGATTTGATCTTTGCTATTCATTTGCTGACTAGTTATGCTTTCTGTTTTTTTAATGACACTTCATAAAAATGCTAGATGGAAGTTCACTGTTTCATCAAGCATTCCTATCTGAACATATTCACAAAGAGAAATGTAATGAAACAGAAAGCAATTTCCATTAGATAATAATCTTATTTAATCAACATTTTTTGTCTAGCTCTACATATTAGCTTAATAAACTCCTTCCAACTCCCTCCCCTGCTTTTCATTACAAAACTGAAGGGAAAAATCTTTCCTTAAAGTAATAACTTTTTGTCTTTATTTCAAAAAGTTGCAATTCAAGACTAGGCATTACAATACAATTACTGTAAAGTCTGCATTTGAGAGCATGAATACTGAATAACTGTGCTTTGAGGCTAAGGAGCAGAGTGGATACATTTTGAAACAGATAAAGCACAAACAGCACAAGCTTCCTCTTGGCAGCTGAGAGTCTTCAAGCAGCAAACTATTTTTTTCTAAATGGAGTTTAATTAATCCAGCCCATTCTGCCTGTAAATCATGCTCCTGTGACTTCATATTGCATCAAGCACAATATGCCAGCTTGCATTTCTCTCAGCCCTCAGAAACACTTTTGAGTCATTACTCTTCCTCTTGCCAAATAAAAATAATCTGCAATTTAATCACTTGCTTGCAAGCAATCACTCGCTAACTTGATATGCTTGGCAGATTTCCTATTTAGAGCTGTCAGGTATGGGCACAGCAGGAATCTGCCATGTCCTGCTGCCAGTTCATGTGCAGGGTCACTAGCCAGGACACGGTTAAGCAGCTGATGATGTATGTGTTCACTAAAATTATTTCAGAGACAGTATCAGGTCTTTCTGGCTGGGTGTCCATAAGATTATTATAACAAATGGCTACAGATAAGCTAGATCACAGAGGAAAATGCTCCATCCAGTCCTAGTTGGTCTAACATCTACAGATATCAGTCATTATAAAACTCATCTACTTCCTAGTGTTACCAGTTTGTGCTGCAGCTGAAATAAACTGCTCTGATGTCTGTAATTTTGACCCATTGTCTGATGATTTACTGACAGTTATATGTAAATTCAACAAATTAGAAATGCATCTTTTTCCACTTTTTTTAATAATAACAATAGTAGTATCCTAGAAGTGTTCAGAGTTCAATCAATATCATCTTCAACTTGTAATAGACTGTGCATCTGCACCTTCCCTGCAAAAGGAGTAACAGAAAAGATTTTATGAGTCCAATATCCTTATGATATTTCCTCGTTGTCTTACTTGATGATCTGTAAATAAGTACTTCCACTGTTATAGACTTTTGTTGATGTTATTAATATTATTGTTATTATTACTATTTTACAAGTCTAAAAAACAAAAGAAAGAAAACCAAGTGATGCAAAAGCAATTACTCACAAGCAGATGATGAATACATACCCAGCCAGTCACTGAGCATTGTCAACCCCTCATAAACACCAGCTCTGGTTTTATTGCTGGACTAATCCTTTGGTTAATTTACATCAACTGTCCCAGTTCTGTTTCCTCTCAGCCTTTTATCTTCCCCAGCCTATTCACTGTTGGGGGAAGAGTGGGAAATTGAGAAAGCCTTGGTGCTGTGTAAGCACTGTTCAGCAACAGCTAAAACATTGGCAGGTTATCAACAGTGTTTTGGTCCCAAACCTGAAATTTAGTGCTGCTACGAAGAAAATTAATGCTGCTCCAGTCAAAACCACTACATGACATAAACATGTTTGGTATAATTTGGAAGTTTTCCAGACATCCCAAATCCCTTCTGCTCAGCATGGAAAATGGGAAAAAAACCAAACCAAACCCTAACTGCATCCTTATATATCCCAACAGTATTTTAGAGAATACAACACAGGATTTTATTAAGACAGCTAGAACAGTGTCCTCCTAAGATATCACTAAGTCTTTTTTCACATAAATAGCTCATCAGATTTTAGGGGGCTTGATGTAAATTTTAGGTGAGCAAAGAATTTACTCAAGCCACTTTATTTTGGCTGCTGTAGGGTTTTCAATTCCTTGTATCTGTACATAAACTAACATTTCAGCTGCAGAAAGATTTTGGCTACTTCTGCAATGTCATTCATATAAAAAAAGAATTTCTGGCTTGGTATAAAAGCTAATAATTTCTCAGAAAGCCTCCCATTAATTAGGCCCATTTTCAATACGAAAAATAAATTAAATTCCTACCTAATTATTTTCTATTAATTTGCATAATATACATTAATTTCCAAAATCAAATCTTTAATATTGTACTGATTTTATTTTCTACTTGCTTCCTTTAGAAATACAAACAAAAACTCAGAAAAGCAGGAAATGTTAAGATGCAAACATTAAAGAGAGCCTTCTTCCACTAATAAAATGATGTTGTTATCCAGAAATGAAAGAGGCAGACCTCCTACCAACATAAAAAATATTGATTTAGATGTTATATTTTTGATGAAACACAAATTATATTATATCTACTAATGACCATTTTATTACATGCATTTGTTTCTTCCTAACTAGATAAGTGGAACTCTTTCTTTACAGTTATATAAATTTATTTGGAGAGTAAACTGCAGCTAATGTACAAACCTCTCTGTCATCTTTCAAGGCCTAGTCCCCTGAAAGGATCACATTTGCCTCCCCTTTCTCTATCTCATACACGCAAGAACCCTATAAAACCATTAAATTACTACATTTGAAGGGAAATAGATAGGCTCCAATTTCCCTTCAAATGGGTTCATTTGTTAACTTCTAAACTTTCCCTTAGTAATTTTCAGACATAATGTATAGTGCCAGTCTCTCAGCATTTCCAGCACTCAATGTTTCTCCCACTTGAGGCAGTTGTTAATGTGTTCACTCCACAGTTGCTTAGAGAACTGCGGACTTTGTTTAAATTACTATTGCAGTTGTCTGCGTTGCTTACACTTGCTGTACCTTAAATTGCAAAGGAAATTTTATTATCTAGTCCCAACCCTATATGCTGAGGGAAGAATTAGAATACACATTTTTATACCTGTTTATTTTTGTGAACTCTGTGTACAAACACATGCCTGAGTTGAATTTTTACAAGGATAGATTTTAGTCAGAAAAACACAGAAACAGGAGTCCAAATCTTGAAAGTTATGCTAAATGTATCTGTAATTTAATATTGAATTCTTTCTTGGTACTGGACAAGCAATGTAATAAAAATATTTTGTTCTGAAAAGATAAAAAATATTTTTTTTAAATTATAAATTTATATTCAAACATTTTTCTGGCTTCTGTTGGAGCACCAAGATCTAAATTAGTCTTACTGTTTTAAGCCTGCAATTTAGAGAAGTTTATAATGCTCTATAAATAGTGCAATAGAGGTCAAGATTTGTCTTGTTTACATTGTGTTATGCGAAATCCGGGTGTTTAATTTAAATCAGGTCTGTGGGATGTCTCCAAAGCCAATGCAGATAGTCCTGATCATACAGACAATGAATACTCAAGTTGACCTATCTTTTAATTTCATTTCTGTTGAATTAGGAATATATTGTTGGTCATATTTAACCATATCTTCCAACAGTTTGATGTTGATATGAATTATTTGTGTTATCAGAATCTAAGCATACATTAAAGCATGCTGTAACATAAAATCTGCCCAACGTATATAGAATTGCAAATCTGATCACCAGTGTTGAATTAAATGCTAAGTACATCTGTGGGCTGGTTAACATTTTATGCCAGAATAAAAATGCAAAGGGAGTTGTATGGCATCAAAAGCAGGGAGCTTTACATGCTCTCCATTTGCCCAGCACTGAACTACACTGAAGCAATTTGAATGCCTTGAGTAGTTACAGGCCATGACACCTCATGAAAACCCAAAATCATGTTTGTGCTGCTCTTAGAAAAAGGTCCTGTAGCACAATTGACAGAAAGAAAACTATCAGATTAAAGAGAGAAAGATATAAACTCATAGTTATCATTTTGGGTATAAACCTTACAGCTGTTTCCTTATCAACTTTACAAGTAATAAAACTACAAAAAAGAGTACAATTTTTGGAGCTTGTGAAAATAGAAACTGTTACACAGACTGATACAAGAATGAGATAGCATAAGGCTCTTCATGTATGCTTTTCTCAAAGATCTGCTTTAATTAAAGAGAGTTTGTTTTCCAATACCTCTTCCTTTTTATTGCAGCTCCAAAGGATATCATAGTTTAGAACTTATCAGATCACAAGCACAAAACATCTGCCATTTCTGTGCTGGTGACCAGAACATTTATATAATAAATGGTGTATTTCAAGATTCTTCAGATCTCTATTTTCATAGCCTTTCACAACAAACTCTTATTGATCTTTAACTTATTTTTTTTTTCTTTGTATCTTACCCTTTAATGCTCTTCTTCAATGCTGAGATCACTTAGCCCACACCCCAATTTTCATTGCAGAATTTTTGCAGAATTACCTTTCACATCTGCACAAGTAGAAATGCTTAAACCTGTGTTAAAAAAAAAAAAATCAACAGAGGACCTCCACTTTCTTAAATAAAAACTTCAACAACAAAAGAAAAAAGAAATGGGCAAACAAATGAAAGCGATAATTCTTTTTTCCCAATGTTTCCTGTTCTTTAGGGGTAGAGTTGCAGTGGCGTGCTCTTTTCTAATTTTCAAAGTTGATGTTTCTTGTTGACAGATTTTTTCCTAAAAGTGTTTGCTCTAGAAACTTAAAACACCAATTGTTCTGGTGAGTCAAATTTATCCACTAGTAGAGCAACTGGTTAGGGATGTGAAAGGCCACTTAACTTAGACCATATAAAATAAGAAGATGCAAGATTTTCATTAAAAGGCATCATACCAGTTTGAGGATATTACTAAGTGGGAAGCCTCTATTTATTGGTCTGTATTGCCATTATGTGGTATTGCCTATCCTGAACAGCTGCTGTGACATCTCCTTATCATGAATGACATTGTCAGAGCATGCCTCAGGAAAGGCCTAACAACAGCTTTAGAGCCTTGGATCACTTAATATCATGGTATCTAACAGCTATCAGCATTAAAGTCTGTCATTGTTCTGTACAGTGTTGCTAGTTGATCCAGTCTTGGAATATATGTACACACACAACAGGGAGCAGTGCAGCTTTCATTTAAAAAAATCTTTTACACTGGTGCAGGCTGAAACAACCACAGATTTATTACAAAAAATTATTGTTTGTCTCTATCCCTGTAACTTAGTTTCTTCCATGGAACTTGTTGGGGAGGTTTTAAATATATATAGAAATTCATGGTACAGCAAAAAGATTCTTGAACCAGACGTCCCTGGATAAAGTAATATGCACTATAGTGGTGCACACTTTCCAATAAATTTCCTATTAACACTAGCCTTCTTCACCTCCTGCAACTCCCCTAAATATTCCAATGTCTGAAAATCTTTTCCTGAGGCAGGGCTCCTAAGAACTATTAGCTGCTGGTGAAAATGTAGACAAATGAAAAAGAGCCCCAGTCTTGAGCTTTATGTTCTCTGTGGGTTAATTTTGAGCTCTTCTGTAACCTAGAATGAGACTTTTCTCCTGTTTGGCTATTTTGGCAATAGCATGATATAAACAGAAATAATTGTAGAGAAGACAAGAAATGAAAATAGGACTAGGTTTTGCTTATGTAAAGCATTTTATCTGAACTTTAACACATGCCGTTCTGTTTATTCAGAATATATATTTTACTTATTTCCTTAATTACATTCCAATGAAACAATACTGATTTAAAGTTTTCTTCTAGTATGAAAGCAGAAAAAGAAAATAGAAAAAAATTTGAAAATAATTGCTAGAATTGTATAATTGATGACTTTAAAGGCTTCTGTTTCCATATGCTATAATTTATTTTTCAAGTAGACAATATATCTGAAAATATATAAATTTCAAAACTAAAATGGCCCATATAAACCTCTGCATAAGACAGTAAACATTTTCTGAATTTTATAGATTCTATGGTATAGAAAGACATTTCATCTTGATCCAAGAGTACCATTTCATCTTGATCCAAGTACCTTCAAATAATGAAAAATTAATTGATTATTTTTTATTATGAAAATATATCCTTTTATTTTTCCTAGTCTGACTATGTTTGGCCTCCAGCTATTGTGCTTCATTATATTTTCTTTTCCTGCACCCAAATTAGAGTCACCTGTTTTTGGAAATAAGTTCCCTGGGTTGGTACTTCAAAGCTAAGCTGAAAAAACCTTTTAAACTTCTCCTGGGTAAGCTATGAAAGTAGAACTTGCCAAGTTTTTCACTAAAAAGAAATTTTTCTGTTACTTTTTTTACATCTCTGTCATTTTTTAATAAATTCCAGTTATACAGGTCTCTTTTTTACGATTGATGTCAAACCTGAAATAATTTAATCAGTAAATTGCTGGGTGTATCTCAGACATTTCCACAGGAAGTAGTTCCAATTTCAGATGTGACTATTTGGACATTGTGTTCAGCTGTTAACCTGAAGTGTAACTCTTTCAGCTAGTTTTTAGTCTTTTCATTGATGTTGTGTCCTGCTGGTTTCTACCTTTACCTATTGGAGTGGGATTTTCTTCCTAGATATCTGAGTTCACATTTTGGCAGTATTAAAAATTATCATTATTCTACAAATTTTTACTTAAACTGTAGATAAAAACAATATGAGGCCAGGAATAGATCCCCGTGGAACTCTATTAACATTATCCTTGTTTCTCAATAGAATTACCACTGAAATCTAGCATTAAACTACTTTTAAAATGGTTAATAAGCTTTCCACTGATACTATATGATGCTAATTTCATTCAGCCTGTTATACAGGATTAAGTAAAATGTCCCATAGAAGCCTACTATACACACCAGTTCCTATTCAAAATGAACCTTGCAAAAACAAGGTTTAAAGCTGACATGAGTTTGATTTTTTCAAATGTTCCCAAGAATTATGCTGAATGGCGTAGAGCTATCCTCTAAGCCTCTGCCAGTTGCATCTCCACTCTATTTGTGAAATGGCCTAAGAAATATGTACAAGGAATTGGCTTTTGACTTCCTGTCTTGTTAAAGACTAGTAAATAAGGACCAGCAAATGTTCTCCTGTCAGACCTGAAGACACTCAAAGCAGTGGCAGATGAGTTACTGGTTGTGATTTCCAGCCTCTTGAAGATAGTAAATATGGCACCCCTTTTTTAAAAGCATTCCAGGGCAGATGCCAGCATCTTCACACGGAAGTGTTGGTCAGTTTTGTTTCTTCTGCAAAACCTGGTAAGAGTTAGTGTGAAAAATAGAACTAGTGTCTTCTTTAGAGACAGGACTCACAAATCTATGGGAGTTCTTTGAAGGAAGCAATGAGCCTGGGCACAAAGGTTGATATGACATCCTTTGATTTCCAAAGGCAATCAACACAATCCCTCAGCAAAGGCTCTTAAAGAAACTAAGCTGCCATGAGATAAGAGAGCCAGTCTCCACATGGATAAATAACTTATTAAAAGATAAGAAACAAAGCACTGAAATAAATGATTTTTTTTTTTTTTAAGTTGAGACGACAGGAGTATGCCCTGGAGGTTCTTTGCTCAATATCAAAGAAATAGTCAGATGATGAAGCTTGTTGCTACCAGCAGATATTACAGAGTGGTAAAGGTGAAGGCCAGTTGCACAGCTCAGTAGTAGAACTGCTGATGCAGCTTAATGTAGAAAAATGTAAGCCATGGATATGGAAATATGAAATCTTCAGTATGCTTGGATGGGCTCTTCACTCAAGATTCATATTTTGGGTTTATGATAGATTGTTCTTCTACATGTTGGTTCATTTTTCATGAACACTAGGAAAACAAAAGTGAGTTTTCAGAATTAAGAAAAGAAAATAGTTTTTTTTCCTTGTCTGAATGGCAGAGTGTGAATGGTTAAAAATAGTAGATTTGGATCCAGTTTCTTTCTGTTTTAGTAGGTAGGCGTGATCTTGAGGTGAGATAAACATGTTTCTGCATCACACTCCTTGCATATAAAATTTTGCTTTTGATCTTTCAGTGGGATAATGAAGCCAGAGAAATAGCTAGCAGAAGGACAGCATACAGATATGCATTTTAAAAAAAAATCAACTCTAGATGGTGCATATTAAAAAGAAACACCTTTAGCTAGAATAAATAATGACGAAACAAACAAGTAACATTAAAGAAATACCCTTCTCTTGTGATTTGGTATTTGTGGGAAGAGTTGAAGAAGAAATGCAGTGGGGAAGAAAGCAGAGACAAAATGAAGAAACTAACAAAATGAAACATTTAGTTTTCATTTGGTGTATTTGTGCCACACCCCAGAACAGAGAAATTGGAAATTACTTGGAAATAGCAAACTGCTTAATGCATCAGGGACTACAGTGTTAGGAAAGCAATATTCCATATGTAGAAGACAGATAAAGCATTCTAAGAGTAAAAATATTTATATTCTCTCATTCTAGAACACTTTCCACTGTGTCCATTAACATCAGATAATATCTTTCTAAGGACATCAAGGCTCCTTAATAAATAAAATATGTTTTTAAATTAATATTTGTAATGAATACACTCACCTACTCTAATAATTTTTCCTATGTATTTTCCAAATTATCACAAATATTGTGGTTAAACTAACACAATGAAACATCATTGGGTGCGCTTCTGTTTAGTTAATTAAGACCTATAGATATTTTTAAAATGAAAAGTACCTGTGTGAACCTATGAGTGAAAACCAAACACTAGGTTTTCATTTTATTGTATCTCATTAGTATCTAACAAATTCCTGCGTATCTTATGTAAGCTCTGAGAAAATCTTTGAATATCTTAATTTCATTAGCACTTAAAAAAAACCCAACAAAGCAACAACAAACCCAACCAAGCAACCAAATAAATGATTGATTTATACCTTAGGGAGGTCAATTTATTTTTTAAAACACAAATATTAAATTAATAAATAAAAGATCAGAATGATAGATTATTATGCATTTTACTGCATAAACACTTATGACCTGCTTTGGAGCAGGAACCATCCTGTGGAAGTGCAATTTAGGGAACCCTTCTACACTGTTCTGAATATTATGACAATCATTTCTAAAACAAGCAAGCAAACAAAAAATCTATTTTGCTTAAAAATACTACCTGCTCGAAAAAGGACAAAACTGAAAAGCTGAGCTGTAAGTGTCCAAAACACAACTCTTTGTTGTACAGAATGACAAGACTCCATTAAGGCTCTTGCAAAGCATCTCTGTTAGTCAAGCCAAATAATCTTGCTAACATGCACTTTTCTTCCTTCAAGTAATGATTTAGCTTTAATGGCCCTAACCAGAAAAGCTGTCTAGGTATACTGCTTCAGTGCGTTGTTTCTGCATTAATTCCATATCTTGTGTGTTACCAGCTGTTGTCTTGATCCTTGTAGGTAAAACACCACTGAGGTTAATCACTGTGTTCTCTGACAAAGCAAACCTGGGACTGTGGTCAGGATTTGGCATGTCTTTTGGCTCTCTGTCTCCTCTGCAGGCTGCCAGCACAGAGCTTAACTCATGCCATCCACAAATCCCATCTGCTCTGCAAGCAGATGATCTGTCATGGTGCTGGTGGGAAGGATATGGACCTGTCCCAGTTGCCCTTCTTTGCAAGGCCAGACAGGATTGCCTAGATCTGACAGCAGAGACAAGAACCCCTCTAATTAGCATCTGCTTGTACATGATCCAAGGTGCACTCTGCAGAAAAAGATTCCTCTCCTATTCACAAATAGGAGAGGAGATAAATTAAACATGGAGGCAGCAGATATAAATGCAAGCTGGTCTTTGAGGCTGTTCCCGTGTTCTCTGTAGTGACAGTCTGCGACTTTGTGTAAATACATCCATGACTGGGTTTAAGACTGCTTTGCTTACAGAATGTCTCAGACACTTTTGGGACAGAAGGTTGTGGCTCACAGGGGCAGCTGGTTTCCTTGTGACATACTAGCAGTCAGTAATTGACAAAACTGTGTATGTTTTTTCAGTGCTGACAAGGCTCAGAAATGCTCTCAGTTACCCAACTTTAAGCACATTAAACAAAATTATGATCCTTTTTCTGAGTTTAATTAAAACAAGGGGGTGGAAGATAAGATGTACTCTTCAACCTGGAGCCAGAGATCACAACCTAATATGTAATGGCTGCATTTAATGAGCATTCTGTAAGTAGTTTAGTTATGAATAAACATAAGGGTTTTGGCTATGGTTATAGATTTGCTTTCACCTTTGCATGCAGTGGAGGTCAGGACATATTTGAGTGATAGCTTTTCTCTGCAAGACAAGGGCTGAAACTTAAGCTTTTAAAAATGCAAAAATATTTTTACCATTCTGTTACTGGAGTATTTCTGTAAATACTTTTACTGGAGTATTTCTGTAAATACTTCTCACCCTCTAGACCAGCATGGACTATTGCAGATCCCAGGGATAAATCTTTGCAACTGTTAATCTGTCCAGAGGTATAGTTTTGACTCAGCATACATAAAGCATACATAATTTTGTCATAAGAAAAGTTACTTAATATTTGTACGGGATGTAGATAATCCATACAAGAAATCTGTAATTATATCTACAGGATGTGGGAATGAACATTTATTCACCAGAAACTGAGGAAACAAAGGTGAAGCAGCCAGGGTCTTGCCTTCTATTAAAAGGGAAAATGATATGTGACTGTTCTCTACTGTGCAAAAGGGAATCTCACCATGGACATTATTGCACCTGGTTTTCAAGTACTAGTGGTTGATTCAAAAGATCAAGAATCAGTGTGGGTGCTTTTTACCATTCCCTAGTTGTTTTTCATGTTTTATTCAGAGAAAAAATACTTGTTTACAGTAAAGGCTTGGAAGTGAAAGATGATTGCACTGAAATGAAAAATTACTGTTCTTATATTTTGGCTAAAAATAACAGCAAAAATATATTGTTTGGGAAATTATTTTGTGGTATTTCACAGGAATATTCCATAGGTACTTAGTTTTATTCTTCTATTCCTACTTTATCTGTATTTCTAATTATGCTTTCCATTTTGCATTGAGAATCATTTTGTATGTATTTTCTCTTGGTGTCACGATAAATTATGGGAGATAAATACTGGACAAAAATTTCAGTTTATATAGAAGAAGGAAAGAAATTATCTCTAAGGGATCTATTTTTTTTTGTTTACATTAAATGTATTAAATTTTAAAAAATAGTACTTTGTTTTAAAAAAACATGTTAACATTTTCCTTCCAAACATGTCTCATTTTCAGATAGAATGGATATATTTGAGTACAGTAATTTTGGCTGGGGTTTGTTTTTAGGAGTCATGGGACACACACACCCAGCACAAATCTAAAAAATGTTATCACTCCATAAAAATTCTAAAATTTTGTCAAAAAACTGTTTGTTATTGTGCCATGTAAGGGTAAATATTTAGATGTATAAAATATCCAGACATTAGCTATATAATTTCTCAATGCAACAGATTATGAGAGGTTTCACACTGTGAGTGCAAACATAAAGAGAAGGGATGAAGACTGGGTTTGGAAAATTGATTATATGAACAAATCACAGGTATTTCCTTACTTCATTCATTGCTGACTTGTGGATTAAATGGCGACATGATAAGTAAAAAGATAAGGCAAAATATCCAAAGAAAGATAAAAAGGCTAGAAATCTAAGGTACTTTATCTGTAGCTTGGGCTCAGAAGATGCAAATAGTTTCCATCAAAAGATCTGGTGGCCACGGAGCAGTCTGGAGTGATCTGCAGTTATATACTGCAGCGAGTCCTCTGCCTGACCTCATAACTTCCTTTAGTTCCTCAATCTAGAATCAGAATTAACATCATGGAGACCAAATTACCTAGCAAAACTTCCGGAAAGGAAATTTTTTTCTTGCACTTCCTGTTGAAGCATAGGAAGTCCTCTTTTCTTCTGCAGCTTCAACAGGAATTTCAAGTCAATTCCAAGTATTTCCATTAAATTCAAAGATGGGTTATGAGAAGGACCTTTTTATGTTAGCTTTTTTAAGGGGGAGGGTGATTGGTTTTTTGTTTGTTTGTGTGTTTGTTTGTGTTTAATAAATATTAAAACACATCCACAAGGTTCCCTACAATTATCAAAATAGAATGATTTGGGTTGAAAGGGACCATAAAACCATGCCATAGGTATAGGGGGATACCTTTCACTAGACCAGATTGCTTGAAATCCTATTCAACCTGGCTTTGAGTACTTCCAGGGAAGTCTCTCTGGGCAGCCTGTTCCAGTGCCTCATCACACCTACAATAAAGAATTTCCTCCTCACACCTGTGCTAAACCTACTCTCTTTCAGTTTGAACCCATAACCCTTTTCACTGCATGCTCTTGCAGAAAGCCCCTCTCTATCTTTCTTGTTGGCCCCTGTTAGGCACGGGAAAGTGCTCCAAGGTCTCCCCAGAGCCTTCTGTTTTCAAAGACCCTAATGACTCCAACTCCCACAGCCTGTCCTTCAGTTATTGCATTTGCTCCTTTCCTCCAGTTTCCACGACCGATTGAGGACAGTCTGACCTCATCAGAACAGTGAACAACTCCATTTATGAATAACACCTACTCCAGTAACGCAGGTTGAATATTTGACACATGCAGATAAGAAGCACAGCTGGTAACTTCAGAAGAAAGAAAGCACTGAGGGTCAGAATGAAAGATCCGTGTTAGACCAAGCTATTAAAGGGCAGCAACGAAGCTTCAGATATGAGTGATAACATTTCATGGAAGTACTAATAAATTGAATTCTAAGTTTTTGGATGAATTGTGGAGAAATCCTCTGAACATTTTCAATCAGCTTTTGGAAGAGTTATTCTAAACCATACAGATGAATTTATATAAACACACACATGCATTTTTTTTAAATTAAACAGAGGAATTCTTACTGTATTTCACCCATATAATGAATAAGAAATTATTCCATAGTAAAACTGGGGGACCCTGGAGGATCTTTGAAGTGTCACAGTTTAATAGGGATCTTTGACATCAAAAACTTAACTTCCTAGAGCTTTCAAAAATAAAAAAAGCCCTTAAATCAACAAATAATTTATGGGGTCATTGGACTTGCAGTACCAAATGGTCTATCAAATAATTAAGATCTTTAATTTCTTTTCTTTACAGCTGTAAAGGGTAGTGGTTTTGTTGCTTGTGTTTTGTTGTTTTGTTTTTTTTCCATTACTGACAAATAAATATTAGAAGGACAGATGCATATGCATTATTATATAGTCTTTTATGTTTCAAATTTTTCTTCTTTTTTTTTTTTTCAGCTCATCCTCATTGTGTTAATGTTAGGTGATACGTCTAAGGTACTCTTTTACCAAGGTGAATTTTTTAATAGGAAAAAATTCAAGAAAATATACTAACAATAGCTTTTTAAATTTTTTTTTCATCCTCTGTTGAAAGACACTGTGTCCTCTACTGTTTCACAGGAGCTAGACAAATGCTGGCACAGTTCTACAGATAGGAAATAAAATGGCTAAAGAGTTGTAGGCCACTGACTTTTATAGGATTCAAAAGGCAATTAAAACCCATAATTAAAATGCATGATGAGGGTCCATCATATTGTGCTCTATCTCCCAGATAATTATTTATTGGTCAACTGTGGCAAGTTTTGCCAACATCAACTTCACTCTCATTTATGACACATGCTTCCCAATCAAACCAATTTAACTGTCTGAAATGGACAGGTTCTTCCCTGTATTTATTTTGAGGGAAACTCCTATAGGAAAATATAGTGAAGTGCATTTGATGCTGTTGAATTTGGACCAGAGATAATTTCACACCAAACCCTGCCCTCTTCTAAAATCAGCCCTCTCCCCCCCAAGAAAACCAACAAAACCCACGCAACAAAATTTCAAAATAAAACAGTGTAAAAACCCTTGCTTTTTACAAAAAAGTGAAAAAAGCTACTAACTGGTTTCCCCTTGAGTCCATTGCAAATTTTCACTTTACAGGTCACCTGGTTTTTCCAGGATATCAAGCTCCACTGACACTTAGAGTATGCTGAAAGACATATTTATTCAGACTTATTCTGAAAAGGGCAAAGGTGGCAGAATTGGCTCTTCAGTTGTCCACTCTCTGCTTTTCAGTCAGTGTTTTCCCTCTGTACCTAATTATATTTTTCGTATATGAGTAAAGTGTCTCAGCCATGACTTTGTTGTACCCTGAACCATAGAGATGATCAAGGTAATGAAGCCCAGCTTCTCAGTTCAAGTCTCAGAGAAGGCTTGGACTCCATGCACAGTCCATTTGGCCTGTGCTTGGGGTCCACTATTTCCCTGGATCTTCTACTATGTGGCAAAATCCCTTCCAGGACACATGGAAGGAAGCTCAGTAGAACACCAGAGTCCAGCCATATCATACGCGTTCAAGGCCGAATACATTTTCCCATCTGAACGTGCCCCTCCCATTCCTCACAGATAGGAATATTTGACTTGTGAACACCCATACAGGTCAGATTGGGGAACTTCCTAGGATTTTTACTTGAATCCTAGACCCTGCTTTGGTCAGGGTCATGGGTGATGGGAATGCCATAAGACAACACCATCTCTAACTTTTTCATGAGACCCATTGCATTGGGTGTCAGTTTAGACAGCCGTATTTGGGATAACCCAAACAGTACACATTTCCCAGATAAACATTCCCAGATTTGAGATGTACCATGTTTTTTTAGGTTCAAATGCCCCTGCTTCAATTTATTATGTGGGAACACTTCAGAAGGGCAGTTTCTAATTTATCTCTATGGCTCCTCTCTTTCTAGCACATTGCCTCTCCATTAGGTAGTTTCAGCTGCTAGCTCTTACAGTCCAATTCCTCTACTTCCCATTCTACTACTCTGCCTTGTAGAAACAAGGATTTGTTTCAGTGTTCAGGCCCACTCATGATTTGTTTGGTGCATTTGGCATGGGGGTCCTGGGTTATGGGGGATTTGTATACATCCCAGGCTAAATTTGGTTGAGACAAACCTGTATATCCATACAATAAAAGTAAAAGCTTTTCCCATATAATTTTTTTTTCCAGTAAAAGACTAAATAAACTTGGCAAAAATCAAACTAACACTATGCAAAATGATTTGACTAATATTTGGTCTCCCAACAAGTCCCTCTGAGCTGTCTTTTCAACATGCAATGAAAACATAAGCAAATAACAAATATTAATAAACTGATAATACAGGCAATTTGATGGCAGTGAAAGTTTCAATAGTTCCACACAGCTCCATCTCATCTGCTGGCAGGTTCCTATGAAGAGAAAAGCAAAAATCTGGCCCACTACAGATCAATTATTAAAAAGAAGGAAAAATCCGAGTGTTGAGTTGAGGGTTTACCACAAAGATAAAAGGGCCTAAGGGAAAAACTATATTTTTGTCAGCTTTCTCATGTAAATAAGCCATAAACTGTTTCAGTCTCTCACAAATACACACCCTCACTATCTTGCTTAGGTAGTAAGTGAGGTTCTGAGGTGCAACTGCATATCAATAAACAAAGAGTAAGGTATACAACTTGCTAGTAAACTTAGACAAATGAGCTCAAGTGAAATGTAGATGAAGGAAGAAGAAGGCTTCACATTGTGTTTTCCTATCAAGGGGCTTTAGAAAATAGAAACCAATCTAGCTTTTGATTTTCTGGTTGTCAAAATGTCACCTGAGAAGGTCACAAACTATGCACAGCAACTATCAGCACAATATATACCTATACATCAGATGGCTTCCAGTACTAAAAAAGAAGCAATGGAAAGTTCTCATGGCCAGACAATTTCATGAAAAGAACTGGGTAAATATGTACTATAAACCACACTGCTTCCATGACTCGTCTGTGCTGTAACATCCCATTATCACATTTTAATAAACATTGCAAATCCATGTATTTGGTAATATTTTTAGTCCAAAATTGTACCCTTATTACAAAAAAGGGTATTGAAAAATATTATTTTTATGTGCAGATGGTGTAACTTTCTGATAGGACATGCCATGCCTTTGGCTTTCCTTCTGTGATCAGTACAGACCAACATTCATCTCACTCTCCACCAGGCTGGTTTTCAACTGTGTAAATCATCCTTTTATCTCTCACATTATTGTTTCTTGCAGCTTGATTTTTTTTCATCACTTTGAAATTCATTGTTGATTCTAATAAGTCTTAGATGAATGTTCTTTCTTAAAAAAAAACCAAAAAAAAGCCCAAAAAACCTTGACAAAAAACCTCAAAAAATCCCAAAACACAACAACAAAAACACAAACCAAACCAAACAAAACTACAAAAAACAACAATGTAACAAAAGCCCAACAACAACAACAACACACCAAAAAAAAATCAAAACCACCCCCAAAGCCCCCCCAAAAACCCAAAAATACCTTTCTGACCTTAAGAATAGTTTTTTGATTTTTTTTTCCCACATTGGTAGAAAAAAGTTAAGTGGTTTTACCTCCCCTCCTCCTTAAAAAAGAAAATATTCTTTTGCCTTCTTGATTATCTGCATAAAATATTTACTTTGAATGCTCTGGAATAATATAAAAACTACTCAGAAATGAGGCAGAAATTACTAGCCTTCCAAGCTGCTCTTCATTCAGGCCATCTAATCTTGGCCCATTAAAGACTGGTAGGTACATCATATGTAGAACAGTTGGACATTTTTTCTCATCATGTTCAGAATAATGTTCCTGCTTACCCTGCTTACAGATTTAACTCAGAAATAAAACAGATGACAAAATTGTCACTTTAACTAATACACTCCATGAATATTTCTTTAGCATCTAAATGGATATAGAAGGTAACATTCAGAGTTTCTTACACAGTGAATGAAACTCAAAAGCTTCAGTACCTCCTGAGATACACACCTCAGAGGAAATAAATTTTCATCATGAGGTCAAAGGATTTAGAAATATATCCTATGACTGTTGAGACGTTTCTTCAAAGAAATAATATTAATATTTTACTTAAATATATATAAATATATCTACTTATTTCCTTTATCCTATCCTCTGTCTGAAAGAGAAAAAAGAAACCCAACAAAACAAAAGAGAAATACCTTGCCTTAATAAGTACATCAATTTTTTTTAGCATTTAAGGACTGGTGTCTTGTTTTGAGACAATGAAAATAATAATGGCAATGATAAACTATGGTTATGATTTGACTAACAAGAATGAAGGAGTGTGATCTTAGATTAAAAGAAATGCATTATGTGAAGAGCAGAAATATCATACCTTTTCTGAAATATAATATGAGCTTGGGGAAGAGAAGAATAAGAAGCAGCATAAAAGTAAATAAATTATCTTAATCATTATGATCTTATTTAAATTATGATGGCAGACATAGGAGGAAGGCTGGGGGGTGGGATGAGAGTGAGAAGTTTCAGGAGCATCGATTTGTTCACATGGAGACTCAAGAGCTTTTTGGGATTTTTTTTCCCCACCAGTTCCAACACCTTTTCATTTCCATATCCTGGTGCCCTTTTTCAGAAAGGAGTCAGCACCTTAGCTATTACTAATTCTCCTGAACCCAACATGGATGGCAAATTATTTCACCTGCAAAGGAGAAATATGTTGCAATGTTAAAATATGTACAGGTATCCTAAAGCGTAAAAATCTGCCCCAATTTTAGAATGAGAAATATGCCAGAACAACACATAACAGTTGGACAATGAACTGAAACCTACAAAGTTCTCATAAGTACTTTCTGTTTGCATATTTAAACATAAGTGCAACTTATGTTTAAATATGCAAACTTTTATGGCTCTTGCCATAAAGATAATGGGGTTCAGATTCACCAGAACTCTAATCCTCAGAAATCTTATTTTCCTCACATATTATGCAAGGATGGAGCCTGGTCCACAAAATACCAGTACAAAGCACGTAACACCAGGAGAAGTAATACTGTCCTTGTGGATACGCCCCACCAGCTAGAAAATTTTAGAGATGAAAGAGAACACAGCACATACACAATTTTATGTATTTCAAAAATCTAGTTTCTACACTTGAAGACAAACAGTTGCTTAACCTTCCTTTCAAAAATTAAATGTGATAACCTAAAGCTGGAAAACATAGAGAATCTTTACCTGTGATAAAAGGAGCGGTAATTCCAGGGCAACTACAAACTGCTGAAAGTATTTTTCAAATAATTCTTCAAATTAATATTTTTTCTGCAGGTATGACCATGACTAGCACAATTTCTCTTCCTCAAGGCTGCAAGAACAGGCATGGAAATAGATCTCAGCAGTTTGGTGTTCTGTTTGTCAGTCTTCAAATTCATTGTATACAAACAAGAATGGAAATGTATCTGATTGGTTCAGTCTCCAGTCACTCTGAAGTGTATGTCAGAGATTCTTGTGATGTAATGTATTTTTCTATTACATATTTTTTCTGCTTTGTCCCCTTTCCAGTAGGATGCTTGGGTTAATAGATGTGCTCCTTTTAAAATGGACTCAGTTGGTAAGCCAGAACTTTGAGTAACACTGTCTTTTTCGTGTCACCTTTTAACACTTACATCATTTCCCTCTGAGCTGTCTTTTCATTCCTCTTATCACCTTAGCAAATGCAAATGAAGTAATTATCTAGTTAAATTCTGAACAGGCATTATTCATTTGAGAGATCGTTACTTTGTAGTGCTAAGGAAGCATTTTTCCCCCACCTTTGGCACTTTACAATAAACTCATTCTGATCTAAATTGATTGCTCTGGGATTATCTTGGAGTCATTAAAATAATGCTGTATTGACTTTCACTAATGTCTTTAATTGGCAATTTAAAATTTCAACATTTTGAATTAAATATGCACAGGTATAGCTCATTTTAGCTGTATATAATTTTTATATGAGATTCAAATCTAATTTTGAATATTACATAATTGGTCTCAGAACCAATTATGGTTTTGGTGGAGTAAAGGTGATGGCAGCAAGGAGGAGGGGAGCACCCCATAGGTATTGAGATAGGGAAACAAAGAGAAGAGCAGTAAGTGACCACTCTTCAAGGAGGGACTTACCTACAAATATGTTGTGAATTACAACTCTAAACAATTAGTTGAACTCTGTGTTACACCACAGACAGGTTGATTTTTCCATCCAGTTTGTATCCATACACATAGCAAGGCAAGAATATTCTTTTCATATGTAAGAAAATCTGATGTTTTAAGTGAAGACCTTGTAAAACTTTACATGAAGGGCTAATTTGGCTAAAGTTAATAGTAAAATGGGTGTGTGTGATTTCAGATCCAGGAAATATATTTATGATTCCATCTATGGAACATATTTATGGTTTGAATCTTTTTTTTTTTTAACATAGCAGATAAAAAATATCATAGAAACTTTTGTGATGGCTTTGTCTTAAATTAAATTTTAAATTTGCAGAGAGGGCTAACCCTATTAGACTCAGATTTTCTCCTCCTAATCTACTTCTATAGCACTTTACATATTTAATCTTTGTGTGAACATAAAGTATGCCACAAAAACATCATTTTATTCTATGATTTCCTCACATCCTTGGCAGCACCCACATTTCATGGGTTCTTCTTCTGCTACCTCTGAAACAAGAAACGTCCTAATTTCTTTCTGGACCTCAGTAGCTGTCTGGACATGGTCCTGGACAACTGGCTCTTGGCAGCCCTGCTTGAGCAGGCAAGCTGACACAGGTTATCTCCAGAGGTCCCTTCCAACATCAACCATCCTGTGATTTGTAAACTCACTAGTGTTTGAGGAAAGATTTGAAGGTGGCCAGGTTGCTGGTGGATATAAGTAACACAGTTTTAATTACTGTTGAGTTATTTAGTTTGTTTGCTTGTTATAAGAATGTATCATACATTGAAAAATGAATAACCAAGGAAATTACACCACCAGCTGTTTTATGGAGCTTTTCTTACGGAAGTGTTTTGGCCACAGGACAATGAGCGTCAGTCTTCCACTTTCTTAGAGCAGTAGCAGCATAAATTCCAGCTAGTAAAAATTGCATTTGCTTCCTGAAAAACACTTAACCAGATGTTCAATAGATGTGAAAATGCATGCTTTGGATTTTTAGAGTGTGTCTGATGGGTAAAGGCTAAAGAGCACTGAGGATGCAAGATGTTGTAGTCAAAGATTATTTAGTCCCAGTGACTGCTGTGAAAGGTAGTTGAGGTAGTCTGTTGCTGTTAATACAAATTCATTCAAAATGTTCTGACTCAAAAACTCTGGTGGCAACTCTGAATCATTATCATTTTATGATCAGGGAAATCAACTTTTTTAAAAATTATGTGACTGCTGCCACAAGAAGAATGGAAATTCAAGGACATGCACATTTCATACAAATTATAGTTAATTTACAAAATCAAAGTCATATTAAAAAAAGGCCTTTTCCTCAGCATATTGCCATTCTTAAATGTAAAGAAGATTTGTGAGTAAGATCCATTGAACAAGAAAACACATGTCTATTCCCTCCCCCTTTTGGCCTGACTTAATGGCTTAAATAATCTACTTATGCATATATATAGTGGCAAAAAGTGGTTTGCAAGTAGGCTTTTTTGAGTAGTTAGAGATCCAGTACCATGAATTATTTGAATAAGCTGCAAATTTTAAATTTCATATTTTATTTTGTCGTTTTGTTTTAACACCAACAGGAAATCAAATAGGTTAGTTTAATGTTCTGAACAAATCAGCTGGTAATCTTTAATGTGGGTTGGAGATAACTTGTTAGTGCTACTGCAATTTCAATTAAAGTAGGGGTAAACATGTGTATCTGTTAACCATAAGCATCAATGTGATTTTTTACATGTGTTTTTGTAGTTCAAGAGCTTGACAGATGTTGACACAAAACGTGGGAAGTCAGGAGGTCTTCTTCCCCTCACATTATACAAACAGTTTCAACGACTAATACTTTTTAACTAGCTTTTAAAAGCCATTAATGGCTTTTCATTACCTCCATATAGACTGTACATGAAGAGAAACAGATTAAGGAGGGTTAGCAATGAAATTAGAAAAAATAGAGGCCCACACATTTCACTTCTGCTATGAAATTACTAAATATTGGAAATGTTCAGTATCTGAACATTCACTCAAGGTGGGAAAATCATGGAGTAGAAGAGAGCTCTGGAGACAAGGGAAGCTCAGTTTTCTACTGTCTATGGCCTTATGCAGGCTGTTTACTTCTTTCCAAAAAAGGAGAAAAGAAAAACTTTCCTTTCATACCTTTTCCCAACTTTCTGCCTTTACTCCCCTAAGTTGCTGGCATTGCATAATGGAGTGGGAAGTAAATGGAGTAGTGGAGGCAACTGCTCATCAGATGTGTTTTCCACACAAATTCCAGGGCAAGGAAGTGGGGTTCTTTTGCTTTTTCTGTTGGGTTCAGAAGTCTGAATAAATCTTAGAAGCAAAGTCTTAAAGTGACTATAGGGATGTGAAACATAACTTTGAGACAATTTGTACTGTTGAGACTTTGTGGATGCTAAGAATCTGACCAATGACACAAAAAGATGTTTAGCATTTGAACTTCCAAGATTGAATTAAGTAGAATCTTAAATTTACAGATAGAGCTGCATTAACAAAAAAGTATTGTCATCCTCTGAACTTATTTTTCTGAATTTTCAAGTACCATAACCTTAGTGGGCATATAAATTAAAATACTGAACTTCATTATGATTTTATCGGAAACATCAGTTGAGACAAAAGAAATGTCATTAAAATAATTTTTAAAAATCTGTTTAAAAGATGTTTAAATTACTGGGTTATACTTCAAAATATTACTTAAAATTTTAAACATTCTTAATAAGGAGAACTCAAGCAATGATTTTTTACCTTATTGAGCTATTTAAGGGTTTTTTTTAAAAAAAAATCTAGACATGAGATTCAAATTAATTATTTCAATGGATTGATATTTTCAGTCAGAATGCATTATTTTGGGCAAACAGAAGGGTTCTCATCCAGTTCTCATTCCTTTAAATTTACAGTGTAAGCACCAAGGAAAACTAGTCAGAACAAATTTTTCTTAAGATTGTTGATGCTCTTTATTATTCATATTAACAAAATAACCAAGAATACCAATTCTGGATCAAGAATTCAGTGGATTGTATTCGAAGATTTATGCCATGATCATCAAACACAAACAATCAATGTGGTCTTCAAGAATTCAGTTGCATTAATAAAAGAGGGAATTACCAGAACAGCAGAACAGCTTTTAGGGGGAAGTTTTAGGTTTGTTTTTTTTTTTTTTTGCTTTGTTTATTGCTTGTGTTTTTAAATTATAACAGTTCTGAGAACCTGAATTGGAAAACTGTATTTGACTGTCCATCTTTGACAGTTGTCATATACATCCTTTTGTTGTAGGTAGTTAAGAATATTTGCATAAATTAAAATTATTACCATAACTTGAAATTATGTAGGTGTTATTGACTCAAGGGACATCAAAATTTTACCCAAGTCCATTGGGTAAAATGGACTCAAGTCCATAACATTCTTATTACGTTTTTAATACATTCTTTGTTTTTCTTAGAAGTTAAAAGATTAAGTCAAGGTTAATCTCAACTATGACATTTCAAATAGTGTCTTAAGGAGCCCAGCAGTCTGTTCCATTCTGCCTTCCCTGCTCATTCTCTAATTTCTAAGGGAATGGTTACTTATTTAGACTGAGATTCTCACTGTTGGTTGCTAGCAGTGGAGATTGATCAATACCAATTTTTATAGCTATGTTTTTAAATTAAATACAAGATTCATTTATTACAATCAAAAAGTAATCAACTTTCAAGTAGAAATTGGATTTGGGAAACTAACACCACATGAAAATAGCATTTTATGAATAACCATTAATATAATATTTCATCCAGTCGTCCTAAAAGTCTAAATATATGAATGTGCAATAATGAACTCTATTTCCAAAGGTAAATTTAATTGATAGTCAGATTCTGATGTCTAAATCACATTGTACATTCTTAATTCCTTACATATCTGAAAATATGGAGCTCTACAGTCTCACTCACAGGTAACAGGCAGAACCGTCCACTGTCTGAGCTCAGAAAATTTTGGCATTGTTCAGTCATTGCTCATTGGAATGGAACAGAAAGTATAAGAAACACTCCAACATCAGCTCCAAAGTCTTAATAAAAAAAAAAAAAAGAAAAAAAAAAGGAAAAAAAAAGGAAAAAAAAATTCATCCAGAACTAGATATTTTAGGCATATTCCTCAAAGCTTTGGTTACCTGCAAAAAAAGAAAGATTATTTCTCTGTTCCACTAGAGAGGGACTCTTTCCCCTCCCCGAAACAATTTCAACTGGCGATAATCATTTCTATTTCCAGAAAGCACTGCCTCTTGTTTATAAAATATATCTGTAAGATGGTGGTGCACTGACACCTTAGAATCAGTCTGCAAAATAACAGTTCCCAAAGGTGATTTTTGCAAGAATGGTATCCAATCATAATCAGTCACCATTTATTGTCAATGAGACACTGGATGTCACCATGTATACAGAAGCAATTAATTAAAAAATATCTGGTATCAATGGCATCTCTGAATGATGATCTCAACAGTTCATTAATTTGAACTCTTGTTTCTCCATCTCCTAGCAATCACTTTTCCCTTTTAATTAATTTCTTGAGTTAAAGAAAATGTAAATATAGAAACAATTTTAAATCTATATGTTAAAATATACCATTTTCTGATACTAACATGATTAATAAAACATATTGATTTGATCACTTCTCTGGTTTCCAATTCCACAGAAGAACAGAAGCACTTATCTTCCTGACTGCATATCTATACTATTTTCTTCCATTAAGCTGAATTACTGGAAATAGTTCAAAAATCTGTTATAAATCATCTCTGCGCTGATGGCCAATTTGTGTTTTAAGTTTTCCAGCATTCTGTAGTCCCCAGTGTTACTCAGGAGTGCTAATAAAGTGATGAGGTGATACTGTGGCACTAAGACAGAAAAAATCCTTGGTTTATGAAGGAAAAAACCCAACAAGGATGTTCTGGGTACATGTGTGATTACCACAGGTCACTTTTTAGGTGGTTTTACTTATGTTAGTAATGATGCTGAAGCTGAAAAGGTTTGAGTGCATTTCAAATTCATCTATTTACCCTGAGTTATTTTCTTTCATTTCATTGCTGATCTCACATTGATTTTTTTTCCATAAAAAGATCTTATTGTTTTCATAGACAGGTAGGTATGAGATCCACTACAGGGTTTTGGTGTTGATACCCAGTTTTTATAGGAAATAAGGATAGAACATGCTATATTAAAATGTGGTTTCTCTCCCTTTTCCCTGCATTTTTTTAATCAAGAAAAAAATTTAGTAGTTTATCCATCCTTCCCCTCTGGAATGATTTGCACTTCAGGATGAATTCTACACACAGCTTGTCAAAGAATCATTTTGGTTGGCTGTGGTTCATCCATATAAATCAAATACTTCAAAGATTTTTCTCACTTTGACCTGCATCTCAAAATCCCTGCAGGAAACTGCATCATACAAGAAAAGCAGAGTGATCAGAGTGAATAATCTTGGACCATACAGAAGGGCTCAGAACTAATGTCTCATTGCTATTTGCTTATCTATACCTGCTAGCTCACCTGTGGGCCCAGAAGAGGCAACTTTCTGACAGTTTTAATGTAATATGCAGGCTTTAAAATCCTTCAAACTGAAACTTAAGATGAAATTGATGTTGTGTGTGCTGCCTCCCTCAGAATCTCTGCATTAGAAATAGACCTCCTACAAAGCAGACTCACACCTACAGGGATATGTGTGCACGTTTGTGATGGCTGTGAGGAAGGAGCTGCTTAATGAAAAATGACACAGCTCTGCAGAAATCTGTGATTCTGCTTCATGTAAGAGACAAATCCCATATGGAAAATAGAGTACAGAAAGATCTTTATCAAGCTTTTGTATAGAACCAGCGATGTTTGAAATATGTGTTTATAAAGATCCCATGGAAAATTCTAGCTTGATTAAAAATTTTCAAAAACCAGTTTCACTTAAAATCGTTCTGTAAAATTACTGGAATAAGATCTGTGCAGTAGTACTTAGAATTATAAGGGTAAAAAGTAAAATATTCCCATTAGCTTGTAAAGGAATGCATTACAAACATTTTGTGTAGCGTAAAAAGTTTTAAATTTGGCTTTCATTCCATTCAACATGAAATTAAATATAAGACAACACAGCTTTTCATGGACAGAATTTACTTTTTTTTTCAATATTCAACTTTTATCTGGCTAAAATCTTATTTTTCTGAACATTAAATGAGAAGGATTATATATAAAAGATGAAATTATTAAAATCCCCCAACCATAACTATTTGAAAAATTATACCACTAAAATTATTAGTGTAAATAAAATGTCATCTAAGACATCATTGGATTTGTTCCTTAGCAGTACACATTTCTAACTTGTCTGATACTGGTTCAGTCCTGAAGCAGAATTCATGGAATTAGGCAGAAAATGTTCTTTTATTGCATGTTCTAAATAATAAAACTTCTGGTCTACGCTTCAAGACTAAGTTTGAAGTAAAATTTGTGTTTTAATTATTTTAGCAGCAGTATTTTTTTAACCAGAAAATGAAAGACACAGAGAAAAATAATATGTTACAGTAAGTTTCATTTGAGCATTTTCATAGCAGCTTATTCATTTCCATACAATGAAAAGCAGTTCCAGTGTCCATGGGCTCAATTTGAAGCACTGCTTCTCTAAACTTATTGGGATTTCACGGCCACTTATTGTTGTATGTATCACAGTTTCATTAGCACAGAAATGGTGGTATAGAGTTTTGGATCAATAATCTTCAGTGAAAAAATTGTGATTTTTATTGACAAAGCTTTAATGAAGTAGCTTTGAAAAATATCATGTTCAGTCACCTGTCGACATTTTTCTGAGTCCTTTACTTACTCATAAAAATCAGAATAACTTTCTAGAAGTTTGTGCTGTAAAAGAAAAACTGCCATTCTGAGTTCTGACATCCCAAGTTCATGCTTTGAATTTTTTTTTAAATATTAAGAAAAACCCTGAAACCATCCAAAACATTGCAAAATACTATCTGAACTATTCAATTTTAGCTTTTAGAAAGAGTATTTTAAATGTTTTTTGGTAAAAATTGAGGTTAGACCACCATTTGCATATATATCTATTTAATCACCACAGTGTATAAAAATATACGTAATTGGAAAATGACCAGGGTCCTGCATTTCCTCCTGCTAAGTAGAGTTCTTTCAGAGGCTAGGGCAAGGAGCAGGACTAAATGTTTTGCTTCATTTGTTGGCGTTCTTTTTTTATTTGCTTTTGCTTCTTACCTGCTTTGATAGAAGAAAGAACAATGGAGAGGCAAATACAAGTTGGTGAGTGATTGGAAGGTCATTCCCATTGAATGGTCAAACCCCAGTGAAATCCTACATTCTGAATTTCTTTAATAAACTCTAGACAGACACTACATAGCTAGATCCTCTCCCTGCCCACTGCGATTTATTTTTCCCAGCTGTAAAGTTCTTCTTCCAGAGCTTTATAATCTTTATTGTCCTAAAGGACTACAAGTGTCTTCTTGGTTCAAAGACTTCTATGTTATCTTTAATGTATGATTAATTGAAACCTCTTTAGGGCACCACAAAAAAATAAATGGATAGAAACAACAAAGTCACAATGACATTAGCTTTGAGGCTGCTAACATGAACAAATCAAATAATTAAAATTATTTCATCTGAAATTTTAGCTTTCCCTCCTCTGTGTATGAAAATTAATGTCCTTCAATGTGATGTAAATTTAAATCCGATTTGTATGACTCTGGAGCTGTTCTCAAAATCAATGGGACGAATGTATGTGTTTGGGTAAATGTTGATAATTCTTGGCACTTTACTCAGTGGCATCTTTAGAAGGACAAGTATATTTCTTAAATAAATTGTGTTCTTCTAAATATTGCTTTAAAATTTTTATATTTTAATCTAAATTAATTTGTTTCACACAAGAAGCAGTCAAAATCCTAATTGTCTTCTTTTTTAAGAGTGAAATGTTTGGGGTTTTTTTTTAACTATTTAAAAACAACTATTTACATGAGTATATTTGGATTGTGGCTGAAGTTTACACAATTCTGCCAGAGATGAATTTGTCAATTCTGAATTTTATAGTTCTATACATCAGAAAAGCTGTATATTAGGTTCTGTCAAGAACTGATCATAGTTGTCATAGCACAACTAGGTGAAAATCAACTGATTGCAATGAAATATATTTATTACCTTAAAACAACTAAAAGACAATAAGACAAAAAAAATCATTTCTATGACAGCAAAAAACAGAGTAATGTGTAACATTTCCTCTCTTACTTTTCCATTCTTTTTCCCACTCCCTTTCCTATTTCCTTCAGACAAAGCAAGACATTTATTCAAGGTAGTGAGTTTTCTGGCAAGGGAACAGATTTTTGCTCTGTGTTTGCATAGTGCTTTCTATAATGCTTAGGGCATGATGAGGACTACCAAATATCAGTAAGATACAACCAGAAAAGTAATTCCATCTGAGCAGAAGTTATGAAGCTTGATTCATTTAGTATTCATGTCCTGTAGTTAGACTTGTCATTATGCATACGAGGGTGAACTTATATTAAAATTTTCCTGTGGTTTGGGTATTTATAATAGCTTTCTCCTATGTTGATCTCCAAGGTTTAAAAAGACTTGAGTCTGCTTAATATAAGAGACAATTCCTGTGTGGAAAATAGGGTACAGAAAGAGTTTGTCAAGAGTTTGTTTATATAGAACCAGTGATGCTTGAAATATGTGTTTTAAAAAGGTCCCTCAGAAACAGCTGATTTGACTCATCTTTCTTCCTTTCATTGAAGGCTTTATTAAAAGTCTCTCTATACAGTTTTCTGCTGTTATGATGCTTACCAAATCATATTACCTACATTTCTGTTAGACATGATCAAAATTGACCAACAAGTTCTAAGGATTTCAGGGAGAACTATTATCTTAGGAAACCAGGCTATAGACCTATTCTAATAATGATATAATAATTATCTTGCTTCCTGTGTTTTCAAATCAGAGGGATAGAGTTTGTTTTTCTCCTTATCACTGGAAAAATAAAATATTTTTAAGTAACAAATAACAATATTTATCTGAATCCCGCTTCAGTGGAATGTAGCCAAGCCTGGGACTTATTTAAGAGTAAAAAAGAAGTAAGCAAAACTTGAAGCAAACCAAGCCTGTCTTTTTGCCAACGGGATTTCCTATGATGAACTTGTGTGGACCCTATCCTGCCAAAAATGTAGATGCTGGAAGTCATGGACCTAGAAGGAATGTAGCGTGACAGACATATTGGTTTCTCCCCTTGGCTGGCCTTTGTTCAGCCCTGCCAATTCCATTTGAGCTCGGTATTAGTTGCTCCCTTAAGGGACTCTACAGACCTCCCTCTACACTCACTATCTATTAACATAAATGTTCAGCTTGCCCATCATAGTGATGCAGCACTGATCATTGAAATTTTTCATGCCTCATATTTTCTCCCTGTTTCACAGTTTATGAACTCAGGTTTAAGGAGACTAAAACCTAACAGTTATTTCAGAGGAAATTTGGTGTATAGTTACTTTTGAGATGCTGGGTTTACATGTCTAATTTAAGCCACAGTAAGTTATCCTCTCTATCATTAGGCAGGGTTTAAGTAAGTAAAAGGCAATATTGTGTTTTCAATTTATTCTGTCAGTTCACTCTATTTAGAAAATAGACTGCCAAACAAATCAAGCACTTGCTTTTGCCTCCTTTATTTCTCTTCTCTGCACCCTCCCTGTTATTATTCCCTTTAGTCTGCACAGTCATTCAGGCTGTGCTTCTTCCCTTCTTTTGTACAATATGTCATCCACAGTCTGTAATTGTTTATCCTGCCATTACATACACCACAAGCTTTTATACATAGTGAAATGGCTGTACTGGGTATAAAAGGAACTGTAAAAAGAAGTGTAAAACTTGTGATGTATAACGGCAGAGTGAGTGAAAGGCATATGGATTTTATGTCTCTAAGTGCTTATGAAAGGATGGAAGGACAGTGTCTGACTCCTTTCTAGATCTTAACTGGAAGAATGGTTAAGAATCTATCATCCGAAGCATGCTATTTGAACAACCCAGAGCAAATTTCCACACTCAGTAAAGTAACTGATACATTTTTGAAATGGCATGAATGAGGATGAAGGCAAAACTTGGCCTGTAACATCCAAGGATTCAATATTTCCATGACGATCCTTCACTTGTAGGACACAAAACCTTGTGACACAAAACCTTGTGTCAGATTTTATTAATGACCAAAGTTTATTAATTATTTAGCAACCCAAGATTTCAGTGAAAGTCAATCTCAACTAGTTTCAAGTCAAAATTGTGCACCATCTTTCAGAAAGACAGAAGAAATCTTGAAGCCAGATGGGAGTGGGGCACCCAGGTGCCACAGGATGGGAGGTTCCTCAGGGCTGGAGCTAAGGTGGTTGTCCCAGACCATGCTCCTGTGTAGGCTGAAGACTTTCCTTGAGTGACCTGACCCTTTCCTGCAGTGGAGCTGCTGTCTGTTCCCCTCTGTTTCCCCCTTCCTTGTGGAGCTGGGACAGAGCAACTCCGTGCTGTGCTAGAGCTCTCTGGGGGCAGCTCTGTGAGCATTTTGTCTGGTACTGGTGGCCACTGCTGCTCCTGGGCCCTCACACATCTCTTGTTCAACAGAGGTGTGCCTCCTTGTGCCCTCTGTGCCTCCTTGTCACAGGGATAATTCAGTCACACAGCAGGGGCACCACATCCTCCACACCAAAATGTGTCAGAACGTGTACTCTGGCTCAGCAAGAGGCCACCTGAGTCTTACCCAGGCATGATTTTTAGAGAAATTGCAATTTATGCTTTCTCCTGAATTAAAGAAAGATTCCTTTTCCAAACTCATAGATATCTCAGGTAATCCACAAGAGCCTTTTATCAGTCTCACTAAATCCATTGTTACACTGTCTATCAAGACCGGTAAGAAAAATCAAGTGTTTATCCACACAGAGTTGTGAAGTTTCCAGTTTTATTGTTATTTTTTGCATAAAGGGTCTGTGTTCCTTTTTTGACTGACATATTTTCCAATGTTTTTGAATGTATGCTACTGGTATTTTGGAGGTTTCTCTAAAAAGCTCTGCAAGCAAAAAAAATACTTTCATGTCTCACTCCTTCACTCCTCCTCCCTCCTCCCCTGCCCCAGTAACTTTAACTTAATATTCTCACGTATCCCTTCCCTTGAGTCTGGTTGCTGATATTAAAAAGGTAAAATTACATCACTGTGGGACTTCTAAGCATATTGAAAGAGTTGGCAATGCACAACACAGGGAGGATAACATTTTAGAGCATGCATTAAGGATGACATCTCCAAGAAATTATTTAGTCAATGGAAAAGCTCTCATAGAGAAGTATGATAGGTTTTTTCCTATTTATGCAATGTGCATTGAGGAGTATAGATTTCTACTAATTATTCAGTCTTAGGCATTCATAAATCAGCTGTTGAATAATCATTGAGACTTTCTATTGATACAAGTACTAGTAAATCTGCCAACAATCACCTAATCTCTTGCATTGGTTTTAATTTGAGCTTTAATCATAAGAATGCATATCAAATTGCAAAGAAACGTGTTCTATACCTGTTCAAGCTACTCATTTATATTTCTTCCCCTTAAGAGGACAGAGGGAAACAATCATATTTAGAAACAAGCATTTGTCCTACTTCTATCACTGGGATTTTTCTGGATGATGCCTGATCCATCCTAGTTGAACTAATTGATGTGGGTCTAACTCAGATGGCATTTGTTCTTCATCCATTAGTGTCCTTTTTCCACCTAATGTCTAATGTCCTGTCTCTCTACTGTTGGATTCTTTCAATATAGAGCATTTTGCCCTTTACTAGAGGTGCATTGACAAATCATTCCATGTTTCTTACAGTAATTTAAAAACCTCAGTGAAACAATTTCTAAGATCCTAAGATTTACTTCATTTTATAATTTGCCACCGAGTAAATTGATCTAGAACAAATTGTCGTACAAGCCTTAGAACACATATTTTATATTGTATCTGACACTACATTTTCATGAGTTATTCTTTGGTTTAATTTGATTTATATCACTTTTAAAAATAAATAAAACATTACATACGAGAGAGCTTGTCTTTTCCTATGGATATTTCAGAGGCTTCTGGGTGCTACTCATTTGTGTCACTAGTTTTTTGACTTGGATTTTTGAGGACTAATAGTGCTAATATCATATTCCATATCTTAACATAGTTACAAATTCAGACCAGAATTTAAAATAGAGGGATATATGCAGAATCTGTTCAAAGAAAGGGAACAGTATCTGCGGTGTAGGTATGGAATAGGTTATCATCATCAATACTGAGAAAGCTTTACTGTTAGGAAAGTAAATTTGGTGATGGATTCAGAAATTTTCAATATTTTATGATAATTTGAAATCCATTCATTAAAATTACACAAAAGCAAGACTTTAAAATAAATTTACACTTTTTAAAAGTATGGTTTATGTGAATATATAAAAATTTAGTATCAACTATGCTTCGATAATTTTTGCTTTCTGAAGTCAAGTTCAACTTCTCCCTTAGATAAGACCTTAAATAATTATATTTGCAAACATGTCATTGATGATAGCAAGTAAAGAAAAGTCTTTTGCAAGCCATCTTTCTATATATTTATGGTCAAACATTTTGTTCTGTGGAGATTAATCACATATAAAATAAAAATCATTGCTGAATCTAAATACAATACTAAAATCATTACTGCAATTCTGATTTCTTAGTCCTATGCAAATTCTTCAGACTGACTTAGAATTATAGATCCAATGTCTTTCTATCATTCATTCAGCTGGTTTCTTTAAGGAGAGCAAAGGTCCATTTTAGAATCTAAGGCATTCAGCTCCTAATTTGGTTTCTTAATCATATACAGATCCAGAGCTGGGCTGATGAAAAAAAAATAGGTTGTGCACCTGATTTTCTATCTGAGATAGGTTTGAAAGAGTAAATAGGAAGCAAGCAATTGAAAACCCATGGCACATCCTTTCAGAATTGCTACTATATAGGATTTAGGGGTTTGTTATTTTGGTTGATTGGGGTTTTTTTTAAGGAGAACTGCAGGATAGTTTTTCAGAGTTATTGTTTAAATAGGAACATATATCTTCACTCTTTGTTTTGTTAAGAACCTCAGTAGAAGAAAAAAACTCTTGTTTTCTCTGTGAGTTTCCTGTCAAGATTATACTACAAAGACAACATGCATTAGTATTTCAACTTTCCATAGGTGAGGGAAGACATTCCCTGGGGACTGGAAACCCCCTCTAGTTTCTGTTGTGACCAAGCTGTCAGAAGAACACTGCAAACAAAATTTGTGCCTCAGACTATTTTCTTGCTAAGTGTAATTTTTTACACAAGGCAGCATTTTAATATATTGAAAGAACCTACAACAAAGAGTTGGATCTTAGAAATCTCATAAAAGAAAGCAGTTTTACACATTGTAATCATTGCCCTGTACAAGGAGGTGCAAAAATCTGTGATTTTGAAATTATATTCCTCTCAGTTTATTTGAAGGTAGTGTAAATTTGACAGTAATCATCATTGACATGTAAAGCAAAGGAGAAATTAATCTCTATTTTTCTTACATAGCTCTTTGAGCAGTGAGTTACCTTTCTGGATTGTTTATAATTTGTATTTCTATGAACTTGGATTAAATTAGAAGGTCAATATAAAGTCACACTTAAATTGTCTGCAAATTAAAATTCTTTAGGTTAATGAACAGATTTATGAACTCTCTGATAAAAATGTTTTTTCCCACACAATACAGTTTCTGATTATGGCACTTGATTTGCTCAAGAAAATGAGATATTATGAAAAAATACACATCTTAGCATTCTTCCATTTTCTTCTGTTCACTCTGGTGGTATGTAACATCAACAACAAGTCACTTCACAAGTTGAATTCGATTCACTTCACAAGTTAGAGTTGTGTAAACTCACATTTACTTCTCTTGCACTGCTTTTAGAATTTTCCTTCCTGCTTTCCCTAAAGCATCATCTTAGAGTTTACCACTATGTCAGCTTTAACTTCACTCAGGTGATAAGGCAAAATTACATTCTGTGCAGTCAAGCACAGAAAAGAGAGACAACCTTTCCTTGGACATTCCTTGTTCTCACTCTTAGCAAACGACATGAATTATATAAATGATAAGTATTTTCTTTAAATCACTGTGTATTCCAATCATAAATTAATGTTTTGTCATTTTTCTAATAATTAGAAAATTGTATGCTTGCTTTTTTTCATTGCAATGAGAACAGGCAACAATAGGATCTGTCAGATGTATAACTAATTTTCTAAGATCTTAAAAATAAAACTTAAAAAAGGACATAATAGAATATTTTTAGAGGAAGAAACAGAAAATGGCAATATGACTGCATAGGTTCCCCACAAGTTAAAACTTCTCAGTAGGTCTCTTCAGGCTCTTTTAGATACTTTGTCTAAAAAGTTACCCACAAGTTGTGAATGTGACATACCCAAGTGCTTGGAGTTTTGAAAGGTTGAAGCCCTTAAGTGATTGCTATTTTTATATCATGCTTATTTTCACTGTATAAAGAAAGTAATAAAGACTGTTACTAGGAAGAAAGAATAAAGCACTGGGGAAATAGTTGTTAAAGTCAATATTTTATTCCAAATGTAAATAAACATTTAATTGTAATAATGTTTAACTTCGGGAAGTACTGTCATGCCAAATTATTTACTAGTATTCAAGATATATTTTTGATAGATAATAAATGCTTTTATAATTTCTTTTGGTAATCATTGAATTTGAAATCAAAGATGTGTTATCACTGACAGACAAAATGTACCAATCTTGGTTTACTTTAACAAACACCAGTATCTCAAAGAGATCAGTCTCAAGTGCAATTAAGTCATGGTCCACGGTTCTTAGGTGATACAGTAAAAGGACTGTTTGCAGCAAGTGACCTTCTTCTCGTGCTGCTGCTTCTTGTCTTGCAAAAAGAAAGCTGAGCTTTGAATACAAATAATTCAAAGGTGTGAAAACCTGCTTAACTGCTCAGTAATTTCAGGCACTTCTCATTCTACCAACAAGTGCACAAAATGTTGAGAGGTCCTGGAGATGCTGAGAAAAAGAGAAAGCTTTGCATCCTGTTTACATGGGAATGCAATCTTTTTATTCTCCATCTTTTATCTAAACAAGTCCTTTTAAATATTTTACAAAACTCATCCCCAAAATTTTTAATCTTCTAATAAGTATACTAAAGAATTGTTTACCTGATATTATTTTGCATCATGCTTTAAGGTGCATGCTATTGATGACTTTGTTGGCTAACTTTTCATTTAAGCAGTGTAGAATATCAGAGCTGAATAGAAATTAATCAGAATAGAGTTCTAGAAGACCTGATTAGCACCTGTGGGACTCCAGTGAGGTTTATGCTCTCCAAATTTACTTTAGCAGAGGTACAAACAAAAAAAGAACAAAACACTGTTTGAGTTTTCCCTCACCAGGACAGTGGAAACAAGACAAAATTTAAGGAAACATGCCAAGTCAACTTCAAAGAGTATCTGTGTGTACACAATGTGTACTCTGCATATATTAATGGATGCAGTGTGAACAGTTTTCTTTGTTGATTTTGTGTGTCTATGCATTTTTTTAACAACTTTTATTCTTTGTTTTTCCTCTCTGTGCAGAGCCAAACCTTAATCAGGATTTAGAAGCACTTGTTTAGTTTACTAAAAGCTGCAGTTAAGCTCATTTGAGCAGTGATATAATTAAAAGACAGCAGGTTTGGTCAGTTGTGTGCTGCCATTTTTCAGTACCTTTTCAAAGGGACAAAAAGGGTGGAGGACAAGTTCTTTCTTGATGCATGAAGCCGAGAAAAAATCCTAGAATGTATCCCATAGAATTAAAAGAAAGGTATGCACACCCATATGGATAAGCACATGTAGAGAAGGGGGATGATAGACTGGGAACTGGCTTTCACTGCCATAGATGCCTGTACTTGAACAGTGCTGTTATGGATTGATTAGGCCAAATCTAAAAAAATCTAGGCCACATTTGAAATCAGCATTCCAGAAAATTTATCTATTTGAGAAATTGCTCAATGTTTTCTAGTGACTGATTAACAATTCCCTGGCCCACAAAGAACTTCTAGAAAATTTCCCTTTGGATTACATTAAAAAAAAATTAAATAGCTTGTAAGTGGTAACTCAGTCACACATCATTTGTGATCCACCCTGGCTCCAGGTTTGGGTGTCTCAATTTAGCATAGCTAACAAGTACTAATACCACAGCAGTATTTCTGGGGCTTTACAGGAGTGGCAATTAATGACAATACATGGACAGACAGGAAATTTTGATCATATTAGGACATGTATAATCTTTTTGTGCAGAAAAGTTTATCCTTAAAAATATATATTTGTTTTGACTGCTGTTGTATTGATTTTTAACATACAACAAATAGGTGAAGTTGTCTGGTAAAGCCCGAAGTAAAGTTTGACATTTTTGCTTTAGTGACAAAGCTCATTATGAATATAATTTCAGGAAACCTGTATATTTATCTACAAGGTTTCCAGCATCTGTGTCACTCTTCACAATGCTTCTAGTATCACATTTGCAAAATATCTGGATTAAAATTGTTGGTTTTATTTTATTCTGATTTATGCTTTCATTGATCTACTGCTTCATCACAAAAGGCATTCTCCATGCTGATGGCATTTGCTGAGTTCAATCACATTTTCTCAACTATCATGAGATATCAAATAATGCCTTCCAAATCTTTAATCTGAGATTTAAAGAACAAACTGGTTTACTACAGCAGAGTTCTACTATTTATCCAACAAATTAATTACAAAATCATTATATATTTATTTTTCATCCTTTGCCTTCACAAAGAATTTTACTTTTCCTGTCATTTATTCCATAGGAAACTTTACAAAAATGACGGTGTCCATTATTTTTATTTAAAATATTAGGATGAGTGATCATACCTTCAAGTGTTTGTAAGACTTCTACTATTACTGTCCTTAAAAAACAGCCACTCCCCAAAATGTCGGGGAGGAGAGAAAGAGAATCCAGTGGAAAACAACTGGATTAACATTCTGATTTATGTTCTGAAACACTTATATTCTTTTCTGTTAAAAAAAAAACAACAAACAAAAAATATACATCCAGATCTGCTAAATTATCAGACTTGTTTCTTTATTTTTATTTGGCCAGGAATTAATTTTTTGAATGTCTTAGATTTTGAAATTTCTTCTTATTTATTAAAATTTACTTTTTGTACCAGATTGCACTGCAGATGCTAAACAACTTTAAATCTAGGTAGTCCCTAGATATTTGTTTTACTTTAGGCAGTTTTTAATCTGTGGTTGTTTTTGGTTTTTTTCTCTAAAGCTTTTTTTGAGATACAACTGAAATAATTTTCTCTGTGTGAAAAAGGACAAAAAAAGTGACAGCTCTTCAGAAGTTGTAAGCTCTCTTGCCCTGCATTCAATACTCCAGCCTTTTCTGCTCAGTCAGTGACTAGCTACTTAGAAACAGACATGGGAAAGTAGTCAATTTTTAGCTTCCAGTGAAAGCATTTTTAGCTTCTTTGTGTTTCTTCACATTCTAGAAGTGACATGCAAGTTTGGTGCTCATTAAAGTTCTGTTACAAGCTCCTATTTATGTGGAAGATTCGGTTTGAATCAGCCCAACAGCGCAAGAGAAAAGAACTGACACTTTTAAATATCTGTGCACTGACAAAACTGTGTAGTGAGGAAACTGAATGAAAAAGCAACAATCTGCATTGGACTAGTAAATGAAAAAGTTCAGCCAGCTTTAGCATTCATATTCTTCAAAATTATTCTTAGAAAATTAAATAAAAATAATAATAAACTTTCAAGACACAAATAAAACTTATTTTCTTCTTTTTTTTCCCTCCCTGAAAGATTACATGAGGATTTATAGCTTGGGCCAATGTGAGAAAAGTTATATTGGTTATTGGCCAAACATCTTGAACCAGTACTATTCTTATACTCAGATTAGAGGACAGCAGGGACATATTGGCTCTTAGTCTCAAAGGCAGCTCAGCTCATGACACTGCCTGCTGGCATGCCAGTGCCTGTCACCCTCAGTTTTGATTAGACCCTATCACCACAAGCATATGTCTCTGCTGGCAAGCAGTGCATCCCATCCACAAGGCACTGGCTGCTGGTGCCCTTCAGCCCTCTCCCAAAGCAACCTGGCAGGAAGTGTGCTTCTTGTCTGAGCTACCCTGCCAGTGTGAGGGCTGTACTTTTGGGTAAGGAGATCAGGATTTCTCCAAGTTTTCATACCTGGTAAAGGGTTCGGATCAAGGCCAGGCGGTTTTTTCCTTTGAATAGCCCTTCGTTTAACATCAATCTCAATTAAAATATGAGTTTGGCAATACTAACATAGCAGAACTGTCTTTTGAATGTCCAAAATGTACTTCAGGAATGCCCTTTTCACTTTAGTTTAAGACCATCATGCATATTTTTTTGTCCTGTTAGTCTGTGCAATACAGAATCTACAACTTGGAATATCATTCAGGTTGTCAATCCCAATAAACATAGAACAGAGTAGCCTTTTATACTTTTGCCTCATTTAAAGTCATAGTCCTTGCAGATATTCAGTAATAATTATGTCCTAGTAATAAGAAAGCAAATATTCTGATATTCTGTCTTTCTGTGGTAATTAAACAATGCAAGTAAATCTGAAAATAAGAACACTTTTGAAAGGCTCTAAAGGCCTGTACTTCAAATATTCCTTGAAGAAGGCAAGACACACAAGCAGGACATGCAGAAGTCCCTTTTGATTCTTTTTGGCAACTACAGGTGTTTCACGCTACAGATGTAAATAAGAAACTGTTTTTCAACATAAAAAGAGTTCTTGAGACTGAAAAAGCAAATCAGGTTTAAAAGCAAAATTTTTGCAAGCATCATTTATGTATTTTAACTACCGTCCTCTCATCAGGAGAAACATACATTCAAAAGAGGAGGTATTTCATCTCCATGATCAAAAATTCTTCCTGTAAGTAAAGGTCAAAATGAGTAATTTTAATAGTTTTTAAGTCTTCTTCTCTCATGTTTGGAAAACCAATCAATTTATCACTCCCCTCAAAAGAGTAACACCCTTTTCACAAGTTGTTTCAAGTAACTAACATTTTGTATGGAAAATCACAGAATTCTGTCTTTGACATGAATGTTAATTGACAAGCCAGCTGTCTGATTACTCATTTTCCTTTCCCTCACAACTTTAGATTTCTGTTTTAAACATATGGCTGAATTCTTGAAGTCCTGTCCCTTTTTTTTAAGAGTAAGGAACTTGGATGTTATCAATGCAGCATGTTTTCTTGATGTTTCATTAATGTGCAAGAATATTTCTTCTAGTTTCATGTGCCCCTTTTGATGTAGGTGTTTTTTAAAGCCCCATATGAAGAGATACCATTTTTAATGCCAATTTAAAGAAAACAAACAAAGAAAAGAACCCCAAAACAAAAAAAAAAGCCCCAAATCTAACTCTCCTGATTGCTATGAAGAGTGTGTCTATCTTACTCAGCAACTAAAAATCCATTTTAAATGTTTACTTTTGTTTTTACATGGACTTTAAAAATCAGGATTTTGGAGCTGAAGTAATGATGTTCAAATGCACATGATTAATGAATAAATAATGTAAGAATCTAGTGGTGTTACAGTAAATAGCAAATAATATGGAAAGCCAATTTTACTTAAGATCACAAACTTGAAAGTGGCTTCAGAGGAAGAGCTCATGTCCAAACTAGAATGATCTATACTTGTGTCACTGCTGATTGATGTTTGTCTAGTTTGTTCTTGAAACACCCAATGACTGTTTATGAGAATGTACCTGAGGCAGTGTCAAAAACCTAATTAAAGTCAAGATATATGGCATCTTTCATGTTTAAAAAACCACCTTCATATTATGATATTGTAAACCAAAGGTAGATTATTGTGACCTGAATTATTTCATATACCCATACTGACTTTAGCTAATATCTTTTTTATTTAAAAGCTATTTATGGAAAAAGATCTTGCTACTATGTTTCTAGGCATAGCATTTTTTTCCCTGGACTATAATTCCACAGAATCTTTCTTCCTCTCTTTGCAACTCTTTAACTAATTTTTAAATTCTCTAATATTTTGGAAATTACTCATCCTTCATAGAGTGTCATAAATAAACAAAACCAGTAAGTTGTTTTTTATTCTGTGCTAACAAGTTAATGGTAGGGGTTTTTTTGTGTGTAATTAGTAACCTCAATTAATTTTTACTTCCTGTATCCCTGCTTAGGTTTAAACTCAATGAAGAGCTCAAAATTCATGGGTGCTGGATGATTCTAATAGCTACTTTTAAATGGTCTTATCTACTTTCTTCATTGTGGTGTAGCAGACAGTATGAAAATTCCACTGTGAAAACTGTCATAATTTTTTCCTCTTTTCATTAAAATTGGAAATTTTTCAATGTGTCATACACTACACAACATATTTTGAAATGCATCTTGAAATGTGCTGTCCTTTCATATTCAGTGTTGAACTTTTAGTCTTTCTTGAAATATATTTTATGAATTAAAATCCAAGATAAAGAAAGGAGGTAAAGGACATAAAAAAGAAAGAAAACATTCTCTTTTAAATCAAAGAGTCATAGAATATTTAGAGTTGGAAGGGAACCACAAGAATCACTGAAGTTCAACTCCTGGACCTACACCAGACAACCCCAAGAGTCACACCCTACACCTGGGAGCATTGTCTGAAGGCTTCCAGAACACCTTCAGGCTTGGCGTTGTGACCACTTCCCTGGGGAACCTGTTCCAGTGCCCAAACTTCACTCTCTGGGTGAAGAAACCTCTTCCAAATGTCCAACTTAAACAACCCTAGACACAACTGTAGGCCATTCCTTTGGGTTCTGTCAGTGCTCACCAGAATGAAGAGATTGGTTTCTGCTCCTCCTATTCCTCTCATGAGGAAGATGTAGACTGAAACTCCCCTCAGTCTCCTCTCCTCCAGACTGAACCTCAGCCATTCCTCCTATGGCTTTCCCTCTAGCCCTTTCACCATCTCTGTAGCCCTCCTTTGTACGTTCTCCCGTAGCTTTATATCTTTCTCATATTGCAGCATCCAAAACTGCACACAGCACTTCAAACGCGGCTGCACCAGAAAGAGTAGAATGGGACAATTCCTCCCTCACCTGGCCAGCCACGCTGTGCCTGATGCATCCCAGGGCACTCTTGTCCTTCCTGACTGCCAGGACACTGCTGACTCACATCCAACTTTTTGATGACCAGGAACAACAGGTCCCTTTCTGCGGTGCTGCTCATCAGGTCCTCACACCCAACTCTGTATGTACATCCAGGTTTGCCCCATCCGAGGTGCAGAATCTGGCACTTTTCAATTTCCCAGACCTCTAATTTGTTCAGGTCTCTCTGTAGAGCCTCTCTGCCTTCCAGGGAGTCTAGAGCTCCTTCCAACTTATTGTCATTGGCAAACTTGGTATATCTTCCTGCGTTCAAGTCATTTACATAGCATTGGAGAGCACTGGCCCTAAAGTGAAGACTTCTAGAACCCATCTCATGATGTGTTTATCCCTTTGTATGCTGAAATTTTATTCAGAAGGGAAGCCAAAAAAATTACATTAACTGGCTTCCCTTGATCAACTAGATGGACAACATTTTCATAAGAAATGAAGTTTATTGAGCAGGACTGATCCTCCATGAACCCATTCTAGCTGTGACCAATGACTACACTGTTTCTCAATATCACCCAGAATAATATTCTCTGTGATTTTATCAGTCACTGAAGTGAAAATGACAGGCCTGGAGTTACCAGGATCAAACTTCTTGCCCCTCCTTAAAACTGGAACATATGCCAGTTTCCAGTCACTGGAATATCTTCAAATTCCCCAGACCACTGAAAAATCATTGAGAGAGCTCTTCCAGCGACTTCAACCAGGTTTTTGAGTACCCTGGGATGACTCCCATCAAGTCTCATAAGCTTACACTGCAGCAGAAAATCACACAGAAGTTCAGGGTTGACTGGGAATTTATAATTCTTGCTGTCATTGTCTTCCAGCTTAGGGCTTCAGGGATCCTATAGGCCATCATTAGTATTCAAGACTGAGGTGAAGGAAGCATTAAACATCTCTACTTTGTCTGTCCCTGTTTGTGAGGTAGCCATCCTCATCAAATAATAGAATTGCCAATGTTGTTGGCAATGCCAATGTTATTTCTGGTCTGCCTTTCACTACTATGATATTTTTAAAAGCCCTTTCTGTTGTCTTCCGCAGTACTCAGCCAGCTTCAAATCTACCTGAGCTTTGACCACATAAAATTTATCCCTACAATGGTGAGCAGCATCTCCAGAGCTCTCCCAAATTGCCCAACCTTGCTTCCACTGGCAATCCACTTTCTTTTTATTTTTTTATTCCTTTACCTATAGAGGAAGACCAGTGTTCCAGAAGAAAGCAAATAAGTAGTTTTGGGTTGACTCAGTTGCAATTATTTTGGCAGACGCACAGGCACAAGAAGATATAACTTCAAGCTAGTTTTTCTTTTGACCCTAACCTTTATAAATATTGAGTGTTCTGTATGCAATCATAGGACCATGTTGTTCTCATCATTCCTGTTTGAAGTGTTGTTTAATATGTCCAAGTGTATGTAAAATCAAGAAGGTAAGGGAGAATGATTGATTTTTTTTTAATTTCCATCTGGTTTAAAAAAGGTAAATTATGAGAAGATACCTCTGCTTTGTTAATGGAATTTCAAATTGAGGATTTGTGCTATTCCATCCTTTCTTCCATAGATAACAACACAAAAATAAAAGATACCTATGCAGTACTACCTGAAGAAAGTGATGGTCTACAATCTTTGAACAAAATATAAAGCAATTTTATTCAACTACTGAAGGTAAATGGAATTGTGTAAGTGTGTTCAGTATAATCACCTTAATTGTAAACAAGGACAGAAGGGACAGGGGTCAATGAGCATTGCAGGAGAAACTACTAACCTGTGGCTACAGTTAGCAACCTGACTGAGAAGTGCAGATCCTCAGTAAGGTACAGAAGAAATAAATACAGACTTATCATCATTCGAAGTATGAAATCAAAAGGACTCTGGATACTTTGATACATGCTAATTAGAGAAAAAAGAGTATAATCTTGTCATCAAGTGCTATAATTCTCTCAGATCTTAGAAGTGAAGCATAATTGGGCCATCACAGCACTGGGTGATCTGCATGAAGGGGAAAATTAAGGTCAGGAGGAGTGGTTTTGTCAGTGACAGTCTTTCTTTTGATATAAGGTTAATACTTCACCACTTTTTCATTTGGGAAGGTGAAAATATCTTCATTTTAAAAGCCTACCAAGTCATAAAGAACAGCCAGTTGCCTCCTTCCTAGACAAATAAATTTGGTTTCCAAAAGTGTATATAAAAAGACTTATATACTTGTAAAGCAAAAAACATAACACTCCTTTGGGAGTTTGGGGTTTATAGGTTTGCTCTGCACTACCATGAGGTGTGTGATAGAGCTCTTGGAGTTATCCTCACAGTGGAAGACATTTCATCCCCTTAGCCCAGCAGTAACATCTCTCTTTAAGTTCATGAAGCTCCAACAACGGCATACAGAGAAAAGAATCAGGGGATGGTCAAAATGTCACAGTACTCTGCTTTTAGACTCTCGTGCTGATGTGAGGGAATGGTTATACTGCATATATATATAGAATGCATAGACACACATGTATAAGAATATGAATGCATGTGATATATGTATATAACACAACAGCCTGTTCTATGTATAGACATTTATTTGATTAGGTATGGATGAAGGAAAAAAAAAGAGGAATCAAAACTTACACTGCTGTATTAAAATAAGCAAATCTTTTGCTCTGATTCACTTCAGAGTTTTCCCTGCCCAGCTGCCCAGGGTCTTCAGCTTCATTTGCTCCACATTTCAAAGAATGTCTTGTCGATAGTTTTTGAATTCTAGCTCTTTCTTGATGGTCCCCAATTTTGTGGGTGTGGGTTTTGGTTTGTTTTTTGTTGTTGTTGTTGTTGTTGTTTGTTTGGGTTTCTTTTGGTTGTTGTTTTTGGTTTTTGTTTTGTTTTTAATTCAGTCTTTCTCCATCAAATCCCCTCTATGAAAATGCTTTTTTGGCATTGTCAAAACAGGCTTGCCATCACTCCTCCTTGACTGGCTGAATAGCACCTCCCGGATTAAGTGAAGGATAGGAACTGACAGTCTCTAGTGAATCACTGCCTATATCTCAAAGAGAAACTGTAGATGTATCACAACAAAAACATTCTTGATAAATGAGTAAGACTGATGAATAAAGACCACTACCATGAGACAAGACACAAATGCATAAATTTGATACAGTTTTAAATGCTTTTGAGCACTCAGGTAACATTGTGAGAAATACACAAGAGACAGACAGATAAATATAGAAGACAGATATACAGAATATACAGATAGGTGATTAGATAGATAGATAAGATAGACTAGATAGATAAGATGGATAGATTAGCTAGCTAGCTAGCTAGATAGATAGATAAAAAAAGCTTTTGAAATCTTTCTGAGTAATAAGAAATTACAGCTTTTCAGTATTATATTTGCACTAAGTTCAGTAAACATAAGCAACATAGGTAAGTAATGTGCTATTTTCATAGTAAACTCATAGGCTTATGTTTATAGGGGTAAAATTATCCTAGCTGAGTTCCTTGTGATGCAGCACAAGACTAAATTATCAATTAATATTTTTACATGAAAATGGTTAATTTTGTATATATTCCAGAATATTTGATAGAATAATCATTACCTAGGTAAAGTCCCTTCTAAAGAGGAAATTATATGATATACTCTTAGACTTTTATATTTTGGCTAAAGATACAGATTTTTACTCTTTTTTTTTTCTTCTTTCATGACCAATGACACATTTCACTGGAGAGGAAAAGGGTGCTTTAAGTTTCCATAAGCTATTAGATTCTAGTGCAAAATGTACCTGATGAATGCTGCTTTGGTAATTTTTTTCTTAACATTATTCAGTAGCCTTATCTACAGTATGGATTTTTTGCTGACTGTCACTTCATCTTCAAACCATGAAAGGTTTTACATCATATTCTTAAAGTACACAGTATTGTGAAAAATACTTCTCTGTGATACATGTGGAGTAGATTTGGAAGAATTTGAACATACTTGGTAGTTCCTGAGCTGTATTTTAATTTAAAAAAAAACAAAACAGGTCCCTGATTGACTTTAGTTTTATCAGAACAATTTATTCAACTTTACAAGTATCATGTTTCTCTCCATTCCTGATGGGAGTACGACAACTGGTACAGCAAATCTTATGACTAAAGTTCAGTTTACAATTTTTATGATAACCATTATAGAACAAGATTAAATTTCTCTTTTCTGTTCTAACTTTTCAGCGCTAAAAAGAGTAAAAAGCAGTAAAAGCTTATTTTTATCATTAAAATGAGTAGATATAATCCCAGAAGTAATGCACTGAATAAGAAGGTATAATTTTTAAACAGTGAGTTTTATGATTATCACATTTCTCATTATTACTATCTTTAAGGCTAAGAGCAGATTAAAAGACTGAACACAGGAGAAAGCACAGAACACTGTAACATTTTTAAGCAATTTAATATGATCTAATCTCTACCTTTGGTCTCCAGAAATAAAAAGCATGATATCTTTAAAATCATGCTCTTGTAATCTGCATTTTAACTAAATGATGGTTTTGGTTCACAAGACATTCTCTATTTTATCCTGAAAACAGATTATTTTCATTTTAATTAGGTTCTCAGTGTATTTACTATGGAAAAAGAAAGCAAATTTTTATAATCTTTTCAATATAATTAAAGTAGACCTTAATTTCTTACGTCAGACAATATGACCCAATTAGAAGACCAGCAGTGTGACTAACTAAAAAGTCAAATCTAAGGCCCCCCAAAAGATGGGAAAAGTTTAAATAAGTAAATTGTGAACCATGATTGGACTGAGGTGGTCTCTACAGTTTGTAAAGATTTTTAGTGCTTAAAGTGAGACTGAGACATGATTAAAGTACTTGATATTAACTATGATCCCACAAACTCTTTATTTCAATACAATTTTATAGTATCTTGTCCCAGCTAAGTTCTTTTTCAGAGAATATCTAATACTGCTTCAGAAACTTGTTCAGAACAGCCACAGCCTGAACAATACTAAAATGTTTGACATTCACATCAATTTTATACATCACTGAGATATAAAAATACTATTGTGTTATTTTTTTCCTTCTAATTTGGAGCTCAGTTTGTATTAAGTGCTAATAAATCACCTCTAACATAAACTGACATGATTGATTTCCTCATAAAAATGTTTTAGATCTGTCTTAACTTTTAGGTACTGTTAGAGAAGTGTGTGATTCTTAACTTTTATAAAATAGTGTAGTTAGGGAATTTTTCTAGGAAATAAGAGAAGCATTTAAATGTTCTCGTCTCCAAGTGTATTCTAACTACATCTTTTAAAGTCCAGGACAGGGCCACAACAATCTCCATAATGATATTGCTGTTAGTAAACAATTTTAAGTGTACTAATCCCAGGGTCCCAAGAAATTCTCTTTATGAATGTAAAGAAAATGCTTAAAAAGCACAGTTACTCACAGCAACTACTTATTATTAAAATTTATGCCAGACACTCGCCTTAGAAGCTGTGCTTGCATATACATTAGCTGCAGTAGAGATCTTAGTGCACATTGCTCTCTGTAATGAGGTTTACATGTTGCAAGGTTCTATATTTCAGTTTAGGAGAACGTTTTCCAATAGTATCTTCTGTTTGGGAGCTGGAGTTTATTTTGGAGGGGGATGAATTTTACTGTAATGTTCTTGGTATAGTACCCTGCCCTTCAGAGTATAACTCTGAAGAATTTTTCTGTAAAGTATAAATTCTCTGAGAAATTTACTTCCTTTGCATGCTCAAGAATCTTGTTGAAGGCTCTTGCCATGGTTTAACCCCTAACTAAGTACCACATAGCTGCTTGTTCACACTCCCTTGGTGGGGCAAGGGAAAGAATAGAAAAGGTAAAAGTGAGAGAACACATAGGCTGAGATACAATCAATTTAATAGGGAGAGCAAGGCAAACTTGGGGATTCATTCACCACTTCCCATGGGCAGGAAGGTGTGCAGCTATCTCCAAGAAAGTCAGGCCCCATCATGCATCATGCTTGCTTTGGGAGACAAATGGAATAATATTGACCATCTCCCCTCTTCCTTCTTTTCCTCTCTTTGTACACTGATCATCTGATCATGATGCTACACATTATGGAATATCCCTTTGGTCATTGTGGTCAGCTGTCCCAGCTGGATCTCCTCACAACTTTTTGTGCACCTGTAGCCTACTTGCTACAGGTGGGATGGTTTGAGAAACAGAAAAGGCCTTCAATCCATGCAATCACTGCTCCAATTAAAGCATACATGTATTACCAACACTGATTTCAGCACAAGTCCAAAATAGAGCTTCATACTGTGAAGAAAATTAAATCTATCCCAGTAAAACCCAGAACAGGCTATTTTCTTCCTCTTATGGACTGTAAATCCTGAGATCAAACTTTTGCCAAACCAGTGCAAGTAAGAAGTAATTTGCAATCAAGGGTTACAAAGTAAAGAAGAAGTCCCTTTTTCTAGAAGGGACTATAGAGGTTGTGATTATACGTGCTCAGGTCAGAAAAGGAACTCAGAAAACAATCTAAAATTATTTTAAATTTCAAATGATGGAAAAGGATGAGTGAGACGGGTAGTTCATGAGATGGCAAAGATTTTTTTACAAAAATACTGTAAATTCAGGCGTTTATCTGCTGAGATAAACAAAGTGATTCTGTCTAAAATAAGGCTGAATAACAATGGCATGCATTGTCTCAATGTCTCTAGCAATTCACAGGGAGCTTTACATCTCCATTCTCTGAGATGTAATAAGCTTTTTTGGTTAGGTGATATTCTCTCTTCACTTAGGTTTAGCACTGTTTAAGAACATTTTGAACTCCTTCATCAACATAATTTCTAATATTTCCAGAAAAAAGTCAGAAATTTAACATTGCAAAATGTTTTGGAATTGGTTAGAAGTCTTGTAAGTACATCCAAAGACCTGGTCCACAAGTGCTTATCTCAGATGATGAACAAAAGACTTGTTCTGGTAGCTCATGAAAACTATTAGAAAAAAAAAATTAGAATTTTCTTTAAAAACCCATGCACTTTATTTTATGTTCTGACCATGTGTGTACTTCCTGGATTGGAAGATTATTGCGATTTTGGTTTTTGACCATTGTCAGTTGTGAAGACTATTTGACTGCTTAAAAAAATGCAGTAAAGGAGCAGTGAAACTTCTCATGAAGGCTGGACTTTATCAGCAGAAGGTAATGAATCTTGACAGTCAATCATGTGAGGTTTTGTGTTGCTGAATATGTCTCTGTCCTTATCTATGTATATATAGAGAGGGAATACACTGCCTATTATATGGTAATAATACAGTACATAGTGCTGCCTACAACTACAGTGTTAAGATAAAAGATAAATTAAAAGATAAAATATTTTAAAAGTTATAAGAATTTTTAGTATAATACTTAATTGAGCACTGAAAATGTAAATACTGGCAAATACTGTCTCTGTCCATGGAACTTTAGAAAATTTTCTTCAAGGGAAAAACTTGTCCTCTAATTCAGTGCATAGGCATAATGCTCATATTTATGAAGAAAATAAGTAAGTAATCTTTGAGCCATTACCTCTAAATGTAATTATGAACATTTTCTAGAGAATTTGTTGAAAATTGGTTGGCCTGAGGCACTTGGGCTTAATAACTTTCACCTGAAAAATTAGTGCATAGTCAATAGTTCATAAAAATGTGGCCAGACAGAAAGCTTCCTTGCATAGAGTTTCTCACTCTCTTTTTTTTTTTCCTCCTTTTTAATTTTTTTTTTTCTTACAAGGATAATCATCTTTGAGATAGAAATAAATTATTCTTAGTCACACTATGCTTTTGGTTTTGTTGATCCAAGTGAAACTAAGTTAAGAAAAGTGCTGAGAGAGGTGTTCACTCTACAGCTGGAGTATGAGTTTATAGAGGTGATTGAGCACTCTTCATGTTCTACAGTAATGTGCTAAGATACAATTTAGGCGTGAGTGTGGCTCTTCAAAAATATGTTCTTTGAAGCAGTGCAGTCTGGGCAGATTTCGATTTGTTGCATTGTATACGTGCATGAAGTAAAAGACTGATACCAGTGACAAATGAATGAATAAATTCTGTTGTTTTGGACATATCCTACCTTTTTTTTTTTTTTTTTTTGGTGACAAATAGGATGAAAAAAGAAAGCAAATATCATAAGTTCTCTTTATTGTATCCCATAGAGGAGTTCACTCTAACAATAGAAATCCACAGTTCAGAAAGTTCAGAAGGTGGATGGTATAAGCCTAAAACAACCAAAGAATTGAATGAGTTGTTACTGTTGTGAAATAAAAAACTATTAAAAACAATGTTTGGATGAGCAACGCAAAATTCAAGTTAGAAATCCTACAAGATTTTAAAACATTTCACCTGTCTTTTCCAAAGGAGAACCTTAAAAAATACTGCATAACTTTCAAATCTATTATGGAGAAGGACCACATGAACAACAATGTACTTTCTAAAGCAGACATGTGCCCTTCTGTATATTTTTTATTTCTGGAAATTTGATTTATGCTGCAATTTTGCAAATGAATCTGCAAATATATATGTTTTAGGTTTTTTTTTCCCCATATCTCAAATTCCTTTTAAACCATATTGCCAGTTTCAGCCTTTCCTTTGTAGTCTCAGTAGTTTCTCTCCAGGATTTGAAAAGGTTACTGAATAAGTTAATATTCAATTAACTTACTATTATATGCTAACAAGTTAGTAGAATAACTTACTAAAGGTAACAACAAAAGTAAAATAAGTAAAATTAATACAAAACCACTTTAGAGCAAGGCATTATACAATTATCCATGAAATACCTCATTTTTTTCTGACTTTATTTTGCCACTTTGTTTTCCATTTAATAATTCACCGTTTTTATTTCTTATTTTTAGGCTTGTTTATCATTCAAAACATTGCAAATGAAACTGTAAAACTGGAGATGCTTTTGTTTCTACAGAGGTAATCAGTACAAAATAATATTCTGGATGTCCGCAATCAATTTGGAAATTTCAGAACCAAGTCTGATATCAGCATTAAAGGTTCTGTTTGATGTCTGGCAGCTAGAGTAGGAAAAGAAATCTGCCTTAAATATTAGCTCCTAGTTTCTGCTACAAGCAGACATTTGAAAGTGAGACTTTGAAACAGCCAATGCAAATACAGAAGCTCTAGCTAGCTTCTGCCCAGTGTTAACATGAAGTTACACACCTATTATAAAAGGTGTATATCACTATACACCTAGTTATAAAAGTAAGCACTTAAATGCTGATTAAGATCAACATTCTCTTTGCATCTGTTCTTTCCCTGAGGATGAGTCTATATGTTACCAAGAATCATGAAATGAAAAGGCAGTACTTCCAATTTTCAATTAATAAATGCTGGGTAAATATGTATCACTGAGAAAATAATTCTGTTTACTTGACATTGTTTCCCCAACAGGATACCTATCATCTGGACCTAGCTCTGTTAGAGTTGGTTGAGTTTGGGTTTTATTGCTTTGGTTTTGGTTTTTTTGTGAGCTTGGTTTTTTCCTTTTCAAACATATTTATTTTCATTTCACCTGTCTGTGTCTGTATATATTCTGTACCAGTGATTTGGAAGGTAGTATTGTGTTAAAAGCATAGATGGGTGAACAAGGCCTTCCTGCTTGGCTGGCTGTCCCAAAATGTTACTATGGAAACCATCAAGTTCTGTATTTCTAAACAACCATATAAGCACATTTAAGAAGAAAAAAGACACAAAACCCCCAAACCTACTAAAAAACCCCAACCCTAACAGTCTTTGCTAGTCTGTTTACATGTTTGTAAAAAGATTTTGCAACAGACAATCTTTTCACTTGGTATAAATGAAATTCAATCAACATTTCACATTAAAAACAAGTCTTCTGTTTAGCCACTGTATTTTCTTGTAAAATAAGATGGTTAACTTGAGTACCACATCTTAGAAAATGCTAAATTCAGAAAACACACAATTTCAAATAATCTGAGATAAAGTGTGATAACCTCGATTATTTGTTAGTTCAGTTGTAACAATATTGCTAGATAAAGATGGTCAATGGATAAATTACAGTTTCTAAAACAAATCGTTCTGTGTTCAGTCTCACATATTTGAATCAATAGATTGCCTAATCATAGAGGACATAAGCTTTGAAAGCAAGAAAAGGTTTTGCATGACTTCTCAGGAAGTAGGAAGTGCTAAACTCTGGACCTAGAGAACAGAAAAAACCCCACAAAAACCTTTTAAACTTCAAAAAATGCTTTTTTAGTTTTAATAATATTTTATATGTGTATATTTCTAAACTGTTCTTTTTAACCTTTCAAAAATTATTATGCTCCTGACCTTTCAAGAAGTATCGTTACAAGGTGTGCATTATATGTCTCCTACCTGAATTTTAAAGCATTCAATAGCTATTTACCAGCTATTTTTATATTATGGCCTCTTTCAGAAGGTTTCCTTTACTAAAAGGAAAAAGTTTAAATGAATCTTCTCGTTCTTTAGTGAGATGAGAAGACTCACCTGAGACACAAGTTTTATTGAAGTATTGAAAAGACTTCATGTGATTTAGTTTTTCTGCACCTACCCATATTTTAAATTCACAGTTTCTTCTGGTGGGGACTATCCCTGAACTAGACATGGTCTTCAGATGCTTTAGAGTATATTCTGTTATTGTTCTGTTATCTGCCTCTGCTGGCAAATTAGACTAAGACATATTCTCAGTTCTGAGGTTAAGCTGTAAATTGACTTTCACATATATGTTCTTTGCTGAAAAATTCTTTGGGGAATAAAGAAGATCTTTTCAAGCAAAGCTGTGCTAAAGAATTTTGGATTGATATTTATTAATTTTCTCAACACAATTTGCTGAAATAATTTGTTAAGGGATGAAAGTGAAATAGCACGATTTATACCTTTGTTACCTAATTTGATGCCGGTTGAGCAGCTTAATAGGAAAGGAAAAGCTGTGCATGCACACGAAGCACAACAACTCACTTTTTCCCATGGGCGAGCAGATGCTCACCCATCTCCAGGACAGCAAGGCCCTACATGTAATTGTAACTTGGAAAGACCAATGCCATCACTCTAAGTATCATCTCCTCCCTCCTTCTTTCTCTCCCTTTACTTACAGAGCATGATGCCATGCGGTCTGGAATATTCCTTTGGTCATTTTGGGTCACCTGTCCTGGTTGTGTCTCCTCCCAGCGTCCCAAGCACTCCTAGCCTCCTCACCAGCATGTCAGTGTGAAAAGCAGAAAAGGCCTTGGCTCTAAGTCCTGTTTAGCAAAACGAAAACATCTCTGTATTATCAACCCTGTATTTAGCACAAATCCAAGACACAGACTTATAGCAGACACTGTGAAGAAACATACTTTACCTCACCCAAACCCACCTATCTGCACAGTTTTATTCAAGATGTAATTTTAATGTTTGTTGTGGGCTGATACTGGCTGGTAGCCAGACACTGAGATAGCTGCTATGTCAGTCCTTCTCAACAGGTTTAATGCTGATAAACTCCTGAGTCAAGGTAAAAACAGGGAGATCACTTGGCAGGTACTGTCACAGCCAAAATAAAACCCTCTCAGGCTTATGATTATTAATTTAACTTATTGTCAGTTAAAAATAAAGTTGAATGGTGAAAACCAGACGTGAGCTAAAATGATTTTCACTATATTCCCCATCCCTTTTCAAGGCTCAACTTCACTCCATCTCTGACTTCTCTTCCCTCCTTGAGCCTGAGCAAGCAGAGCTGAGGGATGGAGGATGGGGGACTGCAGCCAGTCCCTACCAGCTCTTCTCTGCCGCTCCTTCCTCCTCACGCTTTCCCCTGCTCCAGCCTGGGGCCTTCCCACGAACCGCAGGAAAAGCCCAGCCCTGCCAGGCTCTCTCCTGGCCCCGTCCCTGCTCCCGCTGTCCCCTCGGGGCTCGCAGGGCTGTTTCTCGCTCCCTTCCCCTGGCTCAGCCCTGCCTGCCGGGCAGCGTTTTGCCCTCCCTTGCCCAGGCTTTCCCCGGGGCTGAGGGGCTCGGCCGTGCCCTGCGCTGGGGCCGCTGCAGCCGCCGGCACCGCCTGGGGCCGGCCCGGGCAGCGCCGGCACGGCCCCGGCACGGCCCCGGCACGGCCCCGGCACGGCCCCGGCACGGCCCCGGCACGGCCCCGGCACGGCCCCGGCACGGCCCCGGCACTGGGACAGCCCCGGCACGGCCCCGGCACGGCCCCGGCACGGCCCCGGCAGTGGGACAGCCCCGGCACGGCCCCGACACGGCCCCGGCACTGGGACAGCCCCGGCACGGCCCCGACACGGCCCCGGCACTGGGACAGCCCCGGCACGGCCCCGGCACAGCCATCGCCTTGAGTAACTATCAGTATTAAAAAAATTAAATTTCATAAGAAGGCAGATGCACTGTGATGTTTTCTTTGTGCTGTCTGTATCATACAAAGAGCTGGGGAAAGAGCAAACAAGCCTTCATCTGATTTTTTCTGAGTGGTACAATGCCATTTTTGTGACTGTAGACATGCCTGGGATCAAGAGCAGTGCTAGAGTCAAAATGGCAATTTTTTCATAAAACATTTTACCCTTTTCATTTGGTACTCTTCTCAAATAGCTAAAACATAACTGCTGTTGGTCCAGAGAGTTTAGATGTTGAAGTAGAGGGATTACATGTAGTATAAACTATGCAAATAAAATTAATTATTTCAATGAACTTTTGGTTCAAGAATCCAGACACGAATCACCAAGGCTCCTTTCAAATTGTATCTGATCTTCGCAAGTCCGCAGAATCAGAGGAAGGTTGGGGTTGGAAGGCTTCACAGGAGATCTCCTGTCACAGCTCTCCTGGGCAAAGCAGAGTGACATAGAACAGGTTGCTCTTGTTAGGATTTTTCATATCTCCAAGGACAGAGAGCTGGCTTCTCTAGGCAGCTTGTTTCAGTGTCTGACATCGTACCTGCTAAGATATTTGTACGCATTGATGTGATATTTGACCACATTGATGTGGTCCCCCCAAGGCTTCCAACTAAAAGGTTCCAACATTTTCAGTCACTTCTCAGATGATGGATGCTCCAAACCCTTTTCATCGTCAATATCCGTCTCAGGAATGACCATGTCTTTCTTGCATAGAGTAACACAAACTGGACACACTGCTGGTCTGGTCAGTGCTGAGTGGACAGGAAGGATCCCCTCCCTCCACCTTCTAGTGACACTCATCCTCCTAATGAAGCTTAGGATGCTGTTGGCCTTCTTTTATGTATTTCTTGTAAATGGTCCATGCTGACTCCAACTCCTTTTAAGAGCTGCTTTGCAGCCATAGAGTTATTCATCCATGATGTAGGACTTTGTTTTTCACTTTGTTGAACTTGATAAGGCTCCCGTCAGCTAATTTTTTCAGCCTGACCATGTCGTTTTGAATAGCAGCATAACCATGTAGTATTGATCAATCCCTCCTCTCAGTTTTGTGTTCTCTGCAGATTTTCTGAGCACTCACTATCCCAGCATCCTGGTTGCTAATGAGGATTTAAGCAGTATTTGCCCCAGTATCAACCCCTGAAATACATCACTAGTGACCGGCCTCCAGCTAAACTTTGTGCCACTGCTCACAAGCATTTGAGTTTCATAGGTGAGCTAAATTTCGTTCCACCTCATTGTTCAGTTATCTAGTCTGTTCTTCATCAGATTGTTAATCTGAGGATGTTATGGTTTTGCAATACAATTCCAAAATTATTAATCCAGAACTTTCAACTTTTTGCCCTGCAAAATTAAAATTAATTCAACTGGTAGTTACATCAGTTAAATAAAAGTCATCATACTGACCTTATCTAAAAAGAACCCCCTTATTGTAAAGTTTAAGGCACTGTAGCAGTGCCTTAAACCATAATTAAAGCAGAATAAATGTGTATTTTAAATAATCTACATTCAAATGTCAACAGTTTAGTCACATTTATATATATAGAATATAAGTAGCATGCAATATGCTATATATATATATCACTATATAAATATATATGAGTTTTAGTATATTATATATATTTCATATATATATATTTTTAAAACCCTCCAGTATAGATATCAATATGCAAAGTGATGAAAAGGAAATACAAAGTTAAACAAAATCACTGTGGCTTGGGCCTGTTACCCATATAATGTATTCAGTCAATTACAGCATTTCTTTCTATTTCTGTTCTGAAGTGCTTTCACCTGCATTGCCACTGAGTAACTCGAAATTGCATGAGTAAATCTGACAGTGTGATGTATAGTCCACAGCAGAGCATCCACACCAGGATGAGCCATACTAGGGGCCCAATCCAAAACCCAGTGCAATCAGCAGAGGGGTCCCTGAAACTCTGGAATTGGACCCTTTTGAAGTATTTGGTCCGTAATATGTGATGTCATGTTTTGGTGACAGAGGAGAAATTGGTTTTTCCTTTGAATATTTTCTACTTTCACTGTAGGTGGTACCACAGAGCATTTTTCATCTGTGGCAGGGATTAACTTCAGCAGATTTATTTTCACAGTGTACACAATTTTCCATAGAACTTCAATATCTTTACAGTAGAAGAAAATTGCACAACTCCTTAGACCTATGTGAAACTCAACAATTTCTATCCAGACAATAGCACCAAATCTTTTATCTAGTTAAATATGCAGCCATGAGATTTTCTTAGTATTTTAAGTTCCTGCTTTTATGTGAATAAATAAATAGCTAAAAAATAATTTTTACATATATATATATATATATATATATATACACCCTGAATCCAAACAAAGATCTATGAATTTCCCAAGTTTTTCTTATACACAAACATTTATAATTTTTTGTAAATTATTTTGTAAATTTCTTAAACTGAAAATCATTACTTAAGGCATATTTTTAGGTAAATCTAGCCCACATTTGAGATTAGTTTTACTGTTGGGTTTGTTGTACAACTGACTGTCAAACACTACTGCCTTGGCATTTCTAATTTTCCAAGATTAAGAAACTTTACAGGCATTACTGGTAGCACACTAGATCAAACAAGAATGTTCACTAGATAAAAAACTATGCTCACCAAGTGCTAACCTAGAAAATTTAATACTTGTAAAACTCATGTCATGGAAAAAACCAATTTACTTCTAATAATATTTGATTTTTAAAAATCTATTTCCTTCTGATTCTACTAGATATTTTCTGATTTCTTTTTAAGAATATGGAATGTAAATGTTTTAATATCAGTTTTCTTGGAAGATATCTTACCTTTATTTTCCCCAAAATCTCTGTTTTGCTTCTGCCAAATGGATGTCACCACTAATATATCAAAAAACACTTTTATTGTCATGACTGTGCATCTTGATCTATTTAATTTTTCAATTACTTACAATAATAATGGATTAAGTGTAGTATTTAATGCTTTTTATGGTCCAAACTCAACTTGTCTTCTGTGCATGTTTTGGCAGGAGTAGGGACATTAGATGTGGCATCTGCCAAGGAGTTAATAAGATTTGAACTCAATTTTTATGTGGTTCTAATGAGTTGATGCCTTGATACTTATAGAGGTGTCTTGTACAATGAAAATATTTACTAATTTATTTTGAAGCCTCATTAGATTTACTGATTCACTGCCATGATTAGGAGGAATTTGTTCAGGTGTTAATTTCATTTTGGCTCATGTCTTTTTTAGTCGCATAGTCAAGCTATTTAAGAGATGGTCTTTCTGAATTAACAAAAAACCCCAAAATTAGATAGAAATCAACATAAGTGGCAAGACTAAGAAGAATTTTTGTGCACATTAAATGTGGTTCATCATTTCAATGGTATTTCAAATTAAAATGTGTGAAAATAAAAAAAAAACGCGAAAGTTAGAGTTGAATGTTAAAAAGAAAAAGTCAATAAAAAAATGAATTCATAAAAATATTTGGTTCGTTTCTAAAGAGAAAAAAAAAAAGTTTTACCTGAACAGTTACTCTAAAATAAACTGTAGAGAAGTTTATTTGAAGCTTAAAAGGAGACTGCAATTCTAAAAAAGAGACATGTCTCCTTCCTAAGGACAGATTCATTGAGGTGCTTAATCCCTTGCATCATTTTCAGCTCATGATTAGTTCTGCTGTAGTTTAATGATTGCAGAATTATATGACTGAATTTTAAACACAGAATTATATGTATTTTTGGTGAATATAAATCCATCCTTTTGGGGTTTATTTTAAAATAATACCCAAGTAAGACTTTAGCTCTAAAGACTTTAATCTTACACTTCTTTTACATCAAATTAGGAAGTTTTTAATAAGGTTTTTTTTCCCTAGAATTTCAGCTGGAAAATTTAGGACACCCTAAAATATATTCTATTTTCTCATGAACTACCAAATCCATCTGTCTTGCTGGCACTGTGATTTAACATTTTGTTCTATAATATAAAGTTAATAAGTTATTAGAGTGTACGCACACTCAAAATAATTTGTAGGATTAGTAGAGAACTACTTTTCATAAATGGAAGTATGCTTCAAATGAATTTTCTTAAACCATTCTAAATAAATAACTAAAGGAAACATGACAGGAAATCTTTTTCCACAAAATAGTCCATGGTAAGAAGAAAAATGTATCATTTTTCACCATATTTTCTTTATTTATTGTTTTTTTAAAGTATCTTGATATAGGGTTTGCAACATAATCTTTCTTATTTTTAAACAGGTAGCTATAAGGTGAATCGTGAAATTCCTTACAAAGCTTCTTTATATTTAAGAGTACAACTTAGGAACTAAATGCATTTTTTGTCTTTAAGTAGAAACCCTTATTCTTCATGCTCTAACTATTTTAATGAAGATTTTCCCATTACTACTTGGCTTGCATTTTTGTTTTTCATTTTCAATCACTTTATCTTGCAACAGAGATTTCTTATCTGTTGTTGCACTTATACAAACTAATAAACTTGTTCATTCGTAGCTTTTAGATTGATTTTTTTTTTCCTCTGCTGATTTTTTACAAAGGAAAGGACTTTGCAGGTGTGGGTTAGACAGATGCAGCTGATAGTTTTTGAGACTTGGCTGTTTATATTTTCTAGGCAAAGCCACCAAGGCTGCAAAAGTAAAAAAAAACAGAGATAAGAAACTTCCTTTAAAATTTACATACCACAACAAAAAAAGTCATAGTGGCTTTATTTTTAAAAGGCATGCAATGATAAAAAGTGGGCCAAATAAAGAGTCCTGTTCCCATTATAGTTTATAAATTTCACATCAACCAACCAAAAGATAGCAGCCATTGGGAAAGTATTTCTGTGATTCTCACTTTCTTAGTAAAAGCTAAACTTGAAAATGGGAAATATGGCTTTGGACCTTCTCAGGCTGAAAAGAGGCTAGGTCTCGTGTTTCCAGCTTCCTGAGGGTGTTTAAAACCTCTCAACTATTATGTAAAATGTAGGTGCCAGGAACATTGACAGAATGGTTCTTTGAGCAGCCATATTTTGGAACAGGTAAAAAAAACTAGTTCAAGCTATGTTCCATTACTCAAAATCCTCAGTTGAAAAAATTGTGTCTGTGCAATCCTGATTTAGGAACTTAAGTCCAAGAGAATTTCCTTAGACTTTCCAGCAACTGTCTGGTTGCTTTTTTTCAGTGTTTTTGAGACTATTCTGTAAAGGGTCCAAATTTGTTACACACCGTACAGTAAACCCATGAATGTAGTTTCAGGTTTTGCATTATTTTTCATGGACTGAGCAGGTAGTGAGACACCTGCAAGTGCCTAAGACTTTTTTTAGCCCTATTTGCTGAGGGCCTTTTGAGGATGTCATTTTCGTAGAAAAACAATTGACTGTGTCCCTTGGACAAGAAAATTTTTTCCAAAATTTCTGTCTCTTTCAGTCTTGTATGGAAATATTTTTCTATTAGATAAAAAGCTGGTGTCATTTAGTGAGATGCTGTTGCTTCATTGCCACCTCTCAATCTGCCCCAACCCAGCATCACACATCATTTATTGTAAAATCTTCTTGAGGTTGTAGTTTAGAATCATAGTAGTCACTAGTACTCTTTTTTTCAATCAAATAATTTTCCTCTGCCTTGAAAACAATATACAAACACAAAAATCCTTTAATGACATTTTCTGAAAGCATCTTAGGCATTGTTGAAAAGTGTCCTGTAAGCAGCTCCTGTTTGCTTGGTGAAGGGCCAGTAACAGCATTGCCCAGAGATGCCAGTAAGGACTCCACAAAATTTGTAAGTATTCAGACCCCCTGTAAAGATTATGACAATGCTAAATATGAACACAAAGACCAGGCTAATATTTTTGTTTGTTGTCCCAAACTGGGGAATTTTTAATGACAGCATCACTGTGATGTCTGGTGCTTGGATTAATGAAATGCTGATGGCTAAGAGTCTAAATAGCAAAATGGTTTCTGTTCTATCTGCTAACGTTGCTCTTCTGTTGTTAGAAGATTAGTTCATCTTTTTTGCTGTACAACTATGCTTTAAGTTTCAAATTTATGTTGGAAAACATTCCTTTTTCAAAAATTACATTTTTAGGAAGTGGGAGAAGAATCCCAAATCAAAAATATCTCTTATTCATCTATTTAGTATACATTTTTTCTTCAAAAGATAATGAATTTATTATAGAAACAAAAGAATACATTTCTCCAGGTAAGGCATGCCTACAGAGATGTTACAACATAGCTGATGGGAGACAAACCTGGACAAGTTCAAATCCTGCTTGCAGCAAGATTAGGAGAATGTGTAGTGTGGACTCGTAAGTTAAACAGCTTTTAATGAGTTCTCTGTTATGCCCATAGTGCTACAAAGCACTTTAGCTAACTAGCTGAATGATAACCTGTTTTCATCTGTACAACTCCATTGCCACAGCAAGGGAACAACCTGATTTATTCTGTGGGGATTTTTGAGACCTATGAAGCAGTCAAAATGGAAGCATCCTCACAGAATAAATCAGCTTTAATGTTGATGTGCTAATTAACTGCCTACTAATAACTTCTGTGGCTTCTAATTCATGTTTTCTAATAGGCACTATTATTCCAGTACTATAGAAATCTAGGTGAATATTGTAAAATGAACTGAAATTTTTAAAAAGACACTAATCAGATTCTCATTTTAGTCTGATTTTTGGGGATAATGTTATTTAATTGGGTCATTCTCAAGGGATGTTACAAGTGTACAAGGTGGTCTTGGAAGAAGAAAAACAAATATGAAAAGGACAAATTTAGGAACACATTGCAGACCCTGGATAAACGTGAGACCCTAATGGTGTAAACTTTTCTGTGCAGGCAGTTTCCATCTTACAGAATAGTTGCAATGAATCATAAGTGTATATAACATATGGTTTCTTTTGTAGAGTTGATATCTACAGAGAAATCTTATAATTCCTGATAACTTGAGTCATGCCAGTTTTGAAAGATGTACTGATCCAAACAGAGACATTCCATGTAACCTTTGAGTCCAACTAGAAACATAAAGCAGATGTAATACTGAACACAAGTAGTAGGTGACCATTCTTTTAAAGCACTATATCAGAGAAAATTTCATAGGAATTGATAACCAATGGACATATGCCTCCCTGGGGTAGGAAATAAAGTGCAAGCCAAGAGCATTTACCACTTAAAAAAAAACCAACAAAACAATATGTTTGGTAATTTCATTGTTCTAAGCATGTAGTCCAAGTTGATTTCTGAACATTTTAGTGCAAGTAGAATTTCAGTAGATGTTGAATGTTAAGCTGCTTAATATAGAAACAGACATTTATTACATGCATATGCAGTGCCTAATGGAATGTGGACATCTGTAAAAGTGTCTTGGCCAAAGTCAGTGGATTTTATCAGTGATTTTTTGGTCTTGAGAGGCTACAGACATGAAGGAAATAGAAGGAATAAAAAGAGAACAAGACGTACTAGAATTGAAAACAAAAAAAAAATTGCAAGTGATATTAAAATGCGAACAAAAAGTTTTAAAATTGATGCAACAATTATTTTAAGCAGTCTTAGTTATGGTCACTTATTGGGGTACTTCGCTTTATTTATAACTGTTACATATGATTTGATTCTCAGACTGAGATTTTTAAAAGAACCTCTGACAGATATCTAATTCCCATTCAATTCCCTAAAGTTTGATGAATTCATTTCAAGCAATGTAGGTTACCCTGGTAATCCATGGCCTGTGCAATACAAGTTAAAATAACCTCCTGATGTTGCCTGATGTTCCAATCCAGTGATCCTTGCTGGGCATAATAGGTATAAAACACCATTTTCTCAAACCTCACTTCTGTCTTTTTAATGGACAATTTCTGTGACAGAGACGCATCATGCCATGAAGTAAACACTCCTAAGCCAAAATTTAAGCTTTTTTTTTTTTTCTTCTTCAAAAGCAATGCAAACAGAGGAGCAGCAACAAGATGTACAAAAAATGAATTCTGATTTTGTTGGTGCACCTTCTTCAGCTTGTGTTCTTGTTGGTATAATAGATTTGTGAGCCTCTGTTGGAATCTGATTGCATTATTAAGTGGTTTTTGAAAAATAGAAATGTAAAAAAAAAAGTTACTTCTTTGCTCATATGCATACCCCAGAACTAATGCACACAACACTTGGCAGGTGTATTCTACTATTTTTATAGGGAATAATGAAGAATTGTTTCACTTGCATGACAGATTGTTAGTTGGGCTTTTGAGAAGGGATAGAAGTTTAAACTGAACTTTTGTACAAAATGGAAAGCAAAATAACTAATTATGCTCAGGTTTAATTGAGATTTACTTTCTTTTTTATCCCCATTAGATAGTTATTCACTCCACTAAATATTCTGCATTTTCTTCTCTGTTCTCCCTTTTTTATGTTACATTCTTTTCTTAAGGTGCTTAGAAGAGTTTTTCTGAGGGATTTTTCTCTCTTCTTTTTTTTTCTTTTTTTTTTCTTTTTTTTTCTTTTTTTTTCTTTTTTTTTTTTTTGTTTGTTTGGGTTTTTTTCTATTTTTAATCTTCTTTAACTCCAACCTTTCTCAATTTATTTCCCAGATTTTTTTTTTTTGCCATGGTTGTTTTCTGATTATTCCTACTACTCTTAATGGATGCCTCTTTCTCCTCTTCCTTCAGGTCTCTGCATTCATATCAATTGTCTAGTTGAAATCTTGTCACAATTGTCTCTTGAACCATTTTACTCTATTTAACTTTTGAATACTTCTAGTCTTTTAAGATGTTTCTCCAATGTTTCTTCTTGGCATATTTTTATTCAAGGTGCTATTAAAATGTATTTGTTGTATCTGTGTGGTTGGGACAAATTTCAACCTTTCTACTAATTGATGTATCCAAATATTCAGAAATGTAAGATAATTAAGAAGACCCGCATATGATAGAAGGAGGTAGGAAATTTACTTACTGTAAAATTTATTTTCTGTAAGGATTAATCCTCTTTCTGTAACAAATGCTATAAGAAACCACTTGCCATGACTAATTTTTAATCATGAATTTTCTTATTTTCCCTCACCCTCCTATTTTTTAATTTATGAAAGTGATAGTATTTTTTCAACAGATTTCTCTATTACAGTTATTACTTTCTAACTTTTTTAGAACAGTTTGCCCCTTAGGAGGCATTTTGACAAGATATTCTTTAAAATTACTTCTAGATTCTTAGTATGTCCACATGTTGTATATTGTGCCATTTTTTTGATGTCAAAATTTTGATGACTGAGTCTTTATGGACATCACAAGATGTAAGGAACACTTTGTATTTAATTACAGGTGTTACAACAAAGAAAACCTTCCTAAATTATGAGAGGTTTATATTCTACTGACAGAATGTAATTAAACCTAACAAAGCTGCCACTTACTAATTCATTAACCCTACTCCTTTCTTAAATTTTCGCCTGGGAAGGTCTTAACTTTCAACTTCCTGGGTTTGTGGAATTAAAATCTGAGGTCCACCACTCTCTTCTATAAAAACTTTATAAAGAATCTCATCAGCTACAGCCAAACTGTAGTCTTCCTTAGGAACTGAGAGTCATGGCATTACAGCTGTATATCCATTGTACACAGAATACTGTTCTGTACAGAAAATACTCAGATTTTTATAAGAACAATGATTTACCAAAAATAAGGGTCAAGGGTCTATATTTTGATCCTTTCATTTAGCTTTGTAAAGTGCAAGATGTCTAGTAATTAACTTCGTTATGACTGAGGTGCAAATTACTTCCAGAATTTAATTGGGAATTAATTTTCCAAGATAGCCGTTTTTGAAAATCTGGAGAGGTGATTATATTAATATTTTGGCATCTAAATATCTTTGCAAGGGCAGTGTTCAAATGCAGGCTTAGAAGTTATGCTCAGATTTATTTATGTCTTTGGTGATTAATGTGTATTTAAATGCTTTGCTGAATATTGATTTTAGCATGTACTAAACTGCTTGGTTGAACTGGGGTCAACTTGAAGTGTTTTAGCTATATGCTAAATTGAGTGGGCTTATTCATTTAGCTTCTGCACTAAAAAGGTGAAAAATTGCAGCTGCTGCCAATATGTAGGTGCAGAGAAATTTCATTTATATTACTAATGATGTCGGTAAATAAATTTTAAAAACCCTCTAATTTTACATATAGAGTTTTTTACCCCATGAGCACACGTCAGAACAAAGTATCCAAACTCCCAGTAAGACTGCTTAGAAGAAAAACTGGATATGATGTTGGAAGTAAAACATTCGCATCTCAGTGTAACTTCCATTTCTCAGTCTATAAACATGTGAATTAACTCACATTCAAGTGGCCTATCTGCATAGGCATACATAGATAAGTTTGGCTGTAAGTATCAAATGTTTATTCTTGGTTGTTTTTTGGCAGGAGAGGGCATTTCAGTTCAGCAATTTCTTTCCTTGGCATAGCCCATGATATAAATTTTTGGATACTTATTGAATAAAATTTTTGAAATTATCAGCTGGTTTCAAGTTTTTTGAAATTAGCTTTATTATGAAAGATGTCTTTATTATTTAGCATTAACATTGCGCATAGCAGAAAGTTGGCAATATTGCACATCACTTACGTCCCAGAGTCATAATTATAGTGTAATGTACAAAGCTTGCCACTTAGAAGGTCAGGCAATAAAGGTACTTTTGTCTGTAATACAAAGGCTTAATTCTGATTGTATTTAAATGAAAAATTATTCAGAAGTTTTGTGGGTTTACTGGCTTTTCTGAATAGATGTTAGTCATACTGTTATTTAAGGCAACTAATTATTTTCTCAAATAGGTCGTATCTCTATTTTTTTCATTGACAATAAATAACAGATAATAAACGCATTGTTTGATATCTTTTCAGTGCTAGATATACATGCAACTTAGGTTTTTAATAAACAATGGAATTAACAAAAAGAGCTCAAGCATCCCAAATAAGGCATAACAGCAGTAATAATGTTGCCCTACATGTGGCTTTTCTTTCTAAAGATTTCCAAACCACTGTGCGAACTTTGCATATAACATTGGAACAATGGACTGGAACAAACACAACTGGTTTGCTGGAATGCAAACCAGTATGCAACTGGATAATGTCACTAATATTAATTTCCTCTTTATGTAGCACAGCAGCAATGGATTAGGTGGCTTTTTGGGGAAGGATGTGAAAAACATTTCCAATATTTTTCTTTTTTTAAGTTCAAATGCTATTTCTTGTGACTAAGAAACCTTCTAACATTTGTAACTACCAGGAACTCTAACCTGAAATCAGAACTGGTAAGTTTATCTTTGAGAATGAAGTAGTGAGTTCATCTTATGGTGAAGCTTATTTAAAGTGCAGTATAAATTGGGCCTACACTCACATTATAAATAAACTGTGAAATCAGTCCATGTGTGCTACAGAAACCCATGTCAGCGCTTCATAAGATTTAGGCAAAATACTGAGTGTTTCTGTGCATCCCTAGTACACCTCCACACTTCTGCTCTGATGCTGGCCTGTTCACTTCTGCAGGGTTTCCAGAACTTGCAAATGCTCACGTTGCTTCCTTCCTTCCCAAAGCCCTGAGACAATGAAATCATGTAGAAACAGCTAGCTTAAGATTTCTGTCTGAACTGAGGACATGGAGAGCTTTTCCCGGTGGCCAGGCTCAGGTACCTTTCAGCCCATGGGGGAGGTGCCCATGCCGGAGTAGTCGATGCCTGGAGGATGCTGTGGTCCAGTGGGAGAGCCTGTGGAGAGAGAGGGCCCTGCTTCCAGGCTGGAGCAGCCTGGCCTTGGAGGACTGCACCCCATGGAGGAGTGACCGACACTGCAGCAGTTTTGGGAGGAGTGTTTGCCCTTGGGAGGGACTCCCATTGCAGCAGGCGCGGTAGGGCTGCTGCTTGTGAGATGGGACCCACGCCAGGGAAGTTCACGGAGATCTGTCTCCTGTGGGAGGGACCCAAGGGCTTCACAGGAGAAGGACTCCTCTCTCAGAGCAGCAGAAGTAAATCTCACTGATGAACTTACCAAAAAAACCCATGCCCTATCTCCCTGCACTGTCAGCGGTAAGGAGGAAGGCACTGGAGGAGAAAAGGTCTTTTAAGGGATTATTTTACCTCTCATTATCCTCCTCTGATTCTGTTAGTAATAAATTCACTTGGCAACTTTAAGTTGAGCCTCTTTTGCCCTTGAAGTTTTTTTTCCTGGACATCCCTTAACTGGTGAACCCTTTGTTAATTTTTTTTGTCTCTTCTACCCAGTTGTGCCAGGGGAGGGTGAGTGAGCGACTCTCATGGGTGCCTGGTGTTGGGCCAGTGTCAAATCATGACAGTCTTTTGAGGAAAAAGTATTTGTAAGTGAAGGATTCATGTTTTGCTATGATTAACTCACTCTTGAGATTCTATTAGTTTTTGTAAAAACATGCTGTTTACATAAAACCACTTGGAGAAGTCACAAATACTGAAATTTCAGATGTGGGTTTAACCTCATTTCAAAATTATTTTGCCCTGCAAAGGATGGTCTTGCATCCTTGCCCCCTGATGTCCACCTCTCTTCCTTTCTCTGTTGATCATGAGTATTGTTGATACGATCTGACTGCTGACTGCTTTTGGGTCTAAAGGTTTACAGCATCTGTCTCAAGCAGAAAGGATCAACCTTCCAGGCCCCTCAGCAGGTGGAGTTCCTTGCTTGTAGTGCCAATGTGCTGTTATTCTTACAACTTTTGTACCAAGGGCTATTTTCTGTTTGTTAGTTTATAGCTAATGTTGAGAGCTCCACTGCAGCCTTCACTTGCCCCCATCCACAAAACCTACTGTTTAAGTTCCTTAAACCTTAGCCATGTGTGATATCCACAGAGTAAAGCTGAAGAAGTTTACGCAGTAGTGCCTTAACCTTTAGATGATTGTTATTGCAGCTAACATCAGTTCATGGCAGAACAAATACAGATAAGTGCCAATATACTGCACAGACAAGTTAAAATAAGGCCCAAATAATTTTAGTAGTAGTAGCAGTGGTAGTAGTAGTAAGAGCAAAAGTTCTTATTTCAGGTACAGAATTGATGTTGAAATCACACCTTAAATCTAAGATAATATTAGAGATACCCTGAGGGGAAAGTAAAATTTATTCTGAAATGCACTATTTGCAGAACATAACAGAAAATAATTAATAACAGAAAAATAAAGCAGTTCATCCTGTCACAGCTAACTAATAATATTGTCTTAAATGCAATTAATGCATTAAAAATAGTCATTTTAAAAGCACATCATAATAAATAATAAAAGCACAAAAAATTATAACCTAGTAGGTGCACTAAATAGAACAAATAAACTATTTAAGAAAGGAATATTTTGAAGACACTGGAGAAGTTACTAGAATGAGAGAAAATTTTGTATCCTTTATCTGTAGTTGGCAAAATTATTTATTTTCATTTTAATCAAGGAAATTCCTTACAATCTTTTACTCTACAGAAGCTTATGTTGGCCTCTGCACCTCATCTCAGAGATTCTTCTGAGATTAATTCTAATCTAACAGGTAGATTCTGCTCAGAGAAATTTTTGCAGGACTTATGACTTACCTTTATCCAAGGAGCCAATAGCTTATTTTTTATGATCAAAGAATTTAGTGTGCATATACCTAACACTACTATGGCAGAAAACCAAGGGAATACTTTTCATCTCATACACAAGCAACTTTTGAGGTCATCAGTATCTGTGAGCTTCATTGTGAGCCTGGTACTGAACCAGACAGAATTGCATGTTGCTGCATTTTATAATTCCCTCCAGCAATTGTGGTGAAGGAAATGGTCTGAGTTAGGTGAGCACTGGGAGAATCAAATAAAAGTGTACAGGACTGGAATTACTAAGCCTTATAGTTGTCACTATCTTTGTTTATTAGAGTCCATAGCCATAATATTTATTATTTGCTTGTATGTAGGATTTATGCACTAGTCATGCTTACATTGGTAGACAACAAAAACAAATGTCTACAGAGTTTCATTGTTTACCTGATGGCTTTTTATTGATCTTCAGGCTAATAGCTAAAGTCATTGGTCATTATCTATTTATCTAGCCAGAGAAACACATGCAGTAAGTATTCTGGCAAATATCCAGATGAGAAAAAACAAAAGTCTAATACTCTACAAGAGCATTTAATATCTGAAAAATGCCTTATTTTGGATAAAGCAAACCTTTCCATTTTTGCTAAGTGGGATTGAATAATGATTGGATGTGTGGTAAGGGGGTCACAAGATAAGCTTGCACAAACGTTTCATTTGCAGTCACTTCTAAAAGATCTTTTGTCATGACTGTTTTCAACTTCTCTGCATTAATAAAATCTACTCATTTAGAATCTATCTCCTGAATATGATCTCTACAGACAAAGATTTATGGCATTTAATATATTTTGAAGCTATCCCCGAAAAAGCAATCCATCTTTCTAAAAACATGTTTATGTAAAAATTAAAGCTAGAGAAATAATTTGCCACACTTGCAAGACAGAGTCATCTCTACCCCATTTTACGAAAGCAATTTTTTTCTATGGACCAGAACAAAAAAATCCAGAGGATTCTCCCAAGTCAATTTCTAATAAAATTATTAGCAAAAGAGAAAAAGTATTCAGACAGTAATCAAGGAATAACTACATTTTTGTCAACAGAGTATTGATGAAAATGAAACCTTTGGTAATGTAGGACTTTTAAAATCTACTAAATATAGTAAGAAAGCATGTGGATACTTATGAGACATAAGCTTCTCATCAGCTTGTCACCTGCATTTCTCTGACCCAGAAATGCAAATAATTTTTGTAGGCTTTAAATACTCGCTTTAAGCAAGGAAGAATGGGTTATCTGATGAAACAATGTGCAGACCTGCCAATATCCCTGCCTACTTCCTAATAAAGTTAACGCAGTCAGAGAGGCATCATGACAGATAATGGGATCTCCTTAGTGTTGAGCAACCAGGGGGTGGAGAGATAATCCTTTCACATATACTGCATCTGTAGCCTCCGTTCGAGCAGAATCCAGATTCCAGAAACTCATTAAAGCAGCAATTTGACCTCTTCTACCATCATATTCAATACCTGGGCACATAACTCATAACGACTTGGGTGTTAATTTCTGTAATTTGTGATTCTCTTTGACACTAGAAGCTAAATTTGTCCCTGCTTACCTTGGAAATTAGCCACCCTTCTATAAATTAGGAAGTTATCCCAACTGCTGGATGGCAGGAGGCAACAAATGCCTGCAGAGCTAGAGCAGGTCTGTGCTGCCAAACTGGGTGACCCCAGCCAAGGGTGTCTCAGCAGAGCTTTCCCCTTCTTAAACACAGCATAGGTTTTGACTGTGCAATGGTGCAATACCACTTTTGCAGTCCTTTCCACGTGGTAAGAGTGAGGGAGCCTAGGAGTAGGAAGCTATAAAGATGTTGCCAGATGTAAAATGCTCCTTCCATCACGAAAAGGTTGTTTTCCAAAATCTCCTGTTCCTTTGTAGAAGCAATGATGGCATCCTTAGGAAAAGGTTTTAAAATCCGTCCTGTGAAAGCTCCTAGGAAAGGACAGAGATACTTTAAGCAAGCAGACATATATGTGTAGGTCCTTCCTCCTGCTTTGGAGGGCTCTCACATTTTATTTGCTCCCTTTTTTTCTGTCTTGTCTCCATATTTTCCTGTTTCTTTGTGAATCTGTGCTCCATCCTTTCTTTCCCATCTCTAAGAGGATGAAACAGAAGGAGAAGCTGGAAGCAATTGCCTGTTTAAAGTTCTCTGCCACAGTGGGTTGCCCATATTCTTTCTCTTCATTATCAGAAGCTGCAGTGTGAGAGTGCAGAAATCTGCTGGACTTTTAATTGTCTGTGCAGCAGTGGAACAAGACCAAACCTCTTCTGATCACATGAATAATCTTCTAATCATTTTGGCATGTAATTTAATGACACAGGTTAAACCCAAGATAGGAGAATTAATGGGCATATACCAGACAAATTTTATTCAGTCTCTATTATACTCATCCTGTTCTTAGCCTCTAGGTAAAATAAGCTAACAAGATATAGCACCAGGTAAAGCACTATGACTGTATGCAACCATTCATAGCTTTTCTTCAACCTGTTGTTTCTCATAGAAATTCTTTCTAGATGATGTAAATATAAAAGAAGCATTTTTTCTCTATGGAATTCATAAAAAACAGTAAGTACTGGCCAAGGCAATATACTAGCAATAAAACTGAGTTCCAATTGTGATTTCTTAGGTGACAGGATCATTGATTACCTGTTATCTCCATTCCTGAGATTTTTCCTGGCTCTAAATTAAGGGTTTTATCTGAAAACATGTGCTGCTCATTAGCTCTGCTACAGCCACACCTGTGCTGTTTTCCTGTTTATAACAGGCTTTTGTTTAGTCCAGGATCTTAGATATTGTTATATTTGCTGTTGTTGCAGTGGCTAGAGGATTTATCATTAAATTGGCAGTTATTGGTGTTTCTATCCTACATTTCAAGGACAGTAGAGAGGACTGACTTGACGAACAGAAGCAAAGGGGTTTTAACCTAAAAGATGGGGGCAATTAATTCTTTGTGACTAGGTTAATGCTGAAGAACACTGTTTTTTAAAGTGGGTATCTCCTGAAGATTTGCAAAAATTTGACTAGGCATTGGACAGTTTTTTTATTAAATTGGATGGATTGAAGAGGGCTACTTTATTTTGTAGTGCTGAATATGCCAGCATTTTTTAACTAGGTTTTTTTGCCTAGAAATATAGATGCTGATATTTTAGACTTGCCTGTGGTCTGATTGCTTATGCTTTGAAAGTAAACTGACACTGGCGTCTTTTCTGTCTTCAGAGCAAGAAGCCTAGCTATAAAGGCTGTGTAGTCAGTGAATATGTTGTTCTAGATGTTGACTAATCCTCTCCTGAATAAAGTGTATGAGTCTGATAGCTCTTGATTGTGTACAAATAATTCAAGTGAGATACCTTATTTACCGACAGTGAATCCATGAATTTGGTGTAAGGCATCTACACACTGCAGCTGAAGAACTAAAAATATCTGTAAAATGAAGGAAGCTGGTGAAAGAACCTAGCTAGCATGTTCTTTCCATGAACAGCCATCTCTGACTCCTGTCTCTTCATGGAGGCAGCAAAAGGCTGGATGTAACTAGCTTCTTCTCAAACATGCTTTGTTTAGGAGTAAGCAGAGAGGGATAAGGTCTTACTATGGAACTTCCTTTGGCTATTCCTTTTTGGGAATAAAAGGAATCCTTTAGTGAGATTGATAAATAGTGTGTTGATTCTGCCTGCCATTCAGCAAAATGCTTAACTGCTTCTAAACTCTTGTTATGCTATACTTAGCTTCCATCTTTTATGGCCATTTTCTTCAGGGGACTGAGAGAGAAGGGTGAATACCTCAAACTAATAAAGTTAGTTCCTTTTTCTTCCTCAAGGTACTTCTTGAATTTTGAAAACTGAGTTTCTACCAGAACATTCAGGAAAAAACTTGTCATCAGGATGGATCTTTTAGTCCTTACAGAGTCTTTGGAACCAGGGAATAGTACAGTTTAGGGTGGGAATTATAAACCAGTGCTTCCAGTGAGAGGTTGTACCATAAAGTCAGACTCTCTTTAATTACTCGAAAATTTACAAGGAAAATAACCATAAAAGTCAGACATGATGAGGTGCAATTATTTTGTGGCACAGAAAGTCTGTTGGAATAATAAAGCTGATCTTTGTGGAATGGTAACATTGTTACAAGGGCAGGAGATAAAATTGTTCAAAGTGACTGTATAGAGAGGCAAGGTGCAGTGGCCTGAATTTGCTTACTCGAAGGTGCCACACATCTTAATTTTTTTGTCCTCAGTTCCAGGTCTGTAAATGGGACAGACATTTTTTGATCTCATGAAATTTTGTAGCCATTACTTTTTTGTTTGGTTGGTTTTGTTTTTTGTTGTTGCTCTTTTTTTGCAGGGAAGGAGGTTTTTGAAGTACTTGGATGCCAGAATAATGAGGGCTATAGAAAAATCTGTTAAGGGAATTACTGATACTGTCTTCTTGGCAGCGCCTGAACAGCAGGTAGTAAATAAAATTTGAGGTCACAAAATGACTGGTGAATAGGAAGGAAAATATTGACTAGTCAACCAGGAAACATTTACTGTCCTTTCTGAGTTTCTGATTTAAGCAGGAATCTTGTTGAAAATAAGTTGCTTGTAATTAAAAATGAATCATAACATATATGTTGAAGGGAAAAAAGGATTAAAAGGTATCTGATGTTATTGAAGTTCTGAGCATTTCTCTTTGTGATTCTGTGTTCTTTATGTAGTGTGTGTGGGATTAGAAATAATAATTTACTTCTGCATTTAAGTGATGTGCTGCCGTAAGAAAGTAAAATTAAAAGTTAAATCCTCTGGGAAGAGGAAGACGGATACTGCATATGGCTTGAATTGCAGATCTGTTTGCATCAAGAAAGTAATTTTTGCAAAGAATATCCTCATCATTGCAGTTCCATATTGCCCTGCTGCATAGCTCTTGGATCTGAAAGCAGTCAGGAAAGCATAGTTTGACAGAGTGGAACAATGCTGTGACAACAACAAGACCAGGTGCCTTTGTTCAAACTCATGGAAAGTGACTGACTGATGGGTAACATGAGTAATCTGCTGCTAGGAGTTCAGTCATGACTGTGGCAACAAAAGCACAGCTGTTCAGCTGGAGCTGGGTGCCTTGGCAAAGCTCCTTTGTGCAGCCTTGTAGCAGCCTTTGAATACTTGAGGTAGGTTTGTGTACATGTGCATTGCAATGTGGACTTAATGGTCTACTTCTCTTGGCAAATGCTCCCATAAATAAACATACTCAGTCATTTACTTGGTTGGTATAATTGACCTTATCAGAGGAAAAGCATGGAGCTGAAATCTAACTTGCAGATATTACAGATGTATGGATTCTGCTAGAGGCTCTCAAATTCAGGCTCTGTCCTGCATCCTGGCATTCAAAAGTGTTCCTGGCCCTAGTTTCCAGTGATGAGTTTTCAAATATGACTTCAGATCAAATGTGTAATCTTTCTGCATTAACTACACACTTGAAAATGTTGCTGGGTTCATGAAATAAAATATGAGAGCACTAGACCTGTTTTACATAAATTAATTGTTCAATTTAGTATTTGTCAAGATATGTATTTTATTAGGGAAACTAGAATTACTTAAGTTACTTAAGTACTTAAGTGTTACTTTTCATTTTATTCTTTGGGCAGATAAATTAATTTGACCAACAAACTTGTTGCTAAATTTCTTGCTTCTGCTTCCTGAGGTACTATTCAATTATCCTCTTCCCTTTCAAAAATACATCTGATGTTCACTTTCACCATTTTATTACCCCCTGCTGCTCTCTGAGATGGAAAAACATATTTTCTGGTTACTCTTCATGTAAGCCACCCACAAAGGTGAGGCCATATGATGCCTGAAAAACATCTCTAGTTTTATAATGAGTGTTTCTGGGTCTTCCACTGCTCCAACTCACTGCACTTTAAATTTCCAAAACTGTATTGACATTAACGCTGTAACAAAGACTTTGAATGTTATTATTTGCAGGCAAGCTCTTTCAAAATAATGGGCTAATTTCAAGTCTTAGCCTAAGACATCTTAAGACACACTGTTTTCAAAGCAGATTTCTTGTGTATACAGAGGAAATTCACACATTTTCAGCTAAACACTTCTAATTGCTAGCTTGGTTTCCAATAACTTCAATAAAATTGTTAAAACAAAAGTTAAGTCTTATACTTGTAAGATCTACAAATTATGAGCTTCCACTTTCAGAAACTGGTTGTATATATACAGCATAAAGTGACTAGAGGGTGATTTTCAGTCTAATAAACTGTATGGAAGAGGAAAACTGTGGAGGATTATGGATTTTTTTGCTTGTTTTAAGGAATGGAGATCAAGAGGCAGAAAACTATGTACCTCACTGAGGAGGAAAATGTTGGTGCAGGACTCTTGTGAGTGCACTAATTCTGCATGTTTGTATTGCTATGGAGAGAAATAGGACTTCAAGTTATGTCTGTAAATAAATGAATTACTCTGAGATTAACCCTGTTAATTTTCTTCCACCGTTTCAAGTCCAAATCAAGATAACTAAAAAACCTTATCTTTTTTGTATTAGGGGTAATTACTAGGAAAAAACCCAGTATGCTCAAACAGTAAAGTTGTCAAGCCAAGCAATAAAAGGCCAGAAAACTCTAAAAAGTGATGTAGTGTTATTCAAATAATAATAATAATTCTCTTTTGTTATGTGTATATATTATGATACAAGCTATGATAATATTCCAGCTAGTGTTGTTGGGCTCTCTATTTTTCCACTGGACAGATTTTATAGTCTGCAGAGATGTGCAGAGATGCTAAGGACTCTAAACTGCACACTTCAACAGACTTGACTTTTAAATGAGAAAAATAGTGGCACCCATTTTCACTGTTAGACATGACTGATTGATTTCTCTCTTAAGCTTCTTGAAATACCTTCTCTGAAGAATATTGCCAATATGGAAAATTTCACCAGAAAAAACAATTGAAAAATGGGTTACAATATTATCAAGTGAGCCTCAATAAGAGGACAGATAGGACAGATGCTACCTGTGTGTTTTGGAAACAGAAATGCATATATAATCACTGTATGAAATTAACTGCAGGAGACAAAGGTAGTGCAATAACTAGTTTCTAACTGGATTAAACTAATCACAAATAATGAGCAGGTTGTTTCAGTGAAGATTTTTGACTGATGCTACCTCTCCAGTGTCATTATGTCATTACTGCATACATAATACACAGCACCCTAGAATGGGTATATAGAAAATTGCTGGCTCCTTCTTCAGAAGATGCACTCCTTTCTATTTATTCTGTGTGGATTCTTAAACATAAATTCAAATAAAGAGCAACTTTAGCTCAGCTATCTTTCCTGGCCATCCTAACAAGAGACTAGTGAAGCAAACCAAGCAATTGCAATGCAGAGTTGAAGTAGGGAGCTGCTAGAAAATACTGTATTATGAAGAAATAACCTTTCATTGTAGGCTGACTAATAGTCAGTCACTTGGTTCTATACCACCCACAATATTATATATGCTCCTAGTCAAGGAAGAAAAGAATCTTAATCTGAATCCAGATGCACAGTTTGATTTTAAATAGCACATAATCCATCACTGTTTGTACTTGCGTGCATGAAAGAAAGAGGACAGCTTAGAAAAAATAATGTCAGCTGTTGCTTGCTGGATAGCAAAGCAGAATATTTGGTATATGTTGTCTCAGCTTTTTCTAGACGAGACCTGTATCTTTCCTGGAGCAGAGAAGATATCCTCTTTTCATCACAAAATCCACTCCAACAATTTGAATAGCACCAGTGTCAATGTAGCTATAAATTTTTGAGCAGCTTTGGAAGGATATGTTTTTAATCCAGTCTCTATTAATTTTGAATAGTTCTTAAGTCTAATACTTTTTTTCCTTTTATGCACCCAGTCAAATTTCTATTTCCAGGAGAACAGTTTCTTTGTGGTTTTTTTTTTTCTACTAGTGCTAATCCAAAAGTAAAAAGACCAACTATTCTGTGTGTTAAAATGATCATTCTAAGGGGCAGTTGATTTTTTTTTTTTTCTTTCTCTGCTTAATAAAATCTCAATTTTAAACACCAATCTCATACTCCAAAATGGGTACTTGTTATGTCAAATTTTAAAGAAAAGCAACAGGAGACTTCAGCTATCTAGGAGTCATTGAGGAAGCTGATTGAATCAGCTGAAGTGCGCTCACATTCCACTGAAAGTTTTGCAGTATTCTCCTGTTTTCTTAAAAGATTTAACAACCTGAGTCTGGGTTGAAGATTGTCCTTAAAGGATGAAATTTTAAATAATCAGAACTAATGTTTATGGAAGTTACTTTGGTAGCAGGATATTACCAATGCTTCAGCAACAGAAGAGATTAGACATGACTAAATTTTTGCAAATGCTATATAGCTTAGATTGGTTTTTCTTAAGTTTGTTTAATCTTTTTCCCTCCCAGTCCCAGAACATTGTGGTGTCTGGGATTTAGGTAGGCAACAACTACCACTTCAGTGGAGGTTGAGCTGACTCACAGGAATGCCATCTCCTGCTCCTTTATTTTCCTATTGCTTAGCTATTATTAAAGTTAACTAGGCAAGAATAGAAACCCCATAGGAAAGCCCAGCTAGAAGCTGATTTTTCTTTGTCAGCTCAAATTCCTCTGGTTAGAGATTCAGGCAGCAATTGCATATCCCATACCTGCTGCTACTTTTCCTTTACCTGCTAATGAACCCCTGTGAAGAGTCAGTAGCAAATTAATTGATTTCCTGTATGTGTCCTAGCTTTGCTATTGAGTTTAAGAGGAAACTATATTTTAAAAAAAAGTAGAGAGGAGGTTGGCTTGTTGCTTTTTTGATTTGCTGGTTTGTGTTTTTTGCTAATGTTTGATTTGTTAAAGTTTTAATGACTCCCATTAGGTATTTCAGCTATAAATAGGCACACAGCAGTTGATGAAACTCAAGAGAAGAGGATGAATAGGAGGAGGGTTGATGTTTTTTAAATATTACAAAATGTTCAGGGATGGGTCAATTGATAGCTGATAATGAAATTTTAATCATAGCAGTACTTAAAGTAATAAGCACTAACACAAAATGCATTGAGGCTTTTTACATAATTATATCTTTGCAAGAATTTAATTAGGATATGGTATTCTCTTGAAACAAACATGCTGTGTTGGGTTAGATTTGTTTGCAAGCATGATCAAAATGGGAGCAATACTATCTTCTGCTATTTTTATCAATAGATTACGAGGCTTTGGGCATTGGAATGCACTAGGCATAAATGAACCTGTAGTGTCTGCCAGCTAGAAAGGGAGCAAGGAGCTTCGAAATGGGAGATTTTTGGCTTCTAGCTGTGTCACTGATACAAGTCCACCACTGTGCCTAAAAAAAAAAAAAAAAATCAAAAAAATAATGGAAAAAAACCCCAAATTAACAAAACAATGAATAAACAAATAAAACCCCAACAAAACAACCTGCCTCTAGTCACTAGAGTCACACTACTCAATTTTTTTACTCCGTAACATATACTTTATGCTCCCTCTTTCAAGTCCAGATAGAGCATTTAATTTTAGGAAGAACTTTGAACTAGTTATCCTCCAAAAGGGAACCTATTTATCTAATAGGAACCTATTTATCACTGGCAAATCCCGTACTTTTTAGTAGCATCCTCTTCCTCTCTAGAGGAAACTGCATTCCTAGTGTGTCTGAAAGCCTGCAGAAAGCAACAAGCTTGAAAGTCTGAAGGTAAAATATTAAAGACTTAGAGAGGCTATTGTTTTGTTCTCTTTTAAAAATTGTTTCAAATGTCATCTGTTTCAAAAACATCCTGAAGGAGAAACTTTGTCCGCAACCTGTTCTGATGTTATTTTTTCTTTTTTAATCCTGAAAAATATTTTAATGTTACAGGCAATATTCATAGGGATGCTTAAAGTAAAATAAAATTCTAATTGTTTACATTAGAAAACATCTGTGAAATTTCTTCATGCTCCTTACAAAGAAGACAAAAAACCCCAGAAGTGTACTAATTATCCTGTAACTGAAAGAATTAATAAACAGAGGAATGTCACTAGTAGCATAGCATTTTCCATAACCATGCTAACATTTTTGTTTTTCTACTTATGAAACTTAAATGAGGTCAAAGATGGCATCTCTGGTTGCTGCTTGATGTCCTTAATACACATATCATAGCAATTTCTGTTCTGTGCAATACTGCAGCTTTTCCACTGGAAAAACTATGGGAGACAGCAACTAGCCTAGAACTGAAAGGCATAGCAGAGAAACAGGCACAGGGTGAGGTGTAGTAGGAATTATAGCGAGTTGCAACAGCTTTCCATGGGGGAGAAAAGTTAACAAGCATGAACTGGAGGAAAGATGAAAAGGTGGGTGTACAGTAATTTCTGGTCCCTGGCAACAAGGAAAATCAAGTAAATTAATTGGATGGTATTTTTCTGAGCTGATCAGTGCTCAGGAAACCAAGCTACAATGGATGGGGCAAAGACTAGGACTATGGTACTGTGGAAGAGGAGGGGCTTTCATTTTACTGTTTCATTTGTCTGTTGCCTCCCTTGCTTAGTTAATAGCCTAAAAGTAGGAATAGACTTTGGGAATGGGTACCAAATAGAGAGATAGAAATGAGAAAAACATCAGGAACATGAGAAAAAGACCAGATTGCTTGCCTGTGTTTGTTGCTTGCATGGAAGACTGCTGGTTTGGATACCTGCAGTAGTGCTCATTTCTTAGTGATACAAAGCTGTCTTTCTTGGACTTTTGAATGCAAGTTCTGTATAGGTTATTCCTGATATTCTGCAATTGTGTCCCACAGTTACACCAAGTCCTGATTTTGCCTCTGCAAAATGACCTGGTTAATAAAGCAAAACTTGGTGTCCATTCCTTTTAAGTTGAGATCACAGTAACTAGTCAGATCTCTAAGAGTAAAACAGAAAAGGTACTATACGACCAGTTGTTACATTTATTTCTTACTTTTGGTAGAACTCATAGAGCACTGAGGCTGTTCAAGAATTATAGCCTATATGTGTTCCAGCAATGTCTGGTAATGACAGATAGACATTATGAAACTGACCCTTATAAGTGTCTGTGTACTACTTGGCTGTTTAAAATTACTGGGTATATATTAGCACCTTTTTATTGATTCCATTACAGGAATTCTGTACAGTCTTCTCATCTTCTGGTAAGTAGTGACAAAAGTACAATGATCAAGCTTTTTTGCTTGCTTGTTAAAACAGAGCTCTTTTCAAAGATAACGTTCTCAAAATAAAGACTTTGAATTTCTTTTTATTTAAAGATTTTAGGCAGGTTGATAGAAGAGCTATAAATCTGTTTGTCTGGATAAAAAACATTACTATGATGACAGGCTTTTAAAGAAGAATTATGTTAACAAATTTATTTAAAAAAATGTTAATAAAAATGTAGTGGTTTTTCTTTTAATTTTATTTTAAAGTAACCAAAGAAATCAAATAATATGGAGACTAAAAGAGCAGAGTGAAAAGTAGATTTGCTTCAAGTTCATGAATTGACTTTGAAATGTTAATTATTAACAATTTCCCTTTCTCTTCCCACTGTGCTTTTTTTAGCCAACTCTTTCACAAACTCTATGGAGAATCATAGAATGTTTGGTTTGGAGAAGAACCTAAAAATTATATAGATCCAACCCCTCTGCAATGTCCCATAACCAAGGACACTGTTCACTAGACTAGGTTGCTCAGAGACCCATCTAGCCTGGCCTTGAAAACTTCCAGGAGTGGGCACTCTAAACTTCTCTAGGCAGCTTGTTCCAGTGCCTCACCACATCCACAGTAAAGATTTTTTTCCTACTCTCTGTCAGTCTGAATCCCTTCTCCCTTGTCCTGTCACTGCCTACCATTATAAAAGTCCCTTTCCCTCTTTCTTGTTGGCCTCCTTCAGGTACTGGAGGGACACAGCTGGGCCACCCCAAAGCCTTCTTTTCTCCAGGCTTAACAATCTCAATCCTCTCAGCCTTTTCGCACAGGAAAGGTGCTCCACCTCTGTAATCATCATTGTGTCCCTCCTCTGGACTCCAACAGCAGTGCTCTTTCTGTGCTGGGACCCCCAGAGCTGGATACTGCGCCTCAGGTGGGGTTTCACAAGAGCGAGTAGAATGCCCCATTTTTTATACTTCTGAAGAATTCTAATTGAAGCTACCTTTGGGAAATAACAGGGTAACTTAATCAGGGGAATTCTGGAGGTTAAAATCTATTTGTCTTTTTCTTGAAAGAAAGCCAGAAGGACTGACTGGTACTAATTATTGAATTTTTTATGTACATGTCAGTATAGTTAAATCATCGCCTAGCTATATTTCTAAGCCAGCAAGCCTAGGCTGTATTACATTCCATTCTTTGGAAACCTTAAAACACGAGAAATCTGTGCTTGATGTCTAATTCAGCATAGTGTGTCATGTAAAACTGGACTGTGAGGCAGAAGTGGATATCTGAGTGCAATAAGAAACATTTGAGCAAAAGTACCATCTTGAATAGTCTCTCTGCAGCTCCTTTTCCATAAAAACTGCTGTTAAAGATGCCTTCATTGAATTGTAAGTAAACGGCTGCTGGAGTAGACAAGTGTTCCCCCAGTCAGATACAACTAATGGATGACTGAACAAGCTGTTTCTTATTGTTACTGTGTTGTCATTTGCCATCTCCAGCTGGGGTTACTGTTCACAGATGCCTGATGATTTGAACACTAGAGCAGTAGGTAGGGATGTTAATGTGTTAAAGCTCTGGATCAGGCTCAGGACCAGAGCCTTAAGAGGCACACTCTGTGTGCTCTGACTACTGACATACTAGACCTGCTTCAGTATCCTGCTGTGTGTATGTGTATATCTGAGTTGATATGAGCTAGTAACCAGGGCACTTGAGTTGACTTATTTGTTTTTCTCTAGTACCTATAAATACAGAAAATCAATGTGAACATTGCAAGATACAGGATGCTGTGGCTGTCTAGGTCAGCAGATTCTTCATAAATATTCAATAAAGGGTACAGGTTACTGGTCAGCTTTTAATGTGAAACTTGTTATGTTGAGATACCCAGCTAAGGTTAGTTAAAATCCATAAAGTCAATCTCCCAAGACCAAAGGAAGAGAACAAAGTCTTCAGGTTTTTTAGCATCTATCATTGTTGGATAGGAAAGAAATGTAGTTGATGACTTCCCTGAACTTTGTTTTCTTTTTGTGCTCTTGCATATCTCTCACCTCTTGGTGGTTATCTCAAGGAAGAAACAACAATCAACCCATAAAAACAGAAAAAGAAATTTGAAACTATTAGTCACTAGGATTAAAAAAAAAAAAAAAAAAAAAAAAAGACAAGATATCCTCAGTGGAGCAGGGCTTACCCAATTTGTTCCAAAGTTCAGCGTATCTAATGACTGATCTAAGAAGCAGATTAGCAGGTTTTATATCTGTCAACACAATTAAAGGATCCACCAGTACCAAGTGAACAGGCATGTGCTTTTTAGTTTGGGACTGATTAATTAGGCAGATTAGGAAAGCCCTTTTTTCTTTTAATGTGGCTGACAGAAAAACATCATGATAGCCTCACCAATGTTACTGCATTCCCAGTGCTACAGAAGAGCACCAAATTTTAAGGATGGAGAACACTACTAACAAGAAGGTTTTTGAAAAAGATTTGCTTTCCAGCTGAGGTCAATGTCCTCTTATGCTAAAGGTACTGCAGAGGGGTGGCCACAGGTAGGAGTAAGCAATTGGTAGTGAGCGGAAACTCAGTGATACATGAAAACATGGGCACTTTTTGACATCCAGTAGGATAGTAATGGGAACCTCTATGCAGGGCAAAATAGCAATGAACATGAGGAGATAGCTATTCATGAATGCAAATATTTGTGTTGAAACCAGCAACAAAGTAATCAGAAAGATGTAGGAAAGGTGTTTAGGAGAATAGCCAGAGCCCAGGATATTATAGGTTCATCTGTGTTTTTTATCTCAAGTGCCAGGCAGAGATTTGAAGTCTCAATGTGTGGATGAGATATAGATGATAATGACAAATTATAATGGTATAAAGATGAGTAGATGATGTAAAGATGAGATTTACTTCTATTTGGAACTGAGGAAACTGTATAGGAAGGATGAGCTGCATCTTTATCATACTGCAGTCAAGTTGATGATACTGAATTAGAAAGGTTACAGAGGAATACTGAAACTTAGAAATTGATGGAAAGATTGGAATCACAGAAGATCTCCTGGTTTATACTGATGTGAGAAATGTCCAGTGCAGTCCAGAAGAGTCTGACAGAAATAAATGGCATACAATAATTAAAGGAGGTAAATTAGTTCACCTAGAATGCCAATTGATTCATATGTGCAGCTTAAAATGATGGAGTGACTATAAAACTTAGAAGTATTTTTACACCAGTCTAAATTCTGAAAAAAAAAAATTAAAATACATGATATTAAGTGGTGCTTGCAAGCAGCCATTTCAGAAGCAGGAAAGTCAACAGGACATAATTTTACCAGGCTACCAACTTCACAGGGATCAAATTATTTTTGCTGATGTGAGGGTGAATGGCATAGCAGGACAGCTTTTAAAGGAAAAGAGAAGTACTGTGGAACCCTTATGGCCAGAATTCTCAGATTCTAATAGTAAGATTTTTATTAATTATACTGTTTATAACATAGTTAGGAAAAAAATGAACAGAGGGCTAAACAAAATCAGTCAAATTGCAAATTTATGGCAGGTGGAAGAGTAGGAAATTAAAGCTACTGTGAAAAGATCAATTCCATTTCTAGATGCAATAATTGGCTGCTTCTGAGACAAACTATGTGTAACAACAGGAAAATATGCCTTTCTGGTTTGCACTGAGTCCTGATCCACACTTTACAGCTGCTCTGTAGTAGTTACAATAATACACTTAGGTTTAATGTTGTAGCAGGAGCCAATAGGCAAAACAAATCAGGTCCATACATATTCATTTTTAAGAGTTGGAAGTGTATGAAAATGAGAGAATTTGTCAAAACCAAACACCTCCTTAAAGCAGTGCAAGACAATGCAAGCAGTCTAGAGTCAGTTAAAAATCCATTTTACCATAAGACCAAATAAGTTGAGATGCAAACAGAAAAGAAAAAAGACTGAAAGGTCAGTGTTAAAAAAAAAAAGTTGAGAAGTTGTAGGAGTGAAAGAAGAGCAGGAAAGCCCACAAAACATGGCAGGTGCCGTGCTTGGGTTCATATGAAGAAGCTCTTTATATAGTTCAAAACTGAGGAAGCAGGCAGGTAGTTGGTGCTTTTGCTTCGTGACAAAGGAGTCAGAGAAGCAGAAGGGAAATTAAGTTCTTAGCATTGGCCTTTGCTGCAGCAGGTATTGGAGGGATTCCCAGCGACCCACGTTTTTTAAGAGACAGAGCAGAAACACTAGCTCAATTTTCAGTAAATATATGGGTTATATTAGATCTGATAGACAAGTTCCATCTGGTAAGGCTAGGATGATATTCACCAGAGAACTCTGGAGGAATTCAGATGTGAAATCACAAGCTTGATCTGCAGCCCAACATTACAAATAGGAGCTGTACAGGAGGAGTGGAATATTGCTGCTGCATTCCTACCTGCAAAAGGGCTCTGGAGAACATCCTGTCAGCTACAGAGCAATGAAGCTGGTGTGCACCTCTGATAAGACAGCAGAAACTGTAATAACAAATAAAAGCACATGGATTAAAGCTCTCTGGGAGTCAGCATGGTTTCTGTAGAGGGAGGACCTGCCTCACAAAATCTGTGTAACATTTCTGTGAATGGGGTATCATGTGCAGAAAGTAAATCTAGTGGAAATAAAGAAAGTAAATTATCATGGTGTGACTGACTAAAACCCTAGGGGTATAATGTAACCCAATGAATGAACCCTTGTGATAGAAGAAGAAGAATCTGCAAGGGTGATGGGCTCATGAAGCCCAGAGTATGCCCAGATGCAAAGAAACTGACTTCTGCCTTCACTCAAAAGGCACCAGAGAGTGGGTTTTGTTTTAATGGACAACAGTTGAGTGGCTTAACTGGAGGTGTAAATGTCTCCCTGAGTTAGTCAGACTGGAATGGGGCGAGTGAGTTCATGCTCAGCCCAATATAGAGTGTAAAACAGCGAAAATATTTTGAAGAGAGAAACAATGTTGAGCTGCTTTCATCCCACACATTGCTTCCTGGTAAGGTGGGATGCCCAGTGCTGTGACAGTCAACAGAAGACAGGACTGGTAATGGAATTGAACTGTATATTGCAACTGCTATATTTTGTGAAGTTTACTTGTGTATTGTGTTTTCAATATATTATGTATCACTCTGCTAAGTCAGAAACCCTGTGTAGCATAAAACATCTCCAAGTAAGTAAATTTTACAATTAACATTATCCATTCCCTACGTAGAATATCTAAAAGAACCAACTCAGAATATTTTGAACACTGACATGTGGCTTTAGGGAAAGGCTTCTCTTGTCTTAAAAGTTAGAGTAGAGGAAGGGTAGGGCTTAGCAAGCATTTTTCAAGGTAAAGGAGGAGAAATGAGACACCAGTCCTCTAGGACTGATGATGATATTGGCTTTATTTAACTTCAGTAGTGTCCTAGAAAATACATGAAGACTGAAACTTCCAAGCTTGCAGATGATAATCATTTACCCCTGAAGTAAGTTAAATATGCTTCCTTACCTCAATGGTAAAACAGTCTAAAACAGAGAAAAACAGAGAAAAAAAACCAGAGAAAAAAACAAACAGTCTCTGTCTAAAACAGAGAAAAAAAAGCTGCTTATGAACTTTCACAAAGGCAATTAATATAGACAACTTAACTCCTGAGAGACCAAGCCAAAGCAAATTGTGCCAAATGCAAAACCAGAAGCTCCAACACAGCAAGAAAAATTTGGATTGACAGTTCTGTGAAATATTTGGTTCAATGTGCTGTTTGCCATTCCTGTAACAACTTTCAATGTCAGGGTGGTTTAAGGGAGTAGATGGGATGACAGAAAGTGTCTAGATCTGAATAGTCTTTCTAAATAGTATATCTGTTTTGGAGACAGAAGCTGAGCTAGGTGTGTGCTAAGACGTGCCAGGTCTTTGATTTCATTCAGATAGTGAGCACTGGTAGTGAGCTGCTGGTAGTCTCTTTGTGCAGTGCCAAAGTCCAGGCAGTGCAGTAGTGCAGCTCCTTCTTGTCTCTGATGAGGCAGCAGAACATGGTTGCTACAGTGGAACTAAAAGCCCTGCAGATAAAATGACATTGTCAGGTTTAGAAACACGAGCACAAAACGTGAGCAATTGCCGCTTGTTTTATCACTGTGTGGAATGAGTTCCCATTTGTTATCTGAAGCATAATGATTAGGCAAATGTTTCTAGTCAATTCTGAATGTATTAATTTAAATCTGAATAAAGATCATTTGTACACCTCCTTGGGCAGAGAGCATGCATGTTTTCCAGTTATTGGAGTTGACTTAATGAGTGGCTACTTGATTGTGTACTAAGCCTTCAGTACCAAGCTGCTTCTCTGGATTAATAATCTTTGTGATATTTCATTAATATTCATTGTTAATTAACGCTTATGGAACAGAGAAGGAAATGTGCAGTATAGCATGAGTTTTTTTCCTCATTTCAACTTCATTAATTCAACATCATGTTTTTTCATCTATTTTTCATAATATACTCCGCCTAAGAAGAACAATATTTGGCAGAATTAATCTTATAGTAGATAAACAGCTTGATAAAAGCAAAAGTTTTTTCAAAGCATCCTAAACAATTATTCATATCCTCTCCATTGAGACAAATATTCAAAAGTTTCCCTGTCTGTTATTCTGCTAAGCTGTTGCACAACAACATATTTTTTCTTGCATTTATGTCATCAACGTTGTTGCTTTTGTCAAGATCTAAGGTGGCAAACCTTGAAGGGAAAGATTTTATCTTCTGTTGGACCAGTTAATATAACCTCGGGGAAAAAAAAAGGCAAACTTTCATGTATGCCAGTTCTTCCTGCCATTAGAAATCATATTAGATTTACAACACTTTCCTCTCAAATTTTTTTATCTATAGGTATGCGAAATAGTCAGTGAAGGGATGGAGAAAACAAGCAAAGCACAACACACTCTAACCTTTCAAATCCACAAGATTATCAATTCAAAATGTTTTGTTTCCCCCAAAATTATTTCCACGTCATAAAAATATTACTTAAAAAAAACCAAAAAAAAACCATGCAAGAACAAACAAACAAACAAAAAAAAACCCACACTAAAAACCCCAAGAGCATTTATAGTTTTTAATAAAGTTTCAATTATAATTTTTTTCTGGAAAGAAAGACAAAATAGATGAATTAATATTGAAAAAATTCACTGAATTACAATACAGTATCTGTCTTCATATCTATGATGAAGACAAATCCAGCCAAATCCTCCATTAATTTCAGTGGTAAAGAGAAAACATCAGAGTTAAACCTTTTAGAAAATCAGTTTTATCCTTAAAATACTGAAGAAAATGCACCCTTCTGTGAAAAGGCAAAATTAGCATAAGTTTTGTTTGTAAGTTGAAATCTGGATCAAAATGTTGCAAGGCTTATACACAGCATTTCTATTGCACAAAAGGTCAGCTGTTGTTTTGGCTGACATTCTTAATATAGTAATATTTCACAGCTGGTAATTTGCAGCCAGTAATAGCCAGATGGTGCTTTTTCTAAGGTGAATTTAGAGCATTTTGAGCAGTTGTAAATGTGAGACTCATAATAGCACAGCAACACAGAGTATTCTAGAGCTCTTTCTTTCTGGATTCAATAGCATGCTTAATCACAGCCAAGACCAGACATGCTCTACATGGTAGACTAAAATAAGGGACCTATGATAATAAGGCATAACAAAATTGCTGTATTTTTGACCTCTGTCAGACTTAAATTTCAACTCACAGAGCTCTTTGCTCTCCTGAGAATGCTTATTTTGAGATTTTCTGCAATTTTTGTACCTACTTTGGCAGACTTTATTTTAAATTATTGCCTTATTATGCCAGGTGTCCCCGGTGCCTATGTAAAACATTTTATATTACCAGAAACTGATGTTATGAGGTTTTGGAGAGCTGGAACAGGAGATAAAGGTGTGGATCTGAAAACATGTATATCTGGAATAAAATTAGTGAAAAAAACAAAAGTGGGGAAATAAATAATATGTTTGCCCTATTCATGCAGCAAGACTATGTAATTCTTGTTTTTAAGGAAACCTGCCTAGTAAAATCCTGTTACCATGTTCAGTTCCAAGCCTGAAGTGTTTATAATGGGTAAGGGAATGGTAAATTATAAGCTCCACAGATTTCTTGCCAGTTGATAATATTTCCTGAAAGTTATTTAAAGTAATGTCTTGACATAATAATCTGCTTTCAGACTATATTAGAGTTAGACCAATTGTCAAGTGAAAGACATCTGAAACCAAGAAACTCCTCATCTCCCTATCCCTTAGGAACCTTTCCAGGAAGCATATATATATTTTATATATATATATATTTAAGATACAATGTTGAAAAGAGTCTTGTGAAATAATTTTGGTAGTCCTGGATTTCAAGGGAAAAATCCTTGCCCTGGTGATATATACTAGTCTCCAGGGTTTTTGTTTTGTTCAGTGAGCAACAAATTTAGCAATATTCATTTGTAAATTTTCCTTGCAGTTGAGCTAATGGTATGTGCAGTAACAAGAAGACAGAACATTGGACTACAGGGATCTGAATGGTTATAGAGTCTAATCTCTCCCAGCCGCAGGCAACGAGCCACATGTATGCTCTCACTTAGTGGGAGAATACAAATCCAAAGGAAAGTACTGCCATTTCATCCCAAACAGGACAGAAGTGTAAAAATCAAGCAAAATATCTAAATGACGGATTATGAAAATAATTTTTTAAGAAGCTAAAACTGCAATGGAATTAATATTTAATGAGGATTGGTAGGAATTAATTTTGCTGTATCTAAAACTGTTTAGAACTGTTCTTGTTTAACTAAAAGACAGGGTTTATACCTGAATAAAGAAAATTGTTTTGTGAATATCCATAATATCTGCATATCTGTACCTTTTATAAAGGTGGAAGAACTCTTGAATTGAGCTTTTGGCTGAAGGACTCAGGGCTCTCAGCGAGTGAGGGATATTCTCTGCTTGGGGAGACCACAGCTCCTGTCTGTTGTCATCCCAAAGATCTGAGATAGGCATACTTGATGTGTTCTCTTACATCAGCAGGGAGCACAGCTCCTTGGAGTGGTGGGAGTGCTGCAACTAGTAACCCTTTCTGGGCACCTTTCCTAGACTGTCTCGTGAAAAGGAAATGCTCAGATCGTAGAGGCTCAGTGCTTCATGAAGCTCTTGGGTTTATGGTGCCTGTATCCCTCCCTGGGTAATAGGTCAGCCCAAGGGGTGTAAGTTGTGCAGCTGTTTTCCTCTTTCCATGGTTTGCAGAAGTAAGCAAGGTGGGAAGTGAATGTTTGGAAATGTCTAACCAAGAGGGTTTTATGACTATCAGAAAACAGCTGAGTTTTTTTTTACATTTGCATTTAAGTAGAATAGTTATCACTCCTTTTCTCCTTTCTGATTTTAAACTCATAAGTAGTTATATCCAGAAGCTCTGTCTTGCTTTTTGTAGTAACAAAAGTCTTCTGTTTGGAGACAGAGAGCTCAGTGATGCAGCCAAATATTTCAAATCTCTATCAATAAATGTCTACATTTTCACAGAGCCAAAGGTTCACAGACCTCCCAAAGGGGAGGTAATTTTGTGATTGGGATCTATAGGGTTTCTTTGTTCTTCCAAGTTGGATCAGTGGCAAACTAGAGGTATTTTTAGAGTGTACCTTAGTGAGTCATGATATATTCCAGCTTTCTGAGCTTCTTCTGAGAACTCAAGTGGCTGATTTTTTGTAATCTATAAGGGTATCTTAGCCACAGAAAGTAATTTTCCAATGAGTTACCAAACGATGAATAAGTATTTTATTTCCTTATACTGAATATCATACTGAAATAATATATTTCCCTGGTTTTGCATCTGATAAAGTTAATCCATGTAATTTTTTTGGGTGAAAAGTAGTTCATCATGAGTCAGTAATGTGCACTTTCATCCCAGAAAGCCAACTGCCTCCTGGGCTGCACCAAAAGAAGTGTGGCAATCAGGGCAAGAGAGAGAATTCTCTTCTGCTTTCCCGAGGTGCCATTGGAGAGCTTTGTCCAGCTCTGGGGCACCCAACATAAGAGGGACATGGATCTGGTGGGGTGAGTCCACAGGAGGGACAGGATGAAGATGACCAGAGGGCTGGAGTACCTCTGTTTTACAGAAAGGCTGTGAGAGATGTGGCTATTCAGCCTGGAGAAGAGAAGGTCATGTGTAGAACTTCTAGCACATTCCAGTGCATAAAGAAATCTGGAGAGGCACTTTTAACAACAGTATGTAATGACAGAATATGGGGGAATGGCTTTAAACTGAAAGAGGGTAGATAAATTAGATGTTAGGAAGAAATTCTTCACTGCCAGTGTGGTAAGGCACTGGCACAGGCTGCCCAGAGAATTTGTGGATGTTCCATCCCTGCCAGTGTTCAAGATTAAGGTCGATGGGACTCTGGGCACAGTGGTCTCATGGAAGATTTCCCTCTAAATGGTGGGGGAATTGTAACTAGTTGATATTTAAGATTTTTTCCAAGCTAAACCATTCTATGAATCTATGATTTTTGTAACTGATTGCTTGAGAAAGATCCCAGTAAACCAGTGTCATCCCAACCACACTTGGATGCTGTAAGAGAGGAGGAGAGATACCAAAGTTAACAAAAGATGTGATGTTTCCCAGGGGAATGTAGAATTATATTGTTTTGTGTGGCACATAATTTTCTTTTTTCCATTTATGTTTAGAAAGTGCTAAATGACTGCTTTCTGCAATACAGAGCTGGGAGGAAGAAATGCATGGCTGGAGGACAAAGATTTATAAGCCAAAAACTGCAGGGAACTTAGTGGTGCTGTAAGTAAATGTCTAGCCCAGCGACACCCCAGTGAGGGTCAGACCTTTGAGGTGAAATAGCCATCAGAATGAAGTGAGTTGTTCCACTGGATATGTAGGACAGAGAGAGATTACCAGCAGGAAAGGAATTAAATCTATTTGTGCCTCCAGGACACTTTGTTATAAATTTGATCCATTTATGCTTCTAAAAGGTTGTTTAAAACCCTAATTAGCAACAGGAAACCTGAAGGACTTGAACTGCAATCCATTGTTTTGTTTAATGTGGAATGTGGTGAATCTTGCCCAAAGCACCAGAGACAGGAATAGGAAAGATGCTTGTTCTGTGTATAACAAAGTGCAACGTGCATTGCCCTCAACCTTAGCTTTTCCCCCTAGTCTTTAACTTAAAGAACTAATTTGAACAAGACAGAATTCATTAATTTTACCTAACTATAGCCCAGGAGGAAGTTGGGCAAGATTGCTAATAACTGTGTCTCTAAATGTGGAGTTGCTATTTGTACAAAGCCTGTCTGAGCAGAACTACTCTTAAAACTGCATCCTGCGTGACTTACATTTCTTAACTCAAGAGGGAAAAATGCAGTGAGGGAATAGTACAAGTTAGCATAAGCTTTCATCTTAAACCAAGATATTAGAGCTACATGGAGGTAAAAATTGACTGTGACTAATCAGCAGACATCATTTCATATACTGATTTTTCACAAAGGCTTACTTCACAAGGGAGAAAGGAGGAAGCAAAGTACAAGTTGTTGACACAGAACACATAAAATCTTATTACTGCTCTACTGAACTGACCAACTATTTAATCCCTTCTAAATTCTTTTTGTTTGATGAACAGTAACCTAATGTTTCTCAGAGAAACCAAGAAATAGACAGGTGGATCTGCTTTGTGAGAAAAGGATTTGAAGTTTTAAATGCTGTCATAGGTTCAATTTACTTTAAGCTTTGCAAATCTTGTGTATGTTATTTGCATTATTTATATATTTCTTTTGTTCCCTACAATTGCTTTGTGTTGCTGTGATCTCAGGTACAGCAATACTGCAATGTGATACATGATACAAAACTATTTTTTTTTCCCTTGGCAAAGTCCACATGCTAAATTTTATTGTCCAACCTTCCTAGGAATTCAAAATGAAAATGGCTGGTTGAGAAAGATTATGCATATGCTTTCTAAAAGGAGAAATTTTTAAAAAATATATATTTAAACAGGAAGGGGTATTGTTTTAAAGCATTAACTAATACTGGACAACATTCTTAGCTGACTTCAAGTCGGGATTCATGCTTTTGCATCATGTAATATCTCTGGTGAAGGTCTAAATTCTGGCACTAATAAGGCTAGTATATCTGGTTTTTAATACTCTTTCTGTGTTGTTTTTTTTTTTTTTTTTTTGCCATTAAATACAAATGCTGACATTAGAGGTAGAAGACAGGATTACTTTGGGTTTTCCTAGAATTTCCATATGGAGTTATTTCTGCTGAAATTATTGTCTTAGCTTAAATCTCTTTTTTTTTCTTCCTCTCCTCTCTTCAGCTTCATACTTGTTTCTGATACACTGGCAGTTAAAGGATCATGCCCCTATCAGAGAAAACATGTTTGTTTTCTCAAAACTGTCTCCCATCTCTAACTTGCCAGTGAACCTCTGATCCATCAGCATATGCTTGCAACAGGATGTTAATATTTTCAGCTGTCCAAAGCAAACTGTTACTGCAATTGCACAGAATCAGCTTTTTCACCTCTAGATTGCCATTCTTCTTTGAAGTATACATAGCCTTTAAAGCAAAACTATATACTTTATGGATAATCGGAATGGTCTGGGAATTAATGGAAAACTCATAAACAACAAATTTGTTCAGTGTGGGAATAGGTCAAATCAAACTGAACATTCAGAAATGCTGTAGATGGCATATCAAGATGTGCCAGAGAGGAAAAAAATCAGGACTCAATAAGATTTCTTGATTTTTCAAAACCTAGGAATAATGCGGAAGGTTGTTTTACTCAGCAATCCCCACTACTGCCACTCCACTCCATGTATTTAGTTCCATCCACTCACCCTTTCAAAAATAAGATATGAACAATAAAATAGTGCATAATATTCCTTGAACTAAAAGCATTCTCTATGCATTTGTCTTGTGGAATCCATCAATTGGTGATGAGCTAGAGGAAACATTTCTTTGCTGATGTTTATAGGTGTTTTACTTTTTGTATCTGACAAGTCCTTACTCAGAGGAAATATGAAAAGTTAAATGCATAAATATATTTATTTTATTTTATTTTATTTTATTTTATTTTATTTTATTTTATTTTATTTTATTTTATTTTATTTTATTTTATTTTATTTTATTTTATTTTATTTTATTTTATTTTATTTAGTTTGACTATGTGCTACACACAGTAGACAGGCAGAGGGTAGTCTGGATCCCCCCCACAATTCTCTACCCTGCCACCTCTAAAAATAATTTCAGATACCTAAAGTAAGGCTCATTTTTGTGGAAGAAGAAAAGATTTTAATAATTTGAAGACATCATAGCATAGTTTACTAGAGACATTGTTGAAGTGTTTTCTGACAGTTTGTGTGGAAAAATATTTTTTCTTCCTCAAGTAGATTTTGTCACATTGCAGTTGGATTAGTTTAAACCAACTGTATTATACTTTTGACAGTAAGTACTTCAGTGTTTGGCTCATTTGCATATTATTTGTTCAAGAAACTGCTGTTGGGGTTTGTCCTTTAAAAATTAAATTGTTTTCTACCACAGTTTGAGATGCCACCTTCAGATGCCATAGCATCTGGACAGCTAAATGCTTGAGACACTTATCCATCAATGCCACTCTTCAGCTAACAGTGGAGTAACTGATACTTCTACTGATATTTATTTCCAAATAAGAACTAAGAGCTTTATTGTAGTGTTGGGTAAATTCTGTACCTACTTATTTGGTTTCCCAGAATTTAAAGAGGAAATATCCCTGAGTATAGCAGTGCCTAAAAATACTCTAGAAAAGAACAGTTTAACAAATATCTGCAGAAAAGATTGTCTGTAAAATAGTGTTAACTACAGTGCTGACTGAAAAGAAGCTTTTGGAGTGCCTATTCAATAGCAGGGGATTTTAGAAGGTGCAGGGATCCAGAAGACTTGATACAACCTTTTAAAGGTGATAGGCTTTCAAATTATCCACTCCTCGTCCACTCTCTAGCTTTATCTGCAGATATGCTGAGCAATGGAAGCTGCTTCTTAAATTTGTTCCTTTGTTTGTATTTCTGTTTTATGTCTGATTACATTTATTTTCCTGCTTTAAAAAGTACTACATACATTTCTACAAATGAAAGCATATTTTCATCAGTGAAAACTTACTAGTTCCATGCATCCTTGTGTACGTGATTGTGCCCAGAAATAAAAGTAGAGAAATTAATTTGTATAATCCAAATGCTAAGACACCAAACAGCTAGCAATGTTTTTTGTAAACTTTCAGTCTTTGTAATTTCCTCAATACAGAAATAATCATAGCTAGGTCTTTGTAGATGGTGAGGATTTATAACAGTGGCCTTTATTAATGTGAGAAGGCATCAGTTCCCATTTTAAGACTGCTAATTTTGGCACACTTCTTTTGAAAATTCAACAAGCAATTTTACTAGCCTTGATTTCTAATGTGCGCATGAGTGCCCCATAGCTCTCTTCAGAGTTTCTAATCCTGAAGCACTGGGGACCTATGTATAGTTTACAAATTCAGGATTATTCAATTCTATACAAATACTGTGATTTCTGGAATTCACTGTCTCATCCATGGCTTTAAATGGTGTCTGTCATGTCCTGCTTACAGAACAAAATGAAAGACATCATTAACTTGGAACGTACTTGGCAGTCTTGCAAAATATGCTTAACAAACTGAAACACTAGAACAGTGATAATCTTATAATATTTCCTATATGAGGTGGCACTTATAAAGCTCTTTTTTTTCAGGAGAAAATAATTGCAAAGAGTAGTTTTTAAGTGCTTTCAAAAAACTTTGACACATGCCATCTGAGGTAGTAAACCTTTGATGTCTAAACCTGAACCAAATTTCAAAAAAGTAATTTTCAGTAATAGACAAGAAATATTGAAGGCTTCTTTGAAAAGGAGAGCCTTAAACACAGAAAGGACTAAGTGAACAAATGGTACTTAAATTGCTGGGTTATTTTTATGTAAGGAATGAGGTTGCTCTTGAATGACATGTTTTTGCAACAGTCACCACAACCCTGTTCCTGGATGTAAATATGTAATTGACAGCATCCCTTGATGTAAGCCTTTTGCGCTTCATCTATCTGTTGAATGTGAAGAATTAAGTAGAAAGCACAAGAACTGGGGGGAGAGCAAAGGGAGAAGGGTAGTGGTGATGGGGAGAGGGGGAGAGACATCAGACTGGAAGTTATGAGTGATGAAATTCAAGAGGCATTGGTGCTGTTTAAGGCAGATAACCAAGAAGTCTGCAATGCCTGAATGCATTGGCATTTCGCAAACAAGAGTGAAGAAGGGGAACAGCCCCACAGACATTAAGGTCTGAGAATGCCTGGGAGGAAAGGCATTTCCTCTTTGTCCTGAGTGGGACAGAGAGTGAGCAAAGGGCTGAGCTGGTGCTGGGCAGCCAGCCAAGGTCAACACCTCGTGTACGAAATTAAGGATCATTCAAGCCTGAGCCCTGCCTGGATCCCTGCTGGTGTGAAGGAGGGCCAGGGTAGGTGAGCTCACCTGGGCAAGGCATGCCATCGTGCTTGGATTCACAGGCACAACGGGAGCAGCGACAACGGAGCTGGCAGGCAGCCTGGTTGTTTTACAAAACATTCCAGTGGCTTTTTACAACGCTGTTGCAACACCACACTAAGCTTTAATGCTATTCCCTTGCTAAGTAGTGGGAAAAAATAAATAGACAAGAGGCAAAATTTACATCCTTATGGTAGTTGATGAAGCATAGTTAGGTCCAGTGCAAATTGCCCAGGGGCCCACAATATCCACTACAGTATACTATACAATGCAGGTATAAAATCCAGATGCACTGGGAGGCTTAGATAATATTATTTCATGCATAATTTCCTATTTCCTGCTGTTTTATTTTCCCACTTTCCTGAGACTAGCTATTAAGTTTATTATGAATTATCGGTTTAATATCTACTGTGTACTTAATAGAAAAGTAAAAAAAAAAAAGTCTGTTACTTTCACTTTTTTTTTTTTTAAGTTTGTTATGGTTGTGGTAGGCTTTTATGGAAATTTTTTTTATCAGGTTACTGCAGTATTTGCAGTTATTTCCTTATTTTTTTTTCCCTCAATTTTATTTGCAAACAAGTGTCTTGCTCAGAACCAGAATCATATTCTTTTTGTCATAAACTTTCAGTGTTTTCTGTGGTTCTATAGAAGGAATTATTCATTTTCTGACTTTAGACAGGATGTTGTATTATTATATTACTTAAGAAATAAAGAAAGAAATAAAACATAGAAGGATTACTTGAATATATTTAATTTGATATATACTGTAAACTGCTGTTAAAAATGAAAAAACCTCTTTAGAGTAAGAGTAAAGTAGAGATCCCTCTCAGAAAAGTTTTGCTCCGACAAGTATTGAAATCTAACATGCACCCCTAAAAGGGTAGAAACAGGCAATCCTTGTTACTTTTCTTAATGTTAAGGCATTTCAGAAAGGTACCTGAATTTGAGCATGAGATTATTAGCATGATGAACGTCTCTGGTGTACAGCTGAAGGAGTCTCTTCTCATTGCAGTGATTGTATTGTTTCTTGCCTTCAAAACGACTTCTAATGGTTTTCTTGTTTGTGCATTTAGGAACATTGATACTGCTCCCTGACTTTTGAAAAACTTCTTGGGTGATAGCAGAGCATCTCCAAAATGAAGGAGTGAGGAATGTAGTGAGACAAAGTACTGCATCTTTAGAAAAAAATTTTTTCAGGCTTTAGTAGTTAAATGGGACTGGCTTTTTCTAAGTCACTTTTTTCTTTTTCACTACAGTGATGTCCTACTTTCACTATTGTACTATTGGTACCATTCTCACATTTTTGGGCGAGAAATTAATAGAATCATTATTAACATATTAAAAAAGAACCTCTGTTTTGACACATGTTTTTAAAGCTTTTTCTTTATACCTAATGAAGATAATTTTAATTGAGATGAGACTGACATCTTTGAAAGACTGTTGCAGGTGTTTAAATTCTCTTCTGCTACTTCAGCCTATTACACTGCCTCCTTCCTCTTGTGTTTGTGAGTTGGGATCCACCACGTTTCCCCCAGATGACTCATTCTCACTATTCAGCACCTCACATACTCTGCCTGTGACTTTCCTGATTTTATCATCACGAGCTGTGCCACAATAGCAAAGCCCCACTAAAAAAGCTTTTGTTTTCTTTGATCTTCTGTCTTTCATTGCACTCAGCTGTAGATTATGGGTCTCCTTTAAATCCCCAAGATAGATACAATTCACAGAGCTGCACCCCTTATCTGCTCCACTACTGTTGTTTCTATTTTATCTTAATGTTTCATCTCCTACAGTGAGGTTTGTTTTTTTTTTGAGGAAGACCCTCTTGCCAGTTGGAGATATACTGTTCTCTGCAGTTCTGGCACTGGTGCAAATGAACGGTGCAACATTTGTGCTCTCTCAAAGGCTGTTTTAAAGCATTAGGATCCATTGAGACCTAGAATAAGGAAGGGCTGATCATGTTGAAGTGACTTAACTGTGCAGAAATGTGAGCAGAGAAAACTTAGGCAGCTTGCATGGCATAAACAAATTGCATTGTTTACAACACAGAAACTAGATGTGAAAGGTTGTACTGACCTTGTTCAGAAATTAAATTACAGGTGGGACATTTCTGTTAATGTAGAGCCATAAGCTACAATTACTTTTTGTTTGTAACAAAGAGTAAGGTAAAGACAGATTGGTAACAATAAATGTTGCAACAAGTAATAGAATTTTCTGATGCAATTCTAACAAAGTGATTTGAGACCAATAGAATCATCCCTAGTATGGTCATGCATATGCTTAAGCGATGCTTTGCAATCAATATGTGCGATTGATAAAATAAATCATAAAGAATTGTTAAAAAAGGGACTTCCCTGAGTTACATTTCTGGATATCATGCAATCCTCCTTCTGCCATCCATAATTCATATGCACTTTTGTTTTGGTTTGGGCAAGGAATGAATGAATGCTAGGCCCCTTTTCAAAGACAGCTTATGCAGACAATGGCAAAGAATGAAAATAATATTTCATATTTTGAGTAGGTTTTTCTGGAGACTAGAATTGTCTTTATTGGTTAATCTGTTTATTTTATCAAAGAAACATGATACTTCTTAAAATTATTTGGGTATTATTTTATATTACGTTGTTGGTTTATCTTATCATATGTTCTATGTGTATCAAATATCTCTACAGTGTATGTTTTAATTCAGGTTTAGTATTTTGTTATAACTGATTGGGAACCTGACCAGTGTATGTTGTCTTTTTGTTTATATCAATAAAGATTGATGTAAATCCTAATCTAGTCAGAATTTAATTCAATTTTATATATTGAATTAAAATTTTCAGTTCTATCTGCAGTCATGTCTGGCTGTTCTACTAAGAAAAGGATTTGTGGAAGAGCTAAACATTTTCTGTTCAGTCTCTCTCTTTGCACAGCCACCCAGGGTTTTTTTTGGTTTCCACAATCTTTTGTTTCTTTTGGTAATAAAATCAGTACCAACACTATTTACATGAGCAGAGGCATATAGGCTGAAATGTTTGCTGAACTGTGTAACTGTCTGGAAACCAACTTTTATCTGAAATAGGTAAGAAAAATAAAAGATTTTTTTCCACCAAAAGGGGGGGGGGGGATTTCTCTTTTTTCTAAAAGTTAGTCTTACACCAGAATAAAGTTGATGTATGCAATGCAACTCTTTTAAAAATAATGAATGCTAGTTTACAGGGGTTTCTAGATTTGAAATTGTAATGAGCTTCAAAGGTTCCTTAAATTATGTTTCCATCACTTCAAGAATTTCTTTTCACTTCTGTAGTATCCTCCATAACACAATCTGCAGTTCTTTTTCAAGGGTTTGAATCTTACTCAAGCAATGCAAAGGGAAGATTTGATGTCTGCTTGTTTTTGCACACCTTGTAAAAATGTTCTCTTACCTCAAAGGTGGGAAAAAAACCCCTTAAAAACCCGAACTGAGAGGCCAGGGTGACTGTATGGAGAATGACAAAAGTAATTTTATGGTTACATCTTCATCTCTTACATACTATTCATGAGTGTCCTGAGATATAAATACTGATTTTTTTTTTCTTTTTCCAGAGTGCCCTGTAAAAATTGAGAGCCATGAAATGAAGTGCTTACAGAGAACATAAACCCGTTCAGTAGACTGGCAATGTATAAACTTCCTAAAGCCCAAAAATCTGCCTGTATTCCAAGTTATATTGATGCTTCATCTGTAAATTACAATATCTATTGCCATGAATTATCTTTGCAGATTTTATTATGTCAGCTTCCTCAGAGAAATCAGTGAATATAATCATAGATCTTACTGTTTACTTATAAGAAACAATGCATGTAGACTTCAGAAGGTTTCTATTTTTGGTCTAATCATACAGCACACATAAACACACATAAAAAATGGGAGAACAGGAGCCTCTCAGGATCTGTAATCCACACAGAGATACCTTGATATTTACTGATAAACTACTAAAGTATTTTCAATGCATCTGGTCTTTTCTTTCTATATGGTAATGCTTAAATCTGTGACAGGAGTTGTTTCTTTAAACTGAATATTAGATGCTTTCATTTTATTTAAGTCCAGAATTTGGATGTTCAAAATTGTGCCAAATACTTAAAACCTGTGAGCTTTGTTACATCTATAGTCTTATTTATAATTGAAGTTTTCTTTCTCTGCAGCATCTTAATCCCAATGCTGTCCAGCAGTTTGGCTTCAATCTGATGCACAAACCCAAGATTTTGGGCAAAGTCTATTTGTTCACTTACTCTCTACCAGGAGGGTAAGGTGTCTTTATCTAGAAAGGAAGAAACTACTTGTCTGCTAGGCTTCTCTACCTGCAAAACAGAAAGTTCAGCACTGGTGCTTTTACGTGGTGAAGTGTCTGTAGGTTTACAAAACATGGAGACCAAGCCTAGGAAAGGAATGTTACTCAAGAGCTCTCACTTTCCTGACTATTTCCTTCAGCTAAATTAGGTTACTTCTGGCCACCTACCAGCGCCAGTGCTCTTTTGAATTACTTCTTCAAAAACCTAATTCTTACTTGGGGGGTCCAGCTTTGGTCCCAAATGCTTTCATGTGAGATGTTCCAAATTGCTGTGACAGTAAGTTTATATTATAACTTCAGTTCTTGCTCTTTGCAGAAGGACTAAGCTTCCAATGCTAATTGCAGAGTTCACCAGTTGAGAATTGAGTAGGCAAAGTTTAGCCAAGATTTTTAGGCAGGATGAAATCAGGGGGAAAGGTAGTGACATCCACAGTCAGAATTGAAATCTATTTGTAGTGATCTGCTGGCAAAGTTCTCGTAAAAATTTTTAGATTTTGAGATTTTCCTTGTTCTTTTTATTGGCATCCTTGCAAAAAATATTGTATCAAAGTTCTAAGCCTTGGATGCTGAGATGCAGCAAGGCAAGAGAGAGATGAGCCCACAACAAGTAACTCAATAAAATAGCCTTTTTAATATTAAAGGAATAATTATTTTCTTTTTTCTAATCTGCCCTCTAGAGAAGACTATTGGAATAAATCTGGTGTCCCTTCCAATGCTGGGAGCGTCCTGTTCATGCATCGTCAGAGAGATCACAATTGATACCCATAGCAGGCTGGAGAGATCCTGTCCAAGGAGAGAGGTTCCTCCCTTCTGATCCTTTGAGCTATATACACAATTTTCTAGCAAGCAAACCTCTCCATTCATAAAGGATGTTCTCACAAAGGCTTCTTACAGCACTTCCAGTTAAAGGTGAGGTCACACAGGCGGTATAATTGCAGCCCCAAGGAGGAGCTGCCTGCATGCTTTTCTAGCAGGATGAGCTGGCTGAATTTGTCCTGCAAGCGAGGTGTTTGAGCAGCACCACATCCTGGAGCCACACTGGACAAGTGCCCAGCACAGCAGAGGCCTCAGGTCAGCTGTGATGAGCATCACTGACTCCTGGGGGTACGGCAGCCCCCCAGTCAGAATCACTTCACTGCACCTCTTGATCGGCGTAGACTCTTCTCTTCCCAAGCATACGAAAAGTTACAGGTTATTTTGGGAAACTGTTCAGCTATCAGAGTTTCCTGACAGGCTGGGATGTTCCCTCTGCCCTACCACCTACTGCTGGCATTGGGCACGGCAGCAGGGTGCCCTGCAGTGGCTACTTGTGCTGCATACAGCCTGCTCCAGCCCATAGTACAAGCAGAGGAGACATGGACTCTTCAAGGTCAGCAGCTGCTCAGCACAGTGTCTTCTGCAAGGCTCCCAACGCAAAGAGCAAGGGAAAGATCAAAATCTATCAAAAAATCTTTCTTCTGTTTTCCATTTTTGTGAAGATAATTGGTAATCTAGCGAGGACCTTCAAGGATCTGCAACTTCCCTAACTGGACAAAACCAGGCAATACATACAAAAAATAAGTAGGTCCATGTTTTTATAAGGCAGCTAAATTATGATCATAAAATAGCAAAACTCAACCCATGTCACCTTTCACTGTTCAATAATCTAAAATGTTTTAATACTAAGATTTCTGTCTTTTCAAGTTAACTTTTATTTTCTTCCCCAAATACATGAAATTATCTAATTGGGAGTTAGGTGAAAGCTTTATTGATCTTTCTATTTCTACTGCATTGCTAGTATGGCGCATCAGAGATATTAAAAGTGTCAAATTCCAAGGACAATTTTATGATGCTTAATAGTTTTTCCAGTGGTTAACCACAGCACCCTTTCATTAACAAACAAGCAATCATCATTTTCAATTTTTTTCTTCAGTCATTAAGTAGGTAAATGAAATAAATAGCTTGTTAGTGCTAGATTGTAGGAGTTTCTTGAGACCTAGTGTGCTGAAAAGAACAGATTAATGCTCTTACTGCTGCCTTTGTATGTAGCTCACAAATATACTTGAATCTGATTTGCTGCAAAGCAGTACAGATTCATGTAAAATAAGCCATACAAATAAGATACAAGCACTAAAAAATGCATTTGCAAAAAGGCTTTGTATAGCCTGTAAAAAGGCAAGAGAATCTGCATTGCCCCATGCATTCCAGCTTTTAAGAGATGACTCTATGCTCAGTGCATCAGTCAGAATCATTGAAAAGGCAAGAATGATTTATCTGGGGAATGTATTTGACAATAAAATCCTCGAGCTGTAATTACAATTGTCAGATTCAAGGCTGCTGGTAGTGGCAGCAGTTTTACTAAGGGAAAAAAGATACATAATTTTTGTAATGTTTTATTGTACAGAGGGCTGTGTTAATATTGGACATGATATGCTTCACTGGAGATGGAAGGGAACTGCATAAAATTGCTGTTGTAATTTCCTTAAATAATCAAAATCTTGATTTGTTTTAAGGGTAATAAAAGGAACCTGGAATCAAAAGAAGCAGGGAAAGAGTGTTATTTATTTACATTGTGGAAATGACTTTAAGCAGATACTGAAAATTTTCAAGTGTTGTGTGCTGGTTTGTATTTTCGTTTCCCTAAGTGGAGCTTAACCATTTTATGTTAATATCCCTGGGGGCTGTACATGTAAGCACTCAAAAGCAAGATATTTCTGCTAAAGGTCTGTCTTTCTTTTGGGAATCCTTTGTCCTCTTTTCTTCCTGCATCCCTCTAAGCCTAAATTCAGGAGTCCCCTGACTTCCTCCACATACTGTCCTCTAGATACTGCATGTTTCTCTCTCTACCCTGCTCAGAATGTGTCCTGTATTCAAAATTGTTAATTCTGAATTGTAACTTTATAACCAAGACTGTGCTCATGTGACGCTGTCAGCATTCAGAGTAAACCAGTGCTGCTGGAAGAGTTCAGTCTGCACGCTTGAGGCAGCAAAAATAGGGAATGAAATTCATGGGGGAATCAAATCCTCTGCTCCAGACTGTATATCAAGAGAGCCCTGCAGAGAGCCTAATATCTCTGGTCCAGCCTAGTGCTTCACCATCTGCAAATGGGCTTCTCCAGCTCTAGTCCCAAGCTGAAGTCAGTGTCCAGCCTTGGAGGTGCTGAGAACACTTCTTATGCTTCTGGTCTTCCACATGGTTGGGCAGCTCTGCCCCAGGTCTGTCATTTAATTGACTCTGTCTTGTCACAGGGCTTGGACTAGATGATTTCCAGGAGTTCCTTTGAACCCTAACTGTTCTGTCATTCTGGGATTCTTTGATTAGTCACGGTGTGCTCTTTATATCCATATTTTTACTTACAGATTCACTTCCATTTTTAAAGTTTAATTCAGAGGTCCAAGTAGTTATAATCTCAGAACACTCAACTTTATCTGACTAGAGTGAACTAAATCACTTTATTTCATCTTGAAAGAAAAAGTTACTGACATTTATTCTGATTTTAGGAGCTTGTAATGACTGATTGCTAATTTGGTGTGTCATGATTTTAATCATGGTTGTAGACATGAAGTTTTTTTTTTGGTTGAAAATTTTAAAAAGGAAATGTGGTGCTACACTAAAGAAGATGTTTGAACTGGAAATGTGGTGCTACACTAAAGAAGATGTTTGTAATTTTTCATTGTTTGTGTTGCAAACATTAGGCTGCTTGATGTCTGTGCTGGTTGCCTGTCTGTTTGGATGGCTATATCTGTTTTCTTTTTCTCCATTCTTGCCGCTGCTTTTTCCAGAGCTATCATGTGAGAGGTATCAAAAGGTATCCAGCTGTGCACATTTGCTGAGTCCACAAGTCATTTTGCCATTTGGGGCAATATTGCAGAAGATTGTGTGATGTCTCTTGAGGGCTTTTTGAAAAGACAAGAAAATTCACTTTCAGGCTATTGATGTTATTCATGCGTTATTCATAATTCAAATGCTGTCTTTATGCACTGTTTTGGCACCAAACTGAACTAGAAAGAATTATTTTTTTAGTTAGTCATGATCCTTATTGAGAGGGGACATACTTGTCACTCTTTTTGCAAAATTGTTTTTCCCTACTGCTTTTCTCTCTTCATCTCTCCTTCTGTTCTAATCTTTCAAATTATATTTTTCCCAAAGGGAAAGTGAAGAGCCTTGTGTTTGAGCTCAGTTAATTCCCTTCCTCCCACTCTGGTCTTAATTTCAGCCTGTGTACATCACAAAGTGCATTAGTCCTGTTGCTTTTATTAACTCATGTTTCAGTAGCTCTTGAATCTCATTTTGAGTCAGCTCTGATCATGTCTTAGGCTTGTGGTTTGTTTGTTGCCTTTTGGGGTTTTTTATCCCTGTTCAGCTGTTTTTGCCTGGCTTCCTATTCATCAGAAAACTATTTGGCACTTTAAAGCTCATGATTAAAAGTGGGCTGCGTAGGCAAACATCATTAAACTTATGACCTTTAGGACTTTATTTATTGCAATTTGAATTTCTGGCAAATATTCTTCTTTTTAATAAATAATCATTAGTTGCAGATCTTGAAATTCGTGATTTAACAGCCTAATGATTTTAGAATATAGATGGTTGTGATCTTTTCTGGATTGTGGTTTATCTTTCCTTATGTAAAGGAGTTCTGGAGGGGAAAATACACTGCTCCCCCTACTCCTCAAATAAATGAAAACAATCTTGAAATGAAGCGATCATCTCAGTTTGGAAAGCAGAACTTAAAATTACAGTGAGAAGGCCATTGCTGCTCTGATCTAGAGGGATGAACATAAACAGTCTTCATGTGACAGGAAAAATGTTTTGTAATCATAGGCAATTCAAGGACTCAGATTCTGAATTTTTCAGTTTACCTAAGCTTCAGTGTTTGTGCTCGGTTGATTTTCAGGAGGAAACGCTCAACAGTTTTGACACACAAAATATCCAGAAAATATCAGTGTTCACACACCCCATAGTCACATCCTTGGTGTGCCCTTGGAGAGAGGCTAAGAATTTCTTGCAAGGAATACTTGGATGAATGTTTATTTCATTTTTGCATTGCTTTGAAATATATGATTAAAGAACATACAGGATTTTAGTTCCTAAAGTCTTGAAAATATTAAAATGTACAGGAAAGTAATGAGTCATATATCTTTATTAGATATTTCCTATTACCAGAGTAGATGTCAGATTTTTCAGGAAAACTAGGGATGAAAATTGAGTCTAATTATTTTTTTTCAATATATTTATAGCTTCCAGTCATAAAGAATCTGTCTTCCAAGGCTCTTGTAGCCAATAGCTATGAAAGCAGTGGTTTTAACAGGTTTGATGGGGTATCCATTGTACAGTTTAGCTTGAGTAATTGTTAAAAACAGGAGAGATATGGTTTTGTTTGTACAAAATGCTCCTCTAGGTGCCTACAGGCCTTTTACTTTTCTTGTTTTTATATTTTTCTATGTGTAGTGGAAGAGTTCTTTCCTTTTATTATTTTTCTCCATTTTCTGTGCACTGTCTGCCCTTCTTATTGCTACATTTAAGAAAAGTAAACCTTTTTTCTTGCAACACAGTGAGTAAGTTGGTTCTGGTTGAACTGCACAGTTCTTCTACAAAACTATATTTTTATGACTATGATGAATTCTATGAATCATGAATGTAAGCTTCTTTGGGACTAAATTCTATCTTCCTAGTTCCACCCATTTAATAGAATCGTTAAAGAAACATATGCAGACCCAATTTCTAAGCAAATGTAAAAAGATGCAAAAAGTTTGTTTTGGTTTTGTTTTCTTTTTTTGTGTGTGTGTTTTTTTTGTTTGGTTTGGATTTTTTGGTGGTTTTCATTGGGGGAGGCTGGGGTTTTTTGGGGGTTTTGGTGGCTTTATGTAATTTCTCATTAAAATCTCAACTGATATTATTATACTTGACAAATTAAATATAAGACATTATCCAAGATTGGTAGCTAGGCCTGTTTTCTGTGAGTCACTCTAATCTTATTGCATAAATAATTGCTATATTAGTAATTTCAGCATAAGGCCATCCATTGCCCCACAAACCCACTTCAGGCTCAGGAAAAAAATATTGTCCAGTTCTAAGCAGTTCTGCATTAACTGTTTCTGACCCAAAATTTAGGCTGATGGGCACCAGCATCTTCTCTGCAGGTTATGAAAATATCTGTCAAAAATGGTTTGTCCCCTCAACTCCCATGAACTCAAGTGATCAGTGAAAATCCTTGAATGAGATTTTCACCAGGGACATAGTGAAGCAGAGGTAGATTTCTGAATCTACAGACTTCACTGAGATACAATTTATTCTATTAATTTTTAGATAGAGTAAGATGCATTTTTTGCTGCTTCCTAAAGCTTTTTCTTGGTTGTGTTTTTTGGGAGTTTTTTTGTTTGGTTGTTTCTGGGTTTTTTTTAAATCAAAGTTCTTTATACTCTGGTTTGTTTTTTTTTTTTACTTTCTTAACAGCTTTTGAGAGCAGCGCTGGCCAACAGTTTCTCAACTTGCTTTGGGCACTAGTGCTAAATGGATAATGAACCTGAATGATGTGCTGAAGTTTAGGAACAAAAGAGTCCTATGTTTCTATTTTCTTCAGATCAATTCCTGAACTACCTTTAAGCACTTTGAGTTTTTCAGTGATTGGCACATCTCAGGTGGAATCATTCTTACTGGGACAAATTCACTTTCCCAGGAAAATTACTTTGCCAGGAAATTGCTTTGCTTTTCCCAGGAAATTAATTTGGGATCTTGTACAGAGGTCTGTGTGCACTTCTCTATGTGTACATGCAAAACCTTGAGTCTATAAGAATGTCTTTACATGAGTACATTCTCATTTAAAATATGCTATAAAGCACATAGGGAAGCCTGAAAGTTGTCACAGTTTTAAACACAGTTTCATGCCTTTTATGCTGACACAGCTCTGTAGAATTATAGATACTTGGGTGGGTCACAGGTAAGAGGTAGAAATAGCATAATTTTTCAGAGGTCACACAGTCAATTACAGCGTGTCTTCATCTGTATAAGAAATTTGCAGATGAGCATACTTTTCTATTATCAGACTCTCAGTAGGGAGAATTAAAGTGGTTTAGATATTGTGCTGATCTGTCATGACTTGGGTAAAGGAAGATTTAATGAGAACACTTGCACTGCTTTGGCCCTATTCTGTAGCTCACTGTTCGGGCAAGCGTGAGAATTTCAGGAGTAAAACAATATACAAAATTCTTGAAGGGTCTTGCTGGAGAAGGAAGAGGTGAGAGTCAATGATTTAATTTTGTTCTGTGTATCCTCTACATCATAAGGAGGAGTTGATGCCTCAAATTACATTATCTGCTAAAGGTAATGCTGGAAATTATTTGACGAAACTGATTCTTTGTTTCTGCCCTACTATGAGTGGGCAATTCAAATTTTTTTCTTGAATCTCAGGTTGTCTTAATAGCTTGGAATTAAAGATATGAAACAAAAAATGCTTGACATCTTGAATTAATTTGTTCTTAAATTCTATTGTTCATTTGAATTCCATAAAAATATGAACAATGATTAATCACTCTTACATTTTTGCCTTAAAACTAGAGTATTTCATGCAAATAGGTTATAGTATTGAAACCTATTTATGAATGTATGCTTCATTTCATTAAATGGAACTGACTACATACTTTACTGGCATCTCTTCTACTAGATGGTTCAAAAATTCTTTACAAACTGTTGGGGAGGGGTAAAGAAAATGGAGCAAAACTCCCTTACACTTACTTTTGGGTGGTTGCTCTGTTTCCCAGGTCACCTACTACCTTGTTTGGTGACTGTGTCCAAGTCATTTCCCTGAGCTCTTTCCATATGTTTCAGTTTGGTTCCAGCCTGACTTCTACCACCCTGCAGTATGCTGCACTGCATGGAATGAGAGTGCTGCCTTGCAACCCCATCTGCTTTGAACTTCTGCATTAAATAAACATTTTCTGACACTGTAAAAGTTAATATCTGCTCTAGAGAATTTTATGTTGGTATGAGGAATGGTGTGGAACAAATTAGCTGTAATAGTATAATAGCCAAAGGTGAGTCATTAAGAGTTACTAACTACTAATTTCCCTCTCTCTTGCTCTTCAAAAGGGAAACTGCTGTTTGTTATTATGATTAACAAAAGGAAAATTTCTACCTTCATCTTTCATTTTTCTTCTGTTTCAGAGATGATGCTACCAATCTAATCAAAGATTTTCTTCCATTTACATACTTAGTATAACAGCATTACAAGTAAGGGCTGCCAAGTATGTGGTGGGATTTTGGATTGGCTGTTTGTTTCCAGGACGCCTATCCATCAAAATTGTAACTTGCAATTTTTGACCTTTTTTTTTTCTATTTAACACTTTCCATGCAAAATAAGGATCAAATCTTTCAGATAATCAAAATTACATATTTCATGGTACTCAATCATACTTCCAATTATAAACTTTTAGAAAGATTTGATCTAAAACGTTGCACATCTTCATTAAACAAGCTTGTAAACATGTAACTTTCAAAATAAAAAAAAAAATTTATAACAGGACAGCATATGTTTCTGAAAAGCTGACATGATTTTGAATTGTGTGGGTGTTATTTCCAATGTTTTTTAGATTATGACTTCATGACCTAGTGTACTCTATCTCAAAGTTTCAATGGATGATAAAGAATGATGCTATGAACGGAGCTTCCTGATTAGTTTTATCTCGAACACTGTTGTAAAAGTAATTATGGCCAAAATAAAATAAAACAAGTCCCATTTCTTATAATTTATCTCTTCAGGTCTTTAACTGCAAGTGATAAAATGCTTAAATCATGAAGAAAATAAAGGCAGACAGAAGAAAAACATTTCACATAACTCTTGCCTACTGTGCTATTTTTCTTGATAAATATTCATTCATAATTTACCTGGTGCATACATGTGGGCTGAGACGTATATTCTCTGCATTAACAAGTATATGTACAGTTCAGTGATATCTTTAGATTCTGCCCTAATAAGCATTTTCTATCTAGAAATTGCCCTTTCTTTGAGCAACTCCCAGTGACTCACAGCAGCAGAAAAGTATATTTTACTCATATTATTCCTCCACCACAGTACTTACCATGTTTATGTGCCAAATCTGTATTGACTTAGAAGTACAAAACAAATTCTGTTTATCCTGTTCATACCAATGAATGTTCCCAATTAAGCGTTTTCAGGAGAAAAAAGAAATTGTGATGTAGGGGAGGAGGTTGTTTTGGTTTGGTTTTGGTTGTGGGTTTTTTTGGGGTTTTTTTGGTTGTCGTTGTTTTTTGTTTTTCTTTTTTTTTCCCTACAAATGTCAATGCACTTAATTGGATTCTTAGGTAGATTCAGATTTTTGTGTCCACAAATTTTTTAGTCTTTCTCCTTTTTTTTTTTTTTTTTTTTTTTTTTTTGTCATATACATACCTTTGGAAAGTCAGAAGTTCAATCAGCTTTATTTATTTGTGTAAAATTGCAATAAATTTAGCATTATCATCTGAGTTGCCACTGCCATCAGACAGACTGTCTTTTTTTAGGTCATAAGGCCCTTTCTCATTTTTAACAAAATGATCATGCTTTCGTGTCAACAGTTCAAGTTTTTTTGATGGGATTGTTTACAAAAGTTTACAAAAAGACTTTTCATGAAAGAAAGCTAGTTTCCAATTCCCAGTTTTCTATTACTCTCTTTTCTATTTCTGTAGTCTTTATGAATGTAGTTCTACCATGGATTATTCTATATCTGCATATTTATTGTGTTTTCCTTAAGCATCTGGTAATGGTTTCCTCCAGAGGTTCTAGGTTGGACAGAATAACGGCTCATCTGTATGGTAATTCAAAATAGTTGCATTATTAAATTCTAATTTGGAAGTTAATTGTTTGACAGGATTGTGATTATGGAAGTGAACGAGGTGAGGAAATTATGTTACTCCTCTTCAGATGAATTGTTTAGCAAAAAATTAATGAAGTAGGCAATAAGGTATGGTAATAATAGAAGCATGGATACAACCTTAACCCTGGAGTAATTCCTGACAAGGATTTTTAGTATTTCTAAATAAATTGGGATTGGTCATTCCTTGTGGGGGTTGTTTTTAATGAGAGGAGCTTTTTAATAATGAAGAAAGTGATTCAGTTCAATATGTTTAATTCCAAACTCCAGCAACCTTAAAAACTTGTGTGTTAGAGCAATGTTGCTATTTAGATTAAATCAACCCAAACCAGTTTCATTTGAGTGAAAAAATGCCATTGCATGTTGCTTCCCCCAAAATTTGAAGCTCTGTTCACTTAACACACAAAATACACTGTATTAAAACAATATTTTACTAAAATAGCTACATTCATATTGAAGATTTGTCAGCAGAGATGCTTCAAAAACAAGAAAACAAAGATTTCTTCTCCTACATGATCTTGGGATTTCTGCAACTTTAGAACAAAATTGGTTTTAAATGATCAGTTTGCTTCCAGTACTAAAAGATTAAAAATCAGGCACTCCAGACATAGCCATGCCAAAATGCTGTATTACACTAGGTTTCTTGAGTGGCGTTGAGGTTTTTGTAATTTTTTTAGATTGTTGGCATACTGATTTCAGTTTCAGTAATTCTAAAACCATTTTAGTTTACCTAGGAAAAAAATAAAAAACCTTTCCTCACCAAAAAGGACTGATTTTTCAGCGGAAGTCAATTTGAAATCTAATAATTCATTTCCCCCAAAAATGCTAAGTAAAAATTTCCTATTTTCTTTTATTCTGTACCAGAAACCTTCTTTTTTTTCTTTTTCTTTTTCCTTGACATGCAGCTTGTATTTACTTTATTTTTTTACACTGCTAGATGTGACACAATACCAAGAGAGACAGATATCAAAAGAAGCTGTTCACTTAGATCTTTCTTTTGAGCAGACAACCATATTGCTAAGACATTTAAAGTGCAAGCTCCTTATTTTCATTTCTTTATGTGAAAAATTTAGAGACAAGTACTGAAATTATTGGTAAAAAAAGTAGTAATGCTATAAGCACAGGCAAACAAACAGAAGAAAATAATGGTAATTTTATAGGAGCCAGAGGAGGATGTCTCCTCTGTTCTATGTTTTTCACATTTTGTAATTTAAGTCACAATTGTTCAGTCTTGTGCTCTAAAGGTTTATCTTTCAAAGGAATGAATATTCTTGTTTCATTTGAACAGGAAAAATGTCTAGAAGATAGAAGCAAAACTCTACAACTTCGTGCTTGTAACTGCATAATTTTAATGATAATAATATAATTTCATAATAATTCTAATTCAGTTTAGTTAATTGACAGTAGAAGTGTATTTGTCTATGGACTCTATGAAATTATATTGACTGCTAAGGGAAATTGGACTCCTTTTAAGATTAAAGTATGATTTTTGAAATAATTATTGATATTCCATATATAAATGTGCTGAAAGTGAACTAAGGTATCTGAGGAAGATCTATTGACTTCATTTAACGCAGCTGAATATTTAGTTTCTATTAGCAAAAGCAATCTTAAGTCAATAATTTAGTGGCAGTAATGTGCATCTTTTATTTTATTTGGTTTTTGTGGGGAGTGAAGTATGAGTCTGGAAGTGAAATTAGAACTGGGGGGGAAGCTCACAATAAACCAAAAAATATTTGTTCTTTTCTCCAGAGCATGTTTCTCCCCTGAGTTACCTGCCTATGCCTTTGTTCCAGCATTGTTGGCCTTAAAGACAAAAGCTTTCCCTTCTTACAGCCCTTAACAAAGGAATAGAGGAAGGAATAATCACCCTTCCTACTCAATTTCTTCCAGCAGTTCCCCTGGGGCAAAGTTCTCTTCTCATGTTCAGGTTAATTGCACTATTTTCTTTCTTTCCATTTTACTGCCATCTTTACCTTATTTTAATTTAAGCTTCTGTATTCTACACTTATGCTAAAGTGTGAGGTTTTTAAAATAGCTCTTTAAAATAAGTATCAGTAACTCACAGAAGTGACTCAATGGCTTCACTTGGAGCTGATTAGTAAAAATTGCATTGGTCCTGGTAGCTAGGAAAAAAGTCCACTCTTTGACGGCAAGATTACGGCATCCCCAGCAAATTCCCTTACTGGAGGTGTCTGACAAGATCCAGAATGAGTGGGCAGCTGCATGACTCAGTGTCCAATGAGTTTGCTCATGGATCAGAATAGAAAGAGCAGAGTTCCCTGACTGCAGCTTGCCTGGCAATGGAAGCCCTTGATGTGCAGGAGGAGCAGACCTGCTGGGGACCTTCAAACCCAGCCAGGGCAGGTTCGACAATGCCTGCTCTAGATCACCCTCCTCAGCACTGGTATTCACAACCCTCGCCTCTTCTCTGTGAAAGGAAAATAACATTTTCTCTGCCAGCACTGGCAGCTCATAGCCCCTTGCTTCCCCATGGCATTTATTCCTCTAGAATCCTCATCCTGTAGTTTTTAAGGAGGATGTCAGATACCTCCTGCAGCGACACCTCAGTTCTAGGTTGTGTTTTGCAAATGCTGCCCTGTTCTTTTGGGTTGATCGCTTTGTGGTGTGAGCTGCTCATGCTCTGCACTGCCTGTTAGAGTTTTGCTTGCTTGTTCTGTCTCTCTAAGTCTTTTGACAATGCTGTAGATGTAGCATTGTCAAATGGGACCTGTGTAAAAGCCTTGGTCTATTTACTTATTCCATTCCTAGAAACAGTATGCATAGTATGCAGGCTTCTTATATACATTATCACAGATTTTTTCTTGCACTACAATTCCCTCTTGCACTGAGGAGAATAAAATTAAATTTGTTTTAAACAACCTCTTTTTTACTTTTTAAAATTGCCTGAAGACCTCCAAATTTCAAACCATAGGGCTGCAATCTATTTCCTTTTCTTTAGGTGGTTGTTTACTTTGGACTCACTCCTGTTGCATTTTATAGCAACACAGCCTTTTCCAGGATGCCACAACTTTTCGCTTTGTGACACATTTTCTAAATGTGATAAAACCCCAGCACACAATTTGTCATGGTTTTGATCTTTCCCATAAAGCCATTAGTCATAGCTGCTCCTGTCTACCAGAAGTCAATAGTGCTTCCCCACAGAGACTCCTGGGGCTGGGGGAGCCAAGCTGCTGCCTCTTGTGGGGCTTGGCCACAAGCCTTACTCTTACTTACACAGTGGCTCTGCAGAATCTTATTTTGGTTATTCCCAGGCAGGTGCCTGCAATCACTCCACTGGGAATGACTTGATGGAAACCAAAAGGAATTAAGCCTAGGGTGAATGCGGGACTTTACTCACTATTACCCTCTCAGCACACACTCCCCATCCAGTCCTCCTTAAAAGTGGGGCTAGGATGGAGATGTAAGTAATACTCTTCTAAGAATGGTGCCTAAAGATTCCCTATTTAGAAAGCATCATAAGATTTTTACAGAGAAAAAAAAATCACTATGGGTAATGTCTTTTTTTTCCTTTCATTTTTTCTGAAAGAGAGTGAGAGAGCAAAGGAGGTTGTAATAAGGCTAGGAGACCAATATTCTGAAAAAACTCGTCCTTTCATAATGGCATTTTATAAAAATATTTACATTGATAAGTTTCACATTTCTTTCTATTCAGGCTTTACTGAGCTTGGTTTTCTGAATGAATATGGTGAGTTGCCTGGCTCTGTTTTCTTTGTCATTCATTAAATTACTTTAATCTTTACATATGGCTCTGCACTGAATCAGGTTATAAAGCCCCTCCTAGTTAGATTAATTTCTAAATTATTTTTTACTTACCTCTGGAGATATTTCCAAATCCACCTGCAGTCCTCCAAGCTTCTGCAGTATTTCACTTTGAGATAAAGTATATAGAATGGAACAAAATAATATCTGGGGGAGTGCAATTACAAAATATTTCCCATTATTTTCTATCCCTCTCTTCCCCCACTTTACCATTTTTATGCTATTTCTACTACAGCTATTTCAGCACTATAAATGTTTTTGGTGTTCTAACTTGCAGTGACAATGTCAAGACTTTTGCCTGAGTAGACAGAGAGAATTTAAAACTCAGCAGTGTACGTGACTCATGCAAATTTCACAGTGTGACTTGAATTGCACAATTCTAATCTGCATTGTACTGACAAATTGCATAACATTATTTGGTTCCTCCGGACTTCACTAATTTAAAAGAGCGATCTCAGTATCAGATATTGCAACATTAATGTATATCCTACAGAACACACTGTAAACAAATAGATTCAACTGTGAGTTAAAAACCATGGCATTTTTCTGTTATGACAATTGACATCTTCTACCATTTATTTCCATTTATCTTAGAATATTTTAACACAAAGATAGTGTTTCAGGAATGTTAACTAACTGTCTATCACCACATTCCCCCCTCATGCACCTGGGGAGGCTAATGTTATCTCTGTTTTGCATGTAAGGAAACTAAGACAGACAAGCCAGAATAAATGAGACATCTCACAGTGGGATTTTGCGTGAAAAGAGAGTAACAATTCTTTAATTTGTGGAAGTTTTCCTTACAATTTTTAAACTAGTTTTTTGGGGAATATGCTCTGAGTAGGAATCTTTTAATATGAGAGACATTCCTTGAGAGCGTTCACAGTGACCTTCATGATATAGCCCTTACTGCGATTTGGACTCCAGTTGGAGTTGCACATCTTTTATTTATAAGCAGCTCAGAAGTATCTACAAAGCCCATGAAGCTTCCTGTCCTGTGTAGCCTCTAAAGTGAAAACATAAAGAAGCACATAAAATAACTATGCTATTCACAGCTTTTCATATTATTTTCCTTTTTGCTTTTTTACTCATATAGAAACTGTATAGAGAAATAATCTCACTATGGAGTTAATTCTAAGAAGTTGGTGCAGAAGATGTAACACACCCAAGTATCCTGTTATTTTGTATTTTAACACATTTCATTATACTCTGGGTCAAAGGATATGCAGCAGTGTGGCAAAATTCATTAGTGACTTTATCCTGAAAAATTTATATATGCTAGAAAGGCATATAAAGCTGGGGGTAGGGGGAAAAAGGAGGATATGGGAGCTTTTTGGAGTGATGGTGCTTGTCTTCCCAAATCACTTTTGTACATGATGGGGTTCTGCTCTCCTGAGGATGGCTGAGTATCTGCCTACCCTTGGGAAAAAGTGAATAACTTCCTTGTTTTGCTTTACTTGTGTGCATGAGTTGTTCCATCTTTATTTCATCCCATGAGTTTTCTAACTCCTACCCTTCTGATTCTCTCCCCAGTCTCACTGATGGGGGACTAGGTGAGCAGCTGTTTGGCAGGGCTTAAACAGGCATCTACTCTCACCAATTTTTATTCCAAGAAAACAAAAAGAGTTGTGTTAAACAGTAAACAGCTAAGAACTTCTCTTTTGCTTGAATAATCCAAAACTCTGTGGGTTTCAGATGTAATGCTTCTCTCACAGGTACAGACTGTGTAATCTGCTTCCTCCTCACAGTCATGAGTTTGGTGGACTTCTTGGACTAATACTCTTTATACTCAGACCCTCCATCAATTTCAGGTCAACCTAAAGCAGTGCTAGAACATGTTCTGTGGTCATTAAGCCCTGCTATTATATAAGGAACAGACCATACAATATATTTATTGTTGACTATATCATACTTTTGGAAATAAGTTAGTAGAAAAACTGCTACTAACTTTCTTCTTCTTATAGATATCAACAATGATTGCATAAAGGGAAGCAGAGAGTTGCTTTTGGATTAAATTTAAAACTAATTTTTCTAGCTAGTTCTGCTGCAATTTTTTTGAGTGTACCCTTTGACTAACTGCAATGGTATTTGATAGTGAGGATTTCCAGAGATGTTAAGAACAGTGTTTCCCTCCAGTGATGATGCTTTTGTGAATCCCTTCAGGTTCATTCAGCATTCAATTCTTTTGGTATTATAATTCTGCCTGAATTGTAATGCCTTATTGATGTTCACCACACTTCTTCTGACAATGGTAAATTGGGAAAAGTTCTATGAAAGATGACGGGATTGTACTGCTGTGAAATTAAGTGAATGGGAGGACAACCTAGCTTGCTATTTATTGTGTTTCCTTAATTATTTCTCTGATCTGAATGTTTTGAAACCTATTCTTCCATTTGAATCATGATAGATTAATTTCTTTGAAACAATGTCCTTTCCCAGGGAAAATATTAAATATCTTAGACACTACACCACAATTTGTAAAGTTGTAGAGACTAAGAGAAATTTGTAACCTAAAGAATAACAAAAGATGAATCAGAAATACATTATCTGTCTCATCTCTGTTACTGGACTTGTAGAGATAGGAATTTAATAATCACCTGAAGTTTTAGGCTTTTACTTTATTAAAAACCCCCACCCAACAATGAAAATAACAGCACTTGCCTAGTAATTATTTGATCAGTGGGTGGTTAAAGAGAGTTTTTATGTTCCACCTGTGTTCTACTTTTTAATTTGATTGCCCTTTTGACATTAGCTCCCCAATTAAGACAGGTACATTTCTTATTTCGCCAATTGTGGAATTAACTAAGAGTAGAAGCAGAAACAAAAAGGGGTTTTTGCTTCATTGTTCGGGTAATTTTTTGCACAAAAATATACAGGTGGATGCTGCACAATCATGTATTTACAGTGTCATAAGCCTACTATGCCTGTTCTACGTCTGAAAACATATCTAAAGAGATTTCTAGAAACATATGTTGCTAACTTATTAGCTGAAATCCATTCCTCACCCAGTTAAAATTCTGTTTAAAAAGCCATAGCATCATCTGCATGGTTCTGTGAGCCAAAAAAATCTCAAAAGATCAGAAACTTCGTAAACCACCTGTGCTGTCACTTTGATTGTACCTCAAGTTTGTCATGGAATAAAAAGGTAGCACTCTAGAAAAACACTGAATGTATTCCTTCTGAAGATCTTCCTAAAAATTATTTGTGTATTTACTTTCTATATGCAATGGAATGTTAACTTTATCTGAATAACTTGCAAAATTTGCTTATTGCCCTGAGACAAGTTCTATTTTTGAATTGAAAGTATGAATAAGAAATGTTTCCATTTTACAGTCCTTGTAAGAAATTGAAATTAAATGCAGGGAGTACTATAAGGAAATGCTGATCTTGCAAATACTGATGTCCTTTTCTGGGGATGTAAGTGACCAAATTTAAATTACAAAAGATTCATCCTAATCTCAAAGCCCTATTTAGAGCTTAATTGAATTAAAGGTCTTGACTCTGTCACAATTGAAATAAGCTGGTTTACAAATTTGTTGCAAATATTTTTTTGAGTAGTGTCACTGGTACTGCTAAATTTGCCCTGTGTTGACTAAGATCAGACTCCAGTCTAGGATTTTTCAAAAATCTAGGATGGAAGCAAGTCCTAAAAGAAGCGCGAATAAAATTTCCTCTCTAAATAAATCTTTATTGGGTCAACTTGAAGAATATTTGAAGGATTATATGGCATGCAAACCTCAAAACATCTTACATGCATCATACAGAAACATGTGATTTAAGTAATTTTAAAAGGATTGAAGTGCTAAAGTGACTCAATATATGTCTTCTAACACCTGAAGGTTTTAAATTTATATTCATATTGTCCAATCTTCATTCTCACCTCAAATGAATGGCTGATTAAAATTTTATAATGCTCCTCATTTTAGCAGAAGAAAGCGTGCAAAATTACTTGTCTTTCTGTGTCCAACCTTGCAGTCTATATAATGTCAAAAATAGGATTAAAAAGGAAAGGGAGTGAGGAGAAAGCATCATCTCCTGTTTTAATTCTACTTATATATTTCAACCTTTTCCTTTCAGGGGAAGGGGCAATCTAATATTATGGGACTAGACAGTCATAAAGGTCTCTGGTTGTTCTATTTCACCATTTGTCATTCCGTGGATCAGCGTGTCTGGATGAATATCTACGATGGCTGAAGACAATGTTTCTGTAATGAAGACTTAACCAGGTGAAGTGACCCACAGTTAAGGAAGCAGATTTTTTCTGTGTGTTAAATTGCTGCTGCACCTTTAAATTACTTTTTAAAATGTGAAATGTTATAAATTGTGTGTGACAGAGGATAAAAATGAATATAAAATATCATACTACCAAGATTAAGTGAGCACTTGCTGACATTTCAGACTAACATTAGGAATTTCTGCTATGTTTTGTTTTGGTGATTCCCTCAGATAACTACAAGATTCCTTCATTTTCTCATCTCAGAAGCAGCATCTAAATCAACAAGCCACTTTTTTACATCCATCTAGGAACTAAGTGGACTTCTGAGGATTCCTGACATCTCTTTTAGTTTATTTTTACACTGTGACATAAAAGATATATTTTCTGCTTCCATTTAGTAGCCTGGAAAATTTCATATGTAGGTTAAAAAAAATGTAGGGAATGAACTGTTTTCTGTCTCTGGAATTGCTCTTTTTCTTGACTTGAGGATAAAAAAAAAAATTGTTGGAGAAATTTCAGCATCCTAAACCAGAGTAGCTGTGGTTACATTACCCAAAAGAGGTGTATCTAGTACAACTACATTCTGCAAAAGATCTCCCCTTTGAAATGTCATGTATTTTCTCTAAAGCTTCTCATTATATTAAGAAATTATTTTCATATAAGCTCAGTTTAGAAAAGCCAGTGTTACTTATTAGAAATTTAGAAAGGTCTTTTATCTATTAAAATGTTATTATAAAATCTGATTTTAAATGAAATTTAGAAGTACAGTTTCAGATAGAATGGATGATGAAAGAGTACATGAGAAATGTAAAAAACCGTAAAAGTTAAAAAAAGATCCAGTTTAATTTTTGTCAAAGACAGTTTACAAATTTAAATGCATTGTCTGTATTTCAAGAGAGGGGACAGGAAAGAATGCAGGTAGACAGCACAGTGGGGTTGGTACAAGTTATCCAGGTAGCTCTATTATAGAATTCATTTATTCACATTTTAAGAAGTTCATGACTAGGATACCAAATAAATTTACATCCTTCAGTCCATCACTCTTCCAGTGTTTTGTACTTGAATGGTGCTCATCTTGAGCGGGCTGCCCTGCAGTATTAGAGAGTGAGCAAGGCTGTGGCGTTTTCCTCTCGTCCAGCTATAACTACCCAGATAACTCCTTCTGCTCTGAAGCTTATGTGCTCTTAAATTTTGGTTCCATGTCTTCTTCGGGCAGCCACATTATCAGCTGGCATATCGTGGAGTTCAGCCTCTGTGGCATGGCTTGGCACTGTCTCTCTGTCAAAAGTTACAGCTTTCTCCAACCCCATTTAGTCAAAATGAACCCTCACAGACTGTGTAATCTATTTTCTTACTTTTTGTTTGTTTGCTTTGTGTGTTTTGGGTGTTTTGTTTGGTGTTTTTTTTTAAGCTAAGCAGCATCCAGATTCTTTGGAAGATAGATCTGAGGAGGTGAAGAGAATATAAATAAATAAAATTACGGGTAGCTGCTACAAGTGAACCAACAGAAGAAATACTCTGCCATATCGTTAGCCTAAAGATCCTGTTCTCACTGCAATCTTACAGAGTCTGTTCTCTTCTTTCATCATTTTAGATCTCATTTCTACCTGTGTGTGTTTTCCTTGTGATACACATGGTCAGCATTTCAAACAAGTAGATTGAATTGTAACAAACATGGAGCATGTCGATGTTTTTATATATCAGGTGATGCATGGACGGAAAATTTAAATAAGTATGCAAAAGCTAGGAGTGTGTAAGTCTAGGAGACACTCCTGATGTAATCATATGGCTTTGGATGTTTTGTAATCTATATTATTAATATGGAAGTTATCAGCCTGAAAGTAATGACTTGAAACCTTTGAAATATATATTAATATCTTTGGCAGTATATTATAACTCAGTAGCAATATCAGAATCTCTTTCGCTCCTCAAAAATGCATAACTATAATACTAGTTTGTCTTAATTAATTTGTCTTAAGATAATATGCTGGAGGAGCTGCTTATGCAATGTGGAAGTTGCAAATATTAATCCAAATTTGTTTAACCTGTAGGGAATTAATGATGAGATGACAATAGGATGGAGTAATTGCTTTAAGTTGGTCATTTGCACAGTTTAAACAGGGCAGCCTCTAGACTTCAAATCAGTAGAATTAGGACATCATCTACTTTTAAAAAGTGGAAGGTTCTGTAAACTCAAAAGGCCTGCTAATTGTGCTAGGATAGCACAAATTCCATTATTTTTGGCAGTCTTTCAAAAATTACCCTCTAAAAATTTTTGTGCCTAATTTTGTTAAGTCTATATTAATTTTTTTAATGTATGTATCTATTCTAGTTCATTTTTTTCTTATCAAAGAATGAAATAAGGATTGGTACAACTATTAATGTGAAAAATAAAATGTAAAATTAAAAAAAAAAATACAGCTCATGTAATTTTACCAGACAGATATTTCTGAAACTGTTGCCCAGTATGTGATGAACTGAAGTATTCTTTTGGATTACAATTTACACAATTGATGCAGAACATACTGTTGTCTCCCCATACTCACCTGCATGGTTTATTTGTGCTTGAAGGCCTCATACCAGAGTTGCACCTTTCTAAAGTGCAACTTTGCATTTCTAACTTTGCATTTCTTGCATCTTCAAGAATCTGTGGAATAAAACAACTGAGCGTATTAGTTTAGGAAGTCAGGTTTTTTGATGCATATATTTTTCTGTTTGAATACCTAAACTTGAACAAACTCATCTATCACAGCTAGGTTAATTGCTCTGAGGCTTTCATCTGACACGGGGATGTGAATTTGGCACATCTGAAAAGTCATTATGGGAAGTTTTTTTGTTTTGTTTTGTTTTGTTTTTTGGGGTTTTTTTCTTATTTTTGGGTAATGATGATGGTCAGTTATGGGTTTGGTGGAGTTTTTTTGTTTGTTTTTCTGAGTTATTTTACTTTTTCCCCAACAAAGCAGAGAAGTTGTTTTAATCAGAATATTCTGTTGCTGAAATACCTGCAGCTCCAGACCTGGCTGGCTAGTGATTACAAAAGTAATCAACCAAAAAAGGGCAAATAACCAGATGCAAAGTAGTAAAATATTATGGCAATTTGCCATAAAATAATTATGATTTCATCTTTGGTACTTCATTGAGACTAAATAACTCTCAAAGCAAATGAGGCATGAAATATTTTCAAAATCTCTTTAGTCCCAAATATAGTAAAATTCAATATTTTATTTCAAGATTAAGAACTGTCATGTGTTTCCAAAGTCCTTCTTTATCTCTTTACTGTCTGGTACTTTTTCAGGGGACCTTGTTTTAATGTTTTTTGTAAAAAGGCTTTTCCTTCCATCCACCTTTTTAGCAGTTTTATGGCTTATTTAAGAAGTAACTTTTTAGAGAGAGACAGAGACACCAAACTAAATAGAAAGTTCTGCACTTTGTAAAATGCAAATCAGTGATTTTCTTAACCCTTTAAGCATATTTGTGTATATGTGCATTAATGTATACTTATGTATATATGTGTTATACACACACACACACAAATATATATATATATATTTTTGGTAATAAAATATTGACTCCAAAATTCAAAATTCTCTCAGTTTTCTTTGTAATTACTGTGCTAGAAAATTATCATCGTGGAAGTGAAGAGGGCAGTGATGAAAATTTTGAAAGCCAACAGTCCAGTAGATCTTGCTGGACCAAAATTTTCTGGAAAGCACCAGGAAGAAGTCTAATCTCCCTGGTAAAGCAGGGTCCCCCAGAGCATGTTACTTGGGATTGTGTCCAGACAGCTTTTGAATATCTCCAGGAAGAGACACATTCACTCCACAGCTCTCTAGGCTACCTGTTCTAGTGCTGTCACCCCAAGGTAAAGAATGTTCAGGTGAAACTTTCTGTGTTCCAGTTTCTACCCTTTTTCTCTTGTCCTGTTTTGTGGCACCACCAAGAAGAGCCTGCACCCATCCTCTTGCCACCCTGCAGGTTTATTTTGTTCCACACTGTCAATTATTTTGCCTGAGTCTGTCTCACCTCAGTGATATCAGCACCCCCAGTCACTACATCATCAATGTGCTGACATACCTGGGCAGCCCCATCTGGTCATTTCCTTCAGCTCAAGAGCTTGGGTGTGATGGGCTCTAGTGAGTGATTGCTGGTGTCCCTGTGGGAGGTGACAAAGGTGTATTGCACTCTTTCCCACCTGAGAGTAAGACATTCCTCATCTCCCTCTCGAAAGAGAACCCTTAAATCCATATCCTGTACATGGATGGTGGCTTAAACAAGGTGTGCCTGTTCCTGAATGGTGGCAGTCAGTTTGGCTGTATTGGGTGCTGCAGCAGGCAAGGCACCAGTACTGCATTCCAGCCACGGTCAGGCACCACCTCCTGCTCAGTTTACTACTGGGCCACAGAGGTGAATTATAGGAAGAGTGGGTTTGAAAAATTCTTATCTCCTTTAACTCTTGAATGGCTTCAGCAATTCCATCTCCATGCCCTAGTGGCAGGGGATAAGGCTTTACATTCAGTACCTTGGCAGGGATAGTGCAGGAGCAGTTTGTAAAAGCCTTACTGAGAGCACAGGGGAACTGAATTTCTAGCTCTTTACCTTAGAATACACCCAGACTTTCCCCTTCAGGAGGCCCAATCCCATAATATTCAAAGGGAAAGAAACCAATACCATCATAGTCTCTGTGGGGTTACCTCCAGACAACTAACATTTTATTTGAGCCATCTGCTGTGGCTTAGAGCACCTGAACAGTAAAATGTATCTGTTTTTTCAGGGACTATCCCACTTTGTTTGGCAGTTTCCTCATTCAGGGCAGAGGAAGGATGCTGTCACTACTCAAAAGGTCACAAGGAACCAAGGGGAAAAGCTACCAACATTTCCCCATCTTCATTTTCAGTGAGTCATCTAAGATCTTTCTATTGGCTGTACCCTGGCTCACCTCCTGGAGACAGCCCTGAGAGTTTGCCAGCATCTCAGAATCAGCCACGTACAGCTTCACTAATGGGGCTGTAGGGTATTGAAGAAGGATAGTTTCTCTTCTGGGGACTCCTATCCCTTTTCTCCCACATTTTCACCAGAATTTGTAAATACTGGAGCAGTTGTTTATCCACCAGTTCCCAAAGGATACCCTTCTCCAGTCTGTCCTTCCATAGGTGTTTCCTTGAGGATTCAACTCCCTGGTTCCAATCTCTGAACCAAGAAGTATTTTCCCAGAGTTCCACCCTTTGGATAGCCGTGTGATTCTTCAATTCACTTGCAACAAATCCCATCTGTTAGCCATAAGTTGGTAGCTCCTCTGCTATTTCCCCCCACGTAAGATGAGGTCTAGCTTGCTATCCTCCCACACAAGCAGCTTGAAGTCTATCTTGCAACTGGGTTGCAGAAACCCTCAATGAGTCAGGCAGTCCTTTAATTAGGGGGGTCATTTTATCTGGGTTAGCAAACAGCAACGAGGGAGAAGACAGACGGAATACAAGATGTCTCGTGTATGAACTGGAGTCAAGCTGCCTTTTGCATACTCTCCATGGGTTTATCCAAGGCTGGAATGGAGATAGATATGGATTCTCCCCTCTTCAAGGGGTCTAAATGATCTCCTTATTGTGTCTCCTACGCTGATGGCTGTGGTGACTTGTTTTAATATGCTAGAATCTGTATTATCAACTAAATTACAATTGAGATAGAGAGTGCCCCAGTATTACTTCATCCTCATTCTTCCATTGCATTTCAAAGTGCATTTCAAGCCTGCAATTATCAACAAATTTAGGAACTTTCCTGTGACATAATGATGTTAAGGTAGAGTCTTGAATCTCTGCAGCATTACAGCAATAGTGTTTGATGTCTATTTGCTTTTTTTAGAAATGTTTTTTATTTGCTGGAGAAGATGGATATGGATAGGAGGTTACTAGTGGTTCTCTTCTTTTTTTCCTCCTCTGGATCCACTGTTGAGAAGTACTAAATTTGTATTTACTGTAGTGAATGAGAGTTCTTGTTATATAAGATTAGAAAGAATGGACTTATTTTAGTAGGCACACTTTTAAGACAAGAACAGACACAATATCTATTTAATTTATTTTTTGTTGTTGTTGTTGACAGTGGGATTTCAGTTTTTTCATTTGTTTGGTGGTTTTAGTCATCACAAAGCTAGGCAGTGTGTCAAAAGAGATTAATGAGTCTCTACTGTTATACTAATGTCATTATTTTTCTTTTTTGGACAGTGCAATTTTCAGTCACCCTCCTTTAAGGACATAAAATATGTGGTGACTCTTTAGATCCTAGGTTTCTTCATATCATTTGAAATGAGGAAGTGATGACCTTTGCATGCTTTTTTTTTTTTTTTGTCTTCAATGTGTGACATTTATTTTAAAACCTCAAATATGTATATTTTTTGCTGCCACTAGCCCAGTTGTCTTTTTGTTTGGTCCTGACAGCTTACAGCAACTTTAGGAAGTCAATTTGCTTTCTCCTTCAAATCTTCCATCCTTCCTAACTAGAGTCTGAGATTGGACTATCAGTGACATCTAACTCAGCATCACAAACTCTGCTGAACTGCTTCAGGATTTGTTCCCCTAAATTCATTAGATGTACCTGAGAATAACATCTTAATGCTGAGGAGGAGTTAGGGATCCTTGCTTTATTCCTTGGAGAAATCATAAAGTGAAATAGGAAGGTTTTCACATTTTGGTAAATGTGAAAGAAATATATGACACTGCTTTTTCTTATAGAAACAAATTTTTCTATCACTGCTCTTGGAAATAGGTTTGTAGCACACATCCCCATGACTCACTGTGTCCACATTCCTCAATCCATGTTTTAAAAAATTTCCCATATTTTCTATAGTAAATTATTTAGATTTAATGTTAAATAATAATTTTAATACATAAGATAAAGCTGAAATGAATAACTGACTTTACAGCAAATTAATCTTCCTACCCCAACTCCTTCTTCTATTTTCTCCTGAGTCCACACTCTGTTACTCAGTCACTTTCTTATGTTTGAGATTCCTAGTCACTTTCTGTATCTGAAGTTATCAAGTGTGCTCCTCAGCAGCATTTCTAAAGTCAGAGAAGACTTGAACCGGTGTACTGCAAGCATTTAGAATTTGCAGCTCTTTATAATTTATTTATATTATTACTTTGTGCTGCATAAAAAGATAAATCTATGCAGCTTGTCAGAATAGAGATTCACTATTCAATGTGTTTATTTGTGTGTGCAGTTCATAGTCAAAGGTGATTTTCTGAAGGTTCATGATAAAAGCAAGGTGGTATTCTTAACAGTGAAATTTGGAGCTTGTAGCTAGTTCAAGAAACCAGTCTGAATGTTTTGTATCAATCCATAGTGTAAAGAAATTTGAAAAAAATGAAACAGTAGATTTCTGCTCAAATCCTTCGTAGACAGCTGTTTGTATATAGAGAGATATATATGTGACATTGTGAACAATAAACTCCTACTTAATTGAACACTTATTTGGTTACCAAAATAATTTTATTTTCAGTGCAAGGTTGAAAACTAACTTGAGCTTTTTGCTTCAATATTTTGAAACAAAGATGGTACCAAATTTCCTGTCCTACCTATGATGCTGGTTTCTACTCTCTGCTCCTGCATGCTCACAGGGTGTTCTCTAAGAGACAGACTAATCCTTCCTTGTGCTCACTGTCTGCTCAGTGACCCTATGTCTCATTCTGGCAGAAACCATAGGTTAGTTAGAGCCTATCCAGGAAAACAGAGGCTTGAACAATGGGTAATGAAACCTCCTTGGGGGAGACATCAGACAGGAAGGACCCATGGGGGCATGTAAATGGGTCACATCCTTGTCTTTGATCTTCAGTAATTCAGAGTGACTCTGTGGTTGTCAATAGGTAATGTTTTCTATAGAGAAATTCTCTAAACTCCAATATGTGAGCTCTATAGAGATCATTAACCCTAATGGATCTTCATTATACATTACAGTAAGAGGCATTAGTCAGTAATATTGGCAGCTAGTAATTCCCTAATTTTATTCGATTAATGATTTTGCATTATGCAAAGGAATGAAGTAATCATTGTTCTGCTTTTTCACAGTCTTCCAGGTGTCTTTCCAGACTCTTCCTGGAAGATTTACTTCAGTTGTGGTCCTGTTTTGAGACATAGCATGTTAAATCCTGATATCTACCTGCCCAGGGCGCTTAGAATATGAGAACATAGAAAGCATTTCAGTACTATGAAGATTCATAGCTAAGACTGTTCCCAAAGGAATATGACATGTAAGTTATAAACATTAAGGAATGCATCTTAAAAAATGTCAATTACTAACTTGAATCATTGCAGTGAAATTCTGCATCCTTTCTCCACTAGTAAGAATAATGATCATGCTTCCAAACTAATTTACAGCATTAATTTCTGTCAGTGTATAACCCTTTCTTTTTTTCAGAATCTATTTGTTTTAAGTACACAGAAAGCTTTAAAAAAATCCTAAATTTTCCACGTAACAAAGAATAAAGGTCAGTAGATACAGATGTAGAAATATCAAAAGACACTACAATTAGTTACTGAATACTGGCCCACTTCATTGACAATTACTATGGAATTAAGATCACTTCTCAAGGATGTGTTCCATTAAGGATTCCATTCCATATTTTCAGAGTTTGTATCCTGTTTAGGCGCTGTTTTGCTCTAGAAGTGTTACAGAAGATGTCAGTGGTTTAGCAGTTCTCTGAAAGAACACTAGACCCTCCATTCTGTGTTGGTTTATTGACTACATTTTAATTTCTTTCTAAATGGTTCTGAAAGTGCAGGAGTTATCATGATTAACAGTTGTCAGCATGATCAGTTATGCAACTGACCCTATCTTATAAACATTGCTGCTTCTACGTGTCCATAATACCAAAAGGTAAGCCAAGCATTTAATTAAAAGCCCAATAGACAGGCAATGTCATATATTTTTTAATAATTAAAAAAGTGTAGTGAATCTCCTTGCAGTGGGTGCTAATATCTTTATTTTGAATTAGTTTTTCTGTTCTAGTCATAATTAATATACTGATTCATAATATTTAGATTACTTTTAAAAATACACTGAAAAAACTATTTCATTTTACTAATATTTTTCTTGATGAAAAAATTATCATAAGTTTAATTTTAAAACATAAACTTAGTTATATTTTATGTAGTTAATTAGGTTTTTTAATAAAAAAGAATTTTTTTCTTTGCCTTCCTGTGTTTTGTATCTCCTTTCTGTTTAAAAACACTTCCTGCTGACTGCTACCCCTTTTTGCTCTTCTGAAAATGTGTACAGCCTCACAAACAGGCATTTTATTCATAGCAATCCTTTTTCATATCTAGTATTTGATGAAAATTATAATCAAAAATTCTGAGGTTTTTCAAGTTTTTGGTTGTCCTTGGACTTTAGGACACAAGAAAGTTAACGTTCATTTCGAATAAAGAATAAAATAAAGAATGAACAGCAAGTGACACTTGAATTTTTAAAATTGTCTGCTGAAATGCTACATTTGAGAAATAATACCCCTCTCAGATGTAACTTATAAAAATTTGCATATTGAAAGATTTCTAAACTTTATATAAATGTGGGGTCAGCATTTGAGGAACAGTCACCTCTGAAAAATAATAACTCAGCAGCAATCGAGCACAGATTAGGACAAAATGTAAAGAACAAGCTATAAAAAGAAAGACTTATTGCAAGCATACATTTATAAAAAACCTCTGGTCTAATAAGAGCAGAAAAGAGCTAAGTCAGCAAGAACCACTTCATAATCCTGTGTTAAAAGACTTTTAATCTGAAAGTTGACATGTCACACTGTAGGATAAAAATAATTGATAGGATTACAGCATAAGAATTGGAGGTGTAGAGTGGTAGGGAAAGGATGAATGCTTTGAAAGCTCCAGACACGGACATGAAATCCATGAGCTAATGAATCAGTGTATGTTTAGAAGTCACAAACCCAGGCTCTGTGACTGATTCATGTGACGTTACATGGACTGCTTAATAGATTAGGTCTGTGTACACTTGTGTTCAGAATGGAAATAAAGTGGTTGCCTCTCTTTCTAAAACACTTCCAGCCTCTGGGTGAAAGTGTTTGGGTTTGCATGCTGTTGTTAAAGCTGGAATACTTTATCAGCTATATTGCCATCTGTAATGTGTGGTAATGTACAAAGGAGGAATAATTTTTCTTTTTCCTTTGGCACAGGAAATGAAGTGTTATATTACAGTATGTATTTATGGTTTATGTGCCAAGTAGTGTTACATTTCTCTTTGTTTCTAATCATTTCTCAGAGAGTGGTACATGAAATGCCAAATAAAAAGAACAGTAACAGACATATAATTGCTCACTCATAGTTATGCTTGAAGCAATATATTCACTTGGCTGTGTGAAGTCCTAATCAGGTCTTTTTTTTTTTTGTTATTTGTTTGGGTTTTTTTAAATTTTTATTTCAATTTTGGTGCTTAACATCAAAAAGTTATTAAGGGCCTTTTTCTTCTAAAGTATATAAAGCAAGCAAACAATCAAAATTGAAACCCTGATTGCTTCCATTCTCTCTGAGATCAAATGAAAGGAAAACCCTCCCATGTCCCCGTCACTTCCTCTGCCCAATTTTAGTTCCCAGCTTTACCCAACTAGTAATGCAATAGGAGGATATTTGAAAGATGTCTCCCTTTTCACCAAAAGAGAACGCCAAATCCTTTGAATAATCCATATTAAAAGTAACTACACCCATTTTTGTTCTCACTCACTCTACACACCCATTTTTTTCAATGACCACAGGTTCTCCAAGCAAATATGTACTTCTTCAATTACTGCATAACCACACACAAACACACACTAGCTAAAACAAAGCAGAAAACCAGTTTTTATATGCAAAAGTTAAGAAGTTATTTAAAACAACTCATTTTATGTGTGAGATTAGAGCATTCCCTATGCTGATAGATATAATTTTCCTTGAAAGTTTATTCCTCTGGAGGTCTAACCAAGAAAAAGCAGGACCTTGACCAATGCTAACTTCCACAACCAATGAACCTGTGAAAGTCTAAACAGGCAAAGGAATCATCAACCATTAGCCAAGTTTAGAATTGCCCATCAAGACACATTTCAAGTTATGCTACACAAAAACCACAAAAAAAGAAGTCTCCTAATGGACTGTCTTAGAGAAAACTATGTCAATTAGCAGCTTTTTTTTTTATAAGCTTCTTGTTTCCTATTAATGCTTTTCCTCTTTTTATTGTCAAAACAGGACCATGTGAAAGTAGCAGAACACCTCAATTTCACTGTGAGAAAAGGTAATGTAAATCTCTGCATCAAGGAGTTATTTTTAGATGCTATGGTAGGATTCAAATACAAATTAAAAGGCTTGACTCCTGGTAACTGATAAAATAATGAAAATAGCGCTACTATTTAACTACTTCAGACACCCCAAAATATGACAAATATGAAGGCTTACTAAGAATACATTAAAATATCTAGTAGCATTAAAAGACTAAGGTTATAAATAAAATATATGGTGTTCAATTCAGAGGTAGTAGCTTACCTATTTTTTAACACATTACTATGTCTTGCCCTATACATTCCCCTTTGTTTCTCAATTTCCTAAAAAAGGACTAAAGAAACTAAACATATTTCTGTGTGCTCAGCTAATTTGTAACATCCATACAGGCCCCTAATTTCTAACTGATAAGAGCTTGTAGTGATAATTCCAGTTTCTGTGGTTGCTCCGGCAGCTACCAGAAGGACATACAATATCTGACTTACAATATCTGACACACTCTCTGCTTTCCATCTGAAAAGGAGTCCGTCCAGTCAGTCATTTTTCATCCAGCCCTCTTTTTATGTTACATGTCTGTATCAGTGTGATCTTCTGTCCAGCATCTTCAACTGCTGTGCCTTTTCCTAACCAGCACTCCACTGTGACTGCCTGGACCAGCTGCCTTTCCCAGCAGCAGCGATCCCTCGTGCTAACGATGGCAGAGAATTGCGCCGTGACCTCTCTGGCCCGTGTAACGACAAGATGATTAGCACACAGCCTCTGTCAGGGAGCGGCTGTCCGGCCTGCTGGAAGACAGATTTCCATAGAAAAGTGTAGACAGCTGATTTCCACAGGCTTAGCAGAGCATTGGATGCAAGAGCTGAAATGTACATGAAGTACGCGGAATCGTATATATCTGTAATTCCATACAAATGTTGGTGAGCGGTAACCACATGAATTTGCTTCACATTCAGTGCCCTCCAGAAAAGACTTGCAAAAGTAATTATGTGTACCTAGTAATAATAACTACATAGTCCAGTAAATATTAAATCTTTCCCCTAAACATCAGAAGCTCACCTTCCTCTCAATGGACTTTTACTATAATAGATAAAATAAATCTTCCTCATCCACAGATATTAAAATCAGGTAAAGATTATTTTTTACAAATGTTGGGATTGAGACATGAATCCAATGAGCTGCAAAATGCTAGGGAAACAATTAATAGTATAATTTAACTGGAATCCATTTGCATGATATTGAGGCAATGAAAAACTAATATAAGTTGATTTTCAGAGGGAATTAAAAAATAATATTCCACAATGTCCGTCACAACATTTTTAAGCATAGAGGACAAATTTGATGTTTTGCTTCACTGAATTGCAATTTCTTTTCTTCAACGTTTCTATGTACTTTTCTTGGTTTATAAAGTATTTAGTTAAGCACTATGCAGCATTCTGAATAAAAACAATGAGCACAATCACCATAAAATGATATATATGTTTAATAGCTATTTTTTAATCTAATAAATAGATTTGAAAATAGAAGCATGAAGGGAATCATCATTCAGCCAGAGCATCCTGGTAAGCTAATCATAAATCCATTTTCAGCATGTTATTTTTGCTAATAATTTGGAAGTATAAATAAAATGATTGCCAGTGAAAGCTACAGATGAGCGAAAATGGTGGAATTCTAAATCTGTAGAGAAATCTTGCTTAAAAAACTAGCCCACTTTTATTTTCACAAATTCCAGACTTTTTCTCAGAGTTCACAGAAAAACACTGAAAATTCCTACACTGTTGCAGGCATCATGCCTAAGAAAAGAACTACAGGATGGAGGAGAGGAAAACTGTTTTCAAAAGGGATGTGGTGTCCTGAAATGTATTATGCTAGGTGCTCTTAGGAAATGATGATCCTTGATGTGAACACAAAGTAGAAGGTGAAAAATGTATTGCTTCAGTACATTGCAGTTTGAGTGCTGGTAGAACATGAGCCAGATGTGTGCCCAGAAGGCCAAAGGCACTCTGGCTTGTATCTGCAGTGGTGGGGCCAGCAGGGTTGTGGCACTGATCATCCCTCGGTACTCAGCACTGCTGGAGCTGCACCTTGAATGCTGTGTCCAGTTCTGGGCCCCTCACAGCAAGAAGGACATTGAGGGGCTGGAGCACGTCCAGAGAAGGAAAACAGAGCTGGGGAAAGGTCTGCAGCACAAGTCTGAGGAGAAGTGCCTGAGGGAGCTGGGGCTGTTTAGCCTGGAGAAAAGGAGGCTCAAGGCGGACCTTACCACTCTAGAACTGCCTGAAATGGCAAGTCTCTTCTCACAAGTAACAAGTGACAGGATGAGACAAAATAGCCACAAGCTGCACCAGGGGAGGTTAGATTAGGAAAAAATAGGAAAAAATTTCTTAATGGAAAGGGTTGTCAAGCAATGGAACAGGCTACTCAGAGAAGTCGTAGAGTCACCATCCCTAGCAGAATTTGAAAGATGGGCAGATGTGGCATTTAGGACTGTGGTTTAGTGGTGGAATTGGCAGTGCTGGGTTTATAGCTGGACTCAAAGATGGTCTTTTCTTATCTAAATGGTTCTATGAAGAAAATTAGTTTTTGCAGTAGGAAGTTCATTGCCTCTCTTTTAAAAAGGATGCTTGACAAATATGTGTTGTCAAATAGATAAAGAAATATCATAATTTACCTTTAAAATCTAATTTCTTTGGACCTTCTGAAATCACAAGTAATGCTTATTCAGTAGTGAGAGGCCTTAAAACATTCTTGTTTTCTTACACCTCCTTTCAGGTGTCTATTAATATTCTCCAAATATTTGTATAGATAAATATAAAGAAACCCTCAACAACCAAGCTAGGAACAGTTTATTTAACAGTTTTATAAATCAGCTTACTTTACATGGCAAACCACGTTCTAGGAGCAGCCTAATTTTACATTCATTTTTCCTGAAAATGTCTTTGTTTGACTTCATAGCAGAGAAGAACTATGAGGATCCCCAGTTTTTAGGACATACAACCTCAACAAGGCTGTTTGCAAGATTAACAGTGGTCCAAGTACAGGACAGTTAACATTTGGAAAAAAACCTCAGAAATAATTTTGTAGATAAAGGTTAAATGTTCTTATGCACCATGGATTGCTATGTCTTAGGGTGTCTGTTCTTAAATGGATGCGGCATTACTGGCTGGTTTTTGATAACTTGGCAATAGAGTACAAAGGAGTATTGCCTTTAAGGCAATGTGGAATTAAGTATTATCCAGAACCAAAACTGTAGATCTTGACAAACTGAGTTATAACAATGACACAATTCAGTTACCTGAAATCTGAAATCTGATAATGTAATTTGGTTATAGGGGAGTGGTGCTCTATCCCCTTACAACTCAACTATTGATATAGAAATAATGTTCTCTGTAATAAGATGTGGTTCTTAGAATGACATATTCTATGCCAAATGTGTATCTGCACATGAGTTCTATGAACACATAAATTATGTGTATCCTGAGTTTCTGTTCATCTCAGAAAGGAATAAAGCAAATTTTTTATTCTTAGTTGGTAATTAAAACCAAAATGTGTTTTACATATTTAAGGTTTCACTTACCACTCATCACCCCACCTATCTTCTCCCTCCAACTCCTTCCCATAATTATAAGAAAGAACAGAGGTAAGACTTCTACTTACAGAGCACAATTAATATGCACAGTTGATTCTTTTAATTTTCCTATTTTTTTGCTATTTACTTCTTGCATCAATTTATTAGGTCTTAGTCTGGAGAATTCTTAGAATCATAGGCTTAATTATTAGAGAAAAAAACCTCCTTGACTTGTTTCAAGCATTCTATTGACAACCCATGTTTCCATGGATAAAACTGTAAAACACTATGAAAGTTGTCCCTGTTTACAAGTTTACTGCACCAATTTTTAAAAATTTAGCACAATTAACAGTTTTTTTCTGGAGTAAAACTGCTCCATATAGATGCTTATTTCCCCTTTGTGAATGTTGTAATTGAGGTGAAGGATTTCTTACAGTCTAACAGGACTTATCTGTGCCACTGTTTCTCAGTGATCTTAGCTATTTTTAATAGCTAGTAATAATTTATATTTTAACTGTCTCAATGTGCATAATATGATGTACCAGATCAAAGGCTCATCCTGCTCTGTACCCTCTCTCCATCAGTTAGATGGAGTTCTTCTCTGCTCACTGGAAGATGCTTGAGAAAAGTGTACAAGAAAGTGAACAAATAGAGCATTTTAGGAATTATTAATGTACTGACAGAAAGCAAAACAGAACACAGTATTATTTGCTCATGTCTTGAATATTTTTGGTAATTCTCATTTCTTTCCTATCTGGAAAAAATAAACCCTAACAAACCCATAACCAAAAAAAAGAAACTTTAGGAAGAAAAAAAAAATAAAAGAAAAAGAAACCAAACCAAATGAACAACCAAAAAACTCCTCCACAATTCTCTAGAACAAACTAAACAAAAAACCAAACAAACCAAAAAAACTCTTCAAAATCCTTCAAAATGAAAGCATTTTAAAAATGAAAGATTCAGAGGTCTAAGATAAGAAGATACTTGAAAATAAGGATTATTTTCAAAATAAGTTAGGACAAAGCAGGCTGAGATACTCCTGTCCGAATTAAGCTGGAAAGAAGTTGTACTGTAAATAACTTTGAACATAAGTGTTGATGAGATGGTAAGGAAGTATTATGTTTGTTTGCTTGTTTTACTGCCTATTCTAATACACTTAGGTTAGAATTATTCAAATGTCTTCTCCTATGTACATTCTCCCATTCATTCATAATTTGGGAGACCTCCTTTTCCTACATCCTTTCTAAAAAACCTTCAGTGTATTTACTGTTTCCTTATATGCATTTGTTCCATATTTTAGACCATCCTTTTTGCCCTTTCTCTAGTTCTTTTTCCACTTCTGTTTGCTTCCTTTACATACAGCAGTCATAACTTATATACTATTCAAAACAAAGGCGTATTAGTGCTCTACACAATGGTATCCCATAGTTTCGTTATTTTTCCTGCTAAATTCATGCATCTCACTTAAATTTTTGAACCTGTTTCCAGAGATCTGTCTATGATCTCTAGTCAGGAGCTAGCTACAGTCACATATTCCCAGATGGGTTTTTTTTTTCTTGTGTGCTGAAACCTATCATCCCTGAATATTATTTGTGGTTTAATATCTCAGTCATCCAGGACAGTAAAATTTTAGAGTTCTCAATCGTCAACTTTCATAATTGATAATGTAAAACTGTGCAAAAGACACTTTGTAATTTTTCATTTCTTCTTGTTCCAGTGTCCTTTGTGAAACCATTGAACAATTTTCATCCCACTACTCTAGTTCTGAAAATTACCTTTTTTTTCCTAGATATATATTAAAAAACTATCAACAGAAGTATCTATTTCTGCTGCCCATTTTATATGACAAAAATGGTAGTATCAGAACTCTGTGTGTGTTTTCCAGTGGGATAGAGGTAATAAGCCAATAAAGCAAATTTTATCCATATGATAAAACAATTTAGAGATTAAGAGAGGTCTGCTGTTTATTACCAGTCAGCTATTAAAGTCACAAAAAAGCAAGACAGAGAATTATTTGCCTTGATGTTGGAAAGATAGCTTTATTAAACTGGCTAATTTACAGCCAGAACTCAAAAGAAGAACAATATAAATTGGACAAAGATGGCCAATACACATGACTACCCACACTGATATCCTATTTTTAGATTATATTGCTAATATGCACATTTCAATATTTGTGAACAAAAATCCATATCTTAAGAATGAAATTTGCTGTGAATTATTTGTTATTAGATGCATATTGACAATTTGTATGAATTTAATGAACTATTCATTATGAAACTTGCACATTTTCTAACAGTTATATAATTTATTCAACAGAGCAAAAGGAGGGGTGTAGTTTTTATTGATACAATTTTTTATTTTTAGCTGTGCAAAACGCACTATATAGCAATTGAGATCAATCTTGAACAGCTATGAAATGTTCACTCTCAGAAAATTGTATTTGCACAGTTAAATGAAAAATTGATACTGCTCAACAAGTTTAGAAAGCTTTGTGGTCTGTTGCTTTTTTATTCAATCAACAATTTCAGCAGTGCATATACTGTACCTTTGTATGTATTCATGTGTGATCTTAACACTTGATTAATACATTCACAGGCAGAGATAAACAGGTAGTTTGGCATTTGTGGACTGGGGTTTTTTTTGTTTGATTTCTTTTTTTTTAGTATAAATAAATACATAATAGAAATAACATAAGAAACCACTGCCATGCATAGCTTTCCTGTACTTAAGGCCTTCTATTGTTGTAGATAGCAGGGTAGCTCGAAACCATTGCTTGGCTTTTGTTGTCTGTCCCATAATACTGAAGTAGCTACTTTTCAAAACTTGGTAAATTGTAAGTAAAGTGTTTTGAGAGCCCTGTAGGTGGAAAATAAAACCAACTGTGAGATTATGTTTTCCACACAAATCAAAATACATGTTTATGGAAGTTGTAAGCTGTGTCTAAGGCAACGATGTTAGCAGAAAAATAAGAGATGCACAGATAAGACTATGAGGTACTTAGAGAAGGCATACTGATGGTTAAGCTAATTAATTATCAAATTAACCAAGAATGACATAGCTTTCAAAGAATTTGACTAATTAATAAATAAATCACACTGCCTTGCATAAATATGGCTGTTGACAGTTCACAATTTCCCTCAAGAAATTTTGCGATGAAATGATCATGCCTGTAATTCTTTTCAGATTTTAAATCCTACATGGTGTCAAAGGTTCTACTTGACCTTTTTTTATTAGCAGTAACTTGTAACAACCAAGGAAAACATGGTGATGACATAGTGTAGCTGCTATAGCTAGAAATTTAGTGTAATAGAAACAATATTTGTGACAATTGAAAAAAGAAAGAAATAGCAATTAATAAAACGACAGTAAATGGCTCTGTTGTAATTACCTCTTTATCTGCTTCAGGAGAGACATGAAAATCAAAAACTTTTGAATCATTGCAAAAAAAGTTAATTGGTCAAAATAAATTTTTTTTCTGAGGCAACATTTTCAATTGTTAATATTTTCTGCCAAAAAATTTTTTTGAACCAAAATGATACCTTAATTATTTAATATACTAACTTTGGGATGTGTGTTAAGGGACTTCCAACAGATTTTTGACTGGTGGGCTTTTTATCCATCAATTATAATTTAGTATGCAATATTGTTTTGACTTTTTAGGTTCTGCCTGATCTAGAGAAAAAAACAGCTATGTTGTACTTCCAACATCAGAGTTACAAAATTTCCTATAAAAACATGTTTTGGGGTTTTCTGTTTTGTTGGGGTTTTTGTTTGTATTTCGTTCATTTCTTTTTTTTGTTTTTGTGGGGTTTTTGATGACTGTTTTTTTGAGGTTTTTGTTTGTTTGTTTGTTTTTGGGTTTTTTTTCTTAGTACTGTAACACTATCACACATTATTCCAGGGCAAAGAGTTGTGTCAGAGTATATAGCCTAAAAATTGGGAAGACAGTAAGCAAACTATGGCGAATAATTTTCTGATTCTGTGTTCTATTCCCACTGTTGTTCGTCTGCTCCCTCTCTGAGAAAGGAAGTAGGATTATGTAGGTGAGGTCACCAAGAGAAGAATGTTGCACTAGAGAAGAATGTTTCCATGGTGTATTTAATTTTGGTTTAAGATACAGGGAACGGGTTATTACTGTTATCCAGAGGGACTCGAGCATTGCAAAACCAGAATAACACTTATGGCATCAGGTACCAAACAAAATAAGCGTGGTTGTGCTTGTTCACCAGGTCATGTGAGTGACAGTGAACCATTCATGCCCACCTCAGTTACATTATACTGAGGGAGAAATGTGCACAACAACTAACATGTTTCAGGCAGAAACTCATGAAAAAATTAGAAACCTGAGCACTTGTCTGGCATCCTAAAGAAAGCTTTTCAATTCCAGTCCTGCAAATCCATTTCCTACGATTGCCACATTTATAGGAATTATCAATGCTGCTTTGTCTTGGCCAGATATCTATTCATCATTAATAAAAATGTTGTATACAATTTTTATATTAAATATTTGGTTAATTCCAGGTAGAATATTTTGCTACAGAAAAGCTTTAAAGTTTTTTCATCATTCCCCATTTCAGAACATCTCTTATATAAGACTTGCTTCCATCTGTTCTGAACAGTTGGTTCCAAGTAGATAACAATTAGATTGGGTCTTAGTTTCTTTTCATTTTGGTGATGCAGTGTTTTTAATTTAATCTTCACATAAACAAGCATTAAAATACAATTCTGTGTAGGTAAAATTATTGTTACAGGTAATTACCTCTAGCATAAAATTCCAAATTTTAAAGTAATCATTTAGCAATGTCAGTCATAAATCTGACCATTTCCAAATTTGTGTAGATTGAGATTGCTGCTTTTTCACTTTCTTTTACAATATTTTAAATCCCCCGTGCACAAGAATATTAAAATAATAATTTAAAACAATGAACAACAGCTTTTTCTTGTGTTAACTGCTGCTCTGGGGTTTATTTTGCTTTGCTTTGGTTTTTTTTTTCATTTTAGAACTAGGAGAGAATTCTTCTGTATCACACAGCATGGGTGTCATTCATTCAGATATTCTGCACTGTTGTCAAGTATGGTTTCACAACTGTTTCTTGCAGCTCAGGTGTCTTTCATCTATGTTGTAGGTTTGGTTTATTAATTGTTTTTGATCATTTAAGTTCATCAAATCAGATATCTGCAAATTCTCATCTGCAAGTTTTAAAAAATTAACATTTGTTTTTTCTGTTCTCCCCCATGATTTACATACATTTCTCATCCCTCTGCAAAGTTCTGTCACCTTTCTCTAGGCTCTGGCTCTTAACAATTCAGAAAAAGTGGCCAAAAGGGTAAATAGTAGCACTGTTTGTTTGAAAAGTTTTCATAAAATAAAATAGATTGTGGTTTTGCACTACAGTGAAGCAGTGCTATTCTCTAATTTTCTGTCTGCCTAGAGGATTAATTATAGACTAACCAAGCCTCATATAGAGAAAACATTGAATTACAGGATTATCCTCACATTCTTTGTCTGTTCAAAACAAAGAGAAACTATACACTGCCTAAAGAAACCCCAGTATATGTCTTGTTAATAGAAATGAGACTGAGCAGCCTGCTCTAAATGCAGTAATAGTTAAGAGTATGAACTAAATTCATAATTGTTTGCATTCCCTTCACAATTCTGTATACTTCATAGTTTTGAGTCAAAGCTGATTTAATATATGTGCTAAAAGTAAAATGGCACTAAACCTGTTATAACTTGGCTGTTTATGACTGGTATTGCCAAACACACTTGGAGTTTACCTGGAGTTTTATAAAACAGGGCAGTGATGAGGGCAGTGGCATGCATGCAGCCAGGAAGCATGGATCAATAACTTAAATATTGCAAGTAGATATAGAACTCAGCTTTTGCACAGAATCAAAAAGATACAAGGAACAATTGCAGTCGTTCATTCACTCTAGGGACAGAGGATAGAATAAACCATTCTATTTTCTTCCTATAACATCATCTGGACTGGAAAACATCTCTCTAGTATGTGTTCCACTTCGTAGAGAGTCTCTTCTTGGATAGCTACCAATATCTTGGTTCTTCTCTGAAGCAATTAAAGCATCAGCTTCTTTGCTTTCCACTTTTTTCAGGGTAGGAATTAACACTCAGTTTAAAAATATTAAAAACATCTTTCGTATCTTAAATTTTTTAAAAAATATGTATAAAAAGAATCACTTGCACTTCCACTAGGTTATCAAGAAGAGTGTTTTCCTTCAATACCCAGATATTAGGAAAAAAATTCCTAAATTAGAAGTCCTTCATTTCATTAGACATCATGATATCATTAAAGTTAATTTCAGGCTTTTTGTATATTCTAGAACTATTTTCAGAGCAGTTCTAACTAGTCAAAGGAAGAGACAGGTTATTCTCCTTATGGTGAGCTCTAAAGCATGTAGGACTTCATTGAAGATAGTTAAAATTCTCCTTGCTCGTGCTATATTGGGAATTTGATCTCCTTGGGACTCCATAATGAAATGAGACTTTTGAATTTCCTGGGTAACAAATTAGAAATTCTTACATTTTGGTTCATGCTGAAGATGGAAAGGCCTATTGGTCTCTGGAGCACTGAAGCTAGGGAGTGAAAAATCTAGGATTCTGATGTTTGGCAGTGTAGGAACAGAGAAGAAAAAAAATTTTAAAAACTCTAAATGAAAACAAAGAAAATTAAATAAGATAGAGAAAGGTAACAAGGTTCTCATACAGATTTCATGAGTTTTAAATAATTTCATACCAATTTAAAAATTCATATAGCTTTAATCAAATGCAAATCAAATTTGGGCAGCTATGAGCTGAATCAGACATAGAGCATTAGAGGAACCCATAAAAAGTGTTCTCTTCCTTATTCCCTAAGTTTCTGGTATAAAAAATCTGAACAGATTCCTTGAGACAGAAATGTCCATGTCTCAAAAATCAAACACTGGATATGCCTTGCTTTTGTTAAATTCACTGTTTTTATTTACTGTGTCTTTTGCAAAGCTGGTATTCCATGTGTTGAGGAAAAAAAAAGAGCAAACCAAGGAAACTCCCTTGTCTTTTCAACATGCATATTACCATGTTAGCATAAGATGGTATTTTCTGTTGCCTGGTTTTTTTTGGTTTTTTTGAGAATAGAGCTTATGCTGCCTCCTGCTCTTGATAGCAGAACATTTGGAAGAATATTGTAAGGTAGGATCCTGATCCAGTTTACAGCTACATCAATGTTGAAGCTATTGTAGAATTATGAACCAAGTATTATTAAGTTAAAAAAATAATATCTTTACAATTAGATAATGTATTCTGTAAATATATGAATAAGTGAAAGATACTAGTTTGAACATGGGAAATATTTTTGAGGACAGACTGCTGATTTCATTTATTAAAATGTTATGCTGTTAAAATATAATCTAGAGGACAACTTAAAAGGTAGCTTGGTTTTGCAAACGGCAGTTTACAACAGGAGGTAAGACATTGAAATCACTTCCTTTTTTTCCTTAGGCTTTTCCCCCAAAGACTGAAACAGACAACAAAAGCAATGATAACAGCAACAAAAATCACTTCCCCCTCCTTCCCCTGCAAAGTCCCAAGAAATCCTCTGATTGATAAGCAGAGATATTACAAGATATGAGGTCTGCATACATCTTCAGTACAGCTTTGGTCACTTTTTCAGCTATTCCATAGTGTTTTTTCTTCGAACTCTTGAACTGGAACTTTTTTGCTCATGAATCTCTTTTTGCAGTGCCATGAAAATACATTTCTTCAAAGGAAATGTAGAAAAATGTGTAAATAACAAAGAGCTTGCATATTCAGTCACTTAGATCTCAAATTAACTTTAACTTTGATTTTTTTTTTTTTTACAGCATGAGAAATATATTTTCATATTGCACATTGTGAAAAGTAATCTTCAGAATGGTAGGAATTTCAGTACAAATATCACCTTGAGAACAAGATGATTATCCAATCCAAACTATCTACACCTCTTAATGTGGAATTTAAATCTCACAAGAACAGAGAGGTTAATGAAATTTCTCAGGCTTTTCTTCTCAGAGGTCAGAGATACCACAGTAACACTTTATCATTATATTTGATATTTCGATTCCACTTGGATCTGGAATTATAGAGGAAAATACAAATTAAATCTTACACAAAAGGAAAAAGCAAAAAATGACCCCTGCTTTTTGAAGCATCAAAGAAACTCTCATCAAGTTCAGGCAATTCTCATTTTTATTTGAGCTGGTTTAATTATTTTTTCTCAAGCAGAGCATACAAATTTTTACACTCTTTAATAATTTCTAACATGTTTTAGGAGCTGTAACAACTTATAGAGGAACTTTGAAAAATGTTTACAAAGAAGTTGCCTGGCAAGTCATCTCTTGGAATATCAGAAAGTCTTTAGGTAATGAGACACCTTGAAAAAGAAGAAAATTTCTACAACTTGCAAAAATTTCCAAAAAACCCCAACCAAAGCACAAAGCAAACCAAAAACCCCCCAAAACATGAAAAGGGAGTGCTGAAGCATCCTGATAAATGGAATTTGGCAGCAGTGAAAAGTATTTCAAAAAAATTTAAATAAAGTAAAAATTTTGATATTTCAAAACCTGTCTTTTTTAAAATAAGAGCAAAAAACATTAAGGATTCTGTATTTTATGTCATGTGGAAAAATACAACATTAATCAACGAAAATGCATTGTTTTTCTTATCTTAATTTTTTTCATTATTATTAAAATAGTTTGCTACAAAATTAAAGAAGAAATTATATAAATACCCTAATTTTTCTAACTCCAAAACATGTTTTGTTTCTATATTTTCAGAATCTTCTTTTCATCCAAAGAACTGTTAGAGAAACCAATATATCAAGATATTTTAATACTGATAGGACTAAAGTTATGAATGAAAAATTGTTCAATCTTTCCAGTCATATCTTTTATGATATGACTGCATATGCTAAATTTCCTTAATCTACCAGAAAAAAAATCGGTGATATCTTTTGAATAATTTTTGAGCTTTCAGATGTAGGCTAGTGGAAGCTGTATTGAACCTGAAAAAGATTTTGAAAAATAATTTTGTTAGCTTAAAAGGGCATTCTTACTTTCATGGCATGGCTTTTCCTGCTGTTTTCTGTGCAAAGCATTTTCATTTAGTCAGTAAAACCCAAAATGATATCTTCTATATGTTGTAAAGAAACTGAAGTTACTTGGTGAAGTACTCAGAATAGAAATTATTTCTTTGGCTGCAAAATCTTGGTTTCATTTGTGAATCTGAATTATTTTTGACCTTCCAGCTGCCACCCTTGGCTATAGCTAGTGAACAAGTTAATGACATATTTAACTGGTGAGCAGTGGCATAAGGGAAGGTGCCTAAATGCATGCCTAAGGACTTGATGGACTGAGGTCTGGTTTATATTCAAAATATGCGGTCAAATGTCAGCATTACATCAAGACTGTGTTCTTACAACAATAGAAAATGTTTAGTCTACTAACCTCACTTTATGTGGGAAGAATCCCATAGCTCCTATTTTAAGAAATGCTGATTGTCAAGTTGGAAACTGCAGCTGGGTATCTTCAGCTGAGTTTGTTAATAAAATTTTACAGGCAGGTCAGTGTAGGCTGAATTAAAGAGTAAAGAAAAAAAAGAAAGGATGAGAAAAGTACAAGAAAAATGTAAGGGACAATGACAAATTAAATGGCAAAGGTTTTGTTCTTTTCCTTGAAACATCTAATCTTGCTCCAGGAAGGTGCAGGTCAGTAAAAGCGGGCAGTATTTCACTGAATGTTTGAGAGCCTGGTATCTTTTGGAATCTTTAAGAAACAGAAATCTGATAGTGAGTTTCTCATTATCTTCTACTATGACAGACAGGTGCATTAGATCTAGTTGTGAAGATGGACAGAAACTGAAAAGACAGAGTGATAAAAAAGTTTTTCCATTTTTCTCTGAAATTAGAATGTAAGTAGCTTTACAGAGAATAAGATAAAATTAGATAGTTGTATTTACACACCAGCTACTCCACAAATGCATTATGTGTCTTTCAAGGAAAAAAGAAATGACATGAGACTATAACATTTTTCTTTTCAAAGTGATTAATGATATATGTTAAACAGCTGACTCTACAGACAAAATGCTTATCTCTATTGATTTTTAAATTCAAGTAGGCATGTACTTTACAATTTCACACTTCATGAAATGCAGTCTGTGTATTCATTTGTGTTCATTTTGTGTTCATTTATTTTACTTTGGAAGAAATATTTATACTATCCTCCAATATTTATATTAAAGACCAGAAATGTTGAAAGTGACTATGTTGAGAAAATACAACCTTAAAAGGAAAACTAGTCATGTTAAGAATTTCCTGTCAGAAATGGGCATTTAATAGGTTCTTTCTCACTCTCTTTTGTACACTTTTCCTTGCTGTTTTCTAATGCATTATCTATAAATTATTCACTTGCCCTATTAAAAGAGACACATGCATTTTCACATTCTTCCTAGAGCATAGCTGGTAGATAGGTTTCTTTCACTTAACGTATATCTCAAATACCTTTGTTGTAATTGAAGATGGTGATACAGCAAACATCTCATGCTAATATGACACAAAGAAAACAAACAAATTTCAGGAAAGAGATGCAATTAAAATCATTCATTGAATATTTTGCTTCCAGATGGATTGCCTTAGTAAACCACATAAAATGCTTGTAGTAGCACATATAAAGGATAAAAATGTTTGATCAATTAAAAATATTTTATGGTGTCAAAGTTCCAAGATAATGATAGTCCACTTATAGCATAGAATCACAGAGTGAGCAGAGTTGGAGGGACCCATGAGGAACATTGAGTCCAAGTCCTGACCCAGCACAGAGCACCCCAGGTACACCATGTACCTGAGAGCATTGCCAAATGCTTATTGAACTCTGTCAGGTTTGCTGCTGTGACCCCTTACCTGAGGAGGCTTTCCAGTGCTCAGTCACCCTCCAGGGGAAGCACATTTTCCTTATATTGAACCTAAACCTCCCCTGCCAACTTCATGAGATTCCCCTGAGTCCTGTCACTAGTCAAGAGAATAAAAGGATCGGTACCTGGCCCTCCAGTTCCACTCATGAAAATCTTAAAGGCTTATGAAATAAAATGTTTCTTTACTAATTTAAACTCTAACAGTAATATATGACTGGAAAAAAAAAAAGAAAAAATAAATAAAGAAACAAAGAAACCTCGGATTATTACATGGCATTATGTTTAAAGAAAATTGTGGTGAATAACTGAAGTAATTCTTAACACTTTCAGGATTCAGTGGATATTTAATATATCCATAAACTCTTGCTATCATTAAGTTTTAGTCATTTACAAACTTGTGTTTCTGTTAATGCCTTCCATTTCAGCTGGGCCACACTTCTTGGTACAGCTGTAGATCCAGGACACTAACAGTGTTAGGTTGTTTATATCTGGTGAATGACATAAGATGAGACCTGCTATTTCTGTAATCCTGTGATTGTCAGGGCTGGGTCAGGCAGCTGGAGCTAGTAATAAGGATCTGACTGGGATGTAAATGAATGTGTTTGAAGATTGATTTGACAGTTACTTTAAATGAGACTACATTTTGCCTTTATTTCCCATTTTCTGCAGAAATGGTTCAAATATATAGGAATAAAAATAATTTTGTTCCCTTTTAATACTAGTGAATGGGGTCTACAGCTTGGGGGCAGAAGTATGACATAGATGGTCCAGAAAGCCAGTCTGAACTGCACCATTCCCTTTAGGCAGAGCTGGTGAATTGACACAGCCTTGTACCTTTTCAGTGTTATATGACATGGGACCACCCACAGTACACAGGCTGCATAAGGATTTAAGAGGAGCCCTTCCAGCTGAATACACAATTCCTTTATCAGGGAGTCTGCCTTAACTTACAGCAGAAAACTGCACATTGCTCTGGTTCTTTGATCAAAGTCAACTGTCCGGGGTTGAGGCCTCATCCCACAGATTGATCATGTGTTTAAAAAGGCTTAAATGAAGAGATTTTCTTTCAATTGTATTTTAGCCTCTACATTAGCCTCTATGTATAGAGGTATTAACTGAGCTTTTTTCACAGGAAAAAATGTTAAACAAATGTTTAAGCATTTTATGATTCAGTGTTGAAAATATTTCAAAAGACAACAATAATGCACTTGTAGACGCAGAAGTCGCTAAATAGAGTGTAAAATGGGGAAAGGAAAGGAGTTCTTTGAGTCCATTAGTCCTCATTTCAAACACCTGTTTGAATGTTGCACTTCCTGGGGTGAAATTTTATGGAATGGGTGAAATTTTCCACTACTATAACTGATTGTTATATGATTAAAAGCATTCATTCCCAAAATGTCCATTTACACTATATTTTATTTGGTGGTAAACTAGGGTTAAAAAATTCTTAAAAAAAATAAATCCCTACCCTGACACAGACTTAGGACTAGTCTTTCCTGGCATAACTGCAGTTAGTCATCCCCCTGTTTTATCTGCATGTAGCTATTTGTAGGACTCTTCTGCAAATCAGATCATTAAAATGAACCAAGTTAAATCCACAACAATAAGCTTTTGGTAGCATGTTTGTGTATCTGTGAGTTCCACAAAATGGTTTCACTGACTGTATTTGAAGAGTGCTCTATAAGCTGCTGTCCTGGGAAGACTCTATGGGTGGCACTCAGGAGAGCAGAGAAAAGTGATGGAGTGTTGGCAAAGACACCTTTATGTAATTCCTCTGAAGAAAATATGTACCTGCCCCAGTGGTTATGGTCATGAAATGAGGAATTGCTGATGTCTGTCGCTTGAATTTTATTTATAATCCTACTCATGTCATTTTTTTTTAATTTATCTCCTAGGATTTATCCTTGGTTTCCAACCATATTCATGTTTATAATTTTTTTTTGTCCAGTATTTTCTTTTTTTTTTTTTGATGCTCCGTTTAAAAACATTTTGTTAGGCTTTGCCAAATTTGGACATATCATTAAAAGAACAGATAGGATCTTATAAATCTCCATATAAATGTGAATTACATGGGAAAAAATATTTACATTTTGCATCAGCTTGAAAACTGCTTTGATTTGTCTGCAAAATGTCAATGGTTAAGATACTGAATTAATGTGGGTGTTCATTGTTGTTGTTTTTCTTTTCAAAACTTAAACATCACCAGGAGGATTTAATGGATAGTGATTCATTCCTTAGTAATTTTAATTAATCCACTGTTCCTGAATTTAGCAAGTGCTGAAAGCTGCTTCTTCCTGTCTTGTACTGTCTGGGACCTTGCTGTGGTGATGCTGCATCCAGTCTGATGCTGACTGATGGGATCCTGATCTGGCTGCTGCCAGTCTGCTGCTGTATGGCCCTGTCCCTTGGATCCATGCTTTTGACTGCAGCTTTGCCGTGCTGATCCTCCTCAGCTCCTGCACCCCTTGCAGCCTGTACTTGTCACTCTGTGTACTTCAGGGATGAACTGTGGTACAAGATGATATGGGGAGCAGTATTGAGCCCTAGCAGTAGTGGCATGATTCTTTCAGTCTGTTCCTCTTTAGACTGAGAGTTGATTTGATCTCAGATTCAATGACCTTTTACATCTGATGTAGCTAACACATTTTCCCTAAAGATCTTCTCTCTTTGTTATGTGCAGGACATTTCACCAAAAGCAATAATGCCATACTGCACAAATAAGGTAACAGAGCTTTGCTGAAAGAAAAAGTTTTATAATCCTTTTAAAAACTGGCAAGACCTACAAACTTATAAAATTATTTCAAAGATTGTAATAATCCATTCTATAAAATAATTTGGGGTATAGCAAAGCATTTGATTTGCACAACACAAAAATGAGAGCATTTTTAATAATTTTTATATGTTGCAGTCAGGGTTTCCTCCTCCTCAAATCTACACACAAACACACTATCTTCTTTTTTTTCATTCCTACGCAGTTGGTACCTTTCTTCACAGAAAATATAATCTTTAGCTTGCTACAGAGTCATTTCTCTGCTGTGACAGCACATAGGAAAGAGCAAAGGGGTAGACAGCCAGGGAAATCCCTGACATGACTCTGCTGGCTCGATGGAGTTCTGCTTGCAGACTGCACTGAAGAAGATGAATTGTTTGCACAGAAGGGATGGACAGAGAAGGTCAGGAAAGCTACAGAAAACTTACTATGCTTTGTCCTCTCAAAGCAGGATGGGAAGCTGCTATGCAGATCTTTCAGGACATAAATCTCCAAGGTACCACTGCAAAGCTTTCAGAAGCAGGCTGAGCCATCATTTTTACAGGACCCCTCATCTATCCAACATGAGGGAAGGTAAAAAGGTGGAGAGAGAGCAGAGAGCATGCTTTAGAAGCAGTGTGTAAGGACAGGTGTGTACTTCAGAATTCTGACTTTTCAGCTGCTGAGAAAACAAAGTACCTCTGGATGTTTATTTTTTGCAAAGCAAAGCTCTATTCCATAGAACCTATATGTGCAATGTAAGTAAAATTATTTCATAGGATAAAAAGCTGGAATATTAGAGGGAGGAAGTATTAGGATTTCAAAGGCAGCACTCCAGACATTTTTGTGAATTTTTTGTTGAAAATTTTTTATCCAGAAAACACTGCATCAAGTAGAAACAGGGCAGCATAATGGAAGGAGGTTGTTTTTAAATTCCATCTGAGGGGAATGCGATTAAAAAAAAAAAAATTTAGTATGTTTCTGTTCAACGGGATAGACATAACTCTTAACTATCGGGGGGGAAAAAAGAAATCAAGAAGCCAAATGAAATGTTGTTGCAATTAGTATTGGATAAAAGCTGCTTTGAAAGTTCTTTGGGATTTTATTTTTTTTTCTTGTCCTCATCACTTGGAGAAATCCTTAGAAATATTTTGTCAGAAAAAAAGCTCTCTCAAAAATAACTGCTTCAGTTTCAAAACTTTTACCTGTGAATGGTAGGAATAGATGTAAATACTTTTTGGGTTCCATGCACATTAGGTCTCAAATATTCTAGTTGAGAAGCGTGACTGGCAATCCAAGAATTTAGATTGTTGGACTTTTTGTAGAAATTTTCTATTGTAAAGTTGAAAACTTTTCTTGATAGGGATTTTTTTTTTAAATTAATTCTTCTTGAAAAAGATTTTGCTAAGAATGATTAGTAATTCACAAAACAATGTTTGTCTGATAATATCTTAGCCAGCTTTCAATGCAATATTTTAACTGTTTTTTGTGTTTCTTCTTGGAAACGAAAGACTTCTGTTAAAGTCTTATTTTTTCCCAAGGATTTTTCAATTTTTAAATTTATTTTTGTCTTGACAAACTCTGCCTTTTTTTCCTAGTAGTTATTAAATTAGATCTTGGTCTCTATACTGCGCAGTAACAAATAACACTTTGAAACAGATGGAGTTTCTCAATATGTGCTCATTATTGTGACCTTAGAAGCTTCATAAGCAACATTAGCATTTTTAAGAAATGACAACTTTAACTTGCACATTCAGTGTCTGATTTGCTGCTTTAGTTTGATCTTTTACTAGACCCATTTATTATTTGTTCTTCAGCAATGTTTCATGATAAGATCTGAAAAGGGCAAAAGAATTATTTTCTTATCTAAATAGTTCATAGAAATTACAATAATTGTAAATGAAATTGAACATGAGGAATAACTTCAAAATGCCCTGAAACAGAATAGAATCCATCTTGCAAGCATTATACTATTCATATCTCTTCAAGAAACTTATAAATATACATATTAAAATAAAAGATCTTCTTCTGCTTTAATGATTCCCTATCTATTGCTATCATTAAATAAATTTAAACCATATAAAATAAGAGAGGATGGAGACAATGGGATAAAGACCTAGAGAGATCTGCCTGGTTACAATGAACATTTATATTTAATGAGTAGCTTCTTGTAGTATTTGCTGTAAAGAAAGCTGTGTAACATTTGGGTTACTAAATATTTCTATGCACACGAGAAAGTAACCATTCATTTTGAGTTGGATGAGGAAATATCTGTGTCCCCAGGGGAATGCTTGTTCTGCTAGAAGCAAGGAGGGCTCTGGTCCACTTTGAATCATGGATTCAAACAGCCAGGACACAAGCTGGCAGGATATCAAATAATTCTTGGCACAGTCTGATTATGCTTCATGCCTAGCACGCTGGGAGTGGAGGTGGAGATCACTTATCCTTTGCTACATTTGTGTGAGCAGATCTTGTACACCTACGTGCTTCTTTGTTAGAAATATCAGCTTCCACCTCTAGGCTTCCTTAATATTAGAGACGCCAAACTAAACACTCCCAGCAACTCAGACACCCACAGTGGATAATAAGGGAGAGACTTGCTAATTTATTAAACTAAGTACAATATTTAACAATATTACCTACCTTCATGTACTATTAGAGTGAATCTTAACTTATATTTCACCATACTATTCATGGAAGCCTTCTTTGCTTTTGAAACATTATTTTTTATTTCTTCTCTGGTGATTTCTGTAGCTGTAATGGCAGTGACCTTGAATTGTGTCTTCTTGCTTATTACAGAACACTGCACATGCAAAGCAGTTAATGGGTATCAGTGCAGGCACTGTCAGGGTGTTCCAGATGTCAAGTTACCATGACAGGGATTATCCCAGTGACCAGCAGGCAGCAATGTACTGTAAGTGCTGCAACAATGCTGGCAAATTAGCTTTGAAAACAAAATGTGATTATTAATCAGAAGTTTCTAGGCACTTTTTGCATATTATAATTACTGAATGTCTTTTGTGTGTGGCTGTTTCCATAAGGCAGTTTGTCATACTTCAACACATTCTAAGAAAATGCAGATCTGGTGCCAAATACTAGGAGAACAGAAAATGATGCTTCTCTCTTGCTACAAAATGTATTTCCTAACTCTCAGAACATATTCTCCTTTAACTTTACTTTGCTTTTTATGCAGTATCTTATCTCTCAGTGACTGGCAGGTGCTATTTACAGTTCCTGGTAGTTTTGTATGTGAGTGCCTCGTCATTAAAGAGATATGTCCTGATAAGCTGGCTTTTTAAGGAAGTAGGTTGCTTTCCAAGGAATGTAAGAAAATTTCTGAGGCAATAACAGAATAGGCCTGAGGCTGACAAGCTGCAGTAAATAGCATAAAAGACATATAAAAGCAAGGAGAAGTCCAGAGAATTTCAGTAGGTTCTAGTCTAAACTTAGTGACTGCTACTGAAGTGGTGACATTACTTATATCTAAGCAATCCTGTCTTGCAGCAAATTCTGTTTCAGGTAATGGGTTCCATGTCAAACACACAAACACTCCAGCCCTGGGAAATAAAACCAGCACTTGCTGCAGCCATGTACAGATGTGCAACTCTCATTCTGGCTCAATGAATGGAGACTGAGTGAATTCCTCAGGCCCACTCCCCATCTCTTCCCCCAAGATCCTACATATCATTTAAGTTTCATTCAGACTGAAATCTTTAATTTTTGCTATATTTTTTTAGGTGTTAGTGTTTTTGCATTTGCCTGAATTTTGTGAACAGCAACTATAAATTCAGAGCTAATAATACTCGTAGGGATGTGATATTTACCTTCAATAACAGAAGCCTGTTATTTATCATCAGATTTAACATTAAGAATTCTGTTTCCAGTTTTCCCCCATATTCTGCATTGGTCTCATACTTTGGTTTATTTTATTTCTATTCTAGGTTTTGGTATTTTCTGTGCCTTCATGGTTCCCCTCTCAGCTTCATATTTCTTTGTATGCCCAGTGTCTTGGAACATCTGTTCTTGTTTTGCCTGGCTTAACTTGGACATCTGTACTTCTTCTGTCTCTGCTCTAAAATTTAATTTAACTTACCGAGGGTATGTGCAGTTGTAACAGAAGTGTTTCTTTAAAAGTAGTCCTGTTCATTTCAACTATTTTTAAACTGATTTTCTATATTAAATACACAGTGTTCTGATAAAAAGAATATGTAGTATGCCTATAGTATAATGTAAGGTTTTCTCAGCTTCAGTTTCTCTGTCATTGATTAATCAGTAAATAACTCAATCAGCATATATTCTTATTCTAAAAGAGGATCACAAATATCTGTACTCCTGCATATTCTTTAAAAAAAAAATCACATTTGTCATGGTTCTGTTTTCTTTAACTATTCTTCTTTTTTTTTTTCATTTTTTAATCTGCATGATCTTCTAAGAATAACGTTACACTTACTGCTCCCATGCTGCTGAAGTGATTTTACTGAGGGTATGCAGCATTCCCTCTTTTTCCCTGCTGTTTGATCAATTTCCATGTGGTGTTAGCCTTTCCTTAATCTTTTCTTTAATTCGAAAATGAGTTCTACAACAGTAGCAGATATAGCTTTTTATCAAATACTTACCTCAGAACTATAGGATTATAGTTATAAAAAAATCCTCAAAGGATTTAATAATGGGATTAGAGGGTATGTACCTGGACATTTACCATATAGCATCAGCTTTGTAGGTGTTGTGTTTGATGTGTCTTAGCCCTGGGCCTCGCCCTAGGTGAGCAGTGGAGGGGGCACTCCTGTGGGAGGTGAGAGGTTTGAATTTCAGCTCACTTTGCATGAGGAGGGCATTGACTTGGGTTTCCTTAGAAACTGCTGTAATCTCTAGTCTATTTTAACATTCATTTCTCCTCCTTCTCCTTTGACAGACAGGTTTTAAGTGAAAAGAGTGAGCCAATTTTCCATAATCAAAGGAGTTTAGGTGCAGGTGGGATTCCAGGTTGTGATTCCCACTTTCACATAAGCACATAATTTGGGCTGCACTTAGGCACTTAGAAGTGGGAGGCAACACTGCAGATAATTTCCATCTGCACATTTTTTTGTTAGCTCACCTATGCATTTCACTGTTCAGGAAGCTGATCACTGTCAATCCTACAACTTGGCACCAATGTCTCTGTTCATATTACATTGTACTGAGGCATTCAGCTCTGCTTCATGAACTCATTTCACCGCAAGAAAAAAAAATACTCATAATCAATGCATATTGTTCCTTTAATGGATCTGAGATATCTGCCTTGGCTTCTTAGGAGTGCAGAGAGGAATTAATATGTTTATATTTAGGCTATAACTGCCCCTGATCAAATTAGGAGACATAGTACATCAAAAATCTCAGTTAGCATCCAGTAATCTTCAGCAGTCCATGTGCTGGGAACTCAGTCCTCATTTAAAAGAGATTTTAGGCTTCTAATTACCAATGTGTTTTTGCTTAATAAAGACCTTTGGCATTTTAAAAACACTTAGACACTTCCAAAAATGAAAATTATTGCTTTAGAAAATAAAAACATTCTTTTTCTCCTAAATGAACTCTTCCTCTTTTCTACTTCTAAAAAAAATCTCCTCCTTTAGGAATTGATGGGATGTTTCTTTCAAAAATGTTTCTTTCAACAACTTCCTTCAAGGAATAATAATGTTTTGGATAAATTCTAGATAATTTCTAGTTGCTACCTGACTTGGCAGGGCTCTCCTACGTCACCTGTTACTCTGCTTATTAATTTTTTATGATAGAAAGCAAGGAAAGATTAATTTTATTCTCTTGGCTTCTGAAATTTATCCAAGTTGGCCTTCACAAAGACCCCTTTAATAGCTATATTTGCTTGTCACTAAATTACAGTTTTCCTCAAATTTTTAAAGGGCCCCTAAAAGTCGTCTTGCAATCTTGCCTCTCGTGCACCTGGAATTCTTGCCAAACACAAGGGGAATATCCTTATTACCATCCTCCATGTATTGGGCTATTTTAAACCTGACCCCTTCTTCCTTCTGTGAAATAGCTCACAATCATTAGGGAAATACTTGAGAAAAATCCAACCACTGTATTAAAGCAGGCTCAACAGCTAGGAAATAAATCACAGTTTTCCCCCTGTATTTTGTTGCTTCCTCATTTGCAATCACAGGTAAAGTTTTTTTAAGCACTTTAGTAATTTAGGCATCTAAATCCTCCTTTACAACACAAGTAAGAAGTTAACCTCTGCTTCTTCAATCCTTAAGCATACAAGAGAGACCTCAGTTTTCTTCCATTCATCTACTTCCTTCAATAACCTTTGGATTCTTATTTTTATCATGTATTTGTAGGTATTTGTCATAATGGGGAATGAACTTTAATTGGGGCCTCAGGCACTATTGTAATACAGGTAATAGGCAATAATTATAGTGACAGATGTTGCCAGCTTTTAGTTTCATTCTGAGATATTTAAACTCCTGTATTTTAGAATGCAGCTCTTCAGCAGGAGGTTTTATTTATGTGTCCCTAATAGGCATTTTTGAAGGCCAATGTTACTCCATATGATTTGTATTTTCTTTACACTCCAATCTGATTACATTATCTTTTATGTCACTTTATCTTTTTCACAGGTTTCTAAATATTATCATCCTTTCAAGCCATACCATCCTGGTTGCCTTTATCCTAGCATGTTCTCAAAATATTATTTTTTCTCTCTTCTGTCACCTCTATGTCTAAAAGATGCAGCAATAGCAAATCCTTTGAAAACATCCACCAATTAACTGTACTTATCTGTAAAATAGATTCAGTCATTTCATCCACTTACTAAGATTTATTTTTTAAATCCTATTGAAATCACACAGCTTTCTTTTTTGAACTTTGCTAAACCAGATCTTTAATGTTACACCTATGAATTTAATTTCTCATAATGCCCCACCTCTTCTGGATACATATTCCTTGCTGCTAGTAAAGCTATGGCATTCTGGGCTGCCTCGCGAATGCGTTGTGTTATTTCTCAGTTTAACTGGAACTTTTCATCAGATATGCTTCTGTTTTTCCTTATACTTGATTCTTCACCCTCTGTGGCTACTTGAAGATGATTAGAAGAGCAAACAAAGACTCAAAAAGCATTTACTATAGGGTGGATGCAGCTTCCTCTGTTTCAAGTCTTCCTACTGATACACAAGTGAAAACTCTTAAATGCTGTAACAGGAATCACAAAACAGTTAGTGGAGAGCAAATTGGCAATTATGATGGATGTGACCTTCAAGCCCTACCTCTGAAAATAATTGTGCACAAGGAAATAAGTATTTAAATATGAGCAGATGTGGTCCCAAAGAAACTAATGGTTAGTTTTCTAACCAAAAAGATGTTTTTCTAGTGTTTCAGGAATAAAGAGGAAATATTTAATTTTCATCTCCAGTGGTTTATTTCTGCATGGGACAGTATTTATATAGGTTCCAGCAACCTGAGAAAATGAGTGGGTTGTCTTAAAAATAATGTAAGGAAGACTGTCAGGACAGTGGATAATTGCAAAAATCAAATTAATAGATTTTCTTGTTTGAGTTTCCCATGAATTGAGTTTTTTTAGAGCAGAGGAAAACATCAGGAGCACCCCTCTGTTCACTGTGTCACCATCCAGAGAGAGGCATAAGGGAAACAGTGCCATTGCTCTCTGTCTGACAGTATTATTTACCAAACAATGGCACATATGGCATTTCATGCTGCCTTGTCAGTGGCTCCCAGTTGGAAGCACGGTGGAGTTCCCCCTGTTGCTGTTAGCTTCCTTTCCTACGCTTTGTTTTCTCCAGGAAAAAGAATGTTCCCTGATAAAATAAAGGAAAGGTTAAGTGGTTGGTGCTGTCTGGTTTGTTTGTTCCCTCCTTCCTTTCCTTCTTCCTTTCCCATTAACTGCTAATATTTAAGGAAGGACAAAAGAGCAAATTCTTGGTTTCAACACTAAGCTGTAAGATGGATGGTCCATACAGATCTCCTGAACACTGTGGCTCGAGGGAGTATCTGCAAGAACTCATTTACTTGAGAGAAGGTAAATCCTGTGCTCTTCTGGAAGGGCATAATGCAAACCAGTGCAAACTTGGGCCCTAGGATTTGTATTTGTGTCAGGGATGGCATTTCCATGGATAAGTTTGTATACTGTTACCTCTGACAAACTTAGGTTGCTCTAATGGTATAGAAACTTTCATTCTCCTACTAAATTCTTGCTCAATGCGGCCAAAAATATGGTTTGTACTGTGACTATTTTTGAAATGCAAGACAAAACCTCCAGTGCAGTTGCATCACTGAAGGTGAAAACAAGATTGGACACATAATGTCCTTGTCTTTTTTCATTCCTTGGAAGTCTTTATTAATTTAAAAATTATTGGGTGGATGGGTGATTACAGGTAAAAATACTGTACAAACCATGAAATTGGGAAAGGGCAAATAAAACCAGCAATCTTCGAATGAAATGTACGTTACTACAAGTAAAAACTCCTAGACTAGAACGTTTATGTTCAGATTATAGATTTATGACTTACTCTATCAATATTCATGAATGCACAGACTGTTTGCCTTAGGCATAATATAGTAGCAAAGCCTTAAAACTGGAAATAATTGCTTAACACTGAACAACACAATTATATATTTTTGAGCATTTTAGCAATTGATTTAAGGATATACATCTATATTTAAAAAAGTAAGTATGAACTTTTAATGGAGTAAAACTGCTCTTTTGTCATTTTACTTTCAAAAGATGATTTGCCTCCAGACAAATCACATTGCTTTCATTTTACATGCATCGACATTTTACAAGTCTTATCGTTAGTGAATCCCACGCAGTATGGGTTTAAAACTTTAATCAAAGTAAAACCCATGGTCCACTGGTGTTCCATAGACCTGCTGGGTTTAGAGCTGTTACAAGAAGAAATTTTCTCTTTGCATCCATAGAAAGTCAAATTAATTATCATACAGTGATTCCTTCTGAAGAACAGAATTACTTGGGCTGAGTTTAAATATAAATGTGCAACTCTTAATAACTGCATTAGAAGATTTTTGTTTTGTTAACTGCCATTGTATGCTTTTCTTTTTCAACATTCTGTGGAGAGTATTTCATTAGAAAAATTAGTAAATGAATTCATTTAGCATACAAAGACAGACTTCTGTGTAAATTAAAGATAAATCTTCAGCATTTGGTATGAATCCAATTTCTATTTATATATATTTTTATGAATGTCAAATGTTCATGGAAAGGTTTGAAAATGTTTGACACTAATAGACTATGTTTAAGAAACTTTTTTTTAAGGTTTGGTCTACATCATTGATGATTCAGTACTTCCTCAATAGAAAGGAGCATGAGATAAAAAGCAGACATGTAGTATAGTTCTGCTAGTATCTAAATATTTAGGGTAGCCTATTGTGGTGTATGTTTGCAAAGGAAAAAAATGGAAACAGGGACCTACAACATAATAATGTACCTAGTGTAAGAATATCTAAAATACTTGCAGCTATCTTTTTTCCCTGTACTTCAAAACAAAAAGAGAGAAATAATATATTTAAGAATAAGAGGGGAATGCTATAACTATGTCTGTTGCTTTCTTAGTGGGTTATGTACAGCTATATATTTAAGGAATATTTCCTCTATTCCAGGAGGCTGGGGATGAGGAAAAAGAATGAAATTTCGGCACTGGATGATGTAGGCAGGGAAGGTTTCATTTTTCTTCATGAGTAACTTTTCAATGGCTATAACTTTGGTATCTCCAGAACTAGTGAATTGCTGTAAATGTTCCTGCTTAATCTGTCTCCTCCAACCACTTACACACAGACACAGACATGGACACGCACACACACAGAAGTGTGAGCAGGCACGTATCAGGAACGTCCAAAATCCTATCCATATTCCCCAATTTTAATGGGTTATGGAAACAGCATACATTCAAATTAAGGGAATCTGTTAATATTTCCGAGAAAAAAATTAAATTAAGCATAAAGAAATTATATTTTTCAAAAATCAGAACACAGTATTTTAAATAACTTGAAAGAATTATAGGAAATGGGATATTTTCTTCAAATACTGTGCATGCTGATAGATGTGAAAGCGTCCCATTCATAACTGCTTGGATCTTTAAAATGTTTATTAAAGCTAAGTAGTATATCTTATGCATCTCATTGCCATCTTGATAAACTCTCAGTGCTAAAGGGTGTAATAATACTGTAGATTGTAACAGCTGCTGCACTCAGTGGTCTTTTCAACTTCAGATGATTTATTTTTGAAGCTTTATTTCTATAGGCTTCCAGTTAATTGCTGTGTGCTTTAATTGGGCTTCAGTATGCTCATCTTTTGATCACAGTGCAATAACAGGAAACCATGTCTGGATAAATCTTGAGGATGTCTGCAGCTTGATGGACTGTGTGAATCTTTCACTCCTCGGTCACACAAGATGCAGATGCAGCTATTAGAACAGTGCAAACTGCAAGCAAATTACAGAACCTAGCACTGCTACTAGTAGGGCTATGCTGTGTCATAACTTGAGCATGACTTTGAAGAAATCAGAAGGAGCAATAACACCACTGTGTTGCAAATAGATAAAACCTCATAAAAGAAAGGCCTTGTAAAATCAGGCCTTATTGCTATTCCAGCTGAATTAACAGCTAGCCTGTAAAGTTTCCATGAGAAAAAAATCATAAGAATGAGAATCAGTTTACATAACAATCTATTCTTGTAAGAAGGCAGTTTGCATCTGTGAAAAAGAAGTCTATCCTGTGACAATTCACAAAAAGAAAATGTAAACACCCTTGTAAAGAGAGTCTTAGCGTGTACACACACAGGCACCTTCTAACCAATGAACTGAGTGGCAAGCAAGTTATTAAGCAATTAGAATTAGACATGATAACTTGGAAAACTGAATAAAAATTAGTCAGTAATATTAAAGTAGGGCTTTTTGCCTCTGAAACTTTGAACTGTCATGCCTGTTGTTATTTGCCGCTACTGCTATACCATTGCTCTGATAGCTTTAGTCATTAGCTCCCTAAGTAAAAATGCAGCTGAGGAAAAAATGGTGTTGAAGTTAATTTGCATTCTCAGGCTGTTTCACCAGATGATTATATCCAGTCTTCAAAAATTAGATGGAACTCTGTTGATGCCTGTTTTCAAACTTGGATAAAAGTGGGGAATTGCTTGTATCTCTAGCTTGCAGCAATAATCAACCTTGACAGACTTGAGAGGTAGGGACATGTGAGCCTCACAAAGTTCAACAAGGACAAGTTCTGCACATGGGCCAGGCAAGCCCAACCACAAGTACAGTCTGGTGGAAAATTAATTCAGAAAAGCCCTGAGGAGAAGGACTCAGGGGTCTGTGGACAAGAAGCTTGACATGACCAGAAAGCCAAACATATTGTGGGCTGTGTCAAAAGACGCGTGGCCAGTGGGTCAAGGGAGGTGATTTTCTCCCCTTCTACTCCATTCTCCTGATACCTCATCTGGAGTGCTGCATCCAGCTTAAGCCCTCAGCTTAAGAAGAACATGGACCTGTTGGAGTGAGTCTAGAAGAGGGCTGGAAAAATGATGATAGCACCTTTCCTGTAAAGACAGGCAAAAAGACCTGAGGCTATTCAGCCTGGAGAAGGCAAAGCTCCTTCCAGTACATAACAGGAGCCTACAAGAGAGCTGGAGAGGGACTTTTTACAAGGGCATGTAGTATAAGATAAGAGGGAATAGTTTTAAATTGAAAGAGTTGATTTAGATTAGATATTAAAAACTCTTCCCTGTGGGGGTGGTGAAGCACTGGGATGGGTAGCCCAGGGCAACCCATCTTCAAGGCCAGGCTGGGTGGGGCTTTGAGCAATTTCATTTAGTGGAAAATGTTCCTTCCCATGGTGGGGAACTAGTTGATCTTCTAGGTCCCTTCCAACCCACTCTTACAGCCAAAATTGTTAATTTTATTATTCACTATATTAACATTTGTGTTCTTACAATTAAAATGCATCCATGTAACTGAATGTGAAGGTCTTCTCTGAAAGACAAACAAAAAATGCAACTTGCAATGGACTTTTGAAAAATCAGTCTCCCCAAATGTAATAACATTTTATGGAGCAGTTATTATAGCATAGCATATAATATATTATATAATATATTATATAATATGCTATTATTATTATATGTAATATATATGCTATAATATAATATAGCATATATTATATTCTAGCATAGCCTATAGCATATGGGTTTTTAAACTCAAACAGGATTCGTGCCCTGATGGTTTATATACCTTACCTGGGGTTATTCTGATCATATAACTTCTAATTTTTTCTTACTATTAATTTATTTCACCAGTTATTCAATCTAAGTCTAGCATCCATGGCAAGGATTATTATGGTTAATTTGTGATGTCAAAGAGATTTCTTTTGTTAGTTGTAAATCTAACTCTGATTTTATTTTGTAGCTACTTCCTGGAATTACAAGAGAAGGGAAGCATTGATGATTGTTGAGCTTTTAACACCTTTTATTATGGTACAGACTCCTTGTCACCATCCACTAGTGTTCCTTCTGCAATCTTTTCCATCCTTCACTCTGCTATGGTGGCCTCAAGAGTTTAAGTACTGTTACCATTAATTGAAGTTTCTATTTCTGTCATTTTTTGATATTTTTTAATCTCTTTTGTCAAAAGTATTTCAGCAGTGTATGTGCATGTATGCATCAAGACACATAAGACAAACAAAATTTAAGTAAATACATGGTTCTATATACAAATATTATATATATGTATTTACTTGTTGATGTGCATATATAAAAATATGCATATTTTAATAAATATGTACATGTGCATACACACATGTAAATGAACATATACAAATATACATGTATATCATATCTATGTAAATAAATAAAAGTGTGATTCTCTGGATTTTAATACTATAGGCATTGATGTTTTATTCTTTTTTTCTTACACACAAATGTTTTTCTCCCTTAATTTCTCTTTCTTGAAATGCTGCTCCTTCACATATTCTAAGTATTTGGAATATGTTATTTGGAACTAACATATTCATTCAAAAGATAATACTTCAAGGATTTCTAGACTCCATAGTTTAATCACATGCAACTTATGTTATAAAATAACCAGAAATTTATTCATCCTTTTCAGAAAATATACTGTTGAGGTGAATTAAATATTAATTCTATGAAGTATGAAATCTATAATGTACATACAGACTAAGTAGTGAGAAGCTGGAGAGCTGTCCTGTGGAAACATGCAGCTCAGTGAGTATTTGAAGCCATAGACACTTTTTCCTTCCTGGAATCTTCTGTCTACTTTTGCCTCTTTTTTCTAGTCTCTTTTTTTTTTATTCCTGGTTAGATGTTTAAATGAAGCAATGCTTCCTCTCCTGTCATATAGCCAAAATTCTCCCACCTGTATCTTCAGCCCCTGTCACCTTTTAACCTTACCCACAACTTTGGGCTTCTTCATTTCTGTCCTTGTGTAACCAGCATAAATAAATTCCATTTGGACATGAAGTTTAAGATTTGAATAAAGAATGAATTTTTATTCCATTTTTTAAATTTATAAAACCACTTACACAATCATTTTACTGAGTAAAGTTTCTTTTAGATGTTTGCACAAGAAAAAAACACTTTATAAAACAGAAAGTCTCATTGTTTTGCCTTAGAAAGGAGCTTGCAGAACTCAAAGTTATCCCAGTCATATTCCTTCTGAGTTAGTAACATTCATTCCAAAAAAGTAACAGTAAAAAAAGGCATTGCCTCCACTTTTTCCGTTGGTCGTAGATGCTGATATATTATTTTGGGTAAGATTGATGACACCTGCCCTGAAATCAGAAGTACCTGTCACTTTACTTTTGGGGACCTAAAGTTTTCATAGTTACCAGATAGAATTTTGAAAAAAAAAATCCAAACTCGGGCACTAGATCTCAGTTTTTTAATACCTTGTTCAGAAGACTATGATCCACGACTGTTTATGTGTAAACCTTGGAATTTAACATTCAACCCAGAAAGGAGCTACACTTCTGTCTTTAATGGAGAGATAAGATGTACTTGTCAAGACAAGGATTTCTGGTTTTTTATAAGCTAAATTCTTTTTTTAGGAGTAATATTAGTGAAAAATACCTGTTAATGTCAATGTAGCAAAGAATGACTGTCACATGACAGTGTACCTTTATCTTCAAAAGCGATTCATTCTGTAAAGTAATTTTTTTGATAAATTACAGATATGGTCAAGCCAAACTCCAGCCTCATCATATAATACACAATGCATGGTATAACACACATCATATAATGCAGTAGCGGGATGCACAGAGTGGAGCATTGTGAATGCAACAGGAAGGAACAGGAGCTTTAGACCTGTTCCATTTGTTAAGAATTTAAAACAGCTGGAGCATAGTCCAGACAAGGTTTTTGAACATCTGTTCAGAACCTATTCATGGCTAACCAGTGTAATATTCAGAGCAATTACAATGGATCCTCTTCATAAAAATATATTCTGCATGGCCTATATGACACAGTCATTCATTTTTTTGTTGCTTGCCTCTTATCTGATGTTACAACCAAAGTCAATTAGTACATGTTTTATTGGTGGCTCTCACTACTTTGACAAATGCTATTATAAATGAAAAATGACTAATTGCAACCTTACATGTAGCTTGAAAAATTAACCTCATGCACCCCATATGAAACTGAGTAAAGAAGAGTTATATGAAAAAGTGCTGCTGGGAATTAATCTAGCATGTCAGTGGGTCAAACATTTCCTGTATGAGCAATGGGAAAAAGAACCCAATAGCTAAGTTGTTTCCATTTATTACAGTTCCACCCTACAAACAGCCTTATCTCTCTCTTTGGAGTAGGTGTCAGAAATGACCTTCTCATACTCAGTTTGTGGCGTATACACACAATGGATTTATTTTACCCACTGTTTCTGTGTTGTTCTGCTCTTTTTGTGCTGTCACACTTCCCTTGAAAATGGGATACTATGGATACATCACACATCACGGGGCAAAATGCTTACATGTCAACCCTAGGATATACAGAGATTGATAGGAGAATTAGTCTAGGATCATACTGACAACATGAAAGTTGCTGCAGGTTCACTGAGGAAATGAGGTTAGATTATTCTGGAGCACAGCCATCAGCACACCTGACATCAGATAGGCTACCTCCTTTCTGAGACCATCTTATTTGCATCAGGTCTTCTCTTCATTGCCTCAAACTGAGGTGTCAGGTTTCCCCAAGCTCTAATATTTTGTTTACATTTAAAAATAACTAAATTTCTGTTTAATATTTTTTTTCCTGTCTTTTTCTATTTTTGCTCTCTTCATTTTTATTTTTTTTCCTCCATTGGAAAAATTGCTGCTTAAACTGTTCATGGTGATTGATACAGAGTGTTTTCAAATGCTGGAAACATATCTAGTAATTACACTGTTCAGACATGAAGATTGTATTACCTCAAATTGCCTGGAATGATGTCAATTTATCAAACTTCCTGTGAGAAGTCCATCTCTGCTGTAAAGTGATCACTCCTCTCTCTGTTAGCCTGCTTTATCTAATACAGAGGGTCCAGAGGGGATTTATCCACTCGCTTTTTCAACCTCATCCTCTTTTGGATTCTCCTAGACCAATGGGGAAAATATGAGACTGTTTTGTGACTGCCTTGTTTATTTTATCATCTTTCAGTGCAATGGAGGGAGAGGATGTATAATTTGATTTGAAAGCCCGAGACAGTTAAGCAACAGGGCTTCAACAGAGCAGCAGTAATCATGTCTGCTTACTGGAGTAAAACATGGGCTGCTTGTATTCCAGACAGAAGATTTCAATTATGGTTGTTTAAGACAAACATATTAAAAAGCATATTCATTTCCTATTAAGCACTGCCTTGGAGAATCCTTTAATGCAAGCATCAAAGTGCGCTTCCTGGACATTTTTCCACTGTTTAACGCTGACAGAAGGAAGAAATTATGTTTGTAACATTTGTCTACCTGTTAACTAATGTCTTAAGTTTTAACTTTCATATTTTTCAGATTCTGCGCTGCCTAGGGGTCTAGCTCTGAGCTTCATATTAAGTGTTAGTAGGTTCTCTTCACAGGGTAGGTAGACAATAATTTTCTAGTTTGAGACCAAGGACAACCGTTACAAGGTTCGAGCCCAAAATGCATAAACAACAGGGAACTGAAGAGAGCAAACAAGGATGATGGGACTTCATACCCTGAAGTCGTAATTGGACAATTCGCCACAGTATGCAAATGGACCAAAAACTTATAAAAGTGTGAGACCTCATTACCAGTTTTCCGTTTTGTGACCATTTTGGGTCCATCTTGAGTGTAGCCCTGAACAGACTCTTGTACTGCCCAAAGTGTATCTTTTAAGGCCTTTTAATAAATGGCTGCTTTATTCTTTTAACTCTGTCTAGTGTCTGTTCTAGGTCAGCCTCTCAAGGTATCAGTTCAATCAAAAAAATGTTGTACAAAATTCTTTTTAACTTTTGGACTAGCAGTAATTAATAATTAATTTATAGCTAGGTGTACAAATGTAGTATTCTTAGCCTTTTTTCCCCATAGTATCATTCTAGTGCTTTCAGATTAGCTGACCTAAAAATAAATGTAAGGTTGAAAGGAGATTTGTTTTATTCAAAGGACAATTACTCAGTGACAATCTGGACTAGTATCACTCAAAGACTAAAATGAATCATGATTCCTTAATGACCTCAATTTATTTTTTTTCATGCATATCTTTCAGTTCTCTGATAACGACATATGTTTTTATATGATTCCCCCCAACTTTAAGATCTGTGCTCTGTCTATTGTGAAATTGATTATTTCCCAGTGTACAGTTAGTCATTGAAATGTGAGCAAAAACCTGAACTTATTTCTGTTTGTTCTCTAGTGCTGCAACAGTACTAAAGAGTTCTAAGAATGCCATGGTCACCCAGCAGACTAATCAAGTTAAGCAACAGTAGGTCCTAATTAAAAATTGCTTTTGGAATTTCTCCATTTTTTACAAGGTCCTTGTTGGCCAAAAGAATACATATAGCAAAGTCTCTAGCTGTATTCCCTTGACACGTCTGAACCTTAAAAGAAGAAGCATAATCAGGACTACTTCAGTGACTCCAGAACCCTCTATTTCCCCTTGGAAACAGTAGAACCAAACTGTCTTTAATATTTGGAGCTTATCTATACTCAGTTTCTTCCAGCATTTCACCTCAAGGAGAAGCTTCCAACTGGGAGACTGAAAAAGCCTTTTGTGACTTTATTAACTTTACTTAAAATAAAAGGTACACTCTCTTTGCTTTGTATTTTACAAAGACATTGAGGCACTTTAATCTTTGAGGTAGCGCATCCAGGTGATTCAACTAATTAGGCAAACCCAGTGATGTACCACTGAGTAAGTCTGGCAAAATCTCCTGTCCTGGATTTGTAGTCCAGAGCACCAGTGAAATAACTCAGTAAGTGCACTCATCAAAGGTCCTGTTAACAAGGAAGGAAATAGGTGCTAAATAAAATTCAAACCAGATTTAGCAACCTCTGATAACACTTAATATTGTAATTTTCATACTGCATTGCTGCTACTTCTATATCTTACATGCTCTGCATTTTTTATGCTATGAGGCTTATGCACTTGATGTGATTAATTTTTAAATTCATAACATTTTTAAGGGAGTAATTCAGGGAATAACTCTAGGTATTACTGAATTACTTAGAAAATTTAGCTCCTTAATTCCAGGTTTGATTTAAGCTTACTGTTTAGCACATATATTCTCAAAGCTCTTTCTCAGAAAGCCCTATTATAGATGTAGACTACAATCTTTGAACTGCTTGCAACAATGAGCCATCTTTTTATTGTATTTACACAGGCAATTACTATGATTTCATGTCCATGGCTCTTTAGAATTTCTCTGATAATACAAGTCTACAATGTTACCTGTTGCTCACATCCTCACTAACCAGTTTAAAGACTATTCCATTATTTGGTGTCTGGATTTTTTTTTTTAGTATGCTTTTACTCTTTGGTTTTAATGACCTAATGGACTAGTTCAGACATTCCCAGTAGAGATTGTCTTGTGTCGCCTCATGCCAGAGAGAAAACCTGCTGTTGCTGTGCCTGCTGTCACTATTACATTACATAGCATAAAAATCACTGTCCACTGAGGAAGATCACATTGTCAGCACTGTCTGCCTAAGAGACACTGAACAATTTAGGTCCTATCTCCTACTGTGCTGTACTCCAGGAAGGCATTCATGGAAAATAAAATGACTGTAGCTTGCTGTCAGGCTTAAGAATGTGTTCTGTAAAATATGCCATGAATAATTCTCTTCTTCACCATTTCTTTACAATTCTGTCTCCCAAGGAAAGAGGTGTATAATTTGACAGTATTTTGCTATTGTGAAATAAGAATTTTAGCTCTATTGTCAAATTGTGTGCATGAAAATCTGCTAATGCACCCCTTTTTTAAGATAGTATAGAAAAACCATGAATCATTAATCAAGGAAAAAAATAAGCTAATACAGACCTAAGTCTTTCCTGTACATATCTCCCTATCCACTGCTATTTGCAACTCAAGTTGTTCTCTAACTTCATAAAAATAGAGCTACACAAACCTGTATTTGGACATGATAAAATGCTAATCTTGGAAAAACGTACATATTTATTTCATTTTATTCATTCAGCAAGTGCCCACTCACCACTGAGATTTCTAGTATCACATTAATTAATAATGTAATGAGAAATATATCCAAAATTATTTTTAAAATATAAATACCTCTAACAAAGGTATAATCTTTTGTTTTGTTATAGTTGCTGCTGACATGGTTTATAACATTTTTACAGTATGGATTGGTTTTTAGTGTAGTAGGATTGGATGTCATAGTGCATTTTAGCCTGAACATTTTTTGAGTCTTTAAATTCCTGAGAGAGTTTTTTAAAGGGGCAAGTGTCATTGTAAGGTAGATTTGATTCAACAACTGGAAACATGACACTGCTATCTTGTGGGAACTCTCTTTCTTCGTTCCATTCTGTGTCACTTCCCCATCTCAGTTTCAGTAAAATTTGGCTCAAAAAGCACAAATGTATCTCCACATACACAAATTCCTAACAGGCAAAAAACTCATGGTGCATTCAGTTCCTTCATAAACTCATTTGCATGGAAGCAGTTTTGATTTTTATAAAACGTTTCTTATGGCTGTTTTCTTGTTTTTTCAGTATGGCACAATTCATTCTCCCTTTTCCACATACACAGAGATGCTTATACAGCACTCCAGAATTCAGATTAGTGAGATTAAATGCAAGCTCATAATTAAGAGAGTGCTAGGGAAGGAAAAAAAGAAAATAATGTGATCCCTCTTGCACTGACAATAGATGGTGCCAAACACAGAACTTAAAGTCTTCTCTTCATGGCAGATCCCTAAAGAGGCAGCTCAGGGCATTGAACTGTATGTATAAAATCAATTTAACAGCAGTGGTGTGTAGTGGGAAGGGAGTGAGTGGAGATTTTCAGGCTAGTAGGGCAAGGGGGTGAGTAGTTGAGAAAAATGGAGAAAGAGAAACTGGCATAGGCTGTGAGGAAGGAGTGAGAATCAGGAGGTTTTTGGAGAATTTAAAAGCCGGAGCAGTCTTTTTTCATTTGTTTATTCCCTCACCTTCTGCTTCCTAGGTTCCTAGTGTAGCTTGCAACTCCTTCAGTGGTCTGAACTTGAAGGGATGATTTGAAGCTGTACCTCAGCCTTGTCCTCTTTTGCCTTCTGTTCCTGGCTGCAGAGGCTCTAAATGTAAAGTTTAGAGACTGCTGCTCTTAGAAAAGGTTTCCTTCTCCTTTTTTACCACAATCCCAGTTACAGTATGGTCTGGGTAGGGGAATGCACTTGTTTGAAACATATGGACAGCTGTGATGTGATTCTAACTTTCAAAACATGGTAAATTGGCCAACAGACAAGCAAACAATGGAAATCTCATTATGGTAGCTTTCTTACCAAACATGTGTAGAATATATCCAGAAAGGGAGGGAGAAAAAGAGGGAGAAAGAAGGGAATCATGAGAGGCAGAAAGATTTAGTTTTGTTGTTCCTTTTTTCTTTAGCCTAATCTGAGCATTGAGGCACATGGAAAAGTCATTGTAGTGTGTAAACATTTGTCAAGGAGAGAAAGAATTATTTTTAACAATAAGGTTCTACAGTTAAAACCACCTGGCATCATCACTTGTTTAGTACATGACATACAGGAAGAGCACTAGCAGGTAAGTTGCTCCTGGGGAAGGAGGGGAAGCAAGAAGGAGCAGAAGGAAATCAATGACCAGACATCTTTGTGATGACTTTCTCAATATGTGAGCTGGGAACTGGAACCTTGAAATGGTCTTTGCACCTTGAGTCATCAATAATTTTCAAGCATCATTCTCAATAAAAGATGTGGGCCTGATGGATGGTGATGGGGCACCAATTTGAAGTCTCCTCTTGGCTGAATTGCCTGTTGGTGCTGGCATAAAAAAAAAAAAGAATTAAGTGTCCTCTGCACCCCACCCCATTTTTTTTAACCAGCAAGTATTCCAGCAAGAATCTTTTAAATATTTTATATCTAGAGTGCCTTTTTCATTAAGTGTACACTTTTATTTCTTGACATTGAGAAAGTGGATCAGTATCCTCACTTTAAAAAATTCTGTTTAAATGCAGATTTTGAAAGGCTGCCAGGGTTGAATAAAGAATCCCTGCAGAACAAACACTATAAAAATCAATAGTGTTCTTTCCAGGGAGGTATATTTATCTGGTCATGTCTCCTTGCATATCACTGTAGCACTTTTTTGTGGTTTTAAGCCCTTTTTTTTTTCATAAAAGCGATGCCTTGTACCTGGTTAAACTAAAAAGGACTGTTGCACCTGCTCGGCCTTAAATAAATAACTGATCATCAACATAATTAAGCACACATTACTTAAGGTGTATATATATATATATATATGTGTGTGTGTGTGTGTGTGTATATGTGTATATATATGTGTGTATATATGTATGTATGTATGTATGTATGTATGTGTATGTATATGTATATGTATATGTATATGTATATGTATATGTATATGTATCAGGAAATAGCATCTAGCAGCAGGACAGTGAAGAACAAGGGGTCGCACAGGACTGGCTACTCAGCTTAGTGTATCTGCAGCCAAAAGAAAAGATGTCAAAAAGCTCTTAGAGAGCTTATATTCATGGATTGTAGGCACTGATTTTTTCACAATTTTAAACCTCAGGTAAAAGGTATGTATACCTTCCAGCAATTAAAAAAAATAAAGCAATGAAAAATCTATACGAAAAGAAAGAAAAAGTTCTCTTGTTCTTCATTGGTTCAGCAAATCCATAGTTAGAGAAATAGACTGAAAATATTTCCCTCAACATGTGATACGTAACAACCTTATTACAAACGCAAAAAGATTTTGCAGCAATGACGTCTTGGTCTTCTGACTACTGTGCATCCTTGGCTGGGAGGAAAGAAGAAGAGCTTTTGTCACAGAGGAAGTAATGGATGAAATGTTGCTGGAGTCTTCTGTAAGAGCTGAAAAATAATTCTTGAGTAAGTGAACACTAAAATACACAAGTTACAATATCCACCACAGCAGTTTGTTGTCTAACTGAAAAAGTTGCAACGCCAGAGATAAAAAACAGTAGAATTCCTGAGCTACTATAAAATATCCTGTCATGCAAATGTCAGTGCTCTATTGGGTTTTATAAATTATGTACTTCTGCCAGCTCAGATGCAGCCTGGGAGTCTTGCCTATTACAAAGTTTTGCCAAAACACTTCAAAATGCTGCAAGTATTTTCTATATCAAATGGTGACATATTTTAAAGTCAGGACTGCATTCATCTGTGTTCTATTTTTTTCCCAGTTCTCATCAAGTAAATGCAAACTGTTGGATGATTCTTAAGCATTTAAAATTTGGGTTAAAAGTCATGTTGCCAATATTGAATGCTAGAAAATATGGCAGGCTTTACAATTTTTGTCATCCATCGTATTTCCACTTCTATTTTGTCCTCTAGGCTGAGCCAGATACTTTTATATGTGGGATTCAGATAACAGAAGAAAGGCTTCAAGTTTGTTTAAGCATCCTGATTGTGAATGCTATTTTGGTCAAATTAGATTGCCAGAGCATGACAGCAATGTCATCGATTTATTATGTTTTGAAGTCCTTCCCAAACACACATTTCATTGTTTTGTTTTATTTGTTTCTCCTTTCCTCTTTCTTTCTTTTTTTTTTTTTTTTTTAAACCTATGTTTCCTGCGCTTCCTGGAAGGATTCTTTGTTTTGGACTAGATAAACTTCATGCTGTGCTGGGGTCAGGGTGCCTCTGAGGCTTTGTACAAATGACCAAATATTTATATCCCACAGATAAAACCAAAAGTGAAGGCATGCAGAACTATCACATGAAAAGTGAGCATGCCAGGACTTGCTGAGCTTTGCTTTATGACAAGAGAGCAAATTCTGCCGCAGCTTGTATCTGTCCTAATTCAGCTGCAATCAACCCACAACCACAGGTAAAGATTGTGATCCACAACTTACGGGAAAGCACCCCTTCTGATCACTTCATCCTCAATTTTATAACTCAACATATACTTCAAAGTACATGGAAGTAAAATGGTGACAGACTTGAAAAGTGCATGAATCCCTCAGGCTTGAGTGATGGAAACATCTGAGAAACAAGATGGATTGAAGAGCTCCTGACACCTGTGCTGTGTGAGTGTTACCCCTTATGGGATGGGCAGCAGACTGGATCAATGAACCAACACGCCCAAGTTATTTTTAACAGCGATCAGTTCAGTAGATGTGCTTACTCTGGGATCAGTTCAGTAGATGTGCTTACTTTGTAGATCCCCAGAAGCCATGGGGCGCAGCCAAGGCAGAGTAACAAACAGAGATGATCTGGCTGGAACTGAAATAACTCAAATTATTAGGAACCAAATAGAAACCCTTCTAAATCTCCAGGATGTAACAGCTAATTTTTCCACTGCTTGATGTCTCTGGTGGCACATATAATCTTTTCCTAATGCTGGGCTGGGAGGCTACATTAGCAAAGAAAAATAAAGTTTCTGACTCAGATGAGCTTGATTTAGATTCCAAGTTGAACACTCTAAGCAAAGGAATGTTCAGGTCTAGACAATGGTCATGATATACAAGTCAAAATAAATTGCAGAGACTTTTTTTTCTTGTTGAATTCTTCCTATTTTTAAATATACTTAACTCTGAATGTGGAAGTCATTTACATGTCAATTTTTAGAAGAATAATCTTCACTAGCCAAGATAATATTTCTGCATATGAAAGCACCTGCTTACATTTCAGTGACTTCAGAGATTGAAGTATGTAAGAAAACACTTCAGCTCATACTTGAATAGTTTTTTTCTCTAGTGAGAAATTCAATTAATAACCATTAGATATGTTCATGAATACAATTAGACATGTTTCTAAATTTGAAATGAATAAGTTAATTGTTCTTTGGTATAGTAAAATGATCCATTACTGAAACTCATCCCTTGAGTACTTTGAAGATTTGTATATCAGCCTTTTACAATACCAGAGCATTCTCAACATTGAATGTGGTTTATGCAACATTTTCTCTTTTATTATTAAAAGGTCTTTATATTGATTTGGGAAAAAAAATACAATGCAAGAATTATCTTCTTAACAAATAACTCATTCATAAATAAAAGGAATAAAATTTTCATCCTTTTCTCCAGAGAAAGAAATTTAGACAGAAATCATACTTTCTGCGTTTAAAAATACAGATCTATCTGAGCAAAAGCTGCTTTATATTACGTTCAAAGCTATGAAGATGACTTTCCAGGTAAGTCGTCTTATTTTATATGCAGGCACACAGTCTGGATTTCAAACATTAAAACAAACAGCTGTATTGCTGATGTGTTATTGTGAACCAGTGTATTTATACCTGCATGAATTAATTTATATACTTTGAACTTTAAATACATTCTATCTTGTAACTACATATTCTTTTTCATCAAAGAAAAGAAAAATATTTCCTTTACATTCCAGACCTTTTAAAATTAGGTCAATGAAACATGTTAGTGAGACACTTGCTTTTGCAGATTAAATTTAGTTTTTCAGCACTAACTCTAGAAAGAAAAACTTCCCTGTATTTCAGCATGTGTATTTCTGTGCTCACTTATAATCATGCTGAAACATCTCCCTGGGAACAACTATCTTTTTAGGTTTTAGTCAAACAACCAAAACCTATGCTTTTATCTGTGTGCATTTCTCCTGAAAACAGACTAACCAGAAAGTGAAAGAAAACACATGCATATAATCCACTGAATTTCAGTTACATTATTTATTAGCAACAGAGAGGGGGAAAAAAAGTGCAAGTAGTTCATTTTTTTGTCCTCTGATGAGATTTGTTTCTAATGAAACTTTTTTTTTAAAGAATATTTCATCCCTTCCAAAATGGGAATTTCCACACAGGCATGTGTTATATAGATATGTATTATTTTACATATTTTTTACACAAAAAATAGTATTTTACTAATCCTATCATACCTATTGCTAAGAAGACAGCTCAAAAATGCTAAAGAATTTAATTTGAAGTGTAAAAGAGTTCAGTTAGATGAGACAAAAGATTGAAAACTAAAACTATTAAGGTAGATCAATACAATTGAAAATACAAATGATGAGTTAACAGTGACTCTGTCAACTTCTCTTTGCATATACACACCTAGGAGTGCAGATGAACACAAACCACATCTAAAGTAAGAAAATAAAGGCTGATTAACACTGTGGTTACTCTTTGTAAGTCATAACAGTTAATTTTATTGTTAGAGAATAAATACGCTGGGAGATGAGATCAAGAGGAAATTACTGTCAATAGAGCACCACATATAAAAGCATTGAATGGTTGTGGAGGTTATGCTTTGTGGTGTTACATACTACCAAAAATATTTTACTAGATTTGATGGACCACTGTTTATTCTGGTTTAGAAATCCCAATATTCTATGTAGTGTTTACCTCAGCCATTATGCTTAGCACCACAATAAGAAAAAGATTGATAATGGCTTCATTGCACTCCCTTTTCTGTTCTACACCTCTGACATCTTAACTGTAGAAAAGTATGGTGACCCTTGAAGGAACTTTTTTAATGCAGTAATCAAATCAGTAACTTGTTCAGCTCTGAGATCAGAATCACTTAACATTTTCCTTAGGCATTCATGATTTTTGGTTTTCTCTTTTTTTTTTTTTTTTCTTTTTTTCTTTCACTGAAGTTCCTTCATGGCAGGCAAAGTGCCTTCTAAGATCTCTTCTGAAATATATTCTCGCTTTAGGAGACAGCTTTCCTGTCTTTCCCAAAAACAAAGGACAAAAAGTCTTTGAACTCTTGAGAGACTGATGTACATGCTTCCTCTGTAAGCAATATGAGTATTAATGAGGGGAAAAAATTTGAACCAATTGTGTTTGAAGTGAAATGGGAACCTAAGAAATATCTCTCATGAGAAATTAGGAGTCCATTTAAAAACAGGCTAATATATATAGCACTCAAAATCAACAAAGGAATAAGAGAAAAAGAAATCTAACTAGAAATTCAGATATCCAAACAGCACTCTCCTAACATATGGCTTTCACTGCAATTCCAGATATCAAAGCCATCATCCTCTAACCAACTGCCACTCCTCAGTGTCCTTCAGCTTATGCTAATGATGCTAATGATGAAGGCATTGAAGGCTGATACTGGGAAAACAGGAACTCAGACCTTTAAATGCCACACTTTTCATTTTGGAATACTTTGTTCTTCTGGTCTTAGTTACTCCACATCGTTTAGTTAGTTTTTTTCAGATTGTGCACCTCAGTAACCCTGTTAAGCAGACCATGGTTATGAGGATAGTCATACCTCTGGATACAGGTTTCTGGTCATTTCTAACACAGGAAAAAGTAGATGAGAAACACAGTGCCAATCAAAATTTAAAATGACTCCTCATTTGTCATTGTAAAATAGATTTATTTAGACAGTTTTAGTTCCAAAAAGGGTTTTTTGTGAAAAAAAAAAAAAACAATAAAAAAGGAGGGAGGATTCCATTATGACAGGCTTTTTAAAGAAAGAAAGTCTTGAAGGTACCTCTGACAGCTTCAGTAATAATCCTGATTCTGCCAGCATTGTGGTGATGAATCCTGGTGTTCTCCCCAAGAGTCTGTTTTCAGACATGCTGTCATAGGAATTGGCACTGTTAAAATGAGGGTGTTATGGTACTTTTTCTTCTGCAACCATCACATCAGGTTCATCCCTACATAAAAGCAAACTCAATGCTTCTGGACTATTACTAAAGCAAGAGAGATATTAATGCCTGCTAATATATGCTTTTTATGTGTGGGAGTCTAACCTGAAGTTCAAACTCAGTTATACACACTGAAAAAGCAGTAAATGCTTCTAAAACAAATGTTTTGTGAATTTGTTTCTTCTTAATCTCTCAGGAAATGTTTATGATACATGATTTTGAAGGTTAAAGGAACCCAGCCTTGTTTGCATGCCATAAATTAAAGCCATCAGTATACAATTCATTACTCCAGTTTCTGTTTCTCAGAGTGGAAATAAAGAACACTGTCATTGTTGCTGTCCTTTGCAGGCCAGGGTTTATGTGTAACAGCAGGTGCCTTTGAAAGAAATGTTGTTGGCACTTGTAAAGGCAGACTGCCCAAAGCTGCATCTTTTTTTTATTTACGGAAAGGCCAGTTTCTTCTGTTGGACTCTGTCAGGGGAAATCTTTGCGGAAGAGCTCAGGCAGATTAAATGGCACAAAAGGTTTAAGAAACATGGCCACACTTGAGTTCACGGACATTACAGGTTGCTGGTGATATTTAAACATGCTCATACTTGAATACTGTCCCCATGATTATCTAAACCTAGTAATCCTGGAACTGTAAAATAAACTTTCGCTTAAATACTGGTTTTGTTGAGATATTTTTTTAATTATTATTTTTTTCATATTTCAATACAGGGAGGTATAAACCACATATTTTTTACACAAAAAGACTTAGTAATAGTTAACAGTCATGATGAAGCATATGAAAAAGAAAGTAGCCTGAAAGAGGTAACTCTAAGCTCTAGTGCCAAATATAAAAGATATTATTATTATTAGGGTTTAAGTTGAAATTTTGGAAGAATGGTAATGTACATGTCTAGTTACAGTCTCTATGATTGTGTAAGACTTAAAATTCTCGACTTCTGTAAGCATTTAAATCTTGTCCCATTTCATATAAAGCTGAATTATATCCTCTCATACACTAGAATTTCCCTGCACCATTTTGTGGAGATTTGGGTTCTATTTCTGTGTTGAAGCTGATGTCTCTAAGCAAGATTCAAGGTAATTACTACTTCTACTTGCTAAATCTGCAAATAGCAGTATTCAGTCTTCTAAGTTGCATCAATTAGAAGTAAGTCTGCATGCATGATTTGAAAACACCAGTAATGAAATAATACTGGTATTGGGATGTTTTATCTGTGTCACAACATTTTTTTCCAATAAAATCTTTAAATTTCTTCCTGACTTTTACAATATGCTAAAATATATTTAATTTAAACTACAATCAAATGCAAACCATAAAATTTATATAAGTACAATTAAATATCTCAGCCTTATCAAAATGAACTGTTGTAATACCTCTATAAAATGAGATATGTTTAATTGTTTTCATTCCTGGTTTTTATTAAAAGTAGCACATTTTGAGAAAATAGTCTTCCAGCAACCAGTTTTGCCAATTGTCAATTGACAAATATTGTCAATGGAGCAGAAGATTTTATCTGTTTATAGTTTGTAGCTTGTTATCTAGGTTATCTAAGTGCCTTCAGTCCTGTGTTTTTCAAGTGAAGAGTGTCAGTTTTTATGCTTTGGCCTCTGCCTTATGCCCACCATGCCTTTAGTATCTCTCTGCATTTAAAATTGTGTTGAAATAGCACACCAGATATGAATGAAACTTTTTGATAAGCAATATGTCCAAAATCAAATAATAACAGAGAACAGTCTCATTATATGGAAAGGAGAATGCAACACCTAGGCCATTTTTTTTTCTGGGTGCATCAGGAGTCATTCAAGATTTGTAGAAAGCTTTGTTCCTTTTAATTGCCACTGACCTGCCTCCAACACAAAACAAAGAAACCTCACCTTTTTCATAAGTAGGTGGAAAGTCAAAGGTTCAGACAGAGGGTGAAATATTTATTGGAAAAGAAATTGTCAGAATTTTTTTGACATCTCTATTTGAAAAACACTTGGGTCACTTGGGAGACCTCTTCAGGAAGAATAGTATTTAAAAAAAAAAAAAAAGCTTTAATCTAAATTAATCCTCCCTTTGCCCTCCCTTCCCTCTGCCCCATATGAATATTGAAAGGAGGGATAATTACATGATGTACACAATTGCATTTGATTTGTTTGACTAGCTCCAACCTGCAACAGTCAGTGCTTTGTACTTTGATTCAATATTTTAGTTGTCAGCAAATGTTCAAAGGAACCTGCAGTTCCCTGTACATGGTAGCTGACATCAGGGAGTATGTTCATAGTTATGCATAAAAACATCATACAAAAAAAGTGATATAGAGTGATTGCAAACTGCCAATCACTGCATAACATCTGGCTTTGGAGCACATAGTGTTTGATTGCTGATGTATTATGCCTCTCCAAATAAGGTGATGATCTATGATAATTAGGTTACATGGTACATGCTGGGGCAAAAAGCAAGTGTGCAGGGACATGTTAAGATATCTTTGTTTGTCTGCTAGAGCTAGCAGGGCATTTAAGATCCTTTTCAGCACAAGTCTTTTGTTAGTCAGAATAAAACATTTTCCATAGCTAACTTTTCTCCTGAAAACCACATTACTAGCTGGAATGATCTTTTCCCCTGTGTAACAACTCCTCACATGTGGCACTTTCCATAATCAGAATTGGACCACAAATTGGCTGAATATTAAGACAATTCCATGGAATAGCTGCCCTTTATATCAGAGTGCAAAAGAAGAAGAGCCATGAGTCCTTGGGAGAGTAAAAACATAGGGATATCTATCTAACCCAGCTCAGACCACTCTCATCCCAAATATCTACTGTGGTTTTCAGTTGTGCTGTTTTTTTATACACCAGATAATGCATTATAATCAAATGAAAGATCAGATTTTGTACTTGATGGTATTCCTGTAGTCAAGGATGGCATTCTGTTGAAACAGAAATCAGAACTGATTCTGATCTGATAATTTAATGATTTGGAAATTGTCAGCACCCTGGAATCCAATCTGATATGCTTAACACAGAAGGAACACTGCTGCATGCATCACTGCCCAGCACATTGACAGGGCAATGACCAAGGCAAACAAACAAGGGGGAATTGGTTAAGCAGTATTGCACATGTAGACCCAGAAATATGAAAACATGGCAGAATGTTTTGACACATACTTCAGAATGATCTTAGGTGGCAGCAGCAGAGAGCCCAAAATTGCTCAAGCAAGGGACTGCTATGTCTGAACTTTTTCTGAGCTCAGTCTCAGTCCTGGTTACAGGCCTTCTCTTCAGGCACTCAGCAGGCTGAGGTGTAGCCCCCATCATGCAGTAGCTTTGAGGGGTGAATACTGAAGAAAGTCTTGTCTTGCAGTTAGGATAGAGCCCTTTACTGGAGAGACAGAAACCTTCTTTTCCCCAGTAACCTCCTAAACTGACTCTAGTCTTGACCCTGAAGACCTTTTTGTGTGGCTACTGAGATTGTTTTCATTTTAAAAATCATAGTGAGAAATAAAAATTCTCACTAATTAATGAAATCCAAGGCTTTTCATGAATAGAGCTAAACTGTGACAAACTTAAGTTAAAAGACTTATCCATGTGAAAAAAAGCTCTGATTATCGTTGCAATGAACTGCTTAAAATTTGGACGTAGTGCCTCTTACAGTGTTTTCCCTTCCATATCTGACCTATACAATACTTTTTCATAGTATGTGAGGTTATGTGAAAATCTGCATATTGGGAGCAGTGTACATTCTTATGCTTCCTCATGGACAATAAAGACAAGGCACCTGCAAAGTCCATACCAGACCACTGAGAGATAAAATGAAGGAGAAGGAAGGATAAAGACAAAGAACTCCCATATGCAATGCCTACTGTAGGTGTGTTCTCTCAGACTAATACTGTGTCACTTTGTGTGGTTAGTTATGGCAAGGTTATGGCAAGTCAGTGTAGCACAATATAAAAAAAAGAAGTGTAAAAGTATAGTTTATTCAAAAAATAAATATATTTAAATATGGAAAATACTCTAGAGATACATACATGGAAACAAAGTACTCTCAAAATTGGGACCCTGTTCACTCTGTGTACTATCCAAAAGACATTCTGTTTGTGGGTTTTAGTATATCTGCAGAACTAGTGATTTACTTTTTATCTAAACACCAGAAATGTAGATGATCTGTCACTGATGGGGGTCACTACTTCAAGTGTGCATGCAGTCACTTATGTTGAATACAAGGTGCATTTTACTCAGGTTGAAACAAAACTGCAACTAACTTAGGATGTTTTTGATATTCTTAATTTATTGAGACTTCATAATACCCTTTATCACATTAACTTTTTATCATTTAGCTAATCTATTGGAACCCTATGAACTATTTTGAGGAAAAATAGTTCTTTTAGCCTGTACTGTATTTTTGTCCAGCTGTATTGAACCTCACACTTCTTTTCAGATGTAGGCTGATCACCCTTTATTCAGCCATGTAAATGGGATTCATACATGCAGCTTATGATGTCAGAGGAGCTAGCCATTGATTCAGTTTGGATGGAAGAGAAATCTGGTCTGCTTAGTAAGACAGCCACTGAGAGCCAACACTGTTATGACATTGATCACAGTGTTGGTAATTCTTTTTCTAAAAATAATATTTTTTCCTCAATAATCAGATATGTTGGTCTTCTTACTCCTGCAGAAGGAAAATAAAACCAAGAAACCTGTTCTCAAACCAAAATTCTGCAGTACTATATTGAAGGAAAACAACCTCAAATAAAAGGCCACACCAAATTACCATATTTTATTATGGAATGTAACAGACACATTTCTTCACAGTCAATTCAATATTTTTGTTCAAGTTTAAACTGATTACTTGGAAAATGAACGAAAAACATTCTGTAAATTGAATTTCAAGGCAGCTGGCTGTTTAACAGGGAAGCTGAGTATCAGACTAGTACTGCTTGAGAGGTTCTCGAGAATCTTGAAAGCATCCAAAAGTATGATGATTATAAATTTCTATAAGTTTTCTGTAATTATGCATGACATTTAATAGAAATCTTCCAAAGTGGCTAGATGAAGCCTATATGAGCTCAAGTGAAATTAACTGTTAAGATTACACTTCAAAATGAAATCCTCCTTGTTTTGCATGTCTCATATTACAACAGTAATTTTGACAAAGGCAGTCAAACTGTAACTAAAATAAACTGTGAAATAGAAGCTGTTTTTTAATTAACTATTCGGAGATTTGATTTAGTAGTATTTTTTTATCCTAATTTTGCTTTGCTATAATTTTAGTTCCTTTGATGCAGGTGCTCTGTGCTTTGATGATTTTCTTTTCATGCTTTCTTTTCAAAGCATTTGATACATTAAAACATGCTGGTCTGGTTAGATCATTTAAAACAAAAAAAGAAAGAACTATTTTTATCAGTCTTCATTATTCTGTTGATTGAATGACAATGGACCAGAATAAGAATCTACAGAAATAGTTTTTCCATGCAGTATGATTAGCTAACAGAATCAAAATGCTATTTCTTTATGCACTTTTTTTTTCCACTCAAAATCCCACTAGGTATTTAAAACAAAGCTGTCTCTATCCTAAAAAGAAATCATTTAACTTCAGAGAGGGCCTATCATTTAATGACACTAAGATGCTACATAAATGCAAACAAAATACTGAAAACACAAATAGTTGAGACCTTCTTATTGATATCATTCTCTAATGAGTTTGAAGCAGAGATTATTTTCAAAACCCTCCTAGTCTTCATGAAGCACACTGGTGAAGATTCTACATAACCTTCTGTCCTGTGACAATGGAACAACCTAAACTATTGAAAGCATTCCTATCCTCTTTCATCTAATATTCCCATAGCAAATTCTAAACCTTATTACACAGTGTAAACTGTTTATAACAGCTCTCAGTATTCCTTGAATTTCAACAGAAAAAAAAATCAATGAGAAAGTTAAATAATCTAAGTTCACTCTTCTATTAGAGACTTATTACACCTTTGTCTCTTTTTATATCAGCACTAAAGATAAAGTCAGCAGCTGGAGAATATAGAAGTGTTAAGAGTGAAAGAAGTTTGAAGGTTTACAGAATGGTTTACTGAAGAAAATCAGAGGAGATTGTATTAAATAGCAATTAAGAATGGAATATGGAAAATACTATTGCTAAATGCTTTGACGCGAGTCATTAATGGGAAGGATTTCTGGTAATTATATATCTGTACTAGGGAAAAGTAAAATTGACCTTATGTGCATAATCACTTTTTTTCCTTATGCCTATTAATATCAATGTCAGTGGCAGCTGACCCAGCTTGATTTCCAAGCCTTGTGGTGAGGTAGTTTTCCATTGTAGGTGCATTTGTGCCCCACAAGTATGTCCAACTTGAGGAACTACAAGAGTAGGCACCAAGCATAATGGGTGGTACCTGGTAAAAAGTCTTCAGAACCCTCCTGGTTCACAGGATCTTGTTTCTTTTTCACTCTATTCTTCCCTAAACTTCTCTGAAACTGTTTTTCTGGGCATTTTGCCCATAAAGCATGAGAATATACTGCAAATGAAAGTTGGGATTTGTACTTCTTTAAAGTCTTGTGCTGCAATTTGCTGTGACAGCAACCATAGCAAAGAGCAGGAGTTTGGGGCCTGTAAAAGGAAGTGGCCCTCATTTTCTTCAAGAAGTCTAAAAGCCACAAAGAAAACATTATTAACTTTCAATTCAGCATTATCTTGTCTTCCCAGTCCATTCTCATTGAAGTGAAGCACAGGTGTTGAGTCATAAGGACCTGTAAGTGTCAATTATTGCATTGTCCTCCATCAGGATTATCAGCAAGTCTGAAGAGGTTTCTTCCAAATTCCAGCTCAGGACTTAAGAGGCAATTAAAAAGCGCTTCTGAAACTGTTCACTCAAGGTTTTTTTTTTAAATACCTTGTGCAAATTCAAGTAGAAAATCTTCAGAGACTAATTGGTGTCACAGATATACTAAAGCAGAGCAATTCACAAGGATCTCACTTGAAGACTCGTTACTTTCATTTAAGTTGCTTCAAATTAATTCAAATTTAGCTGCTACTGTTAGTAAATACTAAGTAATTTCACTTAAATTCTACCTAAAATACATTGACACAAGTCCCAAGTATTTTATTCACCCATGCATATGTTGTGGTGGAGATCAGACTTCTGAGTAAACATCTTCCACCTCTCCAGTTGTGACAAATGTTTTGGTTGGTGGGTACTTTTCCAGAAGTCAAACATTTTAAGTTAATGTAATGTTATATTTTCACACTGCAAATTCCTTCAATAGGGAAGATGTTATTACCTTGAGATAATATGCGCAAAAATAAAATCTAAAATGGGTTTCATATTTTACACTTACATTTACCTGTTTTGTGGGTGTTTGAGTAGACTTAAGACTGGAAGATACTAAATAAAGAAAACAATGGTGGCATTTTAATGCCAGCTGTTTTTGCAATGCAATATTGCTAACTCCAGTTGGAAAATTCAGCTCTTACCATACTTCATTGAGTCAAGTGTACAACTCAAAGCTTTATAAATGTCAACATTTAAAATTCAAAATTTCCATGCCGCCTGGTGTCTGTGCTCTAGGACTATGTGAACCGGGTGAGAAAGGGGGCAATATATATGCAAAGAAGGGGTTGAAAACAGAAATCTCAAATTCTGTAAAGAAGACCACTTTCAGATTTAAAACTTGCTTGCCTCCTTCCTCCAGTGATACTGAAATCCATTCTGTTTTCTGCCCTAAGTCTAGTAATTTCATTATTTTGAATTAATAAATGAAGGAATGAATGAATTAACTGAATTAATATATCCTGTCACAGTATTTCACCAGGTTTTCTAGGCTATTTGATCCGGGATCTTTTAGGCTTCTCTTGCAAGAGAAATTCTCTACCCCATTGATCATCCATATGGCTCTTCTCTGCTCCCCTTCCAGGTCGTGCTCATGCAGCATTTTCCAAACACTGACTGCAGTTTACAGCACTTCAAGCAGATCATGTTCATAAATGGATAAGAGGGTGAGGATTCTGAAAATAACAAATTCAACCTCACAGCTCATATCAGTGCCCCCTGACTGAGGACTTCACAGCAGTGGTAAGTGGGCTTGCTAGCAGTGAGCTCAGGCTTAACAACCAGTGGAAATATACCTGACATTCAATACATCTTCCTACAGCATGATGGACCTGTATTATATGCAGCATTCCAGGTGATATATTAGGAGTGCCTGCTCCAATGACATTAATACTTCCATATTTCTTTGTGAAATACCTTGCCTGAAAAATCCTAGGATTGCTTTTGACATTTTCATGGCTGCTTCACAGAGATGGTTCATAGTAATCTTATAATTGACTAATACACCTAGATCTTGGTCCTCCTCTGACATTTCCAACTAATGACTTTCCTTGTGAAGGAGGAAATTCTTGTTATTAATCCTCAAATGTGTGACCTTGCACTTTTCTATGAAATCTCATGCCATTTCCTTGTTTCAGTCCTCAAGGTCTTTTGTTTTTTCTTAGAGTAAGATTCTGATCCTTTTGTGCTGACAGGGCCTCTACTTTATGTAATCAACAGAATTATCAGGCTGAATGTAGTACCAGAATCCTCAATGAGAATGTTTAAGTCAGAACCTAACATCAGTCTTCAAAAAGTTTATTTGTAACTGCCTTTGAACTTGATATGCCAATTTTTGATGTCTCCCATTTAGTTTTTTTCCTTCCTAAGTTAAATAGATTTTTCTTAGTCTGGCAAATCCTTATCAAAGCAATGTCCTTGATTTTTTTCAAAGAAAGATATCAGATAAATGTCACAACCTACATGTGCTAAAACCATGTTTGCTTTTTGCTCTGCTTGTCATTTACTGATTCTTTCTTTCAACATTTGTTCTGTAGTCCTGGATACTCAATAAAGAAGTTTGTAACATCCAAGATCATTTCTCTAACCTTTCAAAAACATTCTCAGAATGTAAATACCATCCACATTTTTATTCTCTAAAAATTGTCACCACTCAGTCTTACACAACTGGGTGTTGAGAAACATAAGGATCCAAACCATCCTGCAGATTTCTTGCAACAAAGGCTATGTGTGTGCAGAAGTCAGTCTGGTAACATCTCTTAAGGTAAAGACACAAGATTTTTTGCTCAGGCAGCTGTGGCATTTGCACTTGTAGGTGAGATAAGCAAATTTCTTTGCTCCTTACCCCAGGGTGAGTCACTGAACAGTTGTCTCTGCTTAAGATGTTTAGGACAAAAAAAACACAACACAAAGGCTTATTAAAATTCAGCAAAAAAAATTTGCTCCTTTAAGTCTTGGGTGTTCCTGGTTACTGAATTTATTAAGCATACAGTTTTTATATATGCCCAAAGGATACTTTTTTATGGCAATGAGATTTTGACTACTCACATCTTTATCTTACAGTCAAAGGAAAAGGAAACTCTGGTCTTCATCTTACTACATAGAGGTCAATTTAATTGGTCCCTAGGTGATATTGCACTAATCAAGATGAAGTGGAACTTGTTTGCACTGCAGTTCATCTAGAATCATATTTGTGTGAAGTGAACCTGGAAAGCTAGTTGAAAAGTACAGGTTTTGAACTCCAGCTAGCAAGTTCTGGATCCCTAAAATAGCATCATTGGAGGGCATGTATCACATTAAGTTGTACTATAGAGGGAGCTAACATAATGCTGTCTAATTGAAATGTTTGTATGCCATACATCCTTTGGTGGAAAAAAAAAATCCTCTGTATTCTTTCACAAGCTACTTTTTTCATAAACAATAAAATAACTTACATTAAAATTCTAAAGAGACAGTATTTGTAAAATGTAATTAGCCAAAAACCTCTATTAAAAACAATCAGTCTGATGAAGATGCCATCAGCCAGTAGTGAAAAAAAATCCCAAAAGAAAAACAAAACCTATTGATTTCTTCAAAAATTGGGCAGCTATGTAGTATGCCTCTTCAGAGCTTAAATAGGCTCTGGAAGAGGTAGAATTTCTGAGTAGAAAGATTTGAGTTATGCCTAGTTGTGGTTTGTTATGTAAATCATTTAAAAGTTCTAAGCCACTCTTCTTATGGTTTAATGCGCCTGTTTAGATAGATAATGTATTCTCTCTCTAATCACTGCAGTGATATTTCTTAAACATAGGCTTTTTTAACAAGAAATGCAACCAAAAAGTTCGTATTTCTTTACTGATTTATGTAAGATGTTAAGAAAAAATCAATAACTGTATTCATGGAGGGAAAAAAAAGACATTTGCTTAATGTAAAAGTAAAATCCGAACAGGCTTTCTATTTAGTGTACCGTTTTAAAATATTTTGGTTTTTATTTATTACTGTTGGCTATGAAGCTTTTATTAAACATCTCAGAAATATAAATGTACAATCCCTCGCACAACCCCCTCGCCACCCACCTCAAGGCATCTACAGTTTTATTCAGCCAGCTATTTGGATTATGGAGGATGACTAAGAAAATTAATTAAAAATGAATATACACCAAGGGTTGTAATTTACAGCCCATCAGGTTCAAAATATTTTTCTTAGTTCATAAGATGTTCCATGTGTGCGTTAAAATTCAAGAAAATTAGTCTCAGCCCTATATATTATATTTCACTGTTTCATTAAAAAGTTGCTTAAATGCTTTCATTAAGTGGAACATTTATTTAGATATTAAGGGAAATTATGTTGAATATGTAAATGATCTATTTGACACCAAAAGGGGAAAGAGGCAGTAACAATTTTAATTAAAAATTCAATCCTTACAGGGTTTGCCCTCATCAACTTAGAAATATTGCACAGACTCTTTATTAAATTGCAAACTATCTGGTTAAAAGCTATTCACTGTATTATCTTAGTCATCCTTCTCCCCACCAGATCCAGTTTCTACAAAAGCCAGTGGCAAAAGTCTGACTCCACAAGGCAACAGATTCAGTGTCTAACTTCAGAGCAGTTTCCTCCATGGGATACAATGGTGCATTCTGGCCTTGCTTTAGTCCTGGCTAGATGGTTCTACAAGGAAGGAAGAGGAATGAGACATATGCAGATACACCTCCTGTCCTCTGTGCCAATCTCTGGCTGTCCCTCCCCAAGAGACAGTATATACAGGACACATTTGCTTTTGTTCCTTCTCCAGAGCTGGTTGACACAGGCAGAAAATGGAGCAGCTGAAGCACTTGCATTATTTTCCGTTAATGCTGCCATGTGTTTGTTTTGCCTGTCTTGTTTGATGTGAAGGATAACACTTTTTTACTGGAAAAATCCATCAGCAGCACAATGACCTGGAATTAGCTGAGGAAGTGGGAGCAAACCAAAGAATCTGTGAGCACATTTGGAAGCATTTAAGTTTTCAGGGTCAGAATAAAACTAATGGTTGAGGCAGCAAAGGATCTCTGTTCCCGCTTGTGTTCATGTGTGGCGAAGACATTTCGGCTCAGTGTGAACATCACGAGGCTCAGACTTGAAAAAGCTGCTTCTCTCCCCTCTTCTGCCATTGATCTTGGAGCATGGTCTTGTGTAACTACTTTCATGTTTGAGTGGTGGGGATTTTTTTCCTTTCTCTTCTCTTAGCCTTTATCTCTCTTTCCATTTGAACTGTAAGGCTTAGGAGAAGGAGTGTCTCATGACAAGTGTAGTTATACTGCTCAATGAAACTCTCTTATTAGCTCGGACCTATGGAGCTGTAATATCAATAATTAATAATCATGAACAGCTCCTGGTTACTGATTCATTAAAACTAAAATTTATCCTAATTTAAACTAGATCCTCAAATCCCTGTAGACAGGCCATACAAACCTACTTAACAGCCCTACCAACCATTTGACTAGTTCTTATTATCATTGGATTTAATCTTTCCAGAACTAAATGACCTCGTGCACATCAGCAAAGGAAATAGATTGACATCAGCAAAATCTAGGGCAGTGTGAGCTGTACTTGGGCTGGTAAAACATTGTCTGAGGAATTCTTAATTCCTACAGCAGGTTGTAATGTGGTATAAATCGAATGAAATTGTCACAGGACATGGAAGCAACTCTCATTTTTGTACTTTGAAAGGATGAACTTTTCCTTTTTACTTAGGCAGCCTATATACAATGTGTTAGTGTTTCTTTTTGTCTAAACCTCTTAAGAGTAAATCCAACAGCTAGGAAACACTGAAACAGAGAAAGAATGTGGATGTCTGATTCAGGCCACCTGACTGATCTGCCAGATCCTCACCTGGGGAAAACGAATTTAATTTTTTGTCAATTAAAATAGATGCTGAGAAACCTCTGCCCCCTTTCTTTTCTCGAGTTCCCATCTCTCAGGGCTGTTTCTTGCTCCCTTCCCCTGGCTCAGCCCTGCCTGCCGGGCAGCGTTTTGCCCTCCCTTGCCCAGGCTTTCCCCGGGCTGAGGGGCTCGGCCGTGCCCTGCGCTGGGGCCGCTGCAGCCGCCGGCACCGCCTGGGGCCGGCCCGGGCAGCGCCGGCACGGCCCCGGCACGGCCCCGGCACGGCCCCGGCACGGCCCCGGCACGGCCCCGGCACGGCCCCGGCACTGGGACAGCCCCGGCACGGCCCCGGCACGGCCCCGGCACGGCCCCGGCACGGCCGCGGCACGGCCCCGGCACGGCCCCGGCACTGGGACAGCCCCGGCACGGCCCCGGCACTGGGACAGCCCCGGCACGGCCCCGGCACGGCCCCAGCGCTGCCACCACCACACAAAGACTCAAAAGATGAAAACCGATCTTGTCTGACAACGCACTTTGGATAAGCACCTCAAATTTGAGATGATTATGTTTAATGACAAATGACATTGAGGTTTTGGAGACCTGCACTTTGTCTTTTTGTTCTTTCTTTTACTGGAGTCTGTTATTAAAATGCAACTCCTTTTTCTTTTGACTCTTTCATTTGATCTTACTCTGTGGACACTTTTAACACTGCGATGGCCTTTTTATCTGAACCCAGTCAAAGGGCAACATAAAATAGTGTGTGCTTGTTCCTTTGAGCGCAGCCTGTGCTATCAGGAGCTGTGCCTTTTGGGAGATAACCTGTCTTTGCTTCTCAAGCTCCATCTGAAGGGACAAAGTAGAAGCCTATGGTTTTGCATGAGCTCAGCCTGTGCGGGCAGGGAGTATCCCATCAGGGAGCTGCCTGTATGCCGTGTTGTACTGCTGTAGCAGAGTTGGAGACCTAGTTATATCTGGAACAAATGCGTGTATTTTTTTTTAGCTATTAAACTTGTCTATCCTCTCAAAAGGAATCCTGAGGTCACTAGTTTTGTTTTCATCAGAAATATATGATATAAGAAAATCATAAAACACACTGAGTAAATAAACAAGAAAGAAAAACTTTTTTAAAGGGTCAAACATAGAGCATGATTCCTTGCTGTGCCACATTTTGGGGCAGTAAGTTTGCATTGATGCATTGTGGATTAAGTTTTCAGGAGTTCAAAACAACTACGTCTCTAAGGAAGCATCTGTAGACCTCTCCTGCCTGAGAATTTTTGAAAATGGAGCAAAAAGAGAAGAAAACAACTTAAATTCTGTACATTTACATGGTAATACTTTTCTCTAGCTCCAGGTGCCATATGGATTACAAGTCAGACCTCATTAAGGCTTGTATTAATTTAGTGCTTCAGTGTTTAATTTGTGCTAATTTAGACTGGGGAAATGGTTAAACATTACTCACCATTCTTTTTCTTTAAAATTTTGTTAAATTTCATTGTGAAGAAGGCTTCTAAGTTTACTAAAAGTTTACTGAGTTTCCTAAAAATCAGACCAGAACCAAAAGCAAGAAAACTGATTTAGATAAAATAGGAAAAATGCCTTCCAACAGTTAATAAAAATATGATCATTTTATATCCCAGTATTCAAAAAGATATCCTAGTATTTCTACTGCTTACAGTCTAACTGAACAAACAGAACCAAAATATATAAGATGCTTACTCCTTTAATATTTGTTTGGATAAATTGGATCTTTTGGAAGAAACAAATAAATTTATGGCTTTAGTTCCTCACAGAAACACCACTGAAATTCCGAGCCTTTAGAGGTCTTTCTGCCACTGCTTATTGGAATTGGTCAGGCACTTGATCAATGTTCAAGAAGAAAACCAGAAACAGCAAAGACTAACTGTCAGTGAAGTGCAGCCATTTAGCTGTTGCTGTTTTTCATAGCTTCCAGTTCAGCATTTCAAAATGCATTTCAAAATACATTTCAAAATGCATTTTCATTATGAACTGGAATGAAAAGGCAGGATTTGGAAAAATCTATTAAAAGTTCAGAAATACATTTGCTGAAGGCGTAAGGAGTTTTCATTTGTGTCACGTTTAAACCTTCTGTGTAAATATACAGCATTGTATATTAATTGAATTAGACTTTTATTAGAAGAAAAGTCAAAATATAATCTAAACTGTAGAATTAGCACAACAAATTTGACAATGATCAAGCGAAAAAAAAAAAAGGTAATTGTTCATTTGATGTCTTTTCAATAAAGTATATCATCAAGGTGATCAAAAAGAGCACTTCCATGTGATAGATCTTCAGTATTCAGCTGTTCCTTCAAGACTATGTAAAGCTGTAGAAGCACACAAACAACACTTAAGGATAAGAATATCTTGGCCTATGGGAAGCACCTTGCTTCGTGTTATTGAAGCAACAGTGGAAAATTGATGTCTCTCTCAGCAGCAACCTAGTCAGCAATAGATGTTTAAATGAAGAAGGAAAAGGGAGTAGCTGCTGTGTATCATTCCAATTGCACTTTTGATTTATGACTCACTTCAACCTCTCAGCTGAAGCCTACATGAAATCTACCACAACTGAAATGGATTTCTCTCTCTTTAAACTAAGCTACAATTATACTATCTGAGCCTGGTATTATAATTACAACAGTTCAACTCCCTTAGGAAAGCACCTTCATTTTAGCTTCAAGATGAATTAAACAAAGTTAACTTCAGCAGTAATCAACAAACAGGTCAATGAGAGCAAACCTAAAGGAAGTGTTAATGTCACAGGAGAATGTAGGGGATGGTAAGATTTATTCTGCTGTCAGTAATTAACTAAAAATTTTGCATGTTTAGCAGTATCCGACAAGTAAATCTATTATTCAGGAACACTCAGTGAAGCCAGTAAATTAGAATTTTTAAGACTTTTCTTTCAGCCTCAAAAATATTGTAGCCATTCTAGTCGTAAATGTTTTTATAAGCTAGCAAACAATGAGAAAGAAAGGTACATCTGTACAGTTCTTTGCATGCAGGTACATGATACATGTGCTTTCCAACACAGATGAATGCAAGCCAACTCAAGATCCAAAGTCATAAGACATTGTTAGAAAGATAAAGCCTGGTTAGCCAGGCTGCCTCTCCCAGAAGTGTTTATGGAGTCTAGAGACAAATTGCTCCCTCTGTCTTTTCTGACAATAGGAAATTGAGGAGAATTAGGGAACAGAGAACAGAAATCAGAGCACTTTAATCCTTATTTTCTCATTCATATTTTTCTTAAGATTGTGTCTCCTAAAGGAATATCCAAGAGATGGGAAAATTGTGCACTACTTTGTATAAATTGTGCAAATGCTCCTCATGCGCTTGGAACAGCCTAGAAGAAGTTGTTCCTCCCTAGCAGCAGAGCAAGACAGATGTATCTTGCCATTAGAAAAATTGTGACTCTAAACGTAGCCCATACTGGACTGTTTTGGAAATTTTAACAGATGTGAGCTTCAAAAAAAAAATGCTACCTGCAGGGGCCAATACCCATAGAGTATAGGAAGCTTAAACTACTTAACTTTAGGGAACAAAGGTAATTTTCACCATTTGAGAAGAGGCTTAAGATTTGTAGCCACCTTAGTAGAACACATGAAATCAGTATGATGTTAAGTGGGTGTGAACTGAGAAATGCAATGTTTATTTTCTTCCTAGATGATTGCAACATTAACAGCAGGGGTAGCTTTCTCACCTCCAATGGCTCCTAGTAGTCCTACTGAATCTGCACAGAGGTGTTGCTTTTTGTTGCCATTTACAGCTGTAATGTCAAGACCCTCCACATAATCAAATATATCTATATGCTGAACTCATGCCAGCAAAGAAAAAGAGGAAACACAAAGTCAGCTGAAAACCAGGTTTGATTCTACCTCTTCCAGCCAGAGCTTCTGTCATACCACAAGGGGTAGAATAAGATTAATGCCACCACCACCACTGTAAGTGATCTTCAGCTGAGCTACTACAGTGAAAAAAAAGTGCATTGTCAAATAATGGAACACCTAACATAGTATTTCAAGTTTCTTATTTCTCAGTTCTGCTAATAGTAATGAAATTTAAGACATGCTAATATTGCTTAATGTAATTTGAAAAAATAAATTTGTATAATCAAGCACCATATTTCCATGGCAATAGATTCTCTGGCTATGCTTTTATCACTAGCAACAACATTTCACTCCCATAGAGAATTTAAGTAAAAAGTTTAAAAGGCCATGTCATTTTCATGGAGTTTTTTGATTATTTTGGAGCTGAACATAGGAACACATCTGTTTATGGGTGATAAACATATTGACTTCCTTTCCTTCTGGCTATGCCAATTCTGTAATCAGGTGAATCTTTCACGTTTTTACTTCTTGTTAGTCTAAAAAGGACAAAATTATTTCTTTTAATGCAGTTTTAATACAGCAAATTCCTTTAATACATTACAGTACAATATTTCTTTATTATATGATTTTGTGCTGATCTATGTCTCAATGTTTATTTCTCCCTCAAGTTTCTCTCCATAAAGAAATATATTCTCTCTTTGACCTTCCTGTTGTTCAGGTTTTTATTTTATCTTCTGTGCCTTTACTTCTGACATTTGTTCTGCCTCATATCTTTGCTGTTCCTTCTGTTTTCTTTGTTCTCTTTCTGTCCCCTCTGTATGTGTATGATTTTAGTGATCTGGAAAAATGGTCATCTGCAATATTCTTGAAGCTTATCCTGATGCTGCAATTCCTCTTACTTCAGGGGTTTAAAATTTCTGAGAAGTGTTTATATTTATATATATATTTAAAACATTTTTTTCTGATGTCTCTTTCCCATGTTCCCATTAGCAACTGTCCTCCTGTGTCTTGGATCACAACTCACTTTGTTTTGTTGGGGTTTTTTTGACCTTGCTACATAGCTTCTTTTAGTTGCTTCCCTTATCTCACTTTGCTGTTCTCATTAATTCTGAACTTTCTTTTCATTATATTGAATTCTAAAAATACCATTCTGTAATTTCACTGCCTTGGATAAAAATATGAAATTATTTGAAATTATCATGTGTTAAGGGCAAAGGATGATAAACTGCTGTATTAGATAGAAAGTTAGTATCCTAGTAAAATAATGTTTGACAATGGATGATGTGTTTGTACCTACATAATGATCTTCCTTTTACCTCCTTGTAGAGGTTTGGGAGATAAGGTAGGAATGTTTGTGGTCACATGTTATATGTAGAGGAGGTATACAGAGTATATCCAATCCCTAAACCAAAAACTGTGAGTCATGATAAGCAATGCTCCCTAGGGTTTCTTCAATCTTGGGCCCTGATGGTCTATCAGACTGATTTTACAAAATAAAATGTGCTGACTTACATAAGATAAGGACCCTATACTGCTGTGTGAATTAAACTGACTGTGATAGAGAGGAAACTGTGCAGGAGCAAAAGCTCTCCATGCTTTTGCCAGTGATTGAGATTACCCTAGAGTGAACCAGTTTCTGTCAAATTCAGGAAGATTTATTCCAGTTTAAGTAATGTTATTACACTACCAAAAGTATTTTTTCGCTTATGCAAACTGTTTTATTCTCTAGCATACTCCTTTTAACACCCAAGGCCCCAGTGCACATTTTCCATCATTATTTTAAAGGGGATTTACTCCTTCTTAAAGAATAGAGCAAAATTCTTGGTATTATAAAAGCACTGGACATTGAAGTCTTATATTTATCCTTGGGCTTACTGGAGATGGCAGGGAGGTTGAGAACATCTCTATCCTACCCATGATTCAAACCTTATCCATAGGGATTGTCTTTTCTTTTTGAGAGAGAGATCATTCAGTCTGCAGAATTGAGCTTGACAGAAATTTTTTTTTGTCAATTATGTATGAAGCTAGTATGCTATCAACTAGGGAGCTGGATAAAAACTTCAAAATTCAATTTCTTTAAGGATCTTTAAGGCTTCAAAATTTGGCTGGATTCTTTTCTATTGAAAGCCTAAAACTTCATCCAACAACACAGCTCGACTCACGTCTGTATTAGAAATTATTTACTACTGTAAAAGTAAACACTTTTGCTCTCATGAAAGACTGGAGATCAAGTACTCTGCTTACTTTTGGACTTATAACCACTGATTCCAGCAGGATGTTGATTATTTGGGGGAGTTTTTCCAACTGTTGATTTTAGTATCAGACACCTTTCGTAATTCTTTAGTCTGTGCAAGAGATGTTAGCAATCAGTCAAGTTTTAGTCCACAGCCTTAGGGGCATCTATTACTAGTGTGAACACAAACATAGAATCATAGAATGTTAATGGTTGGATGGGACCTTAATGATCACTCATTCCCAACTATGCCATGAGCAGGCACATTTCCCACTAGACCAGGTTGCTCAAGGCATTGTCCAGCCTGGCCAGGGCTGGGGCATCGACAACCTCCTAGGCAACTTGTTGCAATGTCTTACCACCCTCACAGCAAAGATTTTCTTCTTAATATCTAACATAAATTTCCTGTCTTTCAATTTATAACCATTACTCTTTGCCCTATCACTACACTTCCTGACAAAGAGCACCTCTCCAGCTTCCCGGCAGGTCCTAGTCAGATCCTAGAAGGTTGTTCCTCACTCAATGGCCCTATCTCAGCCTGTCTTTGTAGGGGAAGTCCTCTAGTCCTCTTATCAACTTTGTATTTCTCCTCTGGGCTTGTTCCAATGTCCTTTTGTGCTGGGGACCCTGGAGCTGGATGCAGCACTCCAGCTGGGGTCTCACCAGAGCAGAGCAGAGCAGAGCAGAGCAGAGCAGAGCAGAGCAGAGCAGAGCAGAGCAGAGCACAGGGGATACAATCACCTCCCTTGACCTGCTGGCCACGGTCCTTTGGATGCAGCCCAGGGCTCCATTGGCTGTCTGGGCTGGGAGCACGCACTGCTGGCTCACGCTGAGTTTTCCATCAGCCATCGCCCCCAGGTCCTTCTCCTCAGGGCTGCTCCCAGTCACCTCCCTGCCCAGCCTGTGGGTGTTCCTGGGATTGTTACTACCCAGGTGTAGGTTCTTGCACTTGGCTTTGTTGGATTTCATGAGATTTGCATGGGCCCACCTCTCCAGCCTGTCCAGGTCCCTCTGGATGGCAGTCACAGGTATGGTAGAAAAGAAAGCAAAATAGAGATTCTTTGATATGAGTTTTTCAGAGCCTATGCATTCCTGTGTTCCTGCTGTAGCAGCTGTACAGGGACTGCATTTTATTGCATTAACCTTTATTGAAAAGTAGATGGTTCTTCACATTGTTTTCCTCATCAGTAAAATTTAAAGAATAAAATGGGAACTAAATAGAGATGTCTATGGGTAAAAAAAAATTCAGAATAACTAACTTCTGTCTGTTTACCATCAAAGTGGTGGGAAAAGTACAGCAAAACAAAGGTCATGAAAATCCCTATAATATTTTCAGCTTCCAAAACAATCACAGAGAGATTGTCATAAACAGCAGATTGAAGTAAATTACTAACAAAAAACAAGTTAAACTCTGACCTTTCATACAAAACTTTCCTAACATGCAAAGATTCAGTCTGAGTCAGGAGGTACAGTCCAAGGATATGCTTTGTAGTCCTGTCTTCTTTAATTACTGCAGTGTCAGTTCAATGGTTCTGTGAATAAAAGAAAGCTTTTTTCTTTTTCCTTTTTTCTGAAGCTAACTAGCATATCATCTTCCTTGGCCTGTTTACCCTCAGCAGAGAAAAACATGTTGGAGACTTCAGGCATGAAGTGCGTGACATTTTGATGCTTTGATCTGACTGCTGCACACACAAGTGGTTAGGGCAGAAGTGAAATTTCTGGAGTATTCTATCAAAACAATGTCCTTTGTGCCTGAAAATATGTGTGGTTTTGTTCAGATGATCATATGCAGGCATATGTGCATTTTGTCTTCAATTTATCTTATTTTTCTTTCATTTTTCATTTCTTACATATATTTTGGATCACTATCTACGAAGCCACCTCCCCATATGTGATCCATTGCCCCTCTCAGTTTTTCACTGGTCTAAGTTTTAAAATTTATATATGAACTTTTAAAAAATCTCAGGACTAGTTCATGAACTCTAGATTTCACAACTGACAATTTATTCTTTTTATACAATTTCTGCAGGTTTGTCCCCTGACACGTTGTTTAAACAGAACCCTGAATGAAAGCTTCTGTGTAGAAAGTTAACAATAAAGAGAGAAAGGGTAAGACTATTTCAGTCTATCATAACTAACGGAGAGAAAGCAGTGAGTGATATTCACCCCTCCACATGCACCCCTGTGCCCCTGCCTGCAGCCTGGGTTTACTGAAGAAGTTCACAGTCTAAGGTCTTCCTAAAAACTGTCAAAAAGTGCAGCATCTAGGAAGATTACAGTCATGATACATTAGCAGTTTTTCAGTGTATTACCAGCATTTGGTATGCGGTCAGTATGAAGTTCTCAAATCAACTTCAAATGGTATTATTGTTTAAGATTAGAAAGAGGTTAAAGATAAAGCCTTAGATTAAATGCTAGTGTGCAGATCAGGATAATCTATTAAGTAGTTAATGGTGATCTAAGGCCTTCAGCATTAGCAATTTATTGCTCTATAGCTAAAACTTGTCTCTGTCTCTGAAATACATAGCAGGATTTTATAGCCTTATGTTTGGTCACTAAATGGACACTTTATGCAATGCATTTAGTATCTGTTAAGAATATTATCAGCATCATGAGCAATCATTAAGTAATATATGTAGGTGATTATATTTGTGAAGAATTTCACACACAGCTTGCATCTAAGCCCACACAGTTTATCACAATGTGATTTTTTTTTATTAGAAAATATTTTGGTTTGAATTGAGACTAATTCTCAAATGACACCAGAGTGGATGATCTAACCCTTTATAGATGTAAAAGTAGCATTTAAATTTAAACAAAAAAGTTAAGTAAAATTAAAATAATATAGCACTATCCAAAGTAAGATAGAATTAGGATTGTATGAATAAAGAAAAAAATTCTTTATCTATTTATAGGCATATTCTACAATTAAAAGAGCAAAATGCTGTTTTAAATCTGAAATATAATCATCATGTGCAAAAATGAAGATAAGAACTTATGCTGGTTCACACAAAGTGGCATTGAGTTGCCAGCTTCAGGAACTACCCTAATTGTATCCTTCAAATTTGGCAGTCACATGGCAGTCACCTCAGAAGAGCATTTTGCACTTGTCTGCTGTTTTCCACTTAATAAACATTAGCCTGTTGATTATGTTTTCTTTTTCTTGCTCCTAAGATGGAGCAAGAAATGCCTCCCTAAAATGGGCAGGCATGTGTCTCACAGTCAACATTATTATTTACAGTATTTGTGAAAGTATAAGCAGTGATGTTCAGTTTCCTTTCATTGCCGGTGATTTATGCTGGGAGATTTTAATAGCTTTGTATTACCTTCTGACATGAGATCCATTAAGATGTCACAGCTGCAGATGTGTACTTATCTCTTTCACTTCACTTTGAGTTTTGGGGAGGGGGAGGATATTGGATCACTCACAGGGTATGGGATGAGTTTGTTATTATTGGCACAGGCATGGAAGACATTTCACTCCTTCATTGCTTGATCTTCAGCCTTTTGAGGTCACTACACAAACTTCTGTTGACTCAAGGGGTGCTGGATCAGGCTCTCAGAGAGCTGACAAATGTTACCTAGTTCTTGTCAACAGTAAAAAAAAGGAAAGTCAGTGTGAGCTACAAAAAACAACCACTTAAGTCTGGAAAGAAAATGTCTACTTAAAACTTGTTTAAAGCAGGAAAAGGCTCAAAAAACAATAATAATTAGAGAATAATAATAAAGAAATCCTTTTTGCAAACTGCATTTTTTTTCTTAACTTCTCTTTTTGATGTTTCTTACAGAACATTTTTTGCTGCCTCTTTTTGTCACTTCCTAGGCTCTTCAGCTAACTTTCAGGCTCCTAAAAATATCATTCAGTATTTTTTCACCCTTCACAAGAGTATACTCACCTGCTATGTTGGGCCTTCTTCCCAGATTTTCTTTATAGACTTGTCTGCTTCTACTGATAATTACATATTAAATTGTTTGTCTTTTCTTTGTCAGTGGTCACATCAGGCCTCAGAAGTGAAATGTCTTTGGAGCACTGACTTTTTCAAATAATTTTGTAAGTGACTTAAAAATCCTGAGACTTCCACTCACTACTATATCATTTTCCCAAGCTGTTATCAGATATAATAGGCAGCATCCATTTTAGTAATGTGATGAAAAGGAGGTGTCCAGAAGCTAAGAAACATTGAGAATTCCTTCAAGACAAATTCCTTCTTGTCTTACCAAAATAAATAGTGTTTTGGTTCTCTGATTATGTATCAGATTCAGCACTGTAAATATTAGCTATGATAGTGGATTAGTATGTCTGCTCCTATTACACTTCATAGTAAAACATTCTTATGTCTTCTGTTTAGTCTAATTTAATTTCCCATGAAAACTTGAGTTGTACCCTTAACCTGATGGATTTTTTTCCAGTCTGCAAGGGTTTTTTCTCTTTCATTATTTACTGAATAATTTTAATGGATGTTAGAGGCCTGTAACTTGAAGTTGCCATACATAACAAGTGTACCCACACTGTTTAGCCATAATGTCCTAGGAATTAATTTGGTATGTACAGATGACTGGCCCCAAGTTTACCTGGAGGATGGTTAAGAGACAACCCAGTGCCATTAACTTTGGGTACTTGCAGACATGGGCCATTTGCTCCCAAAGAAAAACCGCAAGACTTAAAAGCAAACAATTACAGGATCAGCTTGAAAAGCCTATTAAATCTCACAGTGAAGATTACATGAAGGCTTCCAAGGTGCATGTTATAATTTTCTATGAACATGCACACATACAAATGCACAGAGACAGGTGTATATGTTTGTTTTGAAGGACTTTTCTACGCTAACAAAATACAGGAAAAGGAAAATCTGCATCACTAATGTAATGTTCTGTGCTGCTTGCCATCACAAAATGGCAGCTGGGCTGCGCACTGAGCTAGTTTACCTAAATTTGGATGCACCATTAGCAAACAGAAGTGTATCACAGTGAGTCCAATTGCTCAAATATTGTGCTATTGTGGTGCTGGAACACTCCACAGTCATTGATAATTCTGTCTTCAGCAAGTATTACCATCTGCATACAGTTGCCTAGCTACAGAAAAATTAAGTTTATGCTGAGTACCAGATGTGTACCATGGCCCATGCAAGAACCTTGATTCCTACAGGATCGATAGTGGGAAGCTGTCAGAGCACATTGTTGTTCTCTTTTGGTCTTGATGGACAGACTTGCTGTTCCGCTTTCAAAACCAAGGTACAGGGATACAGAAGTAGAGGGGTGAGAATTTGCATGTCTGGGCTCCCACTTTAGATCTAAATTTACACATAATGTTGGGGATTCAAAGCAGATGACACAAGATGTGTTGGGTATTATGGGAAATTGAATGGATCTCAATTAGACTGCTAGCCTACCAACTTCACTGATAGCCATTGTCTGACAGGTTCTATAAACAGAAAATATTTTAGTGTTAAGACACATTCACAAGTGGAGAAGACTTGGGTTTTTCTCCTACATTATCACTATAAGTCTAGAGAATTTCCCACAGAAAAAAAAAACATCTTTTTTGTGTAGTTAGCATATTTTTTTTATGAGAACAAGAATGTAGACCTGCCTGTAGATGCAGCAGAAAAAGTTTTTCTTCACTGAGACTTGACATTTTAAGATATTTTTACACTGGGTTAGTGTTCATGCAATGGAATAAATAGCAATTTTCAAAAGCTTTTTGCACAGTTCTACATGCATACCTCCATACTGATCTGCACAAGATGTTCTTGTTAAAGGAAACCAGCCAATAACATCAATATAACATCAAACAGCCAATAACATCAATAACATCAATATCAGCCAATAACACCAATATTTTGTGATACTTTTGTGCAACTAAGACTGAAGAGAAACTGTCAAACTGATTTTCACTAGCAGAAACTGGACATAGATATCCAGAATGTAACAGCTAACATTTTTATCTTCTGTTTAACATTCTCCAGAGTGTGTGTGTATTCATGTACTTATGCAGCTTTCTTTTTATATATCAGCATTCATAAAGTTCTTTGGAAAGCAGATAAGAAGGAAGATCATGATAAGCCCTGCTTTGGGTATTAGTGATAGAAATTGGTCATGCTGCCAATAGAAAGGTATTTAGAGCCTGTGCACCAGTGCGGTGCTTATGTTTTCTTCCTCCAAGAAACAGCTGCATGTAGCCTTAGATTAATGGAAATGTGGAAACAACAATCTTTAATTTTATTCAGCTAATATTTCAGAAAATATCAAAGCAGTTGATATAGTGTTGGATGAACTACAGAGTGCAATCCAAGTTACTTTTATCTTTCTATACACAGGAGAAATTACCAAAACTATCCGTCTACTTTAAGATAAGTCTCTTCCTAAAATGATTCAACAGTACAATATGTAACCATCTTATGAAACTCATTTAACACTGTTGTCCCTGGACATGAAATGAATTTCAAGAATGTAAACAGAATGAATTAATTTTTAACTGTTACCATGATTACAGGTCTAACTGCACAGCTGTTGAGCTTTTGGTCTCTGTGAGTGCATCCACTGAGATACCAATTTTTAAGCTTTTACCAGACCTAACCTAGGAATTTTCTTAAACAGGGCTCATGATTATTTACTATACTTGCTCATATGCAGAGGCCTGTGAGCATCCATGAATAAAATGATCAGTAAACTTTTTGTAACCAAACAGCATTTGATTAAATGTAGAAAGAATGCAGACAAAAATTACTATAAAAAGGAGGCAATGCACAAGACCCTTTAACTTGATGATTCTTTTATAGTGATGTGAAGTGGAACAGAATTTAAAAAAAAAAAACCAAAAAACTTTAAAAACCTTTGTGAGTCATTGTATTTCTATTTTTTTAATCTGCTTGAGAAAAAGAAAAATGCCTTTACATTTCAATAGTACTTTTGTGCCCACTGTTTTGTTTTTGCCACAGCAAGTGGGACAAAAGGTGGGTGAATGAAAGGATGGATGGATGGATGGATGGATGGATGGATGGATGGATGGCTGGATGGATGGACGAAACTTAAAATTATGAACACTGAGAAATTAGATTTATTTGAATAAATTTATTTGCTTGAAGACTGGCTTACCTCATCCCCATTGAGAATATTCTGTTAGCTTCTATACATCTCAAATTAAAACACCTCAATAATATAGCCAGCATATGGTTTTCATATATGTTTAAAGTGTGCACTCAATTCTATATCATCTATATTCTTGAGTATATGTTATATGCTTCAATGTATCTTAACTAAATCCCAAAACAATGGAGGTTTTTTTCCAGGATAGGTGGTAACAATTGAAATTCTCAGAGTATGGTGCATATTATTCCTCTAAAAATCTTTACCAATCTTTGAGAATATCTTAATGCCATGTTTTAGAAAATATGGGTAGAAGTTGATGACAGTGCACTCACTTCAAAGAGCCATTGATTTTTATTTAGACTCCCTAACCTCCAAGGACTTAGGTATGTGCTTAGCTATCTCCTTTTTGACCACGGAGCTTCAGGTATATGGGACCACAGCACAGATATATTTATATGTGGGATTTTTTTGTGTCTCTAGTTGGGCCTTGTTTTAAATTTGATCCAAAACAGAAAGTTTGGTCTATTATTTTATAATTTTATAAAAACACTGAGAAGTATGCAAACAAAGAATGAAATATTACTTAGTTAAACAAATTTCTACATCTTTTAATTTTTGTCATGCTTGGCAATCAAGTTATCAAAGCTATTTACTTATAAGAAAAATTTGTTTCTTCATGACCTGTGTTATCCTCTTCTGTGACTTTACCAGGAATTTGTAATACTGAATAACCTTAGACTGTGATGTTCAAACGAACAGGACTGGGATTGGCTACAAGATTGAGCAGGAAGAAAAACTGGGTTGAGAAATATAGTGTATTACATGAAAATTTCAATATTGCAAAAGCAAAGACCAGGTAATAGGACAATTGTAGACTTGTTTAGTTTGGAAAAAAAAAACCCCTTAGGATCAGCAAGTCTAAGCCTTAACCCAGCACTGCCAAGTCCACCAGTAAGCCATGTTCCTAAAAGCCACAGCTACATGTCTTTCAAATACCTCTAGGGATGATGATTCCACTACTTCCTTTGACAGCCTGTTCCAATGCATGACAATTTTTCTGTGAAGAAATGTTTCCTGATATAAGACTTTAACCTCCCTTGGCTAAACTTGCCGCCTTTTTCTCTCTTCCTGTCACTTGTTACCTGGGAGAACAGAACAACCCTCACATGGCTACATGCCCCTTTCAGGCAATTGTAGAGAGCAATAAGGTCTCCCCTGAGCCTCCTTTTCTCCAGGTGATAGAACCTCAGCTCCCTCAGCTGCTCTAAGTATAACTTGTGCTCCAGACCCTTTACCACTCCATTGCACTTCTCTGGACATGCTTCAGCATCTCAGTGTCCCTCTTGTCGGGAGGAGCCCAAAAGCGGACACGGGAATTGAGGTGCAGCCTCGCCAGTGCTGAGTACAGAGGACAATCCCTACCCTGGTCCTGCTGGCCACACTATTGCTGATAAAGGTCAGGATGCCATTGGCCTTTTTGGCCACCTGGGCACAGCTGGTTCATGTTCAGCTGCCTGTTGACCAACACCCCCTGCCAACATCTCCCTTTCCAATGGGCAGCTTTTCAGCCACCCTTCCCCCAGCCTGCAGCATTGCATGGGCCAAAGTGCAGGACTCAACCTTATGGAATTTCATCCCACTGGCCTCAGCCCAGGGATCCAGCATGCCCAGAGTCTTTTCTAGCTTTCCCACTCTCTAGCAGAACAAGACCCTCAACCATGTTGGTGTTGTCTGTTACTGGAGATGTACTCAATCCCATCATCCAGATCATTAGTAAAGTTGCTAAAGAGGACTGTCCCCAGTAGAGAGCCCTGGGAAACCCCACTTTTGATCAGTCACCAGCTGGATTTAACTCCATTTACAGCACCCTCTGGGCACAGGCATTTGTTTTTGTTTATCCAGGGGAGAGATGATGAATCAACCATGTGTGGAGCTGAATATAAGGGAAAATATATTTTTTGTGTTTTGAATTTTCTGAACAAACCCACAGAAATTGTGAGGTAATTGCATAGTCCATTGGTCAGTGTGTGCTCTCAGCTCCCACTGTAGCCATTAAAGAGGGTGACTTTTATTGTAGTTTTACTAAAGACCATGGATTTTCAGCTTCAGTCTAATTGTTTAATCCCCTGAAGTCTTCCACTGCTGAGCATTGATATCAATCGTCAATCATGTTGATAGCTGTTAAAATCATAGTACCTTAAAGACTGTGACATAAGAGATGCTTCTTTCTAAAGCTCACTCTGTATTCTGCTGTTGAGAAGACACGTATCCACCCCCTGAAAGAGAGAGAGCGAGTGAGTGAGAGAGAGAGAGGACTTAAAATGGACTGACTCTCTAACTGTCCTTTATGTATGAAAGAGAAAAGCAGAAAGGGAGCACTTACCGAGCAGTAATGTGAGGGAAAATCTCACCCCTACTAAATAAATCTTACATAATCTTACCCCTAAGATTTTACCCCCTTAAGTCTTCATTAATCTCGACCCTAATAAATATTACCCTTTTATTCAGCATTTACAGGAAAGAGTTTGCACCAGAACTGAACAATTAGATACAAGTTAATGGAAGAATTTACTGACTCATATTTATGGTAATTAAATGGCACTAATTTGACACACAGTGGCTATTGTGGACAGAAAAAGTTTCTTCTGTGATGCTATGATTCATTCTTTTAGCATATTTGTAGATTGGGGGATGACAGATTTGCTCATTTTTATCCCCACAGAATTTCTACTCAACATTTTAATAATTAGGCTGTGGGTAAAAGGTGAATGCCATCCTTACTAAAAATCGGCACACCCAAGGGAGGAAAGTAAAGGCAAAGTTTCAACTCTAACAGTAAGATCTTGCACTGAACTTGTCACAAATTTGTAGCTACTTGGGATGAGGCTACTCACAATTTCTGTACTTAAAGTAAAGCCACATGAGCTAATAAACAAGTTTTGTACAGCTTTGCTACTACACAAATTTCTGTATGGGTAAGTGTAGCCATGATCTGACTAAGCCTGGAAAAGATTCAAACCAAAAGTGACACCAAAAGCAGAGAGGAGCAAGAAGAGACAGTCCATCTTGCTTTGCTCTTCCTCTTACTGTAGCTCACGTCTAGGCAAGCACACATCTATTCCTCAGTCCTTCACAGTTACAGGGTCTGCTTTCATCCAGTCATGCACTCTCGCAGTTCAGGATCTCTTAATTGCAATCATGAGAAAATTAAGTTTTCCTGACTGAACTTTTAGGCCTTGTTCTCCAAAAAGAACAATAAAACAAAGGGCAGTATTCATTTGTGAATATGGATAAATCACTGCTTGGCAAATTGCCACTGATAGTTTTATCATTTTATAGAATCCTTTAGGACACTGTAAGTTTCTGAGATGTTTACTGATCAGAAACCCTCATATATAGGATATAGTTCGGGGTTTTTTTGCAATTGTGAAATAATTTGGAAGAAGCTTCCTTACTAGTCATGCTTGATTATTTTCTTCAGAATTCTCACAGATATCTGATCAAAATGTCCAAATGTTTCTGGAATTTTCACATCATGTAAAGCCTCACAAATTTTTCAGGGGTAGCTAGTCCTTGCACAAATTCTATTTCACAGAATGGGACTGACATAAGTCTATGTCTGCAGAATCAAAATACATTTATTTTACAATCAGTCCATTTTTTCTGCAATAGAAATGCACAATGGCCATAGAATTTTTAAACTAGCCTGTAGATCTTACAGGATTAATAAAATTTCTATAAAGATTTCAACAGATTTGAAGTATTTATCTTGTCAGTAGTTTCTGCAGTAACAATTTCTGAAAGAAAGGCTTTTGGCAGACTCCCAGTTTTTACAGGATCAAAGTTATTCTAGCTATTTAAAATATTAGCATGTCTTTTTTGTGGGAGTCTTTTGGGGGTGAGTGGGTCGTGGTTGCATTTTGTCCCTTCCTGGACTGGACTCAATCAGTTTTAAACCTGAATTACCTGGGGGGTTGGGGTTTTGTTTTAGTTTTTTTGGTGTTTTTTGGGATTTTGTTTTGGGTTTGTTTTATTTTTTATTATGTTGGGTTTTTTTTTTTTCGTAGTTAGCACTGCTTTTGGAATTGATACTGTTTGCTTAGATGACTCTGAAGCAGCAGTTAGAAAATACCTAAATATGAAATAGATGCATGAGTGCATCTTGGGAAGGTGGTATTATGGATGGAGAGCTGTCATCACATCCTTCACAATTACATTATCATGTGCTCCTGTGGTGTACACCTGTGGCTTGTTGGCAAGGCATTTAATTCTAAGGACTATTGAACTCCATGCATTTTCATAGGGAATCAGTGCAAAGTTATTTAACACAGGTGTTTCTGTAATTGTGATACATTGGGAGATTCACAGTGCTCAGTAGCCTTCAAAATTACACCCTCCACCTGCGTGGTGAAGTAGTCTAACAATAACTCTCTGATGCTGCTAATAAGCCGTGATGAGTTCGAGTTAGGCATCTGCGTGTGCTCATGCTGAACCAAATACATTCATTTTAAAAACAGTCCATTTTTTTGGTGCAATAGAAATGTACAATGGCCACAGAATTTTTAAACTAACCTATAGATCTTACAGGAGTAATAAATTTCAAAATTTTATTAATGAAATACCTGCAATGAAATATATCAGGTATTTTAATATTAATATTATACCCAACTATTCGTTTTAATATTTCTATTGTACCCAACTATTCACTCTCTTAAAGGCCCAGTACCTAGCTGAGACTTTTTGGGGTTTTTTTTCCACAGGATGTTACCAGTCCTCCTCATGGTGGTCAAGCAAATTTTGCTACATTCAAGAAATATTGTATGAAACATTGGGGTGACTTAGGTTCTTTAAAAGATTAAGGATTTTAAAAGATTAAATTATGTACTTTTTGACATGCATATAATTTAAGATTACAAAAATATCAGCAGTGCTGATTTTATTTATGGGGGTTTTGGGGTTTTTTGTTTGTTTGTTTTGTCTGGTTGGGTTTTTTTAAAATAAAGGTAAGACTCTTCCCACTTCTGTGAAATTTTTATATTTGAAAACAGGGATTCTAACCAGAGCCTCAACTTCACAAAGGGGAAAACAATTGCTTCCCTTGAGATCCACCAGGCACTGCAGAATGACCACTGCAGCTGGCAAGCAGAACCTGTGAGAAATAGGATCCTGATGCATCATTGCTATATTTGGTAGCTCACATCTCACCCAGAGGGCAATTAGCCGGAGGGAACTATGCTCTTTATAGGCCCTTGCTTTGCAGAAGGTGATGCTGGGTAGCTATACCTTGCTTCTGCAAAATGGACTAGATTCTAGTGTCCACATGTTTGGCAACATACCTCCCTCTGTCTTCTCCTTGTCTCTATTGCTTCACTTCTGCTAGATATTAGAAATGGAAAGCGCAGCCTGAATTATGAATTACAGTGTATACCACTCAGTCACCGGCAGTTGCTTTTTGTCACTCTTCACAACATCTGAATGGATTTTGGAGGGAGCAGTAAAACTGGCATCTGATAAGCCAATTGTATATACAACCACAGTGGTGCTAAGGTTTTCAAAGGGAAGTTTGCATGGATTTCCTTTTAAGGAAAAATGGGGTTTTTGATTTTGGCATTTGGGTTCTTCTTAGCCTGATTCTTAGAAACAGAAAAGTGAAGTATATCCAAAACTTTCCCCAGAAGCTGAAACTGGCAGTTTGGCAAAGTTCTCTTTTGCTAAGCAGGAGGCCATAAGAAGTGTCAGGCAATTATAAGTGGTGCTAAGACAACTTGTTCCAGTTTTACTCCTGCTTCACAGTTGTGTAACTATTGATTTCCCTGTAGCTAACTCTGTAGCTAAATTAAATTAGCTGAAATTTAAATTAAAAAAAAAACCAGAAAACCCTGAACTAATATCAAGAGCTAAAATTTCAAAGAATTGGTCCAATGTGAGAACTTATATTTCAAGGAATATCATAGCAAGCATGGCAGAAGGCCAGCATGGATCAGCAAGGAACACCTAATTGAGCTCAACCACATAGAGCCAGAACACAGAAGCTGGAAGCAGGGATAGAGTAGCAATACAGAAATGCTGCCCAAGCATGCAGAGACGGAGCTAGGATAGCCAAAGTTCAGCTGGAACTCGAACTTGTGAGGGATGTGAAAAACAGCCAGAAACGCTTCTATGAGTACACTGGCACCAAAGGAAGGTGAAATAAATATGGGTCTACTTCTCAGTGGAGATGGAAAGATAGTGACAAATGATATGGAGGCAGCTAAGGTACCCAGTATTGGTTTACCTCTTTTTTTTTCACTGTTAGATTTGCCTGTGTGACTCCTAGATCCTCAGATCTGTTAACAGAATCTGTAACATTACCAGTAAGAGAGGTAAGATCACGTAAAGATGCAGTTAAGTCATACAGACAAACTCAATGTCAAGAGGACAGAATGCACACAATGGTGCTGGGGGATTTATCTTCTTTGTTAGGCTGCTGATAATTTGGAAAAGGGAAACAACCATCTTGAAGATGGGAAAGAAGGAGGATCTGCAAAATTACAGGCTTATCAGCCTCACCTCATGTCCTGGGAAGTCCTTCATAACAAACTGGGTGCTTACAGAGTGCATTCCCATACATTTCTGGACAGCAGTGGCATGAAGAAAGTCTGGAGGATGGGGGTACTCTTCAAGGGACTGCACAAACAAACAAATGTTGTAGTGTTTTTCTTTTTTTAATTTGGCGTGTTTACTGTTTAATTTGTAGTTTTGCAATCCCTTTGTATTGTTCTCCCCCAGTTATTTAGTTCAGTTAAATGTCGGGGGTTTTGTTTGTTGTTTAGCTACTCCCTGCCAAGTTTAGAAACTTCCCTGACAGTTTTGTATTCTTTGAAACCCCATTAGTTAACTCAAGCTGTTCCCCTCCCTTGAAATCCTTCATTGGTTTACACGTTGTATTCCCTGCCTTGTGTTCCATCCTCAGCTCTCCTGATTAGCTAGAGATTGTATCCTCCTCTGAGACCTCCCCCAGTTTGTAAGCTGTTGTTTGCCCCCAGTTTGGGGCTTGGGACCCGGAACTTGGGGAGTTTTACCATCAAATAAAGTTACACCAGTGCCACCCCAGGACTGTGCTGCTGCCTTTTTGTTTCTGTGCCAAACCTCCTCTGGTAGCTGGGAGTCTGCGGAGCTCGGAGAGGGGGGTCCTGTCGCTCTCCCCTTTATCATCTAGCCGGGACATAGTTTAAGACAAAGAGGATGACAAGAACTGAATGAAGATCAGCTTTGGTAAACACATACTTCTGCATCTGGGATGGACTAAGTTCATGCAGCACTACAGTCTTGGTGTTGCCTGGCTAGAATGCAGCTTCTTAGAATGCAGGACCTGGGTTTCTGTGTGGAAAATCAGTTGAACTAGAGGAGTCAGCAGTGCAGCAATGAAGGCCATCCATATGCTCGTCTGGATTAGCAATGGGACAGTTCAAGCAGTGGATTTTGTGCCCTACTCCATTCTTGTGAGATCAAATATGAAGCACTGAATTCAGCTTGGGATTTTTTCAGCACAAAACATTGAGTTACCACTGGGACAATATAGAAAGACGAAGCCAGGCTGCTCTCGGAAGTTTGCAGTGGAGGCAAACAGGAGAAGCAATAGATGAAAGCTGAAACATGGGGAAATTCTTACTAGGTACAAAGGAAATATTCTCATTTAACAGTGGTCAATCATGTAGACCAAATGCCTCGAGGATCTGTAGGATTTCTTGGAGATACTTAAACTCTCAGCTAGACAGTAGCCTGAGCAACCTGATCAGAATGTTTCACATCAGCCTTGGGTGAAAAGAGGCTGAATGGTCTCTGGGGATCCCTTACAGCTTATGTTTTACTATGATGCTGCAGAAATGCTGAAGATTTTATGTTTTGTGGAAAACAGTGGCGGTGGCAATTGTGCTCATAGTGACAAGGATGTAGATTTATTTTAATTCTGTTGTAAAATTGATCTACACTATATTTAACAGTTAATAGAAAATATATCATGTTTATCTTGAGCAGAATGCATTGCTTTAACACTTAGATTCCTAGATAGCATTAAACCTTTGACATTAAGCTCTGCTAAGCTCTTTCAGAATGCTGACCATCTAGAAGCTAGTGCCTGTATAAATATATTTCTTCAAATACCCTGTGTGATTTTTTTAAAATAAGGCTTTACCATATGCACTATAAACAGAATACTAAGAAATTTAAAACTAGAAGGGAAAAAAAAAAAGACTGCGTATCAGTCTAGTCTTAAACAATGTTTTACTTAAAAAAAATAATTTACAAGCTGCAGCCATAGCAAGGAAGTAGGGTGATAAAAGAACCTAAAATAAAGAGCCATAGAAAAAAATTTTAAACTAAATGATACAAGAAAAATTAAAATGTACCTAAATCAATGCTAAGCAGATCCTAAGCCTTCTGGGGCAGAAAGAGAAAAAGCTAAGGAGTGCAATTTTCATTGGAATTAAAATTATCACAGAGCATTTTTTAGGTATATAAGCACAGTCCTCTAAGATTAGAATTAATCTTGATGTAGTTCAGTTGAAGGCCCTAAAGTTGGATCAAGAAACATTGAGAACATTCTTATTCACACCATCCAGTAGTGGCTTTTCTAATTTGTTCATTCTGTTAAAAAAAGAAACAATCCTGACTCCTGAGCCTCCTCTAGTGTTCTAAAAATAAAAGCAAGTACTGTATACTCAAATCAAAGAAGAGCTAAGTACAGAACCGTTGATGAATCTTGCCAAGAAGGTATTCTTCAGCCAGAACCTTTTTTACTTCTTTACTTTCATGGTGTGAAATGAAAATTTTCCAATTGGGTTTATATCCCCATGATTCTCTGTGATTTTCACTGGTAAAAAATGTAATAGGTCAGTACAGATTTTTTATAAATACTGGCAATACTGTTTGAATATAAAAGAAGCAAACAAGCAGATTTCCCACTCCGTATTTCTCTCTTAGTGGTTAATTAGTTACATTTATCTTGTTCATACTCAGTCATCAAAATTAAAGAAACCATTTGTTAAGATATTTAATACTTTTACCTGAGTCCTGAATAATCTATCTGATTTTGCTAAGTACCTTAAAAGCATACCACTCTGCAATATTTCTTTCATATTTCATTAAATACCTCATCAGTGTTTTGAATATTTCTTTTCCAGTAAGCTGTGTGTGCAGTTACAACAGTATTGAATCAATACATTTTTTAATCACTATACACTTTTTGTGCCCCTCTTTTTAAAAATTTTTTAATGTATTGCTTCAATAGAAAAGCCATCAGATATTTTTGGTCTACACTGAGCTATAGACGTGTGTGTATATATATATATATATATTTAATTAATAAGGAATTGATACATATTCCTTGCATGCTCACTTTTAGTCTTCATGACTAAAGACATGAAATATGAGGGACTATGTTTCTCAGAAAATAAGGAACAATCATAGATTGCCGTGTATCCTATATGGCTCTGATAATGTCATTTAAATGAGGACTTATTTAAAAGCCATAAAAATTAATAAACCACTTCTTTTTTTACATTCTTTAATTTCCATTTTCTACACCACAACGAATATCAGCTTAGACTTTTATATAACATTTTAATATAGCATTTTACTCATCTAAGCACAGAGGAAGGAAACATAATTCTGCCTTAATTTGAATTTAGAAGAAATTAACCCCTTTCCCAAATCCCAAATCCAACTAAGAAATAACATAATTATAGAACTATTCTCCTTGCTGTACGGTGGGGAAATCAATATGAATGCTATTGAAGTCTTTTCAGCCAAACTAAAGCAACAGTAACAACATGTAAGGTGTAATTAAACATTCATAGTTTCATGTTTCTCATGGCAAAGCTACAAGTTATCAAAGCAAGAATTTGGAGGAGTATAAGTCCTTTTTCTTCTCTTATGAAACTAAATGTTTACTTTTTATCCACTTCCATGTAAAAAGTGATTCCCAAAAGTCACAGTTAGCAAGAAATAACAAGGGTAACTTTTTTTTTTCCTCAGGGAAAAGAAGGGAGGAAGAAGCATTATCAACTGCTCTTTTGATATGAAAAGACATCTGAACTGAAAATAATTCATGGCTAATGAAATGTGTACTCAAGGTCAGAGTAAGGCATTCTTTAGAGTTTTAACTATGATGAACTTACACTTGATCTTCTCCCAAAAATCAAAAACAGTCTTACATTACTTTGAAGTAGCAGTGAGGTTAGCTTTAAAATACTGTTCTGTCTGAATTTAAGGCCAGGCGGCCAAAAAGATAATATGATAACTTTAGGAAAGGATTTCCTACTCCTTCATGCTTTCTGCACTGATTTATTGTCTCCACCTTAAAAGCTGACAGGTTAAACAGGAACAATACTGGGAAAAAATATTTTAAAAAAGAAGAAAAGAAAAAGTAGAGATTATATTTTTATGCAACACTGTCATATCAGAAAAAAGGTTCAGGTTCCAAACCTTAAATCCTGATATATCTGGGGACTCATAAGGCTCAATACCTCAGGAAAGGTTCTCAGACCCCTGACAGGGCCATGATACCTTGCACCTCCCCCAGAGAGAAGTTCAGGTGACTCAGAAATGTCAAGCAGTTTCAGAGTCATAGTATCTCTCATTTTTAAATTTAAATTTGGGTGTTCTCTTTGAATGCCTAATACCTTCTAAAATCTGCTGGAATTTGTAAGTGTATTTTATAAAATTTTAAGCATGATGTAAAACTTCCCATGGCATCTGGAAAATAAAGAACCAGCATTTGTTTAAGATATTAAGTTAGCAATTTTCCATCAGAACAAATTAATCAAATTTTATATAAGGCAAGGAAACAAGTTTTCTGTGATAGCGCTCAGCAAATACAGACACAAAGCTGATGTTTAGTGTAAGCAAGACTATTGATTAAAATCAGATTTTCACATTTGTATTTCTCATTTAGCTGACAAATGGCTTGCAAAAATATTACCAGGTATTCTTTCCAGGAAAAAGTTTATTATTTTTTTGCATTGTGTAATGTAATATCATTCATTTCAGTGACTGATATTTGGCTTATTTTTAATTTTTTTTTTCAGAATTAAATCTTTAATAATAGAATAAGAAATAGGAAAAATTACTTGCAGACAGTATATTTCCACAATAAAATTATTGAAAGTTTGGAGACCTAATAGTAATATTCAGTTTGAGAAATTTGGCTAATTGAATGCGGATCCAAACAGATGCATTGGTCAAGGTATGCAAATCAAAATAAATGGATCTGAGCAAATTACTCTGCCTGTTTTGTTGCTTCTTTGTAACAAAATTGACGGAGTAATGACCTAATACATGTGGTAGATATATTTCTTGATGTATCTGAGAACTGAAAATGAAAAAATACCCCCCAACTCTTATCAGAGTCAATGATAAGGAAAAGATTAGTTGACCAATTACATCTTGGTAGGTAACGATAAATTCTGTAACCACTGTGAACTCTCCTCTGCAAATCTGTGACCACCCACATTGCTCCTACTTTGCAACAGTGGAAAACAGAGCAAAGCCAGTCCATCTGTTTCCACAGCTATATCTCTTGCCCATTACAGTGAACACAAATCATTAAAGTCAAGTTTTTCTGAGAACTTTCAATGTCTTCATTCCATTTCCCTGCTCTGTTCCTGGGTTTTCCTTTGTTACTTGCTGGGAAATTCCATATTTTTGGAAGTCGTTTTCCTAGAATGTCTGTGTTTAGGACAGCAAAAGTGGGAACAATATGCACTTGGAGCAATGAAGTCCATCTTTGTTGCTGGGAAGGTAAAAGTGAGGAAAGGCATGAACATGAATTCATGCTCTGATAATACATTTATAGCAACTATGTTCTACTCTGCAGCTATGTTCTACTCTCATCTGTCTCACTGAAAGAACAAAGGGAAATACAGCCATAGGAATAATGGATTGGAAGGAAAGGGTAAGGAATAATCTACTCCAGGCAAAATATTTTCAGGTAAATATCAACTGAAAAGTTAAAACAACATAGATAGTTCCAAGTGAAAAGGACCTACAATGATCATCTAGTCCTTTGCATATTGCAGCAACTACAACCATTGCACTCCAAATGAGACCAGGTCATTTTAAAGAGAGTATGTAGGAAAAGAAGGCATATTTTCATTTGTTCAGGTCTCAGCAGAAAATTCATTTGGTTTCCAGTTGCCTAAAATATATCTCATCACTGCTTACTTACTGTCTGGGCAATCACTAGTAGGCACTCACTACAACATCTCCTTTGTTTTCCATCCTCCTAAACTTCACCCAGAGGATCTCAACCACATCACCACTAACTGTAAGGGCAGTGTAATCAAAACTCTCCCTTAAGTATAGTGTGACACCTCCACCTTGCCTGCCCTGCTTATCCCTCCTGGAGAGCCCATAGCCCTCCATCCCACCAAGTCTAACTAAAACCTAGAGTATTGTAGCTCTGGGAGCTTGCCAACACTTACAGCTAATCCTGTTTGTTTCTCATGCTGTCTGCATCAGTGTACAGGCACTTCAGATATGCTTCTGAGGGCTCAGTGCTCCTGAGGGCATGATAAACATTCCCACTAGCATTGAAACACCCGGCAATATGATGCTAACCCCTAGCTTACCTGCTGCAACTCTGTTGGTATCCCTTTCCCCCACTGTGTCTAGTTTAAAGCCCACAGTAGGGATCAGTCCTGCCCCAGCATAACTTATCCTATCAAGTCTCTTCAATGGTTTAAAGCCCCAAAGTTTTGGTGGAGATAAATTTCATATCATTCACTATAGTCATGAATGTTGATGACTTCCTCTTCCTCATACAAAGGTAAGACCTCAGCAGATAGCAATGTTATAGCTAGACAACACAGGTAATGATGCTTTTCATTTCAGGTGATATGCTGGTCTGAGGCAGTGGACGATATGTTAGCCTTTTGCATTTGAAAATTAAGGAAGTTATGTTGCATTAACTACATTTTATGTAGCTATGAAATCCCATCTCCTGCCGAGATACATTATTTGCACTGCCTTGAAATGCTATCCAAAATTTGGTCTTCTCATGGTGGAGATGACAGATTATTAAAAAATTATATTTTACCTATTTTCTTGTATGTGAACTGAAAGAAAGGAGCCATTCTCATATTGCCCAGTTATGAGAAAGGTCAGCTGAAGTTTGTGTCTGGTGTTTGAGTAGTGCTTGGCATTCTTTTCTTACCCTCTCTCTGCTCCATAAATCATCGTACACAGAAAGGTCAGGAGCAGAGAGGAGGTAAGATACCAGCTAAATTAAGGCCCAAAAGATTCCTCTCCTTCTGGAAATCATCAGAGGAGAAAGGGAATTTCTAGAATCCTTTTGAGATAGGAAAGAAGACCTGAAATAGTTAAAGTATTTGGACAACACACTGCACAATTCAATTGCTTGGAATCAGCTCATATCTTTGAATAAATAAAGGAATTAGCTTTGTGTAAAGCTGTCCAAGCACAGGGAATAGATACAGCTGACATTTTTTCTTTAAATTTTCTTTTACTTACAGTGTGTGTTTTTTCCTTCCCTCTACCCTTTTCCTTGATCTGACCTAACTTTTGCTTGTGTTCTTGAATATGGTAAAGGACAGAGGAGAATTGAATAAAGGACAGCTGTTGCCATGTTCTTCACCTGACACAATTATTTTTAATCAGGTAGTTTCAGACTTGTACCTTCTTCAAAAAGATTGAGCCAAAATTAACCTCTAAATAGGTATATATTTTATATCACATAAGAACAGGATGCCTTCAGGAAAAGTAGTGACAAAGAAAAAGAGATTTGCCTTTGTTTTTCTCCTTGCTTATTTCGGTTGGCTATTTCAAATTAGTGGAAATTTTACTAAACAGTGCGTTAAGACAGTTTGAAGCAGAAGCTAACATCAAACTCAGGATGATTTCACTGAAGCTGTGAGCCTGAAACATTTTGCTCATACAAAATGGGTAGCTTCTTGTAGATGTTTTTAGTATTGTATAGAATCTGGCTGATTTCCTGACCTTTTGCAGACATTTCTACTGTTTTATGAATAATATCAAAGTGGTCGAACAAGAGCAACTTTAAGGGAATTATGTCTGTGCTTATTTGAATAAAAGGATGAAGTATCATACATCCACTGCCTTTTCACAGTGACTTTTATGGTCAATCTAATTCATATCTATCCAAAAAATACCAGTGTAACCTTGAATAGATATTCATAAGCACAAGTTCAGGGACTTGCAATTCTTGATCATTCCATTCACAGTTTTAAACCTTTTTGTCATGGAGTATTCTTAGTCCTGCTCAAAGAATTTATGTGGTGAAGGAAGGAAAACATTTTTAATATGGATAAACTCTGTCTGATAGTAAGGTTGGAAGGAATAAAAGTTACTTCTCTGTTCTATGAAATATTTGTGAGAGGTGTAGACCTGGTGAGAAGCACCACCATGACTTCCTTTTTTTTTGCAAATATGTCATAAGACTGTTTTTCCATCAGCACAGGTTATAATAATGGTGAAATACCATGAATATTTATTAAACTCCATTTTTTTTAACTTCAACAAAATACTAATTATTACTTCAGAATGTAAATACCCTTTAACAGTCCAAATTTGGAACCTGTGACACTGTGTTGAGCAAATGAACAATGTGAACAAATGTGTAGAAGAGAATACTTAAAATAGAGAAAACAAACCTTTCCAAAAGAAAATTTTAAGACCTTCTTTCCAGAACAAGACCTGAAGAAGTCTTCACACAGAACTTGGCCAGTTGTGAATGTTCCTTTAGAGACCATGGATGGAAATTAAGTACTTAGAACATATACATATATAGATTGGTATAATATGTTAAGATACATTCTAGATAGGAATGAGCACTGATGAACAGAGATTTTTTTGGAAGATTTAATTGACTTTGTAATTTATCCTCCTGGCCTTTCTCCTTGGAAGAACTTTATGAAAGAACAACAAAAAGTTGTAAATAAACAAGGTTTCATTAGGAAATAAGCTGGAATTAAATTCTTGCACTGAGAAAAATCAAAACATGTAGGTAGGAAGAGCAGAAAATTTGAAAAAGAAAACTTGTGAGCCACTCTTTTCCTTAGTACTTCCTTTTTCCAAGTAAGGTTCTTATTTTTAGACCTAATATGCAAAAATTCCTAGATTACAACAAACCTTCTCAGTGCTATTCACCCCCAGAAAAAAATCTCTTTTAATCCCCTCCAAGCTGCAGCTCCGATCCCTTTGGCAATGTCCTTGTTTATAGGTACCAGGCTCCTAGGTCCTAGATGAGATTTTTTTCCTGCTCAATACCTCTCAAAACTGGAAAGTCCTCTTCCAGAGGGGCATTTGCCTTTCCTCTCTTCCTCAGCAGCAACAGTGCTTCCATCCAGGGGCATCTGTCAATACTCTGTTGATACCAATCTGAGAATAAAGAAATAAATCTGCTGAAAGGTTGCACTGTAGATAGGAACATATTTAGAAAAGTATTCCTTAATTTCTCCTGGAACATAAATTCAGAAATGATGTAATGAGTACAGTTTACCTTTGCTTAGACAGGCAACCCTTTTTTAAAGGCATGTGAAACCCAAACTCAAATTAGTTGAGTGAGCAGTCTTATTAAACAGGCTGAGAAAAAGTAAACTACCCATTCTGCAGAACATGCTTAGAATATCGTGACAAAAACAGCTTTGACACTGCTGTTTATGCTATGTGTCAGGTGAGGAAGAATTCATCTTCTGTAGCAACATTCAGATGAAGGAACCAATCTACTATACTTCCTTTCAAACCTCTCCTTCTTCCTTTTAAGCAAGAAAGTTGCACAGGCACCGAAGTAGTCTCAATGCTGAAACTGTTTCGCTACTGCAGACTATAAAACAGTGCAAAAATTCCAGAGAAGAACAGATGTCAGTACTGTGGGGCAAGTATAGTAATTATTAGATACTCAGTTAAATGGTTGGGGTTATATTAAACAGCCATTCAGGAAAAAATAAAAAAGGAAGGAAAATTATAGTCCCTATATCTTGACTGGAAAGATTAGAAGAAGCTAAGCATAAAATTTGGAAGAAAAACTCACCATTCCTTTGTTCAACATTGTTTTTAGCTTTTGTCTTATATCTGTAAAATATTAAAAAATAGTAAGCCTAATCCTTTCTATCAGCTAAATGTGTGTGGCTGAATTTCCTGGGGGGGAAAGAGGATGCAACAATTAAACAACTGATTTTAACCTTGTAAGCTAAGATCATTTATGCAAAGCTTTTGCCTGAAATGAATTTTCAAGGCTGACTAAAGATTAGCAATAGTTTAAAAATGAAAGATATGGCATAACCTTTCCTGTACAGAGAACATGAATGATGATATGAATAAAGACAGGGAAAATTGAGAACATTCAAAGATGTTTTAAACCAAAACAGAGAAAACAACGACTTGATAGGGTTGGAAGCGCGTTTTAGTGGTTATTACTTAAGGTTTCCTGTTTTTTTGAGTTTTTTGTACAGCCCAGTCTCTCACACTTCCTGTGATGTTGATGACAGAACACCAAACCAGCTCAGAAGTACAGTACAGCTCCCAGCAGCCTGAGTTGAAACTCTAAGCTTCAAAAGGGCTAAGACTGAATCAATCAATTGATCATCCCCCTCCGGTTTCTTTGCACACTCACTTGTCTAACACCATATAAAGATCCAGTGTAGAAGAAAATTTTCTCCTTTCCATTTTATTATCTCAGTTCTTCCAGGTGGTACAGGTAAAGTATTACACTCTGACAACCTCCTACACTTTTGCGTGTTGAAAGGACACTTGTGTTAATGTACACATGCTTGTACAGACCTGATTTCCTCTGTGTGGTAGTGTCATGTCGTGGCTCCTCCAATATCAGCTTTGTGAAATGAATGGATAAATAAGGAAAAACAGTGACATTGTTTATACAGATCAGTGGTATTTTCTTACGGGAGAATTTTACGGGAGAATTCAACTAACTTCACCTTCAGAGCAATTTGAAAATCATTGGGGTTCACAGTAGGCTCCTTCAAACATGATAGAATTACAGTTACATGAAATTTTGGAAACTGAATTTCCTTGTTTGATCTTTTTTATTTATTTACTTTAAAAATATATTCTTGATACTCTAAGAAACATTGTTTGGTTTAGTTTTGGGTTTTGTATTTTAAAATAGAGAAGATAAATGAACGACTATTCTATTTATGCTGTTTCTGTTTCATCTCCTGCTTCAACACCCTGTAGCAAAAGAAAAAAAAAAAAAAAGAAAAAAAATCCCAAACCTATAGTGTTCCCATGGGCAACAAAAGCTTGAAAAGAAGCAGCAACATGTTGGTAATAAAAAAATTTCAAAGGACCATATTTCAAGCTGTGGGAGTGCAAGGAACATCATTTCTTATATAAAATGCACATCATCTCTTGTGAATGGCAGCTCAGGAGACTGCATATGCTCCTCTCCTACTTGATAGGAATTATCTAGCAGTTATAAATGAAGGCAGTTTTGATAACTAACTTAATAAAATTCCAAAGAGTAGGGGTGGGCAGCTCAAGCTGACATTTTAAGATTTCATGAGGGAGGGTGATGGGTGAAAAAGGAGGAATGTCAGTTTGGTACAGACAGAAACTTAATTTCTTTAGTTTGGATGAATTCAAGCAGAGTTATTGCATTTTTACCATACTCCATTTTCTTATACAAAGCAAACAGTTTTCTTCTGTTTACTTAAGTGCACTGAGATGAAAAAAATCCAGAGGCTTACAAGACCACAGCTGTCTGCTCTTCAAATACTGTTCAACACTTTGATGAAGGGTAGTGCTGTTTGCTTTCTGTGCACTGCAGGTTAAAATTAAGCAGGTTGTTCGCAGGACATAATTTCTCTAGGGATGGTGCTTCCTGGTTGAATTAAAAGATAAATAAAAATTCATAGCTCATTTAATTTATTTTTCCCATATTCCAAATACTTTGATATTTAGTCTAAATCAGGGCCTGAGTCCAGAGACCTTTAACTCAGGCAATATGATTCTTCAAAATGATAAGTAATTAAGAGTAAATTTATGGCAGATTAAGGTCTCTTTTAATTTCCCTTCATCATATATTTTAAAGGCCTGGTGCTCTGAATCACTACTTTCATAACTTTTCATCACCCAAGTAGTCCTGACATGGATAGTCTTGATTCATGCCACCCTTTCCAGTGTTTTCATTGAGATGACTTGACCAATTAAGAGCTGATTACATAAATAGGGCTTGTTATACCATCTTGTGTCACTCACCTTCCTGTTTCTTCCTTCTGCACTTTTTACTTTCTCTCTCCACATGAAATTCTGCCACAGTCAGCCTAGGAAGGTTCTCAGCAGAGTTTTTTGCAGCCCTGTTTATTCACCTCTGCAGCCTAGGCTATGATGAGGTGTAAGGGAGAGCTCTTGTACTGTGAGGGTTACGAGACCCTGGCACAGGTTGCCGAGCAAAGTGATGGGTGCCCTATTTTTGGAAGCATACCAGGACAGGTTGGATGGGACTCTGAGAAACCTAATCTAATGAAAGGTATCCCTCCTCTTGGGCAGGGTGAGGGGAGAGATACATTGGAACCAGACTATCTTTAAGGTCCCTTCCAACCAAAACCATTTTGATTCTGTGTTTCTATTTGATTTGTGCTGCTCAGGACCTGAGCAAGAGTAATCTCAAACGAGACTGGTCTGTCATTTTCACAGAATATAGTACTTAATCCCTGAAAAAATTAGGTGAAGAGACCAATATTTCCAAAATGGACCATGCTTGTCATCTTACATCAAATTTTATGTATGCCCACATGAAGAAATGACAGCTTGAGGAATGGATGTAACTGTGTAGCTCCAACAAACCTTATTGACTTGGTGCCCAACAAACAGACCTAATTTTTCATGGTTCTTTGGGGTTCTCTGGAAAAATATTAATGTCAACAGGGCTGTACATAGTGCATACTTAGTCTCCCCTCAGCTGAGCTTCTTTGGACACTTTGAATCTCAAAGCTTTGTGTTTATAGACATTTTTGGTGTAAGAAGAGTGGAAGTGACAGATAGGGTAAGGTTTATAATAGTGACATTTGTAAGCACTATCATTATGCAGTGGTTTGTATAACGCATACACCTTACATCTTTAACTTTTAAGAAATCCCAGTATCAAAGAAAAATACTTAAATATATACTAACCTACATAGATATTGGCATATATAATGATGATATAAAATCAAGGAAGGTGCTTGCAATGCACAAAATCCCATAAGTAAGAAATTATGTAACAAATACAGCACTTAATTCTTTGTATGATTCATCAACTTTTTTTTTTTTGTTGGGGAATGTTGATTCTTAAACAGTCATCTGTACACTTAGGGAGACAATATAAATTTGTGCTGGTTTTAGGAATTTTACTTTCAGAGAGTGTGGACGTTCAAGTTCAGGAACTATGGTTTTCTTCCCACTAAAGGAAGAGAAAAAGTAAATCAAGGTATAGATTCAGCAGTCTCCTCAGGAAGTCAGTTACTGATGTCCTCAGAACATATTACTGATGCCCCTTTTTTGTAGACTGGCAGGTGTGAAGGACAGGTTGAGGAGCTTACTTGTAGAACAGTATTTACACCAAAAACTGCTGGGTAAACTGGACTGATGTGAAGAGAAAGACTTTCTGTGCTCTTCTAATATCATTATCTCTTCTGATTACGTTATAATGCAAATATTATCGAAGACTCACAGCTTATCTGTAGTATTGACATTCCCAACACTGACATTCTCAGGTCAATATACTAATATTATAATACACTTCCTGTGAGTTAAGAATAAAATTATCCTGCTTTCTATGCACAAAACTTTAAAAAAAAAGGGTTTGAAAACTAATTCTTTTAAAAAGCAGTACTTGAAAGTAAGCCCTTGTATAACAGGTTTCTTCAGACATCTCCAAAAAATTGGAGATACCAGATTCCTCATACTAGAGGAAGATGTGCATGGGTACCTATGAGACTTTTGGAAGAGAGGAAAAATGCAAGGGGAAAACAAATTTTATTTGATGTGAGAAAGTTTGGGATATTTTTCTATAGGTGTTTTTAAACATAAATATGTCATACTTCTTGTGAATTTGTTCTTTCTTAGTGTATGAGGTTGCTGCCTGTGAGGATGAGGAAAGCACTGGCTATTGTTTACCTTGTGTTAGGGGCATCTGGTCTGGTTTTTTTGGCACTAGGTTCCACAGTCAGGGAAGAACTTGGACTCATGGGGTACAGATGGTACAGGGTTATTGCCCTACTGCTGCCACGCCAATCAGGTTCATCAATGGGGTCTACAACCTCTTCCTCCAGCTCTCCTTCCCAGGGTTTTGACTACCAGTGTTCAAGGCCAACTCTGATTTAATGCAGCTGTGAAATCTTGGATCAGATTTCTGGGAAAGATGTGGGTGTCAGAGCTTTGAATGAAGCAAGGTTCTGGCCTCCCTTTGTTTGGAGAAGTGTTGCAGGTTTCTTGTCCAAGCTACATTGTTGATCATGTACCCTGTTCATTCTGAGCCTGACCCATGGACTTGACTTTCCAGCTTGACCTCAGATCTCCCTTGTCACCATGGACATGTTTAATGTTCTGGACACTTGCCTGCAGTGTCCAGAACACTGTTATGCTTTGCTATCCTTGCAGTTTCTGTGGGACTGCCTTTGTTAGAGAGGGCACTGCCCTGCCAGTTTTGTTGTCTCAACTCTCAACTTCCCATGGGGAGAATAACCAGCCTTGCTTCTCCCTAACAGCACTCTCAAACAACCCAGTCAAATTATTTGCCTTCCAGTATTCGTTTGTTTCTCCTTTTTCTCAACAAACAAGCTATCCTTTTTACTCTTTCTTTGCTCAACAGGTTTTGCAGATTTTTCACCCTTAAATGGTCCTAGAATCTTAGTCTTTGGTTTTAGATCTTGACCCCAGTAAACCTATGCTTTCCTGACATCTTCCACCCAGAAGCAGTCCTAGAATCAGAGAATTATTTGGGTTGGAAGAGACATTATTGATCACATAGTTCCATCCTTGTTGCCACAGTCAGGGCTACCCTTGGCTATATCATGGTTGTTCAGGCTCTCATCCACATTTCTATCACACTCATAGGATTTGGGACTAGAGTTGGCTCTCCGCCTGTATACCCTAGCCATTTGCTTAAGAAATGTTTTCAACATAACTTCCAACATGTTTTAGAGTCAGGTTTGTAAGATATGAAATGGGCGGAAAATTTACTCTATCTCTGTGCCCAAACTATGGTGAACGGCCATAGCAAATTCCACTGTAATCTGGTGTTCTTTTCAGTAGATACAGAGGCCAATTCTGTGTAATATTTTTTTAGTTAATAACTGGATGATGTAAGACATTGCACTCCACACATTTCCAGACAATACCAAACTGGCTAATTATCAAAGGGCAGAGCCGAAATGAGGATGTAAGTAAGGTGGAAAGATGGGCTAATGGGTACCTCATGAATTTCAAATGGAATTGCCAAGATCTCCACTTGGGGAGAAATAACCCCATGAACCAGCAGAGATTATACTTCATTCTGATTACTCTAGCAGCATGTAATTTTTAGCAAAATATTGATTATAATAATATGTGCATAGATAAGCATCTGTGATACTCCATTGCAACATAGAATATTATAGCTAAATCATTATGTATTAAACTTGAGCCAACAAATATTCATGCACTTTTGTAATTTTTAGTCTTCCATTTTACAACTTTAATAATAACAGCCTTACCAAAAATATGGGGTTTTTTTCCTCCAGTCTGAAGTTAGTAGTTTCTTAACTGCTGAGTACTTTCAGCTGGATAGTACTTAAGCAGAATTATGGCAGTGCATATATTGGCTTATGTGTAGTTCAATACCATTGCTTAACAGATGTCTGATTTAATTATAGGCATTTCATATACATTTTCATTGGTGTCATGAACCTACCTCTATGGTCTCAGCATTTCTAAGCAACACTGCAGCCAACTAATGCAGTAGAACCACAAAAAAGACCAGTTTTCTTCTGCATTCTGCTTTCCTTTCCCATTCCAGTTCCAAAACTCAATAACATGCTTTTCCCTGTCAGCTAGCTGTAGGTCCAGCCTTGTAACCACACTTCAAAATGTTTTTTGTTGTATGGTTAAAGGAAGGTCATGTTTGATTGAGACACTAGTTGCATTTCACTGTTGGACAAGTTGCTGCTAATATATTCAATTTCAGCAAAGTCACTACAGAGATGAGGCTCTCAATGAGAACATAATATATTTTTCTTTTTTAAGTCTTCAAGATGTTGTATATCCAGAAGGAGTGAACTGATTTAACAGTGTTGTTCCGTGATCAGGTCACTAAGGCATGAATGGAGAAATTGAGGAGCTGTGCTTTCTGTTCTGGATTGAAAAAGGGATGTCAATGTCTCAGGCTCTCCATTTGTGAAGTGAATACCATATACTTGCCTTTCTCCAAAATAGGCTCAGATATTAATGTAAACATTTGACATGTTCTTTAATAGAATTCAAGCTAACTGGAAACTTAGAGTACTTCAGTATCCGTTATTCTGAATTATACTTCAGTAGCTATTCTGCTTCAGACCAGGTTGTATTTGATATTCCAAAACGCTTCCAGAAAGGAGAACAGAGGCATGTGTTTCTGTAGGCATCAAGTTTAAGCACAAGAGAACTACTAAGAGAGTTATTAGCACCAGAGAAAAAGGAGCTACTCATTACTTGGGAAAAAACCCACAATACTTGGATACTGCAAAGATGGTGGAGGCTGAGAGGGGGAAAACAAATCCTTTAAAGTTCATTTTATTCAGTTCTGCTGCATAAGCATATTGAGACCCTCAGCAGTACATAAATCAGTGTTTTACTGAAAGAGTAGAAAGAAAAAAAAAAGCAGAATAAGCATCAGGAAACAGACTATTTGCTAGTATAAATTAGTATTTATTACACTTATACTATTTGGAATCAAAAATGGTGAAACCCAGAATTTGGGTGACGTGAGAATATGGCTCATTCTTTTCCCTCTTTCCCTGTTTCCTCTTATTTAATCCTTTTTGTACCCATAAAACCATAGAATCATAGAATATCCTGAGTTGGAAGGGACCCACAAGGATCACCATGTAGCCTGCACAGAATATGCATGTTAATTGGATAAAGTGACTGTAGTGTGAGATAATAAAAAGCTAAGGTGCAGTACAGTGCCTAGTGTGAGGATTTCAAAGGCACTGTCACTATCTAAAGTGAATATGGAGTGTGGTGCACAGGTATTGGAAAATTAAATGCTAATGCTGCAGTCTGCAATTCTACACTGTCAGCCTGATTTTTGGAGGTGTTGGATTCTCAGAAGGCATCACCACTTCACTTTCAGAGTGAATGGAAACTACATGTAGCTGAAAACTCAAATGACACAAAAGCATGCAATTTAAAAATGAGGTGACAGGGATTCAAGTAAAGGTGTTTACTTTGTCATATCTGCCACAAACTGTGAGTCAGGCAAGTTAACACAGATTCCCTATTAAAAAAAAAAAAAAAATCAAAAAACAAAACCACACAAATACTTTTCCCTGCTATTTCTCTTCCACTATGTGTCCACATGAATGTGAGCTCTTCATGATCATCCTACATGGTCATCTAAGGTGTTATAAAAGAGACCTTACTTTTTTTTTTTTAACACCTTTGCATATCAATCAAGAAAATCCACAACTCATTATTGACTTTACCAGCACTCATAACACAGCAGTGATGATAAGTGTTGTATTCTTTGTAATTCTGAGGGGATTGGCACCAAAATGAAGAATTTATTTGAAGTCAGACAAAGATATACATTCACCCAGAAGCATCAGGTAAAAGAGAGAGTAAAAGTTTGGGGAGAAATTAAATTTTTTTTATACCCGATCCCTAAATTACCAATGGACATGAGGATTTAGTCCTCTTTTACTTTAGTGCTCAAAGGTTGCAGAAATGTGTTTACATGTTCACCTAGACCACTGGGTTAAAATAAAAATAATATAAAAATGGTATCTTGAGCCCAATAGCAAGCAACCAAGAATTTGCTTAGTTGAATTTGTAGGTCAGATCCTTCTTCCCCTCAAGTCAATTTCCCACTGATCACACTGAAGTGGGGAAGGGAGCGGTGGGAAACTTTCACATTTAAAATTATGTGGAGACGTTTTCACTCAGATTAAACTGGGCCTCAAAAGTGGCTATTTATATGCATGAGACCAACACAAAGTGCATATTCTGCCTCAGGATTAAAGCATTTAGTTTTTCAAGAGGGAATAGTTCATTGATCAATGCTTTATGCCCACATTTCTCATGTTGATAGAGCTTTGCCTATGAACTCTCATTAGATGTCCTGATTCAAACCTAAAACTTAAATTTGATTTCAACACCAGCAGTAAGATGTCATGAAGAAAACAGATTGCTCCATATATTCATCTAAATACAGGTCAAAACTAGGTATATATCAGCAGCATTTCATCATCAATAACATGTGCCACCAAGATGAATTGATGCTGAAGGCTGCAATTTCTAATCACTAATAATAATGTTTGCAATTAATTGTATGTACAGCTAAGTGTGTCTCAGTTTATTTGCTAAGGCAATTTTGCCAAACCAAGTAATTTTACTGCTAAATGCAAGCACTGGAAAAGTTTTGCCTGTTAACATGACTAGTTTCACTTGTCTAATATATGGTCTCACAGTTAACCAGTCTGATAATTTAATTTCATGCTACAACTGCTTTATGCTTAATATTTGATATAAAGCAGATTAAAAGTTTGACATTAGGCATTTTCCCCAAATACATTTCGCTTTCCTGATTTCCTGATCATCTTCTGCCATAGCAGTACAAACTGGCATTTTACAGTAATTTTTTTCACCAAAAAAATAACCCAAACAAGCAAAAAGAAAGATGGAACTCATTGGTTGCAGAGATCCAAAAAAGCTAAAAGGAATTTTATCAGACAACACTCAGTGATTTAATGGCAATTGTGTGGCTACATTCTTACATTGATCTGAATTCACTCTTTTCATTATAGGCCCTTTTTACAAGTTCCTGCCAAATATGATGTGAATCAGTTGTAGAAGAATGGTTCAGGGACTAATTCACACTTGTTATTCTGATAAGTTAGTGTGTGCCATTTCACCCTTCAGAAGCTGTGCATTTAGTTTAGTTTCAGAGAACTTTCTAATCTAAATCCCAAATCTCTCACTGATAAACACTAAAATATGCTTTATGTACTCAATATGTATGTTTCTTCAGTTAGAGGCTCCTTGCCATATTCCAAAAGTATTGGACCTGATACCAAATAATACTTTCAGTTCTGCTGTGAGTCACTACTGTGTGCTGCAGCTGACCCGTGAGCTGCTTCCAAGTTCTGGACCTGGGAGCCAGGACATTTCACAGACACCAGCTCTGAAATCCCTCTGACTTAAGTTATTAATCTTGGTTTGTTTTAATATAAAGGACAATGCTAGAAATAAGCTACCTTTGAACAATTTTGTAGAAGGTTAAATAGTGTAAATAGATCTGTATTTTTGGGACAACAGCACTACATCATCAGAAACCATTCTGACTAATAAAAAGCTATTAGTCTACCAAAACTGTAATGAGATCATGATTAATAAACACCCCTGAAAGGTCTGCATCAAAGTCAAGGCTTTTCTGTGATAAATGTAAACATGCAGACCTTACTTTGCCAAAAGCTGTGTGTTCCAGTTATCCAACTCTACTGATTGATTTGTTCATTAGACTAATAAATAATTTATCACCTTGAAGAGGACAATTCATTATACAGATAGTATGAACAAGTAATTTTAAGCAGCCAAACCTTTAGAAGAATTAGCAGTGTTAACAGTACCATGAAGTCTGATGTCATGAAGGCACAGAATCCAGACCAGCATAAAAAAAAATTAGTTTGTTATAAAAACAGGTAATTTCAGATAGAGTCTAAGCAATTGCCCATGAGTATTCATAGTGCGGCTCTATCAGAAATCTCATGTGTCATATTATCTTTAGGTCCTTTTAACTATCCTGCCCTAGGAATTATAGTAATCTATGAGCATTCCTAAAAATAGGCACAGAAATAAATTGCAGTTTGTAATATATCCCATCTTCTAAATTAGGGAGAAAGTCTGTAAGATATACAGTATTGATTATTTTATTCTATTATTTTCTTTCCTAAATACCTATATGATTTTTCCTAGCAACAAGTGATAGAAAAAAAACATATACAAATCAGGCAGAGGGGGCCTTTTCTTCAAATGTAGGAACTATCATTGCAAAAATTACATTGTAACTCATTCTCTAGAATTTCTTATGCATTTAAAGTTAAAAAAAGATAAGGACAGTTGTATCATGGCAACACATTAGGGAATAAATTAGATACAATTAATCATCACACTTTCTCCTAATAGGAACAAAAGAGATTTTTTTTTAATTATATCAGTTTTATAGCTTGTTTTGTAAAACTTTAAATGAATGTAATAGTCCCTTTGTTGAAGATGGAAAAAAGCCTACAAATAAGTGTCCTTGTAATTAAATGTATAACAGGTCTAAGAAAAAGGATTGTTCAACTTCATTCAGAATATTGATAGCACCACAGCCTAAAGCCATGTAGCCAAGTTTTCTCCCTCAACCATGCACAAGAACAGAGATATTTTATTTTCCTTTTCTTTTTTTTACAATATTTAATTTTATTTCCCCCGGCAATAAAAATGCACTGAAGCTTGGGTACTCCACTGCAAGACAGGAAACTGGGAGCATTTAGAGAATAACCTGCTGTGTTTCATCCACAGTGAAATTCCTTGCTTTCTTGGGAATTAGTATCTACAACAGCAGGCATATCACCAGGCTTGGAATACCAGCAGTCTAGTCGCAGTCTAGTCAAAATAATAAACCAGACACATTTTTTGTCATCACTTATACACTACTTTCCTGAATCTATCAGATATTTCCTCTAAGCAATTTTCTCTGTACAGCATTATATTGTGTTGCAACACCTGTGACTATAAGACTGTGATGATCAAAGATTGTGTACTTTGAGACCCCTGATTTTTTTTTCTTCTTTCTATTTCCCCCAGAATCACAGATCTGGCTTGGGGCAGCAAGGGGTGGTGAATACTGCTCTTTCTGCCTTTTCTGTCATTATCCTAGAATCTGATCTGCCAGCTCAAGTGCAGTGTATTCCTTTTTGTGCTGCAGTTGAAGATGACGAGGCTGCTGTCGCATACTCAAAACAGCAGCAGAATGACTCAAAACTGGGATACTTCATACAGAAACCTCATATTGCCATTTATATGACTTCTGCCTTCATTCAGAGAGACTCACAAAGGCAATGTCTCTGAAGAAGATGCTGTAGCAGTTTGATTTGTACAGGATCCAGAATAAAAATGTCAGGAGAAAGCTAGAGAAGCCAGGTGGTAGTGCAGAAGCTGATAGTCTCCTTCAGATCCAAAGGAAACTTCAGGGAACTAAATCCCTTCCTTCTGGTGCAGGGTGAGGTCACTTGTATCTGGTGGAATTATTCCAGAAACTTTATGATGCAGGGAACCATTGCAATCCAAACCAAAGCTAAGACACTTCTTCCTCTCTTGTGAAAAATGTGGCCTCCTGGGATGATGAATCCTGTTTGCTTCTCTGAACCTTTATTGACTCTGAATGTCACTGGGGAGATATGCTACAATAGGCAGGATAAGATAAAGGAAAACATATTTAGTATCAATATTGAAAAAAAAACCCAAAACACCTATTTTATGTTGGAGTTCCTCTAATGTACTTTAATTAACTAAATATAAAAGTTAACATTTTTCTTGTTATGAAAAAACATTTAATGAAACTGTGTTTGCCAGGTGGATGTCTTTCCATATACTACTCCTGAGTTATGAGAGAGAGAGAGAGAGAGAGAGAGAAAGAGAGAGAACTTTATAACCAAGGGATGTTACCATGGAATGAGCAGAACAAATTAAACTCTGAACAAAGGTTTCCTCCAAATAAGCCACAGTGCAAGCAGTAACCAACAAGAAATGGGATAAGAGTTGATAAGAGGAAAGCTTGCTTTATTGATTTTTTTCCTCTGCCCCCAATTAGGTTAGGTAGATTCTATTCATCTGCTGACTTAAATAGATATGAATGTGAACTCTCTAAGGTATTCCTAAGAAGTTTTCAGTAAAAATGTTTCCATATCACTGCACTAAGAGGGTTTGGAGGTAGCTGACAGCTGTGGGTATATAAATTAAATGGAATATTATTGATGTATTTGGAAAAAAAAAAGTAACACAAAACAAAACAAAACCAAGCCAACACATTTTTCATCGAATTTCAACTTTCCAGAATAGTTCAATGGTGGAAAAAGCAACATTGTTTCATATTTTATAGCTCCAGATTTATGAAAACATGACTCTTTTTAACTCTGCAAATTAAAATTATTTGCCTTTAGAGAGATCCCCATATTGTGTTCACAATATCTCATCTACACAACAAGTGTCTCAAAACTTGTCTCTCCATGATTAGGTGTTTGTTTATAAACTTGTGAACTTGTCCCTGAACCTAAGTGGGCAGCTGTCCATGCCAAATTTATTACGGCCAGCTCTGGAAATAGGAGAACCTGATAAATGAAGCCCTGATCCTAAAAGGGATGGTTGAGAAGCATGAAGCATTTGTGCTTTTTTGGAAAGTTTCTATAGAATGATGTTTTAATTTTCTCCTGTGGTAAGGAAGCTCAATCAGATCCAGGTTTCTTGGTGGGTTTAGCAGAATTTGGTGCCTGGAGAAATGCCCCAATATCAAATGGCTTTGCAGTGAGAAAGGATAAGTCACTGTTTCTGCATGCAAGGTGATAGGCACTTAAGATGCCTCTGAGCAGCAGAAAGAGGCAAAATGCTTCTCTCAGCCCTGCCAAATTGTGTGTGAAGGCAGCTCTGAGAGGGCAGGCTCTGGGGCTGACTTTGCTGTCCCTGAAAGAAGATGGTGAGCTGGGGAAGGCAGCTCAGTGAACCCACCCTGGTCTGAAGATGGAGGTTTTGTGGCCAGCTGTGATTGCTTTGCAGTGGTGGTGGGACAGGTTTCTCCTGAGCCCCTCTGGTCATCATATCCCAAATAGAACTGAATAAGAGAGGATGAAAAAGAACTGAACACTGTCCTTGTTCGGGACTGAAATGAAAATCCCACAGTGAAAGGCATTATGAGGCCTTGAAAAATAGAAGGGCAGCGTTTCAGAAGTGTGGTCAGGGGAACTTTGTCACCAGGGCTTGAGAGAAATGTCACGAGATTAAATTAACCCCTTGCATTCCACATGGAAGAGGGCAGGCTTTGTCAGAACTGCTCATTATCTGCTGAATTTCTCTGGAGGAAAGGGAGGAGAAGAAGAATCAGTTTAGGGGACACCAGGCCTGACCTGCTAATCTGCCAGCTTCCTCTGTTTTACATAACTGCATTGCCTCCTCTGAGGGGGCCCTCATCTCTGCTCTGTGCAGGCTGTAGGGGTGGCTGAAATGCCATCTGTAGCATGCACTCATCGCTTTTCTGTGCCATGAGTACTGAATCAAAAGAAGGCTTCTTCAGTTCTTCTCTGTAATATCTTTTAGTAACCTACTAAAAACAATGATGTGATAGCAATAGATGCAGCTTTTACTCTTTCACAGACAGAACAGCTAACTACAGCAGCCTGATGGTCACTACAAACCATTCAAGTTTGCAACAGACAGCTCTCATGTTGTCATTTCACTGACACTAGTTGTCTAACTAATGTAACTTAAAATACCTGCATGCCTGCTTCACATCCACTTACACAGGCCAATGAGTGCTCTGTTTATTTATTTTGCAGGAATTTTTACCATCAAGAATAAAGGGGATTTTTTTTCCTTTGGTTTGGGTCAGGCTTTGGGTCTTGAAAAAGGCCGTGCATTAATTCTACATGCTTGCAAAATTAATTTTGAAAACAAGGATATACTATTATTACAGCAAGTTTGCTGGTAAAATGTGATAAGGAGAATGCTGCTCTTCCAGCTGTCTGCCAATGACTCTGGACAGTAACAACATGCCCAACATGCCCAATGTGCTGTTGCAGAGGCTTAGCAAAAGAAAAAAAAAAAAGATTTTGTTTTTTTAGAAATATTTATTTTCACTCAGTGGTTTACACAGCTTGTGGGAATGAAAGCACAAACATGCTCAAAGGTCCTTTTCTCTTCTTAGGAGGCAGTAATAATAGACACCCAAAGAGTGTCTATTAGAACGAGAAAACAATACATTTCATTTAACATATTTTGTATTTAGGGTGGGTTTTTTTGGGGGTTTTTTAAGTGGGTTTTTTTTGTTGTTGTTGTCTTTTTTTTTTTTTTTTTTGCCATATTGCAATCATATTGCCTCTTAGAAATGTATTGCACTGCAATTATGTTTAGATTTACGAACAAATTCCATTGAATGGGAGACCATGGAGGTCAGTGCACTGCAACCTCTGGGTATTGCAGACATTTTAAACATCTGGCACTGCATTATTAGAACTGTCACATAGAACTAGAGAGCTTTGAATACCCATTATCATTCATGCAGGTTACAACTGATGAGATGAGATGTGAGTGGGTTTAGAGTGATGCTTCTCTTTTCTCTTTCCTTTTTTTTTTTCCCCTGAAAGAATACAGCACATAAACATTGTGTACTTTTCCTGTCAATAAAAATTTGAAATTAGACAGGCTTAGAACATAAGATGTTTGATCCCTTGCTATAAATTGTACACCATGAGTTATTTGCTGGGCTTTTCTAAGCTGATTCAATATATACCAAAAATGCATCAAGCATTTGGATTAAAACCAGCTTTTTTTTCCTTTCTTGATTTTTCAGATTTTCATACCCCTGAAAGATTCCTTTCCTACTGCGAGTATAGAAGCTTTTATATGTGTGTATATATATTTTCTTCTTTGTGTGGTTTCTTCTTCATTTAATATATGATTTCTTATTTTTTTATTATATATTTTTTTTTTAATAAACTTTCATGGACTCCACAATGTTTAATTACTGTTGACTTAAAAACTGTTGCCAGCTTCAGGATTTTTGGCTCTCTTTCAGAGAAGTTCTTAAATATGTGTTTAATTTTATATCAGGTTGTAGATTCCAAGCCTAGCTCAGAGAACCTGCAAATAGTCCCTTAAGTTGGGACTATTAAGAGCAGCTAGAGAGAACAAAACCTTGAAAAGTGTTTATGGCAAATGTGAAGATCACAGATCTCCATTCCTAAGAGAAATAAATGGATGAAAATTGAATACTGAATAATAACACAATTTAATTAACACAGTTTTCATTTAGCTTAGTCATGTTCTTCCATTAGAGACGTATTAGAGCCAATTTTAATTCTGAAATGAATTTTTACTTACTCTAGTTCTACAAAATCTCAATTTATCTTTAGCCGCAGTTCCAGCCTTTTTTCAGGGTTCAGTTTTGCATAGAAGGATGTGTAGAGTTTAGACATTTTATGACATTCTGCATAGGACAGTTTACCTGAGAATTTCTGGGGTACAACTACCTCCCCAGAAATAAGGGGCAGTAATGTAAGCATGGAAGATCAAAGAAAACAAAAGAAATGGAGAAGTAATAGACAAAAATGATGCCAAAAAATCATATAATAGAACCATAAAATGGTTTGGGTTGAAATGGACATTAAAGACCATCTAGTTCCAGCCCCACTGCAGTGAACAGGGACACCTCCCATTAGACCAGGCTGCTCAGAGCCCCACCCTGGCCTTGTGCATCTATACTCAAAGAAAAGCATATCCATCAATTTATCTGTGTTTTGATGTTTATTTAATTTGTTTTGTTTTATAAAAGCATGTTTGCTGACACTTCCAGTTTGTCTGAACTCTTGCAGTGAGTCTAAATTGTTTAGATACATGCCAGTGAAGGAACAAACAGAGTTCAGTACAAAACACTGGATTTTTATGTCCTATTTTCCCTTTCAAATATTTCTAAATATTTTTAATCAACATGAAATATGTCATAAAATGTCTGTAAGGGTTTTTTTGAGGAGTAAGGAGAGGTGAAAGAAAAGAAAGCAAATAAAACCCCTTGTCTAGCCCGTATCTTTTGTCCTATTCAATAGAGAACACAGCACAAAAATGCCCAACCTTTTTTACAGTGGAAAAAACAAAACAAAACAAAATAAAAAACAATCCAGGTTAGGCTATCTACAAGTTACAGATATTACAGAGCTACCTACCAGACCATAGTGTGGCTTTATGGATATTGTATAAAGCTGGCACAGGTTTGTGACAGACAAAGGACCACAAGATCAAGGACCAGCAATTTATTGCCAAATCCAGAAGGAAAAACCAGAGAACAGGAATATTTGAAAAGCAGTTCATTGTGTTATATCTGCAACAAATTATCTGCTATTGGGTCTTATTCACAGCTCAGCAAAATCACTGGCATGGGGCTTGGAGTCAACACTGGTCTCTCCACTTAGTTTTCATATTATACTGTATCAAGAGATGGATGACTGTTTAGTGAATGTAGCACATTGCTAGGCCAGGAAAAGATATTTTATTCCATTTATGTAGGATTTAAAAAGTAAACATTCTGTTAAAATATCTCTGTTGAGATTTCAAAATACAGCACTCACAGGCTCACTGATTTCTTACAGAACAAGTGGGATCATGAAAAGAATAAACATGGTCAGAAATGAGCAGTCCATCCCCTGCACAGATGTACAAGGTGATCAGGAGCAGACAGGGCAAGACAGATAGGTAAAGCATCCTGGTAAAGGAAAGAAACACATCATTAGGCATAGGTCATGCTGCAGACTTCTTGATTCACAAAGCGGGCAGAAATTGTCAGATAGAATGTGCCTCTTGAGTGCTGTTAGCAAACAAAGTCTGTTATGTTGCAGTACTAAGGCCCTGTGAGGTGGTGTGTGGGTGCTCCTGGGGTTTTAAACTGTAAATTACAGGGGCATACTAAACTGGTGTGTGTCTACACAGGTAGTTTCACTTAATTTAACTGTCAATCTAAATCATTTTAACATCATCCCTGAAGTTAAACCATTCATTCTTGGCAGCCTGCCTTTAAGACCTAGTTTTGCAATGAGTCCCTGATGGATCCTGGTTGGAGCTAACGGGGCTGTATATGTTTGTAGAATAGCAATTGCATAAAATTCATTAAAGGGCTGGGACTTATTTGGGTAAGCCCAACTCTGATACCTATGCTTATTGGGAGTTCTTTACATAATAATTGTTCCTCTTGACTTCAGTGGGACTATTTATGGGTTAAGGTATAGCTCAGCAAGAATTTGGTTGCATGCAGGTGAAGATGTTTTTTACCTTGCCAATGTTTCTCATCCCATTGAAATCAAGGTGACTATTGATGACTGTGGCTTACTGGAATGATGAAGAGTTTGCAGGAGGGGGATATTCTTTTGCCATGGGAATATCAGACATTTGAGACATCAGAGACCTCATTGAGAGACATTGAGACTCTGAGACATCAGAGTCTCAGAAAGTCAACCGTAGGAAAAAAAAAACTTAGAGAAAGAATACTAAAGATTTTTATTTTTTTTTTAATGCTCTAACATATACTTTGGCAATATTCCTAGAAAAAACGGGAATAATTCCTTATGATCTTCATTTCTGGGTTAGAGAAAACAATTATTACTCTGCAGATGAAAAAGTCCAAAAAAGCAACTGCTCCCCTAGTCATCCACATTTGCATTTTGGAGAGGAAGGTGCCACTGGTCAGAAATACACACAGTTTATGGCATAAATGTCATACAAACTTCATAAAATTTGGATCTGGACACAAAGGTTTATACTCTCCTGTGCAGGTGCAAAACAATACAGTGAGCTGATTATTGCCAATGCCCAACCCACCCATTTTAAGAAGCTAACAGATTACACAGAGCAGCACAATGAAATAAATGGAATGACTTATGTAAGTGCTCTCTCACATAAAACCTGTAAAACTTCATCTTGCCATGATTTCTTCACTGTCCTTGCTGTGTAGTGTTGAGTCAGGTCTGTCTGTAAAATGTAATAAAATATTCCAGTGAGGAAAGAGAGGACAGCTGTCCATGGAGAAAAAAGAGTGCTCTGCTTCAGATTATTTTGTTGTCACCCAGATTTCAGCTCAGCTGCTTGTTCAGTTGGTTAAATCATATGAGTGAGAAAAATTAAAAAAAATATAAGATGAATACAAATAGCTATGAGAACATGCACTCATAATGCATTTGTATTAAACCATTAGACATGAATACAAAAAGTCTCTCACCTTTTAAATTTTGCATTTCAGCTCTTCTTAGAAGGCAGGAGTGTCAGAATTAACTTAACTGAGATATATTCTGCTCTCATTTCTATTGGAAAGAAAAATCAGAGAAATCACATCGACTTCAGTGGAATTATTCTAGATTTGCCTTAAATAAGATAATTCTTTCCACACTCTACAAAGCAACCTGGGTATAAGTGGACCATCTTCATGACAGATGATCTAATCCTGCTGTCTGTGGAGGGTGTACAAAGAAAGTTGATCCAGGGGATGAATAGCTCCAGAACTACGGATTTTCTGTCTTTGAGAAAGAGGAAGTAAATCCATGTACTTTAATCTCATTGAACTTTATTCTTTGATTTTCCACCAGTTCCATAAAGGTACTGGAAAGCATCAGAATGCCTGTTCTGTATAAAGCTGGAAAACTCTGTCTCTCACAAATACTTTTACTTATCACCAGACAAAGCCTGTTTAATAACATGTATGGCTGTAAGAATCCAAATCTTCAGCATTCTATAAGCTTTTATGTATATTAAACAAATCCTTCTGTAAAAGGAGGATATTTTTTCATAGCACAGTGAAAGATTTAAAGTATCGGTCCCAATAAGTTGTCATTTTGCACTTTAGAAAACTTACTGCTTCATCATGCCATGAAAATTAATCACAGTATCCATATTCAAATTGTATCCTGAAGTTAGTTGATAATACAAAGGCAAAGGAAAGACAAAGGGGTGATCTTTGAATCCTGAATGCATTTACACAAGAAAATAAGATGATATTTCACAAACACCTTCAGCTAATAAAACACACATAGAGGAGAAATGATTAAATTGAAACAGGATCAGACCTGAAGTAGGAGTATCAACAGAGAAATTCATCACGGGAATTAATTTTGTTGTATGAAGAAACAGAAGGATGAAACATCAAATTGAATCGCCTACTCCTTTTCCTGGAAGAGCAGGGGAAGATGCCAATGCATTATACAATTATTATTCTGTGGTTCTTTGCCTTACCTCTGCTGTAGGCTTTCAGAAAAATCAATTATTTTGTCACTGGACTTCAGTTCTCTATCTGTAAAACCATAATAATTTCCTATTTCTTGTCTAATTGGGCTACACAGGTGTAAAAGAAAGGACAGTAAGGTTCTTATCTCCCTCAGAACCTTTGAGTATTCCTGTAATAAAAATATAATGAAACATTTCTGTGCCCCCAATATATCTGTGGAGAGCAAAAGAATTTCCAAACAGCTGAGCTGACTTTGTTTGTCCTGCTCTGATTGCCTATCTGTGCTAGACCATGCACTTTACTATTGGCTCTGTACAAACCTTCTGGTGTTTTTTTTGCCCATTTGGACACATAAACACCTCTTCTGTGTTTGATGTTAGTATTTTAACTTGATTCCATGTTAAGCCTGTTTATTCATCTTACATATCAAGTGACAGAAAGCCAAAAACTTTAGCAGATGGAAGGTTTTCTTGTGTATTTTCCAGCTTTCCAGGACGCTGATTTCTGAAAGGCAGGAAATACAGGATATCTGTCTTTCCTGGGGCAGTCCATAGCAAATGGGAATTATCTGCAAATGCTTCAGAGGTAAACACTTCATTAGATACAGCTGTACTGAACTAGTATACCTGTACAGATCCAGTGATTGGTTGGGAGAGATTGACAGGGCTGTGCTTATGATAAAAGAAAAAAAAATCTGGGAGGACTGAAGGAGGGAAGGTGAAGGGAAATGAAAGAAGGGAGCATGTACACTCTGAAATACCTGGTAGCCCTTATTTCATGGTCTGATGAGTAGGTTGTGGCAGTAAAAATGTAGGAAAATTTTCCTATGTGGGGAACTGTCTGAAGTTGTTTACCCATAATTCATGGGATGGCAAACACCTTGAGTCTGCATTTCTTCTTTTCAAAGCTATTAATTTATATTACATTCTGGAAAATATTGAGTCTAGTTGAACAGAAACTGAGGAAAATTCTGCATAACTTTCCATATAAAAAGTACAACATATGCCCTCCAAATCTTATTACATACCCTGGGGTTTGAAAGGACACTCAGATCTCACTAATGGAACAGTTACCTTGCCTTTGCCATACCCTGGATCACAAACTTGAAAGAGTTTATAGCCTTTGTTAGACGTATTCAATCACATGGATCCTGGCTTTCACAAGCTAGCATGCATAACTCCATGCACACCCAGGTAGAAGGTGAATGCAAGGTAATAGTTACTTTTCTGCTTTCATCTGAATGTGTCCTCACTCCATTCTGAGTCCTCCCAATGGTTTTTCTTTCCCATGCTGCTCACTTCCATCTCAGCCAGCTCATGCATTGATAATTTATTTTCTTTATAAAATTTGTTGGTCCTTTTCACTTCTGAATTTTACCCAACTTTGGTCAGATAATATTTTATTCCTCCTGTAGGCAGTAGCACAATGCACTTTTCTCTTCAGTGAATACAGGGAAGCCACAACTTCTGTGTGTCACTGACTAGAGATAAGTACAGCTTCCCCCAAACCATCCTGGTGTTATAAAACACAGCACAGAAGTCCATTCAATCTGCCTTTTCACAGTGCAATTAGTCTGACAGGTAAGGTTAAAGGCTTGTGGTGTATCAAGCATAATCTACAGTAACAGTCTTGTCAGCATTGAATAAATTCAGTTTTCAACAGCAGGGAAGAGTCCTTCATAGATATATCTCCTGAAGTTAGGCTAAAAAAGAAATCTGCTTAAATTATAATAAAATATGTGCAAGCTCCAACTGTCTAGAGGATATAGCACTTATGTATTGTTTCAGGTTACAAGGATTCGGACTGTATTAATTAGTTCTTATAGAAACTAGGTTTTGGTATTTACATTTTGGGATTTTTTAAATTATTTGTTCAGTAGGTGCAGATTAGCTCTCTTCTCTGTGCAGCTAAAAGACTTCTCATGTTGTAAGTCAGTTTAAGTAAGTGTTGCATATTTTGTGTCTATTTTCCTCACTCTGATTTTCTCTTCTAATGAGACCTGGTTAGAGATCTCAAGAAAGAATAGGAGGAGTAGAAAAGAGAGAGAGAGAGAATGCTGATCCCTAACAGTATAATTACAAATGTCTTCTTGTAGGAGGAACCTGTCTTCCCTTTGATTTCACGGATGGTTGGGAATTTCCATTTGAGGTTATGGGAACAAATGTGCTGCCTTGTCCAAAAATGTCTATTTCTCTTGACACAGGCTTTGTCCTAGAATGTGCTAAAAGGACTGACTGGAAAAAAAAAAAGAAAAAATCTTGAGATTCTATTTCTGGCTGCCGTTTTAAGCCATTAAAGATGATCTATCTTGCACCTTTTATGCAGTATGGCTATTATTTATACATGAAAGAAAATTGTACAGGGCTTGCATGGAGAGGGGGGGAACTTTAACTTTCTCTCCTCTTGTGCTTTAGGTCAACTCCCTCACCCTTTTCTCTAAAGTTCTTTGCTCATGTTGTAAAATCTTATGCCCTGACTCCAAGCCCACTGAAGTAGAGGAATCATGCTACTAATACTTTGTTTTGAACCTAAGGATGTATGCTAGGTTCAGATCATTCTGTCATTTCTCCAAATCCTTAGTGCTGTGCACTACAGAGAAGTAATGTACCAGCCCTTTCTTTCTCTGATGAGGCAACAGTGTATTTATTAAAAACTTTTCCTATCTTTTCTGAACACAATTAATTGCTTTTACTTAGAGTGTAGGTGGCTTAAATTGATATGTGAGAGCAAGTTTATTGGAACTCCCAGAGATAACAGCTAGATCACTTCTAGAGGGAAGCTGCTTGGTAAAAATTTAATACTTGAAAACAGTCAGAATAGCCCTTTTTTTCTTCATCTTTTAGACTTGCTTTCCATAGGTTTGCAAATTGCAAACAAAACAGAAGGGAGAATCCTTCTAGAAATGACTAGAGACTCTAATTAGCATTTACATTAGACGGTTTCTTGTACACAGAAATTTTCAACACTAGTTTTTGAGCAGTTAGATACTGGCATTTACAAGCTCCCCTTGCTTGTAGATGAAAGGAGACTGGAAGCTGATTGCAGAGTGCAAAATATGTCCTGTTTTGATCAAATCTGTTGGGTAGGGTCACATTGGGACATTTTCATAGAATATACAAATATCACTGTACAGTGATTCCCATTTCGTAGTTGTCTTCCTAGATTTGGTTTCCATTGTTTCCAAAGGGTCCCTTTGGCTTAACTTCCATCATGATTTTTGTTACTGTTTGCAAGAAAAATGTTCAGCACTGAGAAGCTACTGGCTCTGGAGCTGCGCATCTTCACACAAAAATACCTAAAGTGATCCTCTGCTGAGTCACTCAGAGAAATGATTCAGTCCATCAAGCGATTGCAGATTCCTCTCCATCAGTACAAACAGCAACATTTTCTTTAGCCAGCACTGTTAATGCCTTATTGCAGTCACTGCTGTCACTTCTTCAGTTTCATATAAAAATCAAAAGATTTGTTAGAACTGCAAGTAATGACCCTAGTAGCTTCCAAGTGCTCAGCCTCTTTCTAGAACTCAAAATGTTTGTAGGCAGTATAATTTCAATCCAATAAGTCCTTACATTACACTTAAGATCAAAACCAAATACAAAACCAACCAATCGACCAAAAAACCAAAAAAAACCCAGCAAAAAATACCGAAAACCCAACACAAAAACAAACCCCAAGTAAACAAACAGAACACAAAATACCTAAATCAAAAACAGCCAAACAAACCAAATAATAATAAAAAAACCCACCCAAAACCCAACAAATAAAACCCAAAAATCCCACCCATTTCTTTAGGTAGGCATTACATGTTCATATATGCTAAAAACAGGCAAGAATTGATTATAAAGACACTGGAGAGAATCAGAAGTTCAGAGAGAAAATCCAAAGAAATTTAAAGACTTTTCCAAAACTATATAGCAGGCTAGTAGCAGAACTGGCAACAGCATCTAACCCTATGCCTCTAACCAGTCTGACTTCTAGACCAGCAGAGCCAACTATAGATTGAAAGCTAAATTTAAAAAATATGTAATGAATCAGGGAGCCATAAACTTCCTAAGTAAAAAGAGCAGCGGTCAGTCCAATGTTCTGCTATTCTTTTTGTTATTAATTGTTCTGTGATAACATGACTGGAAGTTGTCTATTTGAAAATGCTGGGAGTATAGTTATTGTTATTGGTGTTATTGTTTTTCAGGTTTCTTTTTATATCAGAACAACTGTACAAAAAGTCATAGCAAATCTGAGACTTAATCAGGAAAACAGTGTCACACATCTCTGCCTTAACAATACTTATTGTTTTAATCCCTAATTACTTATATTGATTAACTGGATGTGTAGTGTCTTGACAAATTCACCTGCATTTTTTTCAATAATGCCACAGAACCAAGATTTTCAATATTACCAGATTACAGTATTTCAGCTGTGACCAGAAAGGACTAGTGTTATTTCCTTCAGTTTTATCTTCAGTTGGGCTTTAACCTGAACCTATCACAACACTGACAAATGTGGTAACAGGTTCTGATGTGCAAATAATAGAAGGAACAGGGTTTAAGCAAAGTACATATTTCTCAGCAGTCTCACTCTTTGCAAACTGATGATGGATACATAGCCATAGTATTGTCCACTGAGGAGTCAACTATTTTATTGGTACTTTTTCCCCAGTTTCTTGTTATGACATAGGCAATTTCATCTTTCTGTTAGCCATAGATTCTATTGTGCTCATGTATAGGTAAACATACATGGCTTTATGCACATTTCTCTCAAGTGACAGTTACTTCTGTCCCAGATGCCTAATGTATAATTCAGAGTCATCTAAGGGTTTTAATTTACTCTTTAAAAAGACAAATACAAAACCAAAAAGAAAGGTGCTTCTGCTTATGACACTTCACATTGTCTGAAATGCAGCCCTGGATTTTTACCCTTATTGCCCTTGCTATGTCTTTCTGCTGCTGTGTTATCTCAATAGCTCTTAGTGAAGGGGGAAGAGTCTCAACTGTTTTGTAGAGAAAGAAAGGATCTGCCTGTGTGTCAGACCCAAGCTATAGGTCCTATCCATCCTCAGCTCAGTCCATGGCCAATATTCATGTAATTAGCCTTAACACTTTTCAGCCAGTCTGAACTGAATGAGGTTGCCAGGGTGCAGAATGAAATTACACATTCTCCTTTGGCTTTGAGCAGAAAGAACAGGGCACATAGAATTTAGCATGTATAAATCAGCATGAATGATGCACCTAAAATGTGGTTTGAAAAGGGCAGCAGCCTCTTAAAAAGCTTTGGAAGCTAACTTTTACCTTTGAAGAGAGGTTTGGAAGTTGAAATTCAGCTTGTGGTATTATTAGGATCATTACTGTACCCATTATCTTTCTTTCTTTTCCTCCCATATATATAAAAGGCTCAATAACTCACCAGCAATGTGGCCAATGTGGAGAATATTCCCCAAAGCTGAAGAAATGTACACATTCTTTACTATTAGGAGATTTTGTTTATTCTTGAAGAGCCATTTTTTCATATTACATGTCTATAGGTTTTACTTGAATTGGCATATATCTTGAAAAATGATCCTGTTTATAAAGTTGTACAATAAACCTCTAGTACTGTTTAAATTTCACTTGCAACAACACTGCATTGCACTGATTTTTTTCCTCTTGTGGAAGCAGATGGTTCCTACAAAACTAATAGGAATTATTTCTATGCAATATCTTAGCAGCCACTTAATGAAAATATAATCACAAACTATACTACAAGGCAAGTATTTAATGAGTTGGATATGACAAAGCTTGTATTATATTGCAATGTAAAAATCTAGAGGTGTTGGCAGCCAGAAGCTACTTGGCTTGTTAAGTCCATGTAAAATGGATAATACAACTGAAATCGGCATCATGCATTTATTTTTAAAGAATTTATTTTCATTTAAAAAAAGAAAAAAAAAACCCCACTTTCATGAAGTTCTTTGAGATCTACTTGTTGACCTCAAACAGCACTAGTTTTTTTAATTTAATTTAAAAAATACAAGTACAGACCCGAAAAGCCAGCTAAATGTGGTAACTCTTAGGGAGGAATTTTTTTTTTAATTTAGGTCACACTCTTCAGATAATTTTTCTTCCTATTTCTTATTTCAGCTACCATCAGTTCAATTTTAATTTGTCTACCTATCTAATCATTACTGCTAGAAAGAACATTTTAGATTTATAGATAGCTGATAAGGCCTCAGTAGCCCTGATGGACTCTGAAGTATGTTCCTTTTACACTGGAAATTAACTAATATATAAGAATGGCCTGCTAAACGTAAGTATTACTTCCTGAATGTAGAATTTTCATTCGAAAAGGAAGATAGTTCAACAAAAGAGAATTGGTTAATTTATTAACACAAAAAGAATGTGTTGTAGGACTAATTGGCATCTTGAAGGCAATCAAGTTATTGTGTTTATTTTAGCTAACATTAATTCTATTATTTCCATACTGCTTTTCCCAGAAGGAAAAGTAAAGGAAAAATAAAAGAAAAAGAAATTTCTAGCTGCCATCTAATTGTGATTGTTAACATCCCTATATAAACACCTCTCACTGACTGCCTGTATTAGTACACAGCAAATGAATATGGAACAGCATTATTTGTTACTCAGAGCTACAAGACAGGAGTTTTGAAGACAAAAAATAGTATCAGAATGGTTGGAATCTTTTCTGTCAAATTCCGGCCTAGGCTTGCATTAAGCAGAGGGCTGAAGGATCTGTTCATTTTTTAAACAATAGCTTAAGCCCTTCCTTTGTGAAAAGAACAGCTAATTAAGGTTCTCAGGAGCCCAGAAATCTGGGCTATTTAGTCATACACAGAGGGTTAAGCATATACTTGAGGGGTCCTGCTAGCCTGGGATCTTAGGAAAGACTGCACAATAAGCCTATAGGTAGTCTGTCCTTCCTGTTCAGCTATGGTTCTGTTCATACTTTGCTACGATTCAAAGGGCTTTTAATGTTTATCATCTTTTACATCTTCCATACTTCACTAATAAGTCTAGAGCATTCCTATAATTATTAAAATGAAAATTTGCAGTAAATCATGATGTAACCTACAATATATCCCCAACTGCTAGCTCGATTCCTTAGCAAAAGTATCCAATCAGTTAATCCTAGAAGATTAATTTTCCTTTCCTCTTAGAATGCAGGATTCATTAATGACTTAGAAACTTTCGGTTAATTAGCTGAATGATGGTCATCCATATCTATCGCCAGTGGCAGACCGCTGGAGTAGTTAAGTCCAGGAAAATAAATTCACTCTCAACGCCAAAGTATTAATCAGCTCAAGAAGGCTTGTTGAGGTCACCACATGAGTGTGAAATAGAAACATCCTAGAGTTTGTCTAATTGATGGTTTGATTTGCAGAATGGAATTCATAGCTTTCATGATGGGCAGTAACCTCACATGACAATATTATTTCTGGTAAATTTGCAGCATTTATTTACTTATTTTTAGGTGAAGGCAACAAGGATGTGCATGCTGATACTTTCACACTGTCTGCTGCCTAAAAGAGTCACATTTCAGAAGAATGCACACTGCCTTTGGGTGAGTGCTCCCCATAGCACACAAGCCAAGAATGGGGATTTATGCACAGAAATGTCACTGAGAATAGCAGGGAAATTCAATGCAGAACCTCTGAAAAATGGACCTTTATCAAAAATTTATTGCTTATATGCCAATTTCTTATTTATTCTTTTGTTTATTCCAAAGGCTTTTAAGAGATGAAGAATCCTCAGTCCAGTATTTGGTAGGCTTGATAGCAAACATCATTAATTAAATTTTTTCAGAGATATCAAAGCTTGTTAGATTTAAGGATGATCAGAATGACCTATATTTAATAACTTTTCAACTTTAAACAAATTTACTGATTTTTTCACATTTCTGCATAGCAGCTTTATTCTTGTGAGCAGAAACTTATCGATGGGGCAATTAAATTACATTTCTTGCATATGATGATAGAACTACTTTCACAAATACTTCAGTGACCACAAATTTAACATAACCTATAAATTTAGTTTAATCTTCAGCCACTAACTATGCTTACCTGAGAAAGAAGACGTGAGTGAATAGCTTCTTAAAATTAGCAACTCATGAAGCAAAAAAGAAACTGATACTATGGAGAATAATTGTACCAAGGAGTGTATCTTATGTAAGTCTATTCATCTGAACAAATTAAAATGATTGAAACATGAAATCTGTTTTTCTACTGGCATGCTTACTAGGGTAACAAAAATACAATAAATTCTTAAACAAGCTCTAGTTCTTCACTCACCTTACCACATTCCATTGTGATCCCTATTAGCTATTTTTATTGGAAGTTGAAAAAAAGTAGCATGGTAACATGACAAACAAATAAGATAAGATGTATTTTTGGTTTTTACCATGCACTATTTAACAGTCCACCTAAATATTTAAATGGTCTGGCTATCAAACGCATTGTATCAGACAGTGTGAATATTCTTTATTAAAATCAAGCTTTCCAGTTTGCCAGCCGAAATAAACTTTGCTTTTTACACAACAAGGATTCATAAGAACACAAGACAGAAAAAAAATTAACCTTTTCAGAACAGGAAGAAGAAATAAAATTACAAATATTTCTCATCATTACCTCTGGAAATAAAAAATTTTTATAAATTTTATGAGCAGCTCTTTTGTGGATAAACTTAATTAAGCCTAAATCCACAAAAAAAAAAAAAAATGACTCTTAATTCTGTACTAATGATGGATAATCATATCTTCATGGATCTGTAATGTAGGAGCCCAGTAAGATAAGTATTTACTGACTCCAAACCAGAGGAACTTTAAAAATTTCATAATGCATACATTTCATTTCACCTCACTCTAATACACTAAAATGCACAATGTCAGAAGTGTAAGTGAATTAGCACAATGCTAAATACTTTTCTCCACTGTGGCATGTAGACATTGTATTTAGGCCCTTTTCAATGCCTATGGTTAATGAAGTTCTTGGATAAACTCTATTGTATTTATTATTTGCATTATAGTTGTAGAAATACTTCTGAGTGACATACATCCAACATGAAATGAGGACAATTTTCTCAATTTTTTTACAGTTTTGCCTTTGAATGAGCTGAAAGATATAATTAGGGAAATATTTTTAATCCATACTTTGTCCACTTGCAAAGGAGAATTCACCATGATTATACTTCAAGCAACAATTCAAGGCAAATATTTTTTTCATTCAGAAGAGTTTACAGAATTTCTCTGTGCCCTCTGGGAAGGCTAAAGCAAGCACTGGCTGTAAATATACAGTCAGGAAAGTGAGCCCCATGGCAAGCACAGGAACATGCTGGTGATTAGCTGAGCAGTACTGACAGCTATTCATTCTATCTTGCACATCCAGTCAAATTTGTCTTTATCTCAAACCCTTTATGCCCCACATAGGGCACCAAAAAGGGCTGGCATCGTTAATCCACAGAAACAGCCAAGCCCCACACAGCCACTCTCTCACTCCCCCGCCAGTGGGATTGAGGAAAGAATCAGAAGGCTAAAAGCTGAAGAAGTGATGGGTTGAGATAAAGACAGTTTTGTAGAGAAAGCAAAAGCCACTCAGGCAATCAAGGAAAATAATGCTTCCCATGGCTGGGTAAGAGTTCTGCCATTACCAGAAGAGCAGGGTCCCATCATAAGTAACAGTGACTTGTAAAGACAAACCCATCACTCCAAATATCCCCCCCCGCCCCTCTTTCTTCCCTGCACTTTATATACTGAGCATGATGTCCTAGGGAATATCACTTTGGTCAGTTTGTGTCACCTGTCCCTGCTGTGGCTCCTGACAACCTCCCAAGAACTTCCAGTCTCCAGTGTGGCAGTACAAAATGCAGGAAAAGCCCTGCCTTTATGTATGCCATGCTCTGTTTTCAACAGAATTCCAAAGTATAGGCCCACAGTAGTCATTATGAAGAATATTAACTCTACCCAGTCAAACAAATGTTCTTCCAAGACTCTTCCAAAGCCAAGAAGGCTCTATTAGCTTGAGTGGGCTTTGGTCAAGTTTGGTTCTGAAAGTAAAAAGTTATTCCAAGAGAGAAAAAACCTCCCACAGTTTCTACCACTGAATTCTAAATCTGTACTTGTTCAACTGTACCTCAGCTGTCTGCAGCTATTTTTTTTTAATGGCTTGCTGAGAACACAGTGTTCATTCTGTTACCATGTATTAAATGCAGACTGACAGCATTTGCCTCACAAATTTATATATTATTACAATCTCTATTTGTCGTAGATAATCTTTTTGGCATAAAATTCACCATTTGGAAAATCTGAAATGTTCGTCTTTTCATGATCCTAATTACTTTGACCATCTTGCCAAAATTAAAGTCTATATGTATATGTGTGTTGTTGCAATTGATAAATTCCCTAAAGACAATAGATTTATTCAGTTACTAATGGGTTTCCACTAGACACCTTACGAATATAATTAGTCTGTCTCATAATCAAATAACTGATTAATCATTATATCTTTTTTCCAAAGTTAATAAGTTGTTGTAGATTCATTTTTATATATCTTTCAAAATAATTGCTTTTTCTATACTATTCACCAAGCAGCTCCATAAAAAATGATGATATTTCTATATATTGTTTACTAAGTTTATTGAAAAGAGAGTTTGTGATAGGTATTCAAATCAGGCAAATAATCTGTTGATTTTAAACTTATTCCATGTACTTTTCAAGAGCATTGAACAGATTATTTTTTAAATAATAATGCAATGCACAGCCAGTGGGAGTATTTGACTCCTGTACAGGTTCTAAAGGACAAGTATAGTTCCACTTGTGTCATAATAAACTAAGTAGTGTGTGTAAGCCTTTTATTATTCTTTTTCTACTTAATCAGAGCAATTAAACATATGCTTTAATCATTTACTGGGTGGTTTGCTTTTAAAGAAGAGATATGTCCATATTCTGTTGTCTTAAAATGAATGCCTTAATATACAGCTGTGTTTGTTGCATTACTGGCCTGGGTAACTATCATGTGTAAGAGGCAGAATGCATGTAATATACTTGTACATACACATTTACATATTCAGTCCATACAAAATTTACATAACATTTTTGTCTCTGTTCTGAAAGCAATTAAAGTCAAGCCATAATTCAGTTTATTTAGACATTGTTGAACATTCAGTGGTTGAAATGGCCTAGGATACTGTGGAGTGTGATGACAATGCCTCACCTGAATGATTCATTGGTTTTTCCAGGAAAATATAAAAGTGAGTGGAATACACCCAGGGAATTCTCTTTTTTCTTTTATTTGGGTGTGTAAATACTTTTCTTTTTTTCAATGACAACTTATTTTTTTTTAAGTAAAATATTCTTGTTCATAATTATATACAACTATATTAGATCACTAATAGTACATTTGTATATATGCAAATGATACATAAAAGGAAAAGATGGGTGGAAGGATAAATAGGGTAATTTAAGTGATATTTCACTATATAGGCTCTTTGTGTTTCCTCTGAGTAAAAAAAAAGGCTTATGATTAATGTGCCCTTTTTTATGCAAAAAGCAGTAGATTTTGCTAGGGTTTGAACTTAAGGTTTTATGTCTGTGTCTTAAGGTAATATAATCCATGCTTCTGTATAATTTCCACTTTCCTTTTGGACTCCCATCTTTCCTATCTTGTTGTCTATGCCCTCCTAAAATGAAGTAATGGAACCCCAAAATGAAGTAAATGGAATTCTAAAATGAGGTAAGTGAGGGCAATAATGGTTCTTTTGATGCTCCTTTTCCTGTGATGTTTGGGGGACATGAGAAGAGAATTCTTACCCTAGGAGTTTGTTTCAGCAAGTGTAGAATCCAATTCTGTTTTCTAGACAAGCTGAAATGACTTGCTAATAATAGAAATTAATTATAAATTAGAAAGACTCTCAGGGCTGATTTCAGACATACTGAATTAACAAAAGAAAAAGGGAAAAGGGGAAAATGAAACAAGACCTTGAAAATTATAATCTGCATAGTTCTGTGTAACTTTAAATACTCGATTGAGAGTATGCACTTATGGCTTCCCTCTGGGTATCTGATAAGATCGTGCTATAACAAAGCACTTATGATTTCTTTTCCCTTGAATTAAAATATTATTTTTAGAGGAATTACTTGTAGTTACGGGCAAGCATTTCTTCTGTTTCCTTAAGTTAGTGTGTAATCATACAAACTGTAAATTCTATTCCATTTAGCAATTGTGCTAGACATATTTGAAATGCCTTGACGCTGATGGAAAAGGACTCCTTAACTTTATGGATTGTTTCTTTTTGGATTTTTTGGGGTTTTCTTGGTATGTTATTTTGGTTTTTTTTTCTTTTTTTGTTTTTTTTGTTTGGTTGGATTTTTTTGTCTGACAAGAAAAAGTTATTTATGAAAGACCATGAACATAGAACACACAATTGATGCCTTATATCATGGCTTGCAAAATTTCATCTTTATTCATCCCAGAGCACAGGCAGCATCCATCCAATTCCTATTTACAGGCATCTCTTATAAAACAGTGACAGAGAAGAGAATGTTATGATGTTTAAAAATAGTAATATATTTTTTAACTTTTATCTGACCAACACAGATTTTGATGCCATATATTGTAGCATAAGTACATTAAATACTATAGGAGATGAACTTAAAATTCCCATTTTGTCATCATTAGACAAAATTCTTTCTAAAGAAGAGTCCACTCAGAGGCCTTTAAAGTTTAAAGAGATGTGGAACCAAGAGCTTCACATAAAAAAACCCCAAACAACCAAGTCAAACCAAATACAAAACCCAAGAAAATATGTAGACAAGTACATATTCATATTTTTCTTAACACAAAGGAAAAATAACTCAGCAATCTTCCATTGCCTTTTCACTATTTTGAGTAATTTTTTCAACAGAGGTAATGGAATTGAAACAAATAAATTTAATCTATCTTAATCTACTACTAATCTAATACTAGCAATCTAAGAATTATTTATAGTAATATTGAAACATCTTTTAAAAAGGTTTCACAATTATTTTTCATAAATTATTTTAATTATTTCATGGCACAAAGTTATAGAATTCTAAATATGTGTAATCTAGATGTAATACACTTTATTTATTAGTGGTAATATCATACTAGAAAATTAGATTTAAAATTTGAAATATTCTGTGGAAAACATTGATTGAAAGATTTTAATTAAAAAACAGATGAAATGTATTTAGCAGAAAACACAGTGTTTGGCTTAAACATGTGTTCCTGCCATTTTTTTTTCCTTTGTTAGGGCAATTCACTTTACCACACTTAATTTAAATGGGGTTCATTATACCATTCGACTCTGCAAAAATGCTTTGCATTTTACCAAGAATTTTTTGGGCTCTGAGATTTTCTGTGCAGTTGCAGAATTTCTCTAGTGCTGTAATCCAGGTTCTTCTCATCTTCTCCATTCTGTTGATGAAATTTCTTGATAAAATTCAGTATTATGGTGTGGACAGGAGTAACTATGTTTTTCTGTTTTGATTCAAAATAGATCCTATGTAATTCTTCCTTCCATGGTGTTTTATTGTCTCGAGTTTGTTTCTGGGTTTGACACACATGCAACATCGTTTACAGTACCATGTAAAATTCCAGTCATTCACACTTGAGAAGTAGAATAAATGCAGAGTATAAGAAGTGCAGAGAGGAAATATCAGACAAAAACAGAAATAACCAATTAGATAAAAGATAAATCTTCCAGATCAAACGAGGAGAGTATATTTCTTTTTTCTTTAAACCTAACAAAATAAATTCTGAAAGAATAATGACTGCTGTTTGCAAATGCATCTGGTTTGTGTTTATGAAAGAATAAGAAAAGCTATTTCGTAAAATACAGAATTGACAGGAGAGAAACATTTGTATGTTGAACCTGTAGAAAAATGTGTGAGGAAACTGTAGTAAGGAAAGTAATGTAGCTGCTGTTTAAGAAGGTACAATTTTAGTTTTTTAAGAGATGATACGGCAACCCTCAATGTGACTGAAAAGAATCAAAGACCTAAGAGGCTCCTTCCACTTGTGTACTGCTTGAATTTCAAACTATAAGACTACTACTGGGTGGAAGTTATGCTTTTCAAGTAATTCTAGAGAAACCTGTTTTAAGATAGAGAGGTTTTGAACTGTTTCCTCCTTAACAGAAGAAAGAATTTTTCAAAATAGGTGACTTTGTAAAGAGACTTTGTAAAGAGAAAAGCCTCAAATTTCAAAGCTTCAGCATTTTTTTTCAAATCCCTAATGTAAAATTTCAGTGAGGAAATATGTAAACAATCAGTATCATTCCAATACTAATTTTTGAAATATTTTGCACAGTTGCAAAAGGACCACAGATGAATGAAGTAATAAATGAGTAACTTAATGCACAAGAACAAATGGAATACCTGATTGTGTTTTGTCACATAAAAATAGGTTAAATTCATCAGGCAAGTTATTGCTTGTGAATTATTCACTATGTTCTACTGGCTGTAATTTTTTTTGCATTTAATTACAAGGGGCTACAGATTACTTAGAGGTCTTGTAATGCATGTGCATGACTGCCAAGACCACTAATGGAAATTGCATACCATTGCTGAGAGAAAAGTATACACTTCAGTAATTACATGTGGTACTCTAAATGCAGATGCAAAAGTAATTATCATAAACTGGTGCTCTGCATATTGGAATGCTGTATTGGCTCAATACATCAGCTTTCACTTCCGAAGATCATCAGGACTCAATACATAGTTAGTTCTCTCATGAAATATAATTGAAGGTCTCCAAGTAGCTTCCTTTTCTTCTTGTGCTCTCTGAGTCGTTCCATAGGGAGTGCTACAGGCATTATTGCAAGGCAGAAAAGAGTGATATTGGCTAGCAATTAAGTATTTTGGTAAAATTTTAAAGAAAAATCATAAAACACTTGGCTTCAGCTACTCTTATTTGTCATATTTTCACTGCCACTGAAGTTTATATAGCAGAGCAAGTTAACTTAAATTCTAAAGAGATTTATTCTCATTCTTCTCCTGAAATTTCAGTGACTGTGAGGCCTTGAAGCTCTGACCTTGTGAAGAGATGAGCAAACCAAAACTAGAAAAAGGGAAAAACTTATGCGTCAGAAGTAGGATTAGATATCCAGCTGGGCTATGAACTGCAGAACTCAATCATTTGTGGCTGTAAAATAGTTTTAATTTATGACCTTTGATGGTTGCAATGCTCCAAATATGACTGAAACTCAGAAATTTCAACATTTCTCCAAATATATTGTGAAAGTGAATATGTTCAGAGGTGTTTAGTCCTTTGTTCTAGTTACATATGGTTCAGTGCATTTCCTGTTATATATTGGCTAGCACCTTTATTGCTGCATGGAGTTAGCCTACCTTTTTTTCCCTTCATTTTGGTCTTTCCTCACTGTCTTGAGTCTCAGAGTAACTCTAGATTTTTTCATCTCATCACATCCTTAAATTAACTTCAGAAAGATATTTCAAACTTACAAAATATGGTTGGCACTAGTATTTCACAATAGTTCTTTTAAATTAATGAGGTAAGAAGTTTGTTTTGTGCATATAGATGTTTCCATACTCTGAATTTGCTTGGGTCTGTGTAAGTTTATGCTTTTTCTTTTCCCATCCTCTTGCAAGTTTTTCCTGAAGGCTGACTTAGGTATTGACTATTTGCCAGTTTTTTCTCCTGCTGATCTGCAGCTTGCATACAGCTACCTCTGATCCGCCTTCACAGCTTTCTGTCTTGATTACTTTTATGACTTCATGTATCCTGATAATTCCAAGTTCAAGACCTATGTTTCATCAGTTTCCTCTATTTACATGGATTCTGGAATCACCATCTGATGTCTGATGTCAAAATACTGCAGCTATATTTCTGACTTCTGAATTTCAAGTCAGTGCCAAAAAAGGTTAAAGGTTTCTAATTTGTTGCAGTCCTATATAAGACTTCTGGAAGTTCTGCTCTTTTTGAGGTTACATCTTTCCTTAAACTTTTTCACTTCTACAAAAATCATCTTCTCATCTTTACTCGTTTGCATGTTGTTAAAAAGTGGTAACAAGGCACACTGAAATAACTGGAAAAAATCATTTTTGTCTCTCTCTTCTTATTAAACTGAGTTATTTTCTCTCTTTATATATCTCATATTTTACCTTAAATGTTTTAGATTTTCTGTTAATAAAGGTTTAAAAGGGCATTCTTTAGGCTGCAGGTTGCTAAGAGGCTATATACATGTCTGAAATTAGACGGAAGTTTTACTGAACTGCAGTCAGTTGCAGCATGCTTCATCTGACCAAAATGCACTGGAGTGTTTATACAGAGGTCTACATAGAATTCCAGAGCCTCACATGAGAAAAGAATTAATGAGAAGGGCCAGAAAGAGCAATCCTGGCACTGAGGATTAGGAAAATGCAAGCAAATACTTATCCTCATTCATCAGCAATCAAAGGGGTTGGTGCATATACGTGTATTTTGTATAAAACCTCACTTACTAGCATCAGGAACTGTTTAAATATCCTATTCATGTCAAATATTAAAATGAAGGTGTTTTCTGTAATGGTTATTTATGATTATTTACCATCTGCTCACAAGTAAATTCATTACCATGAAGATTTAGCCAAATAAGTTAACCTGTTACAAGTGATGAAATACTGTAATTAGCTGTGTCTGAAACACAAAATTAGAGAAGAACATTTTGTTTACCTAATAGTCTGACTGCAAGAAGTGATTGTTTTGCATGGCGCATGTGACCAAAAGAAATTGCATTCAAGTGATTCAGAGATTAGGTGTTGAAGGAATGGTTGTACGCTGTGTATGTGTTGTGTCAGGAACCTTCATGTAGAAAACACAGAGCCTACAGACAAATTTATATAAATGCACTAGGTATTTTCCACTCCTATGAGTTTTGAACAACCGTATAAAATATATTTAGTTATAAAATATACTTACAGAAGTGGGAGGATGAAAACAGTTTAATAAAAGGTCTTGATGAAGATCAACAGGCTAAGAATGTAAAAAGGTAAGGTATATTTGTGTATGCAGCAAATTAACAACAAAAATTCACTGTTGTTAACATTATTAATTAAATATTTTGCATGATCATGAATAACATCTGTTTTTACCTCAGAAAACAGTAACAGCAAGCATTAGTTCCTGGTTTTAACCACTGAAACAGACTTCTATCTACATTGTTTTTCGTTAATAATTTTGGGCTGAAGAATTCCTTCCCAATTATTTCATTGACTTTGTGGGTTTTCAATGACAGAATTGATTCTTAATGAAATTATCTTTTAAAAAATATGTTGCCAGTGAAAAAGACACAAAATGAAAACAATACCTTCTCTTCAGAGCTATGCATATGGAGAACAATAAATGCATTAGCAATGCAGACATATAAGAAAAAGGTTCTTAAGAGTACAGACAGTGTAGACAGAGTTAAGGTGACAGCAAGCATATACTCTTATGCAAGCATCTTCTGAAAAGACAGACCTTTACTGCAGTTGGGACCAGAATGCAATTCATAAGCCCTTCTACTGCTTAAGGAAAATCTTTGGGTATCTGAAGTTGAACAGAGAATGAAATAACACCATTAAAACTGGAAAAGTTGAAGATGGAGATCCATATTCGTATCTTTTACACATCAACATATTAGATATGCTTTGCAAAAATCTTAAATCTTTGGTTCTTAAAAAAAGAAAATAATATATATTAAAAAGAGGAAAGTATCATCCATACCAGAGCAAATACATTAAAATGAAGAGTTTTCTCTAATTAGGGCCAGAAGCTTTGGTGATCATTTGTCCATTTTTCTCCTTCCAAGAAATATCAGATGGAGGAGAGGCTAATTGGGCCATATTGATGTCCTCTGGAAGTTCAGTGATGTCCACATAAACACTAAAGCTCTTAGTCTTGTCTTAGGACTCTTGTTTCTTAGTGTTGTCTTTAGAACAACTGTCCATGCTTTGAGACTGCTTCAAATCAATATTGTTGGAACAGGATGACATGTGGAATTATTTACAAAGGGGAATACCAACATTTTTGCTGTTATGTCAAACCTTGCAGTGAGTTGTTTTGCGTTTTTTTTCATTTCCCCCCCTTAACCTTTTGGCATAAATGACAATGTCGCTTGCAGTTAAAGCAGAGCTCTTTGACACAGCTGACATCAAGTTTCCTTAATGCTTGATCAGCCTGGAAAGTGTACAGAAACTGGCATGTCTGGGAAAGTGCGTGTGTATGACTGTGGAGGGATCCTGTTCCCAGGATGCTTGTTACAGAGAGCTAATGTCAGAGTGTCAACAAGGAAGCTTTTAAATATTAGAATTGCACAAAAATAAAATGTCAATTATGTCTTAGAACAGATAATTTGGACAGAATATCTCTCATTGTTATGTATTTTTATATTAGGCCTATTAGTCAACCCCAAAATTATAATTTGTTTAGATTTCACATTAATTACATAGCTTTATTAGAATAATCATTAATTTTTTTTTCTTTCTTTTTTTTTTTTACACAGCAAGATATTTATTTTTTAAGACTTTTCCACTGTGTAGTTTAAGCTGGCTGACAACAACTGAGAGTTCAGTCAATATATTCCAGGTTCCATTAACAGACATTATTAATAACTGGTAATATAAAATGAAGTTATGTAGCTGAGGCAATCTGAAAACCAAGTTTAAATATTGTTTGGAAAACACCAATGCATAGATTATGTAAGTTTGATAAAATATTCTTTTTAAGTATGATGAAATAACTTTTTGTATGCATTCAAATATCCTCTTCTGTAAAGATTAATAAATTAGAACATGTCTAAGTATGCAAACAACATTAAATGAGTTTTCAGATCTGTCAAACACTTTTTTTTCTTGTTTCAGGCTTCTATTTTTATGTTACCCTTGAGTTGAGCTTGGTGTGCCAGATTTTGTGGGGGTATTGGGCGAGCAGAATATTTATCAAAAAAGAATATAAATTTTTCTGAAATTTCTCTTGAAGTGGAAATTATCACCAATAAATTAGTGGAAACAATCAGTTTTTATTTCTTAATGATAGTGTCTTTTTTCAGAATATTAAGAGAAATGAACATAACTTTCAGCAGGCAAAATTATCATCTGAATGAAACATGCTGTCACAAAAATGAAATCAAAATTAATCCACTTTAATTTTTTTCTTGAAACATAAATCTACTTCTAGTACAAATAATTTTATTTTCTATTACAAATAATATTTATAAGCTTTATCAGCCTCTATGTATGCGTCTTTGACTGATTTTCATCCTCTAGAACGTTTGTACGGAGATGTTAATTTACTTCTTACTTGATGGCATTCTTCTCACCTAGTTTCAGATAATCTTTATATAAAATTCTACGTCTGAACAAATTGTTTAGTCTCTCTGTAAAGGCGGGGAAGCGAATTACATTCCTCTCCAGAGCAGTTCATCTTGCCCAAATACAGATGTTTTAATGAACATGTAATGTGAAGTTCACCTTAAAACCTTTCTGTTTGTCTCTGCTGACTTGGGTGTAGGTGTCCAGGGGTTGGTGGGGGGCCAGAGGTAGGGTTTGGGGACAGGAAGGGTGTGATGTGCCTGTAGGGGTAGCTTCTGTGACAAGAGAGACCAGGGCAGCCAGACAGCTCCACAAGGATCCCACCACAGAGAGCAGCTGAGTCCATCAGCCATTTTCCCATACCTGGCAGGATGAAAATTTTATTTTATTTGGATTTCTTCGTATTTTTTTCTGAAGTTCACTAATCACTTACTACCAGTGGTATTAGTACTATTATACCAGCATTTTTATTATATTTATATATCTACAATATTAGTATGCTTTATATTGCTAATATACCTATTATATATATTTGAATATTTTTACTATATACTAGAGGAAATGTAAACTTTAAAAAAATGCAGACTTGTTCCCTTACTTGTGAGTTTATATGCCTCATGAACTAGTTTAGCCAAAAGATTATCTCTATAATTTCAATTGGAATGAACTTTTGCTTTCGTCGTGTTCCTCTACAATACAAATGCAGAGTGATGAAGCTTACACTCCAATTATGTTTTACAATGTTGACCGTGAAAACTTCATTGTAATTGTAATGTCAGATAATTTCCAAGAACGTGGTTCTGACTCAAAACAATGTGACCAGCTGCAGAAAGGCAGGACTCTGCCAAAACCTGTCACTTTTCATTTGGTCACTACGTCCAACAGAGCTGTTCCTCATTTTATCTCTGTTTAGGGTTTTCCTTCATGAAATTTGGCTTCTTGCAGGGTGAAAGCTCCATGCAGCATCTGCACGTGTCAGCAGAGGATTGTGCCTTCCCACATTATCTGTTACCAAAACTGTGTGCGTGAAGACGTGATCAAACATCTTTTTCTGGAGGAGTTAACACAACAATGCATAAAAATGTGGGGTTATGCCCCACAACTGGAGGCTGAGACAACTTCATTTCAGCTGGTTCACATGGCAATTTATAGATGGCTGCAGATCAAATTGGCTGTCAGTGCGCTGACCGGGAAAGGACAGGCTCCCGTGTTCCAGGCCTAGAGCTCTGTTGCCATAAGGGCTGTAATTTCTAGCAGAAAGTGGTAACAAACAGTATTAAAAAATAGCATCAGAAATAATTTTGCCCATTTGCTAAATGAACACACAGAGGAACATTTGAAAAATTTTTATTGAACTCAGAAATGAAACATCTAGCTCACTTTTGACAATTTTTTTCTTACTTCTGAGTTTCTCTTTGCTGCTTGCAGGAGTAAAACCCCAAAGCAGGTTAGTCTGAATTTCTCCAGTTTCATTACAAAAGTTTTGTGCAGATCTAGCTAAAATCTTTGGTTTAGAACTATAATGATTAATGTCTTGAGCCACAGAGAGAGGAGATCTGAGCCAGAAAGAGAAGAGAATAGAAAACTCAGAAACAAATGGGACACACAAAATTGAATGCAATTCCTGACCCCAAACCTGCTGAAAGAGTCTTTTCACAGTTTGAGCTTTCATATTCCTTCTCCCTTTCTTTAAACTTTAGAAACTGATAGTACTTCATTTTCCTGTCAATGGCAAACTCTTCCTTCATCTCATATAATCTCGGATATTAGTGAGTGAAGGAGGGTAGGTTTAGGCTTTTTTATTTCTCTTCATTGTTTTTCTTACACTCTGTCTTACACTTATAACAGATTGCCAGCTATAATAGAATTCTTAAGTATGCTAAATTAGAGTTAGGTATGGAGCATCTTATTTTTGAATTAAATGTCTGATTTCGGAATGCATGCCATCATCATATATTTTCACATATTAGTACCAGAATGCAAATGGATTTAGAATTGTGTTGGCTGTACTGTTAGAGAAATGCAAATAATTTCATCTTGGCTGATATCTTGCTTGTTTTACAATAAATATGTTTTCTGATTTATAAGATGATCTCAAGAAACAAGCGAAAATCCAGAGTATCAGTTATGATAGATCTAATACAAGCCAAGCAAAACTCTCTGGTCTAAAAATCTCAGTCATTAGTCAGATTAGACTTCATGCCAAAGAAAAAGATATAATGGCTGTATGGTGTTTTCAGTTTTGAGGAATAAATTACCTGCATCACATCTGAAATGAAATCAGAAGAATTATTGAAAGAAATAATGACCACCATCTGCTCCCGGTATAAGCAATGTACAGATCTGCAGTGAGTTCATAGGTACATACTGAAGCTGCTTGTGAAAAAGTTGCATTTTTCTTTAGTTATAGAAAATCAGCTTTGGATTCTGTGCATATTTTCTATATGGGTGTAGTAAATACAGTGGGAAGAACTGATTAATATTTTTTATTCAATAGACATTATATTAATTTAGAAAATAAATAAAATTTAAATATATTCTTTTATTTCAATGACATTTGAAAAAAACACAAGTCTGGTTTAGGCAAAAAAAAAAAATTAAATTTCAACATTTTTAAATGCTGGAACAGGAAATTTGGCTGCTTGTAATAAAGGGCAATGAAACAATATACAATATTTCAGGAAAGAGAAGGAATTTTTCCATGATGTGATCAAAGTCATTATCCAGGATGTAACAGAGTCAGTGAGGATTTTCTCTTCTTCTTGAGATGACAGAAACTCTCCACACTCCTCTTTAACCTTTCCACTCCTCCTGCCTCAATTGCCAGACTATTTGCTGAGCTGAGCAAAGGTTGGTCTCAGTTCTGCCAATGCACCTCTATTTGATGAGGAGTGTTCAAAAGCTGAATGGCTTATGTGAGGGAGACTGGATTCTGCAGCTGGATGAAGACAGTACCTCTCTGGAAGGTCAGAGATTTAGTTTCCTGTGACTGCTCCAAATCAAGCTGAAAGTGTGTCTGATCGGTCTTCTCCTACCTCTGAGGAGATTGCCCACCCATCAGGCAACACAGTAAGCAAACAGCCAAGGAATAACTTTAAACATCGCACAGGAAAGGATTTAGCGAAAGATGCCTCTGTGAAAATAACCTATTGATATTAGAGTTAATAGGATTAAAGAAATACTAATCCTCCTATCTGGCATGACGGATGACCCATGGATGATGTTTCAAAGCAAGAAGGGATTGTAGGAGAACGTTGGTCAGAATGAGGAACAAGGCTGCAATCCACTCAAGCATTACTGCAGGGGAAAATGAAAATCTGCCCAGAATGAATAGAAAAGGTTACAGAAAACAGATATCTTCCTGGCCAGAAAGGTGCACTGCAGCAATTTCTACTTTGCAGTTTTATTTTTATTTACATTTGCTAAGTAGGCCTATGTTTTGACAGGCCATGTAAGGGGAGATGAGACTAGCCATAGTAATATAGTGACATGCATCGCATGTGAAATACTGCTTAAAGAGAAAGAGCCTGAAGAAGGAGAATAGAAAGAAACTCTGCATAAATTTTGAAAATAGAACCTTATTTTTTTATAACATGTTGTGAATGAAAATTGTAAATGCATCTAGCCATGCATGCACAATACTTTTTGTGGTGTCCAGACTAGGGAAAAAAAAAATCCTATAGACAGCAAAATAGAATCAATTCTTTAAGCTACCTATGTGATCAATTACAGTGCAACCTGCTCAGTTAGCTTTTCAATTACCAAGAGGGCTGTTTTCCCTAGCTTGCCACGTTGCTTAAATGATTTATTTCCAATACCACATTGATTTCCAATAAATTTGTCCTTTGAATTAATTGGAAACATAAAATCAAGACAATAGTTTTTTGCTTTCTTAGGTGTTTTTAGGCTTTATTTGTGAATATTTATATTCTGTTTATATATTAAAGAAGAGAAATATCAGAAAGAGGAAAATGACTACGAAAGACATTTAAGTAGGGAGATGAAGACATTAAGGAAGAAGGTCAAAGTTTTGCTGATGGAAAGACAGAAAGAAAGGGAAATGTGTCAGTGGTGTGACATGGTGATCACACACATGAGGCAGGTCTGCCAGGACTCTGTGTATATGGCTCTGGAACAGCAGTCTCCAGAGCATGAGCCCAGCTGGCCTCTGCCTCCTGTCTGCACATTTTTCTGCCCAGGAGCCTGGTGCCTGCAGGGGATGTGCCCACACACTAAATGCAGACAGGCACAGCCTGCATCATGGCGAGCAAGCCCACCTGCACCCACAGGGACTGAATCCTGCCTGCTCTGGAGAGGGAGCCAGCCAAAACTGAGCACCTTCTTCACGGTGCTATGCACAGTGAATAAAGCATCTTCAGCCGGTGCTGGGAGCACCTGAGAGCTCCTTCCTGAATCCAGGATTGTGATGAAAGATTGTAATGAAATTACAGACCTGCAACACCCTTGGACTGATGCTTATAGTTCACACCTAACGTGCAAAAGGTAGTTCCTTCTCTAGAATTATTTTTGGAGAGAGCATGTGTGGATTATATTTCTGTTCTTTTTTTCCTGTCGTTCTGATATCTACAATATGATCCCTTGGTGCTTGTTTCTCAGCAACAGCACACTAAGAGTATTTGCAACTTACAGTTTACTCCCTCTTCAGAAGTAGAGTTCCTTCTAAAGTGGACCATGATAGCAGTGTTCCTTCTGCTTTACATTTTTTTCTTGCAATCAGACTAAACATTGAAAAGTTGTCTCTGAGGTCCTGAGCTATGCATGAAGATTTCAGTTAGCTAAATTATTTTCATGCAGAAATGTCAACAAATACACTTCTATTGATAAAGTTGGCATGATTTTTACAGAGTTGTATTTAGTAGAACATTCTGAAGTGGATAAATTAGTTGCACATTTATTACTCACACGAGTTTATTCATAAAGGGAAGGATATTGGATTTATTTCTGCAGTGTAAAAAATAGGCAAGGATTATTATGTGTTGCAGCTCACCAAAATGAATTCAGCTTTTAATGTCCTTCCTTCCTTCCTTCCTTCCTTCCTTCCTTCCTTCCTTCCTTCCTTCCTTCCTTCCTTCCTTCCTTCCTTCCTTCCTTCCTTCCTTCCTTCCTTCCTTCCTTCCTTCCTTCCTTCCTTCCTTCCTTCCTTCCTTCCTTCCTTCCTTCCTTCCTTCCTTCCTTCCTTCCTTCCTTCCTTCCTTCCTTCCTTCCTTCCTTCCTTCCTTCCTTCCTTCCTTCCTTCCTTCCTTCCTTCCTTCCTTCCTTCCTTCCTTCCTTCCTTCCTTCCTTCCTTCCTTCCTTCCTTCCTTCCTTCCTTCCTTCCTTCCTTCCTTCCTTCCTTCCTTCCTTCCTTCCTTCCTTCCTTCCTTCCTTCCTTCCTTCCTTCCTTCCTTCCTTCCTTCCTTCCTTCCTTCCTTCCTTCCTTCCTTCCCCCCACTACCTGTTGGCTGTACCCAGGACCCCAATATAGCTGGATTTTGTTTGTATGTGTTTTTACTCTGTTGCTGATCTATTCTTATATAAGTATCTTGCTGTCTATGTAAACATCAATTTTGTTCTCAACAGCTGCAGAATATGCTCTCATTTGAGGAAGGATTACATGTAAAGATCAAATATGTTACACAAGTGCCCTCCACAAAGGAGATTTCTGAAACTGCCTTGCCTCCAATTCAATAGTTTTATTATATTTATAATGATACATAGACCTTGTTTTTCAAAATTTATTTTAAATTCAGAATTCTGTAATTATGCAATTTGTCAGTTTGTCTCCATTTGTTCAGTTCCCTCACAGAGGCATTATGTCCTGTGGAAATAACAACATGTAGTTAGAGATTGCCATGTGGAGTATAGAAAATGTCAAAATTGTATGGATCACTTTGCTTTTGTCATTTCCTGCAATTTGGAGACTTTGTAACTTCATTATCTTTAAATTAGATTTTTAATAGATATTTCCCCAATAAAAAGAAAAATATGTCTAACAAAAACCTCAAATGCATTAGGAAAATTGATTTAGTAGAAGCCCTAGAATATATGTCTCTAGCCAGACATGGATTATCTTCAGTCATATCTTAAAGGCCAATTGAAAAAAAGAATCTCTATCATGAGTCCGCATGCCTTAATCCAAGTTTTGAGCAAAAAATTGCTGTTGAAACTGCTTGTCCATTTTTTTTGGTATACTATTCTATTATTTTCCTTTTTTGAATAGAAAAAGAAAATCTTTAATACATCTAAAATCAGCTTTGGTAAAAGCTGAACCAATTTTAGTTTGGATATGCTAGTGCAGCAGGACACAGAATCATAGAATCACACCATGACAATCATAGCATGATTTGGGTTGAAAGGGGCCTTAAAGATCATGTAGTTCTGACCCTGCTCAATCCAGATACTTCACAGCCCGGTCCTTATTAGTAGTACAGAATCCCAAGACTGACTTCATGTATTAAGTGGTAACCTCCTAGACACTCACACCTGAGAAAGGCTCCTCTATCCCTGTAATAAGGGGCCAGGGTGAAAAGTTGGTCCAACATAAGTGACCACATTCTGGATCAGAAACAACTTTTTACGGCCATCACCTGAAAGGCAAACTGCCTCTGTTTCTTACTGTAAATTAACCTTTGTAATACTTTAATTTCCCTGGCATGGATACCTCCAACAGAAACACAACTTCAAAAAGAATATGCTATGTAGCCCTAGCATGAAAATAAGAATCTCTTAGTGTTACCTCTACCACTGTATTAGCTGGGAAAAGACAGCATCTGCTTCTAGGTTCTTATTAACTGCATTTGCACTCGTGCTCTGTATTTTTGAGTATAGAAAAATGATAGGTGGTCTGTAATTGCAATGTGCTCAGAACAAGCAAGTCAAACAGTAAGGTCAAAGCCCTCATTTTTCTTTTGCTTTGTGGACACCCTCAGGGTAAGCAGCAGAGAGTATTCCCATCACTTTGTCAGCTTCTTTGCTGCCAGCCAGCCCAACTGTTGCAGCAATGCAGAGACAGAAACTGGTGAATACTTCATAGGAAGCAAGCATCAAGCTAAACTATTTCACAGTTCATTCCCTACTCCCTACTTGAAAATACAACGATGATGGTGATTTTGAAAGCCATGACATTCAGTGTATTTCATATTTATTCCTTCATGTAAGTACAGATCTTCTCTCCTAGTGAGCCAGCAGACAAGAGCAGACAAAACATATAAAACGCAAATAGCTGTATCTCAAGTGGTGTCTACTAACCATTGCCCAGTCTGGGTTGAACTGATGTTTCTGATATTCTGGTCTTGGTTTGATTCAACCTTGTTTTGGGGAGCCACTGTAGAGGGAGTTTTTAAGGTTTCAGTTTTATGCAAAGCCGTTTCCCACCACCCCCTTTTTTTTTACAGATCTTACTCTTTCCTCTCCTTGTCTCATGTACCACCAGAAATCTATAGCAGGAGGCTCTAGATTTAGATCTCTAGTGAAGATGGGAAGGGAATTCTGTAACTACTGCTTTGACAGCAGGTACCAGTTCCTCATGGAACCCTGATGTCAATACTGAGCAGGATGCACTGAGCGACAGAAGGTGCCACATGAAAAAAATGCTACTTCATTTACAGATAAATGGCTCTTCTTCTGTGACCACTTTTGGTATAGTATTGTTCTTTCAGGCATCTGTTTTGTTATGATCTTATGCAAGATATTGTTTATTAACTGTCTCTTCTGCACGGTTTCTAATATTTAATATAATGAGCTTTTGCCCAGGGACATTGATTCATGGTTGTCTATGCACTTTATTACTAAATACTTTCTTACAATCAAATATAGGTAAAGAAAAGGCACTTAAAAAAACCCCAAAAACAAAAAAGAAAATACCCAAGCCTCAACTATGACAGGCAGATAAATGATGTAGACAGACTCAACATATTAAATTCCAAAGTGTCACACTCTTTCAAATATAAAAGACATCTCCTCAGAATTTAGGATGAAAGCTTTAATCTCTTATTTTTCTTCATGCAGAGAGTTAGGTGTGCTGAAAGCTGGAATTGGAGGCAGAGCTGAAGAGCTCTGGGTGCCTGTGGGGCAGGTCTTGCTGTGGTCAGGATGTCACACAGAGGCGCCTTTAGCATGTGGGGCAAAGGTGGTTTCTGCCAGAGGAAATGAAGCACAAATGTTTTTAAGCTTCCTAGACTGACAACCTTCCATTATGTTGAATCTGAGCATGAGAATTATTTATTTTAATTTTTTTTCCCAGGGGATATTTTCAAAAATTTTGCAGGCCCAGTTGGATAATTGGTTCACCCTCACATTTCCTCAGTGTGTTTGTGTTTGTCTTCTGTATTGGTTGAAGAAAAGACCTCTGGACTCAAAAGCCAGAACTTCCAGTTAAAAGTTAGATTCCCATAATGTGTTTTCTGACACCATGTTGAAACTGTATTTGTATTGCATAGAAGTATTAAAAATGTCTGCATAATTTCACAGGAAAAATATTATTCCACTATCATACATGTGCTCAGAAATAGATGCTTGCAGTTGACATTCTTTTTTTGCCCACTGATATCACTATATGGGCTTTTAAATATCACTAGAGAGATGTTTTGAAATTTCACAATAAAATGTTAGTCATTAAATTCCATACTCTATATTTTAAACCTACATTTAAATGGATTTTTAAAAAATTCATAATTATAAGCTTTCATAATAAAATGCTGGCAACTGACATAGAGAAATGACATTTTAAGTGAAATCATGAAAATGCTGCAGTAAGCACATCTAGATTTTGTGTGGAAGGAGAAAGATCTATTGGTGCTTGGCCCTATAATATCAAAGAACTTCCTTTAGAAAATACCTGACACCACAAAATTAATCAGTGCTTTGTATTTGTGACAAAGTAAAAAGTAGTCTTAAATCTGTCTAAATTCACACTGTAATTGTCTACTCAGCTCCAAAAATTATATTTGACATCATCACATGATTATCATCATGTAATTATATTTTTTTGCCTGCCTTTTGTTTTCTTTCTAAACTCCCATGTGAACCCTTACATTTTAATTAAGAAAAGAGGTCAAAGTTCAAAAGCTAAGTTGAATTGCAGATAAAACTTCAAAATATAAACTTCAATATCAGAATGAATAGTAAGCTTGGCAGTACTGGACTTTTAGAAATGATATTATTTTATTTTTTCTATTTACTTCTTATTAAATATTTTTCAAAGTGGCTTTGAGACATCAGAAATCAGTAAAAAAGGGTTAGGAATCTGACATTTGGGAGAAATGTCAGTAACAGGTAAAGTACTAACACTTGCAAAAACTTCCTGTCATATTTATCTCTTTGTAGCAACACCAAAATTCTTGTATGGAAGCACGTGTGTGTTTGCTGTTTATGCTAAAATTAAGGTATGCATTGACTTTCATGGGTTTGGATCAAGCCTTACACAGGATTACCGTAAACTGCAAGTTTAATGAAGTCATGGTATCTAAAATTAGAAGATTGCTCTAGGAAATGTATTGTAAAAAAATTTGGCTACAATTTTCAACATCACTGAAAAATTAACATATAAATTAATAACAGAGCTACTGCCAGAAGCGCTTGTGAGGGCAGCTTGTTGGATTAGGCAGTAACACATAATTAGTAGCTATTACCAAGGATATCTAGATTCAGCAGCACCTGAGAGAAATGGGAACTTGTTTGCCCTCTTCATCTAGTATTCTTTAAAATCAAAGATAACTTTTACATGAAAGGCACTGTTGCATTTAACGTAGAGCTCCAGGCTTAGTTAAGAATTGATATGTACTGAAGGGAGAAATGATGGCTTTACAGTTAAAAACATTTATTCAGAATCAAATCAGCAATGTTTGTAAACCACTGAGCAAAATAAAGATCCAAAGTCAGATTCTGCTTATTGAAAATATCAGAGAAACTCAGATTCTCTATGTTGGGTAGGATCCATCTGTGAAAGTATATATTTCTTCCATGGGCCATTTGTGCTGTCTTGACATGAGGAAGGTCGTACACACCACCACTGTCAGCATTATAAATACACACTGGAAGACTGACAGCCCCTCCTTAGTACAGCTACCGTGAGGTACTATAGCTACCTTAACTATCCAAGAGTCCTGAGATTTAATTTTCTCTGTATGTATGTCCATGGAGACGGCTCATATATAACACCAGAGAGGTCACAGCTCTGAAGTAAAGAAGGGATGTGGCTGGACATGAGTAAGACAAAACTCTGCTCATAAGAGCCGCTAATTACTTCTGTCTCTGCTCCAAAGATTGATTGCTTTTAAACAGTGAAATAGGTCTCACAGAAAGATGAAGTAGAAGGCCCAGTAGCTCAGGTGATCACCAGGGATTTTGAGCTCCTGGTAGGGTGAGATTTCAGAACTCTGTTCTCTTTCTTTAAAATGGGGACTGAAGTTTGAATATTCACAGTGAAAAGTTAACCAGGTAGGCCAGGATTTTCTGAACCTGAATGAGGCAAAACCTTATTACATTAGCTGAACAAGCTACCCAGACTTCTGATCAGAGATGACAATAGGCTATAACCTCTTGAGCTATTGCAGTTTACCATTGGCACTTAGTTCAGACCTTGATTCATTGGCAATATGCATGATGGTAAAAAGTGAGGAGCATATATTCAAAAGGAAAAATCATTTACATCGAATCAAATATAAATGCTAATGCAGTAGTCAAAATTACAAAACAGACTCAGTCTTGTGCTCCATTTAGTGCTTGCAATTAACTGTAATGATGCCTACTGCAGAAGAAACATATCCAATGTAAAATTAGATTCCTTTTTTTTGTTTTCCCCTAGCAGATTACTCTAGATTTACAGTGGCATAGTAGAAATGAGAAGAGAAATAAAAACTAAAGTAAAACAACAGCAGCAACAGCAACAACAGCAACTAATAATAATAATAATAATACAGTAATAATAGTAATAATAGTAGCTGTTGGTTTACTTTAAAATGCTCTCTTAAGGACTTAGAGAGCGCTTACTTTCCTCTCCTTTTTATACTTTTATTTTTATAGATAGTATTCCGTGGTCCTCATATAACATTGACATATTACTTGGACTACAGTTTTCAAAGTCTTACAATTTAATTTTTTTTTCCCTTACACAGCAAGTGTAGATTTCATGAGATTTAGGATTGTTTTTTCAGTCTTCTCCCCTCAATCTTCTTAACTCTGCGAATAGACACTTTGTATTTTAAGTACAAATAGTAAAGTTTTTTCAATAATAATTCATATGAGTTGGGATGGGAATGTCACATTTATCAGTGTTATAGGGTATGTGGAACATCATAAATCCATAAACTACTGAATCTTAAGCAGCTGAAAGTACTGATAATTTGTAATGAGCATTTGAGCAAACCATGACAAAGCAGAGTTCTTGAATTTGTTTGCAATCTCTTTGCAGTAATTGATATGTGCTCTGTCTATTAATAATTATTTCATGGCTATCACTCTGAATCAAAAAAAAACCAGTGAGCACTTGTGAAATTGGCCAAATAAGAGGTCAACACAGTAATCCTGAATGTTCAAGGAATGGTACAAAAATGGAAGAAATATCTCTCCTGTCTTGTCACCAAAAACTGAGAAGAGCCTTGGAGCACTGAAATTCATCAGTATTTGGACATTTTCATCAGTGGATGTTTTTAAGAATATACAAGAGCTACTGGAAATTGTTTAGGACATGTAGGAGCAAACATGTGAGATACTCATTTAACAAATTTCCATCCCACCATGTGTTCCGTGTAAATCTTGGCTGATTGTTGAAACTTTTCCTCCATTAATATTTTCTAGCACAAAAAGTCAATGTGGAGTAATTGCTGGGAGGTACTTTGTGTACTGGGAATGATTCTACAAAGAAGATTTTTCTCTGACTCCCCATTTTCTGCTCCTGGCTTCTGCTTCTTTTTGAACTCAAGAATAGATGAGTAGCAATGAGTGGTCACAGAAGTAATCTCTGTCAGGAGGAACATCTTTCTTCTGTTTACTTGCATCAGACTTTTATTTGTCTTTTACCATTAGAGACCTAAACTGTGTACAGAAAAATGGCTCTAAAAATCATCTAATTTTGAAGTGTAGCTTCTTGGCCAAATGCTTTTACTCCACTACCACACACCTGCCAGACACCATTTGCAGCAGAATTGGAATCATATTAGTAGTGGATACAGCTCCAAGTTCTTTCTGAAAGATGGAGGTGCAGGGCTTTGGTAATTTTTTATTTATTTACTCTTGGTACTGTGACAGTATAACAAGAAATGAGAATGTAGTAAAATAGCAAAGTTTTAAAAAGTAAACATTATCCATTCCCCCAGCATGTTGAAACAGATTTAAAGAAGTAATTCCTGTGGAATAAAGATAATAGAACCACAAAAACTACCTTTTGATTAAAAAAAAAGTAGCCTCTGTAAAAAATATTCCAATGGTGTTTCATCATTTTTTTTAGAGAAATTGTTTGGGTGGTGTTTTCCATGTAGAGAAATGGGGAGATTAAAGATTTAACTTAATCCTTTCAGATGACAATTCACTTGTCATTTCCTATTAAAAATCACTGAATTCTGTTTTCCTGCTTGAGTTTGTAGAAGGTTTTAATATTCACAAACTATGACTGTTCTTGAGACTTAAGTTTTTCTGTCCAGCAGGGTTTAGGATTTTCTCAAGATACATTCTATTGAATAACTCTTTCTTTTCACATTAGAAATAAAATAGCAGTGAAAAACTTTAATTACGTGAATAGCTTATGTCTCCTGTACATATAAATCTGTGAGGGTGTTAGGTTTATTTCCAGACTTTTTTTTAAAAGGTTTTTCCCCAAGTACTTGCTGTTTCCACCATCAGTGATAGAAATATTCTGTATACATTTGGTAAATCATCAATTCTGCATCTCTATAATGAACATGACTCAAGTTCTCTGTAGCTATCACCAATACATATCTCTTTATCCAAAAAGAGAAGCCCATGCAGCTGCAAAGACTTGGTTGACAACACGACAGTATAAAGCCAACTTTTTCCTTGCCTTTACTTTCACCACTACTCCTTACAGAGAAGTGATGTTGATTAGAAACGTAAATTTCCTACCAGAATTAAGTCTTTTCCTGAAATAATTTATTTACAAAATTTATTTTGCTATTGTATGCTCATCACTGGAATTGCTCAAAAAACCATGAAAAGTTTTATGAGAAGAGAGGCCAGTAAATTCTGCCATGTTTCTTGGCTTGAGGTTGAACTCAAAGGCTGATGTGATTCTGAAGTGCTGAGCAGTTTGGCAGTGAGGGGGAGCAATTGCCAATGAAGTAGTGTGAAGAAGCAGTGGCAGATGTTGGGAGGAAAAGGAGAATGGGAAGGAAATAGTGTTTTGTTTTGATCGGGAGTTTGCACTAATCATTTCACTGCCCTTTTTCATAGACAAGATTAGGTACAGTTTAGACAGATTAGGTACAGTGAAGTATTCGTAGCAAGTTGCAAGAAGAGATATTTTAGAGGGGTGGGTTTTTTGGGGGGAGGGTGGGATTAGATGGTGCTTTCCTTGTGGTTTTGGTTTTTATTGATGCTGTTATTGTTGTTGCTTTAGCAACATTTATGTACCTGCCTATACATAAATGGATACAGACAAACTTACAAGGCACAAGAAAACGCCATTCCTCTTAGTCAATAAATTCACGAGAGGAGGAGCATAAACTATGCTCAATTCTAACTGTGAGTCCTGTAAGCTAGAATACACATTTCTAGTCTTTTAAGGTGAAGCTACATCATGCAAACATAAAAGTCTCTCTTGATATTTAGATTTGAATCTGTTAGTAGGTACACAGCATGAGTCAAATCTGACAGATTTTCAGCATAGCTGTATCAATTCATAGCTGTGTCAGTAGTTTTTTGCTAATAGTCTACAAAATCACCCTTCAGGGGTCCTAAGATCCATCTCAGCATTTTGTCCTTTTTACATTATTATTATAAATATCATCATGCTTGGGGTTCAAACACAATCTCTCCTTCAATGGATAAAAGTCAATATATTTATCACAAATGGTGTGCTAAAAATTAATTACAGAGGAAAAAACAACAAATATGCAACCTAAAATTTACACTTAAACCAATTGATTGTAAGTGGTACATAATTACCATCTTGCAAAAGGTAATCAACCATTAAGATGGACTTTGATGGAGAAAAGTGATTTCCTTGAAACATAGATTATTGCTATAAAGGTAGGAGATTCTTAGCCAATGTACACTGCATTCATTAAAAGGCCATGAAACTATGATGATCTTATTCATCTGAGTATCTAATCTTTCCTATTTCCATGAAGACACTGATTTCAAGTCCCTTATGGAATAAAAACTTATATATTTAGAGAGTATTGCTGGTGTCTGAGCCAGCAACAACCGCATTATGCTGCTCTGTGGATGTGTATTTTCTGCTTATATTTGCTGAGTAGAGCTAAACCCCTATTATCTAGGCGACTCAAGGGTCCTTTGAAAAATTCAGGCAATTAAAGTTCATTGTAAGCAAAATGTGTTTCTATTTGAGTTTTGAAATTGGAGCAGAACACTATGTTCAATTTTCAAAAAGTTGACTATTGGATAATAAAAGCTAAAACAATTGAGATTAGCATTTATCTCCAAGTTGTGTTGAGCTTGTTTTCTTCCTTGTTTGTTTGTTAGAAAAAGCATTGAGCTTCATTATTTCTCTTGTCTTTTGGATTGAGATTTCCTGGTGCTCTGTTCTCTTGAGACAGGACAACAGAGTATTGCATACTGCTCACTACATTTCCTTCTATTGATATTCTATTTCAAACAGTCAAAAAAATCATGGGTCAGGCTTGTATGATTTGCAGGTAAAAGGGGGTAACTGATAAAATTTGATTATTTACTTTTCCTGCCGGCATTTTATAGCAATAATGTAGCATCTCTCCATGTTGTTTCATATTCTCTAGTAGTATTCTTCCAAGGTATCTACTCACCTCAACAGATACTTGTAAATGAGTTAGAACTTAACAAATTGTATAACTGCAATTTTTAATGTAATTTTCTGCTAAATTTAAGTGTTGTGGTGGCTTTTAATTTGCTTAATTTGATCAAATTTCATCAAAAACCTGAGTGCTTTCAATGAACTGTAGTTTCAATTATCTCTCCTTCTATTAGGAAGTTACAATATAAGAATATCTTTTGCTGAAATCTAGTTACATTTGTTTAAGATTATGACCAGGTGAAGCTTCCTTGCAGGAAAAATGAAATATTTTCACTAGTTCTGAGAGAAGCAAAATATACTGTATATACATGCATACATATATATACCTTTATGTACATACAGAGAGCAACTTTACCTAGTCACAAGATTTCCTGTTCTCCTGTCTGAGTCTGGACCTTCCAAACTCATGAGGAACCTATCTCATCTATATGGACCTTGCCCTCAGCCTTCCTGCCTTCCCCAGGACCTGGGGGCACAGGGTAATTATTTTTGGAGCAGGTATGAGGAAATGAGGCAGGTTGGCCAGCAGCCAAACAATTGTAGAGGTGCCTAAATCGCAGGCAACAACCATGACTTTCTGGGTTACACCATCTGCTCTCTGATGTCACCTTCTGCTGGAAATTCCCCAAGAAAATGGCCAAAAGCCCTCCTGACCTTGCCAAGGGCAGCATCTTCCTGGTTCCTGTATGCAGGAATACATTTTTATGGAATTGTCCATGGTCACTACCAGACCTTGCCTCCAGAATTAACTCCTTTCTTCTAACCTCAACCTTCTGACTGGAAATGTTTTAAAATAACTGTTTTCATACAACGTACTAAGGTTGATCTTGAGCTGGTCTTCTGAAGTGATGCTTTGCAGAGTAATCAGAGATGAAAATTACTAGAATTAAATACTGTAAATCACAGCAAAATGTAGAAGATAGATGTCAATCAGGATTGGAGTAGCCACTTCTGGTCTTCCACCTTAAAAATCTTTGTTGTTGTTTAATCCCTTTAATTTTCCTTGTTTTTTTTTACAGGATGAATTAACCTTTTAACAGATTTTAAGGGTCCAAAGCATGATTCTGTGTGTAGATGACATTAGCAGTTACTGAAGACCAGTAGTTTGATTAGAATAGGGATACTTGTCGACAAGAGAGAACTGGGATGTGGAAAAGGCAGTGTTTCAAATAATCATATACTTGTCAGCCTAATAGATTTAAAGCTGCCTCTCTCGGTGCCTCTTGTCAGTGGACACTATGTGGTTAATTCTGAAAACAAAATGTAGGCATTAATGAGAAAAATGCTTCATAAAGTTCTTATTTTTCTTTCTTATACCTACCATTTCACTTACTGCACTGGAGCCAGCAGATGTAAAACTTTGTATTTTATTTCGATTAATAAACCTATCATAAGGACATAAAAGATTGTTGGTCAGGAAAAGGCCACATGCCTCTGCAAGACTGCATCCTTTAGATTTATTTTAACCTCACCTCTCTGCTTTGAAACTATATCATTTAACCCCTTTGTCTATAAAAGTGTCTTTTCTGGCTCTTAAACACATTTATTCTGTTTGCCATCTTATTTCATATGTTGCCAAGTAACAAAGACCACTGAAGCTAAGTAGGTCACCTCAAAGTCTTCCCTTTTCCAAAGAGAATAAATTTAACCTTTTCTTTTTTTTTTCTTTCCCTCATAAGAACAAATACTATGAAAGTCCAAACCTTCCTTTGACTGCTCTCTCTTATATATTCTCTGGAGAAGGGATATTTTGGGGATGGAAATAGAATCAGATTTGCTAAAAGACATTAGCTAGCACTTCTTTTGCATGGAATATCTGTCTGGATGCCAGTTTTTCCCTTTTTTTTCTTTTGTTTTTTTTTTTTTTGTGCCTAATTATCTGCTTATTTAATGTGATGTTTTGATTTGTGGTCTTTTTCAGAAGTGTTTTTCTTTTTAGCTTTGATGGAATTAGGGATATTTTTTTCCAAACAAAATGTATCTCCTGGTCAAGAACTTCATTATGATAATATATATAGCCTCTTTTTACGGTCATTTCTAATTTTAGAGATTTTTTTTTAATTTAATTATTGACATTGAGAAAATGTATATAGGCAAGACTATCAACCTATTGCTCTCACTTTGGCATTAGCCTGAGGAAAAAACATTTGACAATTCTCTAATGTTTGATTTAGGCAGGGAAGAGAGAAGATTTGACAGTAACCGATTGTTATGATTTGTCCCTGGCAAAGGTTCCTGAGGTCATTAGTGTCACTCCTTTCAGTGACTGTGGCTGTTTGTAGGACCCATCTGCCCAGAGGAAAGAAGCCACATAGGGATTGCACAGACAGTAGGCAGCAAGTTGAATTAGCTGCCCTGGATGTGGCTATTTCTCCATAGGAAGGAGTTTAAGAATGCTGACAAGGATGTGGCAGACGGAAAGCAGATGTAAGAATTATTCTGCTGGTGTTAGTCCAACTACAACTGCCCACTCATCTGGGGCAGTAGGCAGATAGACAAGGTCTAGCATGGCTTCAGCCCTCCTGGCCTGCCCTCTGTGCTCAGCTTGATGTTCTGTGGAGCCCATGCCACAGTAATGAAGAGGTGCTGTATCCTGCAAACATCCCCTGATGCTGACAGATCTCAAAGGACCTTACTCATCGCTGCTGTGCGGTCAACCTGTGACACCCATGTTTTGCCATCTCCTCCTTATACTGTTCAATCATCCTGGACTCTAGTCTGAATGGCACAATCATTCTACCCTTAAAAAAAAAAGAAAGAAATAATTCTTCACTTGGTATTACTTAGCTCCATCTCTAAAAGTGTTTAACAACATAGGACAGCTTATTGCATTAAAATGAACATCCCAAATTACCTGACCTCCTTTGCTACTTAATACTCTTTAACATTTTTCCAATCATTCTAATGAGAGTGGGCATTTTTGTATATGAAAATTTTAAGCTCAGGGTTTTAAAGGTGTCTCTTGCTAATATTAGTTGAACTTAGAGTTATTCAAAATCAGAAGACAGGGGGAAAGGCAGTAACTGATAGAAAAGATCTTCTTTACTACCTCTATTTGTTGTTATATTTGTGGATGTCTTTTCATTTTTTAATAGAATTAAAGCTATCATTAACAATCTAAATAATAAATGTGATTTAGTGAGTAAATAAATGTTAATCCTCAAAGTAGTTTCTTTGACTAATTTCTTTGACAAACTCCTCTGTAGAACTACTTGAAGGAAGGCTGTAGTGCAGCTGCTGTCAGTCTCTTCTCCCAAGTAAAAAGCCACATGACAAGAAGAAATGGCCTCAAGTTGCACCAGGGAAGCTTTATTTTGGATACTAGGAAAAATTTCTTCACCCAAAGGGTCGATGAGCACCGGAACAGCCTGCCCAGGGAAGTGCTGGAGTCACCATGTCTGGAGGCATTAAAAAGACATGGCACTGTAGAAGTGGCACTGTAGGCATGGAATTTACTGACATGGTTTAGTGGTGGACTTGGCAATGTTAAGTTTATGGTTAGACCTCTTCCATCCTAAATGATTCTGTGATTCTATAAACACAAAGAGGATTTCAAACATGGTGCTTTTCAAATGAAAATGTGTTTTTGCCTTTCTATAGGTGGGATAATAGGTTTTAGATTACTTTGAGAGTTTCAGAGTTATGGTGAGAAAACAGGGGAAAGGAAAATGTCTCCAGTTTTTCACAGCTTTTATAAGTAAATAAATAAGAGAATCCTATGTTGGTGATGTGGGCTAATGGGAAAGATGAAATAAAAGAACTAATAAAAAGTCCAATAAATAGAAGGGTAGGTGGGGTTTTCTTTGCTTACTGAATTCAATAAATCTTTACATTAACAAACCATTTTTGCTGCTTACCTCACTTATCCCTCTAACTGATCAGAAACCACAGAATATTATCAGCTAAATAAGCAAAACAGTGAATTGCATCTCCTTTGTGTCCTGTGTTTTGATCGGTTCCTTCTGGTATTCCTAGTCTCTGCTGGCCAAAGAAAAAGTGAGGTGGTGACTAGCATGTAACAAAATTACTGGAGGAATCAGGGGCTTACCTGAAATGACATTTGTCTCACTGTTTTTAGCCAACTAGATTTCAACTAGAAAGAATCCATTTAAATATATTTTGTTCCCTTGATAGTTGAAGATCAAGGTCTCATTTGCTGAAAAATTTTTGATGCAACGCTATAATGTGTCTTTTTGTTATGCTAATTATTTCCTTCCAGCTGTTACAAGAGCATCTGTTGTACACTGTACACAGAAACCAGCAGTAAAGGTACAGCCTTTCTCGTTATCTTCTGCTGATGTTTCTACTACTTCCAGGCCTAAGTTCTATTTCTGACATCCCAATGGATACAACAAGGAGAAAAATTAAGCACAAAAGCTATCCTTCCCCATCTTTTATGCAGCACTTGCCAAAATAGCTTGACAGTGTGATATAACTTACCTTTGGTGCAAAAAGGGAGAAATAAATTAATCATTATAGATTTATGTTGTGTCGAAGATCCTTCTCTGGCTCTGCATAGAGGCTACCATAGAGGTGTAATAGCTACAGGCTGCTTTTGAGAGTGGTGTCCATGGCAGCAGTCCTAGGCTGCCTGACACACGTATTGCCATGCACAGTCCTGTATTTCAAGTGTAGGATCTGTAGAACTCACACTGCACTTCAGTGTGAGCGCTCCAAGACAATGCTTCTGATTGCCAGGATCCCACCTTGTTCTGCCATGGCCAGAGCATGCCCCACACTGGCAGCCTGTGTCACTATCATGGCTCAGCCCTTCAGCATCCTCACCTATTTTGGTGCTTCATTCATAGCTCAAATTTTTTAACACAAGGTGAGTGAAAAGAAGGTTTGTGAAGCTAGCACAAAGATTTCACAGATTCCCCAGTATGGAAGCCACAGTCTTTGGGACCACTCTTGTGATCGTATGCACAAGGCATCTGTGAGTTCACCACTAAAAACTTGTCACTGTGACTGACACAAGTCAGGTCATTCTCCTGGTAGGTATTACACTGAGCATGTGACAAAGGCACTACTGTTTGATACAAGCTAAAACAGGCTCTCACTAAAGAAAGCTTCATGGCTACTAAGGGCAAGATACCACAGCCCTTAATTGTGGGATTGCGTGGATTTTTAGAAGACATATAGAAGAGAAGTGGGCAGATAATGTGAGAACAAAGGATGAACATGCAGGACCGTTTATGTCTCTACAGTGTATCAGCACCATGTATCTCACAGAGTATCCATTCTGGCACAAAAAAAAAAAAAAAAGAGGGGGTCAAATGGTCATATTTGGCTATTATAAGTTAGTGATCCAATTTTTTGAAAAGGGCTGTTAAACTGCTAATGGAATTGTGGATCAATGTTTGCCTAGAAGGCAGCTGTTGACACGTCTGAAAGCATCTGTCACTCTGTGTTGGGGTCCATCCCAATCTTTTGGTAGGAGACCTGACTGAGTTGTTGCAGGGAGGGAGTATGTGATGTTCTGGGAGCAGTTGTCTGGAAAGACACCACAGTGGTTTTGATCCAGGTCAGCACTGGTGTAAGAGGCAGCCATGTGGCATGGCTCACAGACAAACCAATCTTTGCATCGTAGCTCCCTGCTGAATTTTCAAAGAGTTTGTAAAAGTTGGAAAGCACTGATCTTAGGTGTCTGTCTTCTTTGTAGATAAGGAGAGTTAAAAGTTTTAGAAAATTTGTCTCATAATCTTCAGGATGTACCATAAACATTGCATGGACATGCATTCAGCAAGTAGTCAAACACAGAAGCATGGACCATGAAAGGATGATGGTAATTTGGGATTTTGGAGGTTTTAATATCCTTTTCTCTCCCTTGTGCCAGAACTCCCCTTGTTTTCCAACACCAGAAAAATGTAATAGGTGGACTTGTCTGTATCCAGGCTTGACCATACTCTTGAATGTATAGGCTATTTTAGATAAAGGCCATTTTATGAGGCTATGTTAGATAAAGGTGATGAGAAAATGAATACCATAGCACGCATTATAACATGATTGCTTTCATCTTTTCAACCTGTGTCACAAAACATCTCAAGTTATCGTGAGAACAGATCATATAACAGTTTTAACAGGCATACAATGATACAACAGAACACAGAGTGATATTCCACTTTGCTTAAATTAAAATCTTAAATTGATAGCCTTGACTTACTACTGCTTTTTGAGTACATAAAGTCTTTCATCTGAAAGCCTTTCAACAGCATGGGAGACGATGATACCCTTTTTCTATAGAATATAGAAATTATATGTAGAGAGGTTAAGAAACTTATCTGATAGAGGTGATTCTGGCCATAAAACTCACACCACAAGCAGCACGACCTAATTGGATTTTGAGTCTCTATGCAAGTCTCTGTTAGAGAAAGGTTTTACTTGAGGCTTGTCTCCTAATCCCACATGAATCTAGAAAGCTTCAGCACTTTATATGGATCAAGCCTATGGTCATACTAATCTACCAGCTTTAAAAATTTAATTTGTAAGCAAGATCAACTTTATCACTTCAGCATGCTCAAACAGCTCAAATCAGAGTGAGCATGAGTTTTACCATAAAGTCCCCAGCAACGCAAGTTTAAGGCTTGTAATGTTAAATAATTCATGTTTAAATTAAGCCCTCAGAATTCTTATGTCATCTCACTGTTTGCTGTAAGTATTCTGCCTGTGATATAGTGGCAAACCTACCTTGTTTTATACCAATATTTTCCATTCTTCTGTGAGATAGAATCAGAATTACTGAACTGTAACTATAATCTCTGCACCAATAGTTAGAAGAAATCTGTTTTACTTAAACAATGCAACAAGGTTGTTGCATTATATTCTGGTCTTTATAATGCTCTGAATCTTAAAGAAAGCATAATATACAATTTAATGACAAATAAAACTAGTACTGTACCCTGAAATTTATTGAATTGCTTTGAAAACAGACATACATTATAAGTAGGTTAAGTACCTCTCTCAACAGCAAGGATAAGTATTTAAAAATCTTCCTAAATTTTTGCAAATTTATGAGTTGGAGGATTTTTTTTCCTAATAGACTGAAATGGACTCTTTCAGTTTGTGGCTCATTTGCAGAACACATTCCTTTGTTCTGCATGCGAAGTAATCAAGGTACAAAGCATTACCTCCAATTCCAGGTGGTCATTCCAGCACAACTTTGAATCATGTAATGTTTGTTCCAGAGCAACTTTAAATCATGTGAGCCATGACCATTCTTCATAGGAGAGTTTTCAGCAATATCCTGTCACAGGATATTTCAAACATATCTATTTGAAAATAGATACATTCTACTCTTTCTGTAAAAATTTTCTTATAGCATCAGGTTTCATGGTGGTCACAGGTGTTGAATCATATATCTGTGAAATACCCATTAACCTTTGCACTCATTCTCATTTTTGACCAATTGACATGCAATATTTTCCTGGATGACTTCATATTTGATACACAGCGTACTCTGTATTTAGTAAATTCAGCTGATAAGTAAGCACATGCACAGACAACACTGATATTGTATTCTGTCTGCAGAAGAGCCTTCTGCATTTCATTTTTGGATATTTTTGACTGCTATCACAAAAATGAAGGCTGAGTGACAGAGGTGACTTATCTTGACAAGAGATACTGCTGGCTTGCAGAGGACCACAAGGAGGAAAAACAAGAGAATGAAGAGAGAAGGCTTGATTCACATCTTGTTCTACATACAGTGCATCTGGAATTATATTTTCCTTTGAAGACTGTTTCAAGAACAGAACTGAAAATGTGGTATAATTTCTCCACAAAGGAAATAGCAGGGTCAGCATTTCAAAGTAAAGTTTAATGTAAGTGTTGAGTGAAGTAACACTAAATGTGCTAGTCACTTATCTGTCTTACCATTCATTACAGAATACACAACATACCAAAATCTTATATATTTAGCAACTAGTCATTAAATATTATATTCAACCTCTTTGCCTATTGTATTTGCCGACTTTTTCTCAAATCCCAGGCAGTCTTGGATATTTTGGTTGTCTGTATTTGGAGTGAGACTGTACAATAAGGCACAATAAAATCCCCACGGCATTATTTCCTTAGTGTATAGATGATCACACAAAAGTCAATAGATACATTTAATAAAGTAAGATCCAATCCATGAAAAGAAAAAAAAAAGAAAGAAAGATTATTTCTCTATAAAAATTACTCCTATAATGTTCATTGATTTCCATTGTCTTGATTTCCAGGAAGATTCTATACACTTGGATCTATACTCTGCAATCCTACTTATATAAAAATTCCAAATGAGGCCTTTCTTTCAAAAATCAGGACAAATCCTACAGACCAGTATCAAGAAAGAATGACAAAATAACATTTTTTCCCAGCCTGTAGGTTCATTTTTTTTCATCAGCAGAACAAATAAATAAAGATATTTCTAGTATTAAAAAGGAGGTTTAAGTTAAATTGCATTAGAATTGAACATTTTAAAGCAATATGTATCTCATGGACAAAACTAAATAATTTAGCAAATTGATTTTGAGCTTAGGACTTTAAAGTAACAATTTTAATTTTAAAAAAATAATATTATTTTGAGCTTCTTCTTTAAAACATTTTTTTCACAGTCTAAAAGGTAATCGTAGGTCCACTTAACACCTAAAAGACAAGTAGTTTTAATTATGCATATGATGCAGAAGAATCAATTAAGCAACACAGTAATTGTAATATGACTAAGGTCATATACGCAAGACAGTGGCAGAATAAAAAATAGAACTCTTTTTCATTCTGTAGCTACTATACATAAATGAGATGGAAATTAAAAAGTAATTAGGGGAAATATATTGAATTTGTATTCCTAATAGACTACAGGGTTTTGGCTTTCTTTTCTATGCTCTGGCAGAACCCAGGGGACTGATACACATTTGCTGGTAGGTGCGGGAGGTAGCTCAGCTGCAATGCATTGATCTGTGTACCACAGGTTGCAATTGTTGTCTAATTATGCATTTATTCTGAAAGCATGGCTCATCATACTTTGGCACATTGAGACACACATTTGTGATTTGGTGGAAGCAACTGTGCTCTACAGTATACAGTATGAATGCAAATAAACAACAATTTCACCTAAGGAGAAACAACCCACAGCTTTAAGACTAGCCTATGGTTTTCCTTGCCTTATTCTGGACCAACATTTAATAAGCTCAACAAATAAAATTTTGCACTTTACATCACTTTTTTTTATTTGTATGGTGAAAGCAGGGCCTGAGTTTATGCTTGTTCATCTTTCTCATTTAATGGACCAAATTTGCCTAAAATGTTTATTATATTTTTGGATTTCCAAAAAAAAATGTGCGGCACTGATCTACCTGGAACTACATTGTGTACTCATAACAATGGCATTTCTATATATAGTTTAGTACACATACATAGAATTTAGCAGAATATCACAGTCATATGCTTGATTGTAGACGATGCATGGTAACTTCTACCAGGTGTTTTTCACCACACATACTTTAGCTTTCAGGCAGATAATCTGCTTTCAGGCAGGAATGGCAATGAATACTGAGCATTATCAGATTTCCTGTTCTTTTCTGGTTTAAAATGCTGTGGTAAGAGATTCTGGGCCGTGTTATGACTATCCACACTATGGATATAACCTTCCCCTGCCCTCTTGTCCCCTGCCATTTTAATTCTTTTGGAAAAGCCAGTTGCCAACAATTAAATTTATTGAAGGAAGCAAGGCAAGGGAGAAAATGGGAAAAGAGCTACTTTCCATGCTTTTTGGCTTCCACCTAGGATAACCCAGAAAGCTGGGCTTTTTAAAAAATATACAAAGGTTGTATGGAAAATTTTTTTTCACACCTTCTTATTTTTCTTTTTTTTCCTCAGTCAAATAAAGAAAAAGAAGATAAATTATAAAACTGGACTCTAGATAAAAGCATATTTTTTATTTGCAATTGAAAAGAGTTGTTATGTTCTAAAAATATTATTCAAAATGAAATGCTCATTTCAAACAGTCTAAATAGAAATGTATAAAATTTCATAAATGACTTTTCCAAAAGGAAAACTTCAGTGTATATCAGAAATCAGCATTTAAGCGTCTAGTCTGGGTATGGGCTGGTGTCTGGATCTGCTAGAAGCTCCATTAAAGAATTATTTTCCTTGGGTGGGAGCTGCTGCATTTTGTGCATATGGAACATCGTGTGCATCTGCATGCTTGCAGGAGAGTTAAAAACTTCTTCCATCCCTTTACATCTGTTTTGTGAGCAGAGCCTTGCAGTTCCAAATACAATGCAGTTATGAACAACTACTAAATAATACAATTTAACCATGCTTGCCTCAGAGGAAAAGTAAGAAAGAAATAAGTCTTCATGGAGTAAACTGCAAATTCAAAGAGAATTTACAAAAGGAAAAAAATAACAAAATTATTATAATTGGCCTGGCACAAAGTTCATGCTGTCATGATATGAAAGGAGTGTCTTTGGAGGAGAAGCAATATCTTGCACAAAAACCAGCGGGTGTCATCCAATATGACACCAGTGTGACCTCACCACGGCCTAGAGAGAGTAGATTGTCAACAGCTATAGGATGCTACAATTTTCTGAAGTTTTTTAATTAAAATGTATTCATCTTGTTATTTAAAGGATTCTAGTGTCAAAGACCTTGGAAAGTGAAAAACTGTGATAGACTTATAAAATGCGCTGTTAGAAGAAGAGATAATCCTGAGCAGATAAAATTTTTAAGGCTGAAATATTAAAACATTATTGAATATGATTATTGTATTATTTGAAAAGGGAAAGATTGGTTTAGGGCTTACAAGACTAATGATATTATTTTAGAACTCTTTCTTTTGCTAGCATCTGATAGAAGAAAATTATCTGTTCCCTTCCATGTCATGAAAGACTATGAATTGCCCCAAAGTGTGGAAAATTTCTGCTCAGAAAAAGTAGACTAAACTAAGCATAAATGTCAAACTGTGTCCAGTACAGAAACTAATTTTCTTGCCTCTCTATTTCTGATTGTGATGTTTTCCAACAGCCAAATGCCAATAACAGATTTTTTGAGTACTTGTAAATAGAAAGGGTCCAGATTTATACATTTTTATCTCACAAGCACAGAGCAGTGTACAGACTGGTCTTGGTCAATTTATACTGCATTTACTTGTGGAAGTAGTAGACAGGTGGCCATTAGTCTTTATAATCTAAAGTTTTTTTCCATTTGAGAGGAATAAATGGATAAAGTCCATACATTAAAAAGGCAGGGAATAAAACTATTAACATCAAGAAAAAAAATGCTGACTAAAAGATACCAAGGAATGTGTGAATATGTAATATTTTTCTAATGCATTCTGATTGTGCAAGGTGTCTTTTATCATTTTAATCAAATTTTCTTTGTATCTGGAATTAGATGGCGGTAGAGAGAATTCAGCATTAAGGTTTATGATTAGCAAAAGAACCCTTTGTACAATTTCAAAAAGCTAATGGTGCTAGCAGGGAAGAAAAAGTTTCATAAAACAAGGATATAGATGCATGCTGTGATAACTCTTAGGGGGCTAGTTCTCATTCAACAGAATTTGGCTGCTCCAAAGGAGACTGGTATGGATCAAAAAGCTATTTAAGTCAACCAGAATGTTTCTAGTCACTCAATGGGAATTAAGCAAGTCTGTGGGAATCCAAACAAGTAGATATGTATGTTTTGATGTGTGCTGCAAACTCCTACTGAAATCTCCAGAAATCTCTGCCACTGAAGTAAGACAGAAAATCAGTCATGTTTAATGCAATATTTGAACTGCAGTTTGTGAAAGCCTGACTTGTTTTTTTCTTCTTTTTTACTGGGCACAGGGAAGAATATCTATTTTCTCTGAAATAAAGTGCATGAAAATACTTCCAATACCCATGTTTTGTAGCGTGCTGAAATAGACACTGGCATATTCAAATAGCAAAGCTGTGATTATCATTTCATTATTTTATTTATTTCCTCAAAAAAAATATTAAACTACCAGCAGTGACATGCCCAAATGCCACAGTTACAACCAAGGTCATTTATGTCACTTGAGGTGAGTGTTGTTGTGAGTCCTGTGCCCTTGGTTTCCTTTGCCACGTGGTCCCAATGCTGTGATTGCCATTGGCGTGGTGGTCCCAAGTGTCAGCACAGACGAGGTGACAATACAGGGTCATGGAGAAGCTGCCCACAGATCAGTTTAAGCCACCCACAAAATTGTGGCAGAAGTAAAGGTAAGAAATATGACTGATATAAAGGGTTATCTGACGTCTTTGTGGAGAGAGCAATTTCAGTCATGTGAGTTCAAGGGAGTGCAAGACCTCTAGGAGCAGACATAACTCCTACAGGAGTACAGACATAAGGTGTCCCTTTGGAAGAGAGTTTAGTCTGGTTCCTTTCACATTGCTGTCTCTAACCATAAAAACGCCTGTGCTTACGAGAGAGACAGGCTACCTGGGGGTGGGTGTGCTGGTAGGGTGCAGCCAGTAGAGACACTGTGAAGAACAGCCCAAGCAGTGCCTGCTCCTCGCTTCATCCTCAGCAATGTGAAGCTATGACCTGTTTTCCAGAGACCAGACATTAGGTCAGTGACTGGCTGAGAAAAAAGCACCATCAAGAATACTCACTGTAAAATGTGGGACCCACTGTATACCCATATTTGGGGATATTGTTTGTAGAGAAACCTTCACAGCAATGTATAAACCACTCCATGTAATGTCAAGCATGTATCTGAAACTTTGATATAATCTTAGGGCTTTTCTTGTGTATCTTCAAGTTAATAGTTTGCTGTGCTTTGCACTTGTATGAGCAATTGGTTTTGCTCTGGCTGCACAATTGCTCAGTTCCTTCTCTTACCATTATCCAGCACTGTGAATTTAATTATTCCTCACCTTGAAGTAATTTCTGATTTATCCTGTTAGCTTTGCCCCAGGGTGGTCCCACATGAGCTTAAAAGTGCATGAATTCAACTGTCTCCATAGTGTCACTAATGCTGCATCAAGCAATTCAGTAGTATAGGCAATGCTTGACTATAGAACACAGCTGCATACTTAAAGAATAATAATTCAAGACTTTTTTTTGCTGTGTGAGAAATTTGTATTTCCCCTCCACCTGAATGAGTTCAGAGAATTTTTTATTATTATTTTTGTTTAAGGGGAAACAAAGTATGCAAATCCAGTTGCTATTCAGTATTCATTCCAGGAAAAAATGAGGCAGTGAATTGGATTGAATAAGAAAGGAACAAGCATGTGTCACGTGCATGTTGGGATAGAAGACATTCCCTCAAGACAAGATGAATTCTCTTGCTTTTCAGTGAGTCAACACAGCAATTGTGCACTGCCCTCAGGGTATGCAGTGCTCTGCTCATTGGGGCAGAAATAATTTTTTTCATTCATGTTATTCTTAGCAGCCCTCTTTGTTATCCTCTCAAAGGGAGTCGTCCCTGGGCATCACTGGGGACAGGACTATACAGCTGGATGAGTACTGTTCTACCAAACACAAGAAATAGCAACACTTGTTCCAAAAATAATAGGGTGCCTTAAAAGAGTGTGAAACAGACAGTCTTTTCTAAAACATTATGACTCCTGGTTCAGCATGATGTACAGAGACAGTGATCTGTAGAACTGTAAAAAACCTCAGTGAAATCACAGAGGTTGCTATTCCTCACTCCTCTGGGGTGGGCACTGGAGGTGTCATAAACCAACTCCCATTCTGATGTGTTTTTGCCTGGGATTTCAGATTCTGCCTCAGATTGTCATCTTCCTCTCCTGTTGCTTGTGGTTGCCTAAGCAGCCTGAAAGTCTTTGTTTCATGAAGCATGAAACTCCATTTGTAAGCGGTAAAGTCCAAAGGGAAAAAGTGATAGATAACTTAAAATGCTGTGTGTAGTCTGCTGGAAAAAAACACCTATGCAGCAATTTTTTAATGAAATAATTTTTGATTAGACTAGGACTGTGCAGTGCATGCCATGCACTTTTCTATGAAGCTAGAAAAACAGCTTTAAAAAGGTTCTGAAAGTTAATATCCTCAGTTGGGCATGAATGAAGGTTTACTGGTGGGATTTTTTTGTTGATGATTTGGTCCTTTTATGAAGAATTGCTCAGAAGAAAGACTGTAGTAAATTTAGCTTTGGAGATAGAATACTTAATTCGAATCTTGAAAATATTCTGCTTTCTATCTTTTAACTGTTTGAAATCCTACACAGCTTAAAAGAATAATTTTCTCTGTGAGACATAACAGAGTGAGGGTAGAAGAAAGAACAATGAAAGTTGTAGCATTTGTCCTATAACCATGAATTTCAAGTTCTGTAGCCATCTCTAAGAGTGTGTTTTTTCCAATCTCAGCATCTCACCATCTCTTAAGCATCAGCCACTTTTATAGTTGTATCCCTGAAATCATCTGCCCACACAATTTCCATCTTCTATTGGTGATTTACAAATATGTGAGGATCCTGCAATTGAAGGCCAGTGTTCATTTTCTAAGTTTAAAAATATGTCCCTCGCTATCTTGATTTGGCAGGGGAAGGAAATTTTTGGTCACAGAGGTAAAGTTGCCCTTGTTTTCAAATGTAGGCTTGGAAAGGAATCACAGAAACCTGAAGGGCTGAATGAGTCAGTCATTGTTCTGTTTATTCAAGTGCCATCTATGGTTTTCAGTCAGGTAAAGGAAATAAGCTAGGATGTTTTAGGCCTGGACCTGTAATGACTCATTTTTATACTTTGCTATAGCATGGGTCTTAATTTAGGAAGATCTTAACAAAATCTGGGAGCTGAGTTCTACCATGTGCCAGGCCTACTCTTGGCTTATGTGTTCAGAAAGCTGGCAACAAACTGAGAACTGCAACTCAAGTAAGGGCTGTTCCAAAAAATACCAAGAGATTTGCAGGAGGTTTCAAGAGTTTGGGGAAAGCTATCCAGCTCCACATATGCACAAGGCACGTACACTTCTCTGTGCATAAGCCAGGACTTCACTGAAAAATCACTCATATGCTCTGACAGAGTATGGGAAGGGGAGGTTTCTGGTGTCTTGCCCTACGCACACACAGTTGTATTCGTATTGCACTGTTATGTGTTAAGCTTTTATGCAAAATTTGGTAATGCCATTTTGAAATTCATTCAATTGTTTCCACCTCTTTTTTTGTCCAGCCATCTTGGTAAGATAATGAGTTCTCACCTTAAAAGATTTTCCTTACTTCTTTTCTGTTTCAATCCTCCAAAAATAAGACTTTGGAATGTTAGCTAGAAAAAACAAAAAAAACACACCCCAAACCCCACCTCCAAAATGCCCCAAAAACATTGCAGAAGTGTGTTGTGAAATTGGAAATAAGTTGAATAAGTTAGAAGTATAAAAAGTATTCTGTTCGACACAAAGCCTTACTGAACATCCTGTTCAGCTGTTCAGGTTTTCAGTCAATAGAAATACACTTGTCTGGGCTCTTGTGTATTTTCTTCATCCATAAAGACAAAGGGATGCTTTGGAAGTCGTCTTTTTGACACAAATCTGGCTTTTCTTTTGCTCTGATTTTCAAATAAATAACCAATTATTACACAGCAAGGAAACTAATTATTACAAGTGAAAAAATGAAATCTAGAGAATATAAATAGTGGCTTATTCCATATTGATGATTCCTGAACATGCCATATTTTCCTAATAATGTGAAAGCTTTTTCTGACACAGATTTATTCTGCATAACTTTATGTATTGGCTTCCTCAGTCTAATATTTTTCATGCTACTCTCCTTACTAGCATACTTCTTTCCAAACCTTTCAAACACTGATTTACAAATAATCACCAAAAAAAAAAAAAAAAAATTAAAGACGAATAGCTGAATAGCTGCCAGGTGGTTTCACTTGAGAAGAAGAAGGGGGAAAGCTCTTAAACTGGCTATTACTAAACTTCTTCAGTTAATTGGAAGATGTTAAAATTCATGCAATTTGGCTCTTGAAATGCATGTGAAATAGTTACCAGAATGGTGTAAATATTTATAATTGCATTTTCGGAAAGCAGTTAGAGTAAGAACAGCAAATTTTGTGAATTCTGAGAAAAAAGATATTTGATATGGAACATGTGGATTCAACAACATGAATAGAAATTTCATTCTGTTGTTAAAAAGTGCGATTCACATAAAAAAAGTCTGTTCTTCCCTTTCTTATGGCTGAATACAAAGAGGGTTTTTAATGTCATCCACATCCTCTTGAAGTATCTTTTAATTTGAATATGTAGATTTTAAGGTCCACATAATATTTGGAAATATCCTTACTCTTTAAAATCCTCTCTTAAAAGATGTTTTGTTTTTTCATATATCTTTTACAGATATTTGTTTTATTTTCCAAAACAAAGCTTAGCATATATAAGACAAAAAAGAATTCAACATGCATGCTCTTCAGAGTATAGAACATACAAGTATATTCTATATACATGTACAGAAACAAACTGTGGTAAAAGCAAAGATTCTATATACCTATATAATCTTATGGCTGATATGAATAAACAAACCCCCCAGTTTTATCCATACACAGCAATTTTCTGTTCAGGAACACTTATTCAAGAGAAATTGATGGATTCTATGAACAGTTATAGATCCATTTATTTAGCTTATTTCCACTGTTATTGTTTGTACACATATGGGAAGATAAAAGTCATATAGCTTGGAGCTTATTCTGAGGGCAAACAGGACCAGTTAGGAACAAGACACTGGCTTCACTTTCCTTGGTAGAGGTCCAGCTCACAGTGTGCTTTTAATATGTTTGCTTATCTTACTTTTACACATTTTTTTAAAATCAAAACAGTAACACCTTGAAAGCTAAAAACCTGTGTTTTAAGGGATCCCAATGCTTTTTCACTGCATAAAAGAAAAAACCCAACCAAACAAAAAAACCCAAAACCAAAGCAAACCCAAACAAACTAACAAAAAAAACCCCCAAAAACCCCAAAACCAACCAAGCAAAAAAACCCCCCTCAACCGAACCAAATCTTGCATAAAAGCTTCAGTTTAATAAGATTGCATTTTTGTAAAAATATAACACCTTAAATGGACCTCTAGAAAGCATAAATTATGATGAGAGAAGTGGGGGTGCATGAAGAACTCATTTTCAATTTTAATAACAGTCTACCATGCCTGTATGGTACTATTTATTATTATCCTATATTTTTACACAGCAAGTTGTTAATTTTTTTTCTACTTTATTCTAAGTGCATTTATTGAAAACCATTGGTATGGCATTGTGAAGTATGTGTATACATATATTTCAGTCCTAACAGTGCTGCAAACTTGGGAAAAACTGTGAAAGTATGGATGGATGCTATAGCTTGAGCTACTCCTACCCTGAGCCACTCTGGCATGCTGATACATTTGGCATTCTGCTTGAGACAGATTTTCAGCTTCTGCTCTGTTGAAAAAACACACTCAAATGAGTTTTAGAGAAATGTGTGATTAGAATCAGCAGTATACTGAGTTTTGTGCATTTTTAAGATGAATCAGCCCCCCACCACAGTGCTTCGTAGCCAAACCTTTGGTATTTTTCAATAAATCTGTGTAGATTATTTATCAAGTCTTTGGGAAAAAAAAAAGTAAAATGGCCTATCCTGAAAACTGGGATTGATGTTTGCAATTATAAAAAGTCACAGCTTGATAATATACTAGTCTTGTATCTTCAGTTTAATTTCTCATTGACAAAAGAGTAAATTATATCAATTTTCTTTGTTACTGAACATTTTTATTTTGGGAAAAAAAAGCCACCTACCAAAAAATTAGATTTCAAAGTTACGTGTATATACTAGGTGAAAATACTCTTTCAATACAAAGGTATTCCACCCATGAAAATTTATTTTCAACAAAAATAAAAAATCAGTAGAAGTGTAAAAAATTGTAAGAAGAAACATTCAGGACATGGACAGAATATATGTGCACATTTGCCAAGTAATATGTGATATTTTAAGGTGGATACCTGCGCATGTATAAATTATTGTAAGATATATAGGTTCAGAATAGAGCATTGTTTCCATTTGTTTAGAAGGGAATAGTAAGTTCTATTTTTTTTTAAAAAGTAATTAATAATACTTGTGGCTAATGACACTCAAGGGAGAAAAGTGAAACTTAACACTAAAAATCAATATGCAGATGATCTATAACTGTTCCCCTTATCCAGTGTAAAATGTTATATATATAGTGCAAGAAATTATAACATATAAAAAAAAGCATTTCTGATAAAATTTTATTGTCTTACAATCTATTTTTTTGCAGAGATAGGAGAAAATTAAAACTCTGTAGCAATAGGAAGGCAAAACTGTCAGAAACAGCTGAATTTTTAAATATATTTCAGTGCACTTATTTATAAATATGTTTAAAAGTACATACAGAAGAGCAGTACAGGAAGTTCTTTGTGCAAGCAACACCTAATTTCTATTGTTCAGATGACTCCAAACACAGGCTATATTTGCAGATGTGGAATCAACAATTAACTGTTTCTATATAGCTATCAAAATTATACACCAGAACTGGCTATGTTGTCTTTTTCTAGAAGCCTTATTTTTTTGTTCCTTGTCTCTTATTTTCATCTTGAGGTAGTATCACATGTAAGCAGAATGCTTCCAAATATGCATGCTGAAATATAGGCCTGTTTTCACTGAACTTTGTCCCAGAATACAAGGGAATTGACATTCCATTAGAACTTTGTTCTTACTTCTGTAAGAATAAGCCAAACTATGAATGTTACACCTTTATTTACAATTTCAGATCTAACAGATATAATTCATACTTCAGCTGATGCCAGGGAAATCCGTGATCAGTCCAACCTCACTGATTTTTTTGTAATTTCCATTAAATTTACAAAAATTCACATTATTAAATTCCATTAAATTAACAAATTAATGGGTTTTATTTATTCAAATGGGAAGAAAAAGGAAAAAAAATACACATCTAAATCTTCTGCTTTTGACTTAGTTTTAATGGAAAAGTATTTATGTCACCATAAAAGTAACAAATGCTTTGCTGAAACAATTTCTGTGAAAAATGAAAATTAGAAACAATTATGTGTTTCTTTTTTTCAATCAGTGCTTATTAATTGGCATTAATAGAAATTGTGTGCACACTCAGAATAGTGATTAAATCCCTACGCAACATAATGGCAGCACAGCTTAGCAATAAAAGCAGTTTTAAATGAAAACTTGAAGAATATTACTCCTACGTGGAATGGTTATTAAAAGCATGTTAAGAAAAATATTTGCATATTTTTACACTGATTAGTAAGACAATAAATTAACAAAAAAAATTGAAATTTTTTCCTCTCAAATAGCAATAGGCTTTTCTTTAACACAAAGAAGTATATTTTAAATAATCAACAGTAAACTATAAATCTAAGTATCAGTGAAAAATTGCTCAGTAGCAAAAAAAATCAGAGTCAAAGAACACAAAGCTGCTTCTTTTGTAGACTTCTTCAGCAGCATTTTTTTCCTTTATGTTACAGTTGCTTTGGTGATCTAGCTCTGTAGTTTCATGGGAAACCTCTCATCCCTCCACTTCTGCTTTCTCCTTCACTCTTCAAAAATTAGAGAAAATTAGGAAGGAAATACAACTGTAAGCCCTTTGCTTTTCATCTGACACAGGTTCTAATTTGGCAATTTTCTATCTATATCCTTTGCACTTTGTTATTAGCATCAAGCATGTTCATGTATAATGGCATTTTCAAGGCCAGATCTGCAGCACATGCAATTTTTGTTCTTTAGGGCTGCTAATTGTAAAACTCTGGGGAAAATGAAACTAATTTTTTACAATATTGTAGAGTAAAAATTTTAAATTATTATGGTGGCACTGCCATGTAAAACCTAGTGACATCTATGGATTTAATAGTCATTGCTGTAAGTCAAAGTGGAAGTACCTACAACTTCTCAGTGGGAAAGATGAAGTCCTCCCAATGTGAGGTAACAAGTGTATCATGGTAGGGGCAGCCCCAGGAATTTGCTTTGGACAGGGCTGAGAGTGCAACTTGGTCTTTTCACAAAATCACTGCTTTGTCTTGGGAGAGACACAATCAACGATTTCAAAATTCAGGTTTTTTCACCCACTGCACACTGCAAAGCACCGCAGCTGCTTTTACTCAGACCTAAAAATCCCTTAAACTCTGGAAAGCATTCACTTGCTAGATTTCAGGAAGAGATTAATGCCTGTGAAGAGGCAGTTCCAGTGGAAAGCATGGCATAGCTAAGCAGTACCTTGGTCTGCAGATCCTCACATCTTCTTTTGCAGTGGTTGCTATCTGTGTAGCGCTTTTCATCCTAAAAAGGATGAAAATATGATGATCTTCTCTGGACAGCCATGAGGTAAGCAAACATTGTTAATCCTATCTGATTAATAGGAAAATCGCACAGGGGTGTATTCCCGGTCATTTTGAAGTTGGTAAGACACGATTTCACCTATGGAATGTAAAAGGTTTGTTTACATGTGATGTTTACACCACTTTCACCATATAACCTACCAGCTCTAGGGTGGGTATAAGTGAACTAGTATAAAAACATATATGCTGGAATAGTTTATTCACATTTGATTGCCGTGGCAGGAGAACTGTGATAGTAATACAGCCGAATCCATTTCACTATCTGTACTGATTACACTATTCTTTGGTTAGGAAGAGATTGTACTCAACTAAAATAATTTTGTAAATGTAGAGATGTTTGTAGGCATGACCCTCTAGGAAAAAATAAAAACATAACAATGAAAATGTTAGACAGCTTTCATAATTTCCTGTCTTTACTACTCTTCTGCTTGCAATCTACCACTTTGTTGTAATGTGTGCTGTGTCTCATTGAGTCTGCCCTTTTACAGATTTTAGAATAAGCAGGTATGGATACAACCAGCTAAGTCAGTTTCATGCAACTGCTTTGACTGTCGTATTTGAACAAGCAATCTGTGCTGGTGGGCGGAAAATACATTTGGGGATTCCGTTTGTCTAATCTCAAGTAACCAGAAAATAGTGGCCATGAGCTTCCTCCAAGTTGCAAGTAACAGTTCCAATTGCAAATAATGTTTTGGGGAACTATGTGTAGCTCTCAATGGTTTATATAAGTATTACACCAGAGCTAGAAAAAAAAGACCAGGACGGATTGTAATAGATGCTTTGGTTCAGCCTGCACGGCAGCCCAGAAAATATATTTTAGAACAATTATCCTGCTTGCTCATATTATTTGCAAATTAAAAGGAGAGGAGTAGCCTTCTGTATAGAATATGATTCCTTTGCTTTTGAATAGTCTTGATGTCCGTAAAGTATTTCTTGATAAGGTGAAGGTGGGAGACTTTTATATTGCAATTAGTTTGCAGGTCATGTGGATACCCTGGAATGATGATGGACTCATCTAGACCTGTCCAAACCAAGTCCAGCTTCCTAATAGCCTGCACCTCTACTCTGCCTTTTGATGGGAACCCAACAGGGGGAGGCAAGAGGCAGGCATTTGGGATACTTCCAGACCTTGCCCTGGCATGGAATCATGCGCTGATGTTCCACAGTTTGAATATAATCCTAATGGCCAAGGAGCCAGCAAAATATCTAAACCTTGCATCTCAGAAGTCACAGTTCCACATGGCTCCACAGCTGGCAGGCAGTTTCAAAAGTCTCAATGCTGAAGGTAAATTCCTTCTAAATGAAACCATTTTCCTAGGAAGAGCTACACCTACCGAGTTCTACCACTTGTCATCTTGCCATATGTCAGTGCTATTGCAATTTTATTATTAGGACTCCATGAAAAAGTAAAATTTAGTTTCAAAGCTAAGAATATTATTAAAATGTTCCTAGGTATCTATTTTTAACTCTGAATAGACAGCTAACTGAAGAACCATGTCCAGTTTGCACAACCTCATTTGAAAATTTAGTTTTGCTTGGATTTGGATTTTGTCCGAGTTCTTTTTCCAGTGTGGTAATAATAGAGGCTATCACAAATGAGAACTACTTTTTTCTTATTCTTAAGCATTTCCATTAGTCATTCTGTTCTATAGCAGCATGAATATTTAGTGGTCAGAAGCATTTTTTAAGACACTGACATGTCTGAAAACCATTATAAACTTTAACTTTTGAACAGTAATGATGTTCAAGATGAAAATTGCTCATGACAAGAAGATGAACATTCATGACAAGTTCTCCTTGAAGAACAGCCACCTTTGGTAGAAAAAAATTCTCTGCCCTTTTCTAGTATTTGAATTACATGTTGCTTTCAGTTTTTGTCATATCTGGATGTCAACCAGTTGGCTGCCACCCAGTTTCTGTTAGCATCTTTCTACATTTTGTTAAGTCAGTTTCTCGGCAAAATTTCCTGGGTGATTGAATTCTCATCAGAGAGGAGAAAAAAAAAGATGTATATTTCAAATAATCCAGTTCCCCTTTTGTAAAGTAAAGCAGCTCATACTCTGCTAATCAGGACAGCAGAGTGCAATAACAGATGCCTTTTTTACCACTTTTCTTACTGAACATCAGGTATTGCCTCAAGCTCGGCTTCAGAGACATTAATAGAGCAGGAGAAACTCCAAGAGCTAGGCTGTAGCAAGACAAAGTTTGCTTAAACTTTGTGGTAGTGGGACTGGGAACAGAAATGAGGCCTTTAACCTCAATTTTCTGCTAAAATGGGTCTTCAGTTGCTCACACATGCATGGAGCTAATGGACAGACACAAAAGCAAGTTCACAAGTCAATAACAGCAACATCTGCCTTTTTAGTATTCAAATCTAGAGGTGAGGTAAATGAACCAATTTAATTATTTTGCTTTTTTTACACTAAACATAATTGAAAAAAAGAAGAGAAATTGTGTTTTATGTGTCTTTCATGAAACATGAGATAAATAACTTGCTTTGGAAATAATTTGTGCTCTTCCAGACTTATGAAATAGTCCAGTTCCAAAGACTATTTTTTCCACCTTTTTTTCCCATTTTCTGGCTCATTTTATCAAAATCATGAGTTTAATGAATAGAAGTACAAACAACAACCCAGAAGGATAAAATAAGATTATCTAAGCCTGTAAAAAACCTACCCAACTATGAAGTTCAAACCCAGGAACTTCCTTGTTCCATGGAAGCTTATTCAGGTCTATATGCTGCATAGAATTGTTACCTCAGTGGAAGGCCATTACAGTCTTTCTTTTTCATGTGTTTGCCTCCTCCAAATGGATTGTTTCCCGTTGTTTGTGTATGTGTACTGAGGCAGCCAAGTTTGCTTGATCTGACTTTTAGACCGTTGTTAAATATATGATGCCCTGCGTCCCACATAAAAGGGAGTAGTTAGAAGAAACAAATATGCTTATTTCAGGATTCATAGCAATATCAGACTGCACATTCTGGGAACTATTTAGTTTTTTGATAGCACTTTCATTCTCCTCTGAGTTTTTCCTAGAATAATAAAATGCAGTTTAATTGCAAGGCACGTCTGAAAATCCAGAGTTCAAAAATATATATGTGCCATTTATACAGTGGACTGGCATTATAAAATTATTTTGATTTTCTTTTTTAAATCAGGAAAACCACATCAGTACTAAAAAATGGCCTTTTAGAAAGGCAGCCTAAATTTTTCATTTTTCACAGCACCAGTATTCTTCCTATTGGTGAGGAAGTCAATAAGATTTCAGCACTCCAGACTTCTGAAATTCAAAGGGATTTTTAATTTAGTTGAAGGGTGAAACAGTTTCATTCTGAAAATTTATATAGCAATAAAACATCTTACTCATCTTGAAAAACTGTCTACTTTTCACAGAATCATAGGATGGCATAAGTTGGAATTTACCCTAAACATCACCCAGTCCTAACCCCGCTGCTGGGGTCAAAGACACCTTCCACTATATAAGGTTACTCAAACTCCTGTCCAATCTGGCCTTAAGTTTGTTTACCCAATGTCAAAATTTTTATTTCCAAACCCATTTGAAAATCTTTCCACCCTTCATCTGTGTGAAACTCAGAAATGGAATAATATATTTGTGAAGTTGTTTTGAGTTTCTATTTTGTTTGGTTGGGTTTTGGTATTTTGAGGGGGGGTTATTTTGTTGGTGGTTTTTTTTTTTTCAGGGGAGGAGGCTGATTTTTAGGGAAATGCAGAACAATTCACAAAATAAGTAAGAAAATACTTCCCAGTAATCTGGGTACCTCTGTGGAATAAATATATCAAAGGCATAGGATTGCAGATCAGAAAGGAAGATATTTTTTGAGAAAAAGACTTCATGCTAAGTGAAGCATCCAAGCAGCAATCCTACAAATACACTTAGTAGATACACAGAAACTGATATCCTGCTAATGAAGGGGGAAAACCTCTGGAAAATAATTAGCATTGCGTTCACATTATTCTTGCACCTGTAACCTCATTGTACAATTATTGCAAATTTTAAGATATATATAATTATACTTACATAAATTTTAAAATATAAAACATAAAATAAATTCCTTTCTTCAAATACACACATACATGGTAGAGGTTTTTTTGAACATTCCAGGCTTTTTTTATAAACAGAACATACTGAAGTTTCTGAGACAGTGTAAATGCAAAGTGGGTGAATGATTAGAGCAACTTGGTTATTCTCTACCCCTGGAAAGTTTATAAGCCATCTTCTTTATAATATCAGAATATCACAGTGAGCAAAAGAGGTACTAGACAGACAGTGAGAGGGAGACCAAGTGAGCCATCACTTGGTGATGGATTGGATCTCATTGGATACTTTTTAAAAATTTTCTTTCTGTAAATCTATTTAGGAATGAAAGAAGCTTTAGCTCCTTCTAGGTCCTTGAGAGGTAAGAGAGAGGCCAACATATGAAAAATCAGGTGGCATATAGGGAGGGACATGTCACACTCTACACAGTGGATGAAGAACAGTGGATGCTTCTCTATTTCAGTCTTGAAGAAGGAGAGCAAGGCCTATCTCACTATCTGTGTTTCCCTTAGTTCTAGTACATAGAATATATTATGTGAATACAAGTTTTTCTGAGATTTCTCTGAAGCAGCAGTGATCCTCATTAGCCCTCCTCTGGAGCAAAGCCTAACAATGTGAATTTGTTGCTCCTGTTCAGACACTGCACAATGAATACCTGGATATGCAGAAAACCCCAAAATATAAGAACAACCATAGACTTCATAAAATATGTACAGCAGCATAAACATTTATTCCTATGGCCACTTGTGAGGGACTGATGAATGCTAAGATGAAAATGTCTCAATGTTGCTTGAACTTCATTTTGAACTGTTGCTTAGAAATCTGTTTTACTGCAAGAACTAACATTAAGTGCTTTAGTTGCCACTTCTGTATTCGGAAAAGTACTGGAGAAGCAGCATTTGACCCATGACAGCAGACGTGAACAGGAATGTTCTGGGATCCATGGTTGTCATGGGGAGGCTCTGTTGCTGGGTGGTTCTGCTCCAAGGAAGATTTCTTTGGACAACCCCCTTGAGTGCAGAGGGAGGCTCTGGGGCTAGGAGGATTTCTTCAGGCAAAGCCCCTTGAGAACCAATAACATCTTTGGACAACTGGACTGTGGGAAGGGCTATGCTGTATATAAGGAATTATGAACTGCATCACCTGTCAGCCCCGTGCCCCTGCTCATGCACCAGCCACCCACTGACTGATGAAATCAGACCAACAGGACACTGTTGGATCCATGGTGGTAACCCTCTCTCTCTCAACTCCCTGAAATATTTCTTCTTTTCCTTCCTTATCCTTCCTTTCCTATTACTTCTGTTAGGGCCAATTTCTGTATTAATAAACTGTTTGTGGGTGTAGCATTGACTTCATTCGTGTCTAATTTTGCCACAGGAACCATTAGAACCTCCCTGATCCTCTCCAAAGCAGGACATGGACACCACTATTAATAGCAAATGGAGGTACATGTTTTAATGTTATCGGATAATCAAGCAAACTAAAAACAAACTCCAGAATACTTTTCTGTATTTTTAGTAATATGGTGCCTATTTTTGATTTCAATACAGCAGTTCTTTACATGCTGCTAGTATGAACTTCAGTCACTTTCCTTTGAGTCAGATCCTGAACAGTCACAAAAGTTATGAATAGTTGTGGGGGTTTAGATAAGTCCCTGCCTTTCTCAGAGGTGTCCAGCAGCAGGCAGTAGTTTTATTGAGGTGGCCAGCACCCCAAAACTCACTCTCATTCACAAGTTGTTTAATAATACCTGATTTGGTCTCTTATAGAATGAATTATTTATTTAATAGACACAAAACTAACAGACGCAAGACAAAAACAAGATATATACTACACAAGAGTAAGGAGAAAAAAAGAAACTACTAGTAGATGCATTCAGCTCAAGGTAAAAGGTACCATTAGTTTTACAGCCAGTGAAGAAATAATATAACTTTGGATTCAAAGTACCTTACCATCCAATTGTTGATGGGGCACAGATCGAGATCCTTTCCCTCAATTCCCAGGAAAGTAACTGTGGAATCTGCCTCCAAACCCCAGAGAGGAGTCTCGAACATTTGTTAGGGTATAAGAGCCTTCTGCCTTTTTGAAAACTTGTCTCTTATGGCTTGTAAAACAGTGTCTCTCTGTCAAGGATATTCCTTTTATCTCTTCCACATCTGCTCTCCAGACTTTGATTCTTAGCTGGGGCCTGAGCCCTTTAGGCACCAGAGATTACCCCTTGCTGGGCCTTTCACCCTGGATTATCTCTTCCCTATCTGCACTAACTATCTGTGGTAGGGACAGGAAGGACACGTCCTGCCACAGCAACCAGAAAGACTGGTACTTACACTCATGTAAAACCATCCCTGCATTTGCAAGGGATTTTTTTTTGTGTTCTTGGGGTTATTTTTCCCAAAGGTGGTAATCAGGTCAGGCTCCTGTGGCTTTTGCCACTGACTTCACCTCCAAGTTAAAAACATTGCTTTTGGTTGGGTTTCATGGCTGTGGTGCTGCTCCACTGCTGGGAGACAGCAGAGCTGTCCCAATGCTTGAGAGAACAGTCTCCTCTCTAGGGAATTAATTTTTTTTCCTTTATGCACAGAAGACTAAAGTGAGAACAGAAAGCCTGTGAAGAAAAAACTCTGTCTTTCCATGCTGCAGCATCTGATGAATAAACAAATTGTGAGGGAGATAACTTATGAAAAGGTGGTAACATACCAGCACCTCATTCCAAAATTAGGCACAAACTCAGGATAAACATTATCAGGGAGAAGGGGATATGATTTTGTGGCAGTTAAGGAGGAAGGATATGGGCAAGCCAAAAATAATCCTGGAACAGTAGAGTAACTCAGTCTCAGTAAAAGTAAATGCTGTCAGAAGCCTCTTCATGTCTTGACTGCTCCATCAAGAGGCAGGGAAAACACATAGGTGCCCTCTCACTGCAATCCCAAACAGGTCCCCCTAAGAGCTTTATCACAGTTAGAAAGTCTGACATACCACTACTCTGGAAAGATTAAAATCCTGTTTTTCTGCTACATATCATAACAGATGATAAAAAGATAACCAACAGTAAATTTAAAATAAATTCGTATTTTCCGACACCTTGAAGCATTTGCAACATAAAATGCATTTTAACTTCTCATCAGAATAGATTTTTCTTTTTTTCTTTCTTTTTTTGTGAAGTATGGTTCATTTTTCATTCAGAAATTAAATGAAACGCTAAAAAAAAAAGGCACTAAAAGCACTCTAAAGAAGAGTAGGAGTGCAAGAGATTAATATGGAAAGATGCTTTACTCATTTTGGATACTTTCCTTTGTGTATTCACTAGAAACTTTAAGACATAATATGTCTCAATTAAATCCACCATACTGCATAACCCTTCTTGTCCAGAGTGTACTTAGATGTTGCACTAGGAAAACGTTAAGCTCCAAGTCATGATAAAACTATAATTTGAAAAAATTATGACACCAGAATGGGTTTATTGCCCCCTAACTTTAGTCATTCCAAAATTAGGAGATTATACAATTTTAGTCTTCAAATCTTCTTTTTGCCTGGAGATAATAATCTTGAGACTTGACTAGTGGAGGAATCTCAATAACTCAGGCAAAAAATGTAACTTTTAAAGCACTAAATTTGGTAAAATAAAGAAATATGAGACAAAAAACCCTTGCATATTTTTAGGGGAAGAATATTTGATTTCCGAAACTACTCCAGTAATTACAAAAATGACAGAATTACAATGATTAATCATTAATGATGTAAGAATGAATTAGCTACCAGAAACCTAACCAAAAAAAAAAAAAAAATTCTGAAGTTTGCTGGTATGGTTCCTTTTTTTTCACAATTCTCCTTTACTTTGTTGGAAGGAGAAGGTAAAGAAGGAACTGTAATTTCACATTTTAAAGAGTGACATAAATAATAAAATCCAGATATTTCTAGTACTTCTAACCTACTGAAAAATTTTTATATAGATTCTTTGTGATCAAAAAAAAAACCTCCAAACCAAGAAGCTATTAAGAAAAACAACCAAACGAACTAAACCAAAATACAGATTTGCATTAACTAATTTCAGTAAAGTAGATTTTCAAGGCGGATCACGCACATTTTTATAGTTACCAGATGCAGTGACATTTCTGTCGGGCAACAATAACCTACACTAAACCATACTTATTAAAAAAATATCCTGCTTGTCTCAATTGCAAACCTACTATAAATTGAAGGCTATATTATGATGCTTGCTTAAGTTTATTTGATTCCAAAAATATTAAAGTTTTGACTGTATTACAGGTAAAATATTCCAAAACTTTGCAAACGTTGAACCTCAATGTTGACTTCTGTTTCTGTAAAGTCAAGTCCCAATGTAAGGTAAGAAGTATCACAGTCAAAATTTACATAATTTATCCCTATGGCATAAAAAACATTTCATCTATTTATGCTTTTAAGAATTAGAAAGATAAAGATCCCTTGCATATAACATAAGTTTTTATGATGGAAATTATTAACTAAACTTTGCCTGTTGAGACTGCTGGGAGTTGAAAATATAATGCATACACCAGGTGTTTTTTTCAGAGTAAATACAGAGTAATAACTAATTAACTAATAACTAATTAAATTGTTGGAAAGAAACAGCTTTATTTTTCTTTTATACAACTTAATTCCCTTTTATAAGAAATCTATTTTATTTTAAAGTTGTCTGCAATCAAGTTTAGTGTTGATGAAAAAATCAATCATTTTAAAATTATATGTCTGAAACTGTAGGGATGGGTGGAAGTGCCTATCCTTTTTACACCTGAATCTGGCTTTGCTGGGTTAGAAACATAATTTGTATTTCAGCACAGTCATGTTTAGAGGAAAAAAAAAAAATTTATGCTTCAATAGGAGCTGAGAACTCCAGTGATGTTAGGTACCTTCTCAGGAGAACAACTCCTCTCCTGTGGCCTTAACAATGCAGAAGCATTTCCTCACATTCCTTGTATTCAGGTATTCTGTAAATAAAGAATCTTAAGATTTTCCCCCTCTGCAGCCAATCAAAAGGCAGTAAAAGGTGATGCAGTTAGGTGTAAACCTGGGCTGAGGGGTTCTATTTCAATTCCATTAGCTTTGCCATCTGTTTCATCTCAGTAATACAAGGTGCTGACAGATGGGAATGCTGATTTTGAGTTCATGCTGTTAAACACTGAGCTATTGACTAATAAACCTACCACCATTCATGATAAAATTCATGATTAAATTAACAGTAAGACCCTTCTACTCCCCAGCTAGATACCTAGGTCTTACATAGGAAGATCTATGATACCTGCATCCCTTGAGATGGCTCATCCCAATGGGAGGAAAAGGGAGGGTTTCCTGTATGTCTGGTTGTAAATGCTGGATGGCATCCCACTCCAGAGCTGGGCACAACAGAAAAGCAATTCCTGCTTGGTGCAGAGTCCAGGTAAGAGATTTGGTTGTGTCCAGTTGTACTGCACAGATCTTGATACAACTCAAGTCCTGGGCTGCCCAAGAAGCATTTATTTTTCCTTTTTTTTTTATACTGGTACTTCCACAGGTGTGAGAACTGAATGAAAACAAGTAAAGCACTGATAAACCAGTTTGTGATTTATGGTTAATCTGACTGAGGGGCTTGTCTCAGGTGAGCCATAGCTAAACACTTGGAGTTGACTGCCATGCAGATCTGAGATTCACTGATCCAAGTATATTTATTGTCTGGAGTTCCACATCAGAATCACCCTAGGCTTTTTCTCCATAGTCATTAAAAAGAAATAAATGCTTGCAGAAAATAATTAATGTCATGCTATAACAGACATCTAGGTAGAGATAAATCATGCTATTTCTCTTTGTTGACATTACAATGGATTTATTTCAGCAGAAATAATAGCACATCTCACATGAAAACTAGCAGTATTTTTTAGATTACTGCTAGCATTCTAAAATAAGGAGTTTAAGACGAGTGTGTGTTTTCATATTCACACTGCATCGATTGTTTAACCTCTGCTACCCCAGTTATGGACACTGAGACAGAGCCTCATGGGGAGGCTTACCTGTTTAGCAGCCAGAGAAAGAGAGCTGGTGTTTCCCAGGGCATGAGGAGCCAGGTCAGGAGGGTGCTGCACCCTGCTGCTGTTCCTGACAAATCTGCTCTCCCATTAGACTTTCTTTGTTTCAGTAAAAAGATGATTGTCCTTGGGCCTCAGCTGTAACTGGCTAGTAGATCATGTCTTAAATCACCATGTGCTGGTCAGGAAAATGTATTCAGTAGGGATCAGTCTTGCATAGTGTGTGGATTGGCAGGTGTAGGCTCTTGAACAAAGAGGGTTTCCTTCCCGTTAGGATGGCAATAATACTGCACAGTATTTCAGATTATTTCTATGCTTGAGCAAAGCAGAAAGGGTCACTTGAAATAAACAAAATATTAGATTTCCCTACTTTTAGTATCTTTAAAACAGATAAACAGCAAATTCAATTCTGAAAATTATATGTACACACAACATGAGGCAGAAGGAGCCAGTATTCCAGAACAGGAGGTTTAGGCTCTTTCATTAAGCTTAAGAAGAGCTCAAATGGAGTTTGCTCAGACTGCTTATAAAATAATCCTTTTGGTAGATATACTATTATGCAGTTCTCTCTTCTTTACGGGGATCCATGGGTGCCATGAAATGGAAGAGGAAACCTGTTTCACTGAGCTAGAAGCCTGAAAAAAATAACCTCCCAGGTAGTGCACAAACTCATTGCTGCAACAGCTATAAATTAAGTCACTGTTAATTACTGTGGTTGCTCTTCAACATTTCTTTTCTTTTTACTACATATGTCAATATTTACTGTGAATGTTAGCTGCATTTCCTTATTCTTTTTTTTTTACTACAACTTTTAGAAAATAATTTCCTCTCAGTTCTGAAAGACAAACAACCCCAGCCCCCCACCTCCATTTTAAATGACTTTATCATGATGAATTTTCTTAGATTATATATTTATGCTGAGTGGGGAGAGGGTAATGCTATAAATTCATATCACAAACCATTTTTATCAAAAAGATTTTTTGGAAAAGTAGAATGCATTATTAATTGTAAGTCCCTACAAACAAGAGTGTTTTGGAAGGTGTTTTTTTGTGTCATTTTTTTTAGATGTAATAGAAACATTTTTACAGTTTTGTAAGTTTGTACAGTTATTCCCCAGTAACAAGTTTGAGTTATTGCTTCTGTCTGTAGGTACAGTTGGACTCAGGTCTATTTCCTTTTCTAAAATCTGTAAATAGGATTTTAATTTTTTTCTCTTCAGCATTGTTAATTGGTCTTTTTCTTTCTCGCCAAGCAAAAAAACCAAAAATCGGCAGGGCATTTTTAGCTTTTTATTCAGTTCTACCCCTCCCTTAGCATGCTGTTTGAGCTCATTCCCCTCTGCAGGAAGCTGCAGAGTATTCCACTGTTGCATAAAGTGCACCTAAACAGTCACTTACTTGTATGAATTGTCTCTGAGAACTCCCCAGTAAGCCGAGATCATCTTCCAGTTCTGTTCTGAAATCCAGACACAAATATGTCCATAATGCATTTAAATTTTGGCCTCCTGTTCTTTGTAATATTGTGATAATAACTCACTCATGTAATGAATCTGAGCCTTGCCAAAATGTATACTAAATTATGTTATTGTATTGAAGAAAGTTGTTAATTAGTAAATTAAATCCTTGAGAAAATGATAAACATTTTATGGATTTTTTTTCTGGAACAATGGCCCAGTAAAAAAAGCAATTTTGGGAGGCAATTCATGAAGGGGCAAGAATATTGTAATGAACCGGAAACATACTGACCCAAAACGAAATGGATCATCCAAGCTTCAAAGAGCTTATAGAATGTAAAAAGAAGTAACAGTGTGAGACAGACAACTTGAAGAGCACAAGAGAATGAAAGACCGTGGTACAGGAGAAGTATAAAATTTTCATGTTATAGAATCATAGAATAGTTTGGGTAGGAAGAGACCTTTAAAAGTCTTCAAAGTCTAAATCGCCCTGCACTGCACAGGGACATCATCAACTAGATCACTTGAGCCCCATCCAGCCTGACCTTGAATGTTTGCAGGGATGCAGCATCTACCACCTCTCTGGGAAGCCTGTTCCAACTTCCACTGTCCTTACCTGTTCCCCTCTCTTCATCGTAAAATTGTTTTCCTTATCTCTAAACTGAAGCTACCCTCTTGTAGTTTAAAACCATTATCCTTTGGCCATACTAAAAAGTCTGTCCCCATCTTTCTTATAAGCTTCTTGTTCATTAAAGCTGTATTTAAAAAGGATTTTTAAGATGGATTTAAAGTATGATGAAACCAGATGTTTATAGACTATTTTAATAACAAGAAGATATAATATAAAATTATTCTGTAGAAGGAAAATAGAGAAATACTTGGAGAGTCCTGGGAATGAAAACATGTAGAATGTTTGACATAATGAAGACACAAGTAGAGAAATAGGAAAAAGGGAAGCTGGGATTAAATTCCATAAGTGGCTTTCTGAAGGAGGACAGTTGAAAATTATTCTGTTCTTATACCTGTGAAAGGTGTTGCAAGGAGATGGCAAGCTGCCGTTTTGTCAAAAGCTAAAGCTGAAAACAGTATACAGAAAATCTGTACATATCTAACACAACCTTGATTTGTGGATGATGAGATATGTCAAAATCTGATGATTTCAAAGAAAGCGTTGAAACATGAAGTGAGGTGAGGGACAAAAAGTGGATTGGGAGAAAGAAGGAAGGCTGAAGTGTTAGTTGTCTATGTTAGAGAGACAAGATGAGAATTTAAGATATTCTTCAGGAGTATGGAATCAAAGCAGTACATTGCCTGCAAAATGTTCAGAGTTAAATATGCATCAATGATTGAAGTTAACCTAAGGAGGTATGGAGAATGAGGAGTTCTGACTTAACTCCAGGAAACATAGGAATTTGAAGAAGAAAAGGTCCTTTAAAAGACACACCAAATAGTTACTAAAAACCTAGGAGGAGACACAGGCTCAGAAGTCAATGTAATACAGAGAATATCTCATGGAGAAAAATATGGTTAACTGTCAAGGATGGTTGATGGGCTGAATGAGCAGGGTGATAGACAACAATTCTTGAGATCTGGTTAGAAAATGACCATTTGAAAATCTGGTACAAGGGTTTAAGCTGATAGCAAGATATGAAGGTTGAGAAAGGGATGAGTGCAGCTGTAAAGGAGATGTGAAAGCCACAGAATCAGGAGGATACATGGAGGAGAGGCAATGCAATGTCCCTGCTCTTGTACCCATCTTCCAGAATCTTCCAGAGCAGCAACTGGCAGAATCTGGATGGCCCAAGGGCATGGGGAGCACCACAGGACTTGCTCTACCGCTGCTTTAAGCAGCTCTTTCTCTCACACCATTGACAAACATGTTCACAGCTAAGAGCACAGAAGAGAGGATACCCACTGCTGGCTGCCAGGCAGTGAGAGGTGCAAATTGTCAAACTGTTGAACTTTACAGAGGGTGGTCTAGACTTTGACAGAGATCTCCTCTCCAAAGCTTTCTAAAAAAAGTGCAAAGGTCGTGTATTTTGAGAAAAAAGTCAAAGGGAAGAGCAGATAGACAAGGATTTGGAGGAGGAGATTACAGCCAAGTCAAGAGTAGATAATAGGTATCTGCTTATTGTGATGTATTTCCAGTGCACTGCTCAGAGCTCCTGGGGTTTCAGCTCTGTCATACTCAGAGCACTTTGCCATCTGGACAGCAAATGGTGTGAAAAGGTGTTTAATTCAAAGTGGCAATCATATAGTACTGCGAGTAAACGATGGCCTCAGCAAGAGGGAATAGCTGGTAGAAATCATATATTTTTATGCCTCCTAAAAGTTTTAAGAAAGTTGATTAATGTTAAGAACTCCCTCAAATTCTACTCGGTGCTGACCTTTATAAATCATTGTAATCTCTCTCAAAAAAGTTTCATCATCTGATAATACCATTGTTGAGAGGTTTCCTTTGATTTTTATCCCTTTATACCCTTAAAATACAAAAAGAAATTGAATTGTAACTCTCTTCATCCACATGTAGCCCTGTATACAGCTGTTTTATCTACGAGATGTAAAAAATTTATGCAGCATGTGTTTGTCTATACACCCCATTTAGACATTGGGGTACCATAGACGTCACAGAATGCATCTTGCTGTATTGCCAAAGATTCCTGAATGGTATCATTCAGGATTAAACCTAACATTAAAAAAACCCCAAACATATGTGTTATTTAGGAACTAAAATCTGAAAATACTCTCCAGTCCCTTGAGCAAAATTAAGCTATGTAGTTTTACATATTTATAGGCTGATATTTAACATGCTTTATTTACTGCAACGAAAATTTTAATTATAAATTAACATGTCTATTTTTCTTCATATTTTTCACATTCTTTTTCATTATGCGTCCTCTACAATTTATCTTCACCTTTTTGGCATCATTCCACTACTTTAAACCAGTTATTCTCAGGATGAAGTCAACCAATTGTTAGCAAGTACATTATTTACACACCTAGCCTGAATTATTTAATATCTTGATTCTTAGGAATTAATATCTTGATTGTAAAATGTTGCATTGTGCTAATTAGAATTCTACTGTAGCATGTTATTAAATTTCTTTTTAGAGATTTAACACTGAAATACTTTTTTGAATGTAACTTTTTTTCAAAAGAACACAAAAACCCAGTCCAGTGACAGAAAGCTACACATCTTATCATCCTAAAACAGTAAGCCTGTCATAGTTTAAACCCAGCTGGCAACTGAGCCCCACACAGCCACTCCTTCCCTGGTGGGATGAGAGTGAGAATTGGAAGGGTAAAAGTGAGAGAATTCATGGGTTGAGATAAAGACAGTTTAAGAGAGAAAGGAAATCCACACCCACAAGCAAAAGAGAACAAGGACTTGATTCACCACTTCCCATGGGCAGCTACCTCCAGGAAAGTCAGGCTCCATCACACCTAATGGTGACTTGAGAAGACAATCACCATCACAGTGAACATCCCCTTCCTCTTTCTTTGTTCTCAGCTTGATATGTTGAGCATGACATCAAGTGGTCTGGAATATTCCTTTGGGATCAGCTGTCCCAGCTTTGTCTTCTTCAACTCCTTGTATACTCCCAGCTTCCTCACTGGTGGGGCAGTGTGAGGAGCAGAAAGGTCTTGGCTCTCTGCAAGCCCTGCTCAGCAATGACTAAAATATCTTTATTTATCAACACTGTTTCCAGCACAGATGCAAAACACAGCCCCTTGCTAACTACTGTGAAGAACATTAACCCAGCCGAAACTACCACAAGGCTTTTATTAGATACTTAAACTTAAGAACTTAAGTTCAGGCTCCTACTGTTTAAAATTCTGAATACCTGATCACCTGAGCACCTGAGCACGTTGAATGTTTTCCTACAAGATTCAATGTTGTTTTAGATGTGACTATGCAGGACAGGCTGCATATTGAATACAATTCAGCAAGCCTCACTTATTTTTCTCATTTTATAGAAAAAAATGTGATAAGCTAAATGTTGACAATTAGAAATAATTGTAAAGTTTTTAGTATAATTTTTCCCCATTTTTAGGAGCCCTAGGCTGACCTTGGAAGTAATATTATGAGGCCAAGAAAAGTACCACTGTACAAAATTTTCCTTAGGAGTGCCACAGCCAAGTTCCTGAAGATTTCTCACTTCATACTCATTGTTGCCACCTATCTAGGGCCTCAACAGAAAGCTAATAATTTTGTGTCTTATATTGCATTCCAACTCCATTAGTGACTCCACTAATCTATCTCAAAATATATGGGGACTGAATCACTGCTTGAAACAACACCATTCAAACAATTCTATTCCGTGTCATATGTGGTAGAGTGTGTCGTTCCAAGTTCTTGAATCTGGAGCAGAATGATTTCTGCAGGAAACAGACCCTACCTGAGACTAAGCTCAGCTTACCAATCACACATTTCCCTAGCTATATTTTCATGGGGAAACAAGAAACACTCATTACCCTGCTTTTGGTCCCTGACAATAAACATTTTTTTACATCTGAGAGTAGGTCACCTCATGAGCTCTATACATTAAAAGATTGCCTGAAGCACACTTCAGATTTGTACAGAAGAACTTATATTTTGCCCAGTGTATTCACTTAATCTTACAGGGGCATTTAAATGTATGAGACCATTTGCTGTTTCTTGCTGAGATTGCCTTGTAAATCATACTCTTTGTTTTGAGAGGTTTTATAGGCCATTTGTGGGTGGAAGTGAGGAATCAATAAATAGTGTGGCTATGTATGTGACGTATGGTAGGGCAAATTGACTGAAAGTCTTAGGCTGAGGTAAAGAGATAAAAAGTACATGAATATACTGTTGGTAGATCTTGAAAATGGACTAGATTATTAAAGCTAACAGTATTGGCAAACAAGAAAACGGCAATTAATTTAGCCAATTCCTATTTCTGCGAGCAGAAGCACAAATGAAAAGATGAACTGAACTGTGGAAAAATTCCAGACCACAGCCTCAGCCCAGCCGTCTATGTTCACAAATCCAAATCAGAAGTGTGACTCCAGCTCCTCTGAGCTCTACTCCTTTCATTTGTTCATCCTGAAATCTGACTCGAGGCCTGAAATACTTCAACAGTGTGCACTTGTACTTTCAATCATTTCTGTGTTGGGCTCCACTTTAAGAATTACTACAGATAACTGATGCTTCTGGTTTTTATTACCCACTTGAACTTCTAGAGAAAGTTAAAGGTTTCATATCTTCTACAAATCACATACTCTTCAGTGAAGAAGGTGCTAATAACAGACAATTCCTCAATAATCTTGAAAGCGTGTTTATCAGTGAAGCAGGTTTTTCTTGGATACAACTTAGCAGAACTTCTAGGCGAATGTGAAAATGTTTTCTATATTCAAACATTTCTTCCCCATCAACTGGTTTTCCATATCCTTCCTCCAATGTAAAACACCTGCAGAACAGTGTATCTTTATGTTCACCATGAATCACCCAATGCAGCCACTGCTGTTTGCCCTGGCTAATTTGTCCATTCAATTAGACCTGTTTGTAGACTATAACAATCCTTTCAGTTGTTTTATGGATCCTTTGATTTCATTTATTTCCTTTTGAGAGAGGTGTGTTGTTTGGGTTTTAGCCATTTAAAATACCAGCCAGATAGAACTGTGTGTGCTGGACTTATTTTTGTTTCCTTGTTGCTGTTTACATCCTCTGACGTGCTCTTGATCAGCTTTCAAAAGGAGAGCAACACCCGCCCTGTGTCTTCAGGATCTCAGAAATCACAGTGAATTTCTACTAGAAAATAAGCAATGTGGATGGAGGTGCTCAGAGCTTTAGCAGGAATAGATGTTCTGAGCTACTTTTAGAGATCTCTCACACTACTTATGCTATGTAAATATCTCAGCCTGGTCCTGAAAATAGAACAATGATCAGGACCTAACCTATGCTAGAGCTTAATATGTCTTTTTCAAGCAGTTCACAACTATTTGCCTCACCTTTATCTTTATCTTTGACTACTTTTATGGCCTCATCTAAGCCATATGTCATTTGTTATTGCTGTTGTTCAGTGACTGGATTACAATATTTGTAAACAAGAGGAACAATGTAAAGAAGATTTCTCATTAGTTATATAAATCCTTCCCTCCCTGCAATCTTATAAATAGTGGATATTGACAGCATTTCTGAGAGCTTTGCTACAAATATACAATCATTAGAAATAACCAGGATGGCTTATGGAAATACTTGCCAAAATGGGTTTACAAGAGTCAAATTTGTATTTACTGTTATCTGATAAAAAAAAATCTTGGTTGTAATAATAAATGTCCTAACATGTTCCAACATGAAAGACACATGTCACAATTGAAGACACAGGGATGAAGAACAGAAACTTCTGATTAATAATTTTGGTCATTTCCATCTCCAGTATCTAATATCAGCATCTTGTAAGTATACATTTTCCCAATAACAGCACTAAAGAATATTTTTGATAAGCTAGTATAGAGTTTGCTAATTTTAGATTTCTACTGCTTTTTTCATTAAGGTGCTGAGTAAATTTCTCCCCCTCATTAGATTATTATTTTCATATAATTTTTGCATGGTATGAACTTGAGTGTCTTTAAGACTGAGAAAGCCTTATACAAGTAAAATAGTTATAAATTCACTGTTCAACTTTGCAAGAAGTAATATGTATCACATCTATTCAAAATTATATTTTCTCTGACAAGTGTTATTATTCTGGACTCTTTTTCTTTTTTTCTTTTGGTGGAGAGTTGATCTCTAGCCTTCACTTTTGATTCCATTACTATGACCCATCAGTCTGTCATATAGTGCAGGAAACAAAAAATATAATAACAGGTTTCTGTATTGTTACTGTCTTTTTTGTCCCTATCATGCTAGAGAACTTTATTTCACTTCTCAACATTTTTACATTTATGGCTGACATGTACACCAGCATGCTTAATCTTACTGTTATCTTCTGTTCTGCAAAAATGTTGCCACTTTACACACATCTTTTCTGAGCCTACTTCTAATAATCTGATAGTTAGGTCATGGGATAGGTCCATGGGCTCTCTTATTCTCTCCACCAAAAATTTGCCTAAATGTTCTGTATAAAGCTGCAATGAGATTTAACGAGCAGCGCATCTATATTTTGCAGTGTTGGTGTTTATGTCCAGTAAAGCAGGCAAAGAAGCTGTACTACATTTCCAGACTGTACAAAAAGTAGAATTAACCCTTCTATTCAAAAGATGAAAAGTTTTTAAGAATCAATACAGGAAATAAATAAAAGTTTTTCAGTCAAGAGATGAAAATACATTTGTGCAAAAGGAAGCAAAAGTCCCTTTGCTCTACTCTTGCCCCAAGAAAACACATTGTGCAGGTGTATATTTAGAGCTCAGGACGGATGTCATATGGTGGGTCCCTCAGGCTGCCTGACAGCCAGCAAACTGTTAAAGAAGGGGTAACAGCTGCTTCCAGTAAAACTACAATGAAGATGGAAGTGGATTAAACCCAAATATGCTGCCCAGATCTCAAAGGAGCAAGTCTGGAAAAAAGGCATCCTGTGCCTGAGGAAATGGCTTAATACCATGAAATGAGAGAGCTCCAATAATGTATCAAAGACAAATTACAAGATACTTGAGAGACACTTGCGGTTGGAACTGCCCAAACTTTTCAGACTTTGTGCAGTAGACCATTCTGAGAAGTGTTATACCAGAGAATTAACTGCCTGGAAATATGGGTACATCAAAAAAAATGTCAACAGAAATGCCAACATGCCTCAGCTGGAATACTGCAGTAAGCACAGGAAATCACACAGTAACAGTCTGCTACACAAACTACCCAGCTACATTTGGTTTTATATTTAAAATATATATGGATGTTTAAAGTCAGAGAGGCTCTTGAAAGGCATGGAGATTATCATTATTGGTGAAATCCTGTTCCTCTTTATACTGGTGTCAAGAAAATACAGCAAAGATTGTGTTTCAGTGTTTCAGTGCTTTTGTAACCCAGCTAAGGATCACTTTGTGCTCCAAGAAATGCAAAGAGATTATTTCTTCCTTTTCTTCCTCTTTTTTTTTTTTTTTTCCTCACTTCCTTTTCTTCCTCTTTTTTTTTTTTTTTTTTTTTTCCCTCACGTGAATACCTGAATTGTAGCCTTTACTGGTTTAGGAATTACAGTTACAGGTGAAAATTATTTTCATTACATACTGTTAGGAAACACCAACACACATAGTTAATGTATGGGAAGAAACCACTAGGCTGGAAATACAATTAAGGAAATCAATCTCATTCAGCTATCTTAAGGCCTAACCATGCCTAGGGATCATTTCTTTTTTATTGTTCTATCCTGGATCTTTAAATTAGGCTCCTTGAGCTGAGATTGGCTAGGCAGAAAGATGGTATATAGATGGAAATGGACCAAGAAATCAAGGACAAACACCTAAGCTTGATCTGCCAGGTTTGCTGCCTATTACTGTCAGTATAATGTGAGAAAACCATACTCCAGCTGAAATCATTCTTCTTCCCTCACATAAATGCAGCTTTTTCTCCAGAATAGGTTTGCCAGCTTATAGCATATTTTGCATGGAGGTAGTAAAACTACTGAGGGAGAAATTCCTTCTGCTAGTGTACACACTGCCTGTTCTGAAGCACTGCTGACATAGTTATGCCAATGTAACTACAGAAAAACTGACAGCTTCTCAAGTTAGGCTGTATTTATAGCTCTAGGTTAGAGACAGATTGAAAAGGCCATTAACACTTTTATGTAAAATGTGCTGTGAATAATATTCTCTGTAATTTCTTCTAAAATTATGAGAAGCACTCATTTAGGTGGAGCTCATGAATGAGCCTTCATGAGTTAGTAAAACACAGACCAGCTAAAATTCAAACAATATTTATTTGACATGAATTTGTATTTGAGACAAGGTTGAAGATTGTCACCTGCTTAATCTAGTAATTATCTGACCTTGAGTAACAGCAGCAGATATCACCAGTAGTGGCCATCAGCTTGAGAGTTACTTTGTGATGTACCTTTCAAAAGTCACCTTTTCTTCCATACCATAATCTTCCTCATGCAGGAGATGGAAAAAGTAAAAAAGGATTTAAATGTAACAGGGTTTTACTTGGTGTTAGCAACACAGTTAGTAAGTAAGTACCTCTGACAGTGGCCTGCAAGCTGTGAAAATATATGCTGAAGAATTTGTAAAAGGAGCAAACAAATATTCTAAGGTTGAAATTGTTTTTCATCTTCAAAATGAGGCTAAAGTTTTAAAGACTGATACAATCATTTTACACTTAATTTTCTTTATTTCCTGAGATCAAGAGCAAAAATCTGAAAATAAAATGTTTGAAAATTGCGATCTTCTTATATTTTTGATCTATTAATAACCAGGAAATTACAATAACATCTGAAAATCTGTTTCAAAAAACACCCAGATAGATTAAAGAAACTGAGATAAACTTACAAAAAGATAAAACTTCAGACTACCAGTTCAAAAATTGTTGATAATGACAAGCATTGTGACTTTGAATGTTTGTTAGAACTTATGTGATGCTAATGTCAGGGATTGAAGTCCAGCACTCCTTTTTCCTGTTATCCAGGTTATTAGAGCTGTGTTGAAAATGTCTCCTGTGCCTTCATGCATTCTCAAGCCCAGAATGCTTTTTCACTTCTTTCTGAGTGTGACAAGAGTGAGATTTTGCAGATTTTAGAGATTAACTCTGCAGAAGTGAAAATACCAAAAATCCTGTTAAGGAGGATCTTGACTTCAGAAGTGAGAGACTCAGACTTGGTTATTTCCCCATAAGTATCTTAACCACCTGATGATTTATTAATATGGACCAGGCTTGTTCAGCCCTTTAGCTGTCTCTTCAAACTAACCAAGTAGTCAACCATTGATAAGTTTTTTTCACACCCCGGGTGACCTGCTGACTTTTGCAATCATTGGAACATAAAATCACATGTTCTGACCCTTTAGCTATAAGGACTGAGAAAGGAACAGATTCCAAAACCAAGCAGTTCTACCCTAATCCCAAATATTATACATGCTTTTAATATATATCCCTGAAATGTCTTCATGGGGAATTTTCATTTTTATGGAACCAGTGTCTTCTGATGAGGGACAAAAAAAAATCTTTTGCAAAATAAAACTCCAAACAGAGTTGTACTTCAATCTTTGCAATTCTACTTGTTTAGTTTGCTCCAGTCTTTCTTCTCTAACTTCTAACACTCTTTATGCTCTGGACCAGAAATTAATCAAATTTCTTTTTACATTTCTTGAAAATCCCAGAGGAAATATTCACAGAGGATTTATCTTGTCATTTCAGTTTACTCCCTCTTTACAGAAGGAAAGAATAAAATAAAAGCCCTGTTTATGCACATTCCTTCAGAATGTGTACATGAAAAGGGCACATTGAATATTTAGACCACTCATGACTTTACAAGATGAAGGCTAAGTAGATTTTTTGAGTAGTTCTAATTGCACTGTATTGTACTAAACTGTACTGCCTAACTGTGTAATCAAATTCAGCATAAGCTGTTGCTAGCACCTTGGAAGTACCAAACATCAAAACCAGTAGCTAATAAAATATGTAAGTACAAATCAGGAGCAGCAATCGTAAAGTACAAAAGTGTTAGACATTATTGCAGCTCAAATCTTATCCAGGATACATTAAAATTCGGTGCTGTAGTGAGGAAAAATCACAGTACCTTTTAAACAACAGCCTATATCATAGTAAAGAGGAGTAGAGAGATTCTTGCAAAAAGCTGTCAATTTATGCAATGTGTATACCACCAGATACATAAAGGGTAATTTTCTCACAATGTATCTGATACATAATATTTGAGAAAGCAGGCTGATGCACTTTATTCTGGTATGTCAAGTCTCTCATATAAAGGAGCTTCATTTTTATATATAGTAGAACAAATACTTTGATATGCAAGGTTCAGCTCCAGAGCTCATACTCTCATAGATTTTACATGCTGTAAGAACAATGCAGTGAACCAGTATGACCTTTGGACATTGTTCAGCCTCAAAAGCTATATTTCCTAATTCCTGCACCATAACAAATAACCCGTGGTATTAGAACATATGCTTGAGAAAGACATCTGACCTCAATTTTAAAGTTCAGAGAGTGTTTGCTATCTATTTATCACTGTATTACTGTAAGGCTCCAATAAGCTTCAGTCAACAGCCATAATTCTACACTCTCTAGCATTTGTCCCGATGTTTCTTTCCCAAAACCCACCATCCAGATCAACTTTCCTTCCTCAGAAGAAGACAGACTTCTAAAGCAAAATCTTCCTTTTTCAGATGGAACTTTTCTATTTATAACAATGATTTCTAGCTGAAATCTAAGCCACTTCAAAATTAATGTACATTTTGCCATTGGCTTGATAGCCCAGGGGCGTACTCCTGAAAAAAGACTTCAGGAGTTTGTAAGAGGATGCATCACTGATGTAGTTCTACTTTGTTCAAGATCACTAGCAAGCTGACTTGGAAAATCACGGTGGTATAGCTGAGGAGAACCACTTTTAATGCTCGACTGGTTAGACTGGACATCTTCTTTATAGATGTACATCTCAGAGAACTTGTATGATACTATGCACTCTCATTTCAGATCTAAATAATTAGGGAAAGTCCTAAAAAAGCACTTGAGCTTGAAAATCTTAGCCATTCCTCTAAGACATTAATTAACTACGTGTATCCCTGTCAAAGATCAATGATACTACTACTGCCATAATATCCCAAAAGGGTTGTAATTCAGCAGCAAAGGTTTAATCTCTTGAGTATATACTTAAACACATTCCTATCAATCAATGAATCAAAAGTGGTTTTATGTCCTATTGACTTTATAGCTGATTACATTCAATTTTGAACAGTAAGGGAAACACAAAATAGGAACTCAAAATTTCTAATGTAATTTATTATTTCTGTTTCTCCAAACATCTTCAGTCTTTCAAAGAATGAGGAAAAAAACCCTATAGGTTATAGCATCTGTTGGAGAACTTAAATGTTCCATAGCATCAACTTACTTAATAATTCGCTTTTCCGGCCCCATCCCTGCTCCCGCTGTCCCCTCGGGGCTCGCAGGGATGTTTCTCGCTCCCTTCCCCTGGCTCAGCCCTGCCTGCCGGGCAGCGTTTTGCCCTCCCTTGCCCAGGCTTTCCCCGGGGCTGAGGGGCTCGGCCGTGCCCTGCGCTGGGGCCGCTGCAGCCGCCGGCACCGCCTGGGGCCGGCCCGGGCAGCGCCGGCACATCCAACATCTTGCCATAAAGGCATTTTGGGGAATTTCAGTGCTTTTCATTATCCTTCCTCCAGGAGACATAGTAAAATATTGTTCCAGGATTAAAATTAACTGCGTGTAGCTTTGCTAATGTGTACTTGATACAAAGGTCTTGTCTAGCCAGGATTTCAAAAAATTCCAAGCAGCATTTTCTTGAGTTTTGTAATCTATTGAACAAATAAAGCTATTGGAAAGAAAAGAAAAAAAGAGACAAACCACAAACTAGAAAGATGTAATATTTACTGTTTGTGATGAAATAAATATTTGCATCAGAATCCTCTGTAGTTTGAATCATGTCTATAAAATGGTGGGTGTTTTATGTTTCCTTGCTTTTAACATTTTCCTTGCACTGGTAGTCATGCACTGGGGTACCTATCTGTTTGTAGTCTGAACTTCAGTAGATATTGTTTTAACAAAATAAATTGGAGCTGGAAGTGAATTACTAGTTTTGCTATTGACTTTCTGGAGAACTGTCAAACCTTATCAGTATTAGAAGATGCTTCCCAGCCAGGGAGGAGAACAAGACCAATATTCTTATGCAGGGAGCAGACTTTTTCTGAGTGGGAAATGCACTCATAATCCTGTTTTCTCTCCAGCAGACAGGCATTAAAATTGAATTAAGAAGACCTCGGTTCTGCTTTCAGTTAAGATACCGACACTATTTGGAGAAGATTCTGTTCTTCTGTTTCTCTGGCTTTCCTTTGCCCTGGCCATTAGATGATGACTTTTTCTTACCCTGTACTTGAACAATAACTCACAGGCAATTCTAACCTACTTATAGCTACTACTGTAATAATAAATAGAAGGAACAAACAAAATGTGTATATAAATGTAGAATTTCAAATATCTAGACAAGCATTATATTTTGGATACTAACTCAGGTTGAAGTTTCATGAGAGATTAAGGAAGTCTAAGTGTCAGGGCACCCTTTGCTCTGGCACATTTGCTTATCTTGGCTCTCTGATGTGTCAGTTCACTTGCAAACTCAGCAGAAAACTAACCCAAAAAAAGAAATAGAATAGATTCCTGAAAGCTCAGTAAGTTGAATTGATTCATTGGTAGGCCAAATGAAAGCTGGAGCTGCTACAAAAGAAGAGGGAGGAAGTGGGGAACTGTTGTAGCCCAGTTTAAATCTGCTCTAGGATTATTTCAAATTGCACAAGAAAAGTAAACTGTTATAAATGCTTAACATACAATGCATGTCTGCTATGGTGATGTCTTTTGTAATTTTTTTTTTATAGTATTCAATAAGTATTGTTTATGGTCGATGTAGACTTCAGATTAATGAAAAATAAGCAGATTGATTATTTGCTAGCATTTTAACATCAGTAACCTAGAAAAGTATAATTTTTTGTATAGTTTTCCCTCACCTCTAGTTTTTGAGCACAAATAGAGTTGGCTGAAACTTGTCTTCCCCTGTCTTTTAAAGAAAAATAAAACCAGTAGAAAATTATATATTCTTATCACTTACATTTAGTGGATATTGAGTACAATAAATATAGCAGCAAAAATACTAAGAAAAAGGTGGATTCACTATTCAGTGGGGTAAGGAACACATACAGGACACAGAAAAGGCCAAAATTCTCTATGCTTTTTGAATTTCTTTTTTTTAAAGTGGTAAAGTCTGCTCTTATATTATTCAGCTCCTTGTACTGCTTGCAGTCTTTGCAAGTGAAACAGTAACTACGGTAGAGAAAAATACATTAGAAAGCACCTGGGTCATCCAAATGTACAGAAATTGATGGGCTGCAGAGGGATTGCATCCAGAGGTACTGAGGGAAGTGACTGATACCGCTGCAAGATCTTTACCATGATGGAAAGGTCATACCAATCAGAGAACTTGCTGGAGTTTGAAAAGACCAACATCACAGTCATCTTCCAGAAAGCAAGAAGGAGGAATTAGGGAACTGCAAACTAGTCAGCTTCACCTTGGTCCCTGACAATGTTATGGAGCAAATCCAACAGAAGCCATTTACAAATGCATGGATGACAAGACAATAATCAGGAACAGCTCTCATGAATTTACCAAGGGGAAATATTCTCTTGCTAAATCATGTTGAAAAGGCCAGCTCTGTGAACAAGGAGAGCAGATGTTGTTTTCCTTGGCTTCAGCAAGGCTCCTGACCCCATCTACCATGGTGTCATTACAGGCAAATCAGTGAGATAGGGACAGGATAAGAGGACTACAAAGTGAATGGAAATTTGGAAGGATCTCTGGCAGCTGCTCATTTGGTGATATTCTTGAGGGACTGACTCTTGCATCAAAACTGTTGAGCGACTTTATTAATGGGATGTAATATGACACAAAATCGAATCTACCCTTAGAAATACAGTAAATACTGGGTCATGGCCATTATGCTGGAGGGCAGGGCTGCCACCGTGATCCAGACAAGCTGGGAAAGATGGGCTGATGGAGATTTAACAGGAGAGGACAAAGCAAATGCAACTTCCTACAGCTAGGGTAGGATGATCCTACTCAACAGTACAAGATGGCAATTGGCTGATTGGGAAACAGCAAACCCAAGAGGAGTGAGCTACATGCCTTGGAGATAATATAGCTGAGTCCACAGTCTGGGCTGCATGAGCAGCATGGCAGCAAGCAGGCCATGGGATCCTTTCCCTCTACTCAGCATTTGTGCATCAACATCTGCAGTGTCATGACTGTTTTGGGCAGAGGTTTGGACTGTATGACCTCAGGGGATCTCCTCTAGCCTTATGCATCCTGTGATTCTAAAAACTGACTTTCATTCACATAATACCTAAATATTGAGACCAGTACTATCCACCATTGTATTTGTTGTTCCTAGATGATGTGTCATTTCTGGGAGCTCAGAGATTTGGAGAATTTGAATCCCAATTAATGTGAGGACTACAGTCTAAACAGTAAAAATCAGTGCAGAAGTGGAATGGTGTTGATGTTATTGATCATATCTTTCTAGTGTAAGTATTCATGTAGCACTAACAAGATGCACGAAATTCTGTCCTAGGTGGCTACATTTAAAATATGGAATGGATTCTGTTAACACTATTTCCCTTTCAGTTGTTTGCATTCCTCCTAAACCACTGGAATGGACACTTGAGGACATTACATACTCTTACCCTCTTTTAAATTTGGTGAGTCAGGATATCTTTGTCCTTCTATAAATAAGGAATTCTTGCCTGTTCTCTATATCTAGTGACAGTTTTTCAAGTATATATCTATCATTAATTTATAGCTTGAGTTTCTGTACTTTTGTAGAACTCTCTTTTATCTGAAATACTGATTGCAAAATTAGGAGTCAAACTTTTCACATTAACGTACTGAAGAGTTATAATTGATACCTTTCTGTACAGCCTTTTGAGATGTCACAAACCTCCTGTTAATCAGGTGACATTTTGTGGTTGAGAATGTATTTTTTACACATTCCATAAAACATGATTTTGTATAAACTGCTAGATATCAAAAGCATAAAGAGCAATCACTATTATTATTTTTCTTTAGATTAAAATGTATAACTGAAATTTTTGCATAGTTCCCACAATAGAAATACACTGCATAAAGATTTAGTAGTGAAAAGAACCTGCTCTTTCTTCACTGAATAGAACTGTGGAGTATACAGTACACATCAAAATGAAAAATCTCATTTTTGTTGCAAAAAACTGAATCTACAGAGAATTATTAAAAGTGGAGCCACAGCATAATGACATAAAAATTTCCATGCTGACTTTTCTGAGACAAGATGTATGTTACAATTGTGCTACATTAATAAAAGATTAGCTAAATATGCCAATTATCTCTTCAGTAAAATTTCCCCCTCATTCAGTATGACTAGGAAGTTGGGAACTATTTTAACAATTTGTTCCATTTTAATCATCACAAGATAAAAATTTACATTTAAAAAAAATCCCTATGCTTCATCAAAAATATAGCCTTTTTTTTCTTTTTCTTTTAAATTTCAATTTTTTTTAATTCAGATGATATCAGAATATTAATTAAAAATTCAGGCCAAATTCTGTTGTAAGCAATTCCACTGTTTTTACTGGAAATGCTTGTAAGGGGCTTGATCCAGGTCAACTGAATGAGAAAGGAATTATTTCCTTCTGATTTTAATAAAGCAAGAATAATTTTATAATTCTGGTTTTTTGCTCATATATATAAAGTATTCAATGAAAATAGAGCAGATTGGTTTTTGTGGGTTTTTTTCATAAAGCAAGTATATGCCAAATTGAAATGCTCAAGGTTTTTTTTCAATTTATTTAGTTTAATGCATTTACTTTTGTGCAGTTAGCAATGACAAGGAACAGTTTATATATCTAGTCTGTTCTAATCTAGCTGGTATAAACTATTGATTTTAGTGAGGGAGGACAGTAATAATCCCAGTCTGATGAGACTTGTCTTGATTTGAGGACGCATTCCTGGATCAAATCCCAGGGTAAGAATGTCAAATGCTTCCACAGAGGCTTAAAACGAGCTACAATCAAAGGTCCTTGACAGGTATTAAGTGAGAAGGAAGAAAGAACATAGAGATTCTACTAAACATAATAATCCTTTTCTGTGTACATTTTTCATAGAAATGGGGTTCTGTATTGTGAAATTAACAGAAGCTATCCCTGTGGTAACTATTTCTATCTGTTATATAAATATACATTTGAGATTCTAAAATGTGACTATTTAAATTTCTACAATTTTTTGCTGACACTTTCAGTGTCATTTTGGTGCTAGGGAATAACATTCTAAGGGAATTGTTAGAATCTCAAAAACATGCAACAATTTTATTTTCAATGTAACTGAAAGCCAAGATCAAGGCTTTTAGTGCGTTGGGGGCAGTCATTTCCTATTAATTTCTGCTTATCCACAGTATATGAGTAGAATATTCAGGACTGTACGTAAGGGATTTCAATACCCTGTCTCAATTAATTTCTAATGATAATTGGGAATCAAAACTCTTTGTATGGCTTTGATAACCCAACAAAAATATTTTAAGGATGCCTATAAATGTTTAGGGAAGAATTCTACTTCAAGCATGTGAATTGACATTAGGACAATGGTTTATGCTCTTTAAGTTAAACACAACTTTTTCCATCATTTGCATCCAGTTTGGGGTTTAATTCAGAATGAAGCAGGAGTTTTCAATGGAAGTCAGTGGTCAGCTGAGAAAATGGCCATTTTTTGTCTTGATGGATGAGATCTTCACGCTCTGTATTCCCTGGTCTGATACACACTCCATTTTGAGGAAACAGTCTAAAAGCAAAAGACAGCCCAATACCATCCATCTTTTCTTCGTTTCTGTCAACCCCAGCTCAACCAGGAGCATTCCCTGTATCCCAAAGTTAAGTTTCATACAACATTAACAGGAGAGAAAAGCAACTTAGAGTAAGAAATTAATAATTTATGGTCAGAAAAAATAGAAGTGTTATTGCAGTAAAAACGATGCAGGGAGATTGCTCCAAACAGCAGTTCTATACCACAAAGGATCTAATAATGATCTGGCTGCAGGCAGGGACAGTGACAAGGGGACAGCATAATATATTAATGGAATGATGAAAAAATATAAGTCTAAACAATCCTGCATGGTTTTACTTAGTTAAAAAAAAAAAAAAAAAGTTATTTTCTACATTTGTATACTTAGCATGCTTTGGAAAATGTTATTACACTCAACTGATGACTGAGAAGGAAAGAACTTTCAGTTCCCAGGCAGAAATGGTAATGTTATCTTAAGATATTGATTAAATTTGTTTTTATTCTGTTTCATAAAAAATACTAAAACAAACTTATATTTAGGGTATCATATCCTAGTGCCTTTTCTGTCTTTTATTTCCATAATTAAGCTGATGGCCTGAGATGCTGTACAGGGAAAGTCCTGAAAGAAAAAAAGAATGTTGCATTAAAGAGAATGAAGTTTTAAAACTTGTGGTCATGGTGTCACATTATAAGTATATTTAAATATTTTAAATTGCATTCTGTATGTTAGATTGAGATAGGTTTACAAAACTGTCTCCTTGGCTTAGCTAGCTTTTCCAAAAAAGTTCCTATGGTAGAATTTCTTTGTCCAAATTCCTGCTCATGATGATTTTTACTGTCCAAACATACATATGCACAAAGAAGCGCAGAGACACACATTCCTTTCTGTAACAGGAGGAGTTTCTCTCTCCATATCTGAGAAACAGCTGGAAATCTTCTGTAGGACTAAGGTGGGATTACAGTTCCATTTTAATGTTTATACCCCCAGATAAAAGCTATCGCCCATGCAGCAGGGAAGATAAGATGGGTGACGGCACTAAGCTGCCTTCACTAAGCAATGCTGATGGCTGCCTTTTTGGCAGCCTGGGGCACTGTGCATGATTAAAGAGAGAAACTTAAGCTAAACCAGACACTTTAAAAAGAAATACACTTTGGAATAATGTTAACTCTACTTAGCACCTAGGATTTCACTGTATATATCTTAATAGTCTTAAGCAGCTCCCTTTGTAAGCAATTCATCCAGGAGCCGATGTGTCAAGTTTAATACGCATCAAGAAACGCTCATTTGTAACTAAAAGGTTCATAATGCAGAGGAGCTTTTCATCTTGGACATGTAATCATCAGCCTCCAAGCAGAACACACCAGAATATATATCCTGGGCTTGAGCTCTAGAACTGCTGCAAGAAAAGGCTGGCACAATTTTTCTTGCTGTTATTTCCCTTCTCAGTCTTCTAGATTCCAAAAAAAATCTGTATATGTTGGACAGATGCTGTAAATATGCAGAAAATTGAAAGCTGTTCTCACTAGAAATTCTATATGGAAGATTTAAGATTTGTCTTGGCTAGCTCAGGGGGTAGGAAACAGCTGCTGAGGCAGGAATGCTTTCCTCTTTTGCTGTCTTTGCCTGTAGTAAGCCCTGTTCCATGATGAACTTATTAAGAATGTTTGCCTAGTTAAGGTCACTGAAAGATGAAAACCCAATTAGAAGTAATCAGGCATGCTTGGGCTTTCAAATGGACAGATTTCCACCAGCTGTGATCCGCTGAGATCCCTCCAACCTTACCCATTCTGTGAATCTCCTTGCAATGCCTTCATATGTTATACTTTCCTACAACTTTCTAGATGGACTTCAGCAGATAACATAGTCTATACTCTGTAAAACTGCAAGACTTCAAAGAGAAGTTTTAGTAGGCAAGCTGTCAGGCACCAACCAAAATTAATGAAGTCCTAGAAGTAGGACTACTCAGGTCCTCTTCATTTATACTGAAACTACTTTGATAATTACTTTAACTTTTTTTTTGTTCAAATATTATATAGTCTTGACAATTTTTGCAGAAGATGAGAAACTCTGCATTTTATCTTTTTATCTTTAATTATATTAACGAATAATGACATCCTGTCTTTGGCAGCTGGACTTTCTAAGAACATCTGTTCCAACCTTTCTTTCTTCTAGAAAGATCCATGATTATTCAGGTTCATCTGGTTATCCAAATTAAAATGTTGTCATGAAAATTATATGTGAGCTTCTTTTATATGAGGTTTATTGTCATAAAGCCCAGGTTCTGAAGAAGGTTATTGGGGCTTTTGCAACAAATTTATATTAGTTGAGCAGCAAAGATCTTTGACGTTATTCTAAATAAATGTAGTTGTAAATATTGTTCATAGTATCAAATTCCTTCTTTTTGTCTTTTTTTTCTTCTTATTTGTATTTTCTCCCTCAAAGATTGAATATTCATCTGAGAAAAAAGTTCTTTTTTCTAAAGAAACATATGGATTTAAATAAAGAATCCATTAGTGTGGGGATATTTGGCTGAGAAAATGCAATACCTTTCGTTTGTCTTTGATTGGAACATCAAAATGTTTAAATCCTTAGTCTGATTTGTTCATTTAAAATGCAACAGCCACAATAAAAGAACGTAAGACTCACTCTCAAATAGCCAGTTTTTAAGGTCTTAGAACAGTGTCCTTGCTTGGGAGGAAGCGACCAAAAAGAGTGCTTTCAATAGATGTTTAATATTTTTGCAGTAATCAGTTGTGTATCGTTTCCTGTAATCCTTTATGAAATATTTGCTACAGTCTGCAGCTGTAGAAATATTAATTTTGCTCTTCTTGGAACACTGTGGGTGGTAGGGAAACAGATTTTTCCTCAGGTCTAATTCTATAGAATTATCTAAACAAGAAAATATAAACTTTCTTTTGATTCTTGAAAGAGCTAGTGAGATTTCACTGTTTACTGACATTAAAAAAAACCTTGACTAATTCCACATGGCAGTAAGGAGGTTCTATTCCAGGGAATGCAAAATCTAAAGGAACAATGATGTCCCATTAACATCAAGTATTAGAATAAATTGAGATTTTATATTTGAGGAAAAAAACCCAAAGAAACGTAAAACTTGCATGCCCTTTGTCATCTCACACACTAAATCTGTGACACTGCAAGGGACCATTTTTAGATTCTTAGTGAACTACTTTAGCATTCTTCTGATGGAATTCTGCCAGAGAGCTGAGAAAAACAGAAAAACAGTAGAAATTATCTGACAGAAAGCCTGAACCTGTAGGTATGGCTAGAATCTCTCCCTGCCCACCACTAATGGAATACTGCTACTGGCTGTGCAAGGTTAGAATTTCATGCAAAACTTAAGCGTGCTATTTCCATAAAAATCTTGAAAAATGGCGTAATTGATCAAACATGTGATTTATTCTCAGATGCAAAATAGAATATTAAAACTAAGAGCTTGATCTTGCAGCCTTCAGGCATATTCAAGCACTATTTTTCTTTACATACGGTAATCCCTCCAAAATTTCTGGTAAATGGAAACATCTATCAAATTGATTTTCGAGATACATATGGATTATATGTATATAATATATCTGGACACCCTGGAAAATATGTTTTGTCAAATTGCAAAGTCTCTTGATTTCCCTCTCCAGGAAACCAGAAACCCAAAAACTAATTCCAGGAAAGACTATCATAGAAAAAAAAAAGGGAAAAGAAAGGAGAAAAAAAAAAGGTGATAGGCAATCCCTGTTGAAGAGAATATAATAGCATGTAATTATGGGACCACCTAAGACATGGTTGCCTCTATTCTAAAGTAAAAGAATAGCTGCAGTTTCTGAAACTGTACTCAAGTGTGGGAATAAAAACAACTGCTGGAGAATCAATTAAATGCTATTATTTAGAAAACTACACCAAGCCAAAAAACATTTTTCTCTTTCCCTTTCTGTTTGACAGCTGTTGACAGTAAGGGACAGTAAGGGTCAGTAGAAGGAAAAAGGGCAAAAAGAAGTAATTTCCTGTGCTGAAAAATGCAATAACAAAATATGAATAGATGTGAGAAGCTAGTAAAACTGAGAGTAACATGATTGTTTTTTTCACGTGACACGATAAGCTAAGAGGAACACCAAGGCAAGTGATAGGCCAGACATGGATATGTGGGTGAATTAAGCACAGTTTTTACCTCTGGGCGCATGAAGACAGACATCCTGAAGCTGAAAGTCCTCATACAGTACAACTTGTGGGATATTGGTCTCAGTTCAGCTGTGACACAAAGAATGCTGGGGATCTCTCAGAGGAACTGGGATAGCTTTCTCCAGCAAAGATCTTTGGGACGCCATGGAGTAAAGATGCTTATCAACAGCCTGTTTCGTGACCAATATCGTGAGACAATTTAAGTATAAGGAATTAATGAAAACTAAATCATTAACAAGCCTGAACAAGCTATCCAGACCTTCTCTGATGGGCACTAAAACCCAAGCTGTTTCTATGCTAAACTCTGAGCTGCATTAATTTAAATGGAGGTGAGTTTCATCGCTTTCTTTTTATTATGTTGTCTTACTTCTCTTGAAAGACTGTGAAGGCAATCATGGACAGGTGAAGTAGCAAGATTTCCCTTGATCTCACTCATTCATATAGTTGATGTTTGGAGAGGGTTGTTGATGCAACATTTTTGCGCTTTTATATGTTGTCAAGAGCAGAGCAAGGCAAAGCAACTGAAAGCAATTTAGCAGAAACAAAACACGTTTGTAACAATATTATCCTAGCTTTACTTTTAGAAGCTAATGTCTTTGGAGGCAGAACTATGTAGGTCATATCATGTTCATAGTGGGCAACAAAGGATCTTCCTGCTTATTTAATCCCTGGGTATTAACTTGATCCCAAAGAACAGTTAGTTCTTGAGAAAATAAAATAAGTTTTGGGAAATTAGGTTTTGGGAAAGATTTTTATTTTAATGAAGGAATTAACTTTCTAGGGAAAGAAAATTTTAAAACTAAAAATTGGTGGGTTTTTACAGACCAGAAGAAGTTGAGAAAGAAAACCTAAATGAGATTAAGACAGTGTGATCTTTGTAAAAATAAGGAATTCTTGACCAATTTCAGGAATGCTTAGGAAAACCATGTAGTTTCTTTCAAATTGTGGAACTGATGTGTAGATGCAATAAAATGGCTGGTTTAACTAAAACCTTTTAGAAAAACATTGAGAGAAGAGATATCAGGAAAGATGGGTTTATTCATTCAGCACTGACCAGGGAGGTTGGAGTATTTTTCCAAAGCCCTTACGTAAAACTCCACAATGCTGAAAGGTATTATTAGCTTCCCCACCTCTCTGCTGCGCATCCTTTCTTACCTTCTCCTATATTATAAAGATTTTGTCCAAGAGAACTGAGAATTTATAATGCCAACTACAACAAAACAGAAATTCAGAGAAGGAAAGGCAGGACACCATACAGAAAGTAGTCATTTGAGGCCAATAAATTATGACTGTAACTAGAGCCAGTATCATTTAAGTACTCTTTGGTTTCTGATGATAAAGCACTAGCTTACTGCAGAGTTGACAACAATCCTATGGCTCCAGCTTATAGCTTGTCCATTTGCTACCCAACCATCCACAGTGAATTTAATGTAATGCAATAAACAATCACACTCATCAGAAGCAGAAACAGACACAGTCTTAACCCAACAGAAAATACTGCAAACCAAGCAGAGCAAGGCAGTGAGAAACACCGATGTGAGGTCTTTAGTTCACGTGTCATGCAGGTGTTAAATATGCCAACAGCTTCAGCAGAGACAACTAATGTGGTCCAGGTGTGACCACCAAGAGGAGAGAACGTGTGTAGTGAATATCACTATGACAAAACTCTAAATGTTGCTACTTTTTGAACCTGAGCTCATAAAGATGGTAATAGAACCAATTCAAATGTATAATTAAGCTTGATGATACTTTTGCTCCATGGAAGTACGCAATTTACGTTATTATTATTCTAACAGACTTTTCTAGTACCAAGATATTTGAGCAACACATTTTAATTCATACGGTCATGGAATACAATGCATCATACAATGAAATCAAGCAATTCACTAAGATCTCCTGTGTAGTTCAGATCATGAAATGCCACGCTGCTTTCCTCATGAAACCCATTACTTCTGGTTTAATTACTGCTTATCTTTCAGAATGGCATCCAGCTAGATCTTCTCAACTGTCCCCAGGCTATAACAGCTTTTTGTTGGAAGCACATCCAGGTGATACATTAAGTCCAAATTTTAATGTATGCATGTGATTAGGTATTTTCAAATTTCTCCCTGTAATTGTGCCCACACTGTGCTAAATATGGAAGATTAGCACAATAAGAGTGAGAAATTCAAGTATTTGTTTTGACAAACTTTTATCAAGTCCTTGAGAGTCTTTCTGGTAAAAAGGTGGAGCACCCTAAATTCTTGGTATCACAATCCATCAATTAGTGTACTGAAGTCTGAATGACTTAAATTCAGTTCTCTACTAACCATCCCAACTGAGAGCTCAGTCCTCGGTCAGCTGGTGTATGTTGCAGGCATGAGGAAGAAACAAAGAGAAAAGTTTATTTATCCATATTTCTCTTCAATTTCAGGAAATTTTTTAAAAGCACATAAATTTTAGCAGTTCTGAATCTTCTCTTTCTAGCCAGCTATCACTGTGTTAATATATTTGCAGTATGAATAAATATGTAAATGTACAGGTGCATATATATTATTGTACATATTAGTAATGATAACTGAAACTACTCTACCTGTAAAGTATCTAGAATAATGACTGTACCATGGCCTGCTGTTTGACACATAAATTACCAAACAACTAACAGCTGATAAAGAATTTTCTTTCTAAGATTCTTGTAAAAGGTCATCAAGATACAGACATTGAGATGGTTCACAGGCTCATTCTTTGTACTTAATATATTCAGGGATTTCTGTTTCCTGAATTAAACACACTGCATCAGCACACTGGCCGCAGAGAATCTGAAAAAAAATTGTCGTTTTTTTTATTTATTAGGTTTCACAGCAAAAAGGCTCAAAAATGCAACTTTATTTCCAGTAATTACGTCTGGATTCTGCCACCAAAAACTGAGTATTTCACCACGTTTAACACTTCAGAATCATGTAAGAAGACATGATGTAAAATACATATGCAAAAAATTGACCAACAATACCCCAGAAATAATTTCTGATCAAAAATATAAGGTGTTATTTAATGTGAGAACTCAAAAGCCTGGCCACATGAGGAGTTCTGATTCCCTGAAGCATAAGAACTTTCCTGCTGGATCAGGCTGGCAGCATGCCCAGCCTGACCTGCTTGGGTTCAGATTTTTTAAAGTGTTTTCTTTTTTATTATTGCATCTACCCTTGCAATAGGATATAAATCTGCTAAGTAGGGGGAGAAAAACACTTTCAAATAAACTAAACACAAGCAGAAACAGAAAATCTATTTTTGTTCCTAGTCTTTGAAAGTAAATTCAAAATTTATGCAAGAGGTGTCCATTTTTTCAAACTTGAAACAACAAGCTGGCTCATCAGGCTATGTAGGGTTGGGGTTTTTTTCCCCAGCAATATTTTCAGGTTATATAAAATTTTCTTTCAAGATTTAGACAGTGAAGCAGTGTCACCAACAAAAACTGTAGCATCTAAAATAAGATACAATGGAAATGTGCTTGTTATTCAGAGCTCTCTTTTTAGCTCAAATGTTAGTGAAATAGATTTTTTGGTTAATTTGTCTCAGTTTGAGAAAACTCACTAAATGGAATAATTTTTTGAGTCATGTTTCTTTGAAGAAGAAAGATCTCATATGAAAAGATTTTATTCTATAAGTGTTCAGAGAAAATTATTTTTTCTTTTAGGGTTTGGTGCATATTTATCTATTTATTTACTATTTTATCTATTATTTATTTATTTATTTATTTATTTATTTATTTATTTATTTATTTGAACACCTGGAATAGAAAAGGAATTTTTCATGCAATGTCTAATTTAATCTGTTACCTCTTATCAATTTCTCTTCAGCTACTGATGTGTCCAGTCACAGTTTTTTCTCTCTGTCCAATTTCCATGACAAAATACTACAATACTCTTCTTTTCCTTTATACACTTTCTCCGCCCTCTAAATTGTTTAAATTGTCAAATACTGTTTCTGGGCAGCAGTCACTAACAACAGCTAAAATTTTATAACCTTTCCTTCTTATAATTACAAATTGTGCCACAAAGGTAACAATTGAGAAAAGGGTTTTTTAATTCATCCTGTAAACTACATAGTGGTTATATCACTCCAGAAGTAAAAAATTGAATTTATTTTCTCTTATCATCTCAATCTTATAGGAAATTTGGATTTTTCAAATAGATTTTTCCATTAATGTTTAGAGGCATAAGCAAACTCTTTCTAAAAAATGCATTTATTAATTTCAGTAGCTGAATTTGCCTCTTTTTTTAATATTAGAATGAGCATTATGGTCAACACTTAATTTTTGATTAGTAAATTCAGAATTATTTGCTTTTCCTCCAGAAGTAGTTAAGAGTTAGATCATAGCAGTGGTATTAGGAATTAATAAATGCCATTTTAAATTGATAAAAGCCATTTTAAAATAAAGTTCTTTTCTCATGAAAGTACATTAAAATATTTTGGCAATTACTTTTGTGAAGCAATACAGTGACTAGTAAGAATAAATTTTCAGCCATGTTGATTTATTTTGCATGTGCTCTTTTTAGAAGAATGGGCAAGACACATGGACACTATTAAAACTGAGGAACTTCTGTTGAAATGTCAGCTGAGGGGGCTGGCAGGCGAGGCTTTGCAGTTTTCAGTCTTTCCTTGGACTGACTATAGGACCTAATGATATTGACAACTTTCCAAATTTTTTATCTACAATAAAATCTACAGTAAATTTGCACCAGATGTTTTTATTAGCCAAGAAATATTTGTCCAAGGAGATTGTGCTCGGTTTTTTCCCAAATTTTAGTCGGTTACTGCATCATCACCATCTAATCTTCTTAACAATGAAAAATTCATAGGAAATAAGGAAATTTAGTATTGCAATTTAATTTCATGCTATAGCTTTTATTCTTGATTTGATAGCATAAAAATGCATTGAATACTTCTTATTTCACTCAAGGTGATAAATCATGTGCTTTAGGAAGAACGTGGGTAGTATATATGAGGGGAAATATTTCTGGCGTATGTGCCTTCTTCTGTGATTGAACAAGCTGGACTGTATTCCCCAAAGCCTGATGAACAGCTTCCAGAGTTTTGAAAGGTTCTCAAAGAAGTTATTCAAAGAAATCGGATTTCAGTTATGTTATCAAACACAGAAAAAAATTAAATCTTAGGTGATTAAATTTGCATTTTTGGATTGCAGATGAAGTCCTACATTACTTCATACCTCATGCTAATTTGTTGTGCAGTGTTGCAATGCCTTCTCAGACAGTTATATTACAGAATTCACAGAATGGCTAGGTTGGAAGAGACCTTCAAGAATCATTGGGTCCAACCCAGCCCTAACACCTCAACTAAACCATGGCCCCGAGTGCCGCATTCAGTCTTTTCCAAACACATCCAGAGATGTGTTTGGAAAAGACTCCATCACCTCCCCAGGCAGACAATTCCAGCATTTTATCATTCTTTCTGTAAAAAACTTTTTCCTAATATCCAACCTGTATTTCCCTTGGCCCAGGTTCAGACTGTGTCCTCTGGTTCTGTCCAGTTGCTGCCTGGAGAAAGAGACCAACTCCCACCTGACTACAGCCACCTTTCAGGGAGTTGTAGAGAGTGATAAGGTCACCTCTGAGTCTCCTTTCCTCCAGGCTAAACACCCCCAGCTCCCTCAGTCATTCCTCACAGGGTTTGTGTTCCCAGCCCCTCTCCAGCCTCGTTGCCTCCTCTGGACGCACTCAAGCGTCTCAACGTCCTTCACAAACTGAGGGGCCAGAGCTGGACACAGCACTCAGGATGTGGCTTTGCCAGTGCCGAGTACAGGGCAGGAGCTTCCATGCTAGCCTCAGCAGTGGGTGAATTACTTCTGACTCTATCTCACCTTTGGCCTGCAAATATGCTGTTGAAATTTTGCGTTACTACCTTGCCACAGAGAAGCTGAGATGAAGTGCAAGAAGGTCCCACGTACTGTGTATTGTGGTGGCAGACAGCCATCTCCTTCTTTCTCTAAGAAATTGTATCTATCAAAAGCTTTAAACAAATATAAACTAAGGTTTCTTTGTCGTTCATCCATCATGGTCAACTCTCTCATTTGCAGTACACTCACGAAATGTTTTTCTTGTTTCCTATTACAGTCCTAAATAATAACAAACAGCTGTCATATACAAGGTGGTGATCTTTGCATGCCAGTAATGTAACAGCCATGCTTCATTTTAATCTCAGTATTCCCAGGTCTAGTTTCCAACTTTAGAAAGAGCAACTGAACTGGTTATTACGTTTCCCAGTGGCTTTTCATTTTAAGTCTGAAATGGAAGACAATTTTCACTTCTGACAATCTAGTGCACATGAATCACTTTGTTAGAGAAAGCTTACAGTGGGCATGGTAACATGAAATTTTCCTATTCATACAGTGAGCTCCATCTAGCCACAAAACAAAAAACAAAGAAACAAAAAGAAAAAAAAAAAAGAGAGAGAAATGACAATTATTTTTTCTTGAGTCATTTAAGATTTAGCATTCATTCTGCCTGAAGTGAAATTGAAAGGCTGGGGAATCTTCAGCCAGTTAAAAGAAATCCTTTTGGAACTAATCCATGTCTGGTTTGAAGTCAGTGATAGTTTTTCTAGTTGACTTCATCGATGCTAGATTGAATAGCTATAAGTGATGGTTTGTCTGTTTTCTTACTAGAAATTGTATTTGCAATTGAACATTTGACCTCACTGAATTTCATCTTTTTTTTTTTTTTAACTTTAGTCAGTATAGAATTTTACCCAATACATTTGAAAATAAATCAAACTCCACCAGCTTCATATGGCCTGGAGTCAATGTGATCTAAGGTAGGAACAAAGATATTCAGGATTGTGTATATTTAAATACTGTCACACTTCTAAAAGAAATCAGATGTTTCGGGGAAAAAAGTTTACAGGCAATCACATGACAGCAGGTAGGCAGCCACATAAATGAAGCATAATTGGCTGACTGCAAATTTTACTCAATAGCAAAATGTTTGATAAGGTGGCCTTTTAAAATAACCTTCTTTAAAGAGGCAATCTTTCTGAATAGACAGACACAAAGAAGCCTATTAGCAGTAGGTATGTTGAAAAGAAAAGCCATCAATTAGATTTGATGATAAAAAAGGTCAGTTTTCAAAAAGCCCACTTAACCACTGAAGGCTTTTTCTTTAGCAGGAACAATTGCTTAATCAACACCACTTAGCTTCAGTAGTTAAGTTCTGTTCGAACAGAATGTGGTCATCTTGCTTGTTCAACTATAGTTGATACCAGTGGAGGAGATTACTGTTCCTTGTTTTAAAAAATTGTTCTGAAAAATGAATTCTCTAGTTTGTGCTTCAGTGCTAGGAGAGCAATCCAGTGCAGCCAAAACGACTGCACAGCAATACCTGGAGCTCAAATGGAAACTGACATTGCTACTTACTTAGTCAACCACTGACTCACTTCAGACTTATCACCTTCACTTTAAAAATCTTTTGAAATACTTCTCAAAATGCTGAGAATTGTTAAGTGAAAAGTGAAAAACGTCACAATCAAGAAGCAACTATGCTGTTTGTCCTGGGGTGGAGAGGTTTCACCATTACCTCTGTATGTGACAAGGTTCCATCTGCTGCACATTAGAATTATTAATTTAAATTTTGTATACACAATCTTCTTTACCTACTTGGTGTTAGGATGTAACACTGTATAAAACATCCTGGAGATTCAATAGCAAGATCTAAATACAGACAACAAGAACTAGTTCCTTGATTTCACTTATTCACTACTTAAAGTCTGAAGGATACAAGACAATCAAATCCTTATGGTTTGTTAGTATCTTACTTTATCAGGTGGAATTTAATTTAAATGGATTTTTTTTTTCATGCCAGAAGTCCCCTTCTGATTTCTTTTTTAACTTAAACACAAAGGATGTTAAGGTGCAGACTTGTCTACAGGTGCTCAGCACAGGGAAAGCCTTCCTTTCCATTGCATTGGCTCTTTGGAAATCCTTGGTGTACAAAGCCTTGCCTTCCTAGTACTAGATCTTAAAATGCCTTTCATTTTATATGGAGGTAGAATTGTGAAATAGGTATTAACTTCACTTTACCATAACAATGAAATGTATTGCTTTTACTATAGGTGGAGTTCAGTGCACAGGCAGACTAGCATGCCTCCCAGCTTTCATCAGGAAAAGCAGCAGAGATTCAGGCTAGTCGCTCTACTGTAGAAATGACAGTTCTGCTTTTCATATAAATCTCATTTTTTAAAAATCTTTGAGACAGAAGTTGACAGTTTTAAACAACAAAGAGGAAAAAAAAGGAGGGGGGAAGAAAAAGAAGAAAAGACAATTTGTCAGTCTTTACATGAAACGTTGCTTTTTACTCATTTCTGGCCTCTAAACATGAAAGATCTTGTTGGTGTCCTCAGTTAAATGTAGGAGATCAAAGAATCAGTGATATATAACCTACTGTCTGTCTAGCAATATTTCAAGAAAGAGATCAACTGAAAATTATAGAAAAATGTGCCAAAAGTTGCTAGAATGTAGCTCCTTTTTTCTTTCTTTTGCTTTTGAAGGAAACAAGACGGAAATTGCAGGTGACTTTCCTGACTGTCTCCTGACACACAATTACATAGGTATCAAATGAAGCATTAAATTACATAAAGAAGAAATACCATGAATGGAAAGTTCAGAAAGTATTTCTATCAGAAATATCAAATTATTATTTGTCTTCCCTGGCATCCACAGCAGTATACCAGGTACTCTGTGTCATCTATATGACCTTATTTCTGAAGAATTTTACTTAGAAGAGTAAAAAATTTTGATTTTCAGAAAATATTTTAGATACATATAGGAAAAAAACACAAGTCTGAAATATTTTGAATTTCCATTCTTTTCCTCCTACATTTTCCCTTTAAATTCACCCTTTCCAATTATTTGAGTCCAAAAGGCTGAGAAAATAGATGAAGAAATAAAAAAATGAAGAAAAAGGGGAGTTGTAGAGATGAGGATTCCCCTTTTTAACAACACTATCTTTTCCTCAAGAGTTGGAATAATTATTTTTGCTGTAAGTGAGAGTTTTTGTTAAGACTTACCACTGCAAAAATATTCTGCTGATTTTTTTTGAGCTTTTTTCTTCTTTCTTTGACTGTCCACATAAAAGCAAGCTACCTGTAAAGATCTGTGATAATTTGGTGGACTTAATCCTTGTCAGATTCTTTTACAGCATAGAGTCAGAACTGGTAGGATTCAAGTCCTAGTGCCATTCTCATTCCCCAGTGAAGAGGAGATACCTGTGTGACTGATATTAAAACATTGTGACATGGATTTTAGTGGCCTAGAACTCACTTTCTACCTTTTGGGGGAAATTTGCATACCAAGCTCCAGGTTTTCCCGTATCTTCATAGCTTTAGTGCTGCAATTCTACCTCTTTTAGACTGTTGCTAAAATAACATACCACTAATGCAAGATTCAGCTGTAACTTTGCCTATGGGAGGAACATACTTCTCAGATTTTGTGTTCTTTGCACTCCTCAAATGGATGATGTGTGAGTTTGAAAGGCTCTTTGATGCCAGACCTACTCTGCTATCCCCTTTGTGTAAGCTGCTTTGAGATTTCCAGATGAAAAGTGCTATAAAAGTTCTAAATGGTATTGCTGTTATATATTTATTATATATTAAGCTAGAGTAAACTGCACATTACTTTTTTATGTCTATGCTTGGAAAGGGAAATGTATAGATAACTCATATTGATAATGTAGGTATTTGGAACATTTGCTCTATGCCCTACCATCTGTTTCCATTATTAAAGCCAAGAGAGAGTTTTATCTGGGCAGAAACAGAACAAAGATGGCAAATTCATTTCACTGTTGTGTGTATTGAATCAGGGATGTTTCTCTGTTCACTTTCTAGTTTTCATCCAGCTGTAATTGTCTGCTTTTTGTTTTCAATACCTTCGTGCCCATTGTTAATGGTGCACATCACTGGGCTGTGAGAAACTTAATAGTTTCATAAACTTTATTACAATGTCTCTATAAACATCTCAAAATCTAAAATTACAAATAATTGCTTCTCATTAGCAATGGCCTATAAATGGTTTATTGGTTCACCAATACTGAATCTGTATAAATAATATGTGCAAGACCAGAGGAAATAGCCTACATACTGCTAAACACACCCTGGGCTATGAAAAGCAAAATGCATGACAGAAAAAAAAGCAAACAGCACAAAGAGCCACAATGAAATTTCTTGCTTTAAAACACAACTCCCGAGGAATTAACTGAGAGCTTTAGCATAAACATTTAAGGTATAATGAAATCTGTAGACATACAAAAACAGATTTCTGGCAAAGATGCTGTTTGATGGTTTCAACTTTTTCAGATTGCCTGTCATGGCCACATTTGCCTTTAGTTTTAGATTCAATATCAAATCCATGAAAGATAATTGTAGAATATGTTAATGCTTTGTACAAAAGGAGTCGTCACCTTCAGGGTGGTGCCTGACCACTAAAATGATATTAATTGCTGCAGTGTTAGCAGCCTGCTAGATAATTGCAATTATGTACAATTCAAAGACTGAAATCTTCTAAACTGAAATGTGCTCTCGAGTTCCACAAACTGACTGTGGTCACTGTCAAGCATGGCACACATTATGCACATGAGCAGTATTCAATAAAGTCCTACATTTTCAAGAAAGAATATGTCACAAGGTTTCTCATAAGAGAATCCAAAGCACCAGCCACATACAGAAATCTGGCATAAATTTTGGGTTCTCAGCTTTAATATTCAGACAGGCACAATATGAAATTGTATCAGAAAGTAATAAACAGTAAGAGCCATATCCGTAAGGAAAATTCAAATTCCTTGAGTTAGTCGCTGTGCTAGTTTCAGCTAGGAAAAAGAAAATTTTCTTCCTAGTAGCTGGTGAGGGGTTGGGTTTGGACTTGTGCTGAAAACAGTGCAGATAACACAGGGATGTTTTTGTTATTGCTGAGCAGTACTTGCACAGAGCCAAAGCCTCTTGTGCTCCCCATACTGCCCTGCTGTCAGGAAAGGAGGGGAGTCATGGTAAGTCAGGAGGAGACACAGTCGAGACAGCTGACCCCAGCTGACCTAAGGGATATTCCAGATTATAAAGTGTCACACTCAGCACATAAAACTGGGAAAGAAGGAAGAGGGGGATGTCCAGAGTGATGGTGTTTTTCTTCCCAAGTCACGATTATGTGTGATGGAGCCCTGCTTTCCTGTGTGTGTCTGAACATACGTCTGCCCATGGGAAGGAGTGAATTAACTCCTTGTTTTTCTTTGTTCATGTCTGTGGCTTTTACTTTCCCTATTAAACTGTCTTCTTCTCAACCCATGAGTTTTCTCACTTTTACCCTTCTGATTCTCTCCCCCATCCCACCAGGAGAGTGTGAATGAATAGCTGTAAGGATCTTAGGTGTCAGCTGGGGTTAAACCACAATAGTCCCCGAAACTGAGAAGATAGCACCTAGGTCAAATGATTTTCAAAACTTTGCAGCCTCAAGAGGCCTTCCAGAAGACAAAAGGAATAGTGTATTTTAGTTCACAGGTTTCAGCTTTGTTTTTTTCTGATGACTAAAACACAATATTGTAGGATTGTTGTTGATTGCAGGCAGAATTGCTCAAGTACAGTTTTTAAATGCCTTATATAATAAGACTATGAAATTATTCCACACATGGATTGTTTAAAACAGCTGCAGTAAGTGCCTGAAATTATTTCATCTTGTACAATGCCATTTAAACCCCTTTTTTAAATTTAGAAAAATATATGCAATTAAGGTGCAATTACTGAAAAATGAAAGTGCCAGTGTAATTAAAATACATTAAATGTATAAATACATTCAAAATTCCTTCTTATTTATTTTTCTGCTTCTATACCCTGAATTGTTTTTTCGAGATAATTTCTTTCACATATATTTTAGGAAGCTTAGCTGGTGGAAAACATTTCCCGTATGTCAAAATCATTTAACATCATTCCCAAAATAGTTAAATTAACACTTATTTTAAAATCAAATTAGACATAACATCAAAAAAGCTGTAGATCGGAATGTGGAAGTAGCAGTCCTGAGAGCTAATGTTCAATTAAACCAAGAACAAACTCACTCAGCATTACTTTCAGCAGAAAGACACTCCTAATTCTGCCTCCTTGTAATTGAAAAGGGCTGAACTATTAACTGAAGAAACAGGACTGAAAAATTTAGAAATAGAAAAATTTCCGTTTCATTCCATTTATTTTAATTTCATTCCATAGTGTAGAGAAAACTTTAAAGAGATGTGTCCACCTTTTCTCACAATACTAAACATCCAGGAAAATTGACATACTGCAACTTTATGACTGATAAAAAGAAAAAGCATTTTCACACAAGCACCTTTGGGAACTAATTGCCTGAAGGTACCACCAAGGCTAAGAGCTTATCAGGGTTAAAAGAACAGATAACAAGAATATACAAACCTGTAACAGTAGGATTAAGTGTTTGACCCTGCACCAATTGGACTAAATGAATTTCCTATGACTTCAAGGATGTGAGATCCAGACTGGAAAAGAGAGTTTTAAAAAGGATAAAACCCTCTTACTTCAGAATATAAGAAAGGCTTTAACAATCAGAGATTAGGAAAATATTTTTCTGACAATCAAACTCATAACTTTTTGATGGATATTTATTTTCTATTGTATTAATTTGGTCATGAATTAGTCTTCGCCTTTTTTTTTAGGGGTAAACCTAAAAGTGCTGTCAAAACCCTCATCAATAAAATGTAAGTCAGTCACAAGTAGAATGGATCCAGACTAGTTAATATTAAAGTGCTGTTGTTAGAAATAGTAACCAGTATATGCTGAGGAAAATTAAAATATGAAGATTTCTTATTGTATCTAAAAGAGTATTGTACATCAACTCAAACTGAAAGGAAATAATTTCTAAGGAACTTTAATGTGCCTTGTATACAATACATAAAATGTATATTTTTTGCAGTGGCTGCAGAAATTTCTCTTATTTTTAAGTGAATAGCAGAATTAATACTGCATATTCAGATGAAACCTGCACAGATGATCAGAGCATATTTTAAAGCTAACCTCAGCAGTCTAACCTACCCTTTCACTGGAGAGTCAATAGTGTCAATATGCCAATAATTAAACATGCAAACATGGGTTTAACTCCAGAGAACTTTAAATTGTTTTTTGCTTAATGCCCTCTGTGAAATATTGCCTTAGTGTTACCTCCAAGTGTCTTCAAATCTAACCTATAAAAGGATCATGAAATTGTCTTAAATATCAATAAAATTGCTATTGTTCTTTGTAATCTAATGTTTTCTTGGCATGCCAAAATGTACATGAGCAAACAATTGCAAAGCAGAAATTATTCCTTTTGAATTATTCTGAAAATTAATTTAAAAATAATTATCTGGCAGTTACTACTCCTAATATCAGAAGTATGGCACTCAGTATAAATGAGAAGATTGGATTTCTTTATGGAGAGAAAAAGAAAATTTTTAATGCTATAATTTTTTTTTCCATGATGAAGCACATATTAGAACATACTTTCATTTTGTAACATCTGTTTATAATCAATACTTACTACACACATTTGAGTATCTTCACTTTATTGTTCGTTTGAAGTCAGCTACCAATACGTTGCAGCTTAATTATTCAGAGTAAAAAACATTGTGCAAAATGAAGACTCTCCCTAAACATTGAAAGTCATTTAGATAGAACAGAAATTTTAAATTAAAAAGAGCTTAGTCTTTAAATATTCTCAATATTTCAGAAATATGATTTTTGCCTAGGAAGGTTGATGACTTAATCCATGAGTGAATTTTAAAGAAACTTTGAGATTGGGAAAATATATATATATTTGTATTAGGTGGTACACTCAGAAGGTGATGTTTTATCAATAAAGAAAAAGAATTTATCTTTTGGTCACCAGCTGTTTCCTAGCAACACAGGAAACTATTACTCTTTGAATTAATCATAAACAATTACATATAGCAGCATAAACTGTTCTTTAGTTTTTTCAGAAAAGGCGTAACAATTTCCATTTCAAGCTTGGAGAGCAATTTCTAGTGCTACTTTTAACATTTTGACTGAAACCTAAGACTACAGAAGATTGCTGCTGGATATGACTGTTGCTATTAAATCATTTAAGCATAATTGGTATTGTTACTGATGGTTCTGGCCTCACACTCCTTGAAGTTTATTGAACTTGGATCAATTCACATGAAATGTTTTTCTAAAAAAATACATCATTTTTCTATTGTACTTAGGTACACATAGTGAAGCAGACTTTATTTGGAATGCATTCTGGATATTAAAGGGGTATTGGGAATCTCTTAATTTCACACCAGAAGTTTAAATGTTACTCATGTATCATGGAGAATTTCAAGAGTCATTGTAATGTGAAAAGTACTGCACAAATAGATCACCCTGGCATGTGTACCCCAGTTCAAAAGAGAATCATTAACTTCTCCTAACAAGCATGTTATTAAGCTAAAGAAAATGCATCTATCATCTTCCAGGGGTTTTGGTGAGATGAGGAAGAAGTGTAGTGGTGGATTGTAGCTGAAAAGCCATACCAATCCCTAGTCTTTTCTACTTTGTTTGGTGTTATTTATATTAGATGATCATCAGCATCTTTTCTCAATTCAGCCTCTCCTGGAAATAGTAAGATTCACATTTTTTCCCATAAACTTTAGACAACAACTTTATGTAGATTAACTTAATTTCAGTTTCATTTCAGATTTCTAGGATCTCATTAAGATTCCAGATAATTGATAAAACTTTCAGTAAAATCCATTTCTGACTTCATCTGTTTCTGAATAGATGCAAACCATGATATTAAAAAATTCAAAATTTGCTTTTATTTTATGTGCTTTTAACAAAATTTGCTTGTTATCTTGGCATTTGCAGTGATAACAGAACCTGCTCTGTAACCTTTTCATAAACATAATACATTATTACATCATAAATTATTCATAATAATTAACCATAAAAATTACAGAATCACAGAAAATTAAGAATTGGATGGGACATTAAAGATCATCTACTCCCAACCCCTCCTGCTATGCACAAGGACACCTCCCACCAGACCAGGTTGCTCAAGGACTTGTCCAACCTGGCCTTGAGCACTGCCAGGTTTGGGGCATCCACAACCTCCTGGGCAACATGTTCCAGTGACTCACCACCTTTACAGCCAAGAATTTCTTCCTAATATTTATCCTAAATTTCTTTTTCAATTTGTACCCATTACTCCTTGTCCTATCACTACTGCTCCTTACAAAGAGTCCCTCTCTGGTTTCCTGGTAGGTCCTCTTTAGAGGGGTGTCCACACAACCTTCTCTTCTCCCAGCTGAACGGCCCCAGTTTTGCTCGTCTTCGTAGGGGAGGTGCTCCAGTCCTCCAATCAACTTTGTGGCCCTTATCTGGACTTGCTCCAACAGTTCCATGTCCTTTTACACTGGGAAGTCCAGTGCTGGATGCAGCACTCCAAGTGGGATCTCTGAAGAACAGGTTAGAGGGAGAAAATCACCTCCCTTGACCTGCTGGCCACGCTCCTTTGGATGCAGCCCAGGGCTCCATTGGCTGTCTGGGCTGGGAGCAGGCACTGCTGGCTCACGCTGAGTTTTCCATCAGCCATCGCCCCCAGGTCCTTCTCCTCAGGGCTGCTCCCAGTCACCTCCCTGCCCAGCCTGTGGGTGTTCCTGGGATTGCCCTGGCCCATGTGCAGGACCCTGCACTTGGTTTTGTTAAACCTCAGGAGGTTTGCACAGTCCCACCTCTCCAGCCTGTCCAGTCCCTGTGGATGCCATCCCTTCCCTCCAGCACGGTGACCGCCCCGCACAGCTCGGTGTCGGTCTCGGTCTCGGTCTCGGTCTCGGTGTCGGTCTCGGTCTCGGTCTCGGTCTCGGTCTCAGTGTCAGCACTGAACTCGCTGAGGGTGCCCTCGGTCCCACTGTCCCTGTCACCAACAGGATGCTGAACAGTGTCAGCCCCAGGACTGACCCCTGAGGGACACCATATGAGAGCTAACAATGAGTGGATGGTACATTATCAGGTTGACTGTAGGACAATGAACTATCAAAGAACATACAGAGCAAAAAACCACAACTCACCACCAGATCAAAACCCTCCAAAAAAAGAGAAAAAATCTGAAGTTTGTGTGTTGGGGACCAGCAAGTCAAATTTGCCTAGAATGGAAAGAATCACAGTGATGAATGAACAGAGCAAAAGTCTTAGAAGATTTGCATATTCACAATGAAAACTGCACAAAGGACCACTAATTATTCTTCGCAAAATGGATAATGCAGGGTAAGAAAATACTATAGTTTTCATATGGTTACTGCTACAGATAATGGAGGGAGCAAGATGAGAAAGGTTTCACTAAAGTTGCATGCTGCTTCTCTATTTCATTTTTAAACTCTGGTTCACACAAATTTTCCACAAGATTTTCTTTGTATATTTTTTTACATTAGAACTATCCTATATTAATACTTTTATTCTAAGCAGTTACATTTGTGTCAGGGATATCAACAGTATCGTTCAATATTGTGGACTAGTCTTACCCTTTAATTATATTACTTTTTTTCTAAGAGACAGATTACATGACCCTTCAAACAACATGGTTGTTTTGAAGGGAAAGGTTAATATTTTACCTGATATTATTGCTAAGCCACTCTTCATCATCTTGGAAAGGTCATGGAGAACAGGAGAGGTACCTGAGGACTGAAGGACAGCCAGTGTCACTCGAGTCTTCAAAAAGGCAAGAAGAACTACAGGGAACTACAGACCAGTCAGCCTCACCTCTGCTCCAGGAAAGGTAATGAAACAGCTCATGCTGGATGTCATCTCTAAGCACGTGGAAGACAAGATGGTTATTGGGCATAGTCAACATAGATTTTCTTCTGAAGGAAAATCTTGCTTGACCAATCTGATGGCCTTCTATGATGGAATGACTGGCTAGATGAAGGAAGAACTGTGGATGTGGTCTATTTGGACTTCAGCAAGCCTTTTGACTTGTCTGCCATAATATCCTCAAGGGTAACCTAGGAAGTTTGAGCTGGTTGAGTGAATAGTGAGGTGGATTGAGACCTGGCTGAATGGCAGAGCTCATAGGGCTGTGATCAGTGGCACAGGGCTTAGTTGGAATACTTTAGTTAGCATTGGTGCCCAGGAGACAGCCCTGGGCTTGTCTTACTTGACTTATTCATCAATGACCTGGATGAAGGGATGGGAAGTCTCCTCAGCAACTCTGACAATAAAAACTGGAAGGAGTGTCTGACACACCAGCAGACTGTGCTGACATTCTGTGAGACCTGAACAGGACAGAGAGCTGGTGGAGAGGAGGGGCCTGTACCAGCGCAGGGGGCTAACCTGCTGGAAAAACTGAGGGAGCTCAGCCTGTTTAGCCTAGAAAAAATGGAGTGGAGACTTGACCAATACATGCAAATATCTTCAGGTCAGGTGCCAGGAGAATGAGTACAGGCTCTTTTCAATGGTGCTCATTAATAGGATAAGAGGCAACAGGCACAAATTGAAATATGGGAAGTTCCAGCTGAATATGAGGAGGAACTTATTTACTCTGAAGGTGATGGAGCGCTGAAACAGGTTTCCAGATAGGTGAGGCATCTTCTCTAGAGATATTCAAAATCTGCCCAGATGTGAACCTGCGCAACCTGACCTACACCAATCCACTTCAGCAGGGGGATTGGACTAGATGATCTACAGAATCCCTTCCAACCTCAAACCTTCTGTGACTGTGACTTCATTTTCTTTCACAATTGTGTTTGTACTGAGCACAGTTTGACAGCACCTGAGACTTAGATTGACTATAAATTGAAAGTACCCAGTCCGGTTCTTATTCACAATGTGGCAGTCCAGAAGATCTCACAGATTTTGAGATTTTCTAGGACTAATATCAAATCAAACATAGTCTATTATTAAATTGAATCAATCATAGACGAGAAGTCAATAATGGTCTTCACCCAAATGCCACTGTCCATTGCAAAAGTTCATAAGTAAATATTTTCAGCAGAATGATGAAGTGGCATAAGACCTCTGGAGTTCAAGACTTTTTTCTTGTTACTTCTATATAGAATTGATTTTATTTTTGTTTTTAAACCACCAAAAAAGCCTTTCATCTCTTTATTAGGAAGAGAGAGTATTTTCAGTGTTATGTTGTTTAAGAAAGTGCCAAAGGATAGAAACCTAAAAAGCAAGACAGACCCTTTCAAGGACTCTGTCATTTTGTCATTAATTCTGCCTTGAGTGCAAGTGCAAAACAGAATCACAGAAAGAGCAGAGCATTAATTCTTCCTGTAAACTGGGGATTTTGACCTAAAGTGAGATTGGATCCTTGTGCTCCTTTTGGAAGGATGGCTGGGGGTTAAATCAAAGGCAACTAAGAAGTTATATTCACATGCTAACAGAAGTTGTAATGGTACAGAAATTACAGGGTAAAATGCAGCTGCTACTCCCTGGGTAGAACACAGTTGGTGTGCTCCATGATGATTCCCCAACAGAAAGTACCTGCTAAGGGGGATGGAATGGAGGCTGGAGCAGAGTGGAGGCACCATGTCTTGTTCAGACTCTGTTGAAAATTCTTTCAGGGAGGGGAACTTAGCAGTACTTTGCAGCTGAGAAACCACATAGCACCAGTCAAACAGCGGAGGGAGAAGAAGTTGTCCTGCTGATGAGCCAAAAACTGTGAAGAAATCTCTCTCCTGACATGAACTTGGTTCATTATAGCCTAATTTTAAGATTAACACACACATCCATCCGAAAGTTGCCCACCTCCAAGGTACAACCATCCCTCACTGGGCGCATGCAATGTATATATTTTTAATGGTATCTTTAAAAGTGGCATGAGAGAATTTTACACCAATCAGTAACAGTGGGAGGCAGGACTAGAGTCACCTGAGCTCCACCTAAACATAAAGAGACAGTATAAAGACAGGTCAAGAACTGAGGAAAAGTTAGAGAAGGTACCCTCATTATTGTTGGGATCAGTCAACAGGTTGAACCTTCTATCTCCCTCACAGGGATGCCTGTTGGATTAGAACTGTACTCTGTGCATGCTGAATGCTTGTGTTGGGGATTTGAGATAGTAATTTGAACATGTTTTTGCAGTCAGATACTGTCACTGACAATCCTTGAAGCTTAAACTGATCACAAAATTATATTAATAAAGAGTGTTATGCTGTAAAGTGTTGGTAAGTCCTTCATGGGTGCTGGCAGTCGCTGGCAGTGGGTAACAGTCTTGAGTAAAGTGTAAGACCCACTGAGGGGTCATAAGTGGGAAGACCTGCTGGAGGGCGTCCCTTGTGCTGCTGGTGTCCCTGAAAAAGTCAAAGTGCCCTCCAGTCCAGCAGCACTGCTCACTGAAGGGTTCCCCTAAAGGGCACTGACTGACTGCTCAGGTACGCGGGTTTCCTTTCCTGGGGCGCTGACAGACCAATCAAACACTAAGGGTTGAGGAAATCTCCTCACACAAAGGGTTGAGGAAATCTCCTCCTCTTCACATGACAGCTCCTTCTTCCTAAAAGAAGAAATTAATTGTGCATTTTAGGTTGTCCATTTTGTCGAATGTTACATCAAGGTGGTGATCCACATTCTACTGCTGAAAAACGTAAGTTTCCATCCTCATTTATACACAGGGCTATTTCTTTCACTATCATATATTGGTTGTGAGTAAGAAAAGAAAAATAAATTTCTATAGATTCATGTAAAAATATTCATGGATATGTATATGGATGCGCCTACATACAAATATGAATATTATAAATATAATATTTTCTGTCTTTTAAATTAAGCTTTTTTCTCTGATATTTAAAATTTGGGGGAAAAAAGAAGTTATGATTTCTATCTATTAAAAGTGAAGTGAACCTTTGAGTTTCTTTTGCTTTAAAAATATATTTGCAACTTTCAGTCAGCTTTAGCCTTGACCAATGTGTTTGACAGAGTTTTCAGCTAAATTTGTTCTGTTATAAAATGCTGGACTCACATCTACACTGAAGGTAGGTGTCATGTATTGTTTATTTGCTGTCTTGTAGATGAGACATTTGAAAATAGAAAATACACAGGCTCAACAAATCAGCCATGTTTTTCCACTATGAACTTTATCTTTGTCAGTGCAAACATAGATAAAAAACATCAGAACTGGAATACAAATATTTCCTTACATTTGAGCTTCTGACTCAATTCTCAGGTTCTCAGTTCAAATAATCACCCTCCTGAGAAAGTTTTCCTGAAAATCTTTTTGATATCTTTTGAGATCACCTCTTTGAGTTTGTTAGTAACCATTGTTTGTACCTTTTTAGAAACATAAGGTACATTTCTGACTATTAGCAAGTTCTTTTACCGAATTCACTGTTACATAAAATTTTATATATTTGATGTCTCTTTATTTTAGCATTGTCTGAAAGACAGAAAGTTTGCTGAAATTGAAAGCAAAGAACATGTTATTAGCTGAGCATGGATATCTTAATAGGGCTTTCAAGTCCTCATATATATTCAACTATTTAGTTCCCAGAGGCTTTATTTTTAATTTATCTTTAATATGAATGTGCTTCATTATTTTAAATGCTAGCAAGTATAGAGGGACTCATAAAGAAAAAAAAATTATACTGTTGTCCCTATCATAAAATTAGCAAGTAATTTCTGTTGTCCTTATATATTTTCTTCTATTCTCTACATGGAATAACTCAATGGGTAAAACATTTGATGCTGCTTTTAATGATGGGGCTGAAAGACCACATTTTGCTTTTCAGTTGGTGAAAGATACAGTGTACAATTCAACTTTTAATACACAGCCCTCCTGATATTGCTGGATTTTGGAACTTGTCTTAAGTGAGCTGTACATTCCTGATTCACTCGGGAAATTAGCCCCAAAACTACCTCGCAAGACATGACCTCATCCTTATAATGAGCACTGGACAATTTGTTTCAGTAATGGCTATAATGGCAAAAAGCCAAGGAGGGTAGGGGAGAATCTTGTCTGTTATTTTTGTCAACCTAGCAATAATGTAAGCTTTGTACAACATACAAAGCATCACTTAGGAGCTGTGCCTAAACTGCTAAAGATGAACTCTGCTCTCTGCTATAGGCAGACAGCTCTCAGGGAGAACAGTGGGTATAGTCTGTGCATGTCTGACTTTAAAATTTCTTCCAGACAGTATTGTTTTACAGCGGCTTTTTTTTTTCCAATGGACCCTCTCTCAAATTCTTTCTCTTTCATCTGATTGAATGAGACAATTATCTTATTCTGTTAGTATACCAGTATCTTTACTTCAGTTTCTCAGTCAAAAAAATTCAATTGTGAGCCCGTTTAGTCTGTGAGCACTTTGGGGTAAGGGTTGTATTTCACTCTGCATTTAGTGCTCAGGAGTATATTGCTGTTTAGACCCATGGTATTCTAGATTTTAAGTAATACATAAAAACTTTATAAAGAAAACCCATATTGAGTAAGACTTGTGTACTTGAATCTGATTTACTTGGAAACCTTCACTTCACACTCTGGTAACCAGCATGGACAGGGCACGTATTTTTCTCATTTTTATTTACTGACCATTGATATAAACAATTGCAGTTAAGTGATGTATTCACAAAATACTGTGAAGTCTTAATTTTTGTAATGTCCTTCATACCTAGGGAAGATAGATAGATAGATAGATGTAACATTGGAAAACAAGAGATAACCATTTTTATTTTTGAAATCAATTCACCTCAAAAACACTGGACCTTTAAAACTGAGAGAGACCTTATGATTCATATTCCAGTTTGCAATGACCATTTGACACACTTAAACCTAAGATTCACATACACATTTCTTTTCAGAAATGAGACATTAAGACTAATTATGACATTTTATAATTGGCAATGATCTTAATGAGAAAGAAAACTGTTTTGACTTTAATACAATAGAGTTATTTTCTTGTTTATATAATGTTGTGTAGGTGACATATGGATGTCAATGTTTCATCTACCCCTGAATGTGGACAATATACATTCATATATATGAAAAATTATATATATCCCAACAAGACAGCATTTAAAGAAAAAGAGTTTAAATTGTATAGGATCAGAGGAAAGACAATAAAAAAGGAAAGTACAGAAGTGTTTAAAATAATGTATGATTCAGGAGCAGCAAATAAAATCATCTCTTCTAATAACTAGATGTGACAGTTTACAGAACTGAAAGGAAGCCCCTTCCAAATGAATAGAAAGGCAATAAATATATACACAATTCACCATTAGTTTGAGGCAATTATTCCACAACTTGTCTTTTAGGTCAAGGCTCAATAGGATTCAAATCATCCTAATATATTGACAGATAACGAAAATAACTATGCTTACAATATAGGAAAGTCACAAAGTCAAGGTGTCAGAACTATAAACTGTCATTAGACATGCAGGACGAAAAAAGCTTCTTCAGTGTCAGTCCACAATCACACATCAGTGTTACTCCCATACATTAAATTTGTTATTGTCAGAAAAAACACACAGATGACTGGACTCAAAAGTTTCCCTTCTGGTCTGGACTAAGAATTATTACAGAAGTGGTGCCATGAAAATACCTGCTCCTGTATAAAATCATAGAATCATAAATATGAAATTATTTGAACCATCAAAGGGTTTGGGTTGGAAAAGACCTTAAAGATCATTTCCTATCAATCCCCATGCCATAGGCAGGATCATCTTTTCCAAAACCAGGTTACTCGGGGGCCTATCCTAGCTGTCCTTGAATGCATCCAGGGGTGGGGCATCCATAGCTTTTCTCGCCAACCTGTCACCAGCCTCACAGTAAAGGTTTTCTTCCTTGTATCTAATCTAAACCTACTCCCTTCTACTTTAAAACCATCCCCCCTTGTCCTATCACTACACGCCCTTGTAAAAAGGCACTCTTCATCTTTCATGCAGACTACCTTCAGGTAGTGGAAGGCAATGCTAAGGTCATCCTAAAGCCTTCTCTTTTCCAGGCTGAATGATCACAATTCTCTCAGCCTTCCCTCAAAGGACAGGTGCTTTATCCCACTAATCATCTTGGTCCTTTGTTAGACTCATTCCAACAGGTCCATGCCCTTCATGTGCTGGGGACTCCGGAGCTGGATGCAGCACTCCCGGTGGGATCTCACCAGACTGGAGGGGCATTATTATGTCCCTCAAATGGCTGACCATGTTTCTTATGATTCAGCCCAGGATACAATTGGCTTTTTGGGCTGCAAGTGCACATTACTGGCTCATGTCCCGCTCTTCCAAGTTCCTCTCTCAGGGTTGCTTTTGATCTTTTCATCCCCCAGCCCAGATTGATACTAACAGCTGCCCCAAATCAGGTGCAGCACCTTCTCTTGGTCTTATTAGATCCCATGAGATTCCCATGAACCCACTTGAGCTTATCGTGATGTCTCTAGATGACATCCTGCCCTTCAAGTGCAGCAACCACTCTCTTCAGCTTGGTGATATCTGCAATTTGCTGAGGGTGCACTTGAACCCTTCATCTATGTCATTAAGATAATAAATAACACTGATCCCAGTACAAACTCCTCAGGGACACCACTCATCACTGATGTCTATCTGTATTCTTAGCTGTTGACCACTACATTTAGGATGCGACCATACAACTAAATCCTTTATCTACCTAAAATGAGTACTTCATGTCTAAAGTCCACAAAGCGCCTCTCAGTCCTTCTACACATATTTTGCTTTTGCTGAATGTCATGGTTTAGGAAGGGCACTGCCCAGTTTAGTGTCCCACCCCTCATCCAGACTATCCCAAATCAGATGCCACTTATTTGCTCCCTCCCTCCCTCCCTCCCTCCCTCCCTCCCTCCCTCCCTCCCTCCCTCCCTCCCTCCCTCCCCTTCCCCTTCCCCTTCCCCTTCCCCTTCCCCTTCCCCTTCCCCTTCCCCTTCCCCTTCCCCTTCCCCTTCCCCTTCCCCTTCCCCTTCCCCTTCTCACTCTGGGGATGGACTTGAAAACTGGAAGCCCAAAAGGTAATAAGTATGGGTTGAGATAAGAAACAATTTACTGGAAAGAGGAGTGAATTTAAAAAAATGAAAGTAACAATATTGATAGCAAAAGTATACAAAAAGAGAGTTCACGTACGAAAGTGCACAGTGCAGACTCCCAGCAGCAAGGCACAATTGTTCCCTACAACAGCAGGCCCTTCTTCTCACTGCAATGATGACCTGAGGTGGTACGAATACAATCTGGACATTCCCACAGGGGTCCCAGCCCCTCCTGCTCACAACTACTGAGAAAATTTAACACTGTCCTGGCCAAAACCAGGCCACTGGATCATTCAATACAAGAACATTCCATGATAAGTCTTCTCTTTTCCTTGGAATTAAATTTTATTCATATTAAATGGGAACCTCTAAGGTTAAAACATGGCAGAGAAAGAAGGAAAACAAAATCTTTACAGTTCAGGAAGGGTGGACAGACTTTGTGTACCTCAACAACAAGTTTTACTTCTTTTTTTTTGTTTTCCCTTCTCATTCTCTAGTCTGTGTGAGCTCAGGTCATGCCAGGCTGAAACTTCCAAAATACTCAGACCAATTAAGGTAATTCTGATGGTGTGTACTCATGGCAACTGTTGGTATAAGATACTGTGAAACTTGTGTAAGTCAGCATGCCAAAAAGTAATTGGTGGCAGTATTCCAGAAAGAATTAAATTCACTGAATAGCTGTTAATAAGGTTTTTACTCAGGGGTATTTCTCTCATGCTCTGTGTTAGTAACCCTAACAACAGAACTCTCCCTCATGAATTAGTGAAACAGACTAGATAAAACAATGTAAATGGAACATACAAAAATTTCTATTAAATGATACAAAGCTTAAAGACTTTCTCTAATCCCCTCATCAATTATAGTGGTGCATTTCACATGCACATAGGATGCAGAGGTTTTGATGAATCATATAAGAAATACATATGTGTACATTTGCACATGAATGTACATGTATGCCTGAAAGAAGAAAGTGTTTTTGTCTCCTGTATCAGTCATAGAAACAATCCACATAATGAGGAAGAAATCATGTACAAAATAGCAGTAGAGAATTACCGAAGACCCTATTCTTCAACTGAAACATGGGCAAAAGATCTCTTATTATAGACATATTATAGGGAGTGGCATGTAGTTCATGTGAAGAAAATGGTTTTTAGGAATTTTGGAAGTTCCCTGTAGATCAGAGTTCTCCTTTTCACCCCGAAGATTGCTTATTGCTTATTGCCTCCACATCCTCATCTCAACAACACAGCCACCTAACAACAGTCCTAAACTTTCTTTGCTTCAACCAAAAAAAAACATACTGAAATCCCACATTTGAATAATTTAATTTGTGAAAGTTTATACTTTCCTGGCTCCATTAGTCTTGAAGCACCTGCAGGCAGACTAAACTACTGCACATAGCAAGATCAACAATACTATAGATTTGGTTCAGGTTGCTCTGAAAAAATCTATTATACTTACCATGGGTCCTCTGTAAACACATTTTTCTGTAAAGCTTGAGTCAGTTCCCAGTGAAACTGTGCCAAAAGATATCTGGGAGGAACATGTCAGCAAGTACTTAGAAGTAATCCTCACATCTTTCCTCCAGTAATTCATTTTGCAGTACCCTTTCCTGTCAAACTGGAGATGAAAAAATTGCCCCCTCTGCGCTGATGAGATTGATTTCTTTTACAGGCAGTGTTGTAACTAGTTTACGTAAAATGAAATGTGTGTCACAAAAAATAAACCACACAGTGTCACTGAATAAAGGGGCAAAGTGTTTCTTTATACTCATGGAAAGACTTATTTTTGAGTAGGACAGAAATATCAAAAGAATGTTTTCTGATGTGTTGTTTAACACATTCTTGTCTGTCTGGCAATGCAAATAGCATGTTGTGTCATAAACAAATGATTTTAACTATTAAGGCTTACTCTAAGCTGATCTAAACATATCACAAGATATAGGCTATGCCATGAGTAATTTTCATATAGCTATTCATATTTTTCTTTTTGAAGGTGCTTTGCATTGCAAGAAGAACTACATGGACCAGGAAATCTTTTCTAAAAGTTGAGAGAAATGAAGAAAACTGAGCAAAAAGTATCAACGAATTTACGTGTGTATTATGCCAGCACTTGTAAGATTTCTATGTCTGTGTATGTTTCTGACATGACATCTCCACTGACATGCATCATCACTTATTTAAATAATTTCCTCTATAAATCTACGGCACAAATGCTACAAAACGGACCTAGCATGAATCATGGAGAAACACGTCAACCTCTTCATTTTAATGAATCTTTCTGTTTAAAACAGTAGTCACTTCAGAATTTCAAGAAAGTCAGAGAGGATTTCTGGTGTTCAATGAGTAGGGATGTTAGTAGGTCCACTCTACATAGAGAACTTAGGAAAGAAGAGAGAGATCTTTTTGAACTGTTGAGAGAAATGAAGAAAACTGAAGAAAAATTGTTATCAAATTTACATGTGCATCCCTCTGTTTATGAAAGTACTATTTTACTCTAAGTACTGCATAAAATCAAGATGCCAGGGGAAAATATTTGTGTACTAAATTATGCTCTGTTTCTAACACTGGCTTTATTCTGATTTCCATTAAAGTGAACTTTTCCTTATGTCTTTCTGGAAAAAAATATGAGGAAGAAGATGGATGCTACAGATTTACTTGAATTCACTTGAGCATCCTACTTATCTACAGAATAAGACTTCAGCTTGTCTCTTCAACTTGTACTATGGCAGCTGTTCCACTCTGATCATGTAGTGTACTGCATCTTATTATTCAGTGTTTAAGAATAAGATGTAAGTGAAACTCTATATTTATAGGACCTTCTGATGTCTGGTCTAGAGAAATATTTGATTAATAGTAACAGCATGAACTTGAATATGTATCTCACAAATTACAATCTTGATGACAATTCTAACTGCTCAAGCTTGTCTTTACTGCATTTTGACTAAAATTTCTGCCTGAATATACTCAAAAGGAAGGCAAAGATAAGATAAAATACTTACTTTCAACATTTCAAACAAATCTGCATGGTTCTGGGAAAAGCTGTAATTCCAGTATGACTTTTTTAATAGAGGACATTATTCTCAAGTGATTTTGGCAAGGTCACTGAAACATTCATCTTGTGTTAGTGGTCTCTAAAAAACTTTGGTGAAGTGATAGAAGTATGCTACATATTCTAATAGCAAATCAAGGGTGGTTCCTGTCAAATGAAAGAATGTCAAAAATTGCAGGACCTCTGTGCATGGAAAATTCCATGTATTTGAGTGTCCCAATTTCTGAGAAACTGGCAACTGAGTTCAAATAATTTTCAATAAAAAGGGAAACATTTTCATTGAAAAATATCAGGTTCCTGGTTGGTACATGGGTTAGTATATATCTATGCTTTTTGCTAGGGATTTCTTACAAGCCTGACACCTATGAATAAGAATCAAACAAATTTTTCATATAGACCATATTAAAGAAGCATTTAAGCCTTGAAGAAATTCAGTGATCTTTTTTATAGCCTGACTTTTAGCAAGTGGAGTATGACACTGCGGGTTGACCTCGGTTTCTGGTTCTGTCTTTGGTTTCCTTGGAGACTTTCTGCAGGTCACTTCCTCACCCTTTGTGAATCATAGAAAGGTTGGGGTTCAAAGGGACCTTAATGATCATCTCTTCCGGCATGTCTCAAGTGGAAGAACAAGACCAGATTGGATATTAGGACAAAAAAAATCATTGAAAGAATGGTTGGAATAAGTTGCCCAGGGGATGGTGGAGTTACTATCTCTGGAAGTGTCCAAGTGACATCTGGATGTAACACTTAAGGAAGTGGTTTGGAGACTTCTATGTTCTTGCTGGGTTGACAGTTTTACTACATGACCTAGAAGATCTCTTCCAGCCTTGATTATTCTGCGATCAATTTCCAAAATCCTCTGTCACAGAATGGGCACCTTCCAATAAACCAGGTTGCTCAAAGCCACAGCCAATCTTGCCTTAAACACTTGCAGGGATGGGACATCCACAACTTCTCTATGCCACCTGTACCAGTGCCTCATCATCCTCACAGTAATGAATTAAACCTTTCTTGTAGTCTCCCTTCAGGTCCTGCAACACTGCTGTAAGGCCAGAGAGCCTCTCCATGCTGCACAGCCTCAGCTCTCCCAGCCTATCTTCACAGGAGAGAAGGTTCAATCCTCCTCTGGTCATCTTGGTGGACTCCTCTGGACTAACACAGGTCAGTGTTGGGGGGCACAGAGCAGGGAGCAGCACTCCAGATGAGGTCTCATGAGAGCAGAGCAGAAAGGCAGAATCACCTCCCTGGATCTGCTGGCCATGCCTCTTTTGATGCAGCCAGGACACAGTTGGCTTTCTGGTCTGCAGGAGCACATTGCCTGGTCATATTCAGCTTCTCATCAACCAACACCCCTGATCCTCCCCAGGGCTGCTGTACACCCAGCCCCCTCCCCCAGTCTGTATCTGCTCTTGGGATTGTCCTGGCCCAGGTTCAGGACCTAGCACTTGGCCTTGTTGAATTCATGTTCATGTTGTCATCAGTGCTACTAATTTGATGTATTTATTCCTTCATTTCCTTGACTTTTGTTAGTAGTGTGTGAAAAACAAAAACTTCAGAAGTTCTGAAAAAATCTTTCTCCATTTCTGCCACATTTTTTTTCATTTTGTGTAAACTTTGTTGAATAATTCAGATTCAGGCATGGCGCTTCCTGAAGCCCTCCATTTTGGAAGACATATTTCTGGTGACTTAATAGTTGTCTGAAATACATCACTCAGTTCCATTCTGATTTGCTTCTCTTTAAGAATTCAAAATTCAGTAAGGAAAGAAGAAATTCTTCTGAGGGATCATCTGACATAAACGGGGAATACTGAAAGTCATCAGGAAAAACTCTTTTAGTCAGATTAAAAAAATAATTATAGTAACAAGCACTCTGAGTATTGGAAGAAAATCCAATGCTAACTGAATATTAATTTTTGATTTTTTATTGCAAAGAAATGAACAAAGTCCTGAAGAAAGACTGCTTGATGACTGAAGTGATTGACATTGGCTAACCCAAGTTGCATTTACAAACTATTTTTATTTACAAATTCTTTATATCTTTTCTCATTTGAAGTGTAGACATTGTCTGTTTAGTAACCTCATTTAACTTTGTCAGCATTTGAGAAACAATGCAATTGATCTGAAGACAACCCAACATCTTTCTCTGATTGTTTTAAAAGATGTTGATAATGAAGTTCTGTAACACTAAGATTTCACCTCATTCTTTTTGTTTCTATTTGTAAAATTTTCTTCTCTATGTCCTGCTTTATGCTCAGTTAGTCTGATTTTGTCTTTCTTTACCCAGTCTTAAAAATATATTTTTAATTTATTTAATGGAAACTAAAACCAAAATGAGAAGTCGTCTCTATAGTCACAACATGTATCTTCCATTTTAAGAAAAAAAATTTTGAAAATGAGTTATGTGGTACAAATTCCCCTCTAGACAAATTTCATGCATCATTCACGATACCTTAAACTCCCTATTTTTAATTGTAATTTCAGGTAAAATGCAAACATTTCCCATTCTAAAGCTTACAGGCTACTGTTAAAAGAAACAAGAACTCCTGTCCACTCTTGGCCACTAGAAAACAAAACCATTATGGACTAAAAGGAGCTGCTTTTTACTGCAAAATTTTCCATTTATACTGGCTGTTCCTTACGAGTCAGTGCTCCGTAACTGTGTCCATGACCAGCAGTGTGGTTTTCAGTCAGAGGATGACAATTTGTATCAAATTTTGAGGACCAGCAGATGGTGCTATTGCAGATGGCTATCTTGTTTGTCTTGTTTGGTTTTGTTCAGTTGGGGTTTTTTCCTGACAAAATCTGGACGTAAACTCTTAAAAACTGCGCTTATTGTCAGTCAAGGCCTGGTGCTTTTCAAAAACTGTGGATGTTCCTTCTAGATAAGGCTGTAAATCCAGTGGTGTTGTTTTCTTAAAAATATGTTATGGATTTTAGTCATATAAGCAACCTGATATTATATGGTACAGTATTTGCCTTGCTGGAATGGAGGGATAGTACTCAAGGAAAAATCAGTAATGTGCTCCTGCAAAGACACAATATTCTGGTTCTATAAGGTCTAAATAAAGCAGCTTGAAATTACTGTAATTGGAGGTGTTTCATTAGACTCTCTTAGGTACAGAAATGTAAAAGGACTGTGCTTCCAAGCACATAGCATAAGCTTTCTCTAGACAAGCAAAACACAAGTGAAACATCTCAAGACAGGGATA